>NC_138511.1:79399241-80599241 GCF_964252035.2 Podarcis erhardii | reverse complement strand
AACTTATCATGAGGAAACATTGACGAAAGCTCTAAAATGCAGTCCACCGAGGGTATTTGTAGCTGCTTTTTTGGAGATTTGCCATGCAGCACTAGGCACCCAATGCAGACTACTTCTATTTGGCAGAACTCTGGAGAGCCAGCGAGAGATTCTACATTCTGCTCCCAGAGCGCCAAACCATATGTCAACAAGAACCCCAGAAAACAAGGCATAATAGCCCCCTCCCACCTGGGATCTCCACCAACTAGTTTAAAGAGTGGTGGAGGCTGGTCACCATGTGTAGCATGACCCTCCCACTGAAAATGTAAATGCAATTTTAAAAAGGCACTCCCACAAATCTCAAAGCCACATACTCTTTCTTGTCCCACACACATTTTATATTTCCATTTCTGGCAGTCCCTTATTCTCTGGCCAACCAGCTCTTTCAACTGTTAGCCCAATCCTCATTCAAAATAGAGCTACTGGGAACAGGGAACTTCATGATGTCTCTAAGGAAAAGCAAACAAACATGTGACTCCTTGGACTGCCTGGTAATTAGCCCTACTAGGAAGGCGCCATATGATGGTTTGAGGCCTATCCAAAACAGGCACTATGGGAGGATCATAGAACCATAGATTTGGAAGGGACCCCAAGGGTCATCTAGACCAGCCCCTGTACAGGTGTCGCGGCATACCCTCCAACATTCCTCACATGACAATGGGGACATATTCTTCATCAGTATTACAGAATCCAAGAATTTTAGAGTTGGATGGGAACCCAGCGATCATTTAGTCCAAGCCCCTGAAATGCATGAATCTTTAGCTCAACATGGGGTTCACACCCACAAACTAGTCTCATGCTCTGCCAAGTGAGCTATCCCACTGCTTGAGCGTTTACTCCTGGTCTAGTATGAAAGCATTTTAAGTGCATAAATCTTTTAATTTATGTTTTAATTTATGTTTTTGCATAAACACATTAAATAATGGAAACAACTTTATAAAAACAAACATTATGAAAACAACCACTAAAATACATACAGCAGACCCCCCCCCAGATACGAATGTAATGCATTCTGGGGGTCCGTACGTACCCCGAAAAATCCGCATGTAGCGGCACTGCTTCTGCACACGCACGCGGCACGATAGAGCACTTCTGCACATGTGTGCGCTGCTAGACCAGGAAGAATACACTTCCGAGTTTGCCGTGTTTGCAACCCGAGAGTTATATTAGCCTCGAATAAAATTTAAGATATTAACTGATGCTAATAATAATAATAATAATTTATTATTTATACCCCGCCCATCTGGCTGAGTTTCCCCAGCCACTCTGGGCGGCTCCCAATCAGTATTAAAAACAATACAGCATTACATATTAAAAACATCCCTGAACAGGGCTGCCTTAAGAAAGAGGTGGATTTGCCCTGCCAGACCTTAAACTTTATTATGAATCAGCTGCTTTTTCTGGCTGAGAGAATGGTTGCTTCTTGAAAACACTGACGTGCTGGATTTAGAAGGCTTCAATAATGAATTTGGCTGGCATGCATATCTGTGGTACGATAAGGTAAAAGCACATAAAGCGTTCAAAAATCATATTGTTAGAAAAGCATTGTTTAATGTTTGGATAAGATATAAGGATTTGTTAGAAAAGAAAACCCCAAGATGGTTGTCACCAATGGAAGCGAAGGCACAGAAAAAAATCAGTATGGAGGCCAGATGGCCGAAATATTGGGAAATTTTGGAACAAGATGGAGACAGAATAAAACTGCAGTGCTTTGAAAAATTGAAAAACAAAGTGTGAGATTGGCTCCATTATTACCAAATAATGGAGGCATACAATTTGGACAAAAAAGTTGGCTTCCAGGTGGAAAAATCAAAATTGGAAACAGAATTGTTAGATTCAAAAATTAAGAATTTGTCAAGAATGTATAACTTGCTGTTGAACTGGAACACTCAGGATGAAATGGTAAAATCAGCTATGATCAAATGGACACAAGACATTGGACATAACATAATGATGGCTGACTGGGAACAGTTATGGACCACAGGTATGAAATTCACAGCATGTAATTCCCTAAGAGAAAATTTAATGAAAATGATTTATAGGTGGTACATGACACCAGTCAAGCTTGCAAAAATTTACCATTTGCCCGATAATAAATGTTGAAAATGTAATGAGACTGAAGGTACATTCTTTCACCATTGGTGGACATACCCAAGGATTAAGACATTCTGGGAGATGATTTATAATGAAATGAAAAAGGTATTTAAATATCAAAAACTTGATGTTCTAACTAATGGTTATGTTCAACCTCTCTTGTTGAGGCATTATGACTCTGAATGTATGTTGCTTCTGGTTGGCCACTGTGAAAATGGTTTTCTTGAAGAGATGGCCTGATTTTGCAGTCTGATGCAAGTTCTAGCCAGCTGAAATTTACAGGAAATCTGCTTATAGGAGCCAAACTCTTAATTACCTCTAAGTGGTGCCCTCTAAGCAATGTACCTGCTAATGAAGAGTCATTTCATAATGTACCTGCTGAAGAAGTGTGGTTTCATCATTTTATCTCATTCAAGCCAACTGCTCATGTGGCTGAGAGAGCGAAGCCAAAAGAGAAAACGTGTTGAGACACTATAAAGCCCTTTTACAATCTTTACCTGGGGTTGAGAACCCCTGGCCTGGGAGCCAAGTGCAGCCGCTACCTACCTGTCTGTCTTGAGTTTCACTAAACCAAAGGAGAGGAAACTTTGATAGATTTTGCAGCCCCTTTATCATCTATATGGTTTTTTTTTAAAAAAAATAGGTATTTATTAAGGTTTTTTTGATACAAATGCACAAATAATAAACATTACTTACATCAAAACGTGGTTTCATCTCTTTTTTGGGCTCCCTCACGTCTCCCGCTCCCACTTACATCGTTAAAAAGTTTTTCCAAGCAAATTATCAACTTGTTTACAATCTTATATCCACCATTTAAGTACAATCTAGCAATTCTCCAAAAAAAATAATTTATATTTTCTTTAATCTCACTTATCCTCAAATTCCAATCTAATTTAGTGGTGGCCGATTATTTATAATCTAGCATCCTTCTTAACATTCAACCAAATTACAATATTTTTGTAAATACATCTTGAATTTCTTCCAATCTTCCTCAATCCTCTCTTCTCCCAAGTCTCGGATTCTGCCGGTCATCTCGGCCAGTTGCATATAGTCCGTCAGCTGCATCTGCCACTCTTCCAGTGTGGGTAGATCTTGAGTTTTCCAGTTCTTGGCAATGAGTATCCTTGCTGCCGTTGTTGCATACATAAAAAATGTTCGGTCCTTCTTTAACACCTTCTGGCCGACAATACCCAAAAGGAATGCCTCCGGTTTCTTAGTGAAGGTATATTTAAATACCTTTTTCAGCTCATTATATATCATTTCCCAAAAGGCCTTCACTTTAGGGCAGGTCCACCAGAGATGAAAGAATGTTCCTTCATTTTCTTTACATTTCCAACATTTATTATCAGACGAATGGTATATTTTGGCAAGTTTAACTGGGGTCATGTACCATCTATATATCATTTTCATTACATTTTCCTTCAGAGCATTACATGCAGTGAAGTTCAGCCCAGTGGTCCACAACCTTTCCCAATCCTCAAACATAATGTTATGCCCAATGTCCTGTGCCCACTTTATCATAGCCGATTTAACCAATTCGTCTTGTGTATTCCATTTTAACAGCAAGTTATACATTCTAGATAGTACCTTAGTCTTTGGTTCTAACAATTCTGTTTCCAGCTTCGATTTCTCCACCTGGAATCCTAGCTTTCTATCATTTTTAAAAACTTCTTTAATCTGAGCATAATGTAACCAGTCTCGCACTTTATCCTTCATTTTCTCCAAACTCTGCAATCCTTTATCATCTATATGAACCAAGATTGTTCATACTCCTTTTATTTATTTCATCCTTTCCCCAAACATACACCAGGTTACTCAAATGGTTGGTCATAGTGTTTTCACAAAAGACTCCTGAAGAAGCTTATGAGAAAGATAAATGACTTTTTAAAAGTAGGAAGCAGGAAAAGACCATTAAGAACATTAAAAAATCCAAACACCCTCCCACATTTTTTTTATTAAAAAAAATATAATCATTTTTTCAATACAAACAACAACCACAAAAGATTCAACAAAAACCATAATAACACTAATAACACAATATAACAATTTCAGATTTGAGTACTGATATACCTATGACTACACTTTTTAAACAATATTTTCCCACCTCTCCTCCCCCTACTTCCCACCACTGTCCACTTTATCTCTTAAATATTCTTTCCAGATTTCTTCATATTTATCCATTCTTGATTTGTGTCAAATTGCAATTGGTTCGTATGTAGCTGTTGTTGTTGTTTAGTCGTTTAGTCATGTCCGACTCTTCGTGACCCCATGGACCAGAGCACACCAGGCACTCCTGTCTTCCACTGCCTCCCACAATTTTGTCAAACTCATGCTGGTAGCTTCAAGAACACTGTCCAAGCATCTCATCCTCTGTCGTCCCCTTCTCTTTGTACCCTCCATCTTTCCCAACATCAGGGTCTTTTCCAGGGAGTCTTCTCTTCTCATGAGGTGGCCAAAGTATTGGAGCCTCAGCTTCAGCATCTGTCCTTCCAGTGAGCACTCAGGGCTGATGAATGGATAGGTCTGATCTTCTTGCAGTCTATGGGACTCTCAAGAGTCTCCTCCAGCACCATAATTCAAAAGCATCAATTCTTCAGCGATCAGCCTTCTTGATGGTCCAGCTCTCACTTCCATACATTACTACTGGGAAAACCATAGCTTTAACTATACGAACCTTTTTTGGCAAGGTGATGTCTTGGCTTTTTAAGATGCTGTCTACGTTTGTCATTGCTTTTCTCCCAAGAAGCTGGCGTTTTTTAATTTCATGACTGTTGTCACCATCTGCAGTGATCATGGAGCCCAAGAAAGTAAAATCTCTCACTGCCTCCATTTCTTCCCCTTCTATTTGCCAGGAAGTGATGGGCCCAGTGGCCATGATCTTCATTTTTTTGATATTGAGCTTCAAACCATATTTTGGACTCTCCTCTTTCACCCTCATTAAAAAGTTCTTTAATTCCTCCTCACTTTCTGCCATCAAGTTGTGTCATCTGCATATCTGAGGTTATTGATATTTCTTCCGGCAATCTTAATTCCGGGTAGGGATTCATCCAGCCCCGCCTTTCTCATCATGAATTCTGCATATAAGTTAAATAAGCAGGGAGACAATATACAGCCTGTTGTACTCCTTTCCCAATTTTGAACCAATCAGTTGTTCCATATCCAGTTCTTACTGTAGCTTCTTGTCCCACATAGATATTTCTCAGGAGACAGATGAGGTGATCAGGCACTCCCATTTCTTTAAGAACTTGCCATAGTTTGCTGTGGTCGACACAGACAAAGGCTTTTGCATAGTCAATGAAGCAGAAGTAGATGTCTTTCTGGAACTCTCTAGCTTTCTCCATAATCCAGCGCATGTTTGCAATTTGGTCTCTGGTTCGTCTGCCTCTTCTAAATCCAGCTTGCACTTCTGGAAGTTCTCGGTCCGCATACTGTTTAAGCCTGCCTTGTAGAATTTTAAGCATAACTTTGCTAGCGTGTGAAATGAGAGCAATTGTGAGATTGTTGGAGCATTCTTTGGCACTGCCCTTCTTTGGGATTGGGATGTAGACTGATCTTCTCCAATCCTCTGGCCACTGCTGAGTTTTCCAAACTTGCTGGAATATTGAGTGTAGCACCCTAACAGCATCATCCTTTTAAATTTTTAAATAGTTCACCTGGAATATCATCACTTCCACTGGCTTTGTTATTAGCAATGCTTTCTAAGGCCCATTTGACTTCACTCTTCCGATACCTCCTCCTCTCTCTCATCGACCGACGATGCGGGGAACCCCCTGAAGGAACTGTCATCATCTTCTGAGGATTCAAAACTGGCCTCCCATCCTCTCGTATCTCTTCCATCTGGCCGAGCCTCCCAGTTTGATTCTTCTCCCTCGGACATCTCCCCCTCCTCCTCCTCGGAGGCAGGAAACCCCACAAAGTCCCCTTCGTCGTCTGTGGTTCCAAATTCTTCCTGCCAGAATCTAGCTAGTGGTTTAGGTCTATCCGGGAACAAGCTATGAAACTCTTCCACCAGATACCCGTCCGTGATTGATTCCGCAGGGACCCAAGTGTTTTCCGACCTGGGTTCTCCCTCCCAGGCCACCAAGTACTCTACCTGGTGACCCTGCCACCTCGAACCGAGTATTTCCATGGCTTCGTTACAGAGTTCCCTCTCCTCTACCCGCGGATGGGTGGTAACCCCTCCCTCCCTTCCTGGGAATTCCCGCCCCTCCCTGTACTGTGAAAGTAGGGATCTATGGAACACCGGATGTATCTTCATGCTGTCGGACAACTTGAGTTTGAATGCCACTGGGTTGACCTGCTGTATTACCTCAAAAGGCCCCAGTCGCCTAGGCTGCAACTTCTTGCACCCTCCCTTTAGGGGCAACCCTTGGGATGACAACCACACCCGGTCTCCCACCCGTATGGCCTCCCCCTCCCGACGGTGCCTGTCTGCCTGCCTCTTGTAAACTTCCTTAGCCCTCTCCAAGTTCAGCCTGAGTTGCTGGTGTAAGGCCTCCATTTCTTCAGCAAATTGCTCGGCCGCAGGTACACTCCATCCTTCCTCCCCCCTCCCTGGGAAGGCCCTGGGGTAACACCCATAATTGGCCATGAAAGGGCTCAACTGCGTGCAAACACGCTACGAAATGGCACATTTTAGGCAGCAGAGTGACCACCACCATGACCGCTGTCTTCCCCCTTGACTTGGGCAGATCTGTCATAAAATCAATGGACACCACCTCCCAGGGCCTTTCCGGTGTTGGTAAGGGTTCCAGTAACCCTGTGGGGGTGGTCCTTTCCCCCTTTGCCCTCTGGCACTGGTCACACCCTCGTACATATTCTCATATGTCCTCCCTCACCTTTGGCCACCAGAATTGCCTGGTAACTAGTAGCATGGTCTTGTGCTGTCCAAAGTGCCCAGCTGTTGGATTGTCATGGAGCTGCCTCAGTATTTTGCCCCTCAACGTCTCTCCTGGTACATGCAGCGCCCCCTTGTAGTACAGTAGCCCTTCCTTTTCCGAAAACCCCCCATTGTCTCCCTTTCCACCTCTGAGCTCCCTGATTTTAGTGTGAGCAAACTCATCATCTCGGGTGAGCCCTGCTAGCTCTCATTTCCCTACCAACGTTCCCCCCCACACCCACCGGTCCTTGGGGAACACGTGCCTGGCCTCTGGAGGCCCTTCCCCCTCCATGTATTCCGGTTTTCTGGAGAGTGCATCCACCCCAACATCCCCCCCAGCACGTATTGTATCTTGAAGAAAAACTTGGCAAACTCCTGGGACCATCTGATCTGTCTCTGGTTAAGCACTCGCGCAGTCTGCCAGTATTTCAAGTTCTTGTGGTCAGTTCGGACCTGGATCTTGTGCCACGCCCCTATCAAGAGGTGTCTCCATTGATGAAATGCCGAGTAAATCGCAAGCAGTTCTCAGTCATACACCGTGTAGTTTTGCTCCGACTTACTCAGCTTCCGGGAGAAAAAGGCGCACGGTCTCCAGTTCTCCTTGAACCCGGGTTGCAACAATACTGCTCCAATGGCGTGGTCGGACATGTCCGTCTCCAGTCTCATGGGCTTCTCTGGATCCACGTGCAGGAGCTGCTCTTCCGAGGCGAACGCCTTCTTCAATTTCTCAAAGGATTGCTGCACCTCCTCTGTCCATGCGAACTTCTTTTTACTACTAAGACAATCCGTAATGGGTGCTATCAAGTGGGCAGAGTTCCTTATGAACTTCCTGTAGAAGTTGCTGAAGCCTAGGAACCTCTGCACATCCTTTCAGTTTGGGGGGGCCTTCCATTCCAGCGCTGCCTTCACCTTGCCTGGATCCATGGCCAGTCCCTTGTCTGACAAACTGTATCCTAGGAACTCGACCTCCCGAGCGTGGAATTGGCATTTTTCCAGCTTGACCCACAACTGATGTGGGAGCCAGGAAGTCATGCCAAAGGCTTGTAGTGCCACCTGGTGCCTTACTGACCTTGGCGACCAGCATGTCCGTGCCTTACAATGTATTAGAATGTATTGACCTTAAAAGGAGTTGTATTTCCTCTGAGCAGTGATTGACCAATGGGGTGAGGGGGGGGAGCCATGACCGGATGAGGTAACGTGAGACATTGGAATGCAGCCATGCAGCTGGGGAGAACAAAGAACAATAAAAAGTGACCGGAGAGGAGAAGAAGTCTGAATGAGCTGCTCTCTCTTATTATGGAAATATTGCTGGCTTTCTGTGTCTTTATTTTATGCTAAACAAGTGCCACTTGTGACGGCTGGCTCCGACAAACTGATGCTTCTTCAATCTCTGTAGCACCTCCCTGACGTCCTTGATGTGTTGTGCTTCATTCTCCGAATATATTAAGACGTCATCCAAAAAGGCCACGCAATTCTTGTACAGCAGTGGCCCAGCACATGGTGCATGAAGGATTGAAAGCAGGCGGACCCCGATTGTAATCCAAATGGCATAACTAAATACTCAAAAGCCCCCAGGTGGATGAACGTGGTCGTTTTCCTTTCGTCCCCCTCCTGTATTCTAATCAGATTGTATGCCCCCCCTTAGGTCCAGCTTCATAAAAATCTTTCCCTGCCTCACACGTGTCAGAATATCGTCGATTCTGGGCATTGGGAAAGTCACGGGTTCTGACACCAAATTCAAACAGCGGTAGTCCACCACAAGTCTGGACTCCCCCCCCCCACCGTCTTCGATTCCCTTATGAAGCCCCTTTTCAAGTTCTTGTCAATAAACTGCCTCAACTCCTCCATCTCCCGGTCGGACATGGCGTACAGCTTACCCACTGGTAACTGGGCCCCTGGAAGCAGGTTGATTTGGCAGTCATATGTTCTGTGGGGGGGCAGTCTATCCGCCTCTCTCTCGCTGAAACCTCCTTTTCCTCCAGGGCCGCCCCCAGCCTATCACCGAAATTTATATTTAAAGACGATCAAGGAAGATTTGTGGCAATTGAAATTCAACTGCAAGGAGAGAAATTCTTGATAGTAGGCGTTTATGCACCGAATGAGAGAAAATCAGAATTTTTAAAAAAGTTGCATGAGACTTTGTTGGACTATTTGGATTACAATATGATCATGATGGGGGATATGAATGGAGTAGTATCTACAAATATGGACAAGGCACAGAGACAGGTAGTTGTTGGTTTGCAAGCCCCCTCCATAGAGGCTGGCCCCTCTCACTGTCCTCGGAGCTTGCTTACCGGTAACCTCCTCTGGCTGATATCCAGACAGACCAGGGAGATTTTGATAGGTGACATTTTCCCAAGAGTGGGTAAAATGCACAACCCCTTCCTCCTGCTTCTGCAGGGGAAAGAAAAATAAGTCAGAAATCTATTTACATAATGTTTATTTCTGACATTACAGCACTAGAGAAAAACACGTCCTTTCAGTTCACTTCTTGCAGCAAGTCTGACAAACTTCCTGAACATGCGCAGTCAGAAGGCTTCAAGTTACACTCTTCACAAAGACTTACCCAGCCTGTGAACATCCTGGGAAATACTTCTTTCCCACAGATAAGCGCATCATGTGATGTCAACAAACTGACTGTCTGCAGCGGTGATGTTTCCATATACTGACAGTAGTTACTAAGGACAGCAGACTACCAAAAACCTTTTTTGAGATGACTGACAATTTGGACTTAGTTGATATTTGGAGAACAAAGAATCCCTTGGGTAGAGAGGGAACTTTCTTCTCTGAAGCCAAAATGACATGGACAAGAATTGACCAAATTTGGATAACTAGAGGACTGGTTCCAAAGACTAGAAAAGTGGAAATTTGTCCTAAAACCTGCTCCGACCACAATGCTGTGAAAATGGAGATGAAACTAACACCAATTGGCTCCTTCAGATGGAGGATGAATGACACCTTGTTTAGAGACGAAGAAGTGACCAAAAAACCTTGAGAGATTATTTTGAGATAAATATGAATACCACCGTTGAAAAAAGAGTAATCTGGGACACAAGCAAAGCGGTTATGAGAGGGTCTCTGATACAACAGAATGCAATAAAGAAGAGAACTCAAAATGAGAAAAAAGATAAATTTTTGGAGAAAATAAAAGGTGAGAAGAAATTGAGAGCAAAACCAAAGTCGCAAGAGATTCTGAGAGAAATAAAGTTATATCAAGTACAATATATGAAAATGATGAACCAGGAAAAAGAGTGGAAAATCAATCAGATGAGACAAAAGACATTCGAATCGGCTAATAAATGTGGGAAATTGCTAGCTTGGCAAATGAAAAGAAGACAAAAACTCAACACTATTACAAATTTGGAAGTGGAAGGAAAGCATATACAGAATCCAGTGGAGATTAGAAAATGTTTCCAGAGGTACTCTAAACAATTATATACACAAGGGCCACAGAAAGAAATTGATATAGATCAATTTTTGAAAATAAATGGACTACAAAAAATCTCTCAAGAAAATAAGTTAATGCTGAACTATAAAATAACTGAACAGGAGGTAGAAGGTGCCATACAGAATATGCAACTGGGTAAATTTCCAGGGCCGGACGGCTTAACTTCAAGATATTATAGATCCTTGAAAGATTGGATAATACAACCATTAAAGGAAGTTTGTAATGGAATTTTGGAAGGGAAAAAAGCACCAGAGTCGTGGAAGGACTTACACTTATACCGAAAATTGAGTCTGAGAAGACACAACTTAAGAATTACCGCCCCATATCTCTGCTTAATGTGGATTACAAAATTTTTGCAGATATTTTGGCTAAAAGATTTAAAAAAGTACTAGCGGAAGAGATACATAAAGATCAAGCAGGCTTTCTCCTGGGCAGACACTTGTCTGACAACATGAGAAATATAATTAATATCTTAGAAAAATTACAAGTGAATATTAATACTAAAGCAGTTTTGATATTTGTAGATGCGGAGAAAGCTTTTGACAACATTTCTTGGAGTTTTATGAAGAAGAATCTCTAGGGGATGGGGGTCGATCAAGGTTTTGGAAATGGTATAGGTGCAATTTATTCAGAACAAAAGGCCAAACTAATTGTTAATAATGTGGTGACGGAGGAATTTAAGATAGAGAAAGGGACATGACAAGGTTGCCCAATTTCCCCATTGCTCTTTATTTCGGTCCTGGAGGTTCTCCTAATTATGATCAGAAGGGACCAATTGGTTAAAGGTATACAAGTCGGAGCCAAACAGTACAAATTGAAAGCATTTGCAGATGATATAGTACTGATATTACAGGAGCCAGAATCTAGTACCAAAAGAGTATTGGAACTGATTCAAGAATTTGGTCAGGTTGCAGGATTCAAGTTGAATAAGTTAAAAACTAAGGTTTTAGAGAAAAATCTAACAGCGATTGAGAAAGAGAAGTTTCAGAAGGAGACAGGTTTAACACTGGTTAAAAAAGTAAAATACCTGGGGGTTAATATGACTGCTAAGAATGTGAATTTATTTAAAGATAACTATGAAAAATGCTGGTCAGAAGTGAAAAAGGATTTAGAAATATGGTCAAACTTGAAGCTTTCCTTGCTTGGTCGAATTGCTGTTATAAAGATGGATGTATTGCCAAGAATGTTGTTTTTGTTTCAATCATTGCAAATTATTGACAAGATGGATTGTTTTAAGAAGTGGCAGAGAGAGATATCTAGATTTGTCTGGCAGGGCAAAAAGCCCAGAATAAAATATAAGATACTTACTGATGCTAAAGATAGAGGGGGGTTTGCCCTGCCAGACTTGAAACTCTATTACGAATCAGCAGATTTTTGCTGGCTGAAGGAATGGCTACTTCTTGAAAACACAGATGTTTTAGATCTTGAAGGGCATGATAATGTATTTGGGTGGCATGCATATTTGTGGTACGGCAAGGTAAAAGCACACAAGGCATTTAAAAACCATATTGTCAGGAAAGCACTGTTCAATGTCTGGATTAGATATAAAGACTTTTTGAAAAGTAAAACCCCAAAGTGGCTTTCATCTATGGAAGCGAAAGCTTTGAAAAAACTTAATATGGAGGACAAGTGGCCAAAATATTTGGAAATTTTAGAACAGGAAGGTGACAAATTGAAATTGCAGAGTTATGAGAAGCTTAAAGAGAAGGTGCGAGACTGGTTACATTATTTTCAAATAAGAGAGGTCTTTAACCAGGATAAAAAGTGGGTTTCCAGGTGGAAAGATCAAAGTTAGAGACAGAACTGCTAGAACCCAATGCTAAGATTCTATCAAGAATGTATAATTTGCTGCTGAAATGGAACACTGAGGAAGAAACAGTAAAATCGGCAATGATAAAATGGGCACAAGATATAGGCTATAATATCATGTTTGCTGACTGGTAGAAGTTGTGGACCACGGGGATTAAATTTACGGATTAAATTGGTGTCAAAGAAGGATAGAACTTTCTTCATGTATGCTACAGCAGCAGCAAGAATACTCATCGAAAAGCACTGGAAGACACAAGACCTACCCACTCTGGAAGAATGGCAGATGCAAGTA
Source organism: Podarcis erhardii (assembly GCF_964252035.2). Taxonomy (NCBI): domain Eukaryota; kingdom Metazoa; phylum Chordata; class Lepidosauria; order Squamata; family Lacertidae; genus Podarcis; species Podarcis erhardii. The sequence goes on along the minus strand of NC_138511.1, from coordinate 80,586,680 downwards.
ATGGACTATATGGAAATGGTGGAAATGACTGGCAGAATCCGAGACCAGGGAGAAGAGCTGGTGGAAGAAGATTGGAGGAAATTTAAAATTTATCTACAGAAATACTGTAAAATTTTTGAAGGTTGATGACATTGAAATGAATTGAAGGGGTTCTAGCAACAAGGTTAAAAATAAGATTGGACTGATAATAGATAAGTTAATTGGATATGAATTTGCTGAATTAATTTCCAAAAGGGATACAAAAAAGGGAGATGTGAGGAAGTCAGGAAAATAAGTGAATCAAAGATGAGAATTTAAAAAGAGGGATTTTTGTTTTTTGCTTTTCTGTCTTTTTTCTTCTTTTTTATAAGTTAAATGTCTGTAATTCTTTTTTTGTATTTTGTAATTTTATATTTTTGTGTATGTGTTTTTTCGTTTTTTCTGTTTATTCATAAAACCTAATAAAATATTATTATATAAAAAAGCTATGGATGGTGTGAGTTGTGGTCCCAAAACATCTGGAGGGCCGAGTTTGCCTATGCTTGATGAAGAAAATTCCTGATCACCTGAATAATAAATAAGGGGAAAAACATGCACCCAACCCCTGAGACCATTCCATTGTAACTATCCAACCTTCCAAAATGTCAACACCTCTTGCGATGGTTTAACCCCTTTCCATTTAAACAGTACAAATTCTACAAACACCTTCCATATCTCCTCAAAATTATTTCTCCTGCATATTCCCCTTACCTTACCTTACCTTTACAAAATAGAAAAACCCCTGCAATTATTTTTCCAGTCACACTATATCACTATATTTCGTCGTTATTCTCTTGCTCTTCTTTCTCACACTGTGCTTCCCTCCTTATCTGTTGTTTTGATTTCTTATTTCCTGCTTTCTCCCATTGACTGCAGCTTATTCACAAAGTTTCCCAGGGTATGGGAAAAGAGAAAATGAAATAAGAAAGCTTTTAATCCCAACTTTTCCATTTTTTCTTTTTTTAACTCAAACAAAGGTTTTCAATGTCTCCTTTTCCATTCCCCAAAACCATCTCTCTCAGCAGTGTGTCTCTTTCTTCAGTCTCTTCAAAAGGCCCTTCTATTATCCACTTATATATGTTCATAAAAAAAGCAAATATAAAAAACAAAATAAAAGTTTAGGGTCTTTCAAACGAAGTCTCCTTTACCCTTTCCTTCATCTTCTTCCAAAAGCTCACCCATTAATCTGTATATAAAGTATAGAATATTTTTTTAAAAAAATAATGTTTATTAAAGTTTCAAAGAAGTTACAAAAAGAAAAAGAAGGGGGAAAAAGAAAAAAGAAACAAAAAATACAAAATACAGAAAAATAAAAACAATTAAAAACAAATCAGTCTTTCCATGTCCTGTCTTTCATTTGCTTGTTTCGCTGACCTCCTCACACCTCCCTTTTTTGTATTCTAATTCAATAGTTGTTTCAGCAAGTCCTTACCATTTTTGCTTTTATCTTGATATTTTATCTTAATATATTGTAACTTTACATTTTCACCTGTAAACAATCCATTTTTACATACCCCTTTGTAACATTATTGCTAAAACCACATAACTTCATTCCAGCATCCTTCTAACATTTCTTAATTTTACAGTGTTTCTGTAGATAGTCTTTAAATTTCTTTCAGTCTTCTTCTACCAACTCTTCTCCCTGGTCTCGGATTCTGCCAGTCATTTCCGCCAGTTCCAACTAGTCCATCAACTTCATCTGCCATTCTTCCCAGGTGGGTAAATCTTGTGTCTTCCAATACTTTGCGATGAGTATTCTTGCTGCTGTTGTTGCGTACATAAAGAAAGTTCTATCCTTCTTTGGCACCAATTGGCCGACCATGCCCAGGAGAAAGGCCTCTGGTTTCTTCAGGAAGCTATATTTAAATACCTTTTTCATTTCATTATAGATCATCTCCCAGAAAGCCTTAATCCTTGGGCACGTCCACCAAAGGTGAAAGAATGTACCTTCATTTTCTTTACATTTCCAGCACTTATTATCGGGCAAATGATATATTTTTGCAAGCTTGACTGGTGTCATGTACCACCTGTATATCATTTTCATAATATTCTCTCTTAAGGCATTACATGCCATAAATTTCATACCTGTGGTCCATAACTGTTCCCAGTCAGCCAACATAATGTTATGTCCGACATCTTGTGCCCATTTTATCATAGCAGATTTCACCATTTCATCCTGAGTATTCCATTTCAACAGCAAGTTATACATTCTTGATAATATCTTAGTTTTGGGATCTAACAGTTCCAATTTTGATTTTTCCACCTGGAAGCCAATTTTCTTGTCCAAATTGTAAGCCTCCCTTATTTGATAATAATGAAGCCAATCTCACACTTTGTCTTTTAGTTTCTCAAAGCTCTGCAATTTCAATTTATCTCCTTCTTGTTCCAAAATCTCCCAATATTTCAGCCATTTGGCCTCCATATTGAGCTTTTTCTGAGCCTTCACTTCCATCGGTGACAACCAGCTTGGGGTTTTGTTTTCAAGTAAGGCTTTATATCTTATCCAGACATTAAACAATGCTTTCCTGACACAGTACTCCAGGTGAGGTCTGACCAGAGCAGAATACAGTGGCACTATTACTTCCCTTGATCTAGATGCTATACTACTATTGATGCAGCCCAGAATTGCCTTGGCTTTTTTAGCTGCCGCGTCACACTGTTGGCTCATGTCAAGTTTGTGGTCAACCAAGCCTCCTAGATCCTTTTCACATGTACTGCTCTCAAGCCAGGTGTCACCCATCTTGTATTTGTGCCTCTCATTTTTTTGGCCCAAGTGCAATACTTTACATTTCTCCCTATTAAAATTCATCTTGTTTGTTTTGGCCCAGTTCTCTAATCTGTCAAGGTTGTTTTGAAGTGTGATCCTGTCCTCTGGGGTGTTAGCCACCCCACCCAGTTCGGTGTCATCTGCAAATTTGATCAGGATGCCCTTGAGTCCATCATCCAAGTCGTTGATAAAGATGTTGAATAAGACTGGGCCCAAGACAGAACCCTGTGGCACCCCACTATTCACTCTTCTCCAGGATGAAGAGGATCCATTGATGAGCACCCTTTGGGTTCGGTCAGTCAGCCAGTTACAAATCCACTGAGTGGTAGCATAGTCAAGTCCGCATTTTACCAGCTTCTTTACAAGAATATCATGGGGCACCTTGTCAAATGCCTTGCTGAAATCAAGGTAGACTACATCCACTGTGTTCCCTTCATCTACCAGGCTTGTAATTCTGTCAAAAAACGAGATCAGGTTAGTCTGACATGACTTATTTTTCAGAAATCCATGCTGACTTTTGGTGATCACAGTATTCCTTTCTAGGTGCTCACAGACTGTTTGCTTAATGATCTGCTCCAGAATCTTCCCTGGTATTGATGTCAGACTGACTGGGCGGTAATTATTTGGGTCCTCTCTTTTCCCCTTTTTGAAAATAGGGACAACATTTGCCCTCCTCCAGTCTGCCGGGACTTCGCCTGTTCTCCAGGAATTCTCAAAGATGACTGCCAGTGGTTCTGAGATCACATCTGCCAGTTCTTTTAATACTCTTGGATGCAGTTCATCTGGCCCTGGAGACTTGAATACATCTAAACTAGCCAAGTATTCTTGTACTATCTCCTTAGTTATTCTGGGCCGTGTTACCTCTGCTGAATCATTTACTCCAAATTCTTCAGGTCGGGCATTGTTTTCTTTATCGGAGAAGACTGAGGCAAAGAAGGCATTGAGGAGTTCAGCCCTTTCTGTATCCCCTGTTTGCATTTCACCATCTTCTCCTCTGAGTGACCCCACTGTTTCTTTGTTCTTCCTTTTGCTACGAACATACCCATAAAAGCCTTTTTTGTTGCTTTTAACCTCTCTAGCAAGCCTGAGTTCATTCTGTGCTTTAGCTTTTCTGACTTTGTGTCTACACGTGCTGGCTATTTGTTTGAATTCCTCTTTGGTGGTTTTCCCCCTTTTCCATTTTTTGTACACATCCTTTTTTAATCTTAACTCAGTTAAAAGTTCTTTAGATAGCCACCCTGGCTTCTTTAGGCACCTTCCATGTTTCCGTCTCATTGGTATTGCCTGAAGTTGTGCTTTTACTATCTCCCTCTTAACAAACTCCCAGCCATCATGAACTCCCTTTCCTTTTAGTATTACTGTCCATGGGATCTCACCCAGCACTTCCCTAAGTTTTATGAAGTCGGCTTTCTTAAAGTCAAGAAATTGAGTCCTAGTATGCTTGGCTGTTCCTTTCCGCTGTATAGTAAACTTCAGAAGAGCATGATCACTCGCGCCTAATGATCCTTCCACTTCTACTCCACTAACCAGGTCATCAACATTGGTTAGGACCAGATCTAAAATGGCTTTTCCTCTTGTTGCTTCTCCCACTTTCTGGACAATGAAGTTGTCTGCAAGGCCAGTGAGGAATCTGTTTGACCTTATGCTCTTGGCTGAGTTTGACATCCAGCAAATATCCGGGTAATTGAAGTCCCCCATTACTACTATTTCCCTTCCTTTTGCATGCTTGGCCATCTGTTCCAGGAAGGCATCATCTATGTCCTCCGTTTGGCTTGGGGATCTATAGTAAACTCCCACAATGAGGTCCCTGTTATTCTTCTCTCCCTTAATTTTGACCCAAATGTTCTCACTTTGGCTTTGAGGTTCTAAATCTTGGATCTCTTCACAGGTATACACATCCCTGACATATAACGCCACTCCTCCTCCTTTCTTGTCTGGTCTGTTTCTCTGAAATAGATTGTATCCCTCCATTATTACATTCCAGTCATGGGACTTATCCCACCAGGTTTCAGTGATGCCTATTATGTCATATTTAGTTTGCTGTACCAAGAGCTCAAGCTTATCTTGTTTATTACCCATGCTTTGCGCATTAGTGTACAGACATTGAAGTCCATTAATCATTCCCCCGTGTCTCTTATTTAAGGATTTTTTCCTCCCATCACTAGGTCTGCGTGCTGTTTGCTCCATTCGGTCTATGACATTTGGATGATCATCTTCATCAATTGATAGACTCCTACCTTCAGGAGCACTGTCTTCCTTCCCCACATTAGTCAGTTTAAAGCCCTCCTGATGAGGTTTCTGAGATTTTTGGCAAAAACATTCCTCCCAACCGTTGTGAGGTGCAGCCCATCTCTTGCCAGAAGTCCATCTTCAAGAAACTGCAGTCCGTGATCTAAGAATCCAAACCGTTCCTGTTTACACCATTTGCGAAGCCAGCTGTTCACTTCCACTATTTTTCTCTCTCTCCCTGGGCCACGTCGTTCAACTGGGAGGACAGATGAGATGACAATTTGTGCATTTAATTGCTTCAATTTCCTGCCCAGAGCCTCATAGTCTCTTTTGATCTTCTGGAGGCTATTGCTTGCAGTGTCATTGGTTCCCACATGAACCAAGAGGAAGGGGTATTTGTCAGTGGGTTTTATGATTCCTTGCAGTCATTCAGTTACATCTTGGATCTTAGCCCCGGGGAGACAGCACACTTCCCGAGACATCTTGTCAGGCCCACAGATCACTGCTTCTGTTCCCTTCAGTAGGGAATCCCCTATCACCACTACACGCCTCCTCTTAGGTTTGGTCGGGGTTCTTCCATGAGCTGTCCGTTCCAAGGTCGCCTGCACGTTCCCTGAGGACTGACTTTGCTGTTCGTCTTCATATACCTGATCAACTGTAATGAGGGAGAGATCCTCAAATGGAGTCTGCTCTTCGTCTTCCATGCTAGGGGAGAGGACCTCAAAGCGATTGTGTATTTCTAAACAATCAGAGCGAACCCTGGGCTCCCTACTTCTTTGAGTCACGTTTCTCCATATATCTGGCTCCTGTGTTGGTGAACTAGCCTCCTTCTCAGGGGAGTCCCCTGTCTCCTCCTTGGTGGAGACGGTGTGCTCTGTTGCTTCTAAGAAGAGCTCCAGCTCTCTAATTCTTTGGAGCATAGCTACACGTTCCTCCAGTTGCTGGACTTTGTCTTTTAAGAGGGCAATCAACATGCAATTGCTGCAGGTAAAGCTGCCTGCAACCTTTGGCAAGATGGCAAACATTGTGCAGGAACCGCAGGCGACTGCAGCTGTTCCCTCACTCTCCATCTTGAGAATGTGTCATTGGGGGTGGCTATAGTGGTCCTCCATCATAAGAAGCATGCAGACAGGACAAATAAATCCCCCCCAAAAAAACCCTAGGTCTCCCCCAACAAACGTTTGAGACTAGCTCCCCTAAATCTAAAAGATGGATCAAACTGCGCACGCCTCTGATAAGCTCCTCCCACAGCTAATCACCTACCTCAACAGAAACCCTGCCCCCTCTGACCTTTGCACAGGGAGAGCAGCTAATCCCTTCATGCAGGGATTTACTGACCTTTGGGACCTGGACTTGGGTCAGGAGGACTTGGGTCAGATTTGGAGGAACTTTGAAATACGTCCTGAAATATCTTTTGAATCTTAGTTTTAACTATGGAGATTTGGCTGACCTGTCGAGAAGGAATAAAAACATTGCTAGGTGGGAATTTCCCCAAGATCTACTCTTCAGCATCAAAGGAAGGAAAATAAGAACAAGATCAGGAGAAGACAAAGTAAAGTGCATGTATAAATATGAAGAAGTCTTGCAGAAGAGACTTGGAAAAGAGCCTCGGACAGAAGATCACCAGGTTGATGGACTATATGGAATTGACGGAAAAGACTGGCAGAATCCGAGACCAGGGAGAAGAGACGGTGGAAGAATATTGGAAAAAGTTTAAAGTCTCTATATAGAAATAATCTAAAATTAATGAGTGTTAGAAAAATGATGGAATGGAATTATATGGCTGTAGTAGAAATGTTATAATGAATTAAGCATAAATAAGTACTATAGTATTAATGGAAAATAAGGTTAAAATATGTTAAGATAACCATATGACAGAAAATAGAGAAAGATGGAAAGGATTTGCTGAAATAATTAATAGAAATGGAATACAAAAAGGGAGGTGAGAGGGGGTTGATGAAACAAGGGAATGAAAGAGAGGGTATTGAGATGGTATGATGTGTGTTTTCTGAATTGTTTTGGCTCTCGTTTTGTTTAATGTGTTAATGTTGTATTGTGTATTGTTTATATATTGTACTGTATTGTTTTTCTTTCTTTTTCTTTTTTTCTGTTCTTTTCTCCTTTTTGTAAGGTTTAAAAGTAATAAATATTATTATTATTATTATTATTATTATTATTTTTTTAAAAAAAACAATTCAAAGCTCAGCGCTGAAATGGGATTAGATTTCCAGAAGCCCAGGCAATTTTGCCAGATTTCCCTGAGAGTCAGCCACATGAAATTTTGTGATAGGGGATAGGGGTGTCTTTCCACAGTTTCCTTTGTAGTACAGTAATAAAATGCACAGCGATTTGAGTGCTAGATGTCCTCGGCCCCATTAAATCCACTTGGCATAAAGAATATGGTCACTTGCTCTTTAAAATAAGTTGGTAATACTTATTACCAACAGGGGTAGGGGAGATAATTAACCAGAAAAGCTTGTGGACTTTAGGGGCTAGTGATGGTTCTGAAAGCCAAAGGCAGCATGAAAGAAGTGAACTTTGGTGTTTGGACAATGAGAGAGAGGGACAGTGGCAGCATCACAGATGTCTAGGAGGATTTTTCTTTCTTTAATGTAAATATTATATATTTAAACAATATATAATTTTGATATAGAACTGGCTTTTTAAGCTTAGGCCCTTCAATGTGTGTCTTCTAAAAATGAGAATATAACCTTGGGACTCCCATATCCTGGGAATCACATGGAGAAGGGGGAGAGTGCTTTTTTCCACCTTTCATGCATTCAGTTGAGTCATTAAATGTTGAACAATCAAATAACTAGAGATGATAAAAGGTGTTTTTGTGAATGAGTGAGTGAGTGAGTGAGTGTATATGTGAACCAGGTCTGTGATTCTGCCTAAAATACCCTGTTGAGTCAGCTAACATATAATGGGGTTGCTATCTTCAACCCCTATCTATTATGGGGGCCCAGGTAATCCCTGCTCCACATAATCTCACATGACTCAATGCCCATCAACTTTATTGGGTGGGGTGATGCCCCCTCGGGCCCTAGGAATTGGCTCCTATGTACATGGTGCTGTAACACACCCCTGTGTTTTCTTTATCCAGATGTTTTGCTGTTTGGACTCACTTTACATAGCACTTAGAAGTTGTCACAGTGTAGCAAAGAACCCTCATAACTGTCAGTTGTTTTTTTAATTATTATTATTATTATTATTATTATTATTATTATTATTATTTCAATTTGTATATCACCCTTTATCAAAAGATCCCAGGGCCGTGTACAAGATTACAAATAAATCACATAACATCAGTGATAAAAAACATAGTAAAAAGCATACTGACAGACAACCCAATAGCAAAATAATCATAATAACGACATATGAGTGAGTGCAGACCACAGCATAGTTTTTTCGGTATGATTTAGTGATGGTCTGTATGAACTTTTCTCCCATTTGGTATTTTCAGAAAACTTCAGGGATAATAAGCAAAGGCCTTGTCAGAACCCAAGGACAGGAGGGCCAATGCTTTTGGTGTATGTGAGCAATTACAAATAACATCAGATCTCCGGGGAGCCATAATTAGGACTGCTACAATGTCTGGCTGGTCAGAAGCAAAGGAGGTAGGTGGGGCTTCACTTTCAGGCCTTTTAGCACACTCTAGGCTGCCATTTTGGAAAAAATACAGACTGCACTGTCCTCCATTTGCAGGCCAGTGAAGTTGTGGCCTAAATTCTGCCAAAAATCAAAACGAAAATTTGAGTCAAGTGTGAATTTATTTGGGGGGGGGGAGGTCTCTGGGTCTGAACACACAAATGGTAATTTATGGACCTAATAGGTATCTAAAGCTATTTGCACATAACAAATAGGAGCCTATGCAACACAAAACACTGTTGCTGTGTGTAGGTTTTATTTTATTTGTTTTTTATCTTATATTTTGGAAATTTCAATCCAGCTTTTTTCCTTTTTTTTTTTTTTTTTTGGCCCCCAAGAAGTATACCTTGTTTAGCTTCTATGTAAATCTGGCACTATATATGGGTTGGATCCATGTGTTAACTGTAGTCAGTGCTTTTGGCAGTGTATCATCTTAATGAAGAGAATGGGTGAAAGTGTGAGGCCTATCATTATTCTGGCTCAAAAACTGTCAATTGTCGTGGTGATGAGACTCAAAGCGTTTTGTTTGCCATTGTTCACAGTAAGTTGCACTGCCAGCCAAGGAGTGGGAGAGGAGAAACCCAGCCTGCCAAGGTTGCTTTCTAGTTCTGTTTGCAGCTTCATGCTAGAAAAGAGATTGCATGTGTGATAGGGGCAGCTCCCCACCCCCAAAATATATTACAGAGTTAAAGTCACCTTTGCTTTGTATGTAAATAGACGAGCCTTTATCTTTCAGAGGTGGGGTGGGGGAGAATGAGAAGGATAAAGGAAATAATGTGTTAAATTATATGCAAAACTGATTTTTTAAAATAAAAAAATAGTGTTTTGTTTTGTTTTTAAAAAGTAAAAGCAGCCATGGAACCCCAATTCGGAATGCAATATCAGTGCAGAGTGGGGGCCCCCTTCCTTAATTAGAAAAAGAGACATTTATTTTTTCTTAATTTTAAAGAATTTTGTAATTCTGGTATGCTTTCTATACTTGCGTAATAGAGTTAATAAAAACTATTATCAGTCTTCTGCACACAACCAAACCTCTGTTACTACCCAGCACGCAAGTGACTATACCTCTTTCTCTTTACCAGATGATAGTTCGGTTCCTGATGTGTTTTATAAAGGCTGTGGCACCCCATCTTTTTGTGAGTTGGCCAAGAAATCACAGTATAATGAGTACTTTTCAGGTGCTGTAACTAATGCCCTATGCTGTGATGTTGCACCTTCGTCACAGCAGCTCAACTTTGAAGGGTAGTTTGGAGAGAACAACATCTTCTTCCTTCAGGATACCGCAATTTGCAGCTTCAGTTGAGCTGTAAGTTACCTGCCTGATTACCCAAAAATAATTCAACGATGCTGGTCAAAGCACAGAGGAATAGAGAAGCTAAAGTAGAAAGGTGGTGCTTGGGGACTCTTCCTCATGATGATATGGTGTATGGTTAATAATAAATTGCTGTGGCAAATAAAATGTGCTCTGTGTTTATATGTGCCAAATCAAGAATATTAGGTGGAGGTGGTGATTAAGGGCAATGGTTATAGCTGGGTTATTATTTTATACAGATGGTTATTGTATACAGCACTCTGTATTTCAAAGAAATATCATAAAAAAATCTTCCCACCGTATTTTTCCAGAGGCGGGGCTGAAATGCAGCCCAATTTAGGTTTGTGACTGTTTGTCTGGAAACTTTGCATAAAACAATAGGCAACCAGTGCAGATGATTACTGTTTGACAGAACTCTGGGACCCACTACAGGAGTCAGGAATCAGGGACAAAATAGGTTTCCCACTGATTCTGACCAAAAGCCCATTTAGTCCAGCATAGTGTTATCACAGTGCTTAACCAGATATCTGTCAGAAGCACATAAAACAAACAGAGAAAATCTGGACAGAGAAGATGGCGAAGTTATTGAGGTTTTTTATAGTTTTGTTCAGTTTTGAGCTATTTTTCTGCAATATGTCAGGGAAATCACAGACATACGGCAACCCTAGAACATATAGGCATCATGACCAGTAGATATTTGTAGTAGGGATGTCCACAGACCACATGACTCAGTTTGGAACCAGGTTTCACAATGAAGAACTTTGAAGTCTGTCCAACTCAGTTTCAGATCAAAAGCCAAATCTGCTTAGGAAAAACAACACTTCGTTCTCCCCGCTTTCACTATTTGGGGGGAATAAAATGTGGCCATAACTAATTATTTGGCCATTCTGTCCTGCAACAACTCCTCATCACCTGCTGTCTGTTCATTCTTATGTCTGCTTGCTGGCCCTCTCGCCCAGCTGCATCCGTAGGGATGTTCAAGGATTTTGCTTGTTCTGCATTTTAGGTGCACCATGAATCACACTTCCTGACCTAATACATGCATCAAACTAGGTATCTCTTATATTTTCCAGTTCTCTAGTTTTTGTGCTCAAAGAAAGTGAAGACTTCAAAATACATTTTCTGGGGGTGTCAGATTGGGTGCCTCCACTTCCCCTCCCTACAGCACCAAAACATGTGATCACCTTCCACCTCCCATTCTCACTAACAGAAGAGATTCACAACCTCTGAACTGACTCCAAACAGCTTTGACAGAAAGGTCTTCCTGGTGTCACTGTATAATGCTTCTGAAATGAAAATAACCAACCTTTACTAATTTTGAACACGAAAATGACAATATTATCTGTCAGTTGGCTCCTGTTTTGGAGATACAAAGATGGTCATTTATAGATAACCCAGTACCCATTGAGTACATCATTTCATTGGCAACAGTGTACTTCACTGTATGTCGAACTCCTGATTGCGACATATGGCATCATATTGCATCAGCCCAAGTGCAATTGCAAAATGGTTGCCATCCTGGAAGAGAAGATACAGAAACTTGAGGCCTGCCTAGCCATGCTTTGAGCTACATTTCATTTCATTTATTTTATTTCTATGCTGCTTTTCACTCCCACGAGTCACAAAGCGGCTTACAAGCAATTAATAATAGTAACATAATTGAATATAACAATTACAACATAAATCAGTTAGAAGAATTAATAGAGAACATTGGAAATTAAAATTATATTTAAAAAACAACCCAGCAATTTCTATCTGGGTATTCACTCCCCCACCTTTTTCAATATAGGTCCAGGAAGGGTGTCTCTGTCCAGAAGTCCACACGTGGAACATCTTGGAACTTTGAAGTGTCAGGCATAGCTCTAATGGCTTTAGCCCAAACGTAGCAGAGTTTTCCTGCACAGCGAAGAAGCTAGTTGAGGTGGAAATGACTAGTCAGCTAGACTCAATAACTATTTACAGGATTTATTAAAAGGAAAAGAAACCAGCAGAGTTTCTGCATACAAAACAAAGTAAAATAAATCCTTTCTTTCCCTCTCTCTCTCTCTCAACCATACACAGCACTCCTTCTCCTAACACACCACGCCCCAAACGTACTAGCATTCCTAGATAACAGAGTTGAGTGCTGGTCGTTAACCAATCGGAGTGAGTAGTTTCTAGGTCAAGCAGACCTTGGCTTTCTGCCAAGAGTAAATTGACACTGCCTTGAGTTAATTGTGTGAAGCCAGAATCTGTAAGTTTTCATGAGAATCAATTAACAGAAACTGAACACCCCCTCACAGATTCTGCTGGACAATTAACATCAAATAACACCTATGTAGGAGATTATTTTTCCAGCAAACCTAAACCCTTGCACATTTGCTTGTTCTTTATCTTTGCCAATGGTTTAGTTAATACATCTGCTACATTTTCTTCACTTGATACATAAGTACATGTGATTATATTGTCTTGTACACAGCAACGTACATTTTGGTATTTTACAGAGATATGTTTGGAACGTGATTTGAAACCCTCTGTTTTACTTAAGGTTATACAAGCCTGATTATCAATGTAAACTTGTACTGGTTCTCCACAATTTACATTTAAATCTGCTAACAAATGCTTGAAATAAATCACTTCCTTGCACAATTCACTCAATGCGGCGTACTCGGATTCCGTTGATGACACACTTACAACATCTTGCTTGCGTGACCGCCAGCTGATTAAAGCTCCACCGACCATTATGACTAGTCCTGTGACAGATTTTCTGTCTGGCAAATTTCCCCAGTCACTGTCACAGAAGCAACTCAACATTTCATCCTCTGAAGAATTTAATTGTAACATATAGCCAATTGTCTGTTTGAGGTATCTCAGAACTTGTTTTACCCCTTTCCAGGCATTTAGTGTGGGTTTTGAGACCAATCTACTCAATATGCCTACTGCATAGCTAATATCAGGTCTGGACCATTGTGCTAGATACAATAAACTTCCAATTACAGAATGATATATATCAGGATGTTCAAATTCAGGACTCTCGTCTATATGAAGTGTTTTTATGAAACCTGGATCCATAGGCACCACTGCCCCTTTGCAATCCTGCATCCTGTATGTAGTCAATAGTTGTTTAACTTTGTTCTGCTGACTAATTAGGCAGCTGCCATCTTGGGCCCAGCACACTTCCAACCCTAGATATGTCCTAACCGGACCTAGGTCTTTCATTTTGAACTTACTGGACAATTGCTTGGCAAACCTTTTAGTTTGTTCATCTGTTTTGCAAGCATACAATACATCATCTACATAAATCAGACAAAACTCTTGATCACTGCCTGTACCACGTACATAAACACAATTGTCAGCTGTACTCTGCTTGAAACCAAATGACACTAAGGCCTCATGGAAACATTTGTTCCAAGATCTTGCCGCCTGTTTGAGACCATATAAAGCTTTATTTAATTTTAACACTCTATTGGAACCTGTCTCATAACCAGGCGGTTCGGCTAGATACAGGTCTTCTGATATTGATGCATGTAAATATGCAGTCTGGATATCAAAATGGTTTAACAGGAGTTTTCTCTTTGCTCCAAGCGCTAGAATCAGCCTTACACTGTCCCCCTTAGCAGTAGGGGAAAAAGTCTCGTCATAATCTTTTCCAGGCCTCTGAGAGTATCCTTGAGCCACTAAACAAGCTTTGTATTTGTACTTTCCTGTCACCAGAGGTTTAAGTTTGTACACCCACCTGCAGCCTACAATCTTTGCCCCCTCAGGCGCTGCTACTGGTGTAAAGACCTTGTGCTCATTCAGAGAGGACATCTCTTCTTCCATTGCCTGTTTCCAGAGCTCTGCCTCCTCTTTTGGTAACTTTAACACCTCCTGAAAACTCTTGGGCTCTGCAATTACACTAAACACGTTTGCAGTATCTGGAGAAAAGCGCACCGGAGGCACTCCTTTGTTTTGTCTTTTAGATCTTCTGGGAGAAAATTTTTCTTCTGACCCACTTTCCTCCTCAGAACTATGACCTCTCTTTTGTTGCTTAGTAACTGGTCTCTGGCTAATTCCACTTTCTTGAGAGCTCTTATCTGAACTTTCCTCCCCCTCAGACTCTGATTCTCTATGTTTACCTTCAGAGTCATGAAGCTCCTGGGAAGGTTCAAACCAAACCTCAGTATTGGCATGTAGTCTCTCCCAGCCACTATGTTCACAAAAACTGGCATTCCTGGAGATCACAATGCCATTTGTCCCTTCAGCAAAGTGAAAACCTTTTCCCAGCTCCTGGTAACCCACAAACACTAACAGTTTGGTCTTAGGATCTCCCTTCTTTCTCATTTGTTTTGGAATTAGTACCCAGGCTTTTGATCCAAACACATGCAAATGGTCAATTTTGGGTTTTTTCTGAAACAATTTAAAGTATGGAGTTGTACCTATTGTTTGATGAAACAGCCTATTTTGGAGATAACATGCGGTGAGCATGCTCTCCCCCTAATAAGACATGGGCAAATCAGCATCATCAAGCATGGCAAACATCATATTTTGTAAAGATCTGTGTTTTCGCTCTGCAACGCCATTCTCCTCTGGGGAAAAAGCGTTCGTTTTTCTATGCCCAATGCCACGCTTTTGTAACCAATCTCTAAAAGCATTTAACATAAATTCGCCACCTCTGTCCGTCTGAATCCTTCTGAGTTTAATGGACAGGAATCTTTCCGCAGATGCCACCCAGCCTTTAAACTTAGTGAACACGTCACCCTTATTCTTCATGGGAAAAACCCAAGAGTAATGCGTGGCGTCATCCACAATTGTTAATGAAAAACGTGATCCACCCCTGCTTACAGCAAATGGACCAATTACGTCCATGTGAACCAGCTGTAGCAGTGACTCACTAACTCTGTCACTTCTGGGGTAAGAGACTCTGTGGGTTTTAACCTTTTTACAGACATTACAATCAAGGTACTTGTTACAACTCTTTAAATTACCCCCATCAGCCAATTCAGACATTTTTAGTACACTTTTCCAGCAAGCATGCCCCATTTTCCTATGCAATAAGTGCACACAGTTGTCATGTATAGCTTTGTTATTCACTGCAGGCTGAGATTTACTGACTACTGCTGCAACTTGAGATCCTGCTTTAAGCCAAAACAAGCCTCCTTCTGACTTAGCAGTGCCTAAAATCTCACCAGCCTTCTTAATAATGCAACTGTCTCCTTCAAAATACACTTTAAACCCAGCTTTTAGCAAACAATCTACAGACATCAGATTGCTCCTTAATGAAGGCACACAAAGTACATTTTGCAGGCATTCACGAAAACAAGGAACAAAAACTGCACCCCCCGAAATCACTTCGGAAGTACTTCCGTCTGCTAGGGCCAGTGCTTCCGTCTGCTAGGGCCAGTGCTGAGTTCTTGGAAACAGTGCTGCGCTGTGCTGAGTTCTTGGAAACAAACAATTCATCTGAATTTACGATGTGCCGAGACACGCCCGAATCGACCACCCAGACAGTTTGTTTCTCATCAGCAATCTTGACCTCGGCGGTCACCAGCTGAGCAGACCGTTTTCGTTTGAAGAATTTCCTTTTACGCTGCTGCTGCTGCTGATCTCGTCTCTGCTCCTGCACCGGCCACTGAGACTTGACCAACTCTGGACATTGTCGTTTTAGATGCGCTGAAGACCCACATCGGAAACAACGCCTAACAGCAAACGCTGACTCCTCACCGGTATGCTGCTTTTGCTTCAACTCTGGCACGGCATGAGAACTCCTTTCAAACCACCCGCCTGTAGAAGCCTCTGCAGCAAACGACCTTTCTTGCCTCTTCTGCCATTCTTCAATCAAACGCCCAGTAACGTAACTGACTGATAAATCATGCTCCTGCATGCCTTCTAGAGACAAAAGTAAATTATCCCAGCTTTCCGGGAGAGAACTCAAAATAATAGCCACCTTCTCCTGCTGGTCTAACGCACAGTCTCTTTCCTGTAGAGCAGCAAACTTTAACTGTAAACTGTGAAGGTGTTCCTGCATTGTAACCCCAGGCTGTAACATTGCCTTGTACAATGCCCTGCGAATGAACAGCTTGGAAACCGCTGTCTCACGCACATGAAGTTCTTTAATTGCTTGCCACACACCTCTAGCTGTCTTGATTCCCCTCACATACGGCAACTGGGAATCTTCCAGCCCCAAAACAATTGTGGCCCTTGCTCTTTGGTCTTTATCGAGGTCTTCATCATCAGGCTTCGCAGGAAACTTACTCACCACTTGCCAGAGACGATCCCTCTGCAGCACTGCCTGCATGCGTTCCGACCACAGCAAGTAATTGGAGTCATTCAGACGCTCAAAAGCCATCTGAACTGGTTGAGAGGCCATCCTGAGAGCGATGTCCCTGGAACCCGGAACCAGCTACTCACGACCACCGAGAGAGAAAACAGGAACCACAGCACCCAGCACTCACACACTGTAGCTGTTGTCCTTGTGTCCACTGCGTCACCAGCTCACAACAGTCAGGAACCAGCCAGTGTCCATCTGCTGCACCAACAGGAACAACAACTTCTGGAACTACTGGAACCAACACCGTTGATGCTGACACCACCACAACTCAGGCTGGCAGCACAATACCCATAACCTCTTGGAAACTTTGAAGTGTCAGGCATAGCTCTAATGGCTTTAGCCCAAACGTAGCAGAGTTTTCCTGCACAGCGAAGAAGCTAGTTGAGGTGGAAATGACTAGTCAGCTAGACTCAATAACTATTTACAGGATTTATTAAAAGGAAAAGAAACCAGCAGAGTTTCTGCATACAAAACAAAGTAAAATAAATCCTTTCTTTCCCTCTCTCTCTCTCTCAACCATACACAGCACTCCTTCTCCTAACACACCACACCCCAAACGTACTAGCATTCCTAGATAACAGAGTTGAGTGCTGGTCGTTAACCAATCGGAGTGAGTAGTTTCTAGGTCAAGCAGACCTTGGCTTTCTGCCAAGAGTAAATTGACACTGCCTTGAGTTAATTGTGTGAAGCCAGAATCTGTAAGTTTTCATGAGAATCAATTAACAGAAACTGAACAGAACATTGGGCTTTAGCAGCTTTCCCATTGGCAGCCCAAGTGGGGTCAGTGCACTTGGTCCATGTCAGGGGTGACTCCCTATTTATCAACCAACAGATGGGCTGCTTGATACCACATTGATACCCAAAGCCTTGGTGAAATCCTACTTACTTCTGTATTCAATAAAGTTGTGGACTAGTTCAAATTATTACCTAACTCCTGTGGGGTTTTTTGGGGAAATTTTTTTTGGCCTTTACTGTGGCAGCATGTGCTCATGACAGCAAATTAGAGTAGATTTTGGGATGACGTGTCCTCAGAGGAGATTGAGAGATGACCTGATCCTGCAGGCTAAGTTCTTGCCACTTGAAGTTGTTATGAAATCTGCGGGCAGCCATAATCTTAATTGTGTTGAAGTGGTGATCACCTAGGATACCTTGGAAGAAGAGTGGTTCCATTATGTACCTGCTGAAGAAGCATGGTTTCATCATATTATATCATGTGACAAATTGCTTATATCCCTTGCTTGCTTAGAAGGAAGTGTTTGTGTGTGTCTCTCTGTGTGTAAAGACACTTTTGGTTGTTGTGTCATGGGGGCATCTGGTCATGCCCCCTCACAAAAATGTGCCCAGGGGCATGCCCCCATGCTCCCACACTATGAAACTGCTAACTCAGAAACACACAACTGCAATAAGCTGAAGTTAATTGTCTCTAACTGAACAACCAGCCAACAGGATTCCTTATAAGAGCCAAATAAGCATATCAACCTGATGTGTGTGGCTAAAACAGGCTGCAGAAAAGCAGAGAAGAAGAAACCTAGAAAGTGGAATGGCCTGTGTGCCAGGGAGCATAATAAAATGAGGAAAGGGAAAGTTAGGAGTGAAAGTGATAATAGTGCGTGTGCATGTTCATTTCCGCAAAGCAGACTGCAGAGTGGGAGAGAGGTGAAGGAGTGGAGGTGGGGGACCTGTGTGCAAGGGAAAGTTGAGATGAGCAAAGAGAAGGAGTGGAAAAGGAGGTAAAGTAAAAGAAGACTGTGCCAGGAGCGTTGCAAAACAAACAAACAAACAAACAAACAAACAAACAAACAAACAAGAAGGGAGCAGCTGGCATGGGGACATGGTAAAGACAAAAGCAGGGGCATGAAAGAGTCTGCAGAATAGGAGGGGGTGGCTTCCAAATTGGGTGGAAGGTGAGAAGGGGCATATTAGTTGTAGTCTGTGACAGGAGGAAGATACAGGAGGCAACCACACGCTGGCTTCCCTTCCAAGTGGGTTGCACAAAAAGAAGGGGAGGGAGCATGGGGTGCAAAAGGGAAATTGGGTGCAAAGCAGGCCTGCAAAATAGAAGTGAGAAGTGGTTTCAAACATGGGTCCTTGACAGGTTAAACTCAAGGCTAGTACTAGCTGCATCGGGTGGGAATGGGGAGTTCTACGAATCTGATGTGCAGAGGGAGCTGCGGAAAGCCTGAGTAACATCATGGAAATGTCAAAAATAAGTCCAAAAATCTACCCACCTATCTGCTTATCAAGAGGTTGATAATGCATAATAATAATAATAATCTTTATTGTGGTGCAATGACCCATAACATGGATTCAGAATAAAATACAGATTCATACAGACAACCCCCCAGGGAAGGAAGACCAAAGTGTTATTTGTTTAGTCATGGGTATGTTGACTAAACAAATAACGCTTTGGTCTTCCTTCCCTGGGGGGTTGTCTGTATGTATCTGTATTTTACTCTGAATCCATGTTATGGGTCGTTGGACTGCAATAAAGATACTGTATAAAGTATTTAACTGCAGCTGGCTAGACAAGCAATGAAATGGAAGGAGGGAAAATTCAGGACAGATGGAAGCAATAAGTGCATCACCCAGCAAGTATTTAATTTTTGGAATCTGGTATCAGAAGAAGTAATGGTGGCGAACAACTTGGATGTGTTAAATTGCAGATTACCCTCATCCTCCATGAATTTGTGGATTGATGGCTACTAAACTTGATGGTTAAGTTCTATATCTGCCATTTGGGGCAATTTGGCACTTAATGTCTGCTGCTGGGAACCAGCTGTGGAGTTGTTCTCAGGTCCTGCTTGCTGGGTATGCCAGGCATCTGGTTGGTCTCTATGAAAATTGTTTTCTTGAACAGATGGCCTGATTTAGCAGGCTGATGCAAGTTCTGGCCAGCTGAAATTTCCTGCATATCTTCTTACAGCAGCCAAACTCCTAATTGGCTTCAAGTGGGGCTCACCCAGTGTACCTGCTGAAGAAGAGTCTTTCCATAATGTACCTGCCAAAAAACTGTGCTTTCATGATTTTCTCTAATTGAATACAATTGCTCATGTGCCTGACTGAGGGAAGCCAAAAGAGACAACAGTTTGAGAAACTATGAGGCCCTTTTATAATATGTACCCAGGGTTGGCAGCTCCATATCTCTCTATCTGGGGTCTCAATAAACCATAAGAGAGGAGACTTTGACAGACTATGCACCCCCTTTATAATCTACATGGAGCAGGACTGTTGATACTTCATTTTTTATTTGATTTTATTTATTAAAGTTCCATCCCATCATTCCTCCCAAAGGAACTCAGGCTGAATATTCAACTGGTTTTTCATAGTGCAAGACTCCTGGGGGTGCCTAGCTGTCATTGGATAAGAAGCAAGATCTGTTAAAAATCTGCAGGAAGCAGAATTAGGTGTTAGATGTACAATCCTTAAAGGATCAGTATTTTGTTTTCAGCCATATTCATTTATGAACACCATTCCTCCGAAGGAACCAGGACAGGTGACAACAGAAAAAAGACACTAGTAAATATAAAAGTAAAATGTATATTAAGAAACTGTATTTTTTAAAAAAAAATCTGAAAAGGTTGAGAAACATTAAGAACATTGAAAATTAGCAATAACTGGTTCCGGATAATACAGTAAATTCAAGGCTGCTAGGAGCAGTGCCTTTCAGCCTTTAAATGCCTGGGAAAATAGGAATTTTCAAAATCCTCCAGAAAATGAAGCATGAAGGAGATGGATTTACTTCAGCAGAAAGGCACTCCCTGTCAAGGGTTTAGTGCTCATTTACGTTCAAGAAAACAGGCCTCTTTGTTGTGAAACAATGCTTCGGGGGGGGGGGTCTAAAGTTAAATCTGCTTCAGAAAAAGAGGCATCATTCCTCCCCCCCCTTTTCATTATTTTGGAGAAATAGAAACATGGCTATATATAACTAATGCTTTGGCAGTTCTGACCTCAGATATCTCCCCGCCACTTGCTCTCTGTATAATCTGGTGGCCACTGGCAGACTTTGGGGTCAAATTTCAGTGGCACCCTGTGAGACACCAAAATTTGTCACCTCCCCCCATCTCTCACCTTCCATTCTATGTTGTTTAGTCATTTAGTCGTGTCCGGATCTTCATGACCCCCTGGACCAGAGCACGCCAGGCCCTCCTGTCTTCCACTGCCTCCCGCAGTTTGATCAAATTCATGTTAGTAGCTTCAAGAACACTGTCAAACCATCTCATCCTCTGTCGTCCCCTTCTCCATGTGCCCTCAATCTTTCCCAACATCAGAGTCTTTTCCAGGGAGTCTTCTCTTCTCATGAGGTGGCCAGAGTATTGGAGCCTCAGCTTCAGGACCTGTCCTTCCAGTGAGCACTCAGGGCTGATTTCCTTTAGAATGGAGAGGTTTGATCTTCTTGCAGTCCATGATCCTCTAAGTCTGCCTCTGTGGTGCTTCATCACTGGCTAAATACTCAAATGCTATACAGCATACAAGGATGCACATCGATTCTGCTATTTCTGCTTTTTATAAGCCTTGAATCACACGAGGATCTGAATAGGTATCCTTTAGCTTTTGTTCTACAATTTTGTGAAAGAACTTGGCAAAATTGGATCCATTTGCTCATAATTTGAGAGGGGGACAAAATTACAAAATCTCCCCTTCTTCCTGGTCAAATATATATAATTAGGATATTCTGGGATCAAATCAGAAACTTCTGACAATCTGGGACAGTCCCTGGAAAATAGGGACACTTGGATGGTCTGAAACATTAGTCATGGCTCTGAACTAATTTTGGAAAGGATCCAGGATAGATGGGCTCTGAGTTTGTGGGGCTGGACTGTGGCCCAAGTTCAGTTCAGTTGTGTACATAGATGCATTTTCTGGTGTGTATGTTTTAAATCATCCAGGGTGAGTGTCTGGAGATGGTTGGTGGATGGATGGCAGCTGACAGATTGAGGTTGAATCCTGACAAGACAGAAGGACTGTTCTTGGGGATAGGGTGTGTGAGGGGGGGAACTCCCTAGACCTGAATGGGGTAACTGTGCATGCCTGGAAGAAGCGGACTGTTTGGATCCCTTCCAGTCGGGATTCAGGCCTCATCATGGGACTGAAACTGCCTTGGTTGCACTGGTCGATGATCTCTGGCAGGCTAGGGACAAAGGTGAGAGCTGTTTCCTAGTTCTGCTGGATCTCTCAGTGGCTTTTGACACCATTGACCATAACATCATTGTGGACCATCTAGAGGTGCTGGGAGCTGGGGCCACTATTATACAGTGATTCCGCTCCTTCCTCCTGGGCCATGTTCAGAAAGTGGGGGGGGGGTGAATGTTCAGACCCCTGGGCTCTCACTTCTGGGGTGCCTCAGGGTTCTGTCCTCTCCGTCATACTTTTCAACATCTACATGCAACCGCTGGGAGAGATCATCAGGGGGTTTGGGCTAGGTTTTCAACAGTATGCGAATGATACCCATTTCTACCTCTCTTTCAAATCAGAACCAGTGAAGGCGGTGAAGGTCCTGTGTGAGTATCTGGAGGTGGTTGGAGGATGGATGGCAGCTAACAGATTGAGGTTGAATCCTTACAAGACAGAAATACTGTTTTGGGGGGATAGGAGGCGGGCAGGTGTGGAGGACTCCCTGGTCCTGAATGTTGGTTTCTGCTCTCTTCACTGTGCAGCGAACTGCTTGTCACAAGACAATGTTTACATTCCACAGTCAGCGTACTGTTGGTTTTTCCCATGGGAAAGGGAGACTGGATGTGACGTACACTGGTTTCCTGTTTTTCACTGTCCTTTGCAGTTCAGTGTGTGCTTTAGAGGAGAGAGGATGCTTTTCTCTGCTCCGGCAGAGGCAAGATGTTTTCTGTAACATACCAGCTTTGAAGTGTAAATAAAGCAATATACAGTATGTAGCACGTACTCCTCATCCTTCCGCTGTGCACGGGACTACTGCTTATCAACAACATTTGGTTCCGGGCCCAGAAAAACGCAGTTATCTTAAGAATGGGCTTCAGAAGTCGAATCGGAGTGCCGGCAAAGGATCGGAATGCAGGGGGACAGATCGGAACGGAATCTGCTCTGCGCGTCAAGATGATTGATGAGGTATGTGCTATTGCTCCGGGCAGCCTGCCAGCTTCTAATTAATGGCTTTATGGCTGGACTTTGAACTTTTAAGGCAGTTTTGCCGGGCTGGGGAACTCGAAAGTAACTTTTAAAAGTGCTCTTGGAGGAAAGCAGCTGCAGAAAATAGTGACGCAGCACTATTTATGGCAGCAGAGAGAAAGCACTTTAGAACTTTCCTTTTGAACTTGCCTTTGGAATAAGGTATGAAGCAGCTGCAGTTAAGCAGAATGGCACAGGCTCACAGAGGCTGTTTTGAACTTGCCTTTGGAATGAAGCAGCACAGACGCAGCTTGTATAAAGCAGCCTGATTTAAAGCAGCAGTGATGACGCAGAAGGCTAATACCAGAGTCATGATGGCTAGCTGCAGAAGGCTGGCTGAGGCAAGTGGGGAATCTGTTACCACTGATCAGCCAAATGCTCAACTCACAGTAGACTATGTTACTGCCGTGATTCTCAATGAAGCAGACCGGCGGGGTGCTAGCTGCATGGGTAAGAGGGAGACTTCACAGACGTCATCCCATAGTGCAGTGGAACCACCAGATGGCGCCAAAGCTTTGAAGGCAGTGAAATGCTACTCGTGTGGACGTCTAGGCCATATGAAAAGGGAATGCAAATATCCCAGGGCCAAGACAGAGCAGCGCAGCGGAAGCTCATCGCGTGGAAAAGGCCAGAGCAAAGGCAAAGGTCCGGTGTCCAGGACAACGCAGCACAAGGCAATGGTCTCACGCTTCACTCCAAAAGTTGCAGAGGTCCAGAAGACGTCTAGATCTTTCTTCGTTGTTGATTCAGCGGCAACGCACCACATGTGCAACGATAAGCGACTGTTCGTGTCTTTTACACCGCAGGAAGGTGCGATTCACCAGGCAGATGACCACACAATCCCCAGTAAAGGCTACGGAACTGTTGTTCTTCACAGTTTGGACTTATCGATACAGAATGTGCTTTATGTGCCGGATGCCAAACATAATCTGCTCAGCGTTGGACAGCTGAATGAGCGGAATATTGACGTTTCCTTTAAGAACAAAAGGTGCATCATCACAAAGAAAAATGATTATGTATTGTATGCTGAATTTGTTGATCGTTTGTTTGTTTTGTATTATGATGATGTTGTGCAGGATGACACTTGTTGCATTGCAGGTTCTAACAAAAGTTTGCATGCAGAATGTATTCACGATTTTCACAGAAAATTTGCTCATTTGCATTTTGAGGCAGTATCTAAGATGCCTGCCTTGGTTGAAGGTATGACTATTAAACCCTGCAGGTACCACATGAAGTGCAGAGCATGCGCAGCAAACAAGGTGAAAATGGCTGCGAAAGGTAAGGTGTCTAGTAAGCAAGCTACAGAACCATACCAGGTTGTTCATGCTGATTTGGTTGGACCACTAGCGCCCTCTTTGGGTGGAAACAGGTACTTCATGGTTCTCATTGATGCATTTTCCAGGTATATTTATGTGTACAATCTCAAGCAGAAATCAGAGGCTTTTCCTAGGTTCAAGGAATTCTGTGCTTGGTTGGAAAATGTGCATGGTAAGAAGGTAAAGACTCTTTTCAGTGATCGCGGGGGAGAATTCACTTCTCAGCAGTTTGAAGCTTTTCTGTCTGAGAAAGGAATTCAACATGATTTGTTTAGTCCTCGCTCGCCATGGCAGAATGGACTTGCGGAACGAGCAAATCAGACATTGCTTCAAGGGTTAAAAACCTTGCTGCATGATGCTAATCTTCCAGAGAGTTATTGGGCCGAAGCTCTCTCATGTTTCACTTACAGTTATAATCGCAGGTTATCTTCAGCGATTGGTTGTACCCCGTATGAGAAGATGTTTGGCAAGAAGCCATACATCAAACACATGAAAATTTTTGGTTCTGACATGTGGGTTCAATCACCACAAAACTCCAAGTTAGACAAGCGTGGATTGCATGGTATCTTTCTAGGTTATCAGAAAGGGTCTTACAGAATAATGATGACTGACTCTAGCAAATTAAGCTCACAAGAAGTGTTGAGTACAATGCCAAGTGGGGGGAGAATGTGGGAATTTTCCAATGTTATCCTGATGACAGTGATGAGACTGAGGATAGTCAAAAGCAACCGCAACAACCCACACCCACTGATGAAGGTTCTGATTCTGAGTCTGAAACTGAATCAGGTGATTCAGAGGATTTCAAGAGTGCGAAAGCCTCTATGCGACCCTCTGAAAGCTCTGATCAAGAATTGGAGGAACCATTGTTCACAATAGGTCACTTTTCTCCTAAGAAGGAAGAGGAGAGTGTTGAAGACTTAAGGCTAATTCGTAGGTCACAGAGAGCCACAAAAGGCAGACCTCCAAAGAGATTTGCTGATGAGTTTGCTAAGATAGCAGTAACAGCTGTTAAAAGCTCCAAGAAGGTTTTTGAACCTTCAAGTTTCCAAGAAATCCAGGATTTGGATTCAAAGGAAGCTGAGCCATGGTTAAATGCCATGAAGGCTGAGCTTGATTCCTTAGAAAGGAACAAAACATGGGACCTAGTTCCAGTAGTTCCAGGAATGAAATTGCTTGGAAGCAAATGGGTCTTCAAAGCGAAGACTGATCAAATTGGCAAGATAGTCAGACACAAAGCCAGATTGGTAGCCAGAGGTTTTGCACAGGTACCAGGTGAAGACTATCACGAGACCTACTCACCCACAGTGAGGTATGAGAGCATTAGGCTTATGCTCAAGCTAGCTGCAGAGGAGAATCTACACATTAGTCACCATGATATAAATACAGCTTTTCTGTACGGATCTCTAGATGAATCACTTTATATGCTTCCACCTGATGGCGTACAGGTAAAACAGGGATTTGTTTGTGCTCTGAAAAAGTCCCTTTATGGTCTCAAACAAAGTGCACGGTGTTGGCACACAAAACTCACTGAAGTATTGTTTTCTCTAGGTTTTAAACAAGGGAAAGCTGATCCATGTGTATTTGTCAAAGAGGAGGGGCAAAAGAAACTGTATTGTTTGTTTTATGTTGATGATCTTTTATTCTTTTGGAAGGATGTCACAATGTACAATAATGCCCTAGCTCAACTGAAAGAGCACTTTGACATGAAAGATCTTGGTGAGGTAAACAACTACCTATCTCTGGAAATAGAGAGAGATCAAGATGGTAACATTCTAGTACACCAGTCACGGAAAATTGCTGATGTGTTAAGCAAACTAAACCTGATGGATGCTAACCCTGTAGACACACCGATGACAACAGGTTATCAGGTTGATGACACTGAAGAAGCATTTTCTGACACTACACTGTACAGAAGTGTGCTAGGCAAGCTAAACTTCATTGCCAGATGTTCAAGACCAGACATTGCTGTTAGCTGTAATTTGCTAAGCAGACAAGTCAACAATCCTACTGTTAAGGATTGGAAAGCTCTGAAACGCATAGCGCGGTATTTGAAAGGCACTATGCATTACAGACTGAGATTTAACAATCAGAAGTCTGGTGGTCTTGAAATATTTGCAGATGCAAGTTTTGGAAGTGACACTACAGACAGGAAAAGTACGTCTGGAGTTTGCTATATGTACAATCAGGGTCTATTTGATTGGTCATGCAAGAAGCAAACAACAGTTAGCTTAAGTACTTGTGAAGCTGAACTGAATGCACTGTCTTATTCACTTAAAGATTGTGAATGGTTGTTACAATTGTGCAAAGACATGAAAATTCCTGTCAAATGTCCAATCCAGGTTTACCAGGACAACAAAGCATGTTTGGCTTTGCTGAATTCTGAAGGTTGTAAGCAAAGCACGAAGCACTTGCCATTGAAGTTGCAACATGCTAGGGAACGTATTCAGAAGGGACTCGTAACGGTGTCCTATATGCCAGGTAATGAAATTCCTGCTGATGTATTGTCCAAGATTGTAGCAAGGGATCAACACTGTACCTATGTGCAGAAGTTGGGTTTGTACTGATATTGTACGAACACGCTGCCCAGTGATGTTCACAGAAAGGGGGAGGATGTTGGTTTCTGCTCTCTTCACTGTGCAGCGAAATGCTTGTCACAAGACAATGTTTACATTCCACATTCAGCGTACTGTTGGTTTTTCCCATGGGAAAGGGAGACTGGATGTGACGTACACTGGTTTCCTGTTTTTCACTGTCCTTTGCAGTTCAGTGTGTGCTTTAGAGGAGAGAGGATGCTTTTCTCTGCTCCGGCAGAGGCAAGATGTTTTCTGTAACATACCAGCTTTGAAGTGTAAATAAAGCAATATACAGTATGTAGCACGTACTCCTCATCCTTCCGCTGTGCACGGGACTACTGCTTATCAACAACACTGAATGGGGTTACAGTGCCCCTGAAGGACCAGGTGCGCAGCCTGGGAGTCATTTTGGACTCACAGCTGTCCATGGAGGCACAGGTTAACTCTGTGTCCAGGGCAGCTGTCTATCAGCTCCACATGGTACAAAGGCTAAGACCCTACCTGCTCGCGGACGGTCTCGCCAGAGTGGTGCATCTCCCGCTTGGACTGCTACAATGCGCTCTACGTGGGGCTACCTTTGAAGGTGACCCAGAAACTACAACTAATCCAGAATGCGACAGCTAGACTGGTGACTGAGAGCGGCCTCCGAGACCACATCACACTGGTCTTGAAAGACCTACACTGGCTCCCATTACATTTCTAAGCACAATTCAAAGTGTTGGTTCTGACCTTTAAAGCCCTAAATGGCCTCGGTGCAGTATACGTGAAGGAGATTCTCGACCCATATCGTTCTGCCCAGTATACGTGAAGGAGCATCTCGACCCATATCGTACACACTGAGGTACAGTGCCGAGGGCCTTCTGGTGGTTCCCTCACTGCGAGAAGCCAAGCTACAGGGAACCAGACATAGGGCCTTCTCGGTAGTGGCACCTGCACTGTGGAATGCCCTCCCACTGGATGTAAAAGAGAAAAACAACTACAGTGGTACCTCGGGTTAAGTACCTAATTCATTCCGGAGGCTCATACTTAACCTGAAACTGTTCTTAACCTGAAGCACCACTTTAGCTAATGGGGCCTGCTGTCACTGCCGCGCCGCTGGAGCACGATTTCTGTTCTCATCCTGAAGCAACGTTTCTAACCCGAAGTACTATTTCTGGGTTAGCGGAGTCTGTAACCTGAAGCGTATGTAACCTGAAGCATATGTAACCTGAGGTACCACTGTACCAGACTTTTAGAAGACATATGAAGGCAGCCCTGTTTTGGGAAGCTTTTAAAGTTTAAGAGACAATTGTCATTATTATTATTATTATTATTATTATTATTATTATTAAGATAACTAAATTCCTGGTATGACTCAGCATTCCTCATTAAAAATATTGCCTTTTTATTAGTGGAGTCATGATGTGATTAATGAAGGTAGGGAAATTATTTTGCTGTGCATAAACAACATGAGTGGCTATACTATGTAACTAACACCATTGAATTCTTTGCTCAGTATTTCCAACATGATGTGTGTTCTAGCCACTTGAACCTAGAAGGAAATATTCTAATAGTAGTCAAACTCCAATTGTCTCAAAGGGGTGTTCATTCAGTGTACTTTCTGAAGAAGAGTGGTTCCGTAAGAGTGGCTCCCATTGTGGTGAAATTGGGGTGGGATAGACTGGAAAGTTATTTGGTGAATTTTCATGGGCTTTCCAAAGGTGATTTAAGGATTTAAAATATATGTTTCTTATCCCTGAGAATGCAAAAGAAGAGGCAGCTGTCAGAATTTCACACAGTTCCCAAAAATGACTTAATGCAATTTCTACTCCATGCTTTCGTTCCAATATAAAATTACAAGATGTTTGGGAAAGCATGCAATCTCTACTGTCATCATTCCCCACCCCCTCACTGGATCAGTTCTGCCCAGGGCTCCTCTTCTTAGCCTATAAATCCTCCAAGTCAGCCTCTTCCTCCATCAGTTGCCTGATTCTTTGAACTGAGTTCTCCTCAACTTTTGATCTCTCCAGCACTATGAAGATCTTCCTGAGTATTTGTCTCTTCTTGGCCATCCTTTCTGAAGGTGAGTAGGAAGCTGCAATCTTGAATTGCTTTTTCAAATGTGGGAGGGGATATGAAGTGGGCTAGAGAAGACAAACTGATATTGGCTCTAGGAAAGATAAAGGAAGCTAAAGATATTGGAATACTGGGAATCTGGACTCCAAATTTTGGAAGAAAGCCTTATGGAATGTACTTCTGTTTCATGAGGTTGGCTTTCTTTACATACAGCATGAGTGCTGCATGTGAAAGTATTCAGTGGGACTGCTAAAATCCCATTGTGCACCTCACTGTGTGTTGTGGGGGAGGACGTCCCTGCTTTAGTGTATGCATTCATAATAGTAAAATGGATGAAGACTGTGTGTCTCTCCATCTTTCTGTCTGGAGATGTTCCTGTGTGTCAGATAGGGGGAAGATGTGTGTCAGTGTGCATGCAGCCTCCAACCCGCTCATGTGGCTCTTGAGACCAATAAGATTGTGCATGTCTGGCTTGGAAGATTGTATCCAGGTGGGAATGTAGATTTCATTTTTCCACAACTGAGGAACCGATGTATTTGGCACTGAATATTTCTTCTTCTCTTCTCTTTGCAGTGATAGCTATGCAATGTAAAGTAATGAAAACAAATAAAAAAAACCCAGGAACTTGTGAAACTACCGAAGGTGGCAGTTGCTTTGCTCGTACTACTTCCACTAATATGAGTGAGTATAAAGCCTTTGTGTAAGATTATACCTAAGTGTGGGGGTCCAACATTTGGACCCTGGGATATCTAGGGGGAAGCCGCAGAATGCTGATCTCACCCAATGTTGTAGAATTCATTTTTTTAACAATTAATTAAATATTAGTAGAAGTGTGTGTGTGTGTGTGTGTGTGTGTGTGTAAAATGTACCAATGATTACAATAAAAAGTGGTAGCATCCTTTTCGATAAAAACAGTAATTCCCCAAAAGCCTGTTGGGACAAGGAGGTCTTCACCTGCCAGGAGAAGGACAAGACGGGAGGCAATCTAGCTTCTCCTGGGAGGGAGTTCCAGTGTTGGGAAGCAGGCACTGAGGTGATTCATTTCCATGTCAATATCTAATAAAGTGTGCCACCTCCCCCCCCACACCTTCACAAAGGTCAGCCTCTTAGCCTTGGAGAACCACTGGCAACCTTCTTCTGAGCTTTGCCAACTGATTAAAGTTAATACATTCTGAATGAATATTCAGGCCTCAGCTTTCTCTGGCTTTTGCCTTACAGCTCCATCACCAACTGGTTTTCCCAATGGCCAAATCCTAAGTAACAATACCTCACTGGCAGGTCACTCTCCACTCATTAGCACCCAACATAATCATAGTCTTTGTGGGTTCAGACACAAGTGATACAGCGGTCAGGTGTGCAGCCAGTGATGAATACAAGGAGACATGTGTTGGTTTCAGATTAGTCCACAACTTTATAGATTATAGTTGAAAACAGGTTTGGTGCAGGCTTTGAGTATGTAACCAATGATCATTCAGTCCACCTGCTGGTTGAAAGACAATTGGGGTTTACCAATGTTAGGGTTCACCTATGGCAACATCTAGCAAACCCCAAGAATTTACTGGTAAGGGTTGCCCCTGAGCTGGGTGTAGGGACAAAGATTGCAGTCTTCCCAGATGGCATGAGATTTTGGGGGACAGGGGCTTGCCATCCCATTGCTGGGTAAATTCAAATGGTTCAGAGACTGGAGGTATAATTCAAATGATACAATTCTATGGAATTATTATTTTCTCTATCATTCTCCCGTTTTTAAAAAAGGAAAATGGTTCCATATTCATTTCAACATGGTACCTTTCTTAGGTAGAATATTTTATACTTTTTAAATTTTTTAATGCTTTATTAATTTTAGAAACATAACAAAACAAATAGAAAACAAAACAATATGCATCAATCATCAAAAGGCAATTGAGTAATTAACACTCTACACACCGTACATACATACTGAAAAAGAAAAGTTTAAGTTCATCCATCGCTATTTCTGACATGACTTCCAATCCCCCCACTGTGGTTCCTAAGTTTCATTACTCTGTGCACTTAACTCTCTCCTAAATTCCTCTGTTATTTTAATTATGTAACGATTTCTTAAATCATGCACAAATTATTCCAGGCCTGCCAAAGAATTTATATCATTACAATGTTCTTTTAAATATTCTCTGTAGATATTCCACTCTCTATTGAATCTTTGATCTGTAGGTTCTTGGAATCTCGCTGTTAATCTTGCTAGTTCTGTATATTCTAGCTTTTTTTATTTTGCCAATCTAATTTTGAGGGGATAGAATCCCCTTTCGATACTTTAGCAATTAGAATCCTAGCTGCTGCTACCGCATACATAAAGATTTTCCTTACCCTTTTTGGAATTTCATTGCTCATTATACCTAGCAGAAAGGCTTTGGACTTCTTTGGGAAGGAATATTTAAACATAAGTTCATTGTAAATCATTTCCCAAAATTCCCTGATTTTTTTTGCCGTGCTACCACATGTGGATCATGGTGCCGTCCATCTCCCTGCATCTCCAACAGATGTTTGATCTAGATTTATACTTTCTGGCCAGTTTTACAGGTGTTAAGTACCATCTGTAGAGCATCTTTATGCAATTCTCTTTCAAATCATAGCACACTGTGAATTTTAGGTCCTCCCTCCACAACCTCTCCCATGATTCCATCTGAATGTTGTACCCAAAATCTCTGGCCCATTGTACCATGACAGATGTTACTCCTTCCTCCTTCACCTCCCAGTCTGTACAAGTAAGAGTGTTTTTTCTGTGTGTGTCTTTCTCAAGTCTTGAAATTTCTGTGGAAAAGCCTTTCTGTTTGTCCTTTTGGAATGTTTCATTTAGCTAAGAATAGTGCAACCAATCAGTCAAATGTGTCCAAATTTCTTAAAATTTCTTTAATCTCTCAGGTAGAATATTTTATACTCACACAGGAGGAATTACCTATTTCCAATAACAAGTGCTATACCAGTATGGGGGGCGGGTTCAGACTCACTCCCCACATATCTAATAGTGACATCTCAATACTTTCCAGCTTGCAGCAACCATATGAGGGCTGGACAACATGGAATTACTATGCTGCTTATGCCACCCTGAAAAGTATTTAATGCACCCTATGTTTGATTTATGGGTAGTGTTTGCAGTGATTTTATTAAACTCACAATTTAAGATTTATTTTTACATAACTTGAACATTGCTCACAACTTACCCTTCCTTGACTAGTGTAATTAGCAAAATGAAGCAATTACTTTGTGTTAGGTGGTTTCTATTGCTTCAACGGCAAAGTGTATCATCATTTTTAACTTTTATTTAATCTATTGGCATTCTCATATTTGTAGGGAAAACATTTAAACCCACAACTCAAGAAAATTAAGCTGCAAATACTATTATCTAACTGAAGCATAATGCATAACAATATTCAATATTTAACATTTTCTTCCTTTTCATGTTCTTTTCATGTTCTTCATTTCCCCCCATATTTTGGCACACAGAATGGTACAATATCACAGGAGATAAACAATTCTGCACTCCTGGAAAGGAGGGATGGAATGGAGATTCTCAGATCAATCAGAAAGAATTTACCTGATCCTAGCCCCATCAAATAAACATTGTACAATGCCCCACCACTCATTCTGAAAGCAAGCAGCTGCTGCCAAATAGGCCTGCAGTATATAGAAACAAAGGGATGCTGGTGGCGCTGTGGGTAAAAGCCTCAGCGCCTAGGGCTTGCCGATCGAAAGGTCGGCAGTTCGAATCCCCGCGGCGGGTGCACTCCCGCTGCTCGATCCCAGCGCCTGCCAACCTAGCAGTTCGAAAGCACCCCCGGGTGCAAGTAGATAAATAGGGACTGCTTACTGGCGGGAAGGTAAACGGCGTTTCCGTGTGCTGCGCTGGCTCGCCAGATGCAGCTTGTCATGCTGGCCATGTGACCCGGAAGTGTCTTCGGACAGCGCTGGCCCCCCGGCCTCTTGAGTGAGATGGGCGCACCAACCCCAGAGTCTGTCAAGACTGGCCCGTACGGGCAGGGGTACCTTTACCTTTTACCTTATATAGAAACAACCTAAGCCTCAAACCCTTTTGGTTACACCCTGGCAGCAGCTGAAGCCACACACACACACACACACACACACATATGAAAAAGGAAAACCTTTGCAGAAATTTCCCCGTAGCAAGATGCATGAAAAAAGATTTATTCCCTTAAGATAGCCGGTCAGAAGTGAGATCAAAAGAAGGAGAAAAATAGAGGAAAGAGAAGTCTGTATTCTCCACTCTCTGAGATATATATTACATAGTATAAGACAGATTCTTGAGTCAGCCAATGGATCAACTAGTTGGATATCCATTGGGTGGCAGATCAACCTATTCCAGGCCCTTGCCATTTTGTTTGTGCAGAAAATACAGTCAATCATGTCTCATTTAAGTGCAACTTTTAAAGGAACGATCCTGGAATTTTCACATGGTTGGCAGAAGAAATTATACTGTAATTATGAGGTGATTCTGGAAGGAACTACTTTCAGGATTAGCTTGCTAAATTCAGTGCTTGTGAGATACTTTTTTTCTTTATTCACCCATTTGCTCAATGTATGTATATAAGGGAGCATCACAAACATTTCGTTCAGGAGAGTAATAATTTGAATTTTTGCTGATCTAGGTATTCCTTCTAATGTTCTCTCACAGATGGCTCTCTTAAGGCCGATACTGAAGAGGGATGTACTACAGATTGCAGCACGCAGAACTATAGTTTCACCAGAGAAGATGGTCGTTTCATACTTAATTTCAGGGAGTGTTGTTATGGTATAAAGTGCATCGAGAAATTTCTAAAACGTAAGTATATGCATATTTGTATATACCGTTGGGCATAAATAGCATTGAGGCTTTAGGGGTTTTGCATGATTGCCCTTTGACAAATGATATCATATAGCTGGCACTGGAAATCTTAGATGAAGCCCAAGATGAAGCTTCCCTGCAGCTGGTTAGCGGACACTAAAGGTGGTCCCCATGCTGTCTCTTAGTAAGATAAAAGGTAAAGGACCCCTGGATGGTTGAGTCCAGTCGAAATCAACTATGGAGTACAGCACTCATCTCGCTTTTCAGGCAGAGGGAGCTGACGTTTCTCTGCAGACAGCTTTCCAGATCATGTGGCCAGCATGACTAAACTACTTCTGGTGCAACGGGACACTGTGATGGAAGCTAGGGCTCATGGAAACAGTGTTCCCCTAATAGAAACAAAATATAAAAAAAATTCCTTCCAGTAGCGCCTTAGAGACTAAGTTTGTTATTGTTAGGAGCTTTTGTGTGCATACACACTTTTTCAGATAGTTTCCCTAGTAGTAACTCCACCTCTGGAACACAAGCTACAGGGTGACATCCTGGCTCTTCTAATATGGTGTGGCAGGACCCCTCAACCATGACCTTGGGGAACAGGAAGCTGAAAACTTTCAGTAATGCTCCACAGATTGAAGGAAATAAAGTGAAAAGGACAAAAGATAGACAACTACCTGACATTTAGAAGACATCTGAAGGCAGCACCGTTTAGGGAAGTTCTTAATGTGTAACATTTTAATGTATTTTTAATCTTTGTTGGAAGCTGCCCAGAGTGGCTGGGGAAACCCAGCCAGATAGGCGGAGCACAAATAATTAATTAATTAATAATTAATTCATAACAAGAAAGCAAAAGCCAATTAAAAATGCAAAGGCCTCAAATAACAGGTTTAACTTCTGTTGACAGTTTGCATTGCTAGGGAAGGGAAGGAAGTCTCCCAAACTAACCCAAGCAAATAAAAGGGAGTAAAAGACAAAGAATAGCTTGAAGTCCAAGCCTAAACCAGCAACTAATGCAGGCTGAGAAAAGAGGATGGGTCACTTTCCTATTCTCCCTCCCCTGCCTGAAGATGCAGGATAGTTGCACAAGAAGCCATGCAGGGTCTTTGGTTATTTAAGTATTCCTTAAGTGTTATGTCTCATCTTTAGAGATAATAGCTAGATCTACATCATCAGCATAATGAATTCCTGAAACAGAATGAAGTGGAAATGTCGCAACCATCTCACAGGACTGCGAACTGAGGCCTAGGAATCATAGAAATATAAATTTTTGAAAATTCATCTGGCAGGGGGAAAGACCAAGGATCAAATTTAAAATACCAATGGATGTTAAGGAAAGAGATGGATTCTTATTGCCAGATTTAAAATTATATTATGAAGCACCTGGCTGATTTGGTTAAAGAAATGGATATCTTTACAGAATACAAATTTGTTAAATTTGGAAGGACATGG
The DNA here is from genome assembly GCF_964252035.2 of Podarcis erhardii. Classification (NCBI taxonomy): domain Eukaryota; kingdom Metazoa; phylum Chordata; class Lepidosauria; order Squamata; family Lacertidae; genus Podarcis; species Podarcis erhardii. Next base: position 80,552,070 of record NC_138511.1, on the reverse strand, counting down.
GAATCGGTATGGGTGGTACGCTTACCTGTGATATGGGAAGGTAAAGGCACATTGAGAATTTTTAAATAATTGTATAAGGAGAAGTTTGTATAGTGTGTGGACCTGATATCAAGTCTTACATGAATGAAAAACATATCGGGGGTTTTTAGGAAATGCAAGTTTAATTGAAAAAGTTAGAAGAAATCCAAGATGGGTGATACCCAAGCTCATAATCCTTCTGACTTTTCCAATATTTTCAAATTAATGTGTATTTTTGAAAACATGTATTTAAAGGTTTTATGGATCAAAGTTTTGACTTTGTAAAGGTTCTGCTTGAAGAAAGAGAAAAATTGATTAAAAAAATGTATAAAATGTTATTAGAATGGGAAACAAAAGATGAGCTGGATAAACCTGCAATGATAACATGGGCTAAAGGACATAATATAGAAATGGATGCATGGGAAAGGTTGTGGAAAATTGATATGAAATATACCTCCTGTTATACTCCCAAAGGAAATAGTATGAAAATAATGTATAGATGGTATTTATTACCTAACAAATTGGCTAAAGGTTGTAAATAATTGTGGAAGTATAAATGGTACATGGAACTTTCTTTTTATATGTGGTGGACTTTTAAGAAGGTGAAGGTTTTTTGGCAAATGTTACATGATGAGATATAAAAGATGTCTAAAGTAATTATATACAAAAAAAAAGCAGAAAATTTTCTCTTAGAGATTATAGGGGAAGAAGTTAAAAAAAAATGTATTTTAAGTTTTTTATGTATGTAACAACAGTGGCTAGGATCCTCTAAGAACAAAAATGGAAGGAAGTAGAAGTTACCACCAAAGAATGGATAAGTAAGGTGATGGATTATGCAGAATTGGCAAAGTTAACAGGCAAAATAAGAGAATCTAAGGATGATTGTTTTGTGGAAAAATGGAAGCCCATTTCAGACTATTTAAGGAAATTATTGTATGATGAAGTCACAAGCAGGATTTGAAATATGAGCAGCATAAGAAATTAAAGAATAAAGTATTGATGTGTTGGTATAAGAAATAGAAGGTATTGTGCCACAGAGGGAAAGAAGTAAAAAGACCATGGAAAATGGGGTGGGGAGTCTGAAAAATTGATTATGCATTGATTATATCAATTTTTTGAAAATTTAATAAGAAATTATTACACTGTAACAAAAGGAAGAGAGGGAGGGAGGGAGGGAGGAGAAATGGGCTGAAACCGTGTGTTGATTTTGGGGTTGTTTTCCACAGAGCCAAAACGTCAGTTAAATGGGAAGGTGTGTCCGACCTGTTTTCCTTCTCTCTCAAAAGCCTGTGAGGGCTCAAAGACCATCAAGTGTCATAACACTGAGACCCAGTGCATTGAGTTTGTTGTTGCTCATGGTAAGTAGCACTGCCAACCAATGAGGTGGAGACAGGGTGGTGGACTGCTCCCTTGTTCTGTTTGTGGCTTTCTGCCAGAAAGTGCTCTATGTGTATTGGTAGGGGAAAGTTCTGTTTTTCTGAAACCATAACTGTGGTAATGATCTTTGCTTTGCATGTATATAGATGAGACTCTATATTCCTGGGGTGGGAATATCTAAATTTTAAACATCCATGTCAAATTGATCACATGTATGGTTCTGAGATGCTTTCTATACTTGCTCAATACACTTAATAAACAATAAAATGCTCCGATTCTCTCTTCTGCACACAAACTCACCTGTTACTGCCCAGGCACTCATGTGAAAATGTCTCTTTTTCTTTACTAGATGACAGTGCAATTCCTGACAAGCATTTCTACGGCTGTGCATCACCAACATTTTGTAAATTGGCCAAGAATTCAATGCATAGTGGTGTCCTTTCAGGCACTATAACCAGAGCACGATGCAGTGATACTCTGCCTCCCCTAGAGCAGCTCAACTTTGAAGAGTAGTTAGGAGAGAGCAATGTCTTCTTCCTTTTGGATCACACTGTTTCTCGCAGCAGCTGAGGTGGAGGGTGCTTGCCTGGTGGTGGGAGAGGAAGAGCGACTGCCATTCACAGAACTCCTGAGTCTTTAATTTGGCTTGTAGTGCAGGGTGAATGGGATGCAGGGAATAGAGAAGCTAAAGTAGGAAAGGGGGGCTTGCAGGCTCATGAAAATATGGTGTAGGGGTTAAATTTATCTTTGTTCATAATCAAAATAAATTGGTGTGGCAAATAAAAACCATGTTCTGTCTCTGTATTCATCAAATTAAGAATATTTTTTATCTGCGGTGGCAAAGAGGAATGTTTATAAAAAGAACAAATGGGTAATGATTAGTTATTTTATTGATTTATGATATATTTATACCACTCTATATTTCAAAGAAATCTGAGTTGCTTACAATATCATAAGGGCATCACAAAAGTTCAAACAAATACAATGAAAAGCTCCCCACTCAACTTATCATGAGGAAACATTGAAGAAAGCTCTAAAATGCAATCCATTGCTTGCATTTGCAGCTGCTTTTTTGAGATTTGCCACGCTGCACTAGGCACCCAGTGCAGACTACTACTGTTTGGCAGAATTCTGAAGAGCCAGTGAGAGATTCAGGAGTCAGGAACATAAGAGGATTTTTGCTGGATTGGATCAAAGGCCCCTCTAGTTCAGCATTCTGCTCCCAGAGTGTCTAACCCCAGAAAACAAGGCATGAGCCCAATAGCCAATAGAGGAAACTGCAGTATTTTAAGTGCAGCATTGTTTTAATTTATGTATTGCAATTAGGGAAGCATGAGGGGGAAAGAAAGCCCTAGATTAATAAATGCAACTGTGTGTGTGTACACAAACACATTAAAAAATACAACTTTTAAAAAAAAGCATTACAAAAACAAACTTTAAAATACATACATATATGCATGCATGCATACATACATACATACCCTTCGACATTTCTCCACACAGCAGTTCTGAGAATGGCAAATTCCACATCTAGGCTCATCAGGAAATGAATTGAATATAAAAATGTCAATATCATTGACACCGGTATAGAAATATATGCTGTGACCATATTTGCATTATTGTGTACATTGACCTCAACTCACAAAGGGTATTTTAGATTTAGAAAAGTTGCAGAAAAGGGGAATCATGATGCTGAAGGGGATGGAATAACGCCCACACAAGGAAAGATTACAAAATTTGAGACATTTTAGCTTAGAGGAAATGAACCAATGGTTTATCAATGGGAATGTATTCTAAATGTTTTGTTTTTTAAAGGGTTTTCCTATATAATAAGGTTCCAAAAATATAGTAGACTTCTGGGCAACCTCCACTGACATTATCGCTAAGGCATGAAGTCACATATGCTGTGATCTGTCAGGGAAGGTTGCTAAGGTAATGGGAGTCAATTAGGGCAATTGATAAGCATTCTTGTGATATTTTTCTGTTCTGTTGAGTGAATGAAACTTGTCAAGATACCTCAGATTATTAGTGCCCAGTGTAAATCTTGTTTAATTGACACTGAGATGGAGAATGGATGTATATTACTTACAGTTTAACATGGACAATTCCTTTTTTTTTTAATGGATATTTATTGGCATTTTCAAAAAACCACACAAAAACAAAAGTAGACAAGAAATAACAAAAATACAAAAATCCACAACTTAAAAAACAATTAAAAACACATAAAATTTCAGTTACTTATTTTCATTTGACTTGTTTCTCAGACCTCCTCACACCTCCCCTTCTTGTATTCCAATTTAAATTATTAACTCAGCAAATCCTTATTACTTATTTCTCAACTTTAACTTAATAATTTATTTTAACATGTTGTTATTTTACTTTTCCTCTTCTTCCATTTCCTCAATTTATTTCTGCAAACCTTATTTTCATTTAATTTAAACCATTTTAAAAACCAATTTTAACTTATCCCAACTTAAACATCAATACTTATACATCGTTACTCATTCTTAAACATTTTTCCTAAAGTCAACCAAAATTTCCCTTCCACGACTTTCCCAATTTCCATACAGATAGCTAGACAAAATAAAAACAGAACAAGTTATAATTCTATACCCTTTGGATTCCCAAACTCCACCCACCCCTTTCCCGGTTTCAGTCCCCAACAAGTGTCCATCAGTCTCAATATACTGTTTAGCCTGGAGATCTCACATCCGAGACTCTTAAATCTCTTTCAATTCCTCTCTGCCAGTCTTTTAGATAGTCCTTAATGTTAAACCCCAAATCTCGGAGAGGCTATGGCCCAACAGGATCCATGTTTCTTCCAGCCAAACCTCCATACTTAAAGATAAAGCCTATGGGGTATTCCAAATCTTGTTTCATGCTCCTTTCAAGTCCAAATGTCCCCAAAGCTCCAACCTCCACCTTAGTCAAATTTATAATCCTTCAGTCTTCAGATCTCCACATAAGGAGATCTCTCAGTTTTTCACTCTCCAATTCAGGCCAGACTTTCCACATCAGGTTTTTTTTTCCTTTGTTGCCATCATGTCAGGCCACAAATTGCAACTCTCCTTTAACATCTGCAAAATTACAGCTCCTCCTTCCTTTTCTTCAGGGGCAACATATGTCTCCTTCTCCATATTCTCATGACTCTCAAGTTTCTCTATTTGTCCAATTGAATAGGCTTCCTGCTTCAAATCCTTATCAGATTCAACCATGTTATTTACTGTTAAGTCCAGAGTTGTGACGTTTGTAGCCAAAACATCGATTTGGCCTTGTAACTTTCCCAAGAGAACAAATGCTCTTTCCAATTCAACCTGGATTTTCCCTCCTCCAGCCATTATTGTAATGTCCCTAAACCCCCTCTAGGGGGATTTTGGTTCCTTAATGTACCTTTCAGCTCAAATCCAAAAATCAAGTTAGTATGTATCAGCCCTTCCTTATTTTCAACAAATTGTAACAGATATTGCCAGCAGAAGCAACAGAAACAAAGTTCTCTTTTTCCTTTTGACAGCTAACTTGACAGCTGTCAAACTCTTCAATGTTTCATCTACAGGCTCTCTCACGGGACGCTCCCGGGTCCGGGGGGGTGAAACTTCAGCTCCCAAAGTTAATTTTTTATCCTCCAGTAAAGTTTCTTCTAATGTCAAACCGTGAAAGTTAAAGTCTTTTAGAAAAAAAGAAAGAAAGGATTCTCTCGACCTTAGATAGCAGGTCCTTTGCTTTAGGTTATTTACAAAGAGGGGGGCAGACTTCCTTTTTAACCCTTCCCCGCTCGTTCCTGATTCAACAAAATTTTCTTTAAATTCCAATTTCCGTACTACTCACGGGTTGTTACTTTAAAGTCCAATTGTTCCACGGAAAAAGTCAGCGCTCTCCGACAATGGCTTGCGGCTTCACTCCGCAGAAGGAACAGTCTACTCACAGCACCACCCCGCACCCCGTCCCCATTCCGGAGCCTTTAAAAAGGCTCCTTCGCAGCTTGGGGGGGCGCAAATGGTGCCCGCCGAGTCACCACGCTCACAGGCATCCGTGCCTGTGATTTTTAAGGGTCCCCGCGTCGCCGCCGCGGGCAAGACCCGATCCTGTGGAGCCAATTCCCTCCGGAGGGAATCCGCCATTAGTCGCTGGCGCTAACCCGGAAGTCCAAGGGTAACATGGACAATTCCATAGAAGCTAAAGAAGAGCAAGGAAAGCTCTCTAGCTGTTTAGCAGGTTGAGGGTTAGCTGTTAATGTTCTCAGTTCTGTCAGATGCCTAACTTCAATCACAGAAAGAATCACCCTATATGTCCTTGTTAATCTACAGGTCTCCATTTTGTGTGAGGTTTTTGTTCTCAAGCAGCCAAAGACAAAGGATGCGCTCTTGGAGCAAACAGCTTTGGGCTGGAATGAAGGCCAATGGCGTCCACGTGCAGAGAGACAGATCTATAATTTTTGGTCTGCTATAATTTTTTTTTGTATTTTGTAAGAAGCTTAGCCTGTGCTAAACAAGCACAATATATTCTATGCAACTATTTGGGTTGTATCACTATTGTTTTTGTTCTGTTTTGAAGACAATTCTGCAAGTAAAGCTTTGAATAATAATTAAGGGTCTGGGTTGTCTGAACATTTTTTTTTTTAACAAAAGGAGTTGGTCTTTATGCATACAATTGCTTCTGCAATAAATCTTGGCCGGAATGTGTGAGGCCTGCAACTGACAAACTATAATTCTGTCTTGTCACTCCTCCTGTTTTCTGTGGAGTTTAACTGACGTATGTCTATGTTCTGCTGCTGTTGGTGGGGAGGGATTTCTTACCTATGGGCTGGAAACGTCAAAACTTTTTTTTAAAAAAAACCTCATTGTTCAGGGTCTTCCGTACTTTGTCCTTAGAGAGGTTGAATCTTTGTTGCAACAAATAAATGACCAAATGCTTACTTAGCCTGCTTTGCTTTTTATATTCCACTTTATTTCCCTGCTCTGACCGAGCGAACCTAGCAGAACGTAGTGAGATTGTGTGTCTCTTAGTGGGGGGGGGGATTAGTTGTAGCAGCAATCCCGCTTTTTGTGTAACAAAAGGAGAGTAAAAAAGCCAGGGAGGAAGAAAAAAGTGAGTGATAATGATGCGTGTGCAAAGGAGACTGCAGAATAGAAGAGAGGAGAAGGGGTGGAAATGGGAGATCTGTCTGCAAGGAAGAGTTGAGGTAAGTAAAGAGCAATAGAGGAAATGGAAGAGCAGCTGAAAACAGGTGTGTAAGGGGGGTTGTGAAAATGGAAGGCGTAGCAGGCCTGGGGACATAGTGAATCAAAAGCAGGAGTGTGAAAGAGGCTGCAGAATAGGAGGGGTTGGTGGCTTCATATGTTGGAGAAAGGTGGGAAGAAGCCTTTGTAGTTGCAGTGTTAGGCAGGAAGTTACCACAGGCTGGTTTATCTCTGGGGGGCAGGCGGGTATATACAAAAGGAGGGAGTGGTAGGACATGGACATGGGTGTGAACATGAAAAAGGATTACCCTTACCTCCCATGAATTTGCCCATGGATGGCTAGTAAACCTGATGGATATGTTCTACGTCTGTTGTTGGGGCAGCATGGCTCTGAATGTCTTTTGCTGGGAACCAGTAGTGGAGAGCGTGGTGTGGCCCTTAGCTTCTGCTTTCTGGCTATGCACAGGCATCTGGTTGGCCACTGTGAAAGTAGTTTAGTTGAGCAGATGGTCTGATTCAAGAGACTGATGTAAGTTCTGGCCAGCTGAAGATTCTGGAAAATCTGCTTACAACAGCCAAACTCTTAACTGCCTCCAAGTGCTGCCCACTCAGTGCACCTGCTGAAGAAGAGTGTTTCCATAATGTACCTGCTGAAGAAGTTTGTTTCATAATTTCATCTCATTTGAGCCAACTGCTCATGTGGCTGAGTGCGGGAAGCCAAAAGAGAAAACAGGTTGAGACACCATGGAGCCCTTTTATAATCTGCTCCTGGGGTTGAGAACCCCTGGCCTGGGAGTCAAGTGCAGCCCCTACATACCTATATACTACTTCATGTTTCATATTTCAAAGCAATCTCCAGGTGGCTTACAATATCAGAAGGACATCACAAAAAGTTAAAACAATACTGTACACCATGAAAGCTTTCCACCCTATTTATTAAGAGGGGAAAATTGAATAAAATTCTAAAAAACAGTCCTCTGGGGGCATTTGTAGCTGCCTACCAACCTCACTGTATGCTTGTGAAACAGGCGAACTAATGCCAGTGTACTGGAAGAAGCAAAGATCATCAGTGTTGAAACGATGATTCTTCCACACCAACTTTGTTGGACTGGTCATGTTGTGAGGATGACTGATTATCATCTTCCAAAGCAACTTTATTCCAAACTTAAAAATAGAAAGCGTAATGCCAGTCATCAACAAAATAGGTTTAAAGGCAAATCTTTCAAATCTTTCAAAAAAAAAAAAAGTAGTATAAACACCAACAATTGGGAAACACAGGCCTGCAAGCTCTCAAGTTGCAGAACAGCCTTTACCAAAGGTGTCATAGACTTTGAAGACGCTCGAACTAAGGACAAAAGGGAGAAATCTGCTAAGAGGAAGCCATGCTTGGCAAACCCTCACCATGATCAACTCCTCCCTGGAAACCTATGTCCTCACTTTGGAAGAGCATGTGGATCCAGTATTGGCCTCCATAGTCACTTACGGACCCACTGTTAAAACCGTGTTTATGTAAAACAACCTTACTCGGCTACAAGGGGTCACCAAAGAAGAAAAAAATGATGTAAAATGGCAGGACGGGGTCCAGTGCTCCCAGGCTGCAACTCTGCAGATGGCCACCTTAACCCAGCCAAAGCTTCAGGGAACTGGAAGGGACAGCATGAAGGCTTTGCCCTTGTTTGGTCCTCCTTGGGGATGGAATGTGGAGAGGGAGCAGAATCAAAAGGAAAGGAGAAGAAAGGAAAGGAAGATAAGTTTCTCTGGCCAAGCTGGCAAAACCTTCACTGCATGAGCAGAGGCAAGCAATTGGAGAGGATCCTTAAGTTGGCACACAAGAGAAACATAGAAGCAGAAATAGGAGAAATAAAGGGCAAACTGGGACTTCCGGCTTAGCGCCATCAGCAATGGCGGAGCTCCTCTGACTTAGAGGAACCCGCTCCGCGAAAATCGGGTCTTGCTGCCACAGCGAAGGCGGAGACCCTTCAAAAATCCCAGGCAGAGGAAGCCTGGGAACGTGGGATTTGGCTGACACCAGAAGCGCCCCCCTACCCGCAGGGAAACCCCTTTTTGGGGGCTTTGAAACGACGTGGGGTGAGCGGCGCGGTGTTTTGAATCGACCGCTATTTTTACGGAGTGAAGCCGCACAGCCGTTGCTGGAGAGCGCTGACTTTTTCTTGTGGACAATTGGATTTCAAACAACAACCCATGAGTAGAACAGGAAATTAGGTTTTTAAAACAATTTAATTTGGCAAGGAACGGGGGAAGGTCTAAACAGGAAGTCCACCTCCCCCTTCTGTAAATAGACTGAAGCAAAGAGTTTGTTAACTAAGGTCTTGGAAAGTTCTACGTAAAGGATTAAAACTTCACTGATTGAAACTATTACTTACACTCCCTTTGGAAGCAGGGGAAGCCTGCTGAAGAAGGTAAAATTTAGGAACTGAAGCGTCACGTCTCCAAACCCGGGAGAGGTCCGCGAGGAGCCCATCGACGGTGAATAGAAAGGTTTGACAGTTGTCAAATTTGACAGTTAGCTGTTAAGATACAAAGAAAGACTTTGTTTCCATTGTCCATTTTTGCATCTAAAAAGAAGGAAAGGCAACTGGAATTGTTATTAATTTACTTTTGAGACTTTTGGGACTGTGCTGGAAGGATTGATAGACTGCTTTTCGCTAGAGGGAGTTTTGGGACATGGTCATAAGAATGCAGCTGGGAAATTAGCCTAAAGATAAAAACTCTGAGAAATTAGCTTTGACCTTGGACATTTCAAGGATGTCGGTGGAGAAAAAAGTTACGCTTGAATTGAATAGGACATTTTATCTGTTGGGAAAGCTGCATGAACAGATAGATGCCATGGCTACCAGCGTTGATATTTTGGGAACAAAAGTAGGCATCAGTAAAGAAGTCGACAAGAATCCGGCACAAGAATCTTTCTCAATTGAACAAATTGAAGAATCAGAGAAGGAGAAAGATGTTGTCAAAGTGATGCAAGGGGGAGCTTTAACCCTACAGAGACAATTGGAAGATTACAAGTTGAGGCCTTACATGTCTGTAATTAGGAGAAGCCAGTTTTTGGAGATGGGAGCCTGGCTTGATTTGGAAAATGAAACGTGGAGAGATCACCCTATGTGGGGATCAAATGACTTTTGGGATATGAATTTGAGCCAGGAGGGGTCCGAAGTTTCTGGGGCCTTTGGACTCAGAAGAAGTGTGAAACAAGATTGGGAATACTTTATGGGCCCTATCTTTAATTATGGAAATCTGGCAGACTTGATAAGAAGGAATATGACCATCGTTGGGTTGGAGCTCCCCCGAGAACTGTTTCTTAATATTAAAGATTACCAAGAAGATTGGCAGATGGGATATGAAAAAGACTTAAGAGCCTCGGATTTGAGATCTCCAGGTTGATGGACTGTTGTAAGCTGATGGAACTGTTGGCAGGGGCTGAGACCGGGGAGGGGAGACGGTGAAAGAAAATTGGGAATTTAAAGTGTATATATTGAGAATATCTTTTTTTTAAAATTGTTTTTAATGAGAGATGGAGAAATCATGGAATGGAATTTTTATGACCCTAGGGGAAATGTCTTAAGAGAATAGGTTTAAATATATCAGTTTTAATGAGAAATAAGATTAAATAAAGTTAAAGTGGATGGCTAATTGGTGAAAGAGAGAATGGAAAATTATACTATATTAAGATAAATTATTAGGATAAAAAATAAAGATGAAGGATTTGCTGAAACATCTATTTGAACTAGAAAACAAAGAGGGGAGGTGTGAGGAGGTCAAGGAAATAAGTCATAGAAAGAAAATTATGTAAAGGTTTAACTTGGTTTTTTTCTGTTTTGATTGTATGTATTTTTCAATTATTTCTTTTTCCTTTTTATCTGTTCTTGTTTTTTTTCCTTTTTTCCTTTTTTGCATTTTTTCTTGGAAATGTCTTGGGGTTTTTTTGTATTCTGTTTTCTGTTTTGTTTTTTTTTGTAATGTTTTAAAACCTGAATAAATATTATTAAAAAAAAATAAAAATAAAGGGCAAACTGTTGTGTATTGAATGAATATAGGACACAACATTTTACTTTGAAATGAGGGACAACCCTGTATTAAACAGGATAGGTGGCAAACCTATATCCCACCCCAAAAATTGCACCAACATTTTCTCTCCCCTTTGATAATTCTCTAAGGAAACTTCAGTTCTAATTAATTGTTGGAGAACACTTTTTAAAAAAAAAACAAAAAAAATAAAGGGAATTTTGTTATTTGTAAAATTGATACATTTAAGCAACTCTCTAAGCTACCGTATTTTTCACTCTATAGGACGCACTTTTCCCCCTCTAAAAATTAAGGGGAAATGTGTGTGCGTCCTATGGAGCGAATGCAGGCTCCTTTGCTTCAGCGATAGCAACGCGAAGCCTCCGAAGCGCAGAGGGAGCGCTCCCTCCCCACTCCTTGGCTTCACATTGCTTTTGCTGAAGCCTGGAGAGCTGAAGCCCTCTCACTATCCAGGCTTCAGGGATAGCCACCTGAAGCCTCCGGAGCACAGTGGGAGGTCTTGCTGCACTCCGGAGGCTTCGGGTTCCTTTTGCTGAAGCCAGGAGACCAAGACTCTCCTGGCTTCAGCAGAGAGGGAGAGCTGCGCAGTGCCCCTTCAGCGGACGGGAGGAGAAATGGAAGGGGCTCTGTTTCTCCTGCTGCTTCGCTGAAGGGGCGCTGAGCAGAGAGGGGAAGATTTTTTTTTCTTGTTCTCCCCCTCTAAAACAAGGTGCATCCTATGGTCGGGTGCATCCTATAGAGTGAAAATACGGTATGTGGTGACCCTCTTGTTTATTCCCAAGTGGTGCTGACCTGGCCTTCTACTTCAAAGTACTACCCTGGGGGAAAGACCCCCCTTCCACCATCTTTTCTGTGATCCAAAGTAATGGGTGGCATTTCGCTCCTGTCCCTGGAGAGAGAGGTTCTGGGGTTTGCCCTGAAAGCACTTCATGGTGGCATTAATCCATGCAGGTAACATACTGCACCCCCCTTTCATGGCTCTCTTATAACGCAGAAGAGTACCTACGAAATCAAGTGGGAAACGACAAGGCTTGTTTCTTTTAAGTTCGCATTAAATGTGAGGGTGTGGGAATCTGTAGCCCAGAAAGGGGTGGGTTCCATTTGTGCCTTCCCATGCCTGTTGCACTTTCGCCAGCCCTCCGCTTCCCATGGGCAATGACGGGCAAAACCCTTGGGGGTGGCTGGCGGCAGACAGGGCTGGTGGGTGGGGGGCATCCTCCTGGAGAGGGGGCAGCCGTGCAGATCCTTGGGGGAGATAAGGGAGTGCCCGGTCGCTGCACGCTAACTCTGTGGGGGCTGCAACTCCCTCCCCCGCTTCCCCCCAAGGAGTCTGCACTTTGGAGTGCAAAAGGCAAAGGCTCATCCCGTTCCCTCAAATCTGAGGTTATTAAGGGGGGTAATGTTGTTGGGGGGCTACCTGTCCCCACGAGTCTGCATGCCCCCTCGCCTGCAACCCTGGGGGGCATTCCTCTTTCTTTCTTTCTTTCTTTCTTTCTACTATTAATCTTCAAAAATGACAAAAAATAAACAATAACAACAATACAAAAACAAAACAAAACAAAACAAAAACAAAAACAAAAACAAAACAAAACAAAACAAAACAAAACAAAACAAAACAAAACAAAACAAAACAAAACAAAACAAAACAAAACAAAACAAAACAAAACAACTTGACTTCCCTGTAGTCCCTTCTTTGGTTCCATTCCTTTTCAATATACTGCATTTCTACTGTTCAGTTTGAACCTTATTTAAATTACTTATTAAGTAATTTTTAAAACCCTGCTAATGTATTAACTTGTGTACAACAACAACAACAACAACAACAACAATAATAATAATAATAATTTATTATTTATACCCCGCCCATCTGGCTGAGTTTCCTCAGCCACTCTGGGCGGCTCCTAATCAAGCGTTAAAAACAATACAGCATAAAATATTAAAAACTTCCCTAAACAAGGCTGCCTTCAGATGGGAGGGCATTCCACAGGGTGGGCACCACTACTGAGAAGGCCCTCTGTCTGGTTCCCTGTAACCTCACTTCTCGCAATGAGGGAACCACCAGAAGTCCAGAATGACTGCCAGGCTGCACACCTGGTCCTTCTGGGGCACAGTTACCCCATTCAGGACCAGGGAGTCCCCTACACCTGCCCATCCCCTGTCCCCCCAAAACAGTACTTCTGTCTCTCACACAGGACCTTCACCGCCTTCACTGGCTGTGATTTAAAAGAGAGGTAGAGCTGGGTGTTACCTGCATACTGATGAACACCCAGGCCAAACTTCCAAAGCATTAGTTATATATAGCCATGTTTCTATTCCTCCAAAATAATGAAAAGGGGGGGAGGAATGATGCCTCTTTTTCTGAAGCAGATTTAACTTTAGAACCCCTCCCCCCAAGAAGAATTGTTTCACAACAAAGAGTTCTGTTTCCTTGAACGTAAATGAGCACTAAACCTTTAACAGGGAGTGCCTTTCTGCTGAAGTATATCCATCTCCTTCATTCTTCATTTTCTGGAGGATTTTGAAAATTCCTATTCTCCCAGGCATTTAAAGGCTGAAAGGCACTGCTCCTAGCAGCCTTGAATTTATTGTATTATCCAGAACCAGTTATTGCTAATTTTCAATGTTCTTAATGTTTCTCAACCTTTTCAGATTTTTTTTAAAAAAATACAGTTTCTTAATATACATTTTACTTTTATATTTACTAGTGTCTTTTTTCTGTTGTCACCTGTCCTGGTTCCTTTGGAGGAATGGTGGGGTTGCAATACATGTTAATAAATTAATATGGCTGAAAACAAAATACTGATCCTTTAAGGATTCTACATCTAACACCTACTTCTGCTTCCTGCAGATTTTTAACAGATCTGGCTTCTTATCCAATGACAGCTAGGCACCCTCAGGAGCCTTGCACTATGAAAAACCAGTTGAATATTCAGCCTGAGTTCCTTTGTAAGGAATGATGGGATGGAACTTTAATAAATAAAATCAAATAAAAAATGAAGTGTCAACAGTCCTGCTCCATGTAGATTATAAGGGGGGTGCATATTCTGTCAAAGTCTCCTCTCTTATAGTTTATAGAGACCCCAGATAGAGAGATATGGAGCTGCTTTTGGTACCCAGGACAGGGGATCCCAACCCTAGGTACATATTATAAAAAGGCCCCATAGTTTCTCAAACTGTTGTCTCTTTTGGCTTCCTTCTCACAGGCACATGGGCAATTGTATCCAATTAGAGAAAATTATGAAAACACAGTTTTTTGGCAGGTACATTATGGAAAGACTCTTCTTCAGCAGGTACACTGGGTGAGCCCCACTTGAAGCCAATTAGGAGTTTGGCTGCTGTAAGATGATTTCCTGTAAATTTCAGCTGGCCACAACTTGCATCAGCCTGCTAAATCAGGCCATCTGTTCAAGAAAACGATTTTCACAGTGGCCAACCAGATGCCTGGCATAGCCAGCAAGCAGGACCTGAGAACAACACCACTCTCCCCACAGCTGGTTCCCAGAAGCAGACATTAAGAGCCAAACTGCCACTGTATAACAGTGTATAACCACTGTATAACAGTGTCACCAGCTCCCAGCCCTTCTAGACAGTCTAGAAGGTTGTTATGGTCCATGGTGTCAAAGGCTGCTGAGAGATCCAGCAGAACTAGGAAACAGCTCTCACCTTTGTGCCTAGCCCACCGGAGATCATCAACCAATGCAACCAAGGCAGTTTCAGTCCCATGGTGGAGGTAACAGATTGGAATTGATCCCATGTAACATGACTAGACAGGACTCTAGCACTCTCCCGGCCCTGCTCCCACAGTGGAGTCTTCCTCCTTCCAAATTTGAGCAACTTTATCACCGGGGGGGGGGTGTGCAGCGGGGAGGTCGGTACACTAAAAGGAATCCTGTACTACTCCTATTGCCCTATTGCCCAACTTCCAGAACATGCACTCCAAAAACTGGGTCTTCCCAATAGGACTCCTGGTATAAACTAATGTCTTCCTAAAAATCACTGCAACCCCTCCTCCCTGCCCACATGACCAGGGGTGTTGTGCATAAGAGAAACCTGGTGGACAAGCAGCAGCAAGGACAAGCCCATCTGCTTCATCCAACCAAGTCTCTGTCACACATGCCTGGTCAAATCCTCCATCCACAATCAGGTTGTGGATGGCAGTGGTTTTATTCATAATTGACCTGGCATTGCACAGCAACACTTTCAGGTCATGTGGGTTTCTCTTGCTGATTCCAGTATCCTTCTGGTCAGGACCAGACCTGGAGGCAGGGATAGTCCTCAAACAACGACTAAGCCTGCCTCCTTGGTAATGACATGGTCTGGTCTTAGCTTAACTCCTTCTCCTGCCCGTGATCACAGATTGGGTGTCCCAATACATACCTCCTGTGGAACCTGCCCTAGCCATTCTGTTGGCTGAGACCCACTCCCAGGCAGCCCTGACCCTTCTTTTTAAAAAGCAAAATGCAAACTATACAACTATACAAACAATAACTTAACAAAATAATGAAAGTAAAAACAAAGCAAGAAACAATTAAGCTAAAATTAAACTAAGCCCCAACTAAACATTTGTCCCACCCCAAACAGAAAGAAAATAATAAAATTATATATACCACCATTCGAGGTGCAGTGGATTAAGAACACTTAAAAAACATCTACTGACAAGACTGGTTTATCAGTATGCTTAATATGTGGTGAGAAATTTGCAAACAACAAAAAGTCAAATTTTGCAAGATATTTCCAGAATAATCAGCCTTTGCTGAAAAACATTCAGATGGAGATGATAGACGAAAAGCCGCTGCAGAACTTATGAGGAAGGTTGATAGGAGCAAAAATAATTTCAAGAATTGGGTGAAGTCTGCAAATTCCACAACGTATGCTAGTTTTGTAGCTGCTCTGGAAATAGTCAAGCACGGGAAGCCGTTCACAGATGGAGAGTATATAAAAGAAGCATTCATTAAGATTTTGGAACATGTATACATGGACTTCACCAACAAGAATGAAATTGTGCAGAAAATCAAAGACATGCCTCTCTCTGCGAAGACTGTTAAAGACAGAACCCTAAAAATGGCAGAAAACATTAGCAAACAGCAAATTCAAGACATTAATTCAGCTGTGGCGTACTCCATTGCCTGTGATGAGTCCAAAGATAAAGGTGATATTGAACAAATAGCGCTGTTCTGCCGATATGTGAACTCTTTTGGGCCACAGGAAGAACTGATTGAGCTGATACCAGTAAAAGACCAAACAAGGGGTGAGGATTTCTGTAAGGCTGTCCTGGACTTTTTAAGTGCTAAAAAAATAAACACCAACCACCTGGTCTCAGTGGCTACTGATGGGGCACCGAGCATGAGAGGAGCACAGAAGGGCTTTGTGGCTCTACTGCAGAAGGCGCTGGGTAGAACGCTGCTGTCATTTCATTGCATCCTGCACCAAGAGGCATTGTGTGCTCAAACATTTCCCCCCGAATGCACAAAAGTGATGGATGTGGTCATTCAGATTGTTAATAAGATAATGGCAAAGGGTTTAAACCACCGCCAGTTTCGTTTGCTATTGGATGAGGTGGAAAGCACATATTCTGACCTCCTGCTCCACAACAAGGTCCGGTGGCTGTCCAGAGGCGAGGTGCTAAAACGCTTTGTCACATGTTTGGAAGAAGTAAAAACCTTCCTGGCCAGCAAAGAGCTCACCTTTGCTGAGCTGGAACAGCCAGAGTGGCTGGAAAAATTACATTTTATGGTAGACATGACAGCCCATCTAAACACGCTAAATACAACCCTTCAGGGGAAAGGAGGCACAGCCCTGCACATGCTGGAGGAGGTTTTGGCATTCAAGCGCAAGTTGACAGTGTTTGTCAAAGATTTCCAGAGAGGTACACTGTCTCACTTTCCCTCTTTGAGAGAGTTCAAACAAAGTCATGATACGATAAATTTGGAATATTTCAAGTCTGCAATCACCGCAATGCAAAGCTCGTTTGGGAAACGATTCTGTGGTTTCAGAGAGGAAAAAACCACATTATCCTTCCCTGTCACTCCCCTGGCGATCGATCCATCCCTATTGAATATGACTTCATTTGCAGGTGTAAGTCAACCTGATCTTGAGCTGGAACTGGCCGATATAGCCGACAAAGATATATATATGGGTGTCCAAGTTCAAATGCTTGACCGCTACTCTTGAGGATGCTGCCCATCAGAAGGCCATTCTGGCTCAGAATCATAAATGGAGTGATATTGAAAACCTTCTCAAACAGGACAAATTTGTATTCAAAACATGGAATGCCATCCCCAACACTTATATAAACATGAAAAAGTATGCATTTGGAGTCCTGTCGATCTTCAGTTCCACATATGTATGTGAGCAGGTCTTCTCCAACATGAACTATATTAAAAACAAACATCGATCACGCCTCACAGATGACAGCTTGCAAGCCCGTGTGAAAATGAAGGTGACGTCTTACAGCCCTGATGTGCAGACACTGAGCACTGAGGTTCAGGAGCAAAAGTCACATTAACCTGGTTACCTGGTTGTAAATTAAATATTTTAATTAGCTATTAATTTGCAAAAATATATTTTACATTGTTAAGTGAAAGTCCTTTTTTTCTTGAGATTGACAGCTGACTGCACGATCCTGTATATATAGCATTAAGGTAAGAAACAATATATGCAGTGTTATAATTGTTTTAAATGTCGCAATGGTTTTGTGGCTCCCAGTTGTTGTTTTTTCTTCGGAAACGGGTCCAAGTGGCTCTTTTTGTCTTAAAGGTTGCAGACCCCTGAACTATACAAACAATAACTTAACAAAATAATGAAAATAAAAACAAAGCAAGAAACAATTAAGCTAAAATTAAACTAAGCCCCAACTAAACATTTGTCCCACCCCAAACAGAAAGAAAATAATAAAATTATATATACCACCATTTGAGGTGCAGTGGATTAAGAACACTTAAAAAACATTTAAAATCATTTTTGCCACTTGCTGCAGAGAGCTGTTCAGAGTATGTGTGAGTGTAGACCCTGCCCCTTGGGTCCAAGGGAATTGGCTGAAGGAGGGAGTGGTCATCCCAAACACTCACAGGAGCACCAACAGCAGCATATACAATGCTTCTGTATTTATGCAATAAACATTTTCCATTCTTCCTTAAATTTGTTGTCATCTCTTCCTCTTAATTTCATTGTCAGTTTTGCCATTTCAGCATATTCCATTAATTTAACTGGCCAATCTACTTTAACTAGGACATGTAGTTGTATACATAAACAAATTCTTTTGTGATTTTGGTAGGTTCGCTCCTATAATACCTAATAGGAAGGTTTCTGGGCTTTTTTTTAAACAAAGGTTATTTTAAACATCTTCTTTATTTCATTATAAATCATTTCCCAATATTTCTTTATGATTTTACAATCCCACCACATATGAAAAAATATCCCTTCTGTAATTTTACATTTCCAACACTTGCTTTCCTTAGACTTATACATTTTTGCTAATTTAACAGGAGTTAGATACCATCTATACATCATTTTCATATAATTTGCTTGGATTGCTACAGATGCTGTAAACTTTATGTCATTCTTCCATAGTTTTTCCCATTCCACCATATGAATATTATGACCCACATCTTGTGCCCATTTAATCATAACAGACTTAACCTCTTCATCTTTCGTTTCCCATTCTAGCAGCAGATTGTACAATTTCAAGATTAATTTTGCGTCATTTTCTATTATTTCTCTCTGAAAAGTTGAAATTTCATACGAAAATCCTAACTTTTTATCATTCTTAAATATTTCATTTAGCTGAAAGTATTGTAACCAGTCTGTTATGGTCTTTCTAATTTCGTTAACTTCTTTCAATTTTAATTGGTTTTGATTCAAGTAACAATTCTCTATACGTAACCCATTTAGTGTCCATATTTAATTTGGTGGGGGCCTTCCACACCACCCCCAAGCTACAGCCCTGCTCCCGAGTAGGAACAACAAACTGGTAGGAGGCCCAGGCACATCAAAACCCGACACTCGCCCAGCCTTGCGCTCGCTTGCCAGTGTCACCGTGGCTCTAATTGCACCCATGAGCAGAGCAGGAAGGCAGGTTGGGCACAACCAAGCATGGTGGTCGGGAGGCAGAGCTGGTGCAGAGGTGGCCTGGGGACATAGTGAAGACAAAAGCAGGGGTATGAAAGAGTCTGCAGAATAGGAGGGGGTGGCTTACAGATTGTGTGGAAGATGAGAAGGGGCAGATTAGTTGTAATCTGTGGCAGGAGGAAGATACAGGAGGCAACCACACGCTGGCTTCCCTTCCAAGTGGGTTGCACAAAAAGAAGGGGAGGAAGCACAGAGTGTAAAAGGGAAAATGGGTGCAAAGCAGGCCTGTAGAATAGAAGAGAGAAGTGGTTTCAGACATGGGTCCTTGACAGGTTAAACTCATGGCTAGTAGTAGCTGCATGGGGTGGGAATAGGGAGGTCTAGCATATCTGATGAGCAGAGGGAGCTACGGAAAGCCTGAATAACATCATGGAAATGTCACAAAGAAGTCCAAAAATCTACCCACCCTATCTACATATCAGAGGTTGATACTGAATGATAATAATAATAATCTTTAGTGGTCCAATGACCCATAACAATTCTTGGCAACCAGGGCAGATTAGTACTCTTTGATAGGCTACTGGAGATGCATTGAGGAGTCAGGGACATAAGAAGATCCCTTCTGGACCACCCAAAAAGCTCATCTAGTTCAGCATCCTGTTCTCAGAGAATTGAAGCAGATGCCTTTGGGACAACCTGAAAAAAGAAGCAGGAGTAGAGCAGACTCCCAGAGGCTTCTTGGCTTTCATATCAGAGGAAATGCAGCCATTGTGTCTACAAGCCTTCTCTCATAACAATAGATAGATGATAGATAGATAGATAGATAGATAGATAGATAGATTCTTTATTGTCATTACACAAGTGCAACATTGCACAATTGCAACGAAATTAGATGCCATCCCTTAAAAACAACAAAAGCAAAACAACAACAACAACCAAACAAACCACATTCCAGCCACACCCAAGAACACAATAGAACCTGTGGACAAGCAATGAAATGGAAGCAAGGTAAATTCAGGACAAATAGAGGCAATAACTGCATCACACAGCAAGCATTTAATCTTTGGAATTGGGTATCAGAAGAAGTAATGGTGGCCAACAACTTGAATGTGCTAAATTGCGGATTACCCTCATCCTCCATGAATTTGTGGATTGGTGGCTACTAAACTTGATGGTTAAGTTCTATGCCTGCCATTTGGGGCAATTTGGCACTTAATGTCTGCTTCTGGAAACCAGTTGTGGGGAGAGTGGTGTTGTTCTCACGTCCTGCTTGCTGGCTATGACAGGCATCTGGTTGGTCACTATGAAAATTGTTTTCTTGAACAGATGACCTGATTTAGCAGGCTGATACAAGTTCTGGTCAGCTGAAATTTACAGCAAATCTTCTTACAGCAGCCAAACTCCTTATTGGCTTCAAGTGTGCCATAATGTACCTGCCAAAAACTGTGCTTTCATAATTTTCTCTAATTGGATACAATTGCTCATGTGCCTGAAAAAATCTGAAAAGGTTGAGAAACATTAAGAACATTGAAAATTAGCAATAACTGGTTCCATATAATACAATAAATTCAAGGCTGCTAGGAGCAGTGCTTTTCAGCTTTTAAATGCCTGGGAAAATAGGAATTTTCAAAATCCTCCAGAAAATGAAGAATGAAGGAGATGGATATACTTCAGCAGAAAGGCACTCCCTGTTAAAGGTTTAGTGCTCATTTACGTTCAAGAAAACAGAACTCTTTGTTGTGAAACAATTCTTCTTGGGGGGAGGGGTTCTAAAGTTAAATCTGCTTCAGAAAAAGAGGCATCATTCCTCCCCCCCCTTTTCATTATTTTGGAGGAATAGAAACATGGCTATATATAACTAATGCTTTGGCAGTTCTGACCTCAGATATCTCCCCATCACTTGCGCTCTGTATAATCTGGTGGCAACTGGCAGACTTTGGGATCAAATTTCAGTAGGAACCTGTGAGACACCAAAATTTTTCGCCTCCCCCCATCTCTCACCTTCCATTCTATGTTGTTTAGTCATTTAGTCGTGTCCGACTCTTCATGACCTCATGGACCAGAGCATGCCAGGCACTCCTGTCTTCCACTGCCTCCCGCAGTTTGGTCAAACTGGACTGTGGCCCAAGTTCAGTTCAGTTGTGTACATAGATGCATTTTCTGGTGTGTATGTTTTAAATCCTCCAGGGTGAGTGTCTGGAGATGGTTGCTGGATGGATGGCAGCTGACAGATTGAGGTTGAGTCCTGACAAGACAGAAGTACTGTTCTTGGGGGATGGGGTGGGGGGAACTGTTGGTTCTCAAGCCTTGTCAGAGGAACTTGCCACTCTCCAGGCACCCGGCTTGAGTTCCTTGTTGACCTCCCTGTCTGCAACTCCCGGCAGGAAACAGGCAAGGTCTTTATCAGCGATTCTCCTCAAACGTGAGAAGAACACACCACTCTTCCCTCCTCCCTGTCTTCCCCAGGAGGGGGAAAAGAGACAGACAGAAATGTATTTACATGCCTTTATTTCTGTCTACGCAGCAGTACAGAGAAACATGTCTGTACTCTCCAAACACCAACAGCAGAGAGAGAAAACTCCACCCCTGTACTTCCAGTACAGATCAGGTGACACTCTGATCTAATATCCGGTGCTCAGTACAGTGAATAGACTGTCATTCGTTCCCACGGTACAGTCGCAAACATCAACATCCTGTTTGGCTTTCCAGCCAGCTGCAGCTCGCTGCTGCATTGGTCCTTTTTGGTAACATACACCCCAAAAGAATCAATGCGTGTTGCGAGCAAAGCTTGATCCAGAGAGGAAAACAAACAGTTGTTATACATATAACATTCCCCTGTTGTTTCAGTTCCACCCTTGGAACTCCCCGCCACTGGTTTCCCCAGTGTACCTCTTTGGATGTCTGGCTTCCAAGGAATGAGGGCTTCTGCATTACCTTGGTTAGCAACTCTCTGTTGTGCCTTTGTCTCTGACTTAGACACAGTTTCAACCTGTCCTTGGTTGTGTACAACAGCAATACATGCAACAGCTAAGTTGGCAAACTCTTTTGAATACCTCTTTGGTGGTACACCCTTTGTAACTCTCTCAGACCTACGTATGAGGTGCTGATCCTCTCTGCTTGCTGGTTCAGTTTCAGGACTCTTTGGAGAACCAGTTCCAATAGTGAACAATGGTTCATCCTCCACCTGTGAGGGTCTAGCCATTGTGTAAGACTTCCTCTCAATGACTGTGTCTACTGAGCTCCCTGAGCTATCACTGTCTTCATCAGTACCACTGTAATCAGTAAAATCATCATCATAATCTGAATTGTCCTCTGTGGGAAATGTGTGAACAATTACTCTCTCCTGTTCAGGAGCACTCTCTAGAAACTTTGTGAGAATCACCTGACCAGATTCAGACAAAATTACTCTGTAGAGACCCTTTTCATATCCCACAAAAATGCCTCTGGCATTCTTTAGTCCCCCTGGAGCCTCTGTCCTCACATGAGACCCAAAAACCTTGAAATTGGCAACAGAAGGTTTTCTATGGAACAGCTTCTCAAAAGGAGAACTTCCCAACTCTTTTGAAAACTTTCTCAACCACGTATAACAATAAGACATTAGTGACTCTGCCCAGAACTCATGTGGCAGATGTGAACTAAGCAATTGCGCATGCATTCCCTTTTGCAATTCTTTGTTCACCCGTACACAGACACCCCTGTTCCACGCTTCCGCTGAAACAGCAATTTTGTGCCTTATCCCTTTCTTCTGCAGGAAGTCCTGAAATTCCTGTAAAAGAAATATTGGCTTCTCATCTGTGAAAAGACAATCAATGTTAGCATCATGCACATATTTAACCTTGTCACAAAACTCTTTAAACCTTTCTAAGGCTTCTCGTGGTTTCTCCAACATATACACTGAAACATAATGAGAGAAACAATCCACACACACAAGGTAAAATCTTGCATTGCCTCTAGATGGTGCTAGAGGACCAATCACATCAGCATACACTCGCTGAAATGCTTTGTCGACTCTGGTCTGCTTCCTGGCGTATTTTGCCACACCTGCAAGAGAAATTATGTTAGAATCAGATGAATTACATTTCATGTAATCACTTTGATCAAAAGTCAACAAATACAGTCCATCTTTCTCTCTGGCAGAAAGATACAACTCTCCATCTTTGAAGATCTTGCAGCTTTGAGCATCATAGGACAGTTTCAGCCCTTTCTTTGCGATCTGTGAAACACTCAGCAGATTGAATTTCAACTCAGGAACCAAGTACACATTGTCTATAGTCAAGTTCAGACTCTCAAGATACACAGTCCCAACTCCGGTCGCTTCCAGCTCCTGACTGTTGGCCTGCTTCACAGCGAAGCTTTGCTTCTTAAACGTTGAAAACAGTTCTCTGTGATGGGTCATGTGAACGGTGCAACCCGTGTCAATGACAAAAGCGTTCTTCACTTCTGGCGTGGTTCCTTTCGACATCAAAGCCTTTGCAGGTTTCACCTGGGACTTGGTACAACCTTTGCCTGACGCCTCAGGCTTTGCAGAGCTCCACTTAGCTCCTTTCTGTTGACGTGGCTTCTTACAGTTCCGCTGAAGATGCCCAGCCTGTCCACAATTGTAACAACGGACAAAGTTCAAAGCTACAGCGTCCTCTCCAGTAGCAGTGGGGGAGCTAGAACTCCGTTCCTCCCTCCCCCTATCCTTGACTTCCAGTGCAGCAAGTCTGTCATGTTCATTAAGAACAACTGCGTACACCCTCTCCGTGGTCAGATTGGCGGCAGGAAGGGAACCAAGCTGACTGGCAACCGTTTTATAGGTCCGATTCAGGCTGTTTATAACCATGAAGCAAAACACTTCCTCCTGTAGATGAAAATTGCGCTCCGCCATCTGTTGGCGCAGAAACTTCATCTCCGTCAGGTGCGCTTGAACATCTCCATCAGGCGCAAGCCTCAGATTTGTCAGCTTTTCAAAATGCAGCAACGCTGAAGAACCAGCATCTCTCTGATGTGTTCTACGAAGCGTCTCCCAAATCTCTCGCGCGTACTGCAAATACTGTAAATGCACCAGCTGATCATCTGCGACACACAGAATTATGGCCGTCCTGGCTCTCACATTCTGTGAATTCCAACCTGGCGTTGGTGCAGCAGGGATGGGGTTCTCAATCACCCCAAAAAGCCTCTGATTCTGCAGCAGGGCTTTCATCTTTACAGACCATGAGGCATAATTGTCATTAGTCAGGGGAGGTGGGTAAGGCAAGCCTCCCCCCTTCTTGGCATCCATTTTGAATCTAGGCCTCAGCTCTCACTCTCTGGAGCCTGTAAAATCCCAAAGGCCTTTCTTAGTTGTTTACTGCCTTTTACCACTTGGCAGTAAAACCGCAAGCTGCACAAAAGTCCTTGCAAAGAACAGCGAAGTAGACAAAACACACTCTGTGTTCCAGCCCCAAGTCAGTAGCTTTCCACTGTACTGACTTTACGTTGCTTAGCAACTGTGCATACCAATCTTATCTCGGCATGTAAGGTATGCGGCTGCTTCTCATCCACAGTGCTGGTTTTTTTCAAACGCAGACACTTTTGTGAACCGAAAACTTTTCCTTAACGCGTTCACTTTACAGCCAATAAATCTCCAAACCTTCGTCTCGATGGCAGCCGTCTGATCAGCCTCCAGCTGCACGCAGACGTTATCTTCCTTCCCTTAGTTCAGAGGAAGGCATACGATCCATCAACTTCTCACGCAGATTTCCATGGATCAGAACCATCAGCAAGGCTACCACTTGTTGGTTCTCAAGCCTTGTCAGAGGAACTTGCCACTCTCCAGGCACCCGGCTTGAATTCCTTGTTGACCTCCCTGTCTGCAACTCCCGGCAGGAAACAGGCAAGGTCTTTATCAGCGATTCTCCTCAAACGTGAGAAGAACACACCACTCTTCCCTCCTCCCTGTCTTCCCCAGGAGGGGGAAAAGAGACAGACAGAAATGTATTTACATGCCTTTATTTCTGTCTACGCAGCAGTACAGAGAAACATGTCTGTACTCTCCAAACACCAACAGCAGAGAGAGAAAACTCCACCCCTGTACTTCCAGTACAGATCAGGTGACACTCTGAGCTAACATCCGGTACTCAGTACAGTGAATAGACTGTCCTTCGTTCCCACGGTACAGTCGCAAACATCAACATCCTGTTTGGCTTTCCAGCCAGCTGCAGCTCGCTGCTGCATTGGTCCTTTTTGGTAACAGGGACTCCCTAGACCAGAATGTGGTAACTGTGCACTCCTGGAAGAAGTGGACTGTTTGGATCCCTTCCAGTCGGGATTCAGGCCTCATCATGGGACTGAAACTGCCTTGGTTGCACTGGCCAATGATCTCTGGCGGGCTAGGGACAAAGGTGAGAGCTGTTTCCTAGTTCTGCTGGATCTCTCAGTGGCTTTTGACACCATTGAC
Source organism: Podarcis erhardii (assembly GCF_964252035.2). Classification (NCBI taxonomy): domain Eukaryota; kingdom Metazoa; phylum Chordata; class Lepidosauria; order Squamata; family Lacertidae; genus Podarcis; species Podarcis erhardii. The sequence continues at coordinate 80,526,966 of NC_138511.1, read as the reverse complement.
CATAACATCCTTCTGGACCTTCTAGAGGGGCTGGGAGCTGGGGGCACTGTTATACAATGGTTCCGCTCCTTCCTCCTGGGCCATGTTCAGAAAGTGGGGGGGGTGAATGTTCATACCCCTGGGCTCTCACTTCTGGGGTGCCTCAGGGTTCTGTCCTCTCCACCATGCTTTTCAACATCTACATGCAACCGCTGGGAGAGATCATCAGGGGGTTTGGGCTGGGTGTTCAACAGTATGCGAATGATACCCATTTCTACATCTCTTTCAAATCAGAACCAGTGAAGGCGGTGAAGGTCCTGTGTGAGTATCTGGAGGTGGTTGGAGGATGGATGACAGCTAACAGATTGAGGTTGAATCCTTACCAGACAGAAATACTGTTTTGGGGGGATAGGAGGTGGGCAGGTATGGAGGACTCCCTGGTCCTGAATGGGGTTACTGTGCCCCTGAAGGACCAGGCGCGCAGCCTGGGAGTCATTTTGGACTCACAGCTGTCTATGGAGGTGCAGGTTAACTCTCTGTTCAGGGCAGCTGTCTATCAGCTCCACCTGGTACACAGGCTAAGACGCTACCTGCCCGCGGACGGTCTCGCCAGAGTGGTGCATCTCCCGCTTAGACTACCGCAACGCGCTCTATGTGGGGCTACCTTTGAAGGTGACCCGGAAACTACAACTAATGCAGAATGCGACAGCTAGACTGGTGACTGAGAGCGGCCTCCGAGACCACATAACACTGGTCTTGAAAGACCTACACTGGCTCCCATTACATTTCTAAGCACAATTCAAAGTGTTGGTTCTAACCTTTAAAGCCCTAAACGGCCTCGGTCCAGTATACCTGAAGGAGCGTCTCGACCCATATAGTTCTGCCCGGACACTGAGGTACAGTGCTGAGGGCCTTCTGGCGGTTCCCTCACTGCGAGAAGCCAAGCTACAGGGAACCAGACAGAGGGCCTTCTCGGTAGTGGCGCCTGCACTGCAGAATGCCCTCCCACTGGATGTAAAAGAGAAAAACAACTACAGTGGTACCTCGGGTTAAGTACTTAATTCATTCCAGAGGTTCATACTTAACCTGAAACTGTTCTTAACCTGAAGCACCACTTTAGCTAATGGGGCCTGCTGTCACTGCTGCGCCGCTGGAGCACGATTTCTGTTCTCATCCTGAAGCAACGTTCTTAACCCGAGGTACTATTTCTGGGTTAGTGGAGTCTGTAACCTGAAGCGTATGTAACCTGAAGCATATGCAACTGTACCAGACTTTTAGAAGACATCTGAAGGCAGCTCTGTTTAGGGAAGCTTTTAAAGTTTAATAGACAATTGTATTTTAATATTTTGTTGGAAGCCGCCCAGAGTGGCTGGGGAAACCCAGCCAGATGGGCAGGGTATAAATAAATTAATTATGATGATGATGATGATGATGATAATAATAATAATAATAATAAGAAGTTTAAGATATCATTCCTCATTAAAAATATAGCCTTGTATTAGTGGAGTCATGATGTGATTAATGAAGGTAGGGAAATTATTTTGCTGTGCATAAACAGCATGAGTGGCTATACTATGTAACTAACACCTTTGAATTCTTTGCTCAGTATTTCCAAGATGATGTGTGTTCTAGCCACTTGAACGTAGAAGGAAATATTCTAATAGCAGTCAAACTCCAATTGTCTCAAAGGGGTGTTCATTCAGTGTACTTTCTGAAGAAGAGTGGTTCCGTAAGAGTGGCTCCCATTGTGGTGAAATTGGGGTGGGATAGACTGGAAAGTTATTTGGTGAATTTTCATGGGCTTTCCAAAGGTGATTTAAGGATTTAAAATATATGTTTCTTATCCCTGAGAATGCAAAAGAAGAGGCAGCTGTCAGAATTTCATACAGTTCCCAAAAATGACTTAATGCAATGCTTTGTGTTCCAATATAAAATTACAAGATGTTTGGGAAAGCATGCAATCTTTACTGTCATCATTTCCCACCCCCTCACTGGACCAGTTCTGCCTAGGGCTCCTCTTCTTAGCCTATAAATCCTCCAAGTCAGCCTCTTCCTCAATCAGTTACCTGATTCTTTGAACTGAGTTCTCCTCAGCTTTTGATCTCTCCAGCACTATGAAGATCTTCCTGAGTATTTGTCTCTTCTTGGCCATCCTTTCTGAAGGTAAGTAGGAAGCCGCAATCTTGAATTGCTTTTTCAAATGTGGGAGGGGATATTAAGCGGGCTAGAGAAGGCAAACTGATATTGGCTCTAGGAAGGATAAAGGAAGCTAAAGATACTGGAATACTGAGAATATGGACTCCAAATTTTGGAAGACAGCTTTGTGGAGTGTAATTCTGTTTCATGAGGTTGGCTTTCTTCACATACAACATGTGTGCTGCCTGTGAAAGTATGCAATGGGACTGCTAAAATCCCATTGTGCACCTCATTGTGTGTTATGGGGGAGGACATCCCTGCTTTAATGTATGCATTCATAATAGTAAAATGGATGAAGACTGTGTGTCTCTCCATCTTTCTGTCTGGAGATGTTCCTGTGTGTGAGATAGGGGGAAGATGTGTGTCAGTGTGCATACCTACATCAACCCACCACTACATGTGGATCCTGAGACCAATAAGGCTGCTCATGTCCGGCTTGGAAGATTGTATCCACGTGGGAATGTAGATTCCATTTCTCAATGCCTGAGGAACTGATGTATTTGGTGCTGAATATTTCTTTTGTCTCTGCAGTGACAGCTGAGATATGTAAAGTAAAGAAACTAAATGATAGTGTTTCAAAAGGCACCTGTGAAACTTCCGAAGGTGGCAGTTGCTTTCTTCGTGTTATTGGCAGAAGATTTTGTGAGTATAAATCCTTTCTGTCAGATTAAACCTGAGTGTGTGGGTCCATCATTTGGACCCTGACATATCCGGGGGGGGGGGGGGGCAGAATGCGGATCTCACCCAGTGTTGAGAAATTCTTTTTTTCCAACAATTAATTAAATATTAGTAGAATTAAAACTATATAAAATATGTGTAAAATGTATCAATGATTACAATAAAAGTGGTATCAACCTTTTCAATAAAAACAGTAATTCCTCAAAAGCCTGTTGAGACAAGGTCTTCACCTGCCAGGAGAAGGACAAGATGGGAGGCTATCTAGCTTCTCCTGGGAGGGATTTCCAGTGTTGGGAAGCAGGCAGTGAAATGGCTCTTTTCCATGTCAATAACTAATAAAGTATGCAGCCTCCCCCACACCTTTCCATAGGGCAGCCTCTTAGCCTTGGAGAACCACTGGCAACCTTCTTCTGAGCTTTACCACCTGATTACTGTTAATACATTATGCATGAATATTCAGGCCTCATCTTTCTCCGGCCTTTGCCTCACAGCTCCGTCACCAACTGGTTTTCCCAATGGCCAAATCCTAAGTAACAATACCTCACTGGCAGGTCACTCTCCACTCATTAGTACCCAACATAATCAGAGTCTACTCTTTGTGGGTTCAAATACAAGTGATGCAGTGGTCAAGTGTGTAGCCCGTGATGAATACAAGAAAACATGTGTTCAACCATTGATCAACCAGTCCTCCTGTTGGTTGAAAGACAGTTGGGAATGACCAACGTTAGAGTTCACCTATGGCAACATCTAGCAAACCCCAAGAAGCTACTGGTAATAGTTGCTCTTTTGCCTGATCCCCTGAGCTGGGTGTAGGGATAAAGATTGCAGTCTTTCCAGATGGCATGATGTTTTGGGGGAAAGGGGCTTCCAATCCCATTGTTGGGAAAATTGAAAAGGTTCATAGACTGGAGGTATGTCTCCCAGAAAACCATAGGTCCTAGGCTCAAAAGAATATGGAATAATCCAAATGATACAGTTCCATGAAATTAATATTTTCTCTATCGTTCCCCCATTATTTATTTATTTATTTATTTATTTATTTATTTATTTATTTATTTATTGGAAAGGAATGATTCCATATTCATTTTAAGGCAGAATATTTTATACCCACACAGGTGGAAGTACCTACTTTACATAACAAATGCCAATCAATATGGGGGAAATACTCAGACTCACTCCCCACATATCCAGTAGTGACATCTCAATATTTTCCAGCTTGCAGCAACCATATGATGGTTGGACAACATGGAATGACTGTGCTACTTATGCCACCCTGAAAAGTATTTTATGGGACCTATGTTTGATTTATGGGTGGTGTTTGCAGTGATTTTATTAAACTCACAATTTAAGATTTTATTTGGGATGAACCCAGGGGCATAACTTGCACACTGCACACAATTTACCCTTCCTTGACTAATGTAATTAGCGAAACCAAGAAATTAGCTTGTGTTATGTGGCATCTATTGACAAACCCAGCATAACGCACAACAATATTCAATATTTATCATTTTCTCCCTTTTCCCACTCTTGTGGCCTATGAGACACCTGAGCATGCTGATGAACCAAGAGCAGGAATAACATTTAGGTTGACATAAACATCACTAGGACTAAATTAACAACAGCATTTTCTTTATTTTTCCCCTTTGGGGGAGAAAACTGCAATCACTAAGGAATAGAAATCTTTTTAGTTATAAAGTATAAAAAAAAATAATGAAACAGCCAGGAACAGAGCCAAGAGGAGCTGCATGTTTGGCTCTCCTATTTCCTAAAAGCAAAATATTTTCATTTTAAGATATAGAAAAAGGGAATAAATGAGGAACCAATGTATAGAAAAATCCACAGAAATAAGAAAATTAATCTCCCCCCACATTTTGGCACACAGAATGGTACAGTATCACAGGAGATAAGCAAGTCTCCAGGCTTGGTGTAGGCATGGATAGAAGTGATGACCTCAGGAATTTGGGCACCTTTTAATATCTGAAAGGAAATAAACTTGAAGAATTTCATAGTCAGATACCACAACATAACCAGACATGAATTTATCACGGTCATTTGTTTTACAAAAGTCATCAATATACAGAATCAAGTTGAAGAAAGGAACATCATTAAGATATGGATGAGGTGTGACACTGAATCGGAACCTTGTTTGCTACTTTTACAGGAGCTATTAATCTATAAATCAAATCAGGTTCAGGGTAAAAACAAGAAAAGGAAAATGAACTAAATTTCATGGGGGGGGGAGTTGCAAGAATAGGCTGATCCAGCAAACAGTGGTTACAGTAGTAGAAGCTAATAAATAAATAAATAAATTTTTATTAGTTTTCAGAATTTTAACAAAACAATCCAGATCATTTAAATTTAATACAATTTTTTTGTTTACAAAAAAGGTTTCCTGCTCCTTTCACAAACATGTGTCCATTGCTTCCTGATATTGCCACATTCATTCTTCTCTTTTAATCACCTCCTTCTATTAGTCGTAATCCATTTCCCTAGCTAACATTCTTGGTTTTTTTACACACAGCACCATTGATATTTTCCAAACATATAAAATAACCATCTCACACGTGCAGCCTTTTCAGAAGTCTGTTCACAGACTTAGAGTGGAGAGAGATTAATTGCTAACTTTCTCAGTCCATTCTATTCCTTTGAAAACATCCCTTCTGTTTTTCAAGGACGTTCCGAGTTATATATAACTCCCGAAAAGATGCCTTCTCTGCCATTAAAATCCTGGGGATTGTTTTCCACAGCTCGCAGTTAAAAATCAAAATCATATTTATAAACTCCTGGGAAGTCTAATTACCGTACTTTTCTCTCTATAACATGCAGATTTTTTCTCTTTAAAAGTAAGGGGAAATGTCTGTGCGTGTTATTGAGCGAATGTGTGTTCCCTTGAGCCAACTGGCCCGAGTGCAGGGGCAAAAATCAGGCAAAAATGTGATTGCGCGTACGTCAGGGAGGAGGGACGCCTGAAGAGAGGAAGCTGTTGCTTTCCTGCATTCTGCCTCAGGGTCTTACTGCTCACCCCCTTCTGTTTTGGTTGTTGTTTGCTCAAACAGAACAAAGAGCAGGGAAATCCCCTCCCCTCCAGGCAAGCAGAGGGGAACAGAAAGGATCGCGTCCTTCCTTCTAATTCCTCTCCGTGCTCCGGTGCTGCTGCGTCCAGGGAAGCATTTTAGGGACTCGCAGGCAGCTGGAAAACATGCAGGTGGGAGAGAGAGAGAGAGAGAGAGGGATGGCTTGGGTGGTTGGGCGGGGGGAAATTTTTGCCTTCCTTTCCTCACTCCTGTTAAACCCCTCTCCTGCATTCTTAGCCAGCTGCTTCTCTGCACACCCCTCTCGTGCTCCTTGTCCCTTCTGTGTTTTTCCTTCCCTCCCCACTTAAAACATGGTTACAAAGCACGGATCCACATGGATCCTCAGGATCTTTGCATTGGGTCACCCCAAATTCACCATCAGATCACATTACATGTCCATGGCTACAGCCTGCACCAAAAAAATCACGCACCCACTGTTGCCTGGGGCTGCAATGGTGCAAAAACATGGTTACAAAGCATGGATCCACAGGGATTCTCAGGATTTTTGCATTGGGTCACCCCAAATTCACCATCAGATCACATGTCTGTGGCCACAGCATGAGGCACAAAAATGATACACCCACTGTTTCATCCAGAATTTCCCCCCTTGTTTTCCTCCTCTAAAAACGATGTGCTTGTTATGGTCAGGTGCGTGTTATAGAGCAAAAAATACAGTAGCAGTCCTTAGGAAACCACTCTCTCATCCACTCTTTCTTCATACAGTTCAAAGAAACTGTATATAAAATCCATTCCTCTTCAGTCGAGAGGGGAAGATATATATATATTTGTAAAACCCTTAATTGGGCATAAATCATTGGTCCTCTCTCTTCCTCCAGATAACAGATAACCTCTAAATGTCTGCACATTATTCTTTTGTGTTGCAGGAAAGGTCAACGGGGGGGGGGGAGCCATTTAGAAACATTGCTTTGCCTCCCCTCCCATTCTGGCTATTGTAAGTATTTTTGAGCTTGTTGAAAATCATTAAGATAACTTCAGGGCTCAAGTCCAGTCCTTTTGGCAGCTGATTAGTTGCAGCCCTTTACCATATGCCATTACAGGAGTGCCCCATAATTAATGCAATATTCCGAATTCTTGAGGAACTGATCACAGATCATGCCAGAAATGGAGGTTTGTCCATGGCAGGGACACATTTCCCAGGCTGCACCCGCACTGCCTTTCAAGCTAGGAGATATGAGTTTAAGTGACACCGTGGGATACCGTGCACTCCCCAGACCCCTGGAAAGCATTGCCAGGAATTTTACCTCATAAATCCTGGCTTTCCCCTGTCCAGGCAGCTACCCTGCCCTGGAGGGCAGAAGAGCTCAACCACCATGACCATGATGTCAGGCCGGAAACCAAAACCTGATTAGTTTTAATTAGTTTTGTCTTTTGTTATTTTTAAATCATTTTTATTGAAAGTTTTCAGCATAAAATACAATAAAAGCCAAGCTAATCTAAAGAAAAAGGATACATAAAAGCAAGAATAAGAAAGGAATAAAATAAAGAAGTGAAGGAACAAGAAATGAAGAAGAAATACAAAGCTCTCTATCACAGTTATCAGACGCCTGACATTTCAAACGAGTTTCTTAGAATGGAGGTTTTCCTCCCAGAAACCTAAAAGGAAAGGATGTAGGCTCCAAGTGAAAAGATAGGCCTATAATGAAATGCAAATCTGCATAGGCACAGCCTCAAAAATAAGGAGGAGACTGTAAAGAACCACATCCAAATCAATGTTGGGGGTTTTTATACACTTCTAGATTACACGTGATTTCATTTCACCAATCAAAGGATCAAAGGAATCTTAATAGTTGAAACCAATTCTCTTTCTGTTCATACAATGGCCACAATAGATTCTAACAATTTGTCCTTTTCACTGTTATGGAAAGCACATTTGCTACATACCATACCCAAAAGTAGCTAGTTCTGTACTCTAAAAGGCAGGCTGATTGGCCCCCTTGTTCTTTTGAGTTTCTCCTTGCACAGGAATGTCTGCAAGAAACCCATCAGACAACCAAACCAAACCCATCCACAGTCATGCTGGGCTGCAAACTGCACTCCTGGAAAGGAGGGATGGAATGGAGATTCTCAAACCAATCAGAAAGAATCTACCCGATCCAGGCCACCCCACCTCTTGTCAAATAGGCCTGTTAAATATATAGAAGCAGCACAAAACTCCAGACCCTTTTGGTTACAATCTGACAGCAGCTGAACCTACAAAAATATTTTTCATGAAAAAGGAAAACTTATTCAGACATTTCCCCATAGAAAGATGCATGGAAAAAGATTTATTCCCTTGAGATATGCAGTCAGAAGTTAGATCAAGAGAAGGAGAAAATTAGAGGAAAGAGAAAACTGTATTCTCCACTCTCTAAGAACTATCCTGGAATATTCACATGGTTTGGCAGAGTAATTTATACGGATTCAGGAAGAAACTACTTTAACAATTCGCTTGCTTAATTCAGTACTTGCCAGATTCTTTTTCTTTATTCACCCATTTGCACAACGTATGTTTATAAGGGAGCATCACAAAAAAATCATTCAGGAGAGTAATGATTTGAATTTTAGCTGATCTAGGTATTCGAATTATCTCTCACAGATGGCTCTACAAAGCTTGAAACTGAAATGGGATGTACTACAGATTGCACCTCAGGGAACTACATTTTCACTTCAGGAAAAGATCATTTCTTGCGAGATGTCAGGTTCTGCTGTCATGCTAGAGACTGCTACAAGAAATTTTTTCAAAGTAAGTATATGCGTGTTTGTATATATCCTCAAGCATAAATAGCATTGAGGCTTTAAGGGTTTTCCTTGGTTGCTGTTAGACAAACGATATCAAACAGATGGCATTGGAGATCTTCGATGAAGCCCAAGATAGATCACAGCTTCCCTGTAGCTGGTTAGAGGACACCAAAGGTGGTCCCCATGATACCTCATAGTAAGGAAAAATGTAAAGGTAAAGTACCTCTAGACAGTTAAGTCCAGTTGAAATTAACTATGTAGTGCAGCACTCACCTCACTTTTTTTAGGCCGAGGGAGCTGACATTTGTCTGCAACAGCTTTCCAGATCATGTGGCCAGCATGACTAAACTGCTTCTGGTGCAATGAGACACTTTGATGGAAGCCTGTAAAGGTGGTGTTTCCCCTTCGCAGTAACACCCCAGCACAGTCAGCTTCGTATTTACAGTCTTTATTACATATATACAAGAAATAGCTACAGTTCAGAATTACACTTCCAAACCCGTTGAGTCAGATTTGGGGAGTGGCTTCCTATGATTCCCATGCCAACAAAGTAGGTGTGGGAATTGCGTGAGACATCTTTGATCCTTATGTTTCATTTCCCTCCTTGTCTGTGCTGATTTGAAAGCCCCCTCCCTTCCTGAGTCTGAGCTTCCTTCCGAAGCCTCTGGGTGCTTGCAGGGCTCTTCATCATCCCTGAGCCCCTGCTCTCCCTGGTGACTCTCCACACCCTCTTCCGCTACCTCTGTCTCTGGGTGATTGCGGGGCTCTTCAGCATCCCTGAGCCCCTGTTCTGCCTCTTCTGTCCTTTGCTCCTCCAAATCCTTCTTGACATAACCCTCCGTCTCTAAGCCCTCCCCAATCCCCTTCCTCCTCTCTGTCTGCAGGGGGAAGGTCCAAATCTTCCGGTAGCTCTATCTCTTTGTCACTGTCCAAACTACTCTCTGGCTCTGCCCAATTCCTAGGTTTGGGCTTGTGGGGGTGTCTCCTGTGAAACTCCCTCTGCAATCGTGGCACATGGACATGCTCCAACAGTTCCCAGGAGTTCTCGGCTGATGAAAAGCCTTTCCAAGCTACAAGGTATTGTAGTTTCCTCCTGTGCCATCTGGAATCTAAGATTTCCTGAACTTCGTACTCCTTCTCTCCTTCTACCAGTGTAGGAGGGGGAGGATGTTCTGTCCTCTCCCCCTGGTACCTGTGTGCTGGAATAAATGGAGACAGCAAAGCCCTGTGGAATACTGGGTGTATCCTCATTGTCTCTGGCAACCAGAGCCTAAAGGACACCAGATTAATCTCCTGCACCACCTCAAACGGCCCCAGCCTTCTTGGCTCTAGCTTCTTGCACCTCCCTTTGAATGGCTACCCCTTTGAGGACAACCACACCTTGTCTCCTACCTGGATTTTCTCTCCCTCCTGCCTATGTGCGTCTGAGGTCCTTTTGTAAGCTGCCTTCGATGTTTCCAGGTTTTCTTTCACTATCTTATGCAAGTACTCCATTTCCTCCACAAACTCCTCAGCTGCTGGTACTGACAGCACCTCTTCCCTACCCAGAAAGGCCCTGGGATGCACATCCTAGTTTGCCACAAAAGGTGCCATGTCCATGGATGTGTGCACTGCGTTGTTGTCCGCAAACTCGGCCAGGTTCAACTTCTCTACCCAATCGTCTTGCTGGTAGCATGTATAGCACCTCAAGTATTGTTGCAAGGTGGCATTGGTCCTCTCTGACCTCCACCCCTAACAACTGCATTAACTTCCTTCAGAAATGCAAAGTAAACTGACTTCCGCGATCCGTGATTAGCCTTAATGGCATACAGTGCAACTTAAACACATGATCCAACTAACGACCCTGCTGTCTCCTGTGCGGAAGGTATCTTAGAGCAAGGTACAAAATGTGCCATCTTTTTCAGCACATCTACCACCACCCAAATAACTATTTTTTTTCTGTGACACTGGCAGGTCAGTAATAAAATCCATGGATACCACTTCCCACAGTTTACTTGGGGTGGGTAACAGTTGTAACAGCCCAGCTGGGGCTGTCCTTTGCCCTTTGGCTCTCTGACAGACTTCACACACCCTCACGTATTCTGCGGTATCCTCCTTAATCTTGGGCCACCAGAATTCCCTAGTGACTAGGTATATGGTCTTGCTGTGACCAAAATGCCCTGCAGTGGGGCTATCATGATGCTGCCTGAGAACTTTGGCTCGTAGCTCATCTCCTGCTATGTACAGTATCCCCTTGTAATAGAGAAAGCCTCCTCTCTCTTCAAAACCACCTTCTCTACTTCTCCCTTGGCTCAGTTCAGCTAACTTCTTCCTTGCATACCCATCATCAGCAGTTAACGTCTGTAGCTCCCTATCATTTACTACCATTGCTGCACACTGCCACTGCTCTGATTCAAACGTGTGCCTTACTGTTGGAGGTGACTGTTCCTCCAAATACTCCGGCTTTCTCAACAGCACATCTGCCCGACCATTTGCTCTTCTGGCACATACTCTAGCTTAAAATTGAACCCAGGAAAGAATTCTGCCCACCTGATTTGCCTTTGGTTTAACTGCCGAGCTGTTTTCCAGTATTCCAGATTCTTATGGTCTGTGTGAACCTTTAACTGCCATTGCACACCTGCCAAAAATGCTTCCAATTTTTGAACACTCCAACTATGGCTAACAGTTTGCGGTCCCAAATCATGTAATTCTGTTCAAAGCGGTTTAACTTCCTAGAGTGAAAGGTGCATGGTCTCCAGTTTCCTTCTCTATCCTGCTGCAGTAACACCGCCCCTGTGGCCTGATTTGATGCATCTGTTTCTATTCTCCCTGACAAAGCCAGAAGGCATGGGAAAATTGTTTACCTAGAAATAACTCCACTTCTGGAACACCAGCTACATTGTGGCATCCTGGCCCTTCTAATATGGTGTTGGCACAGTTTTTTCTGAGGGGATGCAGGGGTACACATACCCCTAAACAGTTTGTGAATCTAAGTTTGGCCTCATTGAGGGGCGGTATTTCAATATGAGTAGGAAAATGAGAATACCCCTAAACATTCCCGGATCATGTGGCCAGTATGACTAAACTGCTTCTGGTGCAATGGGACACTGTGATGGAATCTAGAGTACATGGAAGCACTGTTTACCTAGTAGTAACTCCACCTCTGGAACACCAGCTACAGGGTGACATCCTGGCTTTTTGAATATGGCATTGCAAGATCCCTCACCCATGACCTTGGGGAACAGGAGGCTGAAAACTTTCAGTAATGCTCCCCAGATCAAAGAAAGTAAAGTGAAAAGGACAAGAAAACAAAAGCCAATTAAGAATGCAAAGGTCTTAAATAACAGGCTTAACTTCCATAGACTGTTTGCATTGCTAGGGAATGAAGGGAAGTCTCCCAAACTAACCTAAGCAAATACAGTGGTGCCCCGCAAGATGAATGCCTCGCAAGACGGAAAACTCGCTAGACGAAAGAGTTTTCCGTTTTGGAGGTGCTTCGCAAAACGAATTTCCTATGGGCTTGCTTTGCAAGACGAAAATGTCTTGCGAGTTCCTGCAAGTTTTTCCCCTTCCCCCCCTTTTCTAAGCCACTAAGCCGCTTATCCGCTTATCCGTGGTGTTTTAGGGGAAAATTACTGGTTATAATGTGGTTTGGGGATAGATTTGTGAGCGGAATAAAGGCATTATATATAAGGAGCAATTTGCAAACATAATAGTATCTATCAGAAAAATGCATTATTGTTAAGGGAACAAAACAAGGTTGCTTTCAATGTTAATGCTTATTATAGGGTAAGAAGGGGTGTGTAGGGATATTAGAGAAAATAATGATATATGAAGCCTCCAAGTGGGCCTTCAAACTTACAAACTGAGGGCATTTGCAGTTGATGTGGTATTGTTCCTGGAAAACCTGTTGGAAAGTGTGGTTAAGGTATTGGATGTAATAAAGCAGTGTGGTAATTTAGCAGGAATTTTATATAACTAAGAATAAGACTAAAATGTTAACAAAAAATATAAACCGGCAAGGTAAAGAGAAGCTGCAAGAAATAACTATATTAAGATAGAAAAGAAGGTGATAAATTTGGATATCTGGATAACAAATATGAATGCAAATCTGTTTCAAAATTATTCCCTGAATGTGTGGAGTAAGATTAAACAAGAAATAGGAAGCTGGAGTAGAATGAAACTTTCTCTTTTGGGAAGAATCTTGGTGATAAAAATGAATATTTTGCCTAAGATGTCATTTCTACTTCACACAATTCTGGTAATAAGTAACATGGACTTATTCAAGCAATGGAAAAAAGAATTAAACAACTAACAGATGTTAAGGAAAGAGATGGATTCTCATTGCCAGATTTAAAATTATATTATGAAGCAGCCTGTCTGATTTGGTTAAAGGAATGGATATCTTTACAGAATACAAATTTGTTAGATTTGGAAGGATATGGGAATCGGTATGGGTGGTATGTTCACCTGTGGTATGATAAGATAAAGGCACATTGAGAATTTTTAAATAATTGTATAAGGAGAAGTTTGTATAATGTGTGGACCTAATATCAAGACTTACATGAAAGGAAGACATATCATGTTTTTTAGGAAATGCAGGTTTTAAAAAGTTAGAAGAAAATGGAGATGGGTGATACCCAAGCTCACATTTCTTCTGACTTTTCCAATATTTTCAAATTAATGTGTATTTTTAAAAAAATGTATTAAAAGGTCTTATGGATCGAATTTCTGACGTTGAAAAAGTTCTGCTTTAAGGAAAAGAAAAAATGATTAAAATGTATGAAATGTTACTAGAATGGACAACAAAAGATGAGCTGGTAAAATCTGCAATGATGCAATGGGCTAAAGATCTAGCACATAATATAGAAATGGATGCATGGGAAAGGTTGGAAAAATTGATATGAAATGTATTGCCTGTTATACTCTCAAAGGAAATTACATGGAAATAATGTATAAATGGTATTTATCAAATTGGCTAATAGTTGCAAATAATTGTTGAAAGTATAAATGGGTACATGGAACTTTTGTTTATAAGTGGTGGACTTGTAAGACAGTGAAGGGTTTTTTTTGGAAAATGACATATGATGAGATAAAAAAAGATGTCTGAAGTGATTATATACAAAAAACAAAATCTCCTGGAGTTTATGGGGAAAGAAGTTCAAAAAAATAAGATTAATTTGCTTCTGTATGTAACACCAGGGGCTAGGATTCTCTATGCACAAAAATGGAAGGAAGTAGAAGTTACCACCAAAGAAGAATGGATAAGTAAGGTGATGGATTATGCAGAATTGGCAAATTAACAGGCAAAATAAGAGAATCTAAGAATGATTGCTTTGTGGAAGAATGGAAACCCGTTTAAGACTATTTAAGGAATTATTGTAGGATGAACTCACGAGCAGGATTTGAAACATGAGCAGCATAAGAAATTAAAGAATAAAGTATTGATGTGTTGGTATATACGATAGAAGGTATTGTGCAGCAGAGAAAAAGAAGTAAAAACACCATGGAAAATGGGGTGGGGAGTCTGAAAAATTGATTATGCATTGATGCATAGATATCAATTTTTTGAAAACATAATAAGAAATTATTACACTGCAACAAAAGGAAGGTAGGGAGGGTGGAGAAATGGGCCGAAACCGTGCGTTGATTTTAGTGGTTGTTTTCCACAGTGCGACAACCTGAGTTAAATGGGCAGGAGTGTCCGACCTGTTTTCCTTCTTTCTCAAAAGCCTGTAAGGGCTCAGAGACCATCAAGTGTTATGATGATCAGACCCAGTGCATAGAGTTTGTTGTTGATCATGGTAAGTAGCATAGCCAGCCAATGAGGTGGAGACAGGGTGGTGGGCTGCTCTCTTGCTCTGTTGGTGGCTTTCTGTCAGAAAATGCACTAAGTGTTGGTAGGGTGAAATTCTCTTTTTCTGAAAATATAACTGCATTAAATTATCTTTGTTCTGCATATATATAGATGAGACACCATATTTCTGGGTTAGGGGTATGAGAAGGAAGCAAAATAATCTGTTTGTTTAATCATGTGTAAAACTGCCTTTTAAAAGAAAGTTTTCACTAACCTTTTAGAAGAAGTAAAGACAGCCATGGACCACCGATCTGGAAAGCAATATTGATGAAGATGGGCCCCTGTAACATAATAAAAAATGGATATTTCTTTTTCTAAATTTTAAACATCTGTGTCAAATTGATCTCATGTATGATTCTGAGATGCCTTCTATACTTGCTCAATACACTTCACAAAAATTAAAATGCTCCTATTCTCTCTTCTGCACACAAACTCACCTGTTACTACCCAGGAACTCATGTGAAAATATCTCTTTTTCTTTACTAGATGACAGTGCAATTCCCGAAAAGGATTTCCACGGCTGTGCATCACCAAAATTTTGTGCAATGGCCAAGAATTCAATGCATTTTTATGCCTTTTCAGGCACTATAACCAAAGCACGATGCAGTGATACTCTGCCTCTCCTAGAGCAGCTGAACTTTGAAGGGTAGTTAGGAGAGAGCAATGTCTTCTTTCTTTTGGTTCCCACTGTTTCTTGCAGCAGTGGAGGTGGAGTTGCTTGCCCGGTGGCGGGAGAGGAAGAGCTACTGCACAGGACTCCTGAACCCTCTATTTGGCTTTTAATGGAGGGTGAAAGGGATGCAGGGATGCAGGGAATAGATAAGTAGGAATGTGGGGCTTGAGGGCTCTATCTCATGATAATATGGTATAGGGTTAAATTTATCTTTGTTCATAATCAAAATAAATTGGTGTGGCAAATAAAAACTGTGTTTTGTGTCTGTATTCATCAAATTAATAATATTTGTTAGCTGCAGTGGCAAAGAGGAGTGTTTTTAAAAAGAACAAATGGGTAATGATTAGTTATTTTATTGATTTATGAAATGTTTATACCACTCTATATTTCAAAGAAATATTTGAGTGGTTTACAATATCATAAGGGCATCACAAAAGATCAGACAAATACAGTAAAAAGGTTCCCACCCAACTTATCAAGATGAAAGATTGAAGAAATCTCCAAAATGCAGTCCACCAAGGGTATTTGTAGCTGCTTTTTTTGTAGATTTGCACCCAGTGCAGCCTACTACTGTTTAGCAGAGCTCTGGAGAGCCAGCGAGAGATTCAGGAGTCAGGAACATAAGAGGATTTTTGCTGGATTGCATCAAAGGCTCCTCTAGCTCAGCATTCTGCTCCCAGAGTGCCTAACAACAGAAAAGAAGACATGAGACCAATAATCCTCTTTCACCTGGGATCGCCCTAACTAGTTTAAAGAGTGGTGGAAGCTGGTCACCATGTGTGGCATAACCCTCCCACTGAAAATGTCAAGCAATTAACAAGAGGCACTCCCAGAAATCCCAAATCTACACACTATGTTTCCATTTCTGGCAATCCCTTATTCTCTGGCCGACCAACTTTTTGCAATGCAGGAATCTTTAGCCCAACATGGGGTTCGCACCCACAAACCAGTCTCATGCTCTGCCAAGTGAGTTATCCCACTGCTTGAGCATTTCCTCCTGGTCTAGTGCAAAACTGCAGTATTTCAAGTGCAGAAATCTTTTAATATATGTATTGCAATTAGGGAAGCATGGGGGGGGGGAGAAAGCCCCAGATTAATAAATGCAACTAAGTGTTAGTTTCTGATTGCCACTAAGCAGTGCTTTAGAGTCACAAGGCTCTGTTTTGATTCCACACATTCCATGCTGTTGGAAGTCTCATGGGAGACAGGAGACGGATGTGACGTTAGTGGTTTCCTGTTCCTTTGTTCCTTTGTTTCAGTTGCTCTCTGCTTTCATAAAGAGAGGATGTATTTTTCTTTGCTGTCTGCGTAGAAGATAATAAAACTCTTTAGCCATGTGGCTCATACTATCTCATCCTTCCGCATGCTTCCATAGAAGCTAAAGAAGAGCAAGGAAAGCTCTCTAGCTGTTTAGCAGGTTGAGGGTTAGCTGTTAATGTTCTCAGTTCTGTCAGATGCCTGACTTCAATCACAGAAAGAATCACCTTCTATGTCCTTGTTAATCTACGGGTCTCCATTTTGTGTGAGGTTTTTGTTCTCAAGCAGCCAAAGACAAAGGATGCACTCTTGGAGCAAACAGCTTTGGGCTGGAATGAAGGCCAATGGCGTCCATGTACAGAGAGACAGATCTATAATTTTTGGTCTGCTATAATTTTTTTTTTGTATTTTGTAAGTTGCTTAGCCTGTGCTAAACAAGCACAATATATTCTATGCAACTATTTGGGTTGTATCACTATTGTTTTTGTTCTGTTTTGAAGACAGTTCTGCAAGTAAAGCTTTGAATAATAACTAAGGGTCTGGGTTGTCTGAACATTTTTTTTTTAACAAAAGGAGTTGGTCTTTATGCATACAATTGCTTCTGCAACAAATCTTGGCCGGAATGCGTGAGGCCTGCAACTGACAAACTATAATTCTGTCTTATCACTCCTCCTGTTTTTGTGTGGAGTTTAACTGACATATGTCTATGTTCTGCTGCTGTTGGTGGGGAGGGATTTCTTACCTATGGGCTGGAAACGTTAAAACCTTTTTTTTTAAAAAAACTCATTGTTCAGGGTCTTCCGTTCTTTGTCCTTAGAGAGGTTGAATCTTTGTTGCAACAAATAAATGACCAAATGCTTACTTAGCCTGCTTTGCTTTTTATATTCCACTTTATTTCCCTGCTCTGACTGAGCAAACCTAGCAGAACGTAGTGAGATTTTGTGTCTCTTAGTACGGGGGGGGGGGGATTAGCTGTAGCAGCAATCCCGCTTTTTGTGTAACAAAAGGAGAGTAAAAAAGCCAGGGAGGAAGAAAAAAGTGAGTGATAATGATGCGTGTGCAAAGGAGACTGCAGAATAGGAGAGAGGAGAAGAGGTGGAAATGGGAGATCTGTCTGCAAGGAAGAGTGGAGGTAAGTAAAGTACAGGAGAGGAAAGGAAGAGCAGCTGAAAACAGGTGTGTAAGGGGGGTTGTGAAAATAGAAGGCGTAGCAAAAAATTAAAACAAATACTGTGCACCATGAAAGCTTACCACCCTACTTATTAAGAGGGGGATATTGAATAAAATTCTAAAGCACAGTCCACTGGGGGCATTTGTAGCTGCCTACCAAGCACAGTCCACTGGGGGCATTTGTAGCTGCCTACCAACTTTACTGTATGCTTGTGAAACAGGCGAACTAATGCCAGTGTACTGGAAGAAGCAAAGATCATCAGTGTTGAAACGATGATTCTTCTACACCAAATTTGTTGGACTGGTCATGTTGTGAGGATGACTGATTATCATCTTCCAAAGCAACTCTATTCCAAACTTAAAAATAGAAAGCATAATGCCAGTCATCAACAAAATAGGCTTAAAGACTCTCTCAAGGCAAATATTTTTTTTAAAAGGTAGTATAAACACCAACAATTGGGAAACACAGGTCTGTGAGCTCTCAAGTTGCAGAACAGCCTTTACCAAAGGTGTCATGGACTTTGAAGACGCTCGAACTAAGGACAAAAGGGAGAAATGTGCTAAGAGGAAGCCATGCTTGGCAAACCCTCACCATGATCAACTCCCCTTGGAAACCTATGTCCTCACTTTGGAAGGGCATGTGGATCCAGTATTGGCCTCCATAGTCACTTACGGACCCGCTGTTAAAACCATGTTTATGTAAAACAAACTTACTCGGCTACAAGGGGTCGCCAAAGAAGAAAACATGATGTAAAATGGCAGGACGGGGTCCAGTGCTCCCAGGCTGCAACTCTGCACATAGCCACCTTAACTCAGCCAAAGGTTCAGGGAACTGGAAGGGACAGCATGAAGGCTTTGCCCTCGTTTGGTCTTCCTTGGGGTTGGAATGTGGAGAGGGAGCAGAATCGAAAGGAAAGGAGAAGAAAGGAAAGGAAGATAAGTTTCTCTGGCCAAGCTGGCAAAACCTTCACTGAATGAGCAGAGGCAAGCAATTGGAGAGGATCCTTACGTTGGCACACAAGAGAAACAGAGAAGCAGAAATAGGAGAAATAAAGGGCAAACTGTTCTGTATTGAATCAATATAGGACACAACATTTTACTTTGAAATGAGGGACAACCCTGTATTAAACAGGATAGGTGGCAACCCTATATCCCACCCCAAAAATTGCACCAACATTTTCTCTCCCCTTTGATAATTCTCTAAGGAAACTTCAGTTCTAATTAATTGTTGGAGAACACTTAAAAAAAACACAAAAAAAAATAAAGGGAATTTTGTTATTTGTAAAATTGATACATTTAAGCAACTCTCTGAGCTACCGTATTTTTCACTCTATAGGACGCACTTTTTCCCCTTTAAAAATTAAGGGGAAATTGTGTGTCTGTCCTGTGGAGCGAATGCAGGCTCCTTGGCTTCAGCGATAGCAATGCGAAGCCTCCGAAGCACAGAGGGAGCGCTCCCTCCGCACTCCTTGGCTTCACATTGCTTTTGCTGAAGCCTGGAGAGCTGAAGCCCTCTCACTCTCCAGGCTTCAGGGATAGCCACCTGAAGCCTCCGGAGTGCAGCGGGAGGTCCTGCTGCACTCCGGAGGCTTCGGGTTCCTTTTGCTGAAGCCAGGAGACCAAGACTCTCCTGGCTTCAGCAGAGAGGGAGAGCTGTGCAGCGCCCCTTCAGCGAACGGGAGGAGAAATGGAAGGGGCTCCGTTTCTCCTGCTGCTTCGCTGAAGGGGCACTGAGCAGAGAGGGGAAGATTTTTTTTCTTGTTCTCCCTATCTAAACCAAGGTGCGTCCTATGGTCGGGTGCATCCTATAGAGTGAAAATACGATATGTGGTGACCCTCTTGTTTATTCCCAAGTGGTGCTGACCTGGCCTTCTACCTCAAAGTACTACCCTGGGGGAAAGACCCCCCTTCCACCATCTTTTCCGTGATCCAAAGAAATGGGTGGCATTTCGCTCCTGTCCCTGGAGAGAGAGGTTCCGGGGTTTGCCCTGAAAGCACTTCATGGTGGCATTAATCCACGCAGGTAACATGCTGCGCCCCCCCCCCTTTCATGGCCCTCTTATAACGCAGAAGATTACCTACAAAATCAAGAGGGAAACGAAAAGGCTGCTGCTTGCTTGTTTCTTTTAAGTTCGCATTAAATATGAGGGTGTGGGAATCTGGAGCCCGGAAAGGGGTGGGTTCAATTTGCGCCTTCCCATGCCTGTTGCACTTTTGCCAGCCCTCTGCTTCCCATGGGCAATGACGGGCAAAACCCTTGGGGGTGGCTGGCGGCAGACAGGGCTGGTGGGTGGGGGGCATCCTCCTGGAGAGGGGTCAGCCGTGCAGATCCCACCTCTGTGCCTTCTTCCTTGGGGGAGATAAGGGAGCGCCCGGTCGCTGCACGCTAACTCTGTGGGGGCTGCAACTCCCTCCTCCGCTTCCCCCCAAGGAGTCTGCACTTTGGAGTGCACAAGGCAAAGGCTCATCCCGTTCCCTCAAATCTGGGGTTATTAAGGGGGGTAATGTTGTTGGGGGGCTACCTGTCCCCACGAGTCTGCATGCCCCCTCGCCTGCAACCCTGGGGGGGCATTCCTCTTTCTTTCTTTCTTTCTTTCTTTCATAACTATTAATCTTCAAAAATGACAAAAAATAAACAATAACAACAATACAAAAACAAAACAAAAACAAAGCAAAACAAATTGACTTCCTTGTAGTCCCTTCTTTGGTTCCATTCCTTTTCAATATACTGCATTTCTAATGTTCAGTTTGAACCTTATTTAAATTACTTATTAAGTAATTTTTAAAACCCTGCTAATGTATTAACTTGTGTATTATTATTATTATTATTATTATTATTATTATTATTATTATTTATTATTATTATTTATTTATACCCCGCCCATCTGGCTGAGTTTCCTCCACCACTCTCCCCACAGCTGGTTCTCAGAAGCAGACATTAAGAGCCAAACTGCCACTGTATAACAGTGTATAACCACTGTATAGCAGTGTCCCCAGCTTCCAGCCCCTCTAGACAGTCTAGAAGCATGTTATGGTCAATGGTTTCAAAGGCTGCTGAGAAATCCAGCAGAACTAGGAAACAGCTCTCACCTTTGTGCCTAGCCCACCGGAGATCATCAACCAATGCAACCAAGGCAGTTTCAGTCCCATGGTGGAGGTAACAGATTGGAATTGATCCCATGTAACATGACTAGACAGGACTCTAGCACTCTCCCAGCCCTGCTCCCACAGTGGAGTCTTCCTCCTTCCGAATTTGAGCAACTTTATCACCGGGGGGGGGGGGTGCAGCGGGGAGGTCGGTACACCAAAAGGAATCCTGTACTACTCCTATTGCCCTATTGCCCAACTTCCAGAACATGCACTCCGAAAACTGGGTCTTCCCAATAGGACTCCTGGTATAAACTAATGTCTTCCTAAAAATCACTGCAACCCCTCCTCCCCGCCCACATGACCAGGGGTGTTGTGCATAAGAGAAACCTGGTGGACAAGCAGCAGCAAGGACAAGCCCATCTGCTTCATCCAACCAAGTCTCTGTCACACATGCCTGGTCAAATCCTCCATCCACAATCAGGTTGTGGATGGCAGTGGTTTTATTCATAATTGACCTGGCATTGCACAGCAACACTTTCAGGTCATGTGGGTTTCTCTTGCTGATTCCAGTATCCTTCTGGTCAGGACCAGACCTGGAGGCAGGGATAGTCCTCAAACAACGACTAAGCCTGCCTCCTTGGTAATGTCATGGTCTGGTCTTAGCTTAACTCCTTCTCCAGCCCGTGATCACAGATTGGGTGTCCCAATACATACCTCCTGTGGAACCTGCCCTAGCCATTCTGTTGGCTGAGACTCACTCCCAGGCAGCCCTGACCCTTCTTTTTAAAAAGCAAAATGCAAACTATACAACTATACAAACAATAACTTAACAAAATAATAAAAGTAAAAGCAAAACAAGAAACAATTAAGCTAAAATTAAACTAAGCCGCAACTAAACATTTGTCCCACCCCAAACAGAAAGAAAATAATAAAATTATATATACCACCATTTGAGGTGCAGTGGATTAAGAACACTTAAAAAACATTTTTGCCTCTTGCTGCAGAGAGCTGTTCAGAGTATGTGTGAGTGTAGACCCTGCCCCTTGGGTCCAAGAGAATTGGCTGAAGGAGGGAGTGGTCATCCCAAACACTCACAGGAGCACCAACAGCAGCATATACAATGCTTCTGTATATATGCATTAAACATGTTCCATTCTTCCTTAAATTTGTTGTCATCTCTTCCTCTTAATTTCATTGTCAGTTTTGCCATTTCAGCATATTCCATTAATTTAACTGGCCAATCTACTTTAACTAGGACATGTAGTTGTATACATAAACAAATTCTTTTGTGATTTTGGTAGGTCCGCTCCTATAATACCTAATAGGAAGGTTTCTGGGCTTTTTTTAAACAAAGGTTATTTTAAACATCTTCTTTATTTCATTATAAATCATTTCCCAATATTTCTTTATGATTTTACAATCCCACCACATATGAAAAAATATCCCTTCTGTAATTTTACATTTCCAACACTTGCTTTCCTTAGACTTATACATTTTTGCTAATTTAACAGGAGTTAGATACCATCTATACATCATTTTCATATAATTTGCTTGGATTGCTACAGATGCTGTAAACTTTATGTCATTCTTCCATAGTTTTTCCCATTCCACCATATGAATATTATGACCCACATCTTGTGCCCATTTAATCGTAACAGACTGAACCTCTTCATCTTTCGTTTCCCATTCTAGCAGCAGATTGTACAATTTCAAGATTTTGCGTCATTTTCTATTATTTCTCTCTGAAAAGTTGAAATTTCATACGAAAATCCTAACTTTTTATCATTCTTAAATATTTCATTTAGCTGAAAGTATTGTAACCAGTCTGTTATGTTCTTTCTAATTTTGTTAACTTCCTTCAATTTTATTAGTAACAATTCTCTATACGTAACCCATTTAGTGTCCATATTTAATTTGGCGGGGGCCTTCCACACCACCCCCAAGCTACAGCCCTGCTCCCGAGTAGGAACAACAAACTGGTAGGAGGCCCCAGGCACATCAAAACCCGACACTCACCCAGCCTTGCGCTCGCTTGCCAGTGTCACCATGGCTCTAATTACACCCGAGACCAGAGCAGGAAGGCAGGTTGGCCACAACAAAGCATGGTGGTGGGGAGGCAGAGCTGGTGCAGAGGTGGCCTGGGGACATAGTGAAGACCAAAGCAGGGGCATGAAAGAGTCTGCTCCCAGAGGCTTCTTGGCTTTCATATCAGAGGAAATGCAGCCATTGTGTCTACAAGCCTTCTCTCATAACAATAGAACCTGTGGACAAGCAATGAAATGGAAGGAGGGTAAATTCAGGACAAATAGATGCAATAACTGCATCACACAGCAAGCATTTAATCTTTGGAATTGGGTATCAGAAGAAGTAATGGTGGCCAACAACTTGAATGTGCTAAATTGCGGATTACCCTCATCCTCCATGAATTTGTGGATTGATGGCTACTAAACTTGATGGTTAAGTTCTATATCTGCCATTTGGGGCAATTTGGCACTTAATGTCTGCTGCTGGGAACCAGATGTGGGGGAGTGGTGTTGTTCTCAGGTCCTGCATGCTGGCTATGCCAGGCGTCTGGTTGGCCTCTGTCAAAATGGTTTTCTTGAACAGATTTAGCAGGCTGTTGCAAGTTGTGGCCAGCTGAAATTTACAGGAAATCATCTTGCAGCAGCCAAACTCCTTATTGGCTTCAAGTGTGGCTCACCCAGTGTACCTGCTGAAGAAGAGCCGTTCCATAATGTACCTGCTGAAAAACTGGTTTTGTCATAATTTTCTCTAATTGACACAATTGCTCATGTGGCTGAGTGAGGGAAGCCAAAAGAGACAACAGTTTGAGAAACTATGAAGTCATTTTATAATCAGTATCTGGGGTTCGGATCCCCTGGCCTGGGAGCCAAATGCAGCTCCATATCTCTCTATCTGCAATCTCAGTAAAGCATAAGAGAGGAGACTTTGACAGAATGTGCACCTCCTTTATAATCTACATGGAGCAGGACTGTTGGCACTTCAATTTTTATCTGATTTATTTATTAAATTTCGATCTCAGCATTCTTCCCAAAGGAACCCAGGCTGAATATTTAAATGGTTCTGCATAGTGAAAGACTCCTGAGGATGCCTAGCTGTCATTGGATAAGAAGCCAGATCTGGTAAAAATCTGCAGGAAGCAGAACTAGGTGTTAGATGTAGAATCCCCAGAGTGGCTGGGGAAATGCAGGAAGGTTAGCTGGGTATAAATAATAAATTATTGTTGTTATTAAATAACAACAACAACAGCAACAATTTATTATTTATACCACGCCCATCTGGCTGGGTGGCTTCCAACAAAGTATTAAAATGCTTTGTAGAATTCAGAACTGGGGGGGGGGTGCTACCCCTCTTTTACCACAGCTTGGTTCTGCTGCTGCAAACTGATATTTATTGGATGGATTAATTGGATTTTATCTAACATATGTTTTAACCGCCTTGAAGAGGAAAAGCCACTTCAGAGCAGCTTATAAAACAGAACACAGCAAAACATACTTTATTTATTTATTTATTTATTTATTTATACCCCTCTAGTCTGCCTGAGTTTCCCCAGCCACCAGGGCGGCTCCCAATCAAGTGTTAAAAACAAAACAGCATAGAATATTAAAAGCTTCCCTAAAGAGGGCAGCCTTCAAATGTCTTCTAAAAGTCTGGTAGTTGTTTTTCTCTTTGACATTTCTCTTTGACATCTGGTGGGAGGGCGTTCCACAGGGCGGGAGCCACTACCGAGAAGGCCATCTGCCTGGTTCCCTGTAACTTGGCTTCTTGCAGTGAGGGAACCGCCAGAAGGCCCTTGGCACTGGACATCAGTGTCTGGCCAGAACGATGGGGGTGGAGATGCTCCTTCAGGTATACTGGACCGAGACCGTTTAGGGGTTTAAAGGTCAGCACCAACACTTTGAATTGTGCTTGGAAATGTACTAGGAGCCAATGTAGGCCTTTCAAGTTATGTGGTCTTGGTGGCCACTCCCAGTCACCAGCCTAGCTGCCACATTCTGGATTAGTTGTAGTTTCTGGGTCACCTTCAAAAGTAGCCCCACATAGAGCGCATTGCAGTAGTCCAAGCGGGAGATAACTAGAGCATGCACCACTCTGGCGAGATAGTCCGTGGGCAGATAGGGTCTTAGCCTGCGTGCCAGATGGAGCTGGTAAACAGCTGCCCTGGACACAGAATTGACCTGCACCTTCATGGACAGCTATGAGTTCAAAATGACTCCCAGGCTGTGCACCTGGCCCTTCAGGGGAACTGTTGCCCTATTCAGGACCAGGGAGTCCTCCACACCTGCCCGCCTCCTGTCCCCCCAAAACAGTACTTGTCAGGATTCAACCTCAATCTGTTAGCCGCCATCCATCCTCCAACCGCCTCCAGACACTCATATGTTTAAGGTTACTGAATTCCTGTTGTGTGACTCAGCATTCTTCAGTAAAAATATACCCTTGTATTATTAGTGGAGTCGTGATGAGATTAATGAAGCTATTGAAATTATTTTGGTGTGCATAAACAACATGAGTCTCTATCCTATGTAACCAAGACCTTTGAATTCTTTGCTCAGTATCTGCAAGATGATGTATGTTCTAGTCACTTGAACTTAGTGGGGAATATTCTGAACCAAAGGCAAATTTGGTAGGAACAGTTTTTGGCCAGGTTCAGCTTCAGAGTGCAGTACGTGGCCAGCAGTCAGAACCAGGGTGTGGATGACCTTTCCAGAAAGCTGGAGTATCAAGGAGAAACACTGGCTCCCGTGTGTCAGCTTATCCTAAAGCAACTGCAGTTAGCAGTGGGCACTGTGGCAGAGATGTCCAAGTTTCAACGGAAGATAGCGGAAGAGTTTGTGGAGAACAAGCTACGGGTGCTGCTGAGAGATGCAGACAGTGCTGAGGGGTACAAGGGAAAGGATGGCTTGCTATATAAAGGAGAGGCAATCTACATTCTAGAAGCGAAAATGCGATCCAAGGTCCTCCGACAGTGCCATGATAACCCCACAGCTGGACATTTTGGACAGTATAAGTCACTATACCAAGCGACGAGGCAATTCTGGTGGCCAGGAGTGAGAGAGGAGACTAAGGAGTATGTGAAAGCCTGTGAGATCTGTCAGCGGACCAAAAGACCCAGAGAGGTGCCCACTGGGTTACTGCAACCACTACCGACACCACAAGGTCCGTGGGAAGTGACAGCTATGGACTTCATCATCAACCTACCACTGTCACAGCAGCAGACTGTGATTTGGGTGGTAGTAGACTTGTTCACCAAGATGGCTCAGTTCGTGACATGTAAGAGGCTGCCCATGGCACAGGAGAGTGTAGCTCTTCATGAAACATGCATTCAGGTTGCATGGATTGCCTTTGAGGCAGTTCACCTCATGAAAACTCATGCAGTTGCTCAAAGTAGAAATGTGTCTCACTTTGGCTAGGCACCCACAGACGAACGGGGAATCAGAAAGGACCAAGGCCACATTGCAGCAGTACCTTCAATGCTATGTGAACTATCAAAAAGATGACTGAGTGTCCCAACTGCCTTTGGCAGAGTTTTTGTATAACAACACCCTGCACGCATCTACTCAGCAAACTCCCTTCTTCATCAATCACGGATGCCATCCATGCACCATTTCTTCACAAGCAGACAGATTGATGCCAGCAGCAGAGGAATTCATGGAGATGGCAGCCCTGCACAGTTTGTTAATGGAGCAGCTAGAGTTGGATAAGGAGGCATACAAGAGAGGGACAGATAAACACAGCCAACAGGGTGAATAAATAAGGTTGTAAGACAAGGTGTGGTTGTCCACAAAGGATTTCCCCAAGAAGGGTAGATGCAAGAAGAGGACCCTCAGCCGGTGGGGCCTTTGAAGTAATAGAGTACTTGAACTTGGTAGGAAATATTCCAATAGCAGTCAAACTCCAGTTACCTCAAAGTGGTTTCATTCAGGGTACTTTCTGAAGAAGCATGCTTCTGTAAGAGTGGTTCCCAGAGGCATTGTGTTTAAATTGAGGTGGGACAGAGTGGAAAGTTGTTTGGTGAATTTTCATGGGCTTCCAAAGGTGATTCAAGTACTTAAAATGTATGTTTCTTATCTCTGAGAATGAAATGGAAGAGGCAGCTGTCAGAATTTCATACAGTTCTCCAAAATTACTTAATCCAATTTCTACTCCGTGCTTTGTGTTCCAATATAAAATTACAGGGAGAAAGCATGCAATCTCTATTGTCATCATTTCCCACCCCCTCACTGGACCAGTTCCGTGTACCTGGAACCCTCAGGCTCCTTTCTTGGCCTATAAATCCTCCAAGTCAGCCTCTTCCTCCATCAATTACCTGATTCTTTGAACTGAGTTCTCCTCAACTTTTGATCTCTCCAGCACTATGAAGATCTTCCTGAGTATTTGTCTCTTCTTGGCCATCCTTTCTGAAGGTGAGTAGGAAGCTGCAATCTTGAATTGCTTTTTCAAATGTGGGAGGGGATATGAAGCGGGCTAGAGAAGGCAAACTGATATTGACTCTAGGAAGGATAAAGGAAGCTAAAGTTATTGGAATACTGAGAATCTGGACTCCAAATTTTGGAAGACATCCTTATGGAGTGTACTTCTGTTTGATGAGGTTAGCTTTCTTCACATACCGCATGAGTTCTGCATGTGAAAGTATGCAATGGGACAGCTAAAATCCCATTGTGCCCCTCACTGTGTTTTGTGGGGGAGGACATCCCTGCTTTAGTGTAAGTGTAAAGTGTAAAATGACAGTAAAATGGATGAAGGCTGTGTGTCTCTCCATCTTTGTGTCTGGAGATGTTTCTATGTGAGAGATAGAGGGAAGATGTGTGTCAGTGTGCATGCAGCCTCCAACCCACCCATGTGGATCCTGAGACCAATAAGACTTCTCATGTCTGGCTTGGAAGATTGTATACTGTTGGGAATGTAGATTCCATTTGTCAACAACTGAGGAACTGCTGTATTCTTCTTCTCTTCTATTTGCAGTGATAGCTATGCTATGTAGCGTAAAGAAACTAAATGAACGTCTATCAAACACAACTTGTAGGACTACCGAAGGTGGCAGTTGCTATAGTCGTTTTGTCGTCAAGAATTTCAGTGAGTATAAAACCTTTGTGTCATATTAAACCTGAGAGCAGGCATAGGCAAACTCAGCCTATGCCCATGATCCTGAGCGAACAGGACCAGTGGTCAGGGATGATGGGAATTTTAGTCCCCAAACATCTGAGGGCTGAGTTTGCCTATGCCTGACTGAGAGTGTGGGTCTATCATTTGGACCCTGGGATATCTAGGGGGGAGCCACAGAATGCTGATCTCACCGAATGTCGAGGAATTCATTTCCCCCCAACAATTACAGTGGTACCTCGTGTTACACACGCTTCAGGTTACATACGCTTCAGGTTACACACTCTGCTAACCCAGAACAGTTTCAGGTTAAGAACAGACCTCCAGAACAAATTAAGTACTTAACCCAAGGTACCACTGTAATTAAATATTAGAAGAATTTTAAATATATATAAAAATATATAAAATGTACCAATTATTACAATAAAAAGTGGTAGCATCCTTTTAGATAAAAACAGTAATTCCCCCAAAGCCTGTTGGGACAAGAAAGTCTTTACCTCTCAGGTAGAATATTTTATACTCACACAGGAGGAAGTACAGTGGTGCCCCGCAAGACGAACGCCTCGCAAGACGGAAAACCCGCTAGACGAAAGGGTTTTCCGTTTTGGGGGCGCTTCGCAAGACGAATTTCCCTATGGGCTTGCTTCGCAAGACGACAGCCCATAGGGAAATCTCCGGGACAGCGGGGAAGCGCAGCTCGTCTTCCCCGCTGTCCTCGGACCTCCTCCGAAGCCTGGCGGCGGGGCGGGGACACCTCCTCCCGCCGCCGGGCTTCGGAAGGATGCCCCGATGCCGGGCGGCGAGGCGGGAACGCCTCCCCCCGACGCCCGGCATCGGAACGATGTCCCGAAGCTGGGCGGCGGGGCGGGAAAGTCTCCCCCCGCCGCCCGGCATCGGAACGATGTCCCGAAGCCGAGCGGCGGGGCGGGAACGCCTCCCCCCGCCGCCCGGCTTCGGGGCATCGTCCCGATGCCGGGCGGCGGGGCAGGAACGCCTCCCCCCGACGCCCGGCTTCGGGGCATGGTCCCGATGCCGGGCGGCGGGGCAGGAACGCCTCCCCCCGACGCCCGGCTTCGGGGCATGGTCCCGATGCCGGGCGGCGGGGCAGGAACGCCTCCCCCCGACGCCCGGCTTCGGGGCATGGTCCCGATGCCGGGCGGCGGGGCAGGAACGCCTCCCCCCGACGCCCGGCTTCGGGGCATGGTCCCGATGCCGGGCGGCGGGGCAGGAACGCCTCCCCCCGACGCCCGGCATCGGAAGGATGTCCCGAAGCCGGGCGGCGGGGCCGTGAAGCCTGTCCTGGACCTCTTCTGAAGGCAGGCGGGGTGCAAAAGTCTTTGTCCCCCCTGCTTGCCTTCCCAGGGGCTTTTAAATCGCCCGGACAGCGGAGAAGTCGCTGTCCCGGGCGATTTTAAAATGCCGCCCGCCAGAAGAGGTCGGGGGAAGGCGGTTTCCATAGGAACGCATTAATTGATTTTCAATGCATTCCTATGGAAAACCGTGCATCGCAAGACGAAAAACTCGCAAGACGAAGAGACTTGCGGAACGAATTAATTTCGTCTTGCGAGGCACCACTGTACCTACTTTCAATAACAAATGCCATACCACTATGGGGAAAAAACTCAGACTCACTCCCCACATATCCAATAGTAACATTTCAATACTTTCCAGCTTGCAGCAACCATATGAGGGTTGGATAACATGGAATGACTATGCTGCTTATGCCACTCTGAAAATTGTTTTTTTAATAATAATAATAATAATAATAATAATAATAATAATAATTTATTTGTATCCCTCCCTCCCTGGCCGGGGCAGGGCGCAGAGTGGCTAACGTCATAAAACATCACAATATGCATAAAGCAGATATCAATAATGCACCCTATGGTTGATTTATGGGTGGTGTTTGAAGTGATTTTATTAAACTCACAATTTAATATTTTATTTGGGTTGAACCCAGGGACATAACTTGCACATTGCTCACAATGTGACTATTGTAATTAGCAAAACCAAGAAATTACGTTGTGTTATGTGGTCTCTATTGACAAACTAGCAGTTGCTTTTATTTAAAGCTGAAGTAACTGCTAAAGCTGAAGTAAAGATGCTAAAGCTGAAGTAACTGCTAAAGGGGTAAGCTCGACTCCTTACGCTGTGCTCCTTGCATTATTAATGCTAAAATCAAGAGAGAAAACCAACAACTTTGTATGAAAGGAGGCCCAATTGAAAAGCAATTTGGGTCTCCATAGGCAAGTTACAGAGGTTTGATTCTCAGAGTTTCACAGCCTTGGTAATATCACTTCAGGTAAGTTTTACAGGTGGTCACCTATGACCCTCTTCAGATTTGTGGTGTGCTCTTTTTCTACCTTCTTCAGCAATCAGGACAGCAAAGTTCTCAGTTGTGAAATACAAAAGCAATACTGATCTTTCATGAACATAAAGAGATAACAATTAGGGAATCAGGTTTTCTGAGCTTTTTCCTTTCCTTTCCTTTCCTTTTTCTTTTGGCCTTAAGTTATAAGGAAATGTTGCTGGGCACAAAAGGTTACTAGCACTTGCACTCTGATAGTCACTCTCTTACAGGGAATGGTTTGTTATGTTTTAGCTCTTTTCATCAGGCTGCATAAAGGGGCCAATCAGACAGCTTGTTTCTGGGGGAAAAGATAAAACTAACAGCAACATTTGAAAAGCACTGTATGCAAAGTCATAGAAACTTTTCTTTCTTGCTTCAACGGTAAAGTGTATCACCATTTTTAACTTTTATTTAGTCTATTGGCATTCTGATGTTTGTAGGGAAAACATTTAAACTCACAACTCAAGAAAATTAAGCTGCAAATACTATTGGGGGAGAAAACTGCAATCACCAAGGAATATACATCTTTTTAATAACAAGGTATAAAAAAAAATGAAACAGCCAGGCACAGAGCCAAGAGGAGCTGCTTGTTTGGCTCTCCTGTTTCCTAAAAGCTGAATATTTTCATTTTAAGATATAGATAAAGGGAATAAATGAGGAACCAAAGTATAGAAAAACCCACAGAAATAAGAAAATTCATCTCCCCCCATATTTTGGCACACAGAATGGTAAAATATTACAGGAGATAAACAATTCTCCAGGCTTGGTGTAGGCATGAATAGGAGCGATGACCTCAGCAACTTGGGTACCTTTCAATACCGGAAAGGAAGTAAACTTCAAGAATTTCATAGTCAGATACCACAACGTAACCAGACATGAATTTATCATAGTTATTTGTTTTAGAAGAGCCATCAATATACAGAATCAAGTCAGGCACCTTGTTTGCAACAACAATACTAAAGAAAGACAAGAAAAAAGAAAAAAAGTCTGCTATATATATGATAATTATTCAAAATATATGTGGATTGTTGCATGTCACATGTCTGTTTACATTCCAGCACAGATTGCTGGAGTCCGTGAGCAGAACTTCCACTCTGTATTGCTTTTGTTTTCAGTCTCTCTCTGAGAAGATGGCAAGGAGAGAAGCCATGTTTCTTTGTCTTGATTTATGTATAATAAATGTGTAGTTTAGTATCATGTTCACTCCTCAAGCCTCATCTGTTGCGCAGTTTATGCTGCTGAGTAATGTGTGCTCAAGCTTGCTGCTGGAACTTGAGTCACAGATGCACATCGGGGAGGATGACTGATGGATCTCCACAGTAGTAAGGCTGAGAAGAGAGATGCTCCAGCTGGGGCTGAGTCAGATGGCTTTTCATCCCCCGATCCCAACATGCTCTCCTACTTTCGATGCCCGCTGGGTTCTGGGAGAAGGGGGTCTGGAATGCTTTCTAAAGATGCTAAGTCTGTCAGCTATCTTCTCCCCTGGTGCCTCTTCTCCCTCCTCCACCATTATTTCCCAGCTGTCCCCCTCATTGGCCTCTGAGCTGTAACCTCCCTGTTGTGATTTTGAACTGTCTCCCTTTTCTCTGGAAGGGTCAGGCTGGGGAGGGAGTCTCCACCATTCCTCCTCTGCCCAGTCCCTGACAATCTAGCTATATTATTAAATGTCCAAGATAGTCCTGGCCCCATCAAAAGAATATTGTTCTTGAAGCCACCCTACCACTAGCTCTGAGAGTAAGCAGGTTCTGAGAGCAAGCAGCTGCTGCTAAATAGGCCTGCAATATATAGTAACAACACAAAGCCTCAAACCCTTTTGGTTACAATGTGACAGCAGCTGAAGGCACAGAAATCTTTTTTTATGAAAAAGGAAAACTTATTCAGACATTTCCCCACAGAAAGATGCATGGGAAAAGATTTATTACCTTGACATAGCCAGTCAGAAGTGAAATCAAGAGAATGAGAAAATGAGAGGAAAAAGAAAACTGTATTCTCCACTCTCTGAGAAATATATTACATAGTATAAGACAGCTTCTTGTGTTAGCCAGTGGATCAGCTAGCTGCAGATCAGATGATCAGATTCCAGGTGCTTGCCATTTTGTGTGTGCAGGAAAAACAAGTCAACAATGTCTCATTTAAAGAACTATCCTAGAATATTCACATGGTTTGGCAGAAGAATTTATACTGATTCGGGAAGAAGCTACTTTAAGGATTAGCTTGGTAGATTCAGTACTTGCTGGAATTTTTTTTTCTTTATTCACCCATTTGCTCAATGTATGTATATAAGGGAGCATCACAAAAAATTCATTCAGGAGAATAATGATTTGAATTTTTGCTGATGTAGGTATTCTTTGCTCTCTCACAGCTGATTCTCTACACATAAAAATGGAATTGGGATGTACTACAGATTGCACCACAGACAGCTACAGTTTCACCACAAGAGAAGGTGATTTTGCAGAGAATTTCAGGAAGTGCTGTCGTGATATGCAGTGCTTACAAGCGTTTGTGCAACGTAAGTATATGTGTATTTGTATATATCCTTAAGAATAAATAATATTGAGGCTTTAGGGGTTTTCATTAGTTGCCCTTAGACAAACGATATCAAACAGATTGCACTGGAGATCCTAGATGAAGCCCAAGATAGATTACAGCTTCCCTGGTTAGAGGACACAAAAGGTGGTACCCATGATACCACATAGTGAGGAACAACGTAAAGGTAAAGGACCCCTAGATGGTTAAGTCCAGTCAAAATAGACTATGGGATGCAACACTCATCTCGCTTTTCAGGGTGAGGGAGTTGGCATTTGTCTGCAGACAGCTTTCCAGATCATGTGGCCAGCATAACTCAACCACTTCTGGTGCAATGGGACACTGTGATGGAAGGTAGAGCACATGGAAACATTGTTTCCCTAGTAGTAACTCCACCTCTGGAACACCAGCTACAGGGTGACATCCTGGCTCTTCTAATATGGTGTTGCAGGACCCCTCAACCATGACCTTGGGAAACAGAAAGCTGAAAACTTTCAGTAATGCTCCCCAGGTCAAAGGAAGTAAAGTGAAAAAGGACTTTTCCAATACAGTGGTACCTCTGTTTGTGAACTTAATTCTTAAACTGAGGCTCTCTTTCACTAATGCGGGCTCCTGCCTCCGGTGCCCTTCCCCCATTCGGATTTGATTCACTTTCCGGGGAAAAGTTTGCCACTTCCGGTTTTGCAGAGGCAGTTCCCCAAAGTGTTCGTTAACTAGACTGTTCACAGACTGAGGTACCACTGTATTGTCAAATTAATGTGTATTTTTGAAAACATGTATTAAAAGGCTTTATGGATCAAAGTTCTGACTTTGAAAAGGTTCTGCTTGAAGAACGAGAGAAATTGATTTAAAAATGTATAAAATGTTACTATAATGGGAAACGAAAGATGAGCTGGTTAAATCTGCAATGATACAAGGGGCTAAAGATCAAGGACATAATATAGAAATGAATGCATGCGAAAGTTTATGGGGAAATGATATGAAATGTCCTGCCTGTTTTACTCTAAAAGGAAATTACACACAAAAAAATATGTATAGATGGATTTTATCACCTAACAAATTGGCTAAATGTTGTAAAATATTGTTGGAAGTGTAAACAGGTACATGGAACTTTCTTTTATATGTGGTGGACTTGTGAGAAAGTGAAGTTTTTTGGGGAAATGAAATATGATGAGACAAAAAAAGGAACCTAAAGCAATTATACAAGAAAACAAAAACAAAACAAAACCCATGGAAAAATTTCTCCTAGAGATTATGGGGAAAGAAGTTCCAAAAAATATTGGTACATGGAACTTCCTTTTTTATGTGGTGGACTTTTAAGAAGGTGAAGGTTTTTTGGGAAATGATATATGATGAGATATAAAAGATGTCTAAAGTGATTATATACAAAAAACAAAAAAACAAAAACAAAAAAGCAGAAATTTTTCTCTTAGATATTGTAGAGGAAGAAGTTCCAAAAAATGTATTTTAAGTTTTTTATGCATGTAACAACATTGGCTGGGATTCTCTCCGCGCAAAAATGGAAGGAAGTAGAACTTACTACCAAGGAAGAATGGATAAGTAAGGTGATGGACTATGCAGAATTGGCAAAGTTAACAGCCAAAATAAGAGAATCTAATGATGATTGCTTTGTTGAAGAATGGAAGTCTATTTCAGATTATTTAAAGAAATAATATAATGTGATGAACTCATGAGCAGGATTTGAAATATGAGCAACAGAAAGAATTAGAGAATAAAGTATTGATGTGTTGGTATAAAAGATAAAAAGTATTGTGCTGCAGAGGCAAAGAAATTAAAAACACCATGGAAAACGGGGTGGAAAGTCTGAAAAAGACAAATCTACCACGGTTCCAATCCCTGTGACAGGGTGAGCTCCCGTTGTTCGGTCCCAGCTCCTGCCCACCTAGCAGTTCGAAAGCACGTCAAAGTGCAAGTAGATAAATAGGTACTGCTCCGGCGGGAAGGTAAACAGCGTTTCCATGCACTGCTCTGGTTCACTAGAAGTGGCTTAGTCATGCTGGCCACATGACCCATAAGCTGTCTGCGGACAAACGCCGGCTCACTCGGCCTATGGAGCGAGATGAGCGTGCAACCCCAGAGTCGTCTGCGACTGGACCTAACGGTCAGGGGTACCTTTACCTCTATATATATCAAATTTTGGAAAATTTAATAAAATATTATTACACTGTAGCAAAAGAAAGAAAGAAAGAAAGAAAGAAAGAAAGAAAGAAAGAAAGAAAGAAAAGTGCTGAAACCATGTGCTGAATTTAGTTGTTGTGTTTCACAGGGCCAGGACGTGAGTTAAATGGGCAAGAGTGTCCAACCTGTATTCCTTCTCTCTCAGAAGCCTGTAAAGGCTCAGAGACCATCAAGTGTTATAATGATGAGACTCAGTGCATCGAGTTTGTTGTTGCTTATGGTAAGTAGCTCTGCCAGCCAATGAGGTGGAGACAGGGTGGTGGGCTGCTCTCTTGCTCTGTTTGTGGCTTTCTGCCAGAAAATGCACTATTTTCATTAACCTTTTGAAAGTAAAAGCAGCCATGGAGCCGTGATATGAAAAGCAATATTGATTTTTTTTAAAAAAAATCTTATTATTAAGCTGTTGTTTTTTTTAAAAGAAGAAAAACAAAAAGAAAAACAAAACCAAAAACATACCAAGTGAAAGAACAAAGACATATAAACGAACAACAGAGAAAAACATCAATTTATAACATAACATTAATTGACTTCCCTCCATCACGGTTTTGAGCTATATCCCCACAGTATCTTCCTGCGGTATCTTTTTACAACCTTTATCTATACATCGCAGGTTTTATGTTACACCTACTGTGATTTTAATATTTCCTAAATTTGTTTCTATGTATGTAATGAATTTGTTCCAATCGTTAGTAAATTTTACGCTTGTTTGATGCCTGATCTTCTGTGTCATCTTTGCTAGTTCTATATACTCACATAACTTAGTTTGCCATTCTCTAATAGTTGGGATATTAGGCATTTTCCAATTTTGCGCTAGCAATATCCTGGCGGCTACTGTTGCGTATTGGAACATAGTTTGGTCTTCTTTCCTAATCTCATCTCCGACCATTCCTAGGAGAAAGGCTTCGGGGTTTTTTAGGAAAAGTATATTTCAAATTTTTTTTTAGTTCATCATAGATAAGTCCCCAAAACCTTTTCACTTCTTCACAAGCCCACCACATGTGGTGGAAATCACCCTCTTTTGTTTTGCATTTCCAACAAGTTTTGTCCCCGGTCTTATACATTTTCTCCAATTTCACTGGGGTGATGTACCATCGGTACATCATTTTTTCCATATTTTCTCGGAGTCCAACACAAGCTGTGAATTTCATATCCTTGTTCCAAAGTTTCATCCACCTGTCGTAATCTAGATTATATCCAAGGTCCATGGCCCATTTGACCATAACCTCCTTTACCTCTTCATCCTTGGTATCACAATCTAGTAATTGATTATACATTTTGGATAAAAGTTTGGAATTTCCTTCTAGTATTTCCACCTGGTATCTGGATTTTTTTCTCATTCATCCCTGTTTTTTATGCTCATTCCATAAAGCATTAATTTGGTGAAACTGTAGCCAACCCGTTAATTTATCCTTTAAATCTTCATATGGTGTGATTTTCCATCCTTTATCTGATCTTACCAGGAGGTCTTCATAGGTCCATCTTTGACTTTCCATGTTTAATTTTTTGATTGTTAGGATATCAATTGGTGATAGCCACCAGAGGGTGTCTTTTTCTATAAATCTCTTATTTCTGTCCCATACCTCAAGCAACGCTCCTCTGATAATATGGTTGGAGAATCCTTTATGAACCCTCTCTTTATCATGCCATAGATATGCATGCCAACCAAATCTGATGTTAAATCCCTCGTAATCCAACAAATCTGTGTTTTTCAAAACGATCCATTCCTTGATCCAACACAAGGATGAGGCCTCATAGTATAGTTTTAGGTTCGGGACGGCAAACCCTCCTCTATCTCTTTGATCTGTAAGTAGTTTAAATTTGATTCTTGCTCTTTTGCCCTGCCAAATAAATCTGGAAAGGGTTTTCTGCCAATCTTTAAACATTGTCGTACCTCTAATCACCGGGATGTTCTGAAATAGGAACAGCAGTCTTGGGAGAGTGCTCATCTTAATTGCAGCCATTCTACCCGACCAGGAGAGTTTTATCTTGCTCCAGGTGTCTAAGTCTTTTTTAATCTCTCTCCAGGTCCTATTGTAGTTATCTTCTACTAGGTTTATGTTTTTCGTGGAGACCCAAATACCCAAATATTTCACCTTTTTCACCACCTTGATTCCTGTTTGCAATTCTAACTGGTTTCTTAAATTTTCAGCCAAATTCTTTGTCAACATCTTGGTTTTAACTTTGTTTAGCTTAAACCCGGACAGTTTTCCAAATACTTCAAGTAACTCTAAAACTTTACTGATACCTTTTGCTGGTTCTTCTAGCGATATTACCAAATCATCGGCGTAGGCCTTTAATTTATATTCTTTTGCTCCAATTCTGATTCCTCTTATTTCTGGGGTTTCCCTTATTTTATTTGTAATTACTTCCAACACCATAATAAATAGGAGAGGGGACAGAGGGCACCCCTGTCTTGTACCCTTCGAAATCGCGAACGAATTAGTTAGATTATTGTTAATAATTAATTTAGCCCTTTGGCTTGAATAAATCGCTCTTATACCTTCCATGAAAGGCCCCTCTATCCCTACCCTCTCCATACATTTTAATAAAAACCACCAGGATACATTGTTGAAAGCCTTTTCGGCATCGATGAAAATTAGTACCGCGGGAATGTCGTTCTTAAATTCCAAATATTCAATAATGTTTATTATGTGCCTTATGTTGTCCTTTAGTTGCCTATTAGGGAGGAATACAGCTTGATCTTTGTGAATGGATTTTATTAAATATTTCTTAAGTCTGTTCGCCATTATTTCTGCGAAGATTTTATAATCATTATTAAGTAGTGATATCGGTCTATAATTTCTTATGTCGAGTTTATCAGAGTCTGATTTAGGTATTAACGTGATGTGATTCCAGGAATCAGGTATCTTCCCTCCTTGTAAAATATTATTCATTACATCACATAAAACCGTGGCCAGATATTCCTTTAAAACTTTGTAGTATTTTTGTGACAAACTATCTGGACCTGGCGCTTTCCCTGGTTTCATCTTCTTAATTGCCTCCTTGACCTCATCTGCTGTTATTAATTTATTTAAATGGGTTTTTTCTTCATCCTTCAACTGTTCTCCTCCATTCCTTTCCAGATATTTTTCTATTTCTACTATGTCCTCGTCTTTCTTTTTATACAAATTTTCATAGAACTGAAGGAACTTTTCCTTTATTTCATTGGGGTCTTCTAATATTTGCTCTTCTGTTTTAATTTTGTTAATCACGTTTTGTTTTTTCCTTTTTCTTAATTGCCACGCCAATAGTCTCCCCGTTTTGTTTGCGGATTCAAAATATTTTTGCTTCATTGATTTAATTCTCCATTCTACTTCTTGACTTATTAGTGTTGAGTATTGTGTTTGCAGCATTTTAGAGATTTGTTTAGTCCTTTCGTCCCTAGGATTTATTATTAGTTTTTTCTCACAATCTCTTAATTGCTTGACTATTTCTTCTTTCTTTGATTCTCTTAGTTTCCTTCTATAATTGTTCTGTTGAATTAAGAATCCTCTTAAAACCGCCTTGCTGGCGTCCCAAATTATATCAGTTTTGGTTTCTTTATTTAAGTTTATGTCAAAATAGTCTTTCAGGGTACTTTTAGCCTTCTCGATAATCTCATCATTTTCAAGTAAGTATTCATTCATTCTCCACCTATATGGTCCCGATGATTTACATTTTATTTCCTAAACAATTGGGTTGTGATCAGAAAGGGTTCTGGGTTGTATTTCACATTTTGTTGTTCTTATCGAAAGTTCTCTTGAGACCCATATCTGATCAATTCTACCCCAACTCTGGTGTGGTTCTGAGAAATGCGTAAATTGTTTCGTTATTGGGTTTTTATGCCTCCAAATATCGATCAAATCTAAGTTTTCTTGAAGGTTATTAAATGATTTTGGAAGTTTCCCTTGATTCGATTTCCTCTTTTTTTCACTTCTATCTAATTCTGGTACTGGTACTCCATTCAGAACTCCAAGTAGAATTAATTTGTAATTTTCTAATTCTTATAGTACTTGTTCCAGGTTTTTTTTAAAAAAACTCTGCTTTGTTTGTATTAGGTGCATAAACAGTTACCACATAAAATTTTTCCCCTTGGTGGCTAATTTGAACTCCCAAAATTCTTCCCTCATCATCTTTGCAGATTAATACAGGTTCCCATTTCTCCTTAACGTATATCACCAACCCTCTTTTTTTATTTACATCTGAGTTGATAAACTCAACTCCCAACTTTTTGTTAATCAATATATGTTTGTGTTTTTTGGCCACATGTGTCTCTTGACAGCAAATCACGTCATAGTTTTTATTCCTCAAAACTTTCTCTATTTTATTCCTTTTTGATTTTTCATTTAGACCGTTTACATTCCAGGACAAAAAATTCAAAGACATTACTAAAATTAAATTCTATTTGTTCAATTTAAATTTTCAAACTTGTGTTTTGGGGCTTCCGTTCCCTGTATATTCTTCCTCTTCTGCCTCCTCACCTCCCACAGCACCTTCTTCCTCTTCTACTTCTTCTTCAACTTCTTTCTCTTCCCGTATCCCCCTCCTCTCTTTCTTTCCTCTTTTCTTGTTTTTACTTCCCTCTCTATCTCTTAGCCTGTCCTCAGCCTTACCAAGCTCTTTCTCATACCTTCTCAGGAATTTTTCCACCTCTTGGGGGTCAGCTTAAATCTTTTGTCTTTAAAAAAGAAGGCAATCCCTTCAGGGAACTCCCATCTATATTGTATGCTATTTCTCCTCAAGACACCTACTATTTGTCTATATCCTTCCTTTTTACGCAGTAGTCTAACTGGTGTTTCTTTAAGGACAATAAATGATCTGCCGTCAATTATTATTTTTTTATGATAGCTCGTTTATAATATTAAGTTCTTCATCTCGATTGAATTGAGGATTACTAGGCAGTCCCCAAGAGGTTTTTTAAACTTATTTTGCTGGGCTCTCGTTCTTATTCTAAAGGCATTTTCTATCGTATATGCCACCTCTTCCTCTTTCAGTTCCAACCATTTAGTTAGCTCCTTAATCATTTTCTCTTTTATATTCTCTTTCGTTTCTTCTCCTATTCCTCTGAATTTTAAATGAAGTTGTTTCTGTCGCATTTCTGTCATCACTAAGCTATCCCATATTTGCTCCTGCATTTTGTTCACCTCTCTCATTTCTTCCTTTATTTTTTCTGTCTCTTTTTTCTGTTCTCTCATCTGTTTTTGAATTTTTTTATTGGTCTCTTCAAAGGTTTTTGACTTGACAGATAATTCTTGGATTTTAGTAGAAAGTTCACCTACTGCCCCTTCTATCTATCATCTCCTGCACTTCTAATTTATTTTCCATGTGGATTTCATTTTGTTTAAACTCCTCCTTGATTTTTAACCACAGAATATCTAGGTCTTTAATTTCTTCTTGTCGGGATGTCTTTCTTTCAGCAGGGGTCCCCCCCACCTTTTTCCTGTTTTTCCCTGACATTATATCCCTACTTTCACGGTTTGTATTTTGCAGCTAAGTCTCTCCCTTAAAGGGCTCACAATCTCTTTCTCCTTCTTCTTTTCTTTTCCGGAAAAAAATATTTTATTTTATTTTATTTTATTTTTTTATTTTTATTTTTTATTTTTTAAATTCTGAAGCCCTTGTATAGAAATTATAGAGCTATACTCCTCCACCACATCCAAAAATATCTAGAATCTTATAGGATATCTCAGTCCAATATCTGGACTCAATCGGCGGATATGACTTCTAGACCTAATTCAGTACACTTTCAAATTACTCATCAGTCCTTTTTAAACCAGAAAACAAATAACCCTATCTCACAAAGCTAAGCGAAGATAAGGAAGAATGCGAGAAATAAATATTTTCAAAAGGCAGTAAGGTAGTGAACCCAACCATAAAGAAGATTAAGCCACAATAGGTATGTCTAAATAATGAGGATATTAACCCCACAATAAAAATTCCCTCTTTGATACGGAGTAGTTAGCTGGGCTAAATCAAGTCAGCAGTCTTTTTAAAGTACGCAGAAGAAGATTCAAAAGTGTTACCCAGATTATTTCACAAAAGTTGCTCTGACCAGACCAGCGTATCCCTAAATTCTTCAGCCACTTGACGGCCTAATCCAACATATAGAGAGGTAATGCGGTCCGCACCACTTAGCGTTCATAAAGACGAGAAGAAAAAGTCACCCTTATTCGGCAACCTTCTTACTTTTTTCTTAATTGTTGTAGAAATGTCCAACACATTCAAAAGGAGTAGGTGGTAAATTTAATTAAGCCTATTGCGTTGAGAATCAGCTCTGGTTGGTTAGAAACACAGCTCCCCCTATAGTAAAGGAG
This sequence comes from Podarcis erhardii, assembly GCF_964252035.2. Classification (NCBI taxonomy): domain Eukaryota; kingdom Metazoa; phylum Chordata; class Lepidosauria; order Squamata; family Lacertidae; genus Podarcis; species Podarcis erhardii. Next base: position 80,485,784 of record NC_138511.1, on the reverse strand, counting down.
TCCAGTACTCAAGTTTACTTTCAAGTTCTATTCCAACACCAGAGGGGTTACAGGGCTGATCGCTACAGTTATTGAATAGCTGAAAAAGGAAATGGTATCACGCAACGGAGTGAAAAAAGAGAAAGGGAGGACACCAGAAAGAAAAAGTTGTAGGGGATTATAGATCTCCTTAGAGTGGTTTTACGTTCCCCGCTGTGTTTTAGCTCACCGTGTTTCAGTTTCAAAGGCGTCTGTGATAAAGTTCTCCCTTCTGTCTCTTTATATTTCTTCCTTTCAACGCCGCTTTCAGTAAACTCCCCGACCGCTGAGCTCGATTGATATTTGCAACTGTATCCCACAGCAAAAGAAACAAAGTATGCGGCCGGGGAAGTAAAATACAAATTCAAGCAGGCATCTTCTTTGCTACTTTGTGCTTAATAATTTGTTTGCCTTAACAAAGTTGCCATAGCGTTCAGTACTCACTCAGTCAGGCCGGTAGGCAGCTACTTCCTTTTTTTTAATATGCATGCGATTCTGTGACCCGCACCATTTTTTACTCTCCACCGGATAGATTCCTTGCCGAGATCTTAAAACATCCAGGGCTCTCCTCACTTAAACTCCAATTTTTAAAGATGTTTTGAGTCACCACATGCTGGAGAATCCATTTTTATCTTGTGGAGGTTCATCGCCTTTCTCAGCTGAAGCTAGAGGCATCACAACACGGAGTCGGTGCTCTCCCATTTTGCGCTCACGGTCCCATCCCGAGTTTCTTCCATAAGAAAACCCCCCGAAAAGACTGTGAAACCGCTCCCACGCTGCCGGGAAGCCTATCCCCCAGGGGTCTCCCGCCTGGGATTTTTGGGGGGCGCAGTGCCTTTGTGACACCCCCAAGCCTCCGTGTTGTTCAGAAAACCCTTTACAAGGGCTTTCTGCACTTCCTCGCTGTCCGCGACCCAAACCGGAAGTCCTCGGAAAGCAATATTGATGAAGATGGGCCCCTGTCCCATAACAAAAAATGGATATTTTCCAAATTTTAAACATAGGTGTCAAATTGATCTCATGAATGATTCTTACATGCTTTCTATACTTGGTCAATACACTTAATAAAATGATCCTGCTCTCTCTGTTCTGCATAAAAACTCACTTATTACTACCCAGGCACTCATGTGAAATTGTCTCTTTTTCTTTACTAGATGACAGTGCAATTCCTAACAAGCATTTCCACGGCTGCGCATCACCAAAATTTTGTGGATTGGCCAAGAATTCAACGTATATTGATTTCCTTTCAGGCACTGTAATCCGAGCCCGATGCTGTGCAGCTCTGCCTTCTTCAGAGCAGCTCAACTTTGAAGGGTAGCTAGGAGAGAACAATGTCTTCTTCCTTTTGGATCCCACTGTTTGTTGCAACAGTGGAGGTGCAGGTTGCTTGCCTGGTGGTGGGAGAGGAAGAGTGACTACAATTCATAGGACTCCTATTTGGCTTTTAGTGGAGGGTTAATGGGATGCAAGGGATAGAGAAGCTAAAGCAGGAATGTGGGTCTTGGCAGCTCTGTCTCATGATCATATGATACAGGGGTTAAATTTATCTTTGTTGAAAATCAAAATAAATTGATGTGGCAAATAAAAACCGTGTTCTGTGTCTGTATTCATCAAATTAAGAATATTTGTTAGCTGCAGTGGCAAAGGGCAGTGTTTTTAAAAGGAAGAAATAGCTAATGATTCGTTATTTTATTAATTTATGAAATGTGTATACCACTCCATATCTCAAAGAAATCTCTGAGTGGCCTACAGTACAATATCATAAGGACATCACAATTAAAAAAAAAATACGATAAAAAGTTCCCCACCCAATTAATCAAGAGGAAACATTTTTTTTAATAAATATTTATTAAAGTTTTTAAATATAAATGCACAAATAATAAACAATCTTACTTCTGTCACAAACATAATTTCATCACTTCTTTGGACTCCCTCGCGTCAAACTCATGCTGGTAGCTTCGAGAACACTGTCCAACCATCTTGTCCTCTGTCGTCCCCTTCTCCTTGTGCCCTCCATCTTTCCCAGCATCAGGGTCTTTTCCAGGGAGTCTTCTCTTCTCATGAGGTGGCCAAAGTATTGGAGTCTCTGCTTCACGATCTGTCCTTCCAGTGAGCACTCAGGGCTGATTTCCTTAAGAATTGATCAGTTTGATCTTCTTGCAGTCCATGGGACTCTCTCTTTTATATATATATATAAATATTTATTAGAGTTTTTAAATACAAATGCACCGATAATAAACAATCTTACTTCCATCACAACGTAGTTTCATCACTTCTTTGGACTCCCTCACGTCTCCCGCTCCCATTTACATCGTTAAAAGTTTTTTCCAAACAAATTATCAACTTGTTTACAATCTCATGTCCACTCATTCAAATATAATCTAGCACTTCTTCCAAAAAATTTTATATTTTCTTTAGTCTCACTTATCATCAAATTTAAATCTAATTTAGTGGTGGCCAATTTTTTATAATCTAGCATCCTTCTTAACATTCAACCAAATTACAATGTTTTTGTAGATACATCTTGAATTTCTTCCAGTCTTCCTCCATCTTCTCTTCTCCCAGATCACGGATTCTGCCAGTCATCTCGGCCAGTTGCATATAGTCCATCAGCTGCATCTGCCACTCTTCCAGTGTGGGTAGATCTTGAGTTTTCCAATTTTTTGCGATGAGTATCCTTGCTGCCGTTGTTGCATACATAAAAAATGTTCGGTCCTTCTTTAGCACCTTCTGGCCGACAATACCCAGAAGGAAGGCCTCTGGTTTCTTAGTGAAGGTATACTTAAATACCTTTTTCAGCTCATTATATATCATTTCCCAGAAGACCTTCACCTTAGGGCATGTCCACCAGAGGTGAAAGAACGTTCCTTCATTTTCTTTACATTTCCAACATTTATTATCAGACGAATGGTATATTTTGGCAAGTTTAACTGGGGTCATGTACCATCTATATATCATTTTCATTACATTTTCCTTCAGAGCATTACATGCGGTGAAGTTCAGCCCAGTGGTCCACAACCTTTCCCAGTCCTCAAACATAATGTTATGCCCAATATCCTGTGCCCATTTTATCATAGCCGGTTTAACCATTTCGTCTTGTGTATTCCATTTTAACAGCAAGTTATACATTCTAGATAGTACCTTAGTCTTTGGTTCTAACAATTCTGTTTCTTACTTTGATTTCTCCACCTGGAACCCTAACTTTTTGTCATTTTTAAAAACTTCTTTAATCTGAGCATAATGTAACCAGTCTCGCACCTTATCCTTCATTTTCTCCAAACTCTGCAATTTCCAATTGTCTCCATCTTTTTCTAATATTTCCCAATATTTTGGCCATTTGGCCTCCATATTGGGTCTTTTTCGGGCCTTAGCCTCCAGAGGTGAAAGCCACCTTGCAGTTTTATTTTCCAATAAGTCTTTATATTTTGTCCAGACATTGAACACTGCTTTCCTGACAATATGGTTCTTAAAGGCCTTATTGATCTTAACTTTGTCATACCATAAGTATGCATGCCAACCAAAAGCATTGTTAAAACCTTCCAGGTCCAGTACGTCAGTGTCTTCGAGAAGTAGCCAGTCTTTTAGCCAGCAGAAAGCTGCGGCTTCATAGTACAACTTTAAGTCTGGCAGGGCAAAGCCCCCTCTTTCTTTCGCATCTGTTAATATCTTAAACTTAATTCTGGGCTTTTTGCCCTGCCAGACAAATTTAGATATATCTTTCTGCCACTTCCGGAAGCACTCCGTTTTGTCCACAATCTGTAGTGTTTGAAACAAAAATAACATTTTTGGCAATACATTCATCTTAATAGCAGCAATTCGGCCTAACAAAGAAAGCTTCAATTTTGTCCAACTATCCAAGTCTCTCTTAATTTCAGACCAACATTTTTCATAGTTATCCTTGAATAGACTCAGATTTTTTGCTGTTATGTTTACCCCTAGGTACTTTACCTTTTTAACCATAGTTAGTTCTGTTTCTCTCTGAAACCGTTCTGACTCTGTGTCTGTCAATTTTTTTCCCAGCACCTTGGTTTTCTGTTTGTTTAATTTAAATCCCGCCACCCGACCAAAGTCCTGAATCAATTGTAATACTCTTTTCGTACTAGATTCTGGCTCCTGCAGGGTCAAAACTAGGTCATCTGCAAAAGCTTTAAGTTTGTATTGTTTCGCTCCGACCTGAATCCCTTCCACCAACCGGTCCCCTCTGATCATGTTCAAGAGCACCTCCAGAACCGAGATAAATAACAGAGGGGAGATCGGGCAGCCTTGTCGTGTTCCTTTTTCAATTTTGAACTCTTCTGTAACCACATTGTTAACTATCAATTTGGCCTTTTGTTCTGAATATATTGCATCAATCCCATTCTCAAACCCCCGTCCCACTCCCATTTCTTTTAAATTTCCCTTCATAAATTTCCAAGAAATATTATCAAAGGCCTTCTCCGCATCTATAAAAATTAACACTGCTTTTGTATTTATGTCTGTTTGCAAAAGTTCCAAAATGTCAATAATGTTCCTAGTATTGGCAAACATATGTCTACCTGGGAGAAAGCCTGCCTGGTCTTTATGAATTACTTCATTTAGAACTCTTTTAAGTCTACTTGCCAAAATGTCTGCAAATATTTTGTAATCCACATTCAGAAGGGAGATGGGACGATAGTTTTTGAGTTGTGTCTTTTCAGTTTCAGATTTTGGTATCAATGTGATAAAAGCTTCCTTCCACGATTCCGGCGCCCTCTTCCCCTCCATAATTTCATTACAGACCTCCATCTTTGGTTGGATCAGATAGTCTTTTAATGTCTTATAATACTTGGAAGTCAGGCCATCTGGCCCTGGAGATTTGCCCAGTTGCATGTTCTGAATGGCTTGTTCAATCTCTTGTTGTGTTATTTTGTTGTTCAGGATTAATCTGTTTTTTTGTGACAACTTTGTTAATCCATTTCTTTCCAAAAATTGTTTAATCTCAACCTCGTCTTGCGGGCCTTGAGTATATAATTTTTTGAAGTATCTCTGGAAGCACTTTCTAATTTCCATGGGGTTCTGAATGTTTCTTCCTTCAATTTCTAGATTTGTAACTGTATTTAATTTCTGTCTCTTCTTCAACTGCCATGCAAGCAGTTTCCCACATTTATTCGCCGATTCAAAAGTTTTTTGTTTCATTAATTTAATCTTCCACTCTATTTCCTGATTTATCAATTTGGAATATTGTGCTTGGTATAGTTTAATTTCTCTCAGAATCGGCTGTGACTTCGGATTTGATCTTAATTTCTTCTCCAATTCTTTGATTTTCTGCAAAATCTTATCTTTCCTTTCATTTTGTGTCCTTTTCTTTACGGCGTTCTGTTGTATCAAGAACCCCCTCATCACAGCTTTGCTTGCGTCCCAGATAGTTCTTTTTTCCACCGTAGTGTTCATATTTATCTCGAAGTAATCCTTCAGAGTTTTTTGGGCCTTCTTAATAATCTCCTGGTCTCTAAACAAGTTGTCATTCATCTTCCATCTAAAGGAGCCGGTTGGCAAAAGTGTCATATCCATCTTCAGCGCATTATGGTCGGAGCAGGTCTTTGGGCAGATTTCCACTTTTCTAACCTTGGGTGCCAGACCTCTAGTTATCCATATTTGGTCGATTCTTGTCCAAGTCAGCTGGGCTTCAGAGAAGAATGTTCCCTCTCTTCCCAGGGGGTTCTTAGTTCTCCAAATGTCAATCCAGTCCATATTGTCTGTCATTTCAAAAAAGGTCTTTGGTAGTCTGCCGTCTTTTGTAACATTTTGGTTTTGTGACTTATCCATGTTAGTCGATACGACCCCATTCATATCTCCCATCATAATGATGTTGTTGTAGTCCAGATAGTCCAGCATAATCTCATGCAACTTCTTATAAAATTCCGATTTCCCGTCATTTGGTGCATAAATTCCTAGTATCAGAATCTTTTCTCCTTGATGTTGTATCTCAATTGCTAATATTCTTCCATGTTCATCTTTGAATAAAAATTTAGGTGACAGGCTCTCTTTTGCATATATCACCACTCCTCGCTTCTTTACTCTGTCCGAAGATATAAATTCTTGACCAAGTCTTTTGTTTATTAACACCTTTCTATGGAGCCTAGTCACATGTGTTTCTTGTAAGCAAATAATGTCCAATTGTTCTTTTTTTAATATATGAAAAATTTTCCTCCTTTTTTCCGGGATGTTACAACCATTAATGTTCCAACTCAGAAGTTGCAGAGACATCCTGAGTAAATCTGGTTATTTTTCGAGGGGTGGTACCTTATTCAAAGGATCTTCGGGATCCAAGGGTGCAGGTACCTCTGGTGTTTCAGGCCCTGGAAGTTGATCAATTCCTTTGTGAAGGTCCTCTCCGTGTACGTTCAGAAATTTATCTCTATCTTCCAATGTTCTGATTTTGATCTTCTTCCCTCTAAAGGTGAAAGATAATCCTTGAGGGAATTCCCACCTAAAGATGATTGAGTTGTTCCTTAGCAATCTTGTCAGCTCCAAATAGTTAGATCTAAGATCCAACAGTTGTTTAGGAATATCCTTGTAAATCTCAATTCTTTTGTCCAAAATGTCCAGTGACTTTCCGTAGTGTAGGCCCAAAATCTTGTCCCTTTCCTCCTTTGACCTCAATATTATCAAACAGTCTCTGGGCTTCTCTTTCTTTATAAGTCTTCCAAGCCTGAAAGCTGAAACAATTTTAAAATCCTTTTCCTCTAAGCTCCAAAATTTGGAGAATTCTTTGGTCAAAAACTCAGCTAGGTTGCCTTCTTCCACTTCTGGTATTGCCCTTATCCTTAAATTGCTCCCCCGGTTCCGCAGTTCAATCATAGATAGATAGGTCTGGTGTTCACCTACTTGTTTGCAGAGTGGTCTTACCTCTTGTTCTAAATTTTCAAGTTTTTGGCTGGTATCTTCAGCCAATTTCCGATTTTCCCCTGCAGCCTCCTTCAATTCTCCAATTGCTTGAGTATTCTGTGCAACTTGTCCAGATAATTTATTTAAACATTCTGTGTTTTGGTCAATTTTATATGTTTGCTCATCGGCCTTCTTGTCCAAAGATTCTACTTTCTTGTCCAAAGATTCCAATTTTTCAAAGATTTTCTCTAAAATAGCAGTGCTTGCCCCTGAGGCCATATCTTCCAATTGTAATTCCTCAGTTTCTCCCTCCCCTGCCCGTGGCAGAGAGGCAGCTTCTTCCTCAGAAGGCAAAGTAGGCACAGATGATCTACGTGCCTGTGAGGCTGCAGTTAAAGTTGTCAAAGTTGTTTGTTTAGCTCTTCCTCTCCTTCTTGCACCACTCATTCCAAAGTTATCTAAAAGTCAAGGTCAAGCTGAGTTGTTCCCATGAGAAAGCAGCAGCCCAGATGGTAACAGTCAACAGAGGGCCGGGAAAAGGAAAGTAAAATAAAAGTCACTGCTGTAAGTCCCAAATCCTCTAGGGGGAGTTTAAAATATTTCAAGGAAGAGATCAATTCCAATTAAAATAAAGTCAGATTTCAAAGTCCAAGAACCTTCAAGAAAAATTTTTTCAGTAGAGTTAGGATTTAATACAGCAACAGTGTTTCTGATGGTGCAAACTGGTAATCCAAATGCTTCAGAGTAACAAGTTCAAACTCTCTCAGATTGTTTCAAAGTTCAGATTCAAAGTATCCAAACTGCAAACTGCAAACTGACAGCTCAATTTCTCAGGCAGCTCCAGCACCTGGGTTTTTTAGTTAGAATGTAGCTCCAAGAGAAGAAAGGTATCCCCATGCAGCTAAAATTCATAAAGTCCAGCACATGAAATTATTATTCCACTTAAGGTAAAGTTCAATGGGTGCTCAGATCAGATAATTTAAAAGATCTCTCTTTGCCTCCACTCCTCCAGCTCTTTGCGTTCAAGTTCAACGGGAGCGGAAGACGGACTTCCTGTTTTTCGTCACTCTGCTTTCAGCCAAATTTAGTACTTTAAAGTTCCAAATTGTATAGAGTCAATTATTTACTCACGGGTTGTTGTTTTCAAAGCAAAAATTTCAGGAAGAAAGGTCAGCGCTCACTGGCAACAGCTACGCGGCTTCGCTCCGTTGATTGCGGAACGACCCTCAGCGCCGCTACCCCCTCCGCGATCCGGAGCCCCTTACGGGGTTCCTTCAACGCTTTGAGGGCAGCTCCTGGCGCCCGCCGGGTCCCAGGACCGCAGGCTTCTGCTGCCTGCGGTTTTCCGATGTGGGTCTCCGCTTCGCCGTAGCGGACGACCCTTCTCAGCGGAGCTACCCTCTCCCGGTTAGAAGAGGGCAGCCATTGCCTTTTCGCGCCGCCTCCGGAAGTCTAATCAAGAGGAAACATTGAAGAAAGCTCTAAAATGCAGTCCACTGTTTGCATTTCTAGCTGTCTGGCAGAACTCTGGAGAGCCAGCGAGAGATTCTACATTCTGCTCCCAGAGCGCCAAACCATATGTCAACAAGAACCCCAGAAAACAAGGCATAATAGCCCCCTCCCACCTGGGATCTCCACCAACTACTTTAAAGAGTGCTGGAGGCTGGGCACCATGTGTGGCATAACCCTCCCACTGAAATGTAAAAGCAATTTTAAAAAGGCACTCCCACAAATCTCAAAGCCACATACTCTTTCTTGTCCCACACACATTTTATATTTCCATTTCTGGCAGTCCCTTATTCTCTGGCCAACCATCTCTTTGCACTGCTAACCCAGTCCTCATCATCAATATAGCTCCTGGGAATGGAGCACTTCATGGTCTCATTAAGGAAAAACAAACAAAAATGTGACTCCTTGGACTGCCTGGTAATTAGCCCTACTAGGAAGGCTCCATATGATGGTTTGAGGCCTATCCAAAACAGGCACTATAGCAAATATGGGAGGATCATAGAATTGTAGAGTTGCAAAGGACCTCAAGGTTTGTCTAGACCACCCCCTGTACAGATGTCACAGCATACCCTCCAACATTCCTCAGATGACAATGGGGACATATTCTTCATCAGTATTACAGAATCCAAAAATTGTAGAGTTGGATGAGAACCCAGCGATCATTTAGTCCAAGCCCCTGCAATGCAGGAATCTTTAGCTCAACATGGGGTTCGCACCCACAAACCAGTCTCACACTCTGCCAAGTGAGCTATCCCACTGCTTGAGCATTTCCTCCTGGTCTAGTATGAAAGTTATTAGAGGAAACACACAAAACTGCAGTATTTTAAGTGCAGAAATCTTATAATTTCTGTATTGCAATTAGGGAAGCATGAGGGGGAAAAGAAAGCCCCAGATTAATAAATGCAACTAAATGCTTGTGTGTGTGTGTTTGTGTTTGTATACGAACACCTAAAAAAATAAATGCAACTTTATAATAACAAACATTATAAAAACAAAGGTTAAAATACATACATACATACATACCCTCCAACATTTCTCTAGTGTAAGCAGGGGCATCCTATTCTGTTGTTGCTGTTAATAATAATAATAATAATAATAATAATAATAATAATAATAATAATACCCCACCCATTATTTATACCCCACCCTCTCTGGGTGGCTTCCAACATATGTAAAAACATAATAAAACATTAAACATTTTAAAAAACTTTCCCCAAACTGCAAACTTAATCAGACTATCAAAGATGAAGTATGAGGTCATAGGTGAAAATGAAGAGAAGAGAGGAGTAGATCTTTATTTTTTTATTAATGTTATTATTCTTATTTAAAGCCTTCAGCAACTTAATACCTGCCCCCTCTGGATTAAAGAAATAGAAGGATTATAAGTGAGGTCTATTAGAGGAAAGCTGGAAGTTTGTGGGGAGGTAAAACTTCATGTGTGATGTGGCGTGAGGCTCACAAGGAAAGGAATTATATATAAAACTGATGATGTCACCACACCAGTATAGAAATATATTCTGTGACCATAAGAGAAGTCTAGAACTTGTGGCCACCCAAGAAAATGGAATGTTGGAAGATTCAGGACAAATACAGGAAGATGATTTTCAAAGCATGGGATGTTAAACTATGGAGACCACATAATTAAACATGTAAACTTGGCTGGATCCAGGATTGTAAACAATTTCCAGCACCACAACATGACTTGGAAGATAAATACCTGTAACCACCAACTATAAAAAACATATTTCAACAAAAGCAACAAAGCACCCTAAGAATAACATCTGGCAGTTCCCTCCTACCTATGCTGTTTTTTTGCCTCAAAGTGGTGATCACCCAGTGTATGTGCTGAAGATTAGTTTCATAATGTATCTGCTGAAGAAGTGTGCTTTCATAATTTTATCTCCAGTTACAGATAGGTAGCCGTGTTGGTCTGCCATAGTCAAAACAAAACAAATTCCTTCCAGTAGCACCTTAAAGACCAACTAAGTCAGTTCTTGGTATGAGCTTTCGTGTGCATGCACACTTCTTCAGATACACTGAAACAGAAGTTTCCAGACCCTTCTATATAGTGAGAAGGTGGGGAGGGGTATTACTCAGAAGGGTGGTGGGAATGGGTGATTGGCAGATAGCTGTGATGAGCCTGTTGACGACTCTTAACGACTGCAATAGGTCTTACAGGAAAAAGCAAGGGGTGAAAAGGTGAAAAATGGCTTTGTCATGTATAATGAGATAAGAATCCAAGGTCTTTGTTCAGACCAGGTTTCTCCATGGTTTTGAGTTTGGTGATAAGTTGTAATTCAGCAGCTTCTCTTTCCAGTCTATTTCTGAAATTCCTTTGTAGTAAAACAGCTACTTTGAGATCTTGTATAGAATGTCCTGGGAGATTGAAATGTTCTCCTACTGGTTTCTCTGTCTTGTGATTCCTGATGTCCGATTTATGTGCAAAAATAAAGAAAGTAAATGTTGGAAATGTGAATTAGCAGAAGGGACATTTTCCCATATGTGATGGGATTACAAAATTGTAAAGAAATGTTGTTGTTGTTGTTGTTGTTGTTTAGTCATTTAGTCGTGTCCGACTCTTCATGACCCCATGGACCAGAGCACGCCAGGCACTCCTGTCTTCCACTGCCTCCCACACTTTGGTCAGACTCATGTTTGTAGCTTCAAGAACACTGTCCAACCATCTCGTCCTCTGTCGTCCCCTTCTCCTTGTGCCCTCCATCTTTCCCAGCATCAGGGTCTTTTTCAGGGAGTCTTCTCTTCTCATTAGGTGGCCAAAGTCTTGGAGCCTCAGCTTCAGGATCTGTCCTTCCAGTGAGCATTCAGCCTGATTTCCTTAAGAATGGATACGTTTGATCTTCTTGCAGTCCATGGGACTCTCAAGAGTCTCCTCCAGCACCATAATTCAAAAGCATCAATTCTTTGGTGATCAGCCTTCTTTATGGTCCAGCTCTCACTTCCATACATCACTACTGGGAAAACCATGGCTTTAACTATATGGACCTTTGTTGGCAAGGTGATGTCTCTGCTTTTTAAGATGCTGTCTAGGTTTGCCATCACCTTTCTACCAAGGAGCAGGTGTCTTTTAATTTCGTGACTGCTATCACCATCTGCAGTGATCATGGAGGCCAAATCAAAGAAATATTAGGAAATTATTTACAATGAAATGAAGAAGATGTTTAAAATAACTTTTGTTAAAAAAACCTTACAACTAGGAGCCTACTGAGCAGCCTACTTCCCCAAGGCATTTGGCATTTTAGGGTAACCAGTCTCCTATAATTCTGCTTACCTTATATAGTGGACAGTGCTTTGGTTGGACTACGGGCCCAGTAATTCTTCCGGTACATCCCAATGATGTCCATTTGTTTGGCTTCAATTTTGAGGGCAACAGGCACATGGATAAGGGTATGCTTACGGGTTGTTCAATTGCATTCATGGCCTTCAAGGCTTTTGGAATATTCATTGACTGGGATCATTTCCATATAGGCTTATCAGGGATCATCCATTATCAAAATGATTTTCTACTGCTTGGGACGGCAAACTACCAGCTTGTAGTAATGTCTTGAGGGGCTTGGCTTCTCTGGCAGAAGAACTATGAGTTCGCCTGGGCACAGAGAAATGGGGAGGGGTGAGATAAAATTATGGAATGATTCTTCAGCAAGTGCAGCAGGTGAGCACCACTTGGAGGCAATTAGGAGTTTGGCTGCTGTAAGAAGAGTTTTCAAAAACTGCAACTGGCCAGAACTTGCATCAGCCTGTTAAACCAGGCCATCTGCTCAAGAAAACTAGGCCAGGTAAACTTCTTGCTTGGCAGATAAAAAAAAACAACAACAGCAGAAAGAATGACAAATAAGCAAAGTAACTCATGAAGGGAAGACACTTGATACGGAAGAAAAAGTAAATACCGTAAATGTTTTGTAAATTACTTTGCTAATCTATACAGTAGAGGATCAGAAACAGAACAAGAAATAATAAAATATCTACAGGGCAAATAAATTCCCAAAACAAGTGAAAATAAAATGGAAAAATTACATGCACCAATCACGATAATGAAAATACACCAAGCAATTATTAATCTGAAATTAGAGAAAGCACCAGGCCCAGATGGGCTTCATGGAATACATTTTAAAAAGTTAGAAGATTCTATTATGTTAACTTTAAAAGCATTAATGAATGCTATAATGAGGGAAGGAAGAACTCCAAATTCTTGGCAAGAAGCAAATATTACTTTAATTCATAAACAAGGAACAGACAGAGAATCAATTAATAATTACAGACCCACATCATTGCTTAAGGCATTTCCGTGTGCTGCTCTGGTTCTCCAGAAGTGGCCTAGTCATTCTGGCCACATGACCTGGAAGCTGTACGCCGGCTCTGTCAGCCAATAAAGTGAGATGAGTGCAGCAACCCCAGAGTCAGCCATGACTGGACCTAATGGTCAGGGGTCCCTTTACCCTTTATCATTGCTTAATAATGATTATAAGCAGGGGGCCCGCTAGGGGTACCTTGGAAGATGGCCGACAATACCATCTTTCCGGCTCACACAAGGTAATTTAGAGGCTGATTATGGGGAGTATATCAGCCTCCTTTCTTCTTCCCAGGGAGTGGGAAGATGCTGCCTCGCCCGCGGTTGCCCATAAATCACCCCTGAGTTCGAAAGAAGGAGGGGTGGGGGCAATGGGCGGAAAGCCTTCGCATGAGCTCCGGAGCTCCCGGACGTAGCTTTCAAGAGCGAAACTAGTTGCATTGCTTAATATTAAAAAAATGGAGAAAGTAAATGCACATGTTTCGAGTAAAGTCAGGGGTGTATTATCTGCTAAATAAATCTACCACTGAGAAGAGAAGAGAAGAGAAGAGTGATGGGACGGAATGAACAGAAGATTACATCAAAGAATCACAGCCATGTCGGTATGTTGAACGGAATGGAAAGGGGGGAACTTTCTTTCTTTTTCATTATGATTTACCTAACAACCCCCCCCCTTTAGAAGAACCATCATCATGACTGATAGCAAGTGAGACTGAAAAATAAACTGTGGAAACAAAAAATACTAACAAAAGGTTTTACTTTGTGAAAGATCTGGAAAGAAGAAAGGCTTTCTTGTGGCTTAGTTATTAATGCGATCCGCCATTAAGAGACAGACCTTGTTGCAAGATTCACAGTCGGGGGGGGTGAGCCACAGCTCTGGTATTAGGTTTGGATTGTAAATATGAAAGGGCAATAACCCTCCTGGAAAGACTGATTTATGGTGCAACTGGTCTGGGAAAATTAAGGAGCGGACGCCTAGACTGTATTTCACCAGAACTGACTAAAATGGCGATGGCCGCTTGAACAGGATTTTTGGACTTTTGGATCTACTTGAGATAAATTACGGGAGAGCATTACAAAGTTCACACAGAAATATAAATAACGTTCCTTTTAACTCGCTTGTGGAAACAACTCGGAGGTTATTAAGAAAAAAAAAGGATAACAACAAGGAGATGGGAAGATGGGACTGTGAATATCAAAGCAGCAGAAATATAAGATGATTGGACCCCTACCGAACTCGAAGCATGGGTACCCCCCACAAAAAAATTAAAATTCGGTTGAATATTTGGATTCTGTAATATGTATTGGTATAATTTGGAATAATTAATATGATATGATTGGTTTGGTAAATTGAAATTTAACAAAAAATATTTTTTTAAAAATGATTATAAGCTGTTTGTGAGTATTCTAGCAAACAGATTGAAATTTTTAAAGGACAATATAAACCAAGATCAAGCAGGATTCCTTCCAAACAGGCATATAAAGTCAAATATGAGAATAGTGATTGATTTATTGGAATATTTAGAATTAAGAACAAATAAAAGAACGGTGTTTATGCTAATAGATGCCAAGAAGGCTTTTGAAAATTTATCAAGGGTATTCCTAAAGAAAGTATTGGAACTAGCATCATTGGGTGAAAATTATTGCAAAGGTATAAATGTGATTTACGAGAAGCAGCAGGCTAGTCTAATAATGAATAGTGTCAAGACAGAATGCTTTCCAGTAGAGAAGGGCACCAGACAAGGATGTCCTCTCTCACCTTTACTTTTCATATTGTCATTAGAAATATTGTCGTCGGAAATAATGAAAGACAAAGAGATCATAGGAATAACATTGGGGAAAGAGGTTTATAAGATCAGGGCCTTTGCAGATGATATTTTGTTAACAACAGAAGAACCAGAAGCAAGTATCGCTAAAACAATAAAAATAATATATGATTTTGGCAAGGTGTCTGGCTTTAAAATGAATATGGAAAAGATAAAACTTATGGTAAAAATATGCAAAAACTAGCAAAAAGAACTTCAGGAAAAGGTTGGCTTACAGATTGTTAAGAAAGAAAAACATTTGGGTAAAGATCTAACTATGAAGAATATCAATCTGTACAAAAATAAGTATGAGAAAGTTTGGAAAGGAATAATGAAAGATTTTGAAACGTAGAGTAGATTAAAGTTATCATTATGGGGAAGAGTCTCCATAATTAAAATGAATGTCCTGCCAAAAATGCTATATTTGTTCCAAATGATACCAATTATAAATAAAGAGAATTACTTTGAAGAATGGAGGAAAGATATAATGAGATTTGTATGGCAAGGAAAAACCCCGCAGATAAAATATAAATTATTGACAGACAGAAAGAAAGGAAAGGGGAGGATTAGCATTGCCAAATTTAAAATTATATTATGAAACGGAATGTTTAATTTGGGTAAGAGATGGGATTAGATTGGAAAAAACTAATATACTGGATCTTGAAAGTTTTAATAATAGAGCAATGGGAGAAACTCTGGTGAGAGGATATATGATTTACTGCCTCATACACAATTAAATAAAATTTTGTAAAGGTGTTCTATAGATGGTACTTAACGCCAGTTAAGTTGGCACAGATATACAAATTGAAATCCAACCTCTGCTGGAGATGTGGTGGAGAAATAGGAACAACAATACATATGTGGTGGAGGTGTGAGGAAATTAAGAAATTTTGGATAGTAGTACACGAAGAACTAAAGAAGATGTTGAAAAATTGTGCCTTAATGGGACAAGATTCCCATTCTCATGGATTTATTCTTCTTTAAGCACAAAATGGCAAGGGAGTGGCATAAGGTGATCTATCACCCATATCCAGGTAGCTGACCAGTGGCCTGACTCAAGAAGCTCCTTTTTACTATGTACTACATTTCTGAGAGACAGGAGAATAAGACAGTTTGTCCTCTGTTCTCTTTTCCTCTAATTTTCCCATTCTCTTGATCTCACGTCTTTCTGGCTATCTCACCATAAGAACTATTTTTGTTGGCAACAGCTCATTAGAAACAGATTCTGAAATGAGAGAGTGGGGGGGATGGTTTTGAGTTTGGTAGTCCTGGGTGATTTTAACATCCATGCTGCCACAGCCATACAAGAGGCCACTCTGGACTTCATGGAAACCATGGCCTCCATGGGGCTGTCCCTGAATAAATCTGGACCTACTCATTGTTTACCTCTGTGGTCATGGGTGATCTGACACTAAGTTTCAGTGGAACAAAAGAAGTACCATGGTCAGATCACTTCCTGGGGCAACTGGACTTCGCCGCAACCCTTCCTCTCAGCAGGCAGGTGGGACCAACTTGAATGGTTTGCCCCCGCCACTTAATGTAGGTTTATTTTTTTAAAGTCACAATATATGTAGGAATATTTATGTGTAAATATGTAGGAATATTTATGTGTAAATGAATGACGGAAGTAACACACTCTATTAGTTACTGACAAGGAAATGAGCCATTTCAGTGACTGCTCCTGGACTCCTGAGTGTTTTAATGAAAGACCATACTGAGACCATACTGTTTTTACTGTAATTATTGGTACATTTTAAACTGATTTTTAATATAGTTTTAATTCTACTAATATTTTATTCTGGAAAAAAAGTTGAGTTCCTTGACATTGTGTGAGATCAGTATTCTGTGGTCACCCCTAAATACCCCAGAGACCAAATGAAAACCCACAAACTCAGGTTTAATTAGACAGAAAGACTTCATACTCACTGAAATAGGTTCGAGTCGTATTTATAAAGCAACTGCCTCCTGTGATCTGACATGTTCTATGTGGAGCTCTACCATTTTTCATTGCAAGACACGTTAGAATTCCCTCTGCTGAGAGTAAAGAAAAAATGTTCAATGTCACATACATGAGTTCTTCCGTCTTGGAGAAATGGAATCTATATTTCCAGTTGGATATAATCTTATTGGTCTCAGGATCTACGTATAGTGGTGCATTGGAAGCTGCATGTATACCGACACACATCTGTCACACAGGAACATCCCCAGACATAAAAATGGACAGACGCAAAACCTTCTTCCCATTTATTATTACACATGCATGCCCTAAAGCAGGGGCATTCCTTTGTTGGGCAGTGAGGTGCACAATGGGATTTCAGGAGTCCCATTACATACTTTCACATGCAGCATACATTTTGGGTCCTGGTAATTGTGCTCCTCTCAGCGAAACAAATTGCTTTTGGCTACATGAGGAGAGCATCAAGGCAATGGAGAGAATGGTACACCAAGAGTCTTTCATTCAGCATTTGGGCCCACCACAGACTTTTCTTGACAAAATCAGGGAGCCATGGGCCCTGAAATTGCATGTAGAAACCCAAAAACCTTTTCAGTATACGAAGAATCTTCCCTATGCATATAACCCACAACTCCTTCAGGTATCCTAATTGACCTAGGGTTTCCCTGGGCGTGGCTTTTTCCCTTGAGCTTTCCTAACTCCACATCTGGCTGGTCTCACCCTGAGACAGGCTGTGAATAGATGAGCAACTCTGAAAAAGGGGCACTCATGCCTAGCTTAGGCTTGTCTGGGCAGTAAGTGCCTGTTGTCAGTTCTATCCCCAAATATGGTAAGTGCATGAGACATAAAATGGAGCCATCAGTCAGAAACCCTTTTCCTCATTGCAATGTAGGCTCAATAGCCACTCACTTATGAAAAGCCTCATCATAGGCTTGCCACATTTCCACCCCGGTGAACCCTATAAATCAAAACTAAAGATTTGCAAAGAATAGGGGCTATTTGCTACTGGTGGATGCTAATGGATGAAGGCCGGGCATCCCAGTTATCTCTGCAGACCAGGTGACTGGTCACATTCACCCCCCACCCACCCCTGAGCCCCACAATTAATTCCAATCTGAAGCAGGCATACAGGGCAATTTCCCTTCCCCACTTAGGTTCATCAGACCATTCCTCAATTTTTCTATGTCTGAAGTACATCCCCTTAAGGAGAAGAACTCAGCCAGCTATAAAAACAGTCAGAATCTGGCCAGAGGGTGCTTTCAGTCAGCTCCAGGATTGTTTTGAAAGCACTGATTGAGAGTGTTTGAACAACAAGATCTGCACAGATACACAGACGCTGTACTTTCCTATATCAAAGTGTGCACCGATAATGTAACAACGGAGAGGTGCATTAGAGTTTATGGGAACACCAAACCCTGGATGACTGCTGAAGTAAGGATACTTTTGAAAGCTCAGGATAATGCCTTCAAGGCAGGGAACATTGACATATACAGAGAGGCAAGAACAAAGCTCAGGAAAAGCATTAAGGCAGCAAAACAACAATATACAGTGGTACCTCGGGTTAAGAACTTAATTTGTTCTGGAGGTCTGTTCTTAACCTGAAACTGTACTTAACCTGAAGCACCACTTTAGCTAATGGGGCCTCCTGCTGCCAATGCGCTGCCACTGCACGATTTCTGTTCTCATCCTGAAGCAAAGTTCTTAACCCGAGGTAATATTTCTGGGTTAGCAGAGTCTGTAACCTGAAGCGAGGTACCACTGTAAGCTTAAAGTGGAGAATTGCCTAGCTGATAACAACACGAAACAAGTGTGGCAGAGAGTGCAGCACCCAACCAACTACAAGGGCAATACGAGGAACACGGTTAAGGCTGATGATGTGTTAGCAGAGGACCTGAACGTCTTCTTTGCCCACTATGAGGTAGAAAGATCAAGTATCATGGCTTCTGCCCGCCAGCCTATAAACTCTCAGCAGCTTATTCTATATGATCATGTCCATTAAACTTTAATTAGTTTAATGTTAAGTAAACGTCCAGTGCGCTTCCAACACCATAAATCTTATCTCAGCAGAGAATTTCGTGCAGCGGCTGAAGAAGGCAGGAGAGTCAGTACCTTTCAATGAAGAATCCTGGAGCAAGCACTTTGGAACTCAGGGAAAAACTTTATTTACAAAAGAAAAACCCTGGCGATAAAGCACACATGCTTTTATCTCCGGCATAAAGAAAACTTTACTCTAAACCAGGGGTCTGCAACCTTTAAGACAAAAAGAGCCACTTGGACCCGTTTCCGAAGAAAAACAACAACTGGGAGCTGCAAAAACATTGCAACATTTAAAACAAATATAACACTGTATATATTGTTTCTTGCCTTAATGCTATATATACAGGATCGTGCAGTCAGCTGTCAATCTCAAGAAAAAAGGACAAATTAATAGCTAATTAAAATATTTAATTTACAACCAGGTAACCAGGTTAATGGGACTTTTGCTCCTGAACCTCAGTGCTCAGTGTCTGCACATCAGGGCTGTAAGACGTCACCTTCATTTTCACACAGGCTTGCAAGCTGTCATCTGTGAGGCGTGATCGATGTTTGTTTTTAATATAGTTCATGTTGGAGAAGACCTGCTCACATACATATGTGGAACCGAAGATCGACAGGACTCCAAATGCATACATTTTCATGTTTATATAAGTGTTGGGGATGGCATTCCATGTTTCGAATACAAGTTTGTCCTGTTTGGGAAGGTTTTCAATATCACTCCATTTATGATTCTAAGCCAGAATGGCCTTCTGACGGGCAACATCCTCAAGAGTAGCGGTCAAGCATTTGAACTTGGACACCCATATATATATCTTTGTCGGCTATATCGGCCAGTTCCAGCTCAAGATCAGGTTGACTTACACCTGGAAATGCAGTCATATTCAATAGGGATGGATCGATCGCCAGGGGAGTGACAGGGAAGGATAATGTGTTTTTTTCCTCTCTGAAACCACAGAATCGTTTCCCAAATGAACTTTGCATTGCGGTGATTGCAGACTTGAAATATTCCAAATTTATCGTATCATGACTTTGTTTGAACTCTCTCAAAGAGGGAAAGTAAGACAGTGTACCTCTCTGGAAATCTTTGACAAACACTGTCAACTTGCGCTTGAATGCCAAAACCTCCTCCAGCATGTGCAGGGCTGTGCCTCCTTTCCCCTGAAGGGTTGTATTTAGCGTGTTTAGATGGGCTGTCATGTCTACCATAAAATGTAATTTTTCCAGCCACTCTGGCTGTTCCAGCTCAGCAAAGGTAAGCTCTTTGCTGGCCAGGAAGGTTTTTACTTCTTCCAAACATGTGACAAAGCGTTTTAGCACCTCGCCTCTGGACAACCACCGGACCTTGTTGTGGAGCAGGAGGTCCGAATATGTGCTTTCCACCTCATCCAATAGCAAATGAAACTGGTGGTGGTTTAAACCCTTTGCCATTATCTTATTAACAATCTGAATGACCACATCCATCACTTTTGTGCATTCGGGGGGAAATGTTTGAGCACACAATGCCTCTTGGTGCAGGATGCAATGAAATGACAGCAGCGTTCTACCCAGTGCCTTCTGCAGTAGAGCCACAAAGCCCTTCTGTGCTCCTCTCATGCTCGGTGCCCCATCAGTAGCCACTGAGACCAGGTGGTTGGTGTTTATTTTTTTAGCACTTAAAAAGTCCAGAACAGCCTTACAGATATCCTCACCCCTTGTTTGGTCTTTTAGTGGTATGAGCTCAATCAGTTCTTCCTGTGGCCCAAAAGAGTTCACATATTGGCAGAACAGCGCTATTTGTTCAATATCACCTTTATCTTGGGGCTCATCACAGGCGATGGAGTACGCCACAGCTGAATTAATGTCTTGAATTTGCTGTTTGCTAATGTTTTCTGCCATTTTTAGGGTTCTGCCTTTAACAGTCTTCACAGACAGAGGCATGTTGTCAGGTCTGCCTCTAGATCCCATCTCACAGAGGACCAACACCCGGTGGATATAATATACAAAAGTCTTTATTGAAGTTTAGTTTCCATTTCAAAGCCCTGGGCGCGCAGACCCACGTCTCGACGCTAGACCGGCTAAGTCCCCTCTGACTCACTGCTCCTCCCACACCAGTTTAAGATCCTAGCCCGGCTCCACCTCCTACGCTGTTCTTTCCTTCGCTGGGTCCTTCTGCCCTCTGGGGTTTCCTCCTTCCTGGACTCCTCTGACGCTGACCCCCCTTGGTCTTCCCCTTCCTTCCGGCGGGCTTTAGGACCTGGCTCCCTACCCGGGCTCCCTGCTGTGCCGCTCGCCTGTACATTTGAACTTGGCACGCGCGCCCAGCCGGTAACCTTCCTCCTGACCGTTTCCCCGCTTCCTGATGTGGGCGTGACCAAACCTGACTCCTCTCCTCCCGCTGGTGGTGAGAGCACTGGTCCCGATTCCTGGGACTCCCCCTCCCCACTGCGCTCTGGTGGGGAAGTTGGTCCTGATTTCCAACTGCTGCTCAGGGACTCTCCGCTGGCCCCTTCCTCCTGGGGCTTCCCCCCTGGAACCCCCCTCGCTCTGGCCATCGGCGCTCCCTTCTGTGAGTCCTCCGATTCGCTGGAGAGGCTTGTGGAATAACTCTTTCCACTGTCACTGCCTGCGCCCCCCTCGGACGACTCCTCCTCACTCTCCATTTGCTCCCCCTCCTGTGTCTCTCCTTCTGAACCCCTGACATCCATCCCCCCCTCGAAGCCCCTCTTCCCCCCTCCCCCTCTTCAGGTGCGGGTTCCGGGTGCTCCAGTGTTGTGGGGGTAATTTCAGGATACAGTTCGTCCCCCGAGGCGTGCAGCCAGCGGGATAAGTCTGGGAAGTCCTCCATGGGCTCGTCGGCGGCGATTTCCTCCGCTTCCATCTACTGGGCGGTGTGTTCGAAATCTGAAGCCGCCCCCAAATCACCCAAGACCCCCTCTCCCTCTGTCGCCTGAGGTGACTCCACTTCCCAGGGTCCCTTCGGCATGTCTCTGCGCCAGCCCACTTCGGGTTGGTCCTCCCACCAATAAGATCTCCCCGTGCCAAACCCTGAGAGTGATCCCTCGATTCCTCAGCTGAAGAGAAACCCCGGAAAGTGCTGGCTGAGAGTGTGGGTGTGAACAGACAGTCGTCAAAAAAGCCCGCCGGCATGGGCTTGTGCGGGAAAAGTGTATGGAATTCTTCCTTGAGCCACTGCTCCTCCAATGCGTAATCCTGCACTCACCTGTTGGCGCTGGCCGGGG
Organism: Podarcis erhardii; assembly: GCF_964252035.2. Taxonomy (NCBI): domain Eukaryota; kingdom Metazoa; phylum Chordata; class Lepidosauria; order Squamata; family Lacertidae; genus Podarcis; species Podarcis erhardii. Next base: position 80,464,091 of record NC_138511.1, on the reverse strand, counting down.
TGTCCTCTGTGGCGAGAAGATATTCGATCCCGTCCTCCCCCCACCTTGAGTCTAAAATCTCCATGGCTTCATTGAGTGGCTCCCCTCTCGGCGACCCCCCCTTTTTGGGCGCTTCCCTGAGCGGTTCTGGCGCCGTCCCTGGTGCCTGAAACCTGTGGGGCTCTCTGTAGGGTGTGAGTACTGATCTATGAAAGACCGGGTGCATTCTGGACCCCTCCGGGAGTGTCAACCGGAAGGCCACTGGGTTGATCTGCGCCTCTACTTGGTACGGCCCTAGCTGCTTCTGCCCCAGCTTCTTCTTGGCCAGCGATCTGGCTGGAACTGCCTGGGCTGCTAACCACACCCAGTCTCCTACCCGGATGTCTTCCCCCACTCTCCTGTGTCGGTCTGCCTGCACTTTGTAAGCCTGTTTCGCCACCTCTAACTGCCTCCTGAGCTGCTCGTGGATCTCCTGCAACTCCGCTGCCACGGCCTCTGCTCCCTGCGGCTCCCCTGCCTTCACCTTCTCCAAACCCGGGAAGGTTCTGGGATGCCGCCCATTGTTGGCGAAAAACGGCGTCACCCCCGTGGACGCGTGCTTCGTGTTGTTGTAGGCAAACTCGGCCAACGGTAGATAGTCCACCCAGGTCGAGGGCTGCTGGTTCGCGTAGCATCTCAGGTACTGCTGCATAATGGCGTTGACTCTCTCCGCCTGCCCGTTGGTCTGCGGGTGTCGCGCCGACGCCAGGCTGACCTTGACGTTCAGGAAACCCATCAGCTTTTGCCAGAAGTTGGATATGAACTGGCGCCCCCTGTCGGACAGGATGGACCGTGGCAGGCCGTGCACCTTGAACACGTGGTCTATAAACAGCTTGGCGGTCTGCTCGGCTGTAGCCACCTTCGCGCAAGGAATGAAGTGGGCCATCTTGGTGAACAAGTCTACTACCACGAGTACTGCGGTCTTGCCCCTCGAACTGGGCAGATCTGTGACAAAGTCCAGGGCCACCCTCTCCCACGGTTCGAACGGTGTCTGCAGCGGTTCCAACAGGCCTGCCGGCGGCTGGTGTACTGGCTTGGCCCTTTGGCAGGTGTCGCACCTATTGACGTATTCCGCGACATCCCCTCTCATCTTGGGCCACCAAAAGTCTCTGGCTACTAAGTCCACCGTCTTCTCCTTGCCGAAGTATCCCGCGCTGGGTGCGTCGTGCATCTGTTGTAGGACTTTCACTCGGAGGTTGTCTCCCGGTACGTAGAGGGCTCCTTTGTGGATGAGCAGGCCGTCGCGTATTTGGAAGTCGTCGTCCCTCGCCATGCCGCTACGGACCTCCTCCATCTTGGCTCGCGCGAAGGAGTCCGTCTGCAGCGCGCGCCGCACTGCGTCCAGGTCCACCGTGGCTGACGCGCATGCCCACGCCTTCGGTGCGAACATGTGCTTGGCCGCCGCCGGTGCCTCTTCCTCGAGATACTGCGGTTTCCTGGACAGCGCGTCCGCCATGATGTTGTTGTTTCCAGGGATGTATTCTATTCTGAAGTCGAAATCTGCAAAGAACTCCGCCCAGCGGATGTGTCTCTGGTTCAGGAACCTCGCCGTGCGCCAGTACTCCAAGTTTTTATGGTCTGTACGGACCTGCACCGTGTGTTTGGCTCCGATGAGGAAGTGCCGCCACGCCTTGAAGGCTGCATGTATGGCCAGTAACTCCCTGTCCCAGATGGTGTAGTTCTGCTCCGACTTGCTGAGTTTTCTGGAGTAGAATGCGCACGGCCTCCAGTCCCCCTGGTGGTCTTGCTGCAACAGGACGGCCCCCACGGCCCTGTCTGAGGCGTCCGTCTCCACTCTCATGGGCCTGCTGGGGTTCACGTGTAGCAGGTGTTCCTCGGACGCGAAGAGATTCTTGAGCTTTTGAAAGGACTGCTCTGCCTGCTCCGTCCAGATGAATTTCTTCTTCTTGGCACTGAGGGTGTCAGTGATGGCCGCTGTCTGCATGGCGAAACCTTTGATGAACTTGCGATAAAAGTTGGCAAAGCCGACAAACCTCTGGACTTCCTTCCGATTGCGTGGGCTCTTCCAGTCCAGCACTGCACGTACCTTGGTACTGTCCATGGCGAGTCCCTTGTCGGACAGTTTGTAGCCCAGGAAGTCCACCTCCGTCTTGTCGAACTGGCACTTCTCCAGCTTGGCATAAAGCCTGTGCTCCCGCAGCTGTTGCAGGACCTCCCTGACATCTCTCTCGTGAGCCTCCGGCGACTCCGAGAAGATGAGGATGTCGTCCAGGAAGCAGACGCACTTCTTGTAGAGAAGACCCGCCAAGACATGATGCATGAATGCTTGAAAACAGTGGGAGCCATTTTGTAATCCAAAAGGCATAACTCTATACTCATAGGTGCCCAGCGGCGTAAACATGGCCGTTTTCCACTCGTCACCTTCGCGCACGCGAATGAGATTGTACGCTCCCCGCAGATCCAACTTGGTAAAGATGCGACCCTTCCTCACCGTCGCCAGCAGGTCATCGATCTTGGGCATAGGGAAGGCTGAGGGCTTGGTCTTCGAGTTTAAGACGCGAAAGTCCACGACCAGCCTCTTCTGGGGCGTGTCCCATTTCTTTACAAAAAATACAGGACTGCCCCCCACCGCCTTGGACTCTCGGATGAATCCCCGCTTCAAGTTGTGATCTATGAACTCCCTGAGCTCCTGCAATTCATCCTCCGACATGGAATACAGTTTCCCCGTCGGGAGCGTCGCCCCCGGCAGGAGGTCAATCTTGCAGTCGTAGGGTCTGTGGGGAGGCAGCTTGTCCGCTTCTTTCTCGCAGAAGACCTCCAAAAACTCTTTGTACTTGTTAGGTACTGCTTGCAGGATGCCCAAGTTCAGCTGTGGTCCATCCTCATGCCCCTCATCTTCCAAGTCAGGCAGGATGCAGTGTTCTGCGCAGTAGGAGGAGCCGAAGGTTAGTTGACGCTGGTACCAAGCTAATGCCGGGCTGTGCCTATCCAGCCAACTCATGCCCAACACTATGGGCGTGTCTGACAGGCGGGTGACGTTGAAGCTGATGACTTCGCGGTGATTACCAATGCGCATCACCATTGGCGGCGTCTGCTGTAGCACTTGCCCTCCCAGTAGCTCCCTGCCGTCCACCGTGACGACGTTCAGAGGTACCGTCGCTGGCAGAATGGCTATGCCATGTTGCTGGATGAACTCCATGCCTATAAAATCTTCATTGCTCCCAGAGTCAATGGAAATGGGGACTTCCATGGTGAGCCCATTTGGAAGCTCGAGGGATGCAGTGAGCTGCACCACTGGTTTGGGTGGGAGGGGGTCTGTGGGCTGTAAGATGCCTGGGGACTGCTTCACTGATACGTCTGGCTGGGCCCCAGTGGCTCCACTTCCAGCCAGACAGTGCCGTTTCCCTGCTGTGGTGCAGTCTGCTGAACTGATTCTGTTACTGTTGCTGAGGCTGCAGTGTGCTTGTGGATCCTCCGGGGACACTCTTTCGCCATGTGTTGAGCACTGTCACAGATGTAGCACTTCCTGGTCCCTCTAGGAGGCTTCATTTTGACTGCTCCCGGCGTTAGGGCTCCGGCTGCGGACTGAGCCTTAGCACCACCTATCTCCATCGGCTCCTCTCCCTCTCCCAGCAGAGGCATGGATCGAGCGCGCGCCGCTTCCTTGGGAAAGGGGGGCGGTCCTCTCGCTGGCGTGCGTCCCCAATGCCCTTCCTCCTTGTCCCAAGGGCGTCCTTCCAGCTTAACCCCCATCGTGAGTGCCCTTTCCACAACGTCTTTGGTGGTATGGGGTCTCTCTCCCCTTGCAATTTCGTCTTTTACAGCTCCATTCAGCCCTTCCCAGAAAAGGTCTCTGACTGCAGCTGAATCTTTTTCCCATCCCAGCGCATTCACCAATGCAAAAAAGCGGGAATGATACTGCCTCACAGTGGCTCTCCCTTGTTTCAGCCCATGTATCTCTTTTCTGGCGATATCAATGTCTATTGTTGATAAAAAACACGAATCCATCGCTTTAATGAAGGCATCCGCACTTCGGAGCGCCGGATCCTTATCTCTCCACAGATTGCGCAGCCACGCTTTAGCTTCTCCATGCAAATGAGATAATATAAATCCCACCCTCTCCTGCTCATCTCTAAAGTCTTTATCCAGCAATTGCAGCGCAAACAGCACGTCTGCTCGGAAGTTAGGGTACTGCTGCAAATTCCCATCGAAATGAGACACAAGGCTGCCCCCTCTCTTCCCCAGCCCAATCCCCTCTGGCTTTGGGGGGGGGGTGCCCCTGCTTTGTAAGCGCTTCCAACCTGGCTTGGAGATCCTTGCAGGCAGCAGCTGCTTCGTCTTTCCTCTTCCTAGATGCGAGTATCTCCTCGTTGAGTCGCGTCACTGCATTTTGCAGGGCTACCATTTGCTGTTCGGTAGTCATCTTGCCTTGCTTTTGTGAGCTCGTTAAGCACCAATCTTCGCCCCTCGCTGTGAGGTTCTTGGTGAAAGAGGAGAGGGGACTTACTGTCAGGTCTGCCTCTAGATCCCATCTCACAGAGGACCAACGCCCGGTGGATATAATATACAAAGTCTTTATTGAAGTTTAGTTTCCATTTCAAAGCTCTGGGCGCGCAGACCCATGTCTCGACGCTAGACCGGCTAAGTCCCCTCTGACTCACTGCTCCTCCCACACCAGTTTAAGATCCTAGCCCGGCTCCACCTCCTACGCTGTTCTTTCCTTCGCTGGGTCCTTCTGCCCTCTGGGGTTTCCTCCTTCCTGGACTCCTCTGACGCTGACCCCCCTTGGTCTTCCCCTTCCTTCCGGCGGGCTTTAGGACCTGGCTCCCTACCCGGGCTCCCTGCTGTGCCACTCGCCTGTACATTTGAACTTGGCACGCGCGCCCAGCCGGTAACCTTCCTCCTGACCGTTTCCCCGCTTCCTGATGTGGGCGTGACCAAACCTGACTCCTCTCCTCCCGCTGGTGGTGAGAGCACTGGTCCCGATTCCTGGGACTCCCCCTCCCCACTGCGCTCTGGTGGGGAAGCTGGTCCTGATTTCCAACTGCTGCTCAGGGACTCCCCGCTGGCCCCTTCCTCCTGGGGCTTCCCCCCTGGAACCCCCCTCGCTCTGGCCATCGGCGCTCCCTTCTGTGAGTCCTCCGATTCGCTGGAGAGGCTTGTGGAATAACTCTTTCCACTGTCACTGCCTGCGCCCCCCTCGGACGACTCCTCCTCACTCTCCATTTGCTCCCCCTCCTGTGTCTCTCCTTCTGAACCCCTGACACATGTCTTTGATTTTCTGCACAATTTCATTCTTGTTTTTGAAGTCCATGTATAGATGTTCCGAAACCTTAATGAATGCTTCTTTTATATACTCTCCATCTGTGAACGGCTTCCCGTGCTTGACTATTTCCTGAGCGGCTACAAAACTAGCATACGTTGTGGAATTTGCAGACTTCACCCAATTATTGAAATTATTTTTGCTCCTATCAACCTTCCTCATAAGTTCTGCAACGGCTTTTCGTCTCTCATCTCCATCTGGATATTTTTCAGCAAAGGCTGCGTGTTTATTCTGGAAATGTCTTGCAATATTTGACTTTTTGTTGTTTGCAAATTTCTCACCACATATTAAGCATACTGGTAAACCAGTCTTGTCAGTAGAGAATGCAAATGATTCTGTCCATGTATCATTAAACATTCTGTTTTCTTCAGAAATTTTTCTTTTCTTGCCTTTATCCATGGCTGGCCTACCGGGGGTCCAAAACAGGGACGTAATTAGAAATCAGAGGGCTCCATAGCAAAATTTGCTATGCCCGATGTCAGGGAACTGACATCAGAGCGAGAGGCGAAGGGGAGGCTCCCAGATTATGCTGGCGAAAGACCCACCACCAGGGGGAGAAGCAGCTCGGTAGAGGGGGAAGGAAATCAGCGCAACACCAGGGATAAAGGGGGGCAGATGGGGGAAGCGGAGAGAGAGCTCTGGGATTCTTCTCTGGACATCAGTGAGTAGAGCACAGGTCCTCCACTACCCACGCCCTCACAAATTCCACGCGACCGCGACTTGCTATGCCCAATAATCAATGCCCAAAATGCCATAGAAAATTAATCAGGGCCCCAGTGTACCATAAATCATAATCAGTGCCTGATGTAAATAATAATTAATAATGAGGGCCCAATGTCATCCTCGTCATTATAAAAATACCTTTTTTGACACTTTTTATTATTTCTTTGTTTGACCCCTCAGAATTACTCCTCCTCATAGAAATAAACATTACATTAACAAGTTACCTTTTTTTGAGTGTGTGTTCTTCACTCCCCTTCAAAACAGTGACCAGTGTATATGCCCCCTTTCAATGCAGCCTGCTTACAAAGGCGGGACGACAAAGACCAGCAATAAGCTGTTGCATAACGTTCCCCAAGGAAAGCGTTAGCTATTCACCAAACTTTCCCCTGCTTAAGTTTAAAAAGGGGCTTCAAGCAACTAAAAAGGGGCTTCAGGCAACTAACTCCCACGTGGAATTGCCTATAGTAAGATGGGGGCCGCCTCAGAAGACCACATGGGCAGATAAGATGGCTGCTGGGGCGATCCCAGCAACAGCACAGCTGCTTCCGACGCTTTTAAAAGCAGCCGGCAAAACAAGCGTTGGAGCGCCGAAGCCACCTCACCCCCACAAGGAGAATGCTGTGCATGTGACCAAATAGCAAGGACTTACTTTGCTAGAGACAAGCCCCCGACGCTACCACAAGCCTCCCTCTCTTCCGGCCGCCCAGCCTCCCAAGAAAAAACCCCCACTTCAAACGGTCACAAAGCACAAATTCCACGCGACCGCGACTTGATCCGCCCACAACCTGATCCGCCAGGCGCGCCGAGTCCTCCCCAGGAAAGGTAAAATGTGGCGATGAGCTCGCGTAGCGTGCTGGGCTCCCAGCAGCGAATCGACTTGGATAGGCAGCAAGCAATCCAAACGGAGAGGTTTTCGGCGCGATCAAGGCGCCCCCAGTAGATAAGGGAGTGATCCAATCATAAGCGGCTTTTTGCGTGTTTCCGCCCAGAAAATGCGCCTCCTCCCCTCGCCTCCACCCCGGAGCCGCAGCAAAGGCGTTAAAGAGCCGCATGCGGCTCTGGAGCCGCAGGTTGCCGACCCCCGCTCTAAATTTAACTCATATCAGCAAACACGCCCATGGCCACAAACTGAGTCTGCGAGTCAGGTCAAGGGGGGGGGGAGAGAGAAAGACACACGGGTGAACTGACTATTTATACAAACTAACTCACATTCCTGGGTGCTTAATGACTTCCAGCTGCTCAGTGATTAGAGCGACTTGTTACCTCTTAACCCTTTAGTACCAACACCCCCTCTCGCTCGTAACACTGAGCTGTACCAACCTTAATTCAAATTTAAACCTGAACAGAAATATTTATGAGATTGCGGACTCAAAGCTTTTGTAAAACCATCTGCGAGATTTTCTTTGCTTGGACAATACTTTAGTTCAATTAAACCTTGTTTTACACTTTGGCATACATTTTGATAACGGATATCCAAGTGTTTTGTGAGTGCCTTGAATTGACCTGATTTAGCTAGTTTAATACAAGGTTGATTGTCTTCCCACACTCTGATAGGTAGGGAACATTCTCCAAACAATTCTTGTACCAGTTGCTTATAAAATTCCAGTTCTCTTCATACATCTGATAATGCATTGAACTCAGATTCAGTTGAACTTAAAGCTATAAGTGATTGCTTTCTTGATCTCCAACCAATTAATGCATTTCCAAATTTTATCGCCATTCCTGACACTGATTTTCTATCTGGTCCAGCATCTGCCCAACTGCTGTCGGTCCAACATTCAAGTTGTGTGCTGCCCTCTGCTGATAGTTTTAAGCGAAATCTTTTGGTAGTTTGGAGATACTTTAAAACTCTTTTTACTCCTTGCCAAGCATGCATTGATGCTTTTTCAGCTTGTCTGCACAGCATGTTGACAGCATATGTTATATTGGGCCGAGTCCACTGTGCAATGTGGAGTAGACTGCCTATCGCTGACTGGTAAACCCCGGGATTACTGAACTCTGCCTGTTGCTTGGCTTGAGCATCCTTTGTGTAACTTAACTCCATTGGGGTTTTAACACCAGCACAGTTGTCCATTTTAAACCTTTCCAGCAACTGCTGGATCTTAGCTTCTTGGCTGAGCCAATAGTTCCCATTTTCATCTTGCTGAATTTTAACTCCTAGATAAACAGATACAGTGCCTAGTGATTTTATCTGAAACTTTTCTCCAAGCTTTGTGGCAAATTGTTGTGCAAGTTTATCTTCCTTTCCACTGTATAATAAATCGTCAACAAATATCAAAACTGCTTCTTGTTCATATCCCGAGCCTTTTATTTATTTATTTATTTAAATAATTTTTATTAAGGTTTTCCAAATTAAAACAAATTAAATCCAATTTATAAACTTTTTCCAATAACTAGGACTTCCCCTCCCCACCCCCTCATGTATTCCAAATCTTCCAAATAAACAATTAGGTTCAACAAATTCTTATCCCCAAATTGCAATCATCCTCCATTACCCAGTTTAGTGTAATTCCCATCCCCCTAAGATCGATCTATTCCCTTCCACGAGTTTCCCCCTTTCAAACATAATACAAAAAAAAACACAAAAAAAACATAGAATTAAATAATAATTTTACAACCTTTGGATTCCAACTTTCCCTCCCCTTTTTCCCTGTTACGTTCCTCCTAACCCTCCATCTCTAATATCTTCCTGGAGTTCCCACATTGCGTTAAACCCACATCCCTCTGATTCTTTGCCAGTCTTATTAATTGCAAATGTCCAATCATTAAATTACGAATGTCCAATCCTAAAAGAAGTCTAACGAGAAGAGGGTCCATTTCTTCTATCCAGATTTTTATATCCAGGAGTAGGAACTCCAATTTTAAATCCATAAGCTTGTCAAATCTGGATATCCCAAATATCCCCTTTCCCATTTCTGTCCAGTTCTTGTTATTTCCTTGTTCTTGTCGGCCATTCTCCTCCTTTTTATTTCTCTGTTCTCCCACAGAAATGTTCTTTCTCCAAAAGTTTCTAATATCCCTGCAGAGGCTTGTTGTTCAGGAACAAAACATTACATCATGATCCTTTCATTTTCCAACAGATAGTTCCATTGTTTCCTATAGTGTGTAGACCTCTGTAGACAAAATAGTGTTCCATTTCTGCAGTTTCCCAGGAGATTAAAAGTTCTATTCAACTGCACATGTTTCCTGTCAAAAACACATGCAATATCCCTCAGCTCCTCTAGGTGGATTCCCGTAACAAAGTTCCCTTCCAAAGCCCATCCACCAGTCCAAATAGCTTGTTTATCCTTATTTGAACAATTTGAAACAATTTATACCCAACTTATATCAAATGTAACCGGCAAAGTCCATAACCAAGTCTCTGTTACATTCTTCCGTTTTGACAGCTCCTTGACAGCTGTCAAAACCTGTCAAAACCTCCGTTACTCTTCTCCAGGCATTTTCACGAATCGCTCCAGGGATTCCGGGGGGGGGGGGGTGTTGCTTTTTAATACAAATTCCACTTTTCTCCTCCGGCTCAATCTTATAGATTTCCCTCGCGAAGTTGCTAATTCGGTGAAATAAGGTTACTCTCGATCTTAGTTATCCATTCCTTTGTTTTGGCTCTTCTACAATTTCGGGGGGGGCTGACTTCCTTTTTTCCACCTCCCCCGTTCGCTCCAAATTTTAAAAATTTGTCCCCTTTTTTTGTCCATATTCGAATTACTCACGGGTTCTTCTTTTAGATCCAAATTTTCAATAGAAGAAGTCAGCGCTCTCCGCCGAATGGCATGCGGCTGCGCTCGGCAGGGATAGCAGAGAACTCAAGCACCACGCTTCTCCCCGGCACCCGATCCGGAGCCTTTAAAAAGGCTCCTTCACGAGTCGGGAGGGCGCTAACGGTGCCAGCCGAGTCTCCATGTCCACGGCCTCCTCTGGCCGTGGTTTTTAAGGGTCCCCGCATCGCCGGTGCGGTAGGACCCAGCCCCTGCCGAGCAGACTCCCTCCGGAGCTCGGAGGGAGTCCGCCATTCGGCGCTGGCGCCAACCCGGAAGTCCATATCCCGAGCCTTTTAGATAAAGACATGCATCTGCTGCGCTCTTTCTGAACACCATGCTCTCTAGAGCACCGTTTAAGCAGAAATTCCAATTACGGGCGGACTGTTTCACAATGGATTTGTGTAGGCGCCAGACCTGGTTTGGCTTGTCTCCTTCAAAACCTGGTGGTGGTGTCATATAGACTTCCTCCTGTAAGTAGGCATTTAAATAAGCCACATTGACATCAAAATGAAACAGCTTATTTCCCTTCTTAGCTGAAGATGCTAGAAGCATTCTTAATGACTCCGATCTTGAAGTAGGGGCATAGATTTGAGAATAGTGAACACCTTTGTGCTGCGAAAATCCTTTTGCAACTAGTCGGGCTTTATATTGCAACTCCTCAGCAGTTGTGGGCTTTAAACGATATACCCATCGACAACCTACAGCTTGTTGCCTTTTCGGAAGCTCTGTACTTGTAAACACACCGAGAGACTTCATTGAAGCCATCTCCTTTTCCATTGCTTCCTGCCACTTCACGGCTTCTGAGCTTGGAAACTGTTGTACCTCTATATAGCTACCTGGCTCACACTGTGCCATATTTACGTATACACTTGTCACCTTAAACTGCTCTGGTGGTTTGCCCTTTGTGGCACGTTTTGATCTGCGCAATTGTTCCTCTTGTGCCCCCTCTGACTGTTGGCTGTCAGAATCTGTCTCAGACTTTATATCTGGATGCACTCCTAGGGATAAAGACCTCCGTTTAGATACCTCCCTTGGGCTTGGTGTTGCAGGCGACCTGCTTCGCTTTTGCTGTCTGCTAGGCCTACTGACTGGCGATGTTGGAATACTCCTAGATTCTGGCTTTTCTACCTTAGGAGAAGAACCTTGTGCCTGGTCAGAATCTGCATCTGAACCATGTGCACCATCCCCTTCTGGCTCACCACCCTCTGGACTTTCATTCTCAGCAAACACGCCATGGCCACAAACTGAGTCTGCGAGTCAGGTCAAGGGGGGAGGGAGAGAGACACATGGGTGAACTGACTATTTATATAAACTAACTCACATTCCTGGATGCTTAATGACTTCCAGCGGCTCAGTGATTAGAGTGACTTGTTACCTCTTAACCCTTTAGTACCAACAGATCAGCAAGTGAAAGCTGCATTGTGGACAGTGAATCCTAGCAAAGTGGCTGGTCTGGATGGGGTGCTGGGGAAAGTGGTAAAAAATTGCTCTGATCAACTAACAGTGGTCCTGACAAGGATTTTCAACATCTCCCTGCAGACTGCTTGTGTACCATCATGTTTGAAAGCAGCCACCATTGTCCCAGTCCCAAAGAAAACAGCAATTAACTGCCTAAATGGCTACAGACCCATTGCATTAACATCTGTAATGATGAAATGCTTTGAGTGATTAGTTCTTCAACATTTTAGAATATGTTTTCCACTGGATTTTGATGAACACCAGTTCTTTCACAGGAGAAATAGGTCAACAGACAATGCCATAGCCACAGCATTTCACCTTGCAGCGAGTCATCTGGAGAGACTGGGGAATTATGTCAGAATGCTGTTTATTTATTATAGCTCAGCTATTAATACCATGCTTCTGGACAGTCTTATTAAAAAGCTGATGGACCTGGACCTTTCCTCTACCATCTGTGACTGGATTAAAGACTTTCTGAGGGATCACACACAAATAGTGAGGATTGGGCCTGTTACATCTACCTCTCTGAAGGTCAGCACTGGCACCCCACAGGGATGAGTGCTGAGTCCCTACCTGTACTCATTGCATAAATATGACTGCATTTCTTCTGATTGATCCACTGCAATTATTAAGTTTGCAGATGATATCACCATAATGGGTTTAATTACAGGTTGAGATGAATCAGAGTATAGGGAGGAGGTTTGAAAAGTCTCCACATGGTACCTAGAGAACAACTTGCACCTAAATATCAGCAAGACAAAGGAGATGCTGTTGGACTTTCAGAGGAGGAGAGAGAGAGGAATTAGCCCCGTTGTATATCAAGGATGTGTGTGTGGAGAAAGTCCTTTAAAGGAGGAATTCCTTTAAATTCCTGGGAGTTCACCTTAGTGAAGACCGCGCTTGGAAAATCAATACAACCCAGGTGGTTAGGAAGGCCCAACAGAGACTCCATTTCCTCAGGGTCTTGCGAAAGAACAATGTAAAAAATAATAATTAATGATCTCCTTCTACCTGGCCACAATACAAAGTGTCCTTTCATAATGTATGCTGGTTTGACAGCTGTGGAAGTCCCTACAGAGAATGGCGAATACAACTAGATGACATTGCAGGCGACCGCTGCATCAGGAGAGTGAGGAAAATTCTTGGGGATGACTCACGTCCTGGCCATCACTTCTTTAATCTCTTACCTTCGGGCAGGAAATACAGAAATATAGTCAGCCACACCCACAGGTTAAAGAACGGTTTTAATCCATGGGCTGTTGGGCTGCTGAATGGAAATAAAATAGTGGTGTAATTGACTTCTGACAAGCACACAGAGCGCAACCAAGTCTGAGTGTATGTGTGTGGGGGGAGGGGGCTTGTATAATTTCACTGTTTAGGGAAGTTTTTAATATTTAATGCTGTATTGTTTTTAACACTTGATTGGAAGCCGCCCAGAGTGGCTGGGGAAACACAGCCAGATGGGCGGGGTATAAATTTTTTTTTATTATTATTATTATTATTATTATTATTATTATTATTATTACTGCACACAGGTGGTTTAGTGACAATAAAGGTCTATTATTATTATTATTATTATTATTATTATTATTATTATTATTATTATTATTATTTTACAGTCAACAAGATGCCAGATCCGCCTGTATAAGGGGGATCCTGAGGCAGCCTCAGCCACCACAGGAGGGGAGAAAGGACATTGGGCCAAACTCCAACCCTGACAGCCCCATTGGCAGTTGGCGGTGCCCCCCCTGCCCAATCCCATAGCAGGGAAGAAAATGCCTCACCTGTAGCAGTATCAGCAGCCATGACCGATTCCTGTGTGTCTTCCACAGCTGGCCCTTCCTCTGAAGCAAAACTGGTACCTGCCTCCAAGGCATCCAGACATGCTAAAATTAAATCAACAACACCCTGATTAGGCTTTTCTATTCCTGCTGTGGCCAGCTGCGGGGCACTTCCCACTGCTGTTGCCAACGTGTAAGCTGCAGCTGTGACAGATGTTGATTTCTGCCTTTCCAAGGCCTCAAGGCACATCAATATAGCTCTCCAGTCTGGCTCTTCCTCCTCCCCAGAAGGGCTTGTCAGGGTTCACTGTGCCTGCTTCTTCTGGGGTGCAGGAGCTTTTGGTTGGCCTTATGGCCTCCTCTACCCTTGCTTTTACCTGGAGCCATGCTCAGAAACTGCACCCTTCTTCTAACAAGAATCCTCAAGCTGGAGAAGAATTTGCAAATATAGAAGATTCCCCTCTGCCTCAGTCACTATGAAACAGAAGCACACTTGCAAAATGAACTCTTAAGAGCCAACCACTAAACAATACTTAACATGAGCTTCCTGGTTGAGTGGGGAGTTTTGAATCTGATCTCTCTCTACTCCTGGGCTTAGGACACAAACCATTATACAACACAACTTATTGATAACTATCAAGACTGTTGTCTAGCCTCAGCAAAAATGGGTGAGGAGGACCTGAAGAAATCCCTTTCAACCATCCCTGTACCACTCCTCAAGCCCAGGCTTCAAAACAGCAGGGATGATATTCCAACCCCCAGCCCCTGCTAACTGCCTAAATCCCCTGTCTGTACTAAAATGATTTTTTGCCAGTCTTTTAATGTCCTGACCCAGACTCTAGAATCTAAGAGTTGCTGACTTAAAGGTAAAGGTAAAGGTACCCCTGCCTGTACGGGCCAGTCTTGCCAGACTCTAGGGTTGTGCGCTCATCTCACTCTATAGGCCAGGAGCCAGCGCTGTCCGAAGACACTTCCGGGTCATGTGGCCAGCGTGACGAAGCTGCTCTGGCGAGCCAGCACCAGTGTAGCACACGGAAACGCCGTTTACCTTCCCACTAGAAAGCGGTACCTATTTATCTACTTGCACTTAGGGGTGCTTTCGAACTGCTAGGTGGGCAGGAGCTGGGACTGAATGACGGGAGCTCACCCCGCCACGGGGATTCGAACCGCCAACCTTGCGATCGGCAAGTCCTAGGTACTGAGGTTTTACCCACAGCGCCACCCGCGTCCCACAGTTGCTGACTTAGCTCATCACATATTGCCAGAGACTTTAGAACTCCTGAGATCTATCACAAAAGGATGCCTGGATGTGAAACTGTGTTCTCACTATAGGCCCTATCTACTGCAGGCACATTCTGATCACTTTCAAAAAATAAAAAATAGTAATTTGTGCTTATGACAATATGTGCTTAGCTAATTTAGCTAAGTTTGGGGGTGCAGTGTCATCCTTGGGGGGGGGTGTGACATTGTCCCGCTGGGATGCTCACTGTGGGCAGTGTCCCCCTGGGATACTCGCCCCGCCCCCAGGTGCACAGCCAGAGCAGGGTGCCGGAGCAGCTAGCTCCACCTCTGTCACCACCATCTTGAAACCAAAATCACGTGACAAGATGCCTGGTTGCACCATCTTCTAGGGAGATCCTGATTGTCCCCCCACCCCCAGTACTTTTGTCCATTAACAGGCAGAAGGTCAACATGTACTCCCCTGGGCTGCTGTTTAAAATCCTGCTATTTTCTACCCTTGTTTCTTTGTGGACGACTCACTGTGTGAAGCTTACCCAGCAGTGCTACTTGGCGGGCAACACCATATTGCGCTCTGCCATTACAGCTGCTGGACACTGCAACCTTCATCTTTTGCCTCCTTCATCTTCTGCCTCCATGCATGCACCCTGGCCTCAGCATGGCTTGCACTGCACAAGCACCCTTAGTGGGGTGAGCCTCAACCACTGGTTCTTTGCATCATGAGGCTACTGTAGTGGCCCCTTTGCCTCACTGCTGCTGTATCTCTCCATTGTTCTCATCAACCGCTCAGAGGCAGAATGTCCCACAGAATGATATTGTAACCAAGCAGCACTATCATCGTCAGGAAGCAAGACTGCAATGATGTCAACCCTTAAGACGCCAGAAGTGCATTCTGGTGTTCCGACAGGGAAAACATCCACCCTGCCTTCACCTGTTTTTCCTCCTTTCCCCACTTTAATGCTCTCTTGCACACAGACAACTCCCCTTTCCAGGTTTCCTTCTCTCTGCTATACTGCAGTCTGCTTTGTGCACATACCTTACAATGATATGTTATTCCACTTATTTCAAATCCTAAGATGAATCCTGTCAGTTAGTTCTTCAGTTAGAGAAGGCTAAGTCCAGTTTATTGAAATTCTCTGCCCCCTTTTAATGAAATATTTCTTCTAAATTACTACATTGAAGCTGGAATATCATGTTGAAGAAAACACATTGTTCCACGAGGCAAATACAGTGCACAAATGTCCTATAAAATATTTGAGGGCTCAACGTCATTTGTGTCTTTCACATGAGGCAGCACAGGAATGGAAGAAAGACATTTGGGTACAGCAGAAAAAGTCGGACAAATAAGGTGAAAGAAGGGCTTGTTTGAAACAACAGCAATACTCCATGAAATATCCCGAATTGCCCTGCCAGTCTAACCCCACCTGAGTTTCATCACAATGCCCATGGGGACAAGATGCTGTCAAACAGGTACAAAGCTGGAACATCACATTCACATATATTTATCTTTCCAGTGATCTTGTGATGCTGGAACCTGTTTACATTCTGATATCCTGCCAATTCTACGTTTAGTTTCCAGAGCTTAACTATGAAAAAGCACCTTGCTCCATCTGTCCTGAACCTTCCAACATTCAATTAAGTTCTATTGTTATCAAAGAGCGAACAAAAACTTTTCTCTGTCCATTTTGTCCAGCCATGCATAATCTTATACACCTCTCACATCTGTTTTTTGCTTCTCCTCTGAACTAAAATGCCCCAAATTTCATAAATTTCCTTGGGGGGGGGGGTGTATTCCATTCCCTTCAGCATCTTGATTCCTCTTTTCTGAAATTTTTCTGAATATATAATACCCTTTTAGTAGTGAGGTGACCATACTCATTACTGCAAGTATGGTCTCAGAATATATTTCTATACAGGTGTCATTGATATGGGCAGTTTTATATTGTATTACTTTCCTAGTGAGCTTAGGTATGGAATTTGCCTTTTTCACAACTGCTGTACACTAAGCTGGCATCTTTATTGATTTCTATCTGCTATGACCTCAAGACCCTGTTCCTGGTCAAAAACTGCCAATTCAGATTCCATGCGCATATATCTGAAGCTTTAAACATTACACTATTCAAAGGTAAGAGAGAGATTTTTTTAAAAAATGAGTGACTAAACAACTGCCTTCCTTGAAACTGCTGGAGCCACTTCTTCGTTTTCTGAAACATCACATTTCTTCTGGGGGCCACAGCATTCTTTTTAATCCTCATTTTTCAATTATCTTTTTTTAAAAAGCCAACAATCATTAAATATCATTTATGATTAAAATACAGCAAATTAATATTCATTTCTTGTAGAAAGGGGCCCCCAAAGCTCCAGTGGTCGACATTTGGATTTCAAAAAGCAACTGAGAGGTGATTGGGGTGACTTGATCCTCTTTTTATTTTTAATTATATTTTATTAGTTTTCCAAAAATAACAAAGACTAAACAACAACAATACATGTTCATAATTAAACAAAGCAAGAAAAGAATTGACTTCCCCCTAGTCCCTTTCCTGGTTCCATTGTTTATCATCATACCGCATGTCCATTTTAAATTGAAAAATCATTGAAAATTACTCATTCTCCCTTCATAGTATCATTACAAGTAGTTCTAGAAGCTGGCTAATGTACTAACCTGTGTACATTGCTTCTGTATATATGCAATAAAGTCCTTCCAATCTTCCTTAAATTTGTTATTGTCTCTTCTCTTCCTCTTAGTTTCAGTGTCAATTTTGCCATCTCAGCATATTCCATTAGTTTATTTTTTTTTTTTTTTTATAAATATTTATTAAAGTTTTTAAATATAAATGCACAAATAATAAACAGTCTTACTTCTATCACAGACATAATTTCATCACTTCTTTGGGCTCCCTCACGTCTCCCGCTCCCATTTACATCGTTAAAAGTTTTTTCCAAACAAATTATCAACTTGTTTACAATCTCATGTCCACTCATTCAAATATAATCTAGCACTTCTTCCAAAAAAATTTATATTTTCTTTAATCTCACTTATCATCAAATTTCAAATCTAATTTAGTGGTGGCCAGTTTTTTATAATCTAGCATCCTTCTTAGCATTCAACCAAATTACAATGTTTTTGTAGATACTTCTTGAATTTCTCCCAGTCTTCCTCCATCTTCTCTTCTCCCAGGTCACGGATTCTGCCAGTCATCTCGGCCAGTTGCATATAGTCCATCAGTTGCATCTGCCACTCTTCCAGTGTGGGTAGATCTTGAGTTTTCCAGTTTTTTGCGATGAGTATCCTTGCTGCCGTTGTTGCATACATGAAGAATGTTCGGTCCTTCTTTAACACCTTCTGGCCGACAATACCCAGAAGGAAGGCCTCTGGTTTCTTAGTAAAGGTATACTTAAATACCTTTTTCAGCTCATTATATATCATTTCCCAGAAGACCTTCACCTTAGGGCATGTCCACCAGAGGTGAAAGAATGTTCCTTCGTTTCCTTTACATTTCCAACATTTATTATCAGACGAATGGTATATTTTGGCAAGTTTAACTGGGGTCATGTACCATCTATATATCATTTTCATTACATTTTCCTTCAGAGCATTACATGCGGTGAAGTTCAGCCCAGTGGTCCACAACCTTTCCCAGTCCTCAAACATAATGTTATGCCCAATGTCCTGTGCCCATTTTATCATAGCCGATTTAACCATTTCGTCTTGTGTATTCCATTTTAACAGCAAGTTATACATTCTAGATAATACCTTAGTCTTTGGTTCTAACAATTCAGTTTCTAACTTCGATTTCTCCACCTGGAACCCTAACTTTTTATCATTTTTAAAAACTTCTTTAATCTGAGCATAATGTAACCAGTCTCGCACCTTATCCTTCATTTTCTCTAAACTCTGCAATTTCCAATTGTCTCCATCTTTTTCTAATATTTCCCAATATTTTGGCCATTTAGCCTCCATATTGGGTCTTTTTAGGGCCTTAGCCTCCAGAGGTGAGAGCCACCTTGGAGTTTTATTTTCCAGTAAGTCTTTGTATTTTGTCCAGACATTAAACACTGCTTTCCTGACAATATGGTTCTTAAAGGCCTTATTGATCTTAACTTTATCATACCATAAGTATGCATGCCAACCAAAAGCATTATTAAAACCTTCCAAGTCCAACACGTCAGTGTCTTCGAGAAGTAGCCAGTCTTTTAGCCAGCAAAAAGCTGCGGCTTCATAGTACAACTTTAAGTCTGGCAGGGCAAAGCCCCCTCTTTCTTTCGCATCTGTTAATATCTTAAACTTAATTCTGGGCTTTTTGCCCTGCCAGACAAATCTGGATATATCTTTCTGCCACTTCCGGAAGCACTCCGTTTTGTCCACAATCTGTAATGTTTGAAACAAAAACAACATTTTTGGCAATACATTCATCTTGATAGCAGCAATTCGGCCTAACAAAGAAAGCTTCAATTTTGTCCAACTATCCAAGTCTCTCTTAATTTCAGACCAACATTTTTCATAATTATCCTTAAATAGACTCAGGTTTTTTGCTGTTATGTTTACCCCTAGGTATTTTACTTTTTTAACCATAGTTAGTTCTGTTTCTCTCTGAAACCTTTCCGACTCTATATCTGTCAAATTTTTTCCCAACACTTTAGTTTTCTGTTTATTTAATTTAAATCCTGCCACTCGACCAAAATCCTGTATCAGTTGTAATACCCTTTTCGTACTAGATTCTGGCTCCTGCAGAGTCAAAACTAGGTCATCTGCAAAAGCTTTCAATTTATATTGTTTCGCTCCGACCTGAATCCCTTCCACCAACCGGTCCCCTCTGATCAAGTTCAAGAGCACCTCCAGAACCGAAATAAATAACAAAGGGGAAATCGGGCAGCCTTGTCGTGTTCCTTTTTCAATTTTGAACTCTTCTGTGACCACATTGTTAACTATTAGTTTAGCCTTTTGTTCTGAGTATATTGCGTCAATCCCATTCTCAAACCCCCGTCCCACTCCCATTTCATTCAAATTTCCCTTCATAAATTTCCAAGAGATATTGTCAAAGGCCTTCTCCGCGTCTATAAAAATTAACACTGCTTTTGTATTTATATCTGTTTGCAAAAGTTCCAAAACGTCAATAATGTTCCTAGTATTTGCAAACATATGTCTGCCTGGGAGAAAGCCTGCCTGGTCTTTATGAATTACTTCATTAAGAACTCTTTTAAATCTACTTGCCAAAATGTCTGCAAATATTTTGTAATCCACATTCAGAAGGGAGATGGGACGATAGTTTTTAAGTTGTGTCTTTTCAGCTTCAGATTTTGGTATCAATGTGATAAAAGCTTCCTTCCACGATTCCGGCGCCTTCTTCCCTTCCATAATTTCATTACAGACCTCCATCAATGGTTGGATCAGATAGTCTTTTAATGTCTTATAATACTTGGAGGTCAGACCGTCTGGCCCTGGAGATTTGCCCAATTGCATGTTCTGGATAGCTTGTTCAATCTCTTGCTGTGTTATTTTGTTGTTCAGGATTAATCTGTTTTTTTGTGACAACTTTGTTAGTCCATTTCTTTCCAAAAATTGTTTAATCTCAACCTCATCTTGCGGCCCTTGAGTGTATAATTTTTTAAAGTATCTCTGGAAGCACTTTCTAATTTCCATGGGGTTCTGGATATTTCTTCCTTCAATTTCTAAATTTGTAACTGTATTTAGTTTCTGTCTCTTCTTCAACTGCCAAGCTAGCAGTTTCCCACATTTGTTTGCCGATTCAAAAGTTTTTTGTTTCATTAATTTAATCTTCCATTCTATTTCTTGGTTTATCAATTTAGAATATTGAGCTTGATACAGTTTAATTTCTCTCAGAATCGGCTGTGACTTCGGATTTGATCTTAATTTCTTCTCCAATTCTTTGATTTTCTGCAAAATCTTATCCTTCCTTTCATTTTGTGTTCTTTTCTTTACAGTGTTCTGTTGTATCAAGAACCCCCTCATCACAGCTTTGCTTGCGTCCCAGATAGTTCTTTTTTCCACCGTAGTGTTCATATTTATTTCAAAATAGTCCTTCAGAGTTTTTTGGGCCTTCTTGACAATCTCCTGATCTCTAAACAAGCTATCATTCATCTTCCATCTAAAGGAGCCGGTTGGCAAAAGTGTCATATCCATCTTCAGTGCATTATGGTCGGAGCAGGTCTTTGGGCAGATTTCCACTTTTCTGACCTTGGGTGCCAGACCTCTAGATATCCATATTTGGTCGATTCTTGTCCAAGTCAGTTGGGCTTCAGAGAAGAATGTTCCCTCTCTTCCCAGGGGGTTCTTAGTTCTCCAAATGTCAATCCAGTCCATATTGTCAACCATTTCAAAAAATGTCTTTGGCAGTCTGCCGTCTTTTGTAACATTTTGATTTTGTGACTTATCCATGTTTGTCGATACGACCCCATTCATATCTCCCATCATAATGATGTTGTTGTAGTCCAGATAGTCCAGCATAATCTCATGCAACTTCTTGTAAAATTCCGATTTCCCGTCATTTGGTGCATAGATTCCTAATATCAAAATCTTTTCTCCTTGATGTTGTATCTCAATTCCTAATATTCTTCCATGTTCGTCTTTGAATAAGAATTTAGGTGACAGGCTCTCTTTTGCATATATCACCACTCCTCGCTTCTTTACTCTGTCCGAAGATATAAATTCTTGACCAAGTCTTTTGTTTATTAACACCTTTCTATGGAGCCTAGTCACATGTGTTTCTTGTAAGCAGATAATATCCAATTGTTCTTTTTTTAATATATGAAAAATTTTCCTCCTTTTTTCCGGGATGTTGCAGCCATTAATGTTCCAGCTCAAAAGTTGCAGAGACATCCTGAATAAATCTGGTTATTTTTCAAGGGGTGGTATCTTATTCAGAAGATCTTCAGGATCCAAGGGTGCAGGTACCTCTGGTGTTTCAGGCCCTGGAAGTTGGTCAATTCCTTTGTGAAGGTCCTCTCCGTATACGTTCAGAAATTTATCTCTATCTTCCAATGTTCTGATTTTGATCTTCTTCCCTCTAAAAGTAAAAGATAGTCCTTGAGGAAATTCCCACCTAAAGATGATTGAGTTCTTCCTTAGTAGTCTTGTCAACTCCAAATAGTTAGATCTAAGATCTAGCAGTTGTTTAGGAATATCCTTGTAGATCTCAATTCTTTTGTCCAAAATGTCCAGTGACTTTCCGTAGTGTAGGCCCAAAATCTTATCCCTTTCCTCCTTTGACCTCAGTATTATCAAACAGTCTCTGGGCTTCTCTTTCTTTAGAAGTCTTCCGAGCCTAAAAGCCGAAACAATTTTAAAGTCCTTTTCCTCTAAACTCCAAAATTTGGAAAATTCTTTAGTCAAAAACTCAGCTAGGTTGCCTTCTTCCACTTCTGGTATTGCTCTTATCCTTAAATTGCTCTCCCTGTTCCGCAGTTCAAGCATAGACAAATAGGTCTGATGTTCACCTACTTGTTTGCAGAGTGGTCTTACCTCTTGTTCTAAATTTTCAAGTTTTTGGCTGGTATCTTCAGCCAATTTCCGATTTTCCCCTGCAGCCTCCTTCAATTCTGCGATCGCTTGAGTATTCTGTGCAACTTGTCCAGATAATTTATTTAAACATTCTGTGTTCTGCTCAATTTTATATGTTTGCTCATCGGCTTTCTTGTCCAAAGATTCTACTTTCTTATCCAAAGATTCTAATTTTTCAAAAATTTTCTCTAAAATAGCAGTGCTTGCCCCTGAGGCCATATCTTCCAGTTGTAATTCCTCAGTTTCTCCCTCCCCTGCCCGAGGCAGAGAAACAGCTTCCACCTCAGAAGGCAAAGTAGGCACAGATGATCTACGTGCCTGTGAGGCTGCGGTTAAAGTTGTC
The DNA here is from genome assembly GCF_964252035.2 of Podarcis erhardii. Classification (NCBI taxonomy): domain Eukaryota; kingdom Metazoa; phylum Chordata; class Lepidosauria; order Squamata; family Lacertidae; genus Podarcis; species Podarcis erhardii. The sequence continues at coordinate 80,441,968 of NC_138511.1, read as the reverse complement.
AAAGTTGTTTGTTTAGTTCTTCCTCTCCTTCTTGTACCACTCATTCCAAAGTTATCTAAAAGTCAAGGTCAAGCTGAGTTGTTCCCATGAGAAAGCCACGGCCCAGATGGTAACAGTCAGCAGAGGGCCGGGAAAAGGAAAGTAAAATAAAAGTCACTGTTATAAGTCCCAAATCCTCTAGGGGGAGTTTAAAATATTTCAGGAAAGAGATCAATTTCAATTAGAATAAAGTCAGATTTCTAAGTCCAAGAACCCTCAATAAAAAGATTTTTCAGCAGAGTTGGAGTTTAGAACAGCAACAGTGTTTCTGATGGTGCAAGCTGGTAATCCAAATGCCTTAAAGTAGCAAGTTCAAACTCTCTCAGATTGTTTCAAAGTTCAGATTCAAAGTATCCAAACTGCAAGCTGCAAGCTGACAGCTCAGTTTCTCAGGCAGATCCAGCGCCTGGGGTTTTTAGTTAGAATGTAGCTCCAAGGGGAGAAAGATATCCCCGTGTGATTAAAATTCATAAAAGTCCAACACATAAAGTTATTGTTCCACTTAGAATAAAGTTCAATGGGTGCTCAGATCAAATAGTTTAAAAGATCTCTCTTTGCCTCCACTCCTCCAGCTCTTTGCGTTCAAGTTCAATGGGAGCGGAAGACGGACTTCCTGTTTTTCGTCACTCCGCTTTCAGCCAAATTTAATATTTTAAAGTCCCAAATTGCATACAGTCAGTTGTTTACTCACGGGTTGTTGTTTTCAAAGCATAAATTTCAGGAAGAAAGGTCAGCGCTCACTGGCAACGGCTACGCGGCTTCACTCCGCCGATTGCGGAACGACCCACAGCGCCGCAGCCTCCTCCACGATCCGGAGCCCCTTACGGGGTTCCTTCAACGTTTCGGTGGCCGCTGCTGGCGCCCGCCGGGTCCCGGGACCGCAGGCTTCTGCTGCCTGCGGTTTTCCGTTTTGGGTCTCCGCTGCGCCGTAGCGGACGACCCTTCTCGAGCGGAGCTTCCCTTCCCCGTTAGGAAAGGGCAGCCATTACCCTTCGCGCCGCCTCCGGAAGTCCCATATTCCATTAGTTTAACTTGCCAATCTTTTTCAGCTGGGACCCCTTCTTTCCAATGTTGTGCTAGTAGTATTCATGCGGCTGTAGTTGCAGACTTAAATATGTGCTGGTATAACTGCTCCTGTAATACCTATTTGAAAGGTTTTTTAACAAAAGTTATTTTAAACATCTTCATTTCATTGTAAATCATTTTCTAATATTTCTTTACAATTTTGTAATCCCACCACATATGGGAAAATGTCCCTTCTGCTAATTCACATTTCCAACATTTACTTTCTTTATTTTTGTACATTTTTGCTAATTTTACTGGAGTTAGATACCATCTATCTATAATTTTAATATAATTTTCTTTCATCACTACACATGCCGTAAATTTTATCTCATTCTTCCCTAGTTTTCTCCCATTCCTTCATCTGTATATTGTGTCCCACATCTTGTGCTCATTTAAACATGATTGATTTAACGTCTTCATCTTTTGTTTCCCATTCTAGCAACAGATGTACATTTTTGATATTAATTTCCTATCATTTTCTATTGAAATTTCATACTGAAATCCTTTCTTTTTATCATTTCTTTCTTTTTATCATTCTTAAATGTTTCATTTAACTGAAAATATTGCAGCCATTTTGTTACTTTCTCCCTAATTTCATTAAATTCTTTCAATTTTAATTGTTTTCCTATTTCTATTAACAACTTTCTATAAGTAGCCATATTTATTTTTTTCACTGATATTGCCTATGTAGGATAGTCACCATGGTGTTTTTTGTTCCAGTAATCCTTTATACTTTCTCCAAACTTTAAATATCACTTTCCTTATTACATTATTTTGGAAGCCTTGATGAATTTTTGCCTTTTCATACCATAAGTAAGTATGCCAACTCAATCTATTATCATACCCATCCAGATTTAATGAATCTGTATTTATTTATTTTAATTTGATCCATTCTCGAATTCAACAAATACATAAGGCTTCATAATAGCGTTTCAGATCTGGCAGTGAAAAGCCTCCTCTTTCTTTAATAGCTGTTAATAATTTGTATTTTATTCTTGGCTTCTTCCCCTGCCAAATAAATTTTGTAACATCTTTTCGCCAGTCTTCAAAGCAGGGGTCAGCAAACCTGTTCAGCAGGGGGCCATTTGTCAACCTGGGAGGAATCCTGCTTGATCTTGGTGGATTATTTCTAACAACAGACCTTTCATTCTCTTTGCTAAAATATTAGCAAATATTTTACAATCACAGTTTTGTAATGAAATTGGTCTATAATTTTCAACTTCTAATCTATCTGCCTCTTGCTTTGGGATTAAAGTAATGTATGCCTCTTCCCAGGTCTATGGTGTCTTCCCTGTTGCTAATATTCCATTCATTACATTTTGTAATGGTTGGACTAGCCAGTTTTGTAATTTTTTAAATAATATTTTGCCGTTAGACCATCCGGGCCTTGGGCTTTACTTGTTTAATGGCTTCTAGAATTTCCTGATTACTAATTAGAGCGTTTAATACATTTAATTTTTCATTTAGAATTTTTGGCAGCTTATTTTGTTGTAAATATATTTCAATATCTATTTTATTTTCTGGGCCTTTGGGGTATAAATCTGTAAAATATTTAACAAATGGATTCCTGACCTCTTTCAGATTATCTTTTATCATTTGCTTTTATCTCATGAATCAAATTATTTCCTTTTATTTAATTGCCATGCTAAAAGTTTCCCTGGCTTATTTCCATACTCAAAATTTTGCTTTAATATTTTAATTTTCCACATTACTTCTTGATTGATTACCATTGAGTATTCTGATTGCAATATTTTAATTGTCTGTTTAATAGTCTCCTTTTGTGGTTTTTTTACTCTTTTTCTTGTTTAATTATTGCATCCAGAATTGCTTTTTTCTTCTGATCTCTAAGTTTCTTTTGATATGCATTTTGGCTAATAAAGAAGCTTTAATTACTGCTTTACTGGCATACCATATTATATTGTCATCTGTCCCTTTATGGCTATTTAATTCAAAATAATCTTTTAAGATTTTTTCTGCCTTCTTAGTTATTTCCTGATTGTTTAATAAGTCTTTGTTTAACCTCCAGCTTCTCAAGGTATTACCTTCTCCTTTTATCTGTATAAGAACTGGGTTGTGGTCAGAAAGGCTCCTTGGTAGTATATCTGCTGACTTTACCATTAAGGTAATTTCCTTAGATATCCACATAGCACCGATCAGGTTGCTTGATTGGTATACTTCTGATAGGAAAGTGAATTCTCTAATGAGTGCTTAAATCTCCAAGCATCAATTAAATTCATATTTTCATTCATTGCAAAGAAGGATAGTGGTAATTTCCCTTCTTTTGATTTTGAGTTTCTTATTGTTCTATCCATTTCTAGTGAGAATATACCATTCATGTCTCCTAGCATAATAATCTTTTGATCCATATATTCCATTAATTTATTTTCCAGGTCTTTAAAGAATTCAACCTTCTTTTCATTAGGAGCATGGATTCCTATAATGATAGCTTCTTGCCCCTGTATTGTAATTTGTGTCACTATTACTCTTCCCAATTCATCTTTAAATAGCAATTGTGGTTGAAATTTGGACCTAATATACAAAACTACTCCTTGTTGCTTAGTGCTATCTGAAGACACAAATTCCAAACTCATTCTTTTATTTATCAATAATCTTCTATGTCTGGGTCATCTAATTCTAATTGATGTAAAAGATTGAGGAGGCTTTCCCCTACCTGATCTGAAATTATACTACAAGGCAGTCTGCTTCACCTGGCAAAAGGAGTGGTGTACACTGCAAGAACTGGATCTTTTAGAGTTGGGTGGCATGGACAGTCAATGGGGATGGCATGCATACTTGGCTTTTGGGAAAACTAAAGTCCATAGAAACTTTTAGAACCATATTATTAGGAAATCATTAATTATGGTTTGGGAGAAACATAAAAATTTGCTTGAACCCAAAGTACCCTGGTGGATCTCCCCAATAGAGGCTTGTGCGGTTAAGAGGGGAAAAACTCAGGGAACCAGGTCAATATATAAAGCACTCCTAAAGGAAGAAAATAACCAACTGAAATGAAAAAGTTTCAAGGAAATAAGAGAGTGCATATCTGATTGGCTTCAATGCCACCAAATATTTGAGACATTTAAAGCTGAGAAACAGAAGGGTTTCTCCACTGAGACCTCCAGATTTGAATCTGATGTGGTGAACTCAAAGATTAAAACACTTTCTAAAGTGTACCGACCCATCCTTGACTGGGAAGACAAGGAGGAGGAGGAGGTCACAGTGGCTATGGTTAAGTGGTCACAAGGTTTTGGGAACACAATAACTATGAAGCCGTGGGAAAACCTGTGGAAAACAAACTGGAAATTCACAGCTTGTTACTCTCTGAGAGAGAACTGTCTTAAAATGCAAATTCGGTGGTAACTAAATCCATGTAAACTGTCTAAGATGTATAAAAGTGTCCCAAGTAATTGTTGGAGGTGCAAAGAAAAGCCAGCTACTCTATTCCACATAGAATCATAGAATCATAGAGTTGGAAGAGACCACAAGGGCCATCAAGTCCAACCCCCTGCCAAGCAGGAAACACCATCAGAGCACTCCTGACATATGGTTGTCAAGCCTCTGCTTAAAGACCTCCAAAGAAGGAGACTCCACCACACTCCTTGGCAGCAAATTCCACTGTCGAAGAGCTCTTACTGTCAGGAAGTTCTTCCTAATGTTTAGGTGGAATCTTCTTTCTTGTAGTTTGGATCCATTGCTCCGTGTCCGCTTCTCTGGAGCAGCAGAAAACAACCTTTCTCCCTCCTCTATGTGACATCCTTTTATATATTTGAACATGGCTATCATAGCACCCCTTAACCTCCTCTTCTCCAGGCTAAACATGCCCAGCTCCCTTAGCCGTTCCTCATAAGGCATCGTTTCCAGGCTGGTTTTGGTTGCCCTCCTCTGGACACGTTCCAGTTTGTCAGTGTCCTTCTTGAACTGTGGTGCCCAGAACTGGACACAGTACTCCAGGTGAGGTCTGACCAGAGCAGAATACAGTGGCACTATTCCTTCCCTTGATCTAGATGCTATACTCCTATTGATGCAGCCCAGAATTGCATTGGCTTTTTTAGCTGCCACGTCACACTGTTGGCTCATGTCAAGTTTGTGGTCAACCAAGACTCCTAGATCCTTTTCACATGTACTGCTCTCAAGCCAGGTGTCACCCATCTTGTATTTGTGCCTCTCATTTTTTTTGCCGAAGTGCAGTACTTTACATTTCTCACTGTTAAAATTCATCTTGTTTGTTTTGGTCCAGTTCTCTAATCTGTCAAGATCGTTTTGAAGTGTGATCCTGTCCTCTGGGGTGTTAGCCACCCCTCCCAGTTTGGTGTCATCTGCAAATTTGATCAGGATGCCCTTGAGTCCATCATCCAAGTCGTTGATAAAGATGTTGAATAAGACTGGGCCCAAGACAGAACCCTGTGGCACCCCACTAGTCACTCTTCTCCAGGATGAAGAGGAACCATTGATGAGCACCCTTTGGGTTCGGTCAGTCAGCCAGTTACAAATCCACTGAGTGGTAGCATAGTCAAGACCGCATTTTACCAGCTTCTTTACAAGAATATCATGGGGCACCTTGTCAAATGCCTTGCTGAAATCAAGGTAGGCTACATCCACTGCGTTCCCTTCATCTACCAGGCTTGTAATTCTGTCAAAAAACGAGATCAGGTTCGTCTGACATGACTTATTTTTCAGAAATCCATGCTGACTATTGGTGATCACAGCATTCCTTTCTAGGTGCTCACAGATTGTTTGCTTAATGATCTGCTCCAGAATCTTCCCTGGTATTGATGTCAGACTGACTGGGCGGTAATTATTTGGGTCCTCTCTTTCCCCCTTTTTGAAAATAGGGACAACATTTGCCCTCCTCCAGTCTGCCGGGACTTCGCCAGTTCTCCAGGAATTCTCAAAGATGACTGCCAGTGGTTCTGAAATCACATCTGCCAGTTCTTTTAATACTCTTGGATGCAGTTCATCTGGCCCTGGAGACTTGAATACATCTAAACTAGCCAAGTATTCTTGTACTATCTCCTTAGTTATTCTGGGCTGTGTTGAATCCTCTGCTGAATCATTTGCTCCAAATTCTTGTTGGTTTCTGCTTCCTTTCACTGTGCAGCAAAGTGCTTGTCACAAGACAGGTGTTTACATTCCACAGTCAGCGTACTGTTGGGTTTCCCACAGGAAAGGGAGACTGGATGTGATGTACACTGGTTTCCTGTTTTTCTCAGTTCTCTCGGTGCTTCCGAGGAGTGAGGATGCTTCTCTGCTCTCGCAGAGGCAAGATGCATGTCTGTAATCTCTCAGCTTTGAAGTGTAAATAAAGTAATGTAAAGTATGTGGCACGTACTGCTCATCATTCCGCTGCCTAGAAGACTCCGAAAATACAACATTTTTGGTTATCGGGCCCAGAACAATGTAGTCAAACTGACGGATGGCCTCCAGCAGTCACATCGGAATGCCGGCAGAGGAATGCAGAGGAACAGAGAACCGGATCGCGTTATCTGCTCTGCGCGTCAAGTTGATTGATGAGAGGTATGTGCTTATACTCCGGGCAGCCTGCCAGCTCCTAGTTAATGGCTTTATGGCTGGACTTTGAACTTTTAAAGCCGTTTGCCGGGACCAGGCAAAGGCTTCAAAGGCACAAGCTCACAGGCTTGGGGGAGGCTTGAAACCGAAAGTACTTTTGAACTTGCTTTTGGAATGAGGTTTGAAGCAGCAGTGACACAGCCTGTTTAAAGCAGCAGAAATGGCAAATGTAAAGCTGCCTGATGCTTTTGGGATTCCTAAGCTCAATAAGAAAAACTACGCAGACTGGGTTCTCTGTGCTGAGGCTGTTCTGCGGAAAGAGGGTCTGTTTGAGGTTATTACAGACAACCCCCCAGCTCCAATTACAGATGCATGGACAGCTAAAGATTCCAAAGCGAGGGGAACTCTTACATTGATAGTATCCCCTGAAGAGCTCTGTCTGTTGCGTGGTAAAACCTCAGCCAGAGAAATTTGGGACGCTTTGAGAGAGGCTCACTTGAGGACAGAAGCTGGGTCCACTATGTTCTACTATACCAAGCTGCATAATATGGCTCTTGCTGAAGGTGGAGATGTGCGTACACATCTGATGGAGATGCAGAATCTGAGACATGAGCTGCAACAGAGAGGATTCACCTTTCCAGAGGCTGTGTATTCCTTCATGATACTACATTCTTTGGGTTCAAGTTGGGAGTCCGTTGCCACTCAGAATGCTATTCAGCCAACTGCTCAGCTCACAGTAGACTGTTACTGCCGTGATTCAGAATGAAGCAGATCACCAGGGTGCTAGCTGCATGGGTAAGGGGGAGTCTTCACAGACGTCATCCCAGAGTGCAGTGGAACCACCAGATGGCGCCAAAGCTTTGAAGGCAGTGAAATGCTACTCGTGTGGACGTCTAGGCCATATGAAGAGGGAATGCAGATATCCCAGGGCCAAGACAGAGCAGTGCAGCGAAAGCTCATCGCGTGGAAAAGGCCAAGGCAAAGGCAAAGGTCCGGTGTCCAGGACAACGCAGCACAAGGCAATGGTCTCACGCTTCACTCCAAAGGTTGCAAAGGTCCAGAAGACGTCTAGATCTTTCTTTGTGGTTGATTCAGCAGCGACCCACCACATGTGCAACGATAAGCGACTGTTCGTGTCTTTTACACCGCAGGAAGGTGCGATTCACCAGGCGGATGACCACACAATCCCCAGTAAAGGCTACGGAAATGTTGTTCTTCACAGTTTGGACTTATCGATAAAAGATGTACTTTACGTACCAGATGCCAAACACAATCTACTCAGTGTTGCACAGCTGAATGAACGGAACATTGACGTTTCCTTTAAGAACAAGAAGTGCACCATCACAAAGAAAAACGATTATGTATTGCATGCTGAATATGTTGATCGTTTGTTTTGTATTTTGATGATGTTGTGCAGGATGAAACTTGTTGCATTGCAGGTTCTAACAAAAGTTTGCATACAGGATGTATTCATGATTTTCACAGGAAATTTGGTCATTTGCATTTTGAGGCAGTATCTAAAATGCCTGCCTTGGTTGAAGGTATGACTATTAAACCCTGCAGGTACCACATGAAGTGCAAGGCATGCGCAGCAAACAAGGTGAAAATGGCTGCGAAAGGTAAGGTGTCTAGTAGGCAAGCTACAGAACCATACCAGGTTGTTCATGCTGATTTGGTTGGACCACTATCGCCCTCTTTGGGTGGAAACAGGTACTTCATGGTTCTCATTGATGCATTTTCCAGGTATATTTATGTGTACAATCTCAAGCAGAAATCAGAGGCTTTTCCAAGGTTCAAGGAATTCTGTGCTTGGTTGGAAAATGTGCATGGTAAGAAGATAAAGACTCTTTTCACTGATCGCAGGGGGAATTCACTTCTCAGCAGTTTGAAGCTTTTCTGACTGAGAAAGGAATTCAACATGATTTGTCTAGTCCTCGCTCGCCATGGCAGAATGGACTTTGCGAGAGGGCAAATCAAACATTGCTTCAGGGTATGAAAACCTTGCTGCATGATGCAAATCTTCCAGAGAGTTATTGGGCCGAAGCTCTCTCGTGTTTTACTTACAGTTATAATAGGAGGTTATCTTCAGCGATTGGTTGTACCCCCTATGAGAAGATGTTTTGGGGAAAAACATACATCAAGCACATGAAAATTTTTGGTTCTGACATGTGGGTTCACACACCACAAAGCTCCAAGTTAGACAAGCATGGATTGCATGGTATCTTTCTAGGTTATCAGAAAGGTTCTTACAGAATAATGATGACTGACTCTAAGACAATTAAGCTCACAAGAAGTGTTGAGTACAATGCCAAGTGGGGGGAGAATGTGGGAATTTTCCAGTGTTATCCTGATGACAGTGATGAGACTGAGGATAGTCAACAGCAAATGCAGCCGCAACAACCCACACCCACTGATGAAGGTTCTGATTCTGAGTTTGAAACTGAATCAGGCGATTCAGAGGATTTCAAGAGTGCGAAAGCCTCTATGCGACCCTCTGAAAGCTCTGATCAAGAATTGGAAGAACCATTGTTCACAATAGGTCACTTTTCTCCCAAGAAGGAAGAGGAGAGCGTTGAAGACTTAAGGCTCGCAGGTCACAAAGAGCCACAAAAGGCAGACCTCCAAAGAGATTTGCTGATGAGTTTGCTAAGATAGCAGTAGTAGATGTTAAAAGCTCCAAGAAGGTATTTGAACCTTCGAGTTTCCAAGAAATCCAGGATTTAGATTCAAAGGATGCTGAGCCATGGTTAAATGCCATGAAGGCTGAGCTTGATTCCTTAGAAAGGAACAAACCATGGGAGCTTGTTCCAGTAGTTCCAGGAATGAAACTGCTTGGAAGCAAATGGGTCTTCAAAGCGAAGACTGATCAAAATGGCAAGATAGTCAGACACAAAGCCAGATTGGTAGCCAGAGGTTTTGCACAGGTACCAGGTGAAGACTATCACGAGACCTACTCACCCACAGTGAGGTATGCGAGCATTAGGCTTATGCTCAAGCTAGCTGCAGAGGAGAATCTACACATTAGTCACCACGATGTGAATACAGCTTTTCTGTACGGATCTCTAGGTGAATCACTTTATATGCTTCCACCTGATGGCGTACAGGTAAAACAGGGATTTGTTTGTGCTCTGAAGAAGTCCCTTTATGGTCTCAAACAAAGTGCACGGTGTTGGGACACAAAACTCACTGAAGTATTGTTTTCTCTAGGTTTTCAGCAAGGGAAAGCTGATCCATGTGTATTTGTCAAAGAGGAGGGGCAAAAGAAACTGTATTGTTTGTTTTATGTTGATGATATTCTGTTCTTTTGGAAAGATGTCACAATGTACAATAACGCCCTAGCTCAACTGAAAGAGCACTTTGACATGAAAGATCTTGGTGAGGTAAACAACTACCTATCTCTGGAAATAGAGAGAGATCAAGATGGTAACATTCTAGTACACCAGTCACGGAAAATTGCTGATGTGTTAAGCAAACTAAACCTGATGGATGCTAACCCTGTAGACACAACAATGACAACAGGTTATCAGGTAGATGACACTGAAGAAACATTTTCTGACACTACACTGTGCAGAAGTGTGCTAGGCAAGCTAAACTTCATTGCCAGATGTTCAAGACCTGACATTGCTGTTAGCTGTAATTTGCTAAGCAGACAAGTCAACAATCCTACTGTTAAGGATTGGAAAGCTCTGAAACGCATAGCACGGTATTTGAAAGGCACTATGCATTACAGACTGAGATTTAACAATCAGAAGTCTGGTGGTCTTGAGATATTTGCAGATGCAAGTTTTGGAAGTTGACACTACAGACAGGAAAAGCACGTCTGGAGTTTGCTATATGTACAATCAGGGTCTATTTGATTGGTCATGCAAGAAGCAAACAACAGTTAGCTTAAGTACTTGTGAAGCTGAACTGAATGCACTGTCTTATTCACTTAAGGATTGTGAATGGTTGTTACAATTGTGCAAAGACATGAAAATTCCTGTCAAATGTCCAATCCAGGTCTACCAGGACAACAAAGCATGTTTGGCTTTGCTGAATTCTGAAGGTTGTAAGCAAAGCATGAAGCACTTACAATTGAAGTTGCAACATGCTAGGGAACGTATTCAGAAGGGACTCGTAACGGTGTCCTATATGCCAGGTAATGAAATTCCTGCTGATGTATTGTCCAAGATTGTATCAAGGGATCAACACTGTACCTATGTGCAGAAGTTGGGTTTGTACTGATATTGTACGAACACGCTGCCCAGTGATGTTCACAGAAAGGGGGAGGATGTTGGTTTCTGCTTCCTTTCACTGTGCAGTGAAGTGCTTGTCACGAGACAGGTGTTTACATTCCACAGTCAGCGTACTGTTGGGTTTCCCACGGGAAAGGGAGACTGGATGTGATGTACACTGGTTTCCTGTTTTTCTCAGTTCTCTTGGTGCTTCCGAGGAGTGAGGATGCTTCTCTGCTCTCGCAGAGGCAAGATGCAAGTTTATAATCTCTCAGCTTTGAAGTGTAAATAAAGTAATGTAAAGTATGTGGCATGTACTGCTCATCATTCCGCTGCCTAGAAGACTCCGAAAATACAACAATTCTTCAGGTCGGGCATTGTTTTCTTTATTGGAGAAGACTGAGGCAAAGAAGGCATTGAGGAGTTCAGCCCTTTTTGTGTCCCCGTTTGCATTTCCCATAAAAGCCTTTTTTGTTGCTTTTAACCTCTCTAGCAAGCCTGAGTTCATTCTGTGCTTTAGCTTTTCTGACTTTGTGTCTACACGTGCTGGCTATTTGTTTGAATTCCTCTTTGGTGGTTTCCCCCCTTTTCCATTTTTTTGTACACATCCTTTTTTAATCTTAACTCAGTTAAAAGTTCTTTAGATAGTGTGATGGCATAATGAGCTGCTTGTGCGTAAAAGCTTGATCCCTCTGGTATTTGGCTGGTCAACCAAACCGAGTCACTAACGAAGCCCCCAAAGCATGACTCCGTCAGTCGCTGGTAGAATCTGACAGTGGGCGTCTACGGAACTTACGCCAGCATAAAAGCTGTTTGACAGACATGCGCCTCCGGGACTCTCTGCGTGACAGTTTCCGGTGAAGGGTGGGAGTTCCTAAGGGGGGTCTTGTTACCTCTTCACTATTCTCACTGGAAGTATCCCAGAGCCTCCCCTCCGACTCCCCTTCCTCCGGAGCTCCTGCTCTCCCCCTACTGGTTCCTTCTTCTGCTGCAGAATCTCTCCTATTCTCCTGGAGCCTTTCCACCACCTGTTCCTCCGATGGCAGTTCCCTGACATCCACCTCCCCCCCAGGGCCCCCTTCACCCCCCGCCTCCTCTCCCACTGGCGGTGAGGGCGGAAAGCCCCTGAAGGAACTCTCCTCGTCGTCCGAGGATTCAAACACTTCTAGCCACGGCGTACCGTCTCTCTCCCCGTCTTCCTCTTCTTCGTCGGAGTCGGCTTCCTCACCCACCCCTGACTCTGGGAACCCTTCAAACTCCCCTTCCTCATCGGTGGTCCCAAAGTGTTCCCTTCTAAATCGTGCCACGGGTTGCGGTTTTTTTGGGAAACGCTGATGAAATGTTTCTATTAAAACCTCGTCGTTGACTACCTCTGCTGGTACCCAAGTGTTTTCCGACTCTACTTCCCCCTCCCATTCTACCAGATATTCCACCTGATTCCCCTTCCACCTGGAATCAATGATTCCTGCCACGTTCATGTCGCTTTCTCTCTCTTCGATCACGGGCGTTTGGGTGACCTCTCTCTCACGCTCCCCCCACTCACGTCCCTCTCGGTACGGCGACAGTAATGACCTGTGAAATACTGGGTGCAATTTCATGTGACTGGGCAGTCTGAGTTTGAATGCTACTGGGTTGACCTGCTGTATGACCTCAAAGGGTCCCAATCTTTTGGGTCTCAACTTTTTACTCCCTCCCTTGAACGGTAGACCTTGGGTGGATAGCCACACCCGGTTTCCCACCCTTATAGTTTCACCTTCCCTCCTATTTCTGTCTGCTTGCTTCTTATATTCTTCCTTGGCTTTCTCTAAGTTAAGTTGAAGCTGACGGTGGATCGCTTCCATCTCTTTAACAAAAAGTTCCGCCGCCGGCACGCTCCACCTCTCCCCTCCTTCTCCTGGAAATGCCCGGGGATGACACCCATAATTTGCCAGAAAGGGACTCATCCCTGTGGACACGTTCTCTGCATTGTTGTAGGCAAATTCTGCCAGAGGTAACTTATCTACCCAATCATTTTCTCTGTCTTCTACATAACACCTCAGGTATTGTTGTAAAATCCCGTTTGCCCTTTCCGCTTGCCCATTTGTTTCTGGGTGCCGGGCAGTTGAAAAATTGAGTTCCACGTGCAGTAAGCTCATAAGTTTCCTCCAGAACCTGGAAGTAAACTGTTTCCCTCTGTCTCTGACCACCCTCAAGGGGGCACCATGCAATCTGAAAATATGCTCTACAAACAACTTGGCGGTTTCCTCCGCTGTGACCGCATGTGAACAGGCTATAAAATGACACATCTTAGTTAATAGATCTACCACCACCATGACAGCTGTTTTGCCTTTGGATTTTGGCAGGTCCGTCATAAAATCTATGGATACTGCCTCCCATGGCCTTTCTGGTGTGGGTAAGGGTTGTAATAGCCCCGCTGGCGCCACCCTCTCCCCTTTCGCTCGCTGGCACCTGTCGCAACCCCTGACATATTCCCGTACGTCCTCCCTCACCTTGGGCCACCAAAACTCCCTGGTAACCAACCACATGGTTTTGTGCTGTCCAAAATGCCCCGCTGTGGGGCTGTCATGCAACTGCTTGAGTACTCTGCCCCTCGGTTCCCCATCGGGTATGTACAGTGCCCCTTTGTAATACAACGCCCCGTTCTTTTCTCCAAACCCCCCTGTGTTCTCCTCTGTCCTCCTGAGTTCTCTGAGTTTCTCTTGGGCGTATTCATCGTTCTCAGTACCCTCTATCAGTTCCCTCTGCCCCACCAATGCCGCCCCACACACCCAGCGGTCTTCAGGGATTACATGCCTTGCCTCAGGCGCTCCCTCCCCCTCTAAGTACTCAGGTTTCCTGGAAAGAGCGTCCGCCCTCACGTTCTCGGAGCCTGGCACGTAACTAATCTCAAAGTGGAATTTGGAGAACTCCTGGGCCCATCGCACTTGTCTCTGGTTCAGCACTCGGGCTGTTCTCCAGTATTCCAGATTTTTGTGGTCAGTTCGGACTTGAACCTTGTGCTGCGCCCCAATCAGCAAGTGCCGCCATCTCCGGAATGCTTCATGAATGGCGAGCAGTTCTCGGTCGTATACTGTGTAGTTCCTCTCGGATTTGTTCAACTTCCGCGAGAAGAATGCACACGGTCTCCATTCAGACGTATCTTTCCCCGGCTGGAGAAGCACGGTCCCCACCGCTCTGTCTGACGCGTCAGTCTCCACTCTCATTGGTTGTTGTAGATCTACGTGCAAAAGTTGCTCTTCCGACGCAAACGCCTGCTTTAAGTGTTCGAACGCCCGCTGCGCTTCTTCCGTCCAAACAATTTTTTTCTTGCTGCTAAGACAATCCGTGATGGGCGCTGTTAAATGGGCAAAGTTTTTTATGAACTTCCTATAGAAGTTTCCGAAGCCCAAGAATCTTTGCACGTCCTTCTTGGTCTTTGGTGTTTTCCATTCCAGTACCGCTTGAACCTTGCTGGGATCCATGGCCAATCCCTTGTCAGACAACCGGTACCCCAGGAATTCCACCTCCCTGGTATGAAACTGACACTTCTCCAGTTTCACCCACAGCCGATTTTCTCGCAGTTTGCTCAGTACTTCTCTTACATCTCGCACATGCTGCTCCTCATTCTCTGAGTACACCAGGACGTCATCTAAGAATGCTACGCAGTTCTTGTAGAGCAATGGTCCCAGGACGTGATTCATGAATGATTGAAAACAGGCCGAGCCCCCCTGTAATCCGAAGGGCATAACGAGGTACTCAAAGGCCCCCAAGGGGGTGAACATAGTGGTCTTCCACTCATCCCCCTTTCTCACACGTATCAAGTTATATGCCCCTCTAAGGTCCAGCTTGGTAAAAATTTTCCCTTTTCTCACCCGTGTCAGAATGTCATCAATTCTAGGCATAGGGAAAGTCCCTGGTTCTGACACTGCATTTAGGGCCCTGAAATCACATACAAGCCTGGGTTTACTCGTGTTTTTTTTGTCCACAAAGAACACTGGGCTGCCCCCCACCGCTCGTGACTCTCTGATGAAACCTCGCTTGAGGTTCTTGTCAATAAACTCCCTTAACTCCTGCATCTCACTGTCTGACATTGCATACAGCTTGCCCACTGGCAATTGTGCTCCTGGGAGTAAGGTAATTTGACAGTCAAAGGGTCTGTGCGGGGGCAGTTTATCTGCTTCCTTTTCGCTAAAGACGTCCATCAAGTCAGCGTATTGTGGTGGCACCTCCCCCTTGTCCATCACTTCCATCCCTGCTAGAGTGGCCCTGGCCCCTGCCTGAGCCTCTCCCTCCTTGCAGTGTTCTAGGCAATGTGCTGATCCAAAGGAAACCACTCTCTGATGCCAGCCTACTAGCGGATCGTGTAGTGCCAGCCAGCTCATTCCCAAAATAATAGGAGCTCCTCCCAAGGTGGCTACATTAAACGCTATCAGTTCTGTGTGTCTTGCCACCCTCATTATCATTGGTACAGTCTGTTGGCTCACTTCTCCTCCCAACAGTTCCCTCCCATCAATCGTGGTAACCTGCAAAGGCTTACTTAATGGGATAGTCTGTATCTGGTGTTCAGCTGCAAACTCCTTACTCATGAAATTACAGGAGCTGCCTGAATCCAATAGCGCTTTTATCTTTAGTGGGTGTCCGTTTGACAGTTCCAGCAACACCTCTATCACCAGCGCTGGTCTTGGAGGTTCCGGCGTGGGCACATTCACTACTCCTTGGCCTGGCTGCTGTGCCCTGATGTTGGCAGCCAGGCGTTGGCTTTTACTTGCTCCTTGATTTCTCCTTCCTCCTTCCCCCCAACAGTTCCCGCCATCCCTTGCCATTCCTTCCTTTGCGGACAGACTCTGGCAAAGTGACCTGGCTGTTGGCAGAGATAACATCTCTTGGCGCTCTTTCCCTCCTTCTTCCGCCCTTCACTGGTGTTTGAAACTGCGCGCGCGCGCGCTGTTCCAAGTTCCATCGGCTCTGCTGGCGGGAAAGGCTGCTCTGGAATCTCTGGAATGCGGAAGTCCTTCCAATGTTCCCCCTTTCCTTCCCGCTTTTCCAAAGCTCTTGCCTCCTGGCGCGCCCCTATGGACAGCACAGATTTAGTCAGCTGATCCATAGACTACGCCCTAGGCGCCCGGGAAAGCTCATCTTTCACTGCCGGAGAGAGCCCTTCTTCAAACAGCATTTGAATTGGTTCACTCGCAAGGTCCCACCCCAGTCTATGAATCAGCATGGTGAACTCAGTCCAGTACTCACGTACAGATCGGCTCCCCTGTTTACACGCCATTAACTGCCTGCGCACCACCCCCTGCTCAATCTCGCTGGAAAACATCAAGTCCGTGGCGCGAAAAAACTTCATTGTGTCCTTTAAGATTTCATTATTGGCTGCCATCAGGGGTCGAATCCAGTCCTTCGCCCCTCCCTCTAGATGGCCAATCACTTACGCCACTCTAGAGTTCTCATCGGGGAAGTCATCAAACAGTAGATTGAGAGCATATTGCATCTCTGTCCTAAAGGCTTGATAGTTCCTGGGATCCCCCCAAAATTTCTGCACCAATCCAGGCACCTTTCTGGCAAGTGGGGTGGTTTTCCCCTTATCCGCATCTTGAGCCCTCCTCTCCTCGAGCCTCGCCGTTTGCAGCGCGAGCTGGACCTCCAATGCCCTGTACCTTTCTTCCAGGCTTGGACCTGCTCCAGCTCCAGCTCCTGCTCCTCCGGTTCCGGCTGGTTCGCTCATGATGCCTTCTGCTTGCACAAGCTGCTTTCAGTGACTGTCAGATTGCTGTGATGGGATAATGAGCTGCTTGTGCGTAAAAGCTTGATCCCTCTGGTGTTTGGCTGGTCAACCAAACCGAGTCACTAACGAAGCCCCCAAAGCATGACTCCGTCAGTCGCTGGTAGAATCTGACAGTGGGCGTCTACGGAACTTACGCCAGCATAAAAGCTGTTTGACGGACATGCGCCTCCGGGACTCTCTGCGTGACAGTTTCCGGCGAAGGGTGGGAGTTCCTAAGGGGGGTCTTGTTACCTCTTCACTATTCTCACTGGAAGTATCCCAGAGCCTCCCCTCCGACTCCCCTTCCTCCGGAGCTCCTGCTCTCCCCCTACTGGTTCCTTCTTCTGCTGCAGAATCTCTCCTATTCTCCTGGAGCCTTTCCACCACCTGTTCCTCCGATGGCAGTTCCCTGACAGATAGCTACCCTGGCTTCTTTAGGAACCTTCCATGTTTCCGTCTCATTGGTATTGCCTGAAGTTGTGCTTTTACTATCTCCCTCTTAACAAACTCCCAGCCAAGAAATTGTCAAGAAATTGAGTCCTAGTATGCTTGGCTGCTCCTTTCCACTGTATAGTAAACTTCAGAAGAGCATGATCACTCGCGCCTAATGATCCTTCCAATTCTACCCCACTAACCAGGTCATCAACATTGGTTAGGACCAGATCTAAAATGACTGTTCCTCTTGTTGCTTCTCCCACTTTCTGGACAACAAAGTTGTCTGCAAGGCCAGTGAGGAATCTGTTTGACCTTATGCTCTTGGCTGAGTTTGACATCCAGCAAATATCCGGGTAATTGAAGTCCCCCATTACTACTATCTCCCTTCCTTTTGCATGCTTGGCCATCTGTTCCAGGAAGGCATCATCTATGTCCTCCGTTTGGCTTGGGGATCTATAGTAAACTCCCACAATAAGGTCCCTGTTATTCTTCTCTCCCTTAATTTTGACCCAAATGCTCTCACTTTGGCTTTGAGGTTCTAAATCTTGGATCTCTTCACAGGTATACACATCCCTGACATATAACGCCACTCCTCCTCCTTTCTTGTCTGGTCTGTTTCTCTGAAATAGATTGTATCCCTCCATTATTACATTCCAATCGTGGGACTTATCCCACCAGGTTTCAGTGATGCCTATTATGTCATATTTAGTTTGCTGTACCAAGAGCTCAAGCTCATCTTGTTTATTTCCCATGCTTTGCGCATTAGTGTACAGACATTGAAGTCCATTAATCATTCCCCCGTGTCTCTTATTTAAGGATTTTTTCCTCCCACCACTAGGTCTGCGTGCTGTTTGCTGCATTTGGTCTATGACATTTGGATGATATGTGGTGACATTTGGATGACATGTAGTGGCAGTGTAAAGAAATTAAGGTGTTCTGGGAGGATACCCACATAGAATTGGAAAAAAAAGTTTAAAATATCCTTTAATTAAAAAAACCAGAAGCTTACCATTTGGAAATCATAGATTTGGATATTCCCAAGAAGAAAAGATAGATCTTTTTATACACCATGGTTGCAGCAAGAGTTTTCATTGTGGTACATTGGAAGAATGACAAAGTTCCATCGAGATTAGAATGGATTCAAAAAATGGCTGAATATGCGGAACTAGATAGCTTGTCAGAAAAAACAAACAACCAAACTGAAACTGGTATTTGTTTCAAAATGGGAAGTGTTTAGAGCTTCCGGGTTGGCGCCTCCGGCAATGTCGTAGTTCCTCTGATCAGGAGGAATCCGCTCCGTGGAAATCAGGGTCTGGCCGCCACGGTGTAGGTGGAGACCCACCAAAAACCACAAGCGGGAGAAGCCTGTGGACGTGGGATTCGGCTGGCACCTTTTGTGCCTCCCCTACTCGCGGGGAAACCCAGTTTTGGGGATGAGCGACATGGGGTGAGTGGCGCGGTGCTTCGAATCGACTGCTTCTTTCACGGAGTGAAGCCGCATTGCTGTTGCCGGAGAGCGCTGACTTTTTTCCTGTGGACAATTGGACTTTAAACAACTACCCGTGAGTAGAACGGAAAATTGGATCTTTAAACACCTTAATTTGGCACCGAAACGGGAAGGTTTCAAACAGGAAGTCCGCCTTCCTCTTTTGTAAATAGATTGAAGCAAAGACGCTGCAGCTAAAGTCTTGGAAAGCCCGTTGTAAAGGATTAAATTTCCTTCGGTTAAAATCATCAAACCCCGCTTGGAAGCAGGAGAAGGGGGGGGAATTTTAGATTGCCAAAGCCTGCAGGAGAGAGAGTGAAGAAAGATAAATTACCACCGTTTTGAACCTGGGAACAGGTTGCCAGTAAGATTGACGCTTTGGGAAAGTTCATTGACTGTGAATAACGTATGTTGACAGATAGTTAAACAAGAGGAATATGTTGTTTCCATTGTTTCCCTTTGCACTTAAAAAGGAGCAAAAGTAACTGAAAATAGAAACTAATTTTGTTGTTGGATCTGCATTTAAAAGGACGGAAACAAATAGAAATTGTTTCCTCTAGAGGGAGATTTTGAAACTGTTACAGGAATGGAGCTGGGGAATTTTCCAGCTGCATAGATAAAAGACTGTGAGAATCAGAGATTGACCTTGGACTGGTAAGAATGTCGACAGGAGAAGCCTTAGTGATTGCATTTTGCAAGATAAGTGTTTTACTGGAACAGCTTCATAAGAAGATGGACGTGATGACTAATAAAATTGATAATTTGGGACAAAAAGTGACTGATTTGGGACAAAAAGTGAACATCTATACAGAAACTACCCAGGAATCAATTCAGGAATCTACTTTGACATGGCTAGTTGTGGAGAAGACGAGGGAGAAAGTTGTTGTTGAACCTCAAGTTATACAAGTGGAGAGAGCCCCAGCCTTACAGAGGCAATTTGATGAATATAAGTTGTTGCCTTCTGTGATTGAATTTAGAGAAAGTCAGATTTGGAGGGATGGAGTCCTGCTTGGATTGGAGAAGGGAAGTTGGATAGATCCCCTTATGCAGGGAAGTTCTGGCTCTTGGGATCTGGATTTGGGCCAGGAGGAGATGGGAGTTGTGGGGGCCTTCAGTTTTGGAGGGATTTTGAAACACGCCCTGAAATATCTTTTGGACTTTAGTTTTGACTATGGAGAATGGGCTGACCTGTCGAGAAGGAATAAAGTCATTCTTAGGTTGGAGCGTCCCCGAGATCTACTCCTCAGCGCCAAAGGAAGGAAATTAAGAACAAGATCAGCAGAAAATAAAGTAAAGTGTATGTATAAATATGAAGATCTGCAGAAGGGACATGGAAAAGAGTTAAGAGCCTCGGACAGAAGATCACCAGGTTGATGGACCATATGGAATTGATAGAAAGGACTGGCAGAATCCGAGACCAGGGAGAAGAGACGGTGGAAGAAAATTGGGAAAAAGTTAAAAAAATTATTTTTAGAAATATTGTAAAATTAATGAGTGTTAGAAAAATGTTGGAATGAAATACACAGCTTTAGTAGAAATGTTATAAGGAGTTAAGTACAAATAAGTTTTAGGGTATTAATGGTAAGATAAGGTTAAAATAAATTAAGACAGTTATATGACAGAAAACAGTGAAAGATGGAAAGGATTTGCTGAAATAATTAATAACTAGAATACAAAAAAGGGAGGTGTGAGGAGGTCGATGAAACAAGTAAATGAAAGATAAAGATATGGAAATATTGGATGTGCTTTTAATTCTTTTTGTTTTTGCTTTTGTTTTGATGTATTGTGTTTTTTGTTTTTTTATGTATTGTAATGTTTTGATTTGTTTTGCTTTGTTTAATCTTTCTTTTTTCTTTCTTCTTTCTGTAATCTTTAAACTTTTAATAAATATTATTTTTTTAAAAAAACAAAATGGGAAGTGTTTAAAAACTATTTGAAAAATAACAATTGTAGTTTAAGGTCAGTTGCAGCGTTCGAATAATTCCAGCAGTAGTTTCCAGTATGATGTAAAAGAAAATATAGATCAAAGACTATTAAACTTTAATAAAACTTGATATGCTATGGCAGCGAACAAATAGAGTAATGAGAAATTGATGTAAAGAGTAGACGGGAAGTCTGGTTGGTAGAAAAAGACCATTATTATTTCAAGATTTTGAGACTACTAGTTGATGTATCGAGTCTTTTCTTTTCTTTTGTGGTGATGGATATTTCTTTTCTTTTTCTGTTTGATGGGTAAAAATGAATAAAAACAATAATAAAGTAATAATAATCTTCTCTGTCTTTTAGCAATATGTGTTTCTTGTAAACAAATTAAATCTAAATATTGTTTCATCAAAATATGTGCAATTTTATTCTTTTAACTTTACTATTCAATCGATTTACATTCCAACTTAATATTATCATACTGAGAGCTGGACCATCAAGAAGGCTGATCGCCGAAGAATTGATGCTTTTGAATTATGGTGCCGGAGAATACTCTTGAGAGTCCCATGGACTGTCGGCCAGAAGGTGCTAAAGAAGGATCGAACATTTTTTATGTATGCAACAACGGCAGCAAGGATACTCATCGCAAAAAAACTGGAAAACTCAAGATCTACCCACACTGGAAGAGTGGCAGATGCAGCTGATGGACTATATGCAACTGGCCGAGATGACTGGCAGAATCCGAGACCTGGGAGAAGAGAGGATTGAGGAAGACTGGAAGAAATTTAAGTTGTATTTACAAAAACATTGTAATTTGGTTGAATGTTAAGAAGGATGCTAGATTATAAAAAATTGGCCACCACTAAATTAGATTTTGAATTTGATGATAAGTGAGATTAAAGAAAACATAAATTTTATGGAGAATTGCTAGATTATACTTAAATGAGTGGATATAAGATTGTAAACAAGTTGATAATTTGCTTGGAAAAACCTTTTAACGATGTAAATGGGAGCGGGAGACGTGAGGGAGTCCAAAGAAGTGATGAAACTACGTTGTGATGGAAGTAAGATTGTTTATTATCGGTGCATTTGTATTTAAAAACTCTAATAAATATTTATATATATATAAAAAAGAGAGAGTCCCATGGACTGCAAGAAGATCAAACTGATCAATTCTTAAGGAAATCAGCCCTGAGTGCTCACTGGAAGGACAGATCGTGAAGCAGAGACTCCAATACTTTGGCCACCTCATGAGAAGAGAAGACTCCCTGGAAAAGACCCTGATGCTGGGAAAGATGGAGGGCACAAGGAGAAGGGGACGACAGAGGACAAGATGGTTGGACAGTGTTCTCGAAGCTACCAGCATGAGTTTGACCAAACTGTGGGAGGCAGTGGAAGACAGGAGTGCTTGGAGTGCTCTGGTCCATGGGGTCACGAAGAGTCGGACATGACTAAACAACTAAACAACAACAACAACACCAGGCATATTGATTGTGTTTTGAAGTCTTGCCTTGTCTTTTTTACCTTTCTTTTTCTTCCTATTTTTAGCTTCCTCCTCCTCCTGTCTACATTGCCATCAGATTGCTCTGGGTCCTGTCCTCCTACTGCACCCTCCAAAGCGGGGCCTGTTCCTCCCAAGTCTTTATAATATTTCCTCCAAAAAAATTCAGCCTCCTTTGCACCCCTGATTCTATGTTTTTTCTCTTTATAAGTAAAAGAGATACCTTCTTGGTACTCCCAGCGGTACCTAATGTCAATTCTTCTGAGAGTATCTGCAAGATCCTAGTTTTCTCGGCTTCTTGTAAAATTCGGGGATTTCTGCACTTAAAATACAGCAGTTTTGTGTGTTTCCTATAATGACTTTTGTACTTGAGCAGGAGAAAATGCTCAAGCAGTGGATAGCTATTGTAAGAGAGCACTGTTGTGCTCATGCCTTGTTTTCTCGGCTTCTCATGAGTAAATTGTTAGGCACTCTGACACCAGAATGCTGAACTAGAGGGGTCTTGGGTGTGATCCAGCAGGGATCCTCTTATGCTCCTGACTCCCTCTCTCTCTCCTGAGTTCTGCCAAACATGAGTAATCTGCCCTAGTTGCCTAGTGCTGTGTGACAAATCTCCCAAAAAGCATCTACAAATGCCTGCTGTTGGCTGCATTTTAGAGCTTTCATTAATGTTTCCCTCTTGATAAATTGGAAGGGAAGTTGCTGTTGTTGTTGTTGTGTGTGTTTGAACTTCTTGCCACTCACAAATTTCTATGAATATGGATTGGTATTTACCAGTACCTTTTTTAAAGCAATGCAATAACTAATAATTACCTATTTGCTCCTTCTAAAAGCAATTCCCTTTGCCACCAATTTTGCCAAATATTCTTAATTTGATGAATAAAGGCAGAACACACAGTTTTCATTTGCAACACCAATTTATTTTAAGGGGAATTTAATACCTATAACATATGAAAAAGAGTCCCAAAGCTAGACATTACTACTTCAGATTCTCTATCGCCTAAACCCATTTACCCACCACTATAAGCCAAATAGAGGACTCAGGAGTCCTTTGAATGGCAGTCGCTCAATATTCCCACCACCAGGAAAGCAACCTCCACTTCCACAGCTGCAAGAAACAGTGGGGTCGAAAAGAAAGAAGATGTAGTTCCCCTCTAACTACCCCTCAATGTTGAGCTGCTCTCTGGAACGCACACTTTCACAGCATCTTGCTTGGGTTATAGTGCCTGAAAAGGCATCAATATGCATTGACATTTTGGCCATTTCACAAAAAGATGGAGTTGCACAGGCTCTGACAACCTCATTGGGAACTTCACTGTCATCTAGTAAAGAAAAAGAGAAATGGTCATATGAGTGTCTGGATAATAAAGAATGTGTGTGTAGAAGAGAGAGAACAGAAGCATTTTAATTTTTCTGAACTACATTGCATAAGTATAGAAAGCATCACAGCATTACATCATGAGGTGAATGTGAAACAGATGTTGATTTTTTTCTTATGCAACAGGGGCCCAATCTGTATCAATATTGTTTTGCAGATTAGGATTCCATGGCTGCTTCTTTTAAAAGGCTAGTAAAAACACTCCTTTAAAAGATAGTTTTACATGCAATTTTAGCTCCGTTATGTTTATAGGAAGAAGAAAACTTGCCTCCACAAATACAAACACCATCTATCTTCTGCCAGGAAGTCAAAAACAGAGAGAAACAGCTAGCCCCCCACCCTGTCTCTTCTCTCCCACTCATTGGATGGCAATGCTACTTACCACGAACAAGAACAAACTCAAGGCACCGAGTCTCATCTCCATAACACCTGATGGGCTTTGGACGCTCAGAAACTACTGGGCCAGAAGGACCAAGGATTGGACATGTCAGACCATTTAACCGACGACGTGGATCTGCAAAAAGCACCACAAAAGTCAACATATGGTTCCAGCCGAGAATGATTCCTAGGCCTCAGTGCTCTAGTCCTGTAAAAGTGTTGCAGCATCTTTACTGCATTCTGTTTTCAGAATTAGTGATGTGATGATGTAGATCTAGCCATCATCCCTAATAAGAGAGAGAGGTGCTGGCAGGTGGGCTATCAAAAGGGAGCACTTTTAGTTGCTGTTATGCAAAGAAATGCCAGAGAGACTCCACCCACTCTGTTACTAAATTTGTATTGTGTTTCATAGATGGACCTGAGATGAATAGGCAAGTAGGAGTATTTTTAAGGGGGCCAGCTATGAACTTCATTCTTGGCTTGTCACTTAGACTAATTTGCAACTGCTATTTTTTGTGTGCATTGCATATTATGTACCATGTTCCATCATGGATTATGTATTCTTACTGTGAAAGAATAATTTATGCATATAATATTGTTAACATATGTTATTTACTTCGTTGTTAGGTTGCATATTGTTTAGTGATTAAGGCTAATATAAAGTTCTGAATCAATAAATGACAGAATGAAGCAAGCGTAGGTGTTTGTTTCTATATCAAATAATATCTTAATACTAAAACAGTGTTGTGTGGGTGGGTGTATACTGTATATATGAGAAAATGAGAAACTAAACTTAACTAAAATTCACCTTCGAACAAAACAACACTATAGTGTAATAAAGCAATAAAATGTCAAAAAACAAAAACATATCAGCACATCTTGAAGTATATTTCAATTCAAGGACCCCTCCCGTTTTCAGTGATCCTCTTGCCAAGGCATCTCCCAACTCACAAAATAATATGCACCACATTCAAATTCTGCTGCTCATCTTCACAAGTATCTGCTTCCCATTCCATATTACTCATCCCATTCTACTCCACAATTGCAAACAAAACATCATCCATCCACTCACTCCACAATCTCTCACTCAATCACCAAACAATGATTGCCAGTCACTCCTTCCACTCAACAGAATGTACTGCAGAAACCAAGGAGATAAAGAAACTGTTCACTCACTGAGCCATCTAAAATAAGAATACAAATAGCCACAGATGTTCATGGCAGCAATCTGGCTCCCTTCCATGTTGCTGTTTCCCACTCCAGACTCTCACCTGAGGATAGGTGGAGCTATGCAGATCTGGTCCCTGGTACTTCTTCCTCCCACCAAGGAATATCCGCAAACAATTCAACCCGTGTAAGATGCAAATAAAGAGAGGGCACTCTCATCAAAGTCCCAACTTTCATTCACTCTGCAGTGTGCCTTTTGTAGTTCTCTAGCTGGAAGGCCTCCAGCAGCAACAGCTGCTTTTACTTACTACTTCTGCAGTTCTGCTCAAGCAAGATGACTTCTAAGTCCAACAAGGCTTTCCGGGAGCAAAGACATGCACTCTCATATCTCTCCCCCCCATCCCTCTATTTACATATTTGAGACACAGATGGTGATGCTGATTCTAAGCATTTCCCATTAAAACTAGGGAAACAAATCTTGGACTGGAACAGTATTGTTTGTCTAAGGGCAACAAGGAAGAAAGCGGAAACCTCCATGCTATTTATGCTCTGAGATATATGCAGATATATGCACTTACGTGTAATGCTTTTCTCGTTGCAAAAATGCGTTTGACAGCACTTTGTGAAACTCCTCATGTATTGACCTTGTTCTGTAGTGAAGCTGTAATTTGAGGGGCAATTTTTAACACATCCCAATACTTTTTTGATGTTTTCAGAGCCATCTGTGAGAGAAAGTAGGAAGCAAAGGCTAGATCAGCAATAATTCCATTCCTCTGTGTACTCAAATTTATATAATGCTTCTAGGTGATTTAAGAGAAGAGCCTGGCAAGCACTAAATTTAGCAAGCTTATCTTTAAAGTAGTTTCTTCAAGAATCACTTTATAATTATGGCATAAGTTCTTCTGCAAAACTATGTGACTATACCAGAATAGTTACTTCAAAATAAATGTGCTTTAATGGGACAAGATTCCAATGTCCATGGACTTGTTCTTCTGCACACACAAAATGGCACCCATATCCAGCTAGCTTATCCAGTGGCCTATCTCAAGAAGCTGCTTTTTACTATGTACTACATTTCTGAGAGACAGGAGAATAAGACGGGTTTCCCACTCTCTTGATCTCACTTCTTTCTGGCTATGTCACAATAAGAACCATTTTTGTATGCCGCCTTCTATGGGGAAATGGAGTTATGATTCTGTTTAATTTTCCAATAGGAAAAAGATTTCTGTGGCTTCAGCTGCTGTTGGCAGCAGCTCCTTGTAGACAGGTTCTGAATGGAGAGAGTTGGGAGATGGTTTTCAGTTTGGTAGTCCTGCGTGATTTTGTTTCTTTGTGGCTGATTAGCTGCTCTCCCTGTGCAAAGGTCAGAGGGGGCAGGGTTTCTGTTGAGGTAGGTGATTAGCTGTGGGAGGAGCTATCAGAGCTTGCAGTTTGATCCATCTTTTAGATTTAGGGGAGCTAGTCTCAAACGTTTGTTGGGGGAGACCTAGGGTATTTTTTGGGGGGAGTTATTTGTCCTGTCTGTACGCTTCTTATGATGGAGGACCGCTGTAGCCACCCCCAACGACACATTCTCAAGATGGAGAGTGAGGGAACAGCTGCAGTCGCCTGCGGTTCCTGCACAATGTTTGCCATCTTGCCAAAGGTTGCAGGCAGCTTTACCTGCAGCAATTGCATGTTGATTGCCCTCTTAAAAGACAAAGTGCAGCAACTGGAGGAACGTGTAGCTACGCTCCAAAGAATTAGAGAGCTGGAGCTCTTCTTGGAAGCAACAGAGCACACCGTCTCCACCAAGGAGGAGACAGGGGACTCCCCTGAGAAGGAGGCTAGTTCACCAACACAGGAGCCAGATATATGGAGAAACATGACTCAAAGAAGTAGGAAGCCCAGGGTTCGCTCTGATTGTTTAGAAGTACACAATTGCTTTGAGGTCCTCTCCCCTAGCATGGAAGACGAAGAGCAGACTCCATTTGAAGATCTCTCCCTCATTACAGTCGATCAGGTATATGAAGATGAGCAGCAAAGTCAGTCCTCAGGGAACGTGCAGGTGACCTTGGAACGGACAGCTCACGGAAGAACCCCGACCAAACCTAAGAGGAGGCGTGTAGTGGTGATAGGGGATTCCCTACTGAGGGGAACAGAAGCAGTGATCTGTCCCGTGAAGTGTGCTGTCTCCCCGGGGCTAAGATCCAAGATGTAACTGAACGACTGCAAGGAATCATAAAACCCACTGACAAATACCCCTTCCTCTTGGTTCATGTGGGAACCAATGACACTGCAAACAATAGCCTCCAGAAGATCAAAAAAGACTATGAGGCTCTGGGCAGGAAATTGAAGCAATTAAATGCACAAATTGTCATCTCATCTGTCCTCCCAGTTGAACGACGTGGCCCAGGGAGAGAGAGAAAAATAGTGGAAGTGAACAGCTGGCTTCGCAAATGGTGTAAACAGGAACGGTTTGGATTCTTAGATCACGGACTGCAGTTTCTTGAAGATGGACTTCTGGCAAGCGATGGGCTGCACCTCACAACGGCAGAATGTTTTTGCCAGAAATCTCAGAAACCTCATCAGGAGGGCTTTAAACTGACTAATGTGGGGGAAGGAGACAGTGCTCCTGAAGGTAGGAGTCTATCAATTGATGAAGATGATCATCCAAATGTCATAGACCGAATGGAGCAAACAGCACGCAGACCTAGTTACAGATAGGTAGCCGTGTTGGTCTGCCATAGTCAAAACAAAAAAATTCCTTCCAGTAGCACCTTAAAGACCAACTAAGTCAGTTCTTGGTATGAGCTTTCGTGTGCATGCACACTTCTTCAGATAGCACGCAGACCTAGTGATGGGAGGAAAAAATCCTTAAATAAGAGACACGGGGGAATGATTAATGGACTTCAATGTCTGTACACTAATGCACAAAGCATGGGTAATAAACAAGATGAGCTTGAGCTCTTGGTACAGCAAACTAAATATGACATAATAGGCATCACTGAAACCTGGTGGGATAAGTCCCACGACTGGAATGTAATAATGGAGGGATACAATCTATTTCAGAGAAACAGACCAGACAAGAAAGGAGGAGGAGTGGCGTTATATGTCAGGGATGTGTATACCTGTGAAGAGATCCAAGATTTAGAACCTCAAAGCCAAAGTGAGAGCATTTGGGTCAAAATTAAGGGAGAGAAGAATAACAGGGACCTTATTGTGGGAGTTTACTATAGATCCCCAAGCCAAACGGAGGACATAGATGATGCCTTCCTGGAACAGATGGCCAAGAATGCAAAAGGAAGGGAGATGTAATGGGGGACTTCAATTACCCGGATATTTGCTGGATGTCAAACACAGCCAAGAGCATAAGGTCAAACAGATTCCTCACTGGCCTTGCAGACAACTTCATTGTCCAGAAAGTGGGAGAAGCAACAAGAGGAACAGCCATTTTAGATCTGGTCCTAACCAATGTTGATGACCTGGTTAGTGGGGTAGAAGTGGAAGGATCATTAGGCGCGAGTGATCATGCTCTTCTGAAGTTTACTATACAGCGGAAAGGAGCAACCAAACATACTAGGACTCAATTTCTTGACTTTAAGAAAGCCGACTTCATAAAACTTAGGGAAGTGCTGGGTGAGATCCCATGGACAGTAATACTAAAAGGAAAGGGAGTTCATGATGGCTGGGAGTTTGTTAAGAGGGAGATAGTAAAAGCACAACTTCAGGCAATACCAATGAGACGGAAACATGGAAGGTGCCTAAAGAAGCCAGGGTGGCTATCTAAAGAACTTTTAACTGAGTTAAGATTAAAAAAGGATGTGTACAAAAAATGGAAAAGGGAGGAAACCACCAAAGAGGAATTCAAACAAATAGCCAGCACGTGTAGACACAAAGTCAGAAAAGCTAAAGCACAGAATGAACTCAGGCTTGCTAGAGAGGTTAAAAGCAACAAAAAAAGGCTTTATGGGTATGTTCGTAGCAAAAGGAAGAACAAAGAAACAGTGGGGTCACTCAGAGGAGAAGATGGTGAAATGCAAACAGGGGATACAGAAAGGGCTGAACTCCTCAATGCCTTCTTTGCCTCAGTCTTCTCCGATAAAGAAAACAATGCCCGACCTGAAGAATTTGGAGCAAATGATTCAGCAGAGGAAACACAGCCCAGAATAACTAAGGAGATAGTACAAGAATACTTGGCTAGTTTAGATGTATTCAAGTCTCCAGGGCCAGATGAACTGCATCCAAGAGTATTAAAAGAACTGGCAGATGTGATCTCAGAACCACTGGCACTCATCTTTGAGAATTCCTGGAGAACAGGCGAAGTCCTGGCAGACTGGAGGAGGGCAAATGTTGTCCCTATTTTCAAAAAGGGGAAAAGAGAGGACCCAAATAATTACCGCCCAGTCAGTCTGACATCAATACCAGGGAAGATTCTGGAGCAGATCATTAAGCAAACAGTCTGTGAGCACCTAGAAAGGAATACTGTGATCACCAATAGTCAGCATGGATTTCTAAAAAATAAGTCATGTCAGACTAACCTGATCTCATTTTTTGACAGAATTACAAGCCTGGTAGATGAAGGGAACACAGTGGATGTAGCCTACCTTGATTTCAGCAAGGCATTTGACAAGGTGCCCCATGATATTCTTGTAAAGAAGCTGGTAAAATGCGGACTTGACTATGCTACCACTCAGTGGATTTGTAACTGGCTGACTGACCGAACCCAAAGGGTGCTCATCAATGGTTCCTCTTCATCCTGGAGAAGAGTGACTAGTGGGGTGCCACAGGGTTCTGTCTTGGGCCCGTTCTTATTCAACATCTTTATCAACGACTTGGATGATGGACTCAAGGGCATCCTGATCAAATTTGCAGATGACACCAAACGGGGAGGGGTGGCTAACACTCCAGAGGACAGGATC
Organism: Podarcis erhardii; assembly: GCF_964252035.2. NCBI lineage: Eukaryota > Metazoa > Chordata > Lepidosauria > Squamata > Lacertidae > Podarcis > Podarcis erhardii. The sequence continues at coordinate 80,412,230 of NC_138511.1, read as the reverse complement.
ACACTTCAAAACGACCTTGACAGATTAGAGAACTGGGCCAAAACAAACAAGATGAATTTTAACAGGGAGAAATGTAAAGTATTGCACTTGGGAAAAAAAATGAGAGGCACAAATACAAGATGGGTGACACCTGGCTTGAGAGCAGTACATGTGAAAAGGATCTAGGAGTCTTGGTTGACCACAAACTTGACATGAGCCAACAGTGTGACGCGGCAGCTAAAAAAGCCGATGCAATTCTGGGCTGCATCAATAGGAGTATAGCATCTAGATCAAGGGAAGTAATAGTGCCACTGTAGTCTGCTCTTGTCAGACCTCACCTGGAGTACTGTGTCCAGTTCTGGGCACCACAGTTCAAGAAGGACACTGACAAAGTGGAACGTGTCCAGAGGAGGGCAACCAAAATGGTCAAAGGCCTGGAAACGATGCCTTATGAGGAACGCCTAAGGGAGCTGGGCATGTTTAGCCTGGAGAAGAGGAGGTTAAGGGGTGATATGATAGCCATGTTCAAATATATAAAAGGATGTCACATAGAGGAGGGAGAAAGGTTGTTTTCTGCTGCTCCAGAGAAGCGGACACGGAGCAATGGATCCAAACTACAAGAAAAAAGATTCCACCTAAACATTAGGAAGAACTTCCTGACAGTAAGAGCTGTTCGACAGTGGAATTTGCTGCCAAGGAGTGTGGTGGAGTCTCCTTCTTTGGAGGTCTTTAAGCAGAGGCTTGACAACCATATGTCAGGAGTACTCTGATGGTGTTTCCTGCTTGGCAGGGGGTTGGACTCGATGGCCCTTGTGGTCTCTTCCAACTCTATGATTCTATGATTCTATGATTCTATGATTTTAATATGCATGCTGGGCCATCTCAGTGGCTGCTCCTGGACTCCTGAAGTCCCTCCCTAGAGAAGAGAGATTCAGCCCATCCTTGCTGTGCTTTTGCCAGCAGCTGAAGACATTCTTGTCCAGACAGGATTTGGGGGAATGACTTTTTTAATGAAAGGGCTGAGACCATGCTGTTTTTACTGTAATTATTGGTACATTTTAAACAGATTTTTTATACAGTTTTTATTCTACTAATATTTTATTCTGGGAAAAAGTTGAGTTCCTTGACATTGTGTGAGATCATATTCTGTGGTCACCCCTAAATACCCCAGAGATCAAATGAAAACCCACAAACTCAGGTTTAATCAGACAAAAAGGCTTCATACTCACTGAAATTGGTTGCATTCACCTGTGCAAGGCAACTGCCTCCTGTGATATTACATGCTTGAAGTGGAGAACCAATTGATCTCACTCTAGCACAAATTAGTATTTTCACTGCTGAGAGTAAAGAAAAAGAAATGTTCAATGCCACATACATGAGTTCTTCCATCTTGGAGAAATGGAATCTCTATTTTCAGTTGGATAAAATCTTATTGGTCTCAGGATCTATGTATAGTGGTGCATTGGAAGCTGTAAGCACACTGACACACAGCCTCCCTCTATCTCTGCAAAATGAACACTCGTAGCAGGCTTAGTCTTGCCTAAGCAGTAAGTGCCTGTTGTCAGTTCTATCTATATGGTAAGTGCATGACACATAAAATGGACCCATCAGACAACTTTTTCTCCCATTGCAATGTAGGCTCAATAGCCGCACACTTACGAAAAGCTTCATCATAGGCTTGCCATGTCCCCACCCCTGGTCAACTCTATAAATCAAAACTAATATTTCCAAAGAACAGGACTGACTGGCTACTGGTGGATGCTAATGGATGAAGGGAGGACATCTCAGTTATCTCTGCAGACCACGTGATTGGTCACATTCATCCCCCAACCTCCATACCTGATTAAAGTCTGCCCACCAAGGTGGCCAACAAGATTCCAGATCGCCCTATATAAGGGGGGATCCTGAGGAAGCCTCAGCCACCACTGGAGGGGACAAAGGCAATTGGGCCAAACTCCAACCCTGACAACCCCATTGGCAATTGGCGGTGCCCCCCTGCCCAATCCCTTAGCAGGGAAGAAAATGCCTCACCTGTAGCAGTATCAGCAGCCATGACCGACTCCTGTGTGACTTCCACAGCTGGCCCTTCCTCTGAAGCAAAACCTGTACCTGCCTCCAAGGCATCCAGACATGCTAAAATTAAATCAACAACACCCTGGTTAGGCTTTTCTATTCCTGCTGCTGAAAGCTGTGGGGCACTTCCCACTGCTGTTGCCAACGTGGAAGCTACAGCTGTGACAGATGTTGATTTCTGCCTTTCCAAGGCCTCAAGGCACATCAATATAGCCCTCCAGTCTAGCTCTTCCTCCTCCTCAGAGGGGGTTGTCAGGTTTGGCTGTGCCTGCTTCTTCTGGGGTGCAGGAGCTTTTGGTTGGCCTTATGGACTCCTCTACCCCTGCTTTTACCTGGAGCCATGCTCAGAAAATTCACCCTTCTCCCAATAAGAATCCTCAAGTTGGAGAAGAATTTGCAAATATAAAAGATTCCCCTCTGCCTCAGTCACTATGAGACAGAAGCACACTTGCAAAATGAACTCTTAAGACCCAACCACTAAACGATACTTAACATGAGCTTCCTGGTTGAGTGGGGAGTTTTGAATCTGATCTTTCTCTACTCCTGGGCTTAGAACACAAACCACTATACGAAACTACCGTACTTACCAATAAATATCAAAACTGTTGCCTAGCCACAGCAAAAATGGGCGAGGAGGTCCTGAAGAAACCCCTTTCAACCAACTCTATACCACTCCTCAAGCCCAGGCTTCAGAACAACAGGGGTGATATTCCAACCCCCAGCCCCTGCTAACTACCTAAATCCCCCAGTCTGTACTAAAATGAATTTTTTGCCAGTATTTGCCAGCCTCTAGAATCTAAGAGTTGCTGATCTAGCTCATCACATTTTGCCAGAAAGTTTAGAACTCCTAAGATCTATCACCAAAGGATTCCTGGATGCCGACTTCGCTATTAAAATATGATATCAATAAAGGCATCCTTTAAAGGAGATGTGAAACTGTGTTCTCACTATAGGCCCTAAGCGCTGCAGGCACATTCTGATCACCCTCAAAAATATAAAACTGTTTAATTTGTGCTAATGATAATTTGTACTTTTATTTAGCTAAGTTTTTTATAATGTTATGATGGACCACACATCTTAGAATCCAATGGAAGGTGTTTCCTAAGTACTTGAAACTTTTTACTTTTTTGATTTCTCGATCACCAATGCACCATTTAAAGGAATGAAGTCTGATTGAACCAGAGGCAGGGGGTGATGTCTATTTTTTTAGTATATGTGCTGCCGAAGCGAGCACAATGTCTATATGTGAAAACATACCCAAAGCCAACCTCATGAAACAGAAGAACATTCTGTCAGACCCTCTTCCATGCGTTTCTGCTCTCCTCCTACCCTCCGAAATTTAGAGTCCATTTTCCCATGGTGCCAATATTTTGAGCTTCCTTTATCCCTCATAGAGCCAATATCAGTTTGCATTGCCTATCCTACTGCACTTCCCCTCCCAGATTTGAAAAAAAAATTAAAAAAAAATTCAAGATTTCAGCTTCCATAAGGGACTAGACAAGGCTGCCCCCTGTCTCCTCTGTTATTTATAACAGTACTTGAAGTACTTACTAAGAGACTGAGAGAGGCAGCGGAAGTGAAAGGGATTAAGGTAGGGACTAAAGAACATAAGATAAAAGCTTTCGCGGATGATATTGCATTAACTCTAGAAGACCCGAAAAATAGTATGAAAGAAGCCTTGCAAATATTTGAAGAGTTTGGAGCGGTGTCAGGCCTCAAGATTAATAAAAATAAGACTAAAATGTTGACTAAAAATTTAACTAAGGAAGATATTGTAGAATTAGAACAAAAGACGGGAAATATGACAGCAAAGAAAGTGAAATACCTTGGAGTGTGGATATCAGCGAAAAATATTAACCTATATAAGGATAATTATGAAGTCACTTGGAAGAATATTAAGAAAGATCTTGAAATCTGGGAGAGACTGAGGTTATCTTTTCTGGGGAGGATAGCGGTTATCAAAATGAACGTTCTCCCCAGAATGTTATTTTTGTTCCAAACCATACCGGTACTAAAAGGTCTGAAGCAGTGTAAAGAGTGGCAAAGAGCCTTAGCGAGATACATATGGCAAGGCAAAAGACCACGAATAAAAATGAAAATATTGGTGGACAAAAAAGAAAGAGGGGGATTCTCTCTACCGGATCTAAGTTTATATTATGAAGCGGCGTGTTTATTGTGGCTGAAGGATTGGATAAGATTGGAAAATAGGGACATCTCGGATTTGGAAGGTTTTGATAACAGGTATGGGTGGCACTCGTACCTGTGGTACAAAAAGGTGAAAGTTCATAGAGGCTTTCTAAATCATATTTTTAGGGGACCACTATTCCAAGTATGGGAAAGAAATAAAAATATATTGGAAAGGAAGACACCTTGGTGGATTTCACTAATAGAGGTGTTAACTATAAAAAAAAAATAAACATGGAAGGGAAGAATGCCACCTATGAAGAATTAACTTGGAAGACTGATCAAGGGATTAAACTTAGACCATATGAAGAGATCAAAAATGTATTTACAGGGTGGTTGCAATACCACCAAGTAAACGACCTGCTAAAAGAAGACAAAAAGAAAGTAGGATTTGAAGATAAATAATCTAAATTTAATGTAGAAGTTATAGAAGGTAAGAACAAAACACTGTCAAGGATGTATGATATTTTGCTGGAGTGGTATACAAAAGATGAGGAGGTGAAGGAGGCCATGACTAAGTGGGTGATAGACATGGGATATAACATCGATTTTGAGAGGTGGTTGGAACTATGGAACAAGAATATGAGATTTACGGCATGCACGGCACTAAAGGAAAACCTGTGGAAAATGATCTACAGGTGGTATCACACACCAGTGAAACTAGCGAAGATTTATAAGTTAAAGGATAAAAGATGCTGGAAATGTAGAGAGGTAGAAGGTGACCGCTACCATATGTGGTGGTCGTGTTACAAAGTGAGAGGCTTTTGGGAATTGGTTTATAATTAACTTAAAAAAATCTTGAAATATACATTCCCCAAAAAGCCAGAAGCTTTTTTGTTAGGAATGGTCGGTAAAGAAATTAAAAAAGAAGATAAGACGTTGTTTCTATATGCTACGACAGCTGCAAGAATTATGTTAGCACAAAATTGGAAATTAGAAGTAATACCCAACATAAGTGATTGGCAGGTTAAAATGATAAATTATGCTGAACTTGATAGAATATCAGGAAGATTAAGGGACCAAGATGAACAGAAATTTCATGATAATTGGAAGAAATACTTAATGTATATGGAATCTAAATCTCAGGTGACACTGGCGGGGTTGAAATAACTCTAACAGCGGGAAAGGCCTATGTAAAAGAGTTAAAAAGTACGCGACTTTATAATTTATTTGATACTTACCAAAGGAGTGGAGGGAAGTCCAAGGCTCGGTTAAGACTAACTCAGTTATGTATTTTATTTATGATTTGTGAAGTGGATATAATTTGTATAAGGTATGTGGTGGATTTTTTTGTTTATGTTTTTTCTGTGTATATGTGCAATATGAATAAAAATTGATAAGGCAAAAAAAAAAAAAAAGATTTCAGCTTCCAACTCACCTAGAGAAGGGATGGCCAAGAGGAGACAAGTACTCAGAAAAATTTTCATAGTGCTGGAGAGATGAAAAGCTGAGAAGCACTCAGAAGAAACAAGCAGGTAACCGATGGAGGAAGAAGCTGACTTGGAGGGATTTATAGGCCAAGAAGAAGGTTGACGTGGAAAGAACTGATCCAGAGAGGGGGTGGGAAATGATGAAGGCAAAGATTGCATGCCTTCCCAGACAGCCTGTAATTTTATCATGATTGTTTGAAACAACAGATGAGCTCCATGAAAGTTCACAAATTGCCCTTCCAGTCTATCCCCTCCTCAGTTGCACCACAATGCCCATGGGGCCAAGATGCTGTTGATCAGGTACAAAGCTGGTACATCACATTCACATATATTTATCTTTCCAGTGATCTTCTAATGCTGGAACCTGTTTACACTCTGATATGTAGCCAATTCTACATTTAGTTTCCAGAGCTTAATTATGAAAGAGCATTCTGTCCCGAATCTTCCAACATTCAGTTAAGTTCCATTGTTATCAGAGAGGGAACAAAAACTTTTCTTTATCCATTTTGTCCAGCCATGCATAATCTTATACACCTCTCGCATCTCTCTTTCTTGCCTCTCCTCTAGACTAAAATGCCCCAAATTTCATAACATTTCCGGGGGGAAGGGGGAGTTATTCCATTCCCTTCAGCATCTTGATTCCCCTTTTCTGAAACTTTTCCAAATCCACAATACCCTTTGTCAGGTGAGGTGACTGCACACATTAATGCAAGTATGGTCACAGAATATATTTCTATTCAGGTGTCATGATATTGGCAGTTTTATTTTCAATTCCTTTCCTAGTGTGCTCAGGTATGGAATTTACCTTTTTCACAACTGCTGTATGCTGCTATATATCAGGCATCTTTATGTATTTCTATCCACTATGACCTCAAGACCTTGTTCCTGGTCAAAGATTAACAATTCAGATTCCATAAGTATATATATGAACAGTTTAACATAACACAATTAAAATTTAAGAGAGAGAGAGGTTTTTTAAATAAATAAATAAACAAACAACCGGGTGACTAACCAACTTTCTTCTTCAAAGCAGCTGGAACCACTTCTTCCTTTGCTCAAACATCACATTCCTTCTGGGGGTTCCAGCATTTTTTAAAATCCTCATTTTCAATTATAATCTTTTTTTTTAAAAAAACCCCAGCAATCCTTAAATAGCCCTTATGATTAAAATACAGCAAATTAATATTCATTTCCTGTAGAAAGGGGCCCCAAAAGCACCAGTGGTCAACATTTTGATTTCAAAAAGCAACAGAGAGGTGATTAGCGGTGAGTTTGACCCTTTCTCTGCCACAATGCCTTTCGAAGTAAAGAAATAATTAATAGTATTAATAATAATGAAAACATACAGAAGTTTCACCTGTTCTTGCTTTTGGCTTCCCTCACTCAGCCACATGAGCAGTTGGCTCAAATGAGATAAAATTATGAAAGCACACTTCTTCAGCAGACACATTATGAAACTAATCTTCAGCACATACACTGGGTGATCACCACTTTGAGGCAAAAAAACTGTTTCCACAGTGGCCAACCAGATACCTGTGCGCAGCCTGAAAGCAGGACCTGAGAGCAAGACCACTCTCCCCACTCTACTAGCTCCCACAACAGACATTCAGAGCCATACTGCCCCCAACAGCATAGGTAGGAGGGAACTGCCAGAAGTTATTCTTAGGGTGCTTGGTTGCTTTTGTTGAAATATGTTTTTTATAGTTGGTGGTTACAGGTATTTATTGTCCAAGTCATGTTGTGGTGCTGGAAATTGTTTACAATCCTGGATCCAGCCAAGTTTACATGTTTAATTATGTGGTCTCCATAGTTTAACATCCCATGCTTTGAAAATCACCTTCCTGTATTTGTCCTGAATCTTCCAACATTTTCTTGGGTGGCCACAAGTTCTAGTCTTATCACAGAGGGAGAAAACATTTTTTTCTATCCATTTCACCCACACCATGAATAATCTTATACACTTTCTAAACTTTGTTTTGAATTCCTCTATGCAAAAATGCCCAAGATTTGATAACCTTTCTTCAAAGAGTAATTATTCCGTCGCCTTCAACATCATGATTTAGTGTCTGAGCGGAATCTTCAGAAATTGTCAAAATGTCTGGATTTTCTTTAAAAAATATGGCAGCCCTTATGGTCACATAATCTATTTCTATACTGGTGTGGTGACATCATCAGTTTTATATATAAATCCTTTCCTTGTGAGCCTCACACCACATCACACATGAAGTTTTACCTCCCCACAAACTTCCAGCTTTCCTCTAATTAACCTCACTTATAATCCTTTTATTTCTTTAATCCAGAGTGGTCAGGTATTAAGTCACTGAAGGCTTTAAATGAGAATAATAACAGTAATAATAAAATAAAGATCTACCCCTCTCTTCTCTCCATTTTCACCTATGACCTCATACTTCATCTTTGATTGTCTGATTAAGTTTGCAGTTTGGGGAAGTTTTTTTTAATGTTTAATGTTTTAATTTTTTTTTAATGTATTATGTTTTTACATATGTTGGAAGCCGCCCAGAGAGGGTGGAGTATAAATAATGGGTGGGGTATTATTATTATTATTATTATTATTATTATTATTATTATTATTACTAACAACAACAACAGAATAGGATGTCCCTGCTTACACTGGAGAAATGTTGGAGTGTATGTATGTATTTTAACCTTTGTTTTTATAATGTTTGTTATTATAAAGTTGCATTTATTGTTTTAGGTGTTTGTGCACAGTTAGTTGCATTTATTAATCTGGGGGTTTCTTTCCCCCCTCTTGCTTCCCTAATTGCAATACAGAAATTATAATATTTCTGCACTTAAAATACCACAGTTTTGTGTGTTTCCTCTAATAACATATGATAATGAGACAGAGCTGCCAAGACCCACATTCCTGCTTTAGCTTCTCTATCCCGTGCATCCCATTAAACCGCCACTAAAAGCCAAATTGGAGTCCTGTGAACTGCAGTCACTCTTCCGTTCTGGATAGCTCAGTTGTTTAGAGCATAGTGCTGATAATACAAAGGTTGCAGGTTCAATCCCCGGATGGGACAGTTGCAAAGTCCTGCATTGCCACGGGTTGGACCAGATGATCCTCAGGGTCCCTTCCAACTCTACAATTCTATAATTCTATAATTCAATTCCTCTCCCACAACCAGGCAAGCAACCTCCACCTCCACTGCTGCAAGAAACAGTTTGACTCAAACGGAAGAAGACATTGTTCTCTCCTAACTACCCTTCAAAGTTCAGCTGCTCTAGGGGAGGCAGAGTATCACTGCATCGTGCTTTGGTTATAGTGCCTGAAAGGGCATCAAAATGCATTGAATTCTTGGCCAATCCACAAAATTTTGGTGATGCACAGCTGTGGAAATGCTTGTTAGGAATTGCACTGTCATCTAGTAAAGAAAAAGAGACATTTTCACATGAGTGCCTGGGTAGTAATAAGTGAGTTTGTGTGCAGAACAGAGAGAGCAGGATCATTTTATTGAGTGTATTGAGGAAGTATAGAAAGCATGTCAGAATCGTTCATGAGAAAAATTTGACACAGATGTTTAAAATTTGGAAAACGAAATATCCATTTTTTGTTATGGGACAGGGGCCCATCTTCATCAATATTGCTTTCCATATCAGGGCTCCATGGCTGCTTTTACTTTTAAAAGGTTAATGAAAATAGTGCATTTTCTGGCAGAAAGCCACAAACAGAGCAAGAGAGCAGCCCACCACCCTGTCTCCACCTCATTGGCTGGCAGTGCTACTTACCGTAAGCAACAACAAATTCTATGCACGAAGTCTCATTATCATAACACTTGATGGTCTTTGAGCCCTTACAGGCTTCTGAGAGAGAAGGAATACAGGGTGGACACTCTTGCCCATTTAACCTACGTCCATGCCCTGTGAAAAGCAATAACTAAAATCAGCACATGGTTTCAGCACTTTTCTTTCTTTCTTTCTTTCTTTCTTTCTTTCTTTCTTTCTTTCTTTCTTTCTTTCTTTCTTTCTTTTGCTACAGTTCCATGTACGTGTTTACACTTCCAACAATATTTTGCAACATTTAGCCAATTTTTAGGTGATAAAAACCATCTATACAATTTTTTATTTTTTTTGTAATTTCCATTTAGAGTAAAACAGGCAGGACATTTCATATCATTTCCCCATAAACTTTCCCATGCATTCATTTCTATATTATGTCCTAGATCTTTAGCCCCTTGTGTCATTGCAGATTTAACCAGCTCATCTTTCGTTTCCCATTATAGTAACATTTTATGCATTTTAAAATCAATTTCTCTCGTTCTTCAAGCAGAACCTTTTCAAAGTCAGAACTTTGATCCATAAAACCTTTTAATACATGTTTTCAAAAATACACATTAATTTGAAAATACAGTGGTACCTCAGTCTGCAAACAGTCTAGTTAACGAACACTTTGGGGAGCGGCCTCTGCAAAACCGGATGTGGTTGTTCCGTCTGGTGAACTTTGCCCCGGAAAGTGAATCGAATCCGAATGGGGGATTCCACATTAGTAAAAGCGAGCCTCAGTTTAAGAATTAAGTTCACAAATGAAGGTACCACTGTATTGGAAAAGTCCTTTTCACTTTACTTCATTTGATCTGGGGAGCATTACTGAAGGTTTTCAGCTTTCTGTTCCCCAAGGTCATGGTTGAGGGATCTTGCAACGCCATATTAGAAGAGCCAGGATGTCAACCTGTAGCTGGTGTTCCAGAGGTGGAGTTACTACTAGGGAAACAATGTTTCCATGTGCTCTAGCTTCCATTACAGTGTCCCATTGCACCAGAAGTAATTTAGTCATGCTGGCCACATGATCTCAAAAGCTGTCTGCAGACAAATGCCAACTCCCTCATTCTGAAAAGCGAGATGAGTGCTGCATCCCATAGTCTATTTTGACTGGACTTAACCATCCAGGGGTCCTTTACCGTACGTTGTTCCTTACTAAATGGTATCATGGGTACCACCTTTTGTGTCCTCTAACCAGCTACATGGAAGCTGTAATCTAACTTGCGCTTCATCTAAGATCTCCAGTGCAATCTGTTTGATATTGTTTGTCTAAGGGCAACCAAGGAAAACCCCTAAAGCCTGAATACTATTTATTCTCAAGGATATATACAAATACACACATACTTACGAAAACCGAACTGTTGTAAGCAATGTATAGGATGGCAGCACTCCCTGAAATTCAGTATAAAATCACCTTCACTTGTGGTGAAACTGTAGTTCTCTAAGGTGCAATCTGCAGTACATCCTGTTTCAGTTTTGAATTCTAGAGAATCATCTGTGAGAGAGCAAAGAATACCTACATCAGCAAAAATTCAAATCACTATTCTCCTGAATGAATTTTTTGTGATGCTCCCTTATATACATACATTGGGCAAATGGGTGAACAAGGGGGGGGGAATCTGGCAAGTAATGAATTTACCAAGCTAATCCTCAAAGTAGTTTCTTCCTGAATCAGTATAAATTCCTCTGCCAAACCATGTGAATATTCCAGGATAGTTCCTTAAATGAGACATTGTTGACTTGTTTTTCCTGCACACACAAAATGGCAAACACCTGGAATAGGTTGATCTGCCACTCATCTGATTTCCAGCTAGCTGATCCACTGGCTAACACAAGAAGCTGTCTTATACTATGTAATATATTTCTCAGAGAGTGGAGAACATAGTTTTCTCTTTCCTCTATTTTTCTGATTCTCTTGATCTTACTTCTGACTGGCTATGTCAAGGTAATAAATCTTTTTCCATGCATCTTTCTGTGGGGAAAGGTCTGAATAAGTTTTCCTTTTTCATAAAAAAAGATTTCTGTGCCTTCAGCTGCTGTCACAGTGTAACCAAAAGGGTTTGAGGCTTTGTGTTGTTACTATATATTGCAGGCCTATTTAGCAGCAGCTGCTGCTTGCTCTCAGAACCTGCTTACTCTGAGAACGACTGGTGGGGTGGCTTCGAGAACAGTATTCATTTGATGGGGCCAGGATCAGGTAAATTCTTTCTGATTGATCTGAGAAACTTCATTCCATCCCTCCTTTCCAGAAGTGCAGTTTGCAGCCCAGCATGACAGCAGATGGGTTTGGTGTCTAATGGTTTTCAGCATCAGTTTGCTGTGTCAGGCAGTTCCAAGATGATGGGAGGACAGGGAAGTGGCCTTGTAGACTTGCTCAGTGTTTGGATAACACTGCAAATGAAAGAGATGTGTAGAGGGGAGCTGTTGATCCTGTCTGAGTTAACAGGAACTAGAGGAAGATGAACCATGTGATACACCAAGATTTGCAATCCCAAGGCAGTTGTGACATTCAATGCCCTGAGACCATGCACAAAGAGGGGCTTTTTGCTGGCCAGATGAAGTTCACTTCTCAGCTGCTGGCTGCAACATGTGAGTAATCGACATCCATAATAGCATGCGAGACAAGTTCCAGGTTTTTGTAGGTTTGGCAGTGATTTGGCGGTCACCACTTTGTGTAGCAAAAGTTCCCTTGGACTGGATCCTTAGTGGAAATGATGATGGAGAAAACAATAATTTTAGAAAACGGCATCATTCAAATGATTTCGTTTTCTTTTGAGACTATGGCCTAGCTAAACCAACAAGGTCTGTGCCTCCCCACATTTGACAGTACAGAACTAGCTGCTTTTAGGTATTGTATGTAGCAAATGTCCATTCAATAACACTGAAACGGAAAGACTGTTAGAATCCATTGTGGCCATCTATTGTTAGAGATGGAGGGGGTGGGGTTTCACTCAGAGCAACACCATTACTCCAACAGGCTGCATTTCTAAGCTTCTCTCTAAGCTTTTTAAAGTAACTATTCTGCTATATTTGCATGGTTTTGTACTAAGAACTAAATATCAATAACAAAGAAACCAGAGACATATCTCCTTAGACTGATAAATGAAGAGATACCACGGGGGGTGGGGCGCGGAGTGAATTTTTCTAAATGCAAGTACAGCTGCTAGAATAGTTATTGCTGCTAGGTGGAAGTCACAAACTATACCACAAAGGAGGAATGGATTTGTAAACTAAATGAATATTTAATTTTGGCAAAATTAACTGCTATAATAAGAAATCAGTTGAATCCAAAATTATAAAAGGAGTGGAAATGTTTTGATGAATATATGGCAAAATAGTGCTCAAAAAAACACACACACTAATATGCCTAGATTAAAATGTGAAGTACTGGATGGAAGAAAAATTAGTAAAAAAAGATAATCAGAAAATATAGATGATTTGAGAAGATTGTAGAATGCAATGATTATTGTAAATTGTATACAGTGGTACCTCAGGTTAAGTACTTAATTCGTTCAAGTACTTAACCTGAAACTGTTCTTAACCTGAAGCACCACTTTAGCTAATGGGGCCTCCTGCTGCCGCCGTGCCTCCAGAGCCTCCTGAAGCAAAGTTCTTAACCTGAAGCACTATTTCTGGGTTAGCGGAGTCTGTAACCTGAAGCATATGTAACCTGGAGCGTATGTAACCTGAGGTACCACTGTAATGTGGAGGAAATCGAGTGGGGGCGGAGTGAAGTGGGAGGAAGGAGAAAAGAATAATATGATGGATTGAGGAAATAGAAATGTAAATGTATGGGGGGATGGGGAGGAAATGGTGTTGGCTTTGGTACATCTGTATTGTAATGTAATATGTGAAAATCAATTTTAAAAAAAGAAAAGAAAGAAAAGAAAACTATTTTCACAGTCAACCAGATACATGTGTATAGCCAGAAAGCAGGATGTGAGAGCAACAACACTTTCCCCACTTGTGGTTCCCAGCAACAGACATTCAGAGCCATGCTGCTGCCAACTGCAGAGGTAGAACATAATCATCAAATTAAACAGCCACCTCTGGACAAATTCACAAAAAATTAGGTCATAGATCATAGACTTGTAAAGTTGGAAGGGATCCTGAGGATCATCTAGTCCACCCCCTGAAATGCATCCTTGGACGAACCTGCAACCTTGGCACTATCAGTAACATGCTGTAACTAACTAAACTATAGGGTAATCCTCTTTCACATTAACACTCATGTCCATGTTTCCATAGCTCAGGCATAGGCAAACTCGGCCCTCCAGATGTTTTGGGACTACAACTCCCATTATCCCTGACCACTGGTCCTGTTAGCTAGGGATGATGGGAGTTGTAGTCCCAAAACATCTGGAGGGCTGAGTTTGCCTGTGCCTGCCATAGCTCCTTTCTCCCCTCCTTTCCTACAATCCCCCCTGTGCTTCAGAGAGAAACCAGCCTATTGTAATTTCATGCCACTTCCTCCTTATTTATTGAGAGGAAGCCTGTCAGTTGGTTGTTAAGTTAGAGAAGATTAACTGTCTGTACATGAATGTTCCATTGTTATTGAAATATTTGTTATAAATTCAATCCTGAAATTGTGAAGACAACAAATGGTTCCAGGTTGTGAAAACAACGTGTAAAAGGTCCTTTAGAAGATTTGAGGGTTCTACATCCTTTGCCTCTCTCACATGACACCAGCCTGAAAGGATCTTCACTGGCTCCCACAACATTTCCGAGCACAATTCAAAGCGTTGGTGCTAACCTGTAAAGCCCTAAATGGCCTTGGCCTTGTATGCCTGAAGGAGCATCTCCACCCCCATTGCTCAGCCCAGACACCGAGGTCCTCCTTCTAGGGTCTTCTGTCAGTTCTGTTACCATATTTTTCGCCCCATAGGGCGCACCTAGTTTTTTTGGGGGGAATAAAGAAAAAAATATATATTTCCCCCCCAGGCACGGGGCTGGGGCGGGGGAAGCCCAAGCTTCCCCCGACCCCATGCCCCAGAACAGGCTGCTATCCGCAAGCCTTGGGAGCCCGGCGGGAGCTCCCCAGGCTTGCGGATATCTGCCCGAAGCTCAGGGCACACTTCTCAGCATGCACTAGACTTCGGGATGCAGGCTGCTATCCGCAAGCCTAGGGAGCCCTGCAGGAACTCCCGTGGGCTCCCCAGGCTTACGGATAGCTTCCTGAAGCCTGGAGAGCGAGAGGGGTCGTGTGCACCGACCCCTCTCGCTCTCCAGGCTTCAACGAAAGCCTGCATTCACCCCATAGGACACACACACATTTCCCCTTCATTTTTGGAGGGGGAAAAGTGCGTCCTATAGGGTGAAAAATATGGTAAGTTGTGGGTGAACATATCAGACGACACAGCGATTCTTCAAACAGCTCTTGTTTATTCACAGGCCAGAACAGAACTGAACTAAAGGGTTCAGCTAGCCTTCTTATATAGAGCTCCACTACAACGCCACAGTAACTATCTTTCTGTAACTATCCAATCACTGAACGTCACTTTCAATCCCTTATTTGCATATGTGGACCTGAATGAAAACTATCTACAGTACCCCCCCCCTTGCTGGCCTAGGGTGAGAACTTCAGTACATAGCACCCCTCCCCACCGAGATAAGGCGTTAGTTACAATTGTGATGGTTCCGTTATATACAGCACTGCACGTAATGGTTCAATTAGGCACAAAAGCATATTGGTTACATTTCACCTACTTCCACTAGACCGACAGTGTTACATGTCCAACAACATAGTCCTTTAAATAAGTTGGGTGCTTGGAAACTCTGCCGGACCGCCAGACCCCGGTACCCAGGTCCGGGGGGGCACCCGATTCTTGCTGAGGCTCTCGTGCGACCCTAGGTGGTGTTGAAACCAAGCCTCCTGGATCCGCTGCTGTGGGTGGAAACTCCGTGAGTGGAGTTGGCAGAATGTCAGGCATGGCAGTGGTCTGAGTCTGTGGGAAGTCTGGCAGACCCTTTGATGCAGCTTGGTTTGGCTCCATGCCTGCAGTTTGTGAGAGAGGTATAGGTGGAGCCTCGCCATCTGTAAGTGTCTGTTCCAGAGCCATGAACGCAGTTGGGGCACTGCAGTAGTGTCCAAGTCCCCAACCCTGCACCTAAGCTGGTCTATGTGCCGGCGCCACAAATGTCCATTTTCGAATGCCACCTGGTACGAGCGAGGTCCAGTGACTCCCACTATTGTGGCTGGCACCAGAGGAATGTCCCCCACAAAGTTCCTGGCAAAGAGCTGGTTTCCTGGAACAAAATTAATTAGTTCATTATCAACTAAAACTGCACTAGTGTCCACCTTCCAACATCTACCACCTTCCAGTAAGTATCTCACCAGCTCTCTCTGTTGGAATTCTGGAAGCTAAGACTCAAGTATGGGGAAAGTATTTTTTTGTGACATGACAAAACCCCGAACCAAAATTTAACACCATAAAGCATGCATCAAATGAAAACATGGAAATACTGGCTGTAGAACCTCTAAAATGTGCCTTTCCAGTGGGTCCCAAAATTTCCCCTTTTAATTGTTATTTCCAAAGCATTCACACATCCCTGGCATAGAGATAGAATAGACCACAAAGTCAGTAAGTTATAAAAGAATTTTCATACAAATTTCTTCAAAATTTGTGTGCTTTTCCAGACTGCAGTCAAACCAGATGTGGAAGCAGTCAAAAGCACTGCTTAGTTAAATAATGTAAAAGTTTCTAAAATACTAGTTTCAGATTCCATTCTGGACTGGGGGGGGGGGGAGGCTAGGTAAAGCCATGGGCCAGAAAGACCAGGTCAGAACTCCTCACTGATTGAATTGACATAGAAAAGAGAATAACAAAGGCTTGGTTTCCCATTTCCTGCCATACTGAAGGGAAGTGACATAGGCTAAGCCTGGCAGGACAGCTTAGTCTTGGATTCAACCCTTTCATCCACTAATCACAACTTTAATTG
This sequence comes from Podarcis erhardii, assembly GCF_964252035.2. Lineage (NCBI taxonomy): Eukaryota > Metazoa > Chordata > Lepidosauria > Squamata > Lacertidae > Podarcis > Podarcis erhardii. The sequence continues at coordinate 80,395,842 of NC_138511.1, read as the reverse complement.
GTTACAGATGTGAGCAGATTGGCATAGGCATTGGGTAAAGCTAGTTTAAATCACTCAAGCCTGTGTGCTGGAAGTGCATTACGGTATACAACCATTACAGGCAGCCCTATGACCTATAACAAATAGGGGTGCCCCCTGAGGGGTCTCCATTGGAGCAGTGCTGTGGCCCTAGCACCTATCTGGTTGTCAGATGGAAGCCACTCCCACTTGATCCTTTTAACAATATACCCTTAACCAGGAGGGCCAGGCAAAATCTATGACCTCCTCTCCAGTCAAGACCAAATCTTACCCAATGACTAGCCACTAATCGAAACAAACCAGCTTGCTGCTAAACCCTTAATACCTTCAACCAACCCCTGAGGCCCTCTACAATGTTATTTAACAAAATTCCGTTGCCCAGATTGGACAGGTGCACCTGTTTGTTATGGTACAAGCCTTCTGGTCAATGGTGATGGGAGGGTGCTTTATCACCCAGCCCTTTAGCTGCTGCATCTTTCATTCAACTCAGTGAAAGTTCTTCCTTGGTAGTCTTTAGACAACTGTTTCTGTTCCTGGCAAAGATTCATTCCCCTGGTTTGTATGGGAGATGCTCAGAATCAGCACCACCATCTCTGTGTTAGGGAGAATGTAGGTGCGATGATTTAAGTATTTATTTTATTGTATTTTTTCATTTTTATGTAGATATAGATAGATATATAGATGATAGATGATGATAAATAGATAGACAGACAGACAGATAGATAGATAGGTAGATAGATAGATAGATAGATAGATAGATAGATAGATAGATAGATGTATAAACATATACACGTTTTCAGTATTAAGCGATGTCATATATATAGCACCAAGGCGAAAGTATATTGTCCAGATCAAGGAAAGTAGTAGTATCATTCTATTCTGCCTTAGTCAGACCACACTTGGAATACTGTGTACAATTTAAGGTCAGTGTTGACAAGTTGGAACATGTGCAGAGGGCAACCAAGATGATCAAGAGTCTGGAGACTAAGCCTGGTTCCATGTAACCTCATTTATTACAGTGAGGGAACTGCTAGAAGGCCCTTGTTGCTGGATCTCAGTGTCTGGGCTGAATGGCAAGGGTGGAGACGCTCCTTCAGGTATACTGGGCCGAGAGCGTTTAGGGCTTTAAAGGTCAGCACCAACACTTTGGATTGTGCTCGGAAACATACTGGGAGCCAATGTAGATCTCTCAGGACCGGTGTTATGTGGTCCCGGCGGCCACTCCCAGTCACCAGTCTAGCTGCCACATTCTGGATTAATTGCAGTTTCCGGGTCACCTACAAAGGTAGCCCCACATAGAGCGCATTGCAGTAGTCAAATGCAGTAGTCCAAGCAGGAGATAACTAGAGCATGCACCACTCTGGCAAGACAGTCTGCAGGTAGGTAGGGTCTCAGCCTGCGTATCAGGTGGAGCTGGTAGACAGCCGCCCTGGACACAGAATTAACCTGCACCTCCATGGACAGCTGTGAGTCCAAAATGACTCCCAGGCTGTGCACCTGGTCCTTCAGGAGCACAGTTACCCCATTCAGGACCAGGACCAGTGAGTTCCCCACACCCGCCTGCCCCCTGTCCCCCAAAAACAGTACCGCCTCCAGGCACTCACACAGGACCTTCACCGCATTCACTGGTTCTGATTTACTGGTTCTAATAAACAAAATAACACAAAATAGTCTTTCCAAACTCCCTTCTTGCTGAACGTGACTCTTCTGTTCAAATGCCACATACCACTGTCCCCTGTGTCAACCCCTGCTTGTTCTATTCAGAACACTGTCATGGAGTTTTTATGGAAGTCTTTCAGATGCCCCATCCAGTGCATCCTACTCTCACTGTCAGAAAACAGGAACTGTAAATAGATGAGCCCTTTTCTGGAACACTGTGAAATTTCACTACATGCCTTTCTAGTATATCCCCACCTCTGTTTCTCCACAATGTCCACAGGCCCAAGGTGCTCTCAATTACAAACAAGTCATCAATAATTAGTGCATCACATGCACATATATTTATCTTCCCAGCGATCTTGTGATGCTGGAACCTTTTTATATTCCTGGATCCAGCCAGGTTTACGTGTTCATTTGTCTAGTTTCCATTGCTTAATTATGTATGGTTTGAAAAAGCACCTTCCTTTGTCTGTGCTGAATCTTTTCATTCCACGATCCAGCCAAGGTTATAGAGTCAATTTCGTAGTTGCCCTCGTTTAACTATGCACACTTCAATAAAGCACCTTCTTTTAGCTGTCCTGAATCTCCCAGTATTCCATTTCCTTGGATGTCCACAAGCTCCACCATTATCAAAGAACGTGAAAAAGTCTTCTCTATTCATTTTGTCCATTTCATGCAGAACCTTAAACACCTTTCACCTCTCTTTCTTGCTTTTGATCTAAAATAAAATCCACCCAATTTTGTAACCTTTCCATTTCCAAACCTATAATATGCCTTTTGAGGTCAGCTGACATTACACATCAGACATGCCAGGTTCCTCTGGTGAGATATCAGGTGGACGGGTGGAAGCGGAGCAAACAGTGTGGCTGCCGAATTTTGCACTCGGACTCCATTCACCTGCATGACATTAAAATAAAAGTAGCATTTACATACCTAAACTAGGTGCTGAAGCAGCAATCACAGTAGCTAAATGCAGGCACATTTATAACTACTATCTAAGTTACAAAAGTACAAAATATAAGCAAAAATGACATGCACTCTCTGCTGCAATGCATCCAACTCCCCCATTATTAATTATCCCAAGTTTTAAAAATTCCTATTCACCCAGGTCTTCAAAGGCTGAAAAATACTGCTCCTATCAGCCTTGAGATTTTTTACTGGGAGGGTATATTTTGGTTTTTTTTAATGTTATGAATGTATTTTAATATTTTAAATATGTGTTTATTTTACTTGAATTCTGTAATTTTTTGTTGTTGTTCGCTGCCATACATTCATTTGGAAGGGAATGTGGGACAGAAATAAATGTAAGTAAATCTGCTTAAAATACCCAAACCCAATATTGATCCTTCAGAGACTCCACTTCCGACCCCTCTCCACTGAGGGTACTGTCCTCTTATCTAGCTTCCTACTCTCCAACCAATCACAGGTTTTTATATGAACTGGCTTCTTATCCAGTAACTGCTAAGCTTCCTCATGAGTGTCTCATAATGAACACAATGGAAAACTATTTGAATATTCAGCCATGCTTCCTTGTGCAGGAATGATGGGAAATAACATTAATAAACAAAATAGATGATGAATAAAATACTGACAGTCTGGGCCCATATAGATGACAAAGGGACTGTAAAATCTTCTAAAGTTCCCAGTCTTTCGGTATAGTGAGACTCCAGAAACAGAGTTATATAGGGGCCACATTTAGCTTCCAGGCCAGTGGTTCCTCACCCACATATAGATTACAAAATGTTTCTATAGTCTCTCAACCTGTTCACTCTTTGGCTTCCCTCACGCAGCCACATGAGCAGTTGGCTCAAATGAGATAAAGTGATGAAACCACACTTATTCAGCAGGTACATTAGGGAATGACTCTACTTCAGCAGGTACATTAGATGAGCACCACGTGGGGGCAATTAGGAGTTTGGCTGCTGTAAGGAGATTTCCTTAAATTTCAGCTGGCCAGAACTTGCATAAGCCTTCTAAATCAGGCCATCTGCTCAAGAAAACCATTTTCACAGTGGACAAACAGATGCCTATGCAGAGCCAGCAAGCAAGACCACTCTCCCCACTGTTGCTTCCCAGCAAAAGACATTCAGAACTATACTGCCCCAACAGCAGAGGTAGAACATAACCTTCTGGTGGTTCCCTCATTGTGAGGTTACATGGAACCAGACAGAGGGCCTTCTCGGTAGTGGTGCCCACCCTGTGGAACGCCTTCCCTTCAGATGTGAAGGAAATAAGCAGCTATCTTCTCTTTAAAAGACATCTGAAGGCAGCCCTGTTTAGGGAAGTTTTTAATATTGAATGCTGTATTGTTTTTAACACTTGATTGGAAGCCGCCCAGAGTGGGGTATAAATAATAAATTATCATCATCATCATCATTATGTTACCTTTTGTGTTGTACCCATCTCTGCTATTTGCCTTGATACAACTTATTATGATTACTAAACCTGCATCTCACCTTTACTTCTGTGGTTTAAAACCTCCATTTTCTTTTAGGGTCCTTTGCCTTGCTTTACAAAAATCTCTTCTGCTGTTTAAAACAAGACCTTCTTCACTTTAATTGTCTCACTCTTCCTGCTATCTGCATCTCTTCCATTCTCCTACTGCTTCATATGAGAAAGAGACAAAGGATGTGGAGCCCACATAATTTTATGCCTGGTTCCATGCCCAATAAGCATATGACACCTTTGCCCAGGTTTTGCCCAGCGTTATCTCTGTGTAATGGGCTCATGGGAAAAAGCTGTTCCATGTGCCCTTGCAAGGGGGAGGGAAAAGCCTATATAAGGCTGCTTCCCCTGGAGCTCAGGGCCATTTTGTCTTGAGAGCTTCCCACCCAGCAGCCCCCAGGTTAGAAGTTTCACTGAGTGATTCTGGGCCATTGCTTGAAATTTCTTTTTCTCTGAACCTAATTGTCACTTGGTTGGACCCACCCCCCTTTTCCCTCTGTGAAATTATGACCTTCCTTGGTTACTTGAGGAATATTGTTTGTATGAGGGTGGAAATGGCATTCTGCAGGATCAACATAGTATAAGGGCACCCCCATAAGGGGCCTGAGGGGAGGATTGACCACAACACCTCCAAGCTTGGGGTATTTGATGCCTGGTAGGAATATGCACCCTGGTTGCCCAGTGAGACCTTGCTTGCTTGGCTTGCATCACAGGAAGGTTCAACACTGGTTGACTCCTGCGAATCAGGTTTGGGGCTATCCAAGCCCAGCATGGGGCTTGTGGAATGCTGAACTGATCCCGGGACACAACCAAATCCAAAAATTGACCTACCCTATGTATTTATCAACAGGTCAATACTGAATAAGGTATTTAAATGCAGATGTCTTGGGGCTCTTGTGCCCCCTTTTCCGGAAATATGCCACACAGCATTAGGCAACCAGGGCAAACTACAATTATTTGATAAGCCTCTGGAGGAGCACAGAGGGAATCAGGAGCCATAAGAGGATCCCTGCTGGACCACACAAAAAGCTCATATAGTCTGAGGTTATCAAGAAGCTGCAAATGAGCTTGCCGAGCATCTGTGGCCTTGAAGCTTAGGTGAAGAGAGCAAGATTATATCTGAGATTGTTTTGTGTCAAGAAACCAACATTATGTCTTAGATTGGCTTGTGTCGAAAAAGCAATAATATGACTGAGACTGTCTAGCACTTATGGCATTGTAGCTTTCTGTGAAAAAGCAACATTCTCATTCCTTACAGTGGACATGCAATGAATTGGAACAATAGAAAATTCAGGACAGGCTAAAGCAAAAACAACCTTAAACATTTAATTAATCTTGTGAATTTGGTATCACAAGAAGTAATGGTGGCCATCAACTAGGATATGTTAAATAGTGGTTTACCCTTTTCTTCCAGGAATATGTCTGTAGGCGGCTACTAAACCTGATGGTTATGAAATTAACCGAGCCTCCCCCCCCAAACACTCAAACTCATTGCCCTCTGTGTGCTTGTCGCACAACACACCAACCCTGAAAATCAGTTGCACTATATTATTTTCTGTTCAGCAGCCTAACAGCCCATGGATTTATTTTTTAGCCTGTTGGTATGACTGATTATACTTCTATATCTCCTGCCCAAGGGTAGAAGATGAAAGAGGTCTGGCCAGGGTGTGAATCGTCCCTGAGAATTTTTCTTGCTCTCCTAAGGCAACGATCCCTTGCGATGTCATTTAGTGGGCTCAGGGGACAGCCCATGATATCATGTGCTCTGTTCACCACCCTCTGTAAAGATTTTCTGTCTGTGGTTGTCAAGTCAACGTACCACACTGTGATACAATATGAGAGGACACTTTCTATTGTGGACCAGTAGAAGGAGGTCATCAATTGTTTTTTAACATTGTTCTTTTGCAAGACCCTGATCAAATGGAGTCTCTGTTGGGCCTTCCACCTGAGTTATATTGTTTTTCCAAGTGAGGTCTTCACTAAGGTAAACTCCCAGGAATTTAAAGGAAGAGACTCTCCACACAACGCCCCCTGATATCCTCCGAAAGTCCAACACCATCTCCTTTGTCTTGCTTATATTTAGGTGCAAGTTATTCTCTAAGCACCATGTAGATACTTTTTGAACCTTCCCCTGTAAACTGATTCATCTCCCCCTCTATTATGGCAGTATCATCTGCAAACTTAATAATTACAGTGGATGGATCAGATGAAATACAGTCATATGTATACGAGTACAGGTAGGGACTCAACACACATCCCTGTGGGGTGCCAGTGCTGAGCTTCAGGGAGGTAGATGTAACAGGCCCAATCCTCACTGTTTGTGTCCGATCCCTCAGAAAGTCTTTAATCCAGTCACAGATGGTAGAAGAAAGGTCTAGTTCCATCAGCTTTTTCATAAGAATGTCCAGAAGGAAGGTATTAAAAGCCAAGCTATAATCAATAAACAACATTCTAACATAATTCCCTGGTCTCTCCAGATGACTCGCTGCAAGGTGAAGGGCTGTAGCTATGGCATCATCTGTTGACCTATTTCTCCTATAGGTGAACTGTTGTTTATCAAAAATCCAGTGAAAAACATGTCCTAAGGTGCTGAAGGACCAATCTCAAAGCATTTCATCACTACAGATGTTAATGCAATAGGTCTGTAGTCATTTGGCACTTAGTTGCTGTTTTCTTTGGGACTAGGACAATGGTGGCTGCCTTCAAGCATAATGGAGCACAAGCCATTTGCAGAGAGATGTTAAAAATCTTTCTGCAAAAATTTTGCTACTCACGTGGGTCACACAATGTGCCAGCCTGGGCAAATGACCTTTGCACAATGTATTTGCCTCCTGAAACCAAGTGTTGTCATCAACAACATAAAAGTCCAGTTTTAGTTTTGGTGAGCAGATGAAGCAGAGAGGAGACAGGTAACACAATTAAAATGTTACAAAGAAGTCCAAAAATTGACCCATCCTATCTACTTATCAAGAGATCAATACTGAATCATGGATTTAAATGCAGATATCTTGGGGCTATTCAGCACCCTTTCCTGGAAATATGCCACACAACATTAGGCAACCTGGGCAAATTACAATTATTTGATAAGCCTCTGGAAATTAATGTAGGGATTCATTTTTCAGGAACATAAAAGGATCCCTGCAGCATCACACAAAAGCCTCATTTAGTCCAGCTTCATGTTCTCAGAGAAAGGAAACAGATGCCTGAGGGAAACACAGAAAACTAGGCATGAATAGAGTAGCCTCTCCCACCTGTGATCTGCGAAACCTGTTACCACGAGGCTTAATGGCTGTTATTCAGGGTGAAATAGAGCCATCGTGACTAGTAGCCTTCATTCTCCAGCTTGTCAACATCCAACTTATATTGTGGTGCCCAGAATTGGACACAGTATTACAGGTGTGGTCTGGCTAAGGCAGAATAGAGTGGTACTTTTACTTCCCTTATCTGGACCCTATATTTCTGTTGATGCATCCTAGAATAACATTAGCATTTTTTGCTGCTGCATCACACTGTTGACTCATGTTAAGCTTGTGGTCCACCAAGACCCCTAGATCCTTTTCACATGTACTGCTAGTAAGCCAGGTGTCCCCCATCCTATATTTGTGCATCTGATTCTTCCTGACTAAATGCAGAACCTTGCATTTGTCCTCATGAAACTCATTTTGTTTGCTTGTATCCAATTCTCTAATCTGTTAAGATAATTTTGAATTCTGATTCTGTCTTCTGCGGCATTAGCTACCCCTCTCAGTTTGGTGTTGTCAGGGGTTCAGGGAGAGAGGCGCAGATGAGGGAGGAGACCGAGAGTGAGGGAGAAGGATTCCAGGGTGACGAGGAAGAGGACGACAATGACCCGAGATGGTCCATGAGTCCGTCCAGTGAATCGGAGGACTCCCAAAAGGGAGCCCCCCTGGTCAAGCCAAGGGGAGCCAAAGGGGGAAGCAGTCAGGAGCAGGGGAACGAAGGGGGAACCCCCAGTGGGAGTTGGAGATCGGGACCGGCTTCTCCACCGGAACGGAGTGAAGGGGGTGGAGTTACCAGTGTGTCAGAAGGAGCAGAACAGGGAGCAGAGAGGGGAAGGAGATCGGGGCAAGACGTCCTGCCGGAAGGGGCGGAGAGTAGTACCGAGAGCAGTGTAGCTGTCGAAAGGAAGGTCAGGAGCAACGTACGCGCGCCAAGTTCAAATGTGGAGGCGCGCGGAAGTGAGGAGAGCCCTGGGGAGGAGCCTGGTCCCAAAGCCCGAAGGAGGGGGCAGGAAACGTCAGAGGAATCAGCCTCTGGGGAATCCCGGAGGGAGGGAACACAGGGGGGCAGAAAGACCCTGCGGAAAAGGAAGGAGAGGAAGAGGTGGACCAGTACAAGCCTCTTAAACTGGTGTAGAGGCGGTACTGATTCAGAGGGGACTTCAACGATCTAAGAGTAACAGACGTGGAGCCACGGAGTTCGAGTGTAAAACCAAGAATGATCTTCAATAAAACCTTTTGTATATAAACCGGACTGAACTTTGGTCTCTTGTGAGCTGGGACCTCGGGTGGCTCTGACAGGTGTCATCTGCAAGTTTGATGAGCATTCCCTCAATTCCTTCATCAGTGGGCCCAGGACAGAACCCTGCAGCACCCCACTTGTCACCTTTTCCCAGGATGATGAGGAACCATTAATGAGTACTCTTTGGGTTCGGTCAGACAACAAGCTACAAATCCACCTAACCTTGCTTAAGCCACATTTTACCAGCCTCCTCGCGAGAATATCAAGGGGGACTTTGTAAAAGCCTTGCTGAAATCAAGATACACTATGTCCACAGCATTTCCCTGATCCACCAAGATTGTAATTCCATCATAAAAGAAAAGGAAAAAAGAAATCAGATTGGTCTGGCATGACTTATTTTTGAAAAACCCTTGCTAGGCCTTAGGAATCACAGCATCCCTTTCTAAATGCTCACAGTCCAACTGTTGAATTATCTGTTCTAGGACCTTCGCTGGTATCGATGTCAAGTTCACCAGTCAGTAGTTACCTTGTTCTTCCTTTCCCCCCTTTTTGAAGATGGGGACAACATTTGCCCACCTCCAGTTCTCCAATAATTTTCAAAGATAATAGGCAAAGGCTCTGAAATTACATCTTCAATCTCCTTTAGTACCCTTGGTTGAAGTTTGTCAGGTGCTGGACAATTGAATTCATTTACAGTAGCTAGGTATTCCCTTACTACCTCTTTTCCTATCTTGGTTGGCAGCTCCCTCCTTACATCATTTATTCTGTTATCACCAGGTTGGGCATCACTTTCCTTTTGGGTGAAGACGGAGGCAAAGTTAAGTAGTTCTGCCTTTCCTCTGTCACCCAAGAGCATTTCTCCATGTTCCCATGCAGAGGACCTACAACTTGATTCTCCTTACTCCTATGTTAAACATAGCAGAAGAAACCTTTATTATTATTTTTAACCTCTCTTGCAAGCCTGAGCTTATTCTGAGCTTTAGCCAGCCTGTCTTTCCCCCTGCAACTGTTGGCTACTCATGTATATTCCTCCTTTGTGATTTCCCCTTTCTTCCATTTCTTATATATACCTTCTTAACTCTCAGGTTTGGAGAGTGGCAACAGAAAAATGGGCCTTTTCTGCAATGGCTCCCCGTTTGTAGAACATACACCTTTAGGCACCAGGTGAAATCTTGTCTCTTCAACCAGGTCTTTGACTGGTTAATTTGCATGTTCAGGCCCAGAAACCCCCCCCCCACTAAATAAGCTGCTGCTTGACCAGCCAGTGCAAAAGCCTTACGCACCACAGATCCACAGATGCAGACTTCTTTTGGGATACGCTGCAGAAATGATGACCTCCGCAAATACCTGAAAGGCATCGACTGAGACGGGCCTTTAATTACCCTTTTTGAAGGGAGAGCAGGACTAGGGTTCCCTTTAACAGGCATCTCAATAAACTCTCCCACAATACAAAATAAATAAATAACTCTTAACCCGTTAAAATGGTGCTCCCACCAAAACAAGATGGCGCTGCCACCAGAAATGGCACTATCACCAGTGCAAAATGGCACTTCTGCCAAAACAAGCTGGGGAAATCGGCTGCTGGCCCCAGGAGTTTCCCAAACCAGCCTTAAACCAATGGGCGGGTTTAGAATTCACCAAGCTTACAGAGAGGGAACTCTCAAAAAGCCGAAATAGCAAACAAAAATATCACTATAACTCAAAAACAAAAATTCTGCCCCCACAAAAACTCAACTCAAGACTCTTTGAAATAAAGGCGTGGCTAAAACCACTTAAATTTGCTGCTCCCAGAACCCAGGGAAATGGAGGAAATTCCACAGTTAGAAGTGCTAACAGCCAAAGTCCTGTTGGCAAAATCTCTTCCAAAAATAATAAGAGGGGCCGCTAAGCAGAGGTTTTTTCAGGCCACAGCAACACCGCACACCGGGAGCCCCCAGACCAACCGGCTCGTGAGCTAAGGCCCTTTAAGGGAATAGCAAACGCTACACAAAGTCACCAATATCAAATTTGAATCCGTGGCAAGCCCCACAAAAGGGAGCACTCGGGGGAACCCCAAGGACAAACGCCCTATAGCAGAAATATAAAAAGAGCGAAAAGCTCTGAAACGGAGCTCTAAGGGGTTGCAAACTAAGGATGAGAAGGATTAACTCAAAATTAAAATGAGGGAAGAGGGTGAAAGGAATTAAAAGAAGGGATAATGGAAAGATATCACTAGGATGATCTGGGTCACGTGCATGGGCATAAATAGGTCCCTTGAACGACTTGGGCTGTGTCCCATTGGCTAGATTGCACCCAGCTTCGAGGGACCTACCAATCAGGTGTTGTGGCTGACCTATCGTACCTACCCACAACACAGGCTGTTGGTTTTCCAGGTCTCACCACAATACGTGCCCTCTTTAAGGGAGGACCCGATATCCGGTAGACATGAGTGGTATTCTGGGTTCTTGCCATTTTGTATGTGCAGAAAAACAAGTGCATCAAATCCCATTTATGTGCAAGTTTTTAAGGAACTATATGCATATGGTTTTGCAGAAAAGGTATGCTGTACTTCTGAGGTGATTCTTGAAGAAGCAGCTTGAAGGATTGTTGAATTCAGTGTTTGCCATGTCTTTTCTCTCTCACAGATGGCACTTTAAAGGACCAATCTGAGTTCGGATGTACTAAAAATTGTACCTCTAGGATTTACAGCTTCACTTCAGTAGAAGATGTATACTTGCGGAGTTACAGGGACCGCTGTTTCGATAATCTTTGCAACATGGAAAGGCCAAAACGTAAGTGTATATATCTGTATATAATCCCAAGGATAAATAGCACTGAGGTTTCAGATAACTTCCTTGGTAGCTCTTAGACAAGCTTTAGGGTTCCTTGTCATGATTAATGCCCCTAGTTTGTATGTCAGATGCTCAGAATCAATATCAACAGCTGTGTCTCAGGGCTAAAGCAGGTTCCCTTATTACCCAAGAGAGTCAGATGACCCCAGGGAATGTGGAAGACACCACACTAGATAAAATGGGGGTGGCAGAGAGAGATCAGAACACATGTCCTTGTACCCTGACAGCCTTGCCAGCCCTGGGAGTCATCCTGCTGGGACAGAACTGCAGAGGTAGTAAGTGAAACCAGTTGTTGCTGCTGGATGCCCTGTACCTAGAGAGCAACAAAAGCAGCACCACAGAAGAAAAGCTTGTTGGGATTGTGATCAGGGTGCCCTCAACCAAGTTTTTTGTTTGTTTAACTGCTCCTTCTTGTGTGGGTTGAATTGTCTAAAGACACTGCTTGGTGGGAGGAAGGAGTACCGAGGAATATTTGTATGCAGTTCCTCCCATCCTCAGATGAGAGTCTGGAGTAGGAAACAGCACTGTAGGATGGAGTCAGATTTATGCGAGGAACATTTGTGTGACCGATGGGTAACAATTTCTATTGTTATTTTGTATAGTTCAGTCAATGAAAAGTTTCTTTGTGTCCTTGGGCTTGCTGCACATTTTTGTTGAATGGAAGGAGTGACTCGTGATATTGGTGGTGATTGAAACAAAATAAAAAAATTCCTTCCAGTAGTACCTTAGAGACCAACTAAGATTGTTATTAGTGATTGAGTGAGAGATACTGGAGTGACTGGATGGATTATGTGTTTGTGTACATTTGTGGAGTAGAATTGGATGTGTGATAGTGAATGAGAAGTTTGTGGATATGAGAGGCAAGATTTGTGAGTCGTGTGAAGTATTTTGAGAATGCAGTAGAGATGCTGCAACCCTCTGAAAGGGAAGAGAACTGAGGCCCAGGAATCATTATAGAGATATATGGGCTGGAACCATGAGTTGACATTAGTTGTTGCATTTGTCAGGGCCGGATCGGCAATTAAATGGGTTGGAGTGTCCAATCTATTGTGATTGTCGCTCAGAAGGTGGTGAGGGCCCAAAGACCGTCAAGTGTTCTGATGATGAGACTTGATGCATGGACTTTGTTCTTGTTCATGGTAAGTAGAACTGCTAGCCAAAGAGTGGAAGAGGGGAAATTGGGTGGGTAGCTGGGTTGCTCTCCTGTTCTGTTTGGGGCTTCCTGCCAAAAATAAACTGTGTCTGTACTGGGGGCGGGGGGGGGGAGTTCTTTTTTCCTGAAAATATAACTGAGTTGAAATCAGCTTTCCTTTTTATGTATAAAGATGAGACACAATATTTCTGGAGTGCAAGTAAGAGAAAGAGAGAGAAATAATGTGTTACCAGTAGTTAAATTGCATGTAGAAGTGTCTTTTAAGAGAGGCCTGATCTGAAAAGCAATATGGATGTGGGTTGGGCTGCTGTCCCATAATTTATAAATTGGACTTTTCCCTTAATATTAAACATCTCATGATGTGATTCTCAGATGTGATTTATACTTGCAAAATACAGTTAAAAAAAATTAAAATGCACCTATTCTCTCTTCTGCACATGCACAGACACACAGAGGCTACTACCCAGAGGCTCCTTGTCTCTTTTTCTTTCCTAGATGATGCCGCAGTTCCTGATAAAGCTTACAAAGGCTGTGCATCACAATCTTTTTGTGATTTAGCTATGAAATCAAAGCTTAACAAGTACATCTCAGGCAAAATAACCCGAGTACGGTGCTATGAATCTCTGTCTCTGTCTTCCTCAGAATAGCCCAGCTTTGAAGGGTAGTTAGGAGAGAACAATGTCTTCTTCCTTTTGGATTCCACCATTTGCTGAAGTAGTGGAGGTGGAGGTTGCTTGCCTGGTGGTGGGAATGCAGAGCGACTTGGATTCACAGGACTCCTGAGTCCTCTCTTTGGCATTTTGTGGAGGATTAATGGGATGCAGGGGATAGAGAAGCTAAAGTAGAAATGTGGGGCTTGGGGGCTCTCGCTCATGATAATATGGTATATGGGTTAACATTTCCTTTGTTCATAATCAAAATAAATTGGTGTGGCAAATAAAAACTGTGTTCTGTGTCTCTATTTAACAAATTAAGACTACCATATTCAAGAATACCTACAAGTTGGCCAGATTGCTTGCAGGAGAAAATTCCTCCCTCTCTCTGAAAAGGGAGACCAAATTAACCAGAGCAAGGTCCATAAGCAATGTGCCCACTTCCTCCCTCTGGGTGGGGCCCTAAAGACCGGGTGAGTGGGTGGAAAATCCTGTGACAATTAGCCAAGAGGGCAGCTGACACCTGGCCATCCACATAAAAAGGCTGGGGGTGGGCTACTCCCAGCCCCAAACCCCAGACTCTGATTGGCTGAGCAGGCACTAACTTGCCTTACCTGAGGGTCCAATGCAGCTGGAGGTGGGCAGTGCCAGCCATGCCCTCTCCCGGATGTTGGCAGCCTCCCTGAACCCACCCCAGACACTCCATAAGGCAATGGCTGCCCACCCAGGGCCCAAGGTGAGGGGATATTGTCCTTGCTACCACTCAGTATTACAGTGGTACCTCGGGTTAAGAATTTAATTCATTCTGGAGGTCTGTTCTTAACCTGAAACTGTTCTTAACCTGAAGCACCACTTTAGCTAATGAGGCCTCCTGCTGCCACTGTGCTGCCACTGCATGATTTCTGTTTTCATCCTGAAGCAAAGTTCTTAACCCGAGGTAATATTTCTGGGTTAGCGGAGTCTGTAACCTGAAGCATATGTAACCTGAAGCATATGTAACCCAAGGTATCACTGTATTATTAAAACCCTCAGTGTCTACCCATCTCTCCTTTACCTTTACCTCCTTTGCCATGCCCTGTAACATTTCTCCTATGAAAATAAGGATATTTTTTTCAGGAAGCTTTTGCGAACCCACACACTAAACCCTATCCCTGCAGCTTACCCCCCAGGAATGAGACATGACCACAATGGATGGGTTTAACATTAAGCCACAGCTTTATTGAATTTCAGGTGTAGGGACCTTGGCTTAGGCCTTGGAAGATATCTCTCTCATAATTGACAGGGGGTGAGGATGCATAGGGCAGTCAGGCATTGTGGGAGGGGACTATAAAGCGTGAACTTACACAGCATGCCCTCCCACTTCACCAAAGCTGTGAGTTTGACCTTATGACACCACTCCAGGGCCAGTAACTCCCACAATCCACCCTTTAATTGACCCTGCTAAGGCCGCCATGTGGGGGTGCATGAAGATGCTACTCCCAATCACAAAGATAGACTTTAGAATACCGACCTAGGCCTAAAACTGCCACCCAAGACCCCAAAATGCAGACTTGCCACCAAGATAGCTACAGCTGAAGCCCCCCTCCTAAAGAAAAGGGCTGTGTCCTGCCAGTCACCAGTTCTTGAGGCCCCAATGCACATCGTACAACCAAAGGGGGGGTCAAATGTATTCCATCCACACGTAACAGTTCGGAATTGTCCATTGTAATTTGGGGGTGGTGAGTGGAGACACCACTGATTTGGTGCATTGTGTTACGTATGGCCCTAAGAATTTTTTGCACTGTATAATTGATGTGAGAAGGTTGGCCCCTCTCCAGCACTGTCGTGGAAGGAGGTCGGACCAGAGGATGGTCGTTGCTGGGCATAGGGCATGCACATTTTCGTGGTCCGCCTTCTCAGATAGAACCAGGCTGATGCCTTTTTGGCTATCAGGTCATTTCCTCCCAGGTGCAGTATCAATGCCTCTGGCGGGTTGTGGGCAGTGACGGCTCCGCGTAGCATGGGCATCTGTGCGCCCCAATGCATGCCTCGTTGTCCTATCCAATGTATGCTGGCATTAGGGTGGATGTCAAGGTTAGTTCCCCAAATGTGCAAGGCGACATGGATCATGGCCCAGGGTACAATGCTATGCCCCACAACCCAGATGTTTGTGCCGGGCACACCTGCAATAAAAGTCAAAGGGAAACAGTAAAGGATGAATGTAGGCCTTGTAGGGTGCAGAACACCATCAGCCCAGAGCCTTGATACTGGCAGAGTCCCAACCCTGGGCTGCTGCTGTTGAAGCTGCACCAATGTGGAAGGAATGACCTGAGAATTCCCTTGGATTGCCGCCTCAATGGCCATAGGTAAGACTGCCGTGAACTGGCAGCACATCCAAGGGCGTTGGTCTGCATGGATGAGGAAGGCACCCCAGTGGTTAGGACACACTCAGAGGAAATTGTGTGTGTCTCACCACAGGCAGGGGCCACCCTGCTCAGAGGGGGCCAGTGTTGTGGTGTTACCCCTCCACAACTGCTCGGTTTGGATGAATGAATCTTAATTTTTAGGTGGAGCCCTAAGAAACATACATCAGTGTCTGTTAAACCTGAGTGTGGTGAGGAGGGGCTACTGACAATACATTCACCAATGTGTAGACCCGCAAAAAACATCAGGAAGAATGCTGCATGGAAGAGGTCTATTTCGAAGTTTGACCAGCCCAGCTCTGGCAACTTGTCCCAAATTAACCTCAGGTTATCTGGTGTTATAGGCTTCCTGCCATCTTGGCGGGGAGGGATAATACAATGCCACCCCATGAGCAGCTTCTTGACATGGAAGCTTTCACAAGGGTCAGGCCACCGGAAACATTTATGGAAGAATGAAATAGCTGCCTTGTAGAGCAGTAACGTTTTGATGGCCAAGCCTCTACATTTTAGGTGGAACCAGAATTTTAGCATGTCAGAGTCAGAGGCACGTTTGAGGCCGAGCCATAGCGGCTGCAGAAACGCTCCAAGGATGACCAAGCTCTGGCATATGAGCGCCTAGTGGAGGTTGGTGCTAATGCCAAAAATATTCCCTGCATTACTTCTCGCATCCAATCTGCCACAGGTCGCCTGGGAAGGGGTCAGGTATCCGTGCTGCCTCAGGTGCCAGTTCGTGGAAATCCTCCATCTGGAAATGAGATAAAACACTCGCAATGTCGTTGTTAAGACCTGGTATGAAACGTGTCATGTAGGAGAAGTTGTGCGGAAGGCATTCTAGCACGAACAGGTGCAACACCCTGATGGCCTGGTCAGACTTTGCTGACTGCCTGACTACAATCCTTACCACTGCTTCATTGTCCAACCAGAAGCAAACCCTGGAATTCCTGAAATGGTTTCCCCAGATACGAAGGGCAACTAGAATAGGAAAGAACTGGGGAAAAGTTAAGTCCCATGTGATGCCTGCTGCATGCCTGAGTAAACAGTGTAGGGCTCTGAAATATACTCAGAGTGGCAAAGTGATTTCATGCTCTTTATTCAGCTCATAGTGGTGAGGAGGAATGAATGAAAGTCCCCTCAAGGTATCTGCTTTATATACATTATTTACACAATGGGCTGCACATGATTGGCTAATTCCAGAATTCTACTGTAAGCCAATCAGGTTGTGGATTCACTTCAATCTGGAGCATGATTGGGTGGTTCCTGCCAACCAATCATACTGCTGCATTGTTCTAGGACCAATCCGACTGCTGCCTTTTGGATCCTATTGTTCTAGGACCAATCAGACTGCTGCAGTTTGGATCCTATTCGACTCAGTACATAACAGGCTCCATTACCAATAAAGGAATCAACGCTGCATTTTCTGAGAAGTGGTTGGGGACTAAAGTATTGCAATGAAAGAATTTAAAGTGGATTGTTGACCTTTTCCTTCAAAATTGTAAGAAGGGCTTCATATGTCAGTGTCACCATTTCCTTCCTTTGATACAATTATTTGTACTTTTATTTATTAGATTTATACACCACCCTTCATCATACGATCGCAGGGTGGTTCACAGAATAAAATATAGGATAAAAACAAGGAAGAAATAGTACAAAACTTCAGAACAACATCCTCCCTTCCCACAGATGCATTTAAAAGAAGGTGGACTCTCAAACTATGCACAGTAAATCAGGGAAACTACGAAATTGAACACGTAAACTTGGCTGGATCCAGGAATGTCATTAGGTCCCAGTATCACCAGATGGCGGGGAAGAATGAGCATGTGATGCATTAATGGTTGATTACTTTGTGCCTGACTGAGAACATCTTGGTCCCAAGGACATTGTTATGAAACTGAGGTGGGGATAAAGTAGGAGGGCATGTGGTGAAATTTCATGGAACTCCAGAAAAGTACTCATCTACTCACAATTCCTGTTTTATGAGAGTAAGGGTGAGATGGACTGGAAGGGGCATTTATCTTGTATTCATCTCTGGAATTTGCTTGCACAAGCCCTAGGCTCAGTGGTTTAGGCCACAGCGTTACCCGTGTCCCCGGCCCTGAAATACAGAGACCTAATTAACCCATAGGCAACGTGCCCACTTCTCCCCTCTGGGCAGGCCACTAAAAAGTGGGTGACGGGATGGATAATCCCGTGATGATCAGCCAGGGTCCCAGGTGAGGGGATATTGTCCTTGCTATAACTTAGCATTATTATTAAAACCATCACTGTCTCCCCATCTCTCCTACACCTCTGCTGCTGTTTAAAACAAGCCTTTCTTTCACTTTAATTGTCTCACTCTTCTTGCTGTACCCAAATGTCTTTCTTCCATTCCTCGGCTGCTTCATAGGAGAGAGAAAGGATGTGGAGCCCTCAAAACCACTAAAGGACCTTTGCACAATGTATTTACTTCCTGAAACAATGAATTGTCTTCAACATGAAATTCCAAATTCAGTGTTGCTGGGAAACAATAATGGGAGAGTGGCGTTGCTCTCACGTCCTGTTTTCAGGCTATGCACAGTCAAGTGGTTGGCCACTGTAAAAATACTTTTCTTGGGCAGATCGCCTCTCGCATGCACAGAAGCACTAAATCACACTTTGCGCATGCTCAGAAAAGCCAAATCGCAACGCTGCAGGTTGTGAACACTGCGGATTGGGAACGTGCCTCCTGCATGGATCGCGTTCACAATCCAAGCATCCATTGTAATGGAATTCATTCTCGTATAGTACCCATTATTCCTTCCTAGAGGATTCTGGGGGTGGCATTTTTGTGAGGACTATGGACAGAATATTTGATTCAGCTTCAAGGAACCACACTTCCAAATATTTCTAGATATATTTTGAAAAAATCATGAAATACTACAAAACTGAACATACCCCGTTGGCTGGTTCTAGGAATAAAGTCATGTTCCAGCATCATCAGATTCCTTTTTTAAAAAAAATAATATTTATTAAAAGTTTAAAGATTACAAAAAGAAGACAAAAGAAAAAAGATTAAACAAAACAAATCAATACATTACAATACATAAAAAAAACAATACATCAAAACAAAAGCAAAAGCAAAAGTTGAAAACACATCCAATATTTCCATTTCTTTGCCTTTCATTTACTTGTTTCATCGACCTCCTCACACCTCCCTTTTTTGTATACTAGTTATTAATTATTTCAGCAAATCCATTCCATCTTTCTCTGTTTTCTGTCATATAATTATCTTAATTTATTTTAACCTTATTTTACCATTAATACCATAAAACTTATTTGTACTTAACTACTTATGTCATTTCTACTAAAGCCATGTAATTTCATTCCAACATTTTTCTAACACTCGTTAATTTTACAATATTTCTATAAATAACTTTTAAACTTTTTTCCCCAATCTTCTTTCACCGTCTCTTCTCACTGGTCTCGGATTCTGCCAGTCCTTTCTATCAATTCCATATAGTCCATCAACCTGGTGATCTTCTGTCTGAGGCTCTTAACTCTTTTTTCAAGCAGAGGCTTGACAACCATATGTCAGGAGTGCTCTGATGGTGTTTCCTGCTTGGCAGGGGGTTGGACTCGATGGCCCTTGTGGTCTCTTCCAACTCTATGATTCTATGATTCTATGATTTTCCATGTCCCTTCTGCATATCTTCTTCATATTTATACATACGCTTTACTTTATCTTCTGCTGATCTTGTTCTTAGTTTCCTTCCTTTGGTGCTGAGGAGTAGATCTCGGGGAAGCTCCAACCTAACAATGTCCTTATTCCTTCTCGACAGGTCAGCCCATTCTCTGTGGTCAAAACGAAAGTCCAAAAGATATTTTAGGATGTGTTTCAAAATCCCTCCAAAGCTGAAGGCCCCCACAACTCCGATCTCCTCCTGACCCAAATCCAGATCCCAAAAGCCAGAACATCCCTGCATAAGGGGATCTGTCCATCTTTCCTTCTCCAATCCAAGCGAGGCTCCGATCCTCAAAATCTGACTTTCTTTAAATTCAGTCATAGAAGGCAACAACTTATATCCATCAAATTGCCTCTGTAAGGCTGGGGCTCTCTCCACTTGTATTACTTGAGGTTCAGCAACAACTTTCTCCCTCGGCTTCTCCACAACTTGCCATGTCAAAGTAGATTCCTGAATCAATTCCTGAGTAGTTTCTGTATAGATGTTCACTTTTTGTCCCAAGTCAGTCACTTTTTGTCCCAGATTATCAATTTTAATAGTCATAACATCCATCTTCTTATGAAGCTGTTCCAATGAAGCACTTATCTTGCAAAATGCAATCACTAAGGCTTCTTCTGTCGACATTCTTACCCGTTCAAGGTCAATCCCTGATTTTCACGGTCTTTTATCTCTGCAGCTGGGAAATTCCCCAGCTCCACTCCTGTAACAATTTCAAAGACTCCCTCTAGAGGAAACAATTACTATTTGTATCAGTCCTTTTAAACACAGATCCAGCAACAAAATTAGTTTCAATTTTCAGTTACTTTTGCTCCTTTTGGAGCGCAGAAGGAAACAATGGAAACAATATATTCCTCTTGTTTAACTATCTGTCCACATACGTATTATTCACAGTCAATGAACTTTCCCAAAAACGTCAATCTTACTGGCAGCCCGTTTCCAGGTTCAAAACGGTAATAATTTATCTTTCTTCACTCTCTCTCCTGCAGGCTTAGACGATCTAAAATTTCCCCCCTCTTCTCCTGCTTCCAAGGGGGGTTTAACGATTTTAGCCGATGGAAATTTAATTCTTTACAGAAGACTTTCCAAGACATCAGCTTGCAACCTCTTTGCTTTAGTCTATTTACAAAAGGGGGAGGTGGACTTCCTGTTTAAAACCTCCCCGTTTCGGTGCCAAATTAAGACGTTTAAAAATCCAATTTTCCGTTCTACTCACGGGTAGTTGTTTCAAGATCAAATTGTCCACAGGAAAAAGTCAGCGCTCTCCAGCAACAGCAATGTGGCTTCACTCCGTGAAAAAAGGAGTAAATTCAAAGCACCGCGCCAATCACCCCACGTCGCTCCGGATCCCCGAAACCGGGTTTCCCAGCGAGTAGGGGAGGCACAAAAGGTGCCAGCCGAATCCCACGTCCACAGGCTTCTCCCGCCTGTGGTTTTTAGTGGGTCTCCGCCTTCGTCGTGGCAGCCAGACCCTGAATTCCATGGAGCGGATTCCTCCTGATCAGAGGAATTCCGCCATTGCCGGAGGCGCTAACCTGGAAGTCCTCAGCATCACCAGATTCCAGTGAATAAAATATAGTTGTGATTTACCAATTGCTGGTCATTGTATCTGATCATGCACATCATTTCCCCAGAAGCATTGTGATGAAATTGAGGTAGGATATATGGGGGGGGGGGGTGTCATTTGATGAAATTAAATGGGGTTCTCAAAAAGGATTCAATTAAGTATTGGTCCCTTACCTTTCCCACCCCAACCTGGCCACAGTGATCCATATGATGGTCATCTCCAGGCTTGACTTCTGTAATTCGCTCTACGCGGGGCTGCTCTTGAAGCTGACCCAGAAACTCCAGAGGGTGCAGAATGCTGCAGCGAGGCTCCTCACTGGGTCTCTGCCATTGGAGCATATTCACCCAGTGCTTTTCAAACTGCACTGGCTCCCGGTAGAGTACAGGGTCAGATTTAAGGTGCTGGTTTTGACCTTTAAAGCCTTTCACGGCCTAGGACCCTCGTACCTACGGGACCGCCTCTCCCAGTATGCCCCACGGAGAGCCTCAAGGTCCATAAATGGCAACACCCTAGTGGTCCCAGGCCCTACGGAAGTTAGATTGGCTTCAACCAGAGCCAGGGCCTTTTCAACTCTGGCTCCGGCCTCGTCAAATGCTCTGCCTCATGAGACCAGGGCCCTGCAGGATCTGCTTTCTTTCCGCAGGGCCTGTAAGACAGAGTTGTTCCGCCTGGCCTTTGGCTTGGAGCCAATTTGATTCCCTCCCTCTCTTTCTTTTCCTTCTCCTCCTGCGAGGAGGCTACATTTTAATATTTTAATGTTTCAATATTTTAATGTTGTATTTTAATTTTGTTTTTAAGTTGTAATCATTCAACTTGTTTTTATTATTGCTTGTAAGCCACTCTGAGCCCGGCCTTGGCTGGGGAGGGTGGGGTATAAATAAAAATTATTATTATTATTATTATTATTATTATTATTATTATTATTATTTAAAATACCTGTTTCTTAACCCTGAGAATGGGATGGAGTGCAAAATGCAGGTGGCAGAATTTCATACCATTTCCAAAAAAGAGTTAATCCAATTTCCACATTGTGCTTTGTGTTCCAGTATAAAATTGCACCATGTCTGGGAAAGCATGCAATCTCTAATTTCATCATTTCCTACCCCCTTACTGGACTAGTTCTTTCCACCTGGAACCCTCAGGCTCCCTTCTTGGCCTATAAAACCCTCCAAGCTAGGCTCATCCTCCATCCTTCACCTGCTTGTTTGTTCTGAGCACTTTAATCTCTTCAGCACTATGACGACTTTCCTGAGTACTTGTCTCCTCTTGGTCATCCTTTGCCCAGGTGAGTAGGAGCCTGAGATCTTGAATTCTTTCTCCAAGAACATTCAGTCAAGGGGCTAGTAGTGTCCATATGTCACCTTTGAAACAAGAGAGGCAAAGTAGTTGTTGTGGAAGATGATAGGTATCCGAACAACATGACCAGTGCAACACAGTTGATGCTACCTATGCGCTTGTAGCCATACAGAGCTCTGCAGGAAGGAGAGGAGGTCTAGCTAATCAGAGGACTGGGTGAGGGAGAGCAGAGCAGGGAGGCTGGCAGGAGAAGATAAAAGCAGCAGAGCCAACTGTCTAGAGAGACAGGGGGATTGGTCCTCCTTACTGTTCCATTTACTCATGAGGAGGCCAGTGGAGAGGAGAGGAGTTAACTTTAGCCCTGCACTAGGCTGCTTGCTGCAGAAAACTATGGCTCTTGCTAGAGGCAACAGATCAATGGTTCTTTGAGGCACTGAGAGACCTCTAACCATAGATGCCAACCCTATGGGGCTGGGAACACCTCTGCCTCCCCAATTATGTGGTGATGGGTCTGAAAATTCCCCAAACTTGAGAGGCCCCATTGTGCCTCCTTGCAACCTCCTTGAACAGGTTGTACTTGTGGTCTCAAGTGCATACAATGAGCACCCCAATGTCAGGCAGAACTTGGTGTCTCCCTTTCACCACAAGTTGAAAGCACTGGTTGCAAGAGCGGGGAACCAGTGCAAGGGCCATCCCTGGTAGGGGATTTGCTTTTTGGGGGAAATCTCCCTAGGTGGAAGTAGCCAGTTAGCAGTGACTGGGGATGGAATATGGCCCCTGCAGTTGTGGGCCTTGGGCTGGAGGAGTGGTATAGGGAGGGGTGAAGGGGTTTTCTTCATAACTCTGCAGCCATTTTCCTGTGGATAGGCAACAGTTTTGATATTTTCCTGGTAGGTACTGTGGTGTAGTGGTTAGCGTACTGAGCCCAGGAGCTGAGAGAGATCAGATTCAAAATTCCCCATTCATCCACAAAGCTGATATTGAGTCTTCTTTAGTGGTTGGGTCCTGAAGGTCCATTTAGAAAGTGTGCTTATATTTCCTTATGGAATGGGGCAAGGGGCAATTTTTACATCTGCAGAGCCTTTTTGAGCCTCAGGATTATTATGGGGAGTGGGGTGCATTTAGCATGGCTCCAGGTAAAAGCAAGGCTAAGGTGGGCCCTAAGGGCAAAGGAAAAGCATCTGTACCACAAAGGGAGCATGCATAGGCATCCCATTCCCCTCCTGTTCTGTGGAGGAAGAGTCGGACTAGGGGACTATAATGATGTTCCTCGAGGCCCTGAGAAGGCAGAAGGCAGCCCTACTGCAGCTGTAACTTCAAGTGCTTGTCAGCTGGCAGAAGCAAGAAACACAAAATGCTAACCAAGGTGCTGTTAATTTAATTTCAACAGGTTTGGATGCCTTGGAAGTAAGTACCGGTTTTGCTTCGCAGGAAGTGCCAGAGGTGGAAGGCACGCAGGAGGTGGTCATGGCAAAAGGTGAGGCATTATATTCTCAGCAGTGGAGTTGGCCAGGGTGGCATCCCCAATTGCCATGGATTTGTCAGGGTTGGAGTCCAGCTCAGTGGCCTTTCTCCCCTCCAGTGGTGGCTGTGGCTTCCACTGGATTCTTCCTTTATACAGGGGGATCTGCCACTTTGTTAGATGCTTGTAATCAGGAAAGGGGCCCAGGATCTGTGGATGTGACCAATCTCCCTGATCTGCATGGATAACTCTGATGCCCCCCTTTCATCCAGTAGCACCCATCAGCCATAGGCGCCTGAGGGGGCCCGAGCCCCCTCAAAAATTCGTTTGGGGGGGCTCTGCCCCCAATAATTTAAGAAAATTATTAGTTATATTATGCTTTGTAAAATCACAAAATTATGTTGGTATTTTTTATTTTCCTTGTTTGACGATAGTTACCTTTTAAAATACATTCAGTAATGAGTTAAAACAAAGCCACTCCTGATCTAGAGAGGGGGTGGGGTTGGGGGCTCTCGACCCATCAACAATCTCGCGGGGCTGGCGTCAGCCCCGCGAGAAGCGGGGATTCCCCCTAGCTCATTAATATTCACTGCACACGGCGGCAGCCAATCGGCTGCCGCAAAGGGCGGGCCCTCACAGGTTCACTTAAGGTCGGGGCAGCCCGGGGCTCGCCCCTTTCGTTCCCCCAGCAGCAGCAGTTTGGAGGTCTTGGGCCCCTCCAATATTTTTTATAAGTCAGTATGGGCCCCCGCCCTCCCCCCAATATTTTTTATAAGTCGGTGCCCCTGCCATCAGCTCTGAGGGGAAAAGAAGGGAGAAGGCGGGTCTATATCTTCAGTGCTGCCCCACCCTGATCCCTTGGATGTGGTTAAGTGGACGCCATCCCATTTTCAGAGCCATCAGCCCCCACTGGGTTTCCATCGTCTCCCAACTACCAAAGAAAGGATTTGGAAAGGGGAATATTGTGTTGTGTTCACTCACTTAAGTAGGGAAATTGCCAAGAAAGGAAAGGACATTGTAGGTGAGATTGATGCAGGCAAACCAAAGCACAGGAAGGTGCCAGTTGGTTACTGGGGTATTTAAATTTATGCCAGAATTAATATATCAAATTATGGATTTATGGAGCATACTCAGAGGTCATGGGGGGGTGGTTTGAAGACCTATGATGAAGCTTTATGCAGCTGGGCAGCTACTAATTAGGCCTGGAGTGAGGGGAAAGATACTAGTAAATGGGAAGAAGGCTTTGTGTCTTTCCATTTCTGTGTCTGGAGATGTTCCTGTATGAGGAATGGAGAGGGCGGAGAGATGTGTGTTGGCGTGCATGCAGTCTCTAATCCACCACTACATGCGGATCCTGAGACCATTAATATTGCTCGTGTTTGGCTTGGAATATTCTGCTCCCCAAAGACTGGACAATTTATGTTTCCTCTCCTCTCCTCTCTGCAGTGACAACTCTGGAATGTATAATAAACAAGTCCAGTACTTGTCTTATCAAAGGAGGAAGTTGCTTTTCTCAGCGTACTGAAACCAATTTAAGTGAGTATGAAGCCTTTCTGTCATATTAACTCTAAGTGTGTGTTTGCATCCTTTGGTCTCTGGGGTATCTAGAGTGACAACAGAATGCTGATCTCACCAACCTTGAGGAACTCAACTAACTTTTTCAACAATTAAATATTAGAATTAAAACTATATATAAAATCTGTTTAAAATGTAACAATAATTACAATAAAAACAACACAACCCCAACCCTTTCCGTAAAAGCAGTCATTCTCCAAAAACCTGTTGAGACCCACTTGTAAAATGACAACAAGGTGGGATTTAGTCTAGATTCTTGAGTAAGGTACAATAAAAGCAAAAAATAAGATAAAGAAGAAAACCTTGTGTTGAAACCCATCCATCCATCTCTCTCTCTCTCTCTCTCTCTCTCTCTCTTAGCAAGGGAGTTCCAGAGTCTGTAAGGAGCCACTGAGATGGCCCATTTCCATATCATTAACTAACAGAGTGTGGAACCTCTCTCACACTCTCATACTTTAACTCAGGGAAGCCTCATAGATCCACAGAGCCACTGGTAACCTTCTCCTGACTTTTACCAGCTGCTTACTGTGAACAAACTGTGCACAAATATTCAGGCCTCATCTTTCTCTGACATTTGTCTCATAGCTCCCCCTTAACTCCTAAATGACAATCCCTCAGTGAATGATAATTCCCAACTGCTTAGAAAGCAACCAAGTCAGAGTCTACTCTTCGTTGGTGCAGGCACATTGATGTATCAATGAGGTGTGCAGCAAGTGAATGCACACAAGGAGACATGTGTTGGGTTCAGATTAGTCCACAACTTTATTGATTACAGGGATAAACAGCTTTGACACAGACACTGGGCATGTAACCAGTCCGCCTACTGACTGATAGACTACTGGGGATGACCAATATTGGAATCCATCAACAGCATGAAGAGCATCCTGTGAACCTCAAGTAGACACTGGCAAGGGGTGCTCTGTGCCCTGAATCCCTGAGCTGGATGTATGGACAAGGAATGCATTCTTCCAAGATCCCTGAGAGGGATCCCATCTGACAGGGTGGGGCTTCACCTCCCATTCCCACTAAGAATCCAGCCCAATGATTCTTCTGCTGCACAAAGTGTTGAAAAAGAAGGTTGCATAAAAGATAACTGCCAAACCTACAACACCTGGAACAAGTCCAGCATGCCATTAAGGATATCCACAAGCCACGCCTTGTAGCCGGCTGCTTAGTAGTGTATAATCTGTCCTGTAAAAAGTCCCCTTGGGCATGCACATTTTGCTTCATCACTTTGTTCATCTTACTTGGTCCTTGTTAACTCAGATGGGATGGACAGTTCCCCTCCACACTTGCCTCTTTCATTTGCTGGGAAACCAAGCAACAGACAAGCATTTTCCTTGTCCTCCTACTGTATTCTGTCCACACAGACTACCCAATCTCCTCCTCCTCCTTCATTTGTTGTTTTCTTCCCTTGAGTCCTGCAATGTTTTCTACTGAAAGCAAAGCAGAATGCTGTGACTTGGGTCCATTTGTCACTTCACTTTGCTCTCTCTCTCTCTCTCTTTTGTAATTCGTTTTTATTGGTTGCTTTAGACATACATTCATCAAATCACATTGTAAAAACTTGATTTTCCTGTAATTAAACATATATTTTTAAAACTATGAAAGAAAAAAGAACAAAAATACATATTGATTGATTGATTTGATTCATTTGTAATCCATTTCTGTTTGACTTCCCTCCCCTTCTTACCTCTGTCCTCAGTTTTACTTAGTTGACTGTCCCTCCTAACACAGCCATTTATTCAATAACCTAATTCCATTATGTTTTACTTTTTTCTTCTTCTTTTCTTACAGGAGTTACTCTAAACCGGTCAAAAAAAAATATTCTCCATAATGGAGAATAATGGTCTTTCAACTACTGTTTGAATATATTTCAATCATTTTTATTTTTTTGTATTGTTTGATCTTTTTATCTGACCTGTCCGCTTGTCCAGTTCTGTATACTCCATCAATTTGATCAACCAGTCTCTCTTTGTTGATAAGGTCTCCATTTTGCAATTCTGGGCAATCAAGACTCTTGCTGCTGTGGTGGCATACATAAATACTTTCTTAAAGTTTCTTGGAATTTCATCCCCCATGATCCCTAAGAGGAATGCTTTGGGCTTTTTTCCTGGTGCATAAAAGTAATATTATTTAAATATTTCTAGAAATCAGCTTTATTATCATTGGGTGCATATACTCCTATCATCACTAATTTTTCTCCTTGTACCATTACTTAAATTATTACAATCCTTCCCTCCTCATCTTTGAAAAGCGGTCTGGGTTTCATATAGATGACCACGCCTCTCTTTTTACTCTTATCTGACAAGATAAATTCTGCTCCTAACTTTTTATTAATCAGCACCCTTCTGTGCTTTCTGGATATATGTTTCTCCTGGAGACATATTATGTCTAGTTAGTTTTCTGTTAAGATATGTTCCACTCTGTTCCTTTTAAATTTGCATTCTGGTGGGTGGATGAAAAATTCTCTCGTGGATGCTTTCCCTGTCTTCCAGACAGTCTTAATATTAGTTCTTTTGTTTATATTAAATTTGAAGAATTCTTCTATTTTAAAATAATAATAATAATAATAATAATAATAATAATAATAATAATTATTATTATTTTCTTCTCCCCCTTTTATAAAAACCAAATAAAATTTCTTCATCATATATATCTTTACTCTAACTGAGCTTTGACTTCCTCCTGTCCCCCTCTCTGACTTCCATATGTTATCACTTTTATCTTAGCATTTCTAAATCACACAATTTATCTTAACTCCATACTTAAAAAACTTAATTTTTATAAACAGGTATCAAATCATAACTTAACAAAATATTTTAAATCAACCCTGCAAGTGTTTTCAAATGTTTACAATGTTCCTTCATATACCTTTTTACTAAAGGTATGTTTGACAATCTTTTTCAGTTCATTTTATATATCATATCCCAGTACGCTTTAATCTTAGTTCACTTCCACCACATATGAAAGAAATTCCCTTCCTTCTCCTTATATTTCCAACATACCTTATCTTCTAAATTTTAGCAAGTTTAGTCAGCATCAAATACCACCAATACATCATCTTCATTAAATTTTCTTTTAATGTCATACATGCAGTGAATTTAATTGTTTTTGTCCATGGTCTTTCCCACATCAAATTTGAAGAATTCTTCGAAAGCTTTCTTAGTTTTCTGAATTATTCCTTCATCATTAAGTAATGCTTCATTCATCATCTATCTTTTCTGCCCTCTTTCTTTCCCCTTCAGGAATAGGGTAAAGGTAAAGGGACCCCTGACCATTAGGTCCAGTCGTGGCCAATCTGGGGTTGTGGCGCTCATCTCGCTTTATTGGCTGAGGGAGCTGGCATACAGCTTCCTAGTCATGTGGCCAGCATGACTAAGCCGCTTCTGGCGAACCAGAGCAGTGCACAGAAATGCCGGAGTGGTACCTATTTATCTACTTGCACTTTGAGGTGCTTTCAAACTGCTAGGTTGGCAGGAGCAGGGACCGAACAACAGGAGCTCACCCTGTTGCGGGGATTCGAACCATGACCTTCTGATCGGCAAGGCCTAGGCTCTGTGGTTTAACCCACAACACCACCCGCATCCCCTTTAAAGATAAAGGGACCCCTGATCATTAGGTCCAGTCATGGCCGACTCTAGGGTTGCGGCGCTCATCTTGCTTTATTGGCCGAGGGAGCCGGCTTACAGCTTCCGGAATCCTTCAGGAATAAGGACACTGAATTGTGATCTGATAGGGACTTTGGATCAGTTTCAAATTTTCTCACTCTTAATGTTAATTCTTTTGAGATCCAAATTCCATCTTGCCTGCTGGAAGACTGGGTGGGTGTTGCGTTCGCAAAGTAAAGGAAGGATTGAACTCTGATTAATAAGAATACACACAGAGACTTGAACCAGCAAGACTCTGGGAAGGGTGCATATAATTGTGTCTCTCTGTGCTTGTCCATGTCCCCAGCCCCCTGGCCCAGGCCGTTTTTACTCACAAAAAAGCTTTTTACAGAGTGTTCGTAAGAACCAATCAGATTTCTTCTGAGCATTTCCACAAACCCACGCGGGGAGAGGTTAAACCACTAAAACTAATTAAGCACAAATATTTCTGGGGTAAATAAATTGAGAACTACAAAGAAGAGTATCTGGCAACCCTGGAGGTAATAAACAAGCAATACACATGATAAGAAGGATGGCCAGGAGGATAGCGACCGTTATCACCTTAATGTGAGATCTGCTTCCTGGCCCTAAGATGAAGATCCTAAGATTACCTATTAGAAACTACAAAGACGAAACTGCTCAGGCTTTGAGGACACAGGACGCCTGCCTGTCTAAGTGTGTACATGATTTGTCAGGCAAGGAGAAATGGGCAGCAGAGGCAAAAGGGCATCAAAAGGGCATGAATGTAGAATCTTATGGGATTTTATCAGAAATTATCGTCAATATATCAAACCCAGTCAACACAATGTCTTCATCATGGACACGATGGCCTGATGTATATTCTATAATTCCTCATGGTAATCCCATCTGATCCCTACAGTTGGGCTCAGAATAATATGAGAATTCCTTTGCCCTTGGATGTTTAAACATCCAAGCATCTACTAAATTTCTATTAACTGGAAAAAAAAGTTTGAGGTAATCATCCTTTTTTATTATCTACACTTCTCTGAGTTCTATCGTGTTCGAAACAACTCCATTCAGATCTCCTAGGAGAATTATTTTCTCCTCCATATAGTCTAACACTGTTTCTTCAGGTGTTTATAGAAATCAGCTTTATTATCACTACTCAAGGCAGAGTATGTTTTACCAAGTAAGAGGGGACATTCTTTTTACCCCTTTCTTCATGCCAGATTTATTTGTTCAATTTTAAATTTCATTTGTAGGATTTCCCTTTTCTGCTCTGTTAAACTATGGGGATATGGAGATTTCCTGCTTCTTGGAACCAGCATCATGGGCTGCTACTCTCTTGCTTCAGAACCATCCCCCTTTCCCCTCCTTAACAAAGAGACAAAGAGACCAGGAAACTCCTCTTTGACAACGACACTTCTATGCTGACCCCAAGACTCCCTCTTTGGGGTTGGGGGGATGCGTAGACTTCGTGTCTTCCCCCTCAAAGCCCATTAGCTAGTGAGCCCTTCTGAGCTCATGCCATGTTCCATCCTGTGGGAAACCAGAAGTCACTTCACTTTACCCCAGGGTAGTCATAGCTACTGCCCACTACTGCCCACCTTTCTTGATGGTAAAATTTCCTTAAAACCCACCAGTGCTTGATGGAAGGAGGATTCAGCTTGTGCTGTAGAACCCCCTACTGCCCACCTAGAATCCTGAAATGGCCACTAGTAGGTAGTAGGGACCAGGTTGACAACCCCTGCTTTACACTCTCATGTACTTTTGAGTTTTTTCTTGCACAGGCATGTCTGCAAGATTTGGGATGCTGCGTGGGCCAGAGTAGGCAATGACCAGAGGCGCAGCCTATCCACTGTCACACTGGGATGCAAACAACATTCCTGAAAAGGAGGAAGGGGTGAATGGAGATTCTCAGACCAATCAGAATGAATTTACCTGATCCAGGCCACATCTTATAAATATTGTCCCCAACGCCACCACCCCACTCTCTCTTTTTAGAACCAGTCTCCAATTAAGGTAAAGGGGCCCCTGACCATTAGGTCCAGTCGCAGACGACTCTGGGGTTGCGGCACTCATTTCACTTTATTGGCTGAGGGAGCTGGCGTACAGCTTCCGGGTCATGTGGCCAGCATGACTAAGCCGCTTCTGGTGAACCAGAGCAGCGCACGGAAACGCTGTTTACCTTCCCACCAGAGTGGAACCTATTTATCTAGTTGCACTATTACCTGATGCCGAATAGGCCTGCAACATATAGTAACAGCACATAGCATCAAATGCTGAAATACTCTGATGACAAATGAAGCCACAGAAATCATTTTTTAAAAGGAAAAGGGGGGGGGGGACATACTCAGACAGATATAACTGCTTTTCCCCATAGAAGGTTGTGTGCAAAAATATTTCCTGTATTGAGAAGTGAGTTCAAGAGATCAGAAAATTAGAGGAAACAGATGAAAAACCATCTTCTCTCGTTTCTCAGAAATATCGTACATAATATAAGGAAGCTTCATGAGTCAGGCCCCTGGATCAGCTAGCTGTATATCGGGTAGAGATGGGTAGTGGATCAAACTATTCTAGACTCTATTGTATGGGCAGAAAAGCAAGTCCATCTAGTCCCATTTATGTGCAAGTTGTTAAGGAACTATCCTAGAATATTCACATGGTATTGCAGAAGAAATTATACTTTATGGATTAGTTTGCTGAATTCAGTTGTTGCCAGGTATTTTCTCTTAAATCACCCATTTGCCCAATGTATTTATATTTGTACGTTCATCAATTTGAATTTTTGCATATCTAGCTATTCCTTCAATTCTTTCTAACAGATGGCTCTAAAGAGACCTACAAGAAGAAGGGTTGTGCTGAAGATTGCATCTCAGCAAATGCCACCTTTTCTTCAGTAGAAAGAAAATACTTCCAACATATCCACCATTGCTGTAAAAAATTTTTGTGCAACCTGGGAGAGCTTGAAAGTAAGTATATCTATCTATCTATCTATCTATCTATCTATCTATCTATCTACTGTCAAAGATAAATAGCACTGAGCTTTCAAATTTCTTTCTTTGTTACTCTAAGAAAAGCAATACTGTTCCAGTCCAAGATTCATTCCTGGGTCATTCAATATCAAGTAATCCAACTTTTTTTTACCTCATTTAACACATTTTTAAAAGAAAAGCCTAACTAGCTTTTCAGACACCATTTAATTGAATAACTTTCTAAAGAAATGCCTGAAGCAACTAATATTATAGTTGAGATCTTGTTTATTCTGTTATATTTTACTCCAAGAAGACCCATTTATCCCAAATAGAATCCTATAAGGCAGACATTTATGTACAAAATATATTTTGAAAAATGTGAAATTTGCAGGTGGCTCTTTGAAATATTAAATAATCAACATATTTTTTTGGAATTTTAAAATCATATTAATTTTTTTAATCCTTTTTTTAAAATTGAAAATTTGGTAACTTAGATTTTTAGATTTAGAGTAAGTCCATCATGTGACATATCATGAAGCTCAGGTTCTGCAGGGATTTTTGTTTTTAGTTTTGACGTACAGTGATACCTCAGATTACATACGCTAAAGGTTACATACGCTTCAGGCTACATATGCTTCAGGTTACACACTCCACTAAGCTAGAAATAGTGCTTCAGGTTAAGAACTTTGCTTCAGGATAAGAACAGAAATCGGGCTCTGGCGCGGAGGTAGCAGCGGGAACCTTATCTAAAGTAGTGCTTCAGGTTAAGAACAGTTTCAGGTTAAGAACGGACCTCTGGAACGAATTAAGTACTTAACCTTAGGTACCACTGTATCTCAATGCTGGGCTGAGCTTTTAAGGCCTTTGTGTACTCTGGCAAGGTCAAATTTCTCTCTCTCTTTTTGAAATGTCAAACCCACATAACTCAAAAACGGGATGAGATAAAAAATTAAAATTTTAGATTTAAACTTAGTTTTGATCACTCAACAAGTGTACAAAAGATGAGAAAAGAAAATTAGATGACATGAGTTGTATCACTTGATTGGGTGCCAGTGCAATGTTCCCTTGCCAGTAATTAGGGACAGAATTTTGATATGTCAAAAAAAATATGTAGTGAACTGCCCTGTGATTTTTGGATGAAGGGCAGTATACAAATTTAATTCCTAAAACAAATAAGTAGATATTGAGCTCCCAATGGGGCTTCATTTGTGGAGTAAAAATGCGATTTGTGGAGTAAAATGGGACGAGTGATACTGAATAAGAAGCTGGGACTGAAACTGCCTTGATCATGCTGGCTGATAATATCTGGTGGGCTCGGGACAAAGGTGAAAGCAATGTCCTAGTTCTGCTGGATCTATCAGCTTTTGATACCATTCACCATAACATCCTTCTGGATGTTAAAAGCAACATCCATTTTCTTTTTTTTATTAACCGGCCAATCAAATCAAATTACCGTATTTTTCGCCCTATAGGACGCACCGGCCCATAAGGCGCACCTAGTTTTTTGGGGGGAAATAAAGGGGAAAAAATTATCCCCCCCCCAGGTGCGGGGCTGGGGCGGGGGAGGCCCGAGCTTCCCCCGCCCCAGCCCCCAAACAGGCAGCTCTCTGCAAGCCGTGGGAGCCCAGCGCTGGCTCCCGCTGCTTGCGGAGAGGTCCGGGAAGCCGGGACGCGCTGAGCTCAGCGCGCGCAGGCTTCTGCATGCAAGCAACTCTCCGCAAGCAACGGGAGCGCTCCCGCTGCTTGCAGAGAGGTCCGCGAAGCCTGGACGCGTTGAGCTCAGTGCGCGCAGGCTTCTGCATGCAAGCAACTCTCCGCAAACAGCGGGACCGCTCCCGCTGCTTGCGGAGATGTCCGCGAAGCCTGGACGCGCTGAGCTCAGCGCGCGCAGGCTTCGGCATGCAGGCAACTCTCCGCAAGCAGCGGGAGCGCTCCCACTGCTTGCGGAGAGGTCCGCGAAGCCTGCAGAGCGAGAGGGGT
The DNA here is from genome assembly GCF_964252035.2 of Podarcis erhardii. Taxonomy (NCBI): domain Eukaryota; kingdom Metazoa; phylum Chordata; class Lepidosauria; order Squamata; family Lacertidae; genus Podarcis; species Podarcis erhardii. The sequence continues at coordinate 80,362,038 of NC_138511.1, read as the reverse complement.
CGGTGAGCACCGACCCCTCTTGCTCTCCAGGCTTCAGCGAAAGCCTGCATTCGCCCCATAGGACGCACATACATTTCCCCTTCATTTTTGGAGGGGAAAAAGTGCGTCCTATAGGGCGAAAAATACGGTAAATCACATCACATAAATTCAGAATTACAAAGCCAAATTTTAAATTTTGTTGGGGGGACCCATATTTCAAGATCCGAAGGGGGATTCTGATCATCTTCTTGCTACTGCATTAATGTTCAAATCAGTCCAAATCAATCCAAACAGAGTTCATAATTCTTTTTTTTTTAATTAATTTTTAAAGAAAATTTTTCTTTTACAAATTATATAAACACACTCATATTCAATATGATAGACAATTTTTTGGACTTCCCCCCGCTCCCTCCACAATCCTCATACTTTTATATTTATTCCACATTTCCTTTATAACTGTATTGCCAGTTTGTAAATCTTTACAGCTCTTTTCCCTTTTACAATACCCTTTCTCATTCACAAAGCTTTCTTGCCGCAGTCACTGCATATTGAAAAAGTTTATAGTCACTTCTATTAATTTCTCTTCCTGTGATTCCCAACAAAAAGGCTTCTGGTTTCTTCACAAACGTATATTTAAACATCTTTTTCAACTCATTGTATCTCATTTCCCAGAAACCTTTTACTTTCTTACACTCTTACACCACATATGGTAAAACGACCCTTCCCTTTCCTTACATTTCCAACATTTATTACAAGTTTTATACATTTTTGCTAGTTTAATGAGAGTGATATACCATCTATATACCATTTTCATAATGTTTTCCTTTATCGTCATACATGCAGTGAATTTCATATTTTCCTTCCATACTTTCTCCCAATCTGCTAACTGTATATTATAACCAAAGTCCCTGGCCCAATGTATCATAACCGATTTAACTTCTTCGTCTTTTGCTTGCCATTCCAGTAGCATTTTGTACATTTTTGACCGTACCTTATAATCATTATTTATTATTTCTTTTTGAAATCTAGACTCTCCTTCAATATATCTCCTCTCTTTACAATCCTTTTTAAACATTTCATTTGTTTGGAAGTAGTGCAACCAGTCATATACATATTTTTTGACTTGTTCATATGGCTTCAGTTTCCATTTCCCCCCTTCTTTAAGTACAATGTCTCCATAAGTCATCCAATCCTCTCTCATATTTGTCTTTTTGACACTCATGACCTCCAGTGGGGATAACCAATGAGGTACATTCGGTTCCAAAATATTTTGGTACCTATCCCATGTTTCTATTAGGGCACCTCTAAAAATGTGATTAACAAAACCTTTATGAGCTTTCTTCTTCCCCAACCATAAGTAGGCGTGCCAACCAAACCTGTTGTCAAACCCTTCCAAATCCAATAATTTATTGTTTTTTAATATTATCCAGTCCTTTAACCAACAGAGACAAGATGCTTCATAATAAAGTTTCAGGTCTGGCAGGGCGAAGCCACCTCTTTCCTTCGCATCAGTTAGTAACTTAAATTGTATTCTTGGCTTTTTGCCCTACCAGATATATCTTGAAATCATTCTTTGCCACTCTTTGAAGATCTTTGTCCCCTTGATTATTGGGATCATTTGAAATAAAAACAACATCTTTGGAAGCACGCTCATCTTAATTGAAGAGATTCTGCCCCCAAAAGATAATTTCATCCTACTCCACACTTCAAGGTCTCTCTTTATACTGTTCCAGGTTGTCACATAATTGTTTTGAAATAAATCAATTTTTTTTGGGTTAACCATATTCCTAAGTATTTTACCTTCTTCGCCACTTCCATCTCTGTTTCTCTTTGCACTTCTTCTGTTAGACTTTGATCCATATTCTTCACCATTAATTTAGTTTTCCTTTTGTTTAATACAAATCCGGCCACCCTTCCAAATTGATCAATTTCTTTTATAACTTCGTTTAAACTACTTGTCGGATCTTCTACCGTAATTACCAGATCATCGGCAAAGGCCTTTACTTTGTATTGATTTTGACCTACTGTGACCCCCTTTATTAATTTGTTTTGCCTGATTGAACTAAGCAGGACCTCCAGAACCGTAATGAATAACAGTGGTGAAAGAGGGCATCCCTGTCTTGTACCTTTCTTTATGTTCACTTCCTCTGTAATTACATTGTTTACAATCAATTTTGCTCTCTGTTCTGAGTAAATTGCCTTTATACCATTATACCATTATAAAAGTCCTCTCCCACTTCCATCATTTCCAAATTTTTCAACATAAATTCCCATGAAACATTATCAAACGCTTTCTCTGCATCCACAAACATTAGTACGGCTTGTCTCTCATTACTGGCAGTCAAATATTCCAAAATATTTATTATATTTTTTACATTGTCCTTCATATGCCTGCCAGGAAGGAAACCTGCCTGATCTTCATGGATATGTTACAGATAGGTAGCTGAAGGACAGTGTCCTTCAGCTCTCTATATTGGACAAACAGGCCAGACCTTACGCCAAAGAATAAACGGACATAAATCAGACATCAGGAATCACAAGACAGAGAAACCAGTAGGAGAACATTTCAATCTCCCAGGACATTCTATACAAGATCTCAAAGTAGCTGTTTTACTACAAAGGAATTTCAGAAATAGACTGGAAAGAGAAGCTGCTGAATTACAACTTATCACCAAACTCAAAACCATGGAGAAACCTGGTCTGAACAAAGACCTTGGATTCTTATCTCATTATACATGACAAAGCCATTTTTCACCTTTTCACCCCTTGCTTTTTCCTGTAAGACCTATTGCAGTCGTTAAGAGTTGTCAACAGGCTCATCACAGCTATCTGCCAATCACCCATTCCCACCACCCTTCTGAGTAATACCCCTCCCCACCTTCTCACTATATAGAAGGGTCTGGAAACTTCTGTTTCAGTGTATCTGAAGAAGTGTGCATACACACGAAAGCTCATACCAAGAACTGACTTAGTTGGTCTTTAAGGTGCTACTGGAAGGAATTTGTTTTCTTCATGGATATGTTCTTGCAGTATCTTCTTTAATCTTTTTGCCAAAATACCCGAAAAAATCTTGTAATCTGTGTTTAGCAGAGATATCGGTCTGTAGTTCTTAACTTGTGTGAGATCGCCATCTTGTTTTGGTATGAGTGTAATAAAGGCTTCTTTCCAAGTTTCCGGTATATCCTGTTGTTTCAAAATATTATTCACAACTTCTTTTAGTGGTACCGTCAAGGAGTCCCTCATTTCTTTGTAGTAAGTTGCTGTAAATCCATCTGGTCCTGGTGCCTTCCCTTTTTTCATCTCTTTTATAACTTCTACTATCTCTTCCTTCTCTATTGGGGCATTCAGTCTGTCTTTCTTTTCTGTCGGGATCTTTTGCACCTTTTTTTCTTTTAGAAATTTCTCTATCTTCTTTATATTATTTTTATCTCGTTTTGCATACAAATGTTTATAAAAGTCCAAGAATCCTTTTCTAATACCTTTTGGGTTTTCTATTTCTTCGCCATCCACCGTAATTTTGTTAATTGTACTTTGTTCTTTCCTTTTTTTAATTTGCCATGCAAGCCATTTTCCTGGTTTGTTTGCGAATTCGAAGTTCCTTTGTCTTAGTCTTTTGATGTTCCATTCGACTTCCTTGTTTATGATCATGGCAAACTGTGTCTGCAAAACTTTGATATTTTGTTTTATTTTAATGTTATTTGGCTTTTTAATTAACTTTTGTTCATTGTCCATTATTTGTTTTAGAATTTCCTTCTTCCCTTTCTCTCTGTTCTTATTTTTGATCGCATTCTGTTGAATAAAGAATCCCCTCATTACCGCCTTGCTTGCATCCCAAACTGTACTAATCCTTGTGCCTTTATTCATATTATCTGAAAAATACTCCATCAATTTTTTACGGGCTTCTTTAATAATTTTTTCATCTTCCAAAAGGTAGTCTTTCAATCTCCATCTGAATGTTCTCTCTTCATACACTTTTATCTCCATTTTTATCGGATTGTGATCCGAAATTACTCTGGGTTGAATTTCTATTTGCTGGATTCTGGTAGTTAATTCATTTGAGATCCAAATTTGATCTATTCTTGACATGGACTGATTCGGTTCTGAGTAAAATGTGAACTGTTTTTCTAATGGGTGTCTAAGTCTCCAGATGTCAATTAAGTTAAGATTTTGCACCAATGAGAAAAAGGTATTCGGTAATTTACCTTCTTTACTGTCACTTTTTTCTCTTAATCTGTCCATTTCCGTTGATACAACTCAGTTCATATCTCCCATTATTATCATTTTTTGATCCATATATTCAAACAATCTTTCTTCCAATTTCTTATAAAAATCAGTCTTGTTTCCATTGGGTGCGTAGATCCCGACGATTATTAATTTTTCGCCCTGCCAATTGATCTGTATTGCAATTATTCTTCCTTCTTCGTCTTTGAAGATCTGTTGAGCTTCTATATTTTTCCTTACATAAAGAACTATGCCTCTCTTCTTTTCTTTGTCTGAGGATATAAATTCGTTTCCCAATCTATTGTTGATCAGAATTTTTCTATGTTTCCTTGCCACATGTGTTTCTTGAAGACAGATGATATCCAAATTTTTCCTTTTTAAATATTGTTCAATGTTATTTCTTTTCTTCTTTTCATTCATTCCATTAATGTTCCAATTCCATAATTTCAATGCCATATTTTCTGTTGATTAAAAAATATAAAATTTTTGTTCTGGTTTATCTTTTTATAATTCCTCCTCTTTTTCTTCTTCCTCCTCCTCTTCTTCTTCTTCCTCTTCTTTCTCCTCCTCTTCTTCATCCGTCTCTCTGTTCTTTTTGTACTTTCCTTTTATAAGTTTTCCTCCCATCGGGTCAATTCCTCTTACCACACCTTCTTCCTCCTCCTCCTCTACCATTAATTCTTTGTATCATCTCTGGAACTTACTTGTTTCTTCGGGACTTGTAAGTCTGTGTCTCTTGGCTTTATATATGAAAGAGATCCCCTGAGGGAATTCCCATTTAAATTCAATCTTGTTTTTCTTCAGAATTTGGACCAATGGTTTATACGGGTCTCTCCGTTTCAACAATCTGACCAGTATGTCTTTAAAAATAATTATATAACTCCCATCAATGTTCAGTCGCTTCTCTCTATTTTTTTTTGGAGTATTAAATTCCTCATATCTTTATCTTTAAAGGTGATCAGGCAATCTCCTGTAACCTTCCTTGTCTTGGTTGTCCTTACTCTCATCCTGAATGCATTCTGAACCCTCTTCTCTACATCCTCTTTTTGTAATTCCAACCATTGAGCAATTTCCGTTATTAATTTATTTTTAATATCTTCTCCTTGAACCTCTGGAACTGCTCTCAGCCTTAAGTTCACCTCCCGTTGCCTCAATTCATTCATGGAGATTGCATCCCATAACTCCTCCTGTGTTTTGTTCATTTCTGAAATTCCTGCCTTCATCTTCTCCTCTTCTTTTTTAACTTCTTTTATCTCCACTTTTGTCCTTTTTAGTCCTTCCTCAACAGATTGTGTTCTCTTAGTAACTTCTTTTATTTGGCCTTTCAATTCTTTTACTGTATCGTCAATTTTTTGGTCCATTTTCCTAATTTTATTATCCACCTGCTCAATTCTAGTATCTACATGTTCCAATTTATCCTCCAAATTCTTCTCACTTTCTGCGAACATTTTTAAGATTTCGGCTTCGAAATCTGCCTCAGGTTTTGAACCTCTTCTTTGAACCTCTTCTTTCTCCCGGTGTTCCTCCCTCCCCAGCTTTCTTTGGTAAGTGAGACATTTCCTCCTGCTTTTCCAGCCCAGTCCCTTTTCCGTTAGGTCAATCCCACTGCCTCCCTATTTTAGTTGGGTCCAACCCCCAGTATATACTTATATCCCTCCTCAGAACAATTCTTATATCAAACATATAAATGACACTTTCATCAAACATATAAATGACACTTTCATCCAATCAGAGTCCATCAAATTCAGTCCAAATCTAAATATAATCAGGTTAATTCCCAACAGTTAGAGTTGTCTGCAAAAGTCTTCTTGCCACCAATTAGGCTAATCCAAACGTGCAAATATTTATTTTAAATGTGACCAACTCTTGCCAATTGTTGAGGCCAGGAGGAACTATGGGGAGAATTCTTGAAATGTTGATGTCAAAACCAATCTTCTGCCACCAATTAGGTTAATCCTTATATTAATATGGGTAAATAGTTCTTTTAAACCAAAAAGCCAAGAGTTGTTTGTCAAACAAAAAATAAAAGTCCCAGAAAAAAAACAAGTTGTTGTATGTCTTCTGACCACTAGGGGCCAAAGTTCCCAAACAGTCACCGTTTTAAATTGCTCAAATATTTCAATAAAAAGAAATTTCAACAGAGAAAAAATAAAGCGTTAAAAGGTGAACCAAATTATATCCAATCCTGAAAGGATAGTCCCGATCAATTTAAGAACCTTCTTTCCACAGCAAACATCAGACAGTCTCATAGATCTTATAAGTCTTTAACAATGGAGTCTGGAAATCCCCTTTCTGTTGCACAGTTTTTATTTTACCACGACACCAAAGTCTGATTGCGTTAACTCAAATTCACAAGCTCCAAAAAGGACTTAAATAACTCCGTCTTGTTCCTCTGCCCCCCTTTTACTTTAAATCTTCTTTGCTAGTTTGTATCTTCCCAAAAGGGTTATTTTTTATCCAGTTAAAGGGGAGAAGAAACAACAGCCGCCAGCGGTAACTTACTTTCACTTTTGATCGCTTTGTTGTTTGCATGCATCTAAGCTGATTGCGGATAAAAAGCCGGTCTCGTGAGTTCAAATTTTTTCATCCGGTTTCTTTCCTTAATTTAGATTCCTTCTTTACATCCACTTAAGTCCGAATTTCTTCCAAATCGAGAATTGAGAGCTCTCCTTGCAAGCCCGGGGCTTCGTTTCTCGGAGGTAGCTATGGCCTCCCTGCAGCCCGCTCTCCCCCCCCCCGCCGTTCTCTTCACCCCTTTTAGGAGTTACCTGACGGCCGGGTGGTTCGCGTTTCGGCTGCCTGCGGGAACCTGAGTGTCAGAACACCCTCCTGACACTACTTTGAGGGGTCACTGCGCCCTGTGACACCCCCAATCCTCCGAAAAACCCGGGATTCCCCGAGAGGGAAAATCCCTGCTTGCGCTCGGATCGCTGTCAACCGGAAGTTCATAATTCTATCCAGTCTTATCTTGCTGTTTCCACATCACATCTTGTTCATATATTTTCTCTTTTTTCTTTATGATCTCTTCTGATAGTCTCCTTAAGCCGATAAACACCAATAATAATCCTGTGTGAATTTTTCCGTTCTTCCAATCCTCAAATCGAGATGGTTTCCATATATCAACGCCTTCATAGATAACATTGCTCTTTCCATCATTAATCTCGCAAAACTGTTGCACTTAAGTCCCACTGAGGAGTTTCACCCACAATATAAAAACAGCTCTATTTTTCTATTTCTCCTCTCAGACTTAATTCCTCTGACAGAACTTCCCAATATGGCGACGGCATTTTTAACTGCATCATTCCAAAGCTCTTGTACATTCCACGCTCTTCTTAAAACATGCTTTGGTTTGAAAGTTTATCTCCACACAGCCTTAAATCCACAGCTTAAGTCCTTAAAACGACATTTCTGACTCGTGAGGGGAGGGGATTCTTGTTTAATCACATAAGGAAAGGAAGGAAGGTTTTTTTTCCTCCCCCATCAGTCATTTGCCATACCGAGTCTTGGCGTATCTTCTCATGATTTCTCTTGTTCCTCCGACTCGTCTTATTTTATCAGAGATCTCTTCTGTTAGCAGTCTTTACTCCCCCTTCTTCCTTGAGATATGTGCATTCCTTCATCCAAATTGTTTCTTTTGAAGTTCTTGCAGCTAGTGGTGCGGATCAGGGACGGCGTCCAGGAGCACTGGAATCCCACAGGAGGGCTTTGTGCCTAGTGCCCCCATCCCTACAAATTTGGGGGTGGTATAGGGTACAGCAGGCAAGGCAGTTCCCCCCACCATCCTGGGGGGGGGGAGTAGGGAGGCTAATTACTCCCATCATAGCCTCCAAATTACCTCGTGTGGGTCGGAGAGATGTTATTGTCAGCCATCTTCCGATGTGCCCCCTAGTGGCCCCCGAAAAAAGCAACATTTTTCAGCCATGGGCTGGTCCACCATCCCTCAGACCATGTGGTGGGCTGGACAATATTTTTTTGGGGAAAAATGAACGAATTCCTATGCCCCACAAATAACCCAGAGATGCATTTTAAATAAAAGCACACATTCTACTCATGTAAAAACATGCTGATTCCCGGACCGTCTGCGGGCTGGATTGAGAACGCGATTGGGCCACATCTGGCCTGGGGATCTTAGGTTGCTTGCCCCTGTTCTAGACCGTCTAGAGGGGCTGGGAGCAGGGGCACGGTTATACAGTGGTTCTGCTCCATAGATAGATAATACTTTATTCGGCTATAAGCCCACAAGGTAAAACAAATCAATAGATAAAATAGCATTTTACAATCTAAAATATCAACTAAAATATTTCAACGCATAATCTCCTTCACATTACTTGCAATCTCTAGATGTACCATATTATGGCCTTGAAGATAAAGATGGTGCATAGAGTTTACTAGATTTTTAATAGTCATGCAGCATTCCATGAAGTCTTTTATATGAAAGAACTGAAATCAGGAATCTGGCAACCTGTAATGTTCTATAAGAGTCAATGTCCTGGAGTATCCTCCTGGGCCATGTTCAGAAAGTGGGGAGGGGATGAGTGTTCAGACCAGACCCCTGGGCTCTCACTTGTGAGGGGTCGAAGGGTTCCTCCCCTCTCCCATGCTTTGCAACACCTACATGAAGCCACTGGGAGAGATCATCAGGGGGTTTGGGCTGGGTGATCATCAATATGTGGATGATACCCAGCTCTACCTCTCTTTTAAATCGGAACCAGTGAAGGTGATGAAGGTCCTGTATGGGTGTCTGGAGGCGGTTGGAGGATGGATGGTGGCTAACAGATTGAGGATGAATCCTGACAAGACAGAAGTACTGTTCTTGGGGGACAGGGGACGGGTGGGTGTGGAGAACTCCCTGGTCCTGAATGGGGTAACTGTGCCTCTGAAGAACAAGGTGCACAGCCTGGGAGTCATATTGGACTCACAGCTGTCTAAGGAGGTGCAGGTCAATTCTGTGTCCAGAGCAACTGTCTACCAGCTCCAACTGGTATGCAGGCTGAAACCCTACGTGCCATGAGAAAAAAATAATAAAATTTTAGATTGAAACTTAGTTTTCATCACTCAACAAGTGTACAAAACATGCCCCCCCCTTTCCTTTCTGAAAGCTCACCCTGGGACTCATCTTGATGGGGCAGAACTGCAGAGGTAATAACTTTATAGTTTGTGGATATTAGAGGCAGAATCTTAGTGTGATGTGTAGCATTTTGTAAGTTAGGAGATGCTTTATAAATGCTGTAAACTGCCCAGAGTGGCTGGGGTAACTGAGCCAGATGGGCAGGGTGTAGATAATGAAATAATAATAAAGTTATTATTATTATTATTTATTAAGAATATTATTGGAGCACTGAAGACAGAAAGGTTCCTTCACTCTAAAGACACTTCAATATATGCGGATGTTTTTGGTTTTTTTGAGGTTTTATATTTTATTGCATTGTAATGTATTAAGGTATAAAATTAAATTTTATTGTAGTTTCCAAGCCTGGCTTGCTCTGGTCCATGGATTCATGAAGAGTTGGACACGACTAAATGACTAAACAACAACAGGAGCCTCTTTTTAGTATTAAGTGATATATAATAATCATTAATAAATAAACAAATACACACCAAGGCTTGCTTTATTTATTTATTTATTTATTTATTTGTTGTTTAAAAACTTTACATAGTAAACTTAATCAGAGGAGTGTTTCCAACATAATAACAAAGTATACAACATATTATACTTAAACAAGATTATATACCTAACTCTATTTCATAGTAATAAGCAGTATGTTAGTATATGTAATTAGTGATTGAACACTATACATAATAAACCAAGCACCAAAAATAACAGTGGCCAATAAGTCACATTCACAACAATAAACTCCCCAACTCACTCCCTGAAAAATACCACTGCTTGTCTGCTCATCTCAGGTCTAAATATCTGCATCATCAACATCATTCATTGCAGAAACAGAATGAAGTAGAGATGTTGCAAACCTCTCACAAGATTAGAGAATTGAAGCCTAGAATAAAGATAAATGGGCTGGAATCATGTCTTGACTTTAGTATTTCCTTCTGGCAGTGCCACCGAGGCGCTTGAATGGGCTGGAGTGCCCAAACCGTGGTGTAGCTGAATCAGAAGTTTCTGAGGGTTCAAATGCCATCAAGTGTTACGATGAGGAGACTCAGTGCATTGACTTTGATCTTGTTCATGGTAAGTAGAACCGCCTTGCAATGAGTGTGGGGGGGTGTTTGTGTGTATGTTACTATTTCATTCTGTTTATGGCTTCCTTCCAGAAAATAGATTATTTGTACATTTGAGGCAAAGTTTCTTTTTTTCCTGAAAACATAACTTACCTCAAATCCCATTTGCCTTGTATGTATATAGATGATTATGTATATATCCGGGGTGGGGGTTTGAGAAGGTGAGAGAAATAGTCTGTTTGTTAAATTACATGTAAATGTTTATTAAAAGAGTGTTTTCACCAGTCTTTAAAAGAAGTAAAATTAGCCATGGAGACCTGATCTGGAAAGCAGTATCAATGAAGATGAGCCCTTGCCCCAGAAGAAGAAAAAATAGACTTTTTAAACATACCTCTCGCATATTTATTTCATGTGGTGATTTTCAGATGCTTTCTATACTTCCTCAATATAGTTGTAAAAAATTAAGATGCTCCTATTTTTTCTTTTCTGGACGCGGGTGGCGCTGTGGGTAAAACCTCAGCGCCTAGGGCTTGCCGATCGCATGCTCGGCGGTTCAAATCCCCACGGCGGGGTGCGCTCCCATAGTTCGGTCCCAGCTCCTGCCCACCTAGCAGTTCGAAAGCACCCCTAAGTGCAAGTAGATAAATAGGTACTGCTTTCTAGCGGGAAGGTAAACGGCGTTTCTGTGCGCTGTGCTGGTGCCGGCTCGCCAGAGCAGCTTCGTCACGCTGGCCACGTGACCCGGAAGTGTCTCCGGACAGCACTGGCCCCCGGCCTCTTAAGTGAGATGGGCACACAACCCTAGAGTCGGACACGACTGGCAGGGGTACTTTACCTTTACCTTTAGTTTTTCTTTTGCACACACACACACAAACACAGGTTGCTACCAAGATGCTCATCTGACCTTATCTTTTTTTCTTTACTTTACTAGACGACAGTGAAGTTCCTGATAAGGTCGTCAAAGGCTGTGCAACACCAGTTTTTTGTGAATTGGCCAAAACATCAATTCTTAACCAGTACTTTTCAGGCATGATAACCGGAGCACGATGCTGTGGAGCTATAGTTTCACCAAAGCAACTCAGCTTTTAAGGGTAGTTAGGAGAGAGCAATGTCTTCTTCCTCTTGGATTCCACTATTTTCTGCAACAGTAGTAGTGGTGGTTGCTTGTCTGAACATGGGAGTCCAGAGCAACTGGTATTCACAGGACTCCTGAGGCTTCTATTTGGTGAATGGGATGCAGGGAATAGAAAACTAAAGAAGAAATGTGGGTCTTTGGCTCATGAAAACATGGGATATGCGTAAAAAATTCCTTTGTTCATAATCAAAATAAATTGGTGAAGCAAATCAAAACTGTGTTGTGTGTCTGCATTTATCAAATTAAGAATATTTGGTATCAGTGGTGGTGAAGGGCACTGTGGTGGTGAAGGGCACTGGGTAATTATGAGTTATCTTATTGATTTAGGAAATATATATTCCAGTCCATATTTCAAAGAAATCTGATTGGCTTACAATAACGTAAATCAAAGACATACAATACAGAAACTTCCCACCCAACCTACTAAAAGGGAAACATCGAAGAAAGTTCTAAAATACAGTCAACTGTGGGCTATTGTAGAGGCTTTTCCAGAGATTTGCCACACAGCACTAGGCAGTCAGGGCAGATTGCTGTTGTTTGGCAGAAATCTGGAGAGGCACCACGGGATTCAGGAGTCAGGAACAGAAGATGATCCCTGCTGGATCTTGCCAAGGACATATCTAATTCACTATCCTGGTGCCAGAGTACTTAACCATATTCCTACAAGAAGCCCAGAAAATAAGGCATGCAATTACAAATTAAGGAAGGTGGATCTGGAATTCCAAGACTGGAATTATACATTTGTGCTTATTTATTGACAAGTATCAAATATTGGAGACCTGCTGATGGCTGTAATCTTCTCAGTTGGGCAATCTTAGAATATACATATTCAGTGGTACCTACATATTCAGTGGTACCTCGGGTTAAGTACTTAATTCATTCCAGAGGTCCGTTCTTAACCTGAAACTGTTGTGAAGCACCACTTTAGCTAATCGGGCCTCCTGCTGCCGACGCGCCACCGGAGCACAATTTCTGTTTTCATTCTGAAGCAAAGTTCTTAACCCGAGGCACTATTTCTGGGTTAGCGGAGTCTGTAACCTGAAGCGTATGTAACCTGAAGCGTATGTAACCCAAGGTACCACTGTATAACACTTTTGATTGGGTGAATAGTATTAGGATCAAAATATTTGAAGTTCCTACAACTCTGGAAACAATTATGTCAATTAGAAAGATATGGAATTTATTAGCTAATAAAAATAAATTCATTTTCACACACTAAATCCTACTTTAATAATCAGGCGGGGGGGGGGGTAATATGGAAAAACTATGATAACAGGTGTATTGACCTTGGACCAACTGATAGATGAGGAAGACTTCTATACATACAATATGTATGTTCTATGCAATATGTGTGTATAGAGGTGGTCCGATGGTAGTACTTGCATGTACAACATATTTTAGAAACTTTGTTTGGTCTGACGACCTTCACAGCATCTGAGAAACCCAAAATTTGGAGCAGCTGGATAGTTAATTTGATACTCAGTGGTTACTTTTTATAGATTTTTTAAATCATCAAATAAGTTTGATATGCAGACTTTAAGAAATGATTGGTATAAATAATTGGAATGTTCACTATTACCTAGATAGTGGGAAAATGTCTCGGCTTCGTTATCATACCAATGGATCTTAATCTAAGTCTAATGGGATAAGGGGTTGCTTGTGCGTAAGCGCCGAACCGCTCCAAGCTGAGTAGTTGGCTAAAACTTTCCCTGACCGAACAGCCCTTACTTCGTGGCTGTCTTAATCACTGGCAGAATCCGTCAGTGGGCGTTTCCTGAATTTCTTCCAACATAAAAGCTCCTTGACAGTGAGTCTCCGCCTAGATTCCCTGCGCGACAGCTTTCTGCGCAGAGTGGGCATCCCAATGGGAGGTCCTGAGCTCTCTCCGCTGGTCTCGCTGGAAGCGTCCCTGAGCCTTCCCTCCGATGCCCCCTCCTCCTCTCCTTCCTCAGCGGAGCTCTCCCTCTCTCCCTGCTGGTTCCCTCTCCAGCGTCTGGGAGCCTTGCCACCACCCTGGGCTCCGATGGCAGTTCCCTGACACTAAGGATTATACAACAGAAAATCCTTCTTAGAATCTATTGGTCTCCCTTGCATGTGTATAAGAAAAGATTATCTAATGTATCTCTTGGTTGGAGATGTATGATTGACAATTCTTCTTTGAAACACATGCTTTTACTGTGTCCCACACTTACTAAGTTTTGGGAGAAAGTGCTGGACACAAGCAAAGTAGTGTGCCAAAGACACTACTCAAAAAATTAAGATTTTCAGAAGCGACTATGCTCTTGAACTATATACCCATTGTATGGAAATTGAAAACAAGAAAGCAAACATGGATTCTCTGCACCGTAATGGTGGCCAAGAGACTGATACTGATGAATTAGAAGAATAGAGATTTAATTCCCTTTACTCAATCGCTGGAGAACATGACAACATTGGTAACATATGGACAGAAAACTTACTGTATAGGCGCAGATTTTCTTTGGATGAATTCAATGATATTTGGATTGAGTTTACACAGAATATATTAGGTTACTGACAATTATAAGTGCATTAGGATAATAAGAATAAATATACACATTTGTATATTATTTGTATGTTTTGCCATCCTGACGCCCCCAGGGCTTTCCTGGTATGCATGCCTGCACTCTCAGACTTCAGGGCACATAAAGAGTTCAGCAGAGTAGCTCAGCAGGGTTGGCAGCCAATGAATCACCTGAAGAGCTCATTTCATCAGCAGATGCGCTTTACTGAGGCATTTTAGTAAGCATAGTGGTTGCAAATCCTCAGACAGATCCCTGTCTGGGTACATAGCTCAAAAACAGTTTCAGAGAGAGAAATGCCAGCAACAGTTTCAGAGAGAGAGATGGCTCATCGTAATATGGGATATGGGTTAAATTTTCCTTTGATCGTAATCAATTAAATTGTTGTGGCAAGGTGATGTTGAAGAATCATTGCTTCATCACTGGTGATCTTTGGCTGTAGGGATGATTGCTGGGTCCAGAGCACACTCCCCACCCTGCACACTAGCAGACCCTGGTTACTTTGGGCATGTATTTGATTTAGTTCAGTGTCATGTGATGGACCTGGCAGTCTTGCAGCCTGCAGTTGCTTGTAGGTGGTTTAGGCTTTGGGCTAATAAATACATTACTATTGCTATTTAAAATAATATGATCTGTTAATAGAATTGCATTTTTAAACACATTCACATATCATCATTTGCTATCAGAACCTTAGTGCAAACTTTCTTCCTGGCAGACTCTGGGAACTGCAGTGGTGTGATGTCTTCTAACAGCAAATTTGATTTGGTTTCACTGGACTACAATTCAAAGGATCTTCTGGAGGATGATTCTATGTCTTTTGAACCTGGATACCTCCTAAATGGAATGCATAATCTGGAGTAGATATTAGGAAGACATATGTTCAGAGCAGATGTTGAGATGGCCTGATCCTGCAGGCTATGCCCTGTAACATTTCTCCTATGAAAATAAGGGTATTTTTTCAGGAAGCTTTTGCGAACCCCCACACTAAACCCTGTCCCTGCAGCTTACCCCCCAGGAATGAGACATGACCACAGTGCATGGGTTTAAAATTAAGCCACAGCTTTATTGAATTTCAGGTGTAGGGACCTTGGCTTAGGGTTTCGAAGGTATCCCTCTCATACCTGATAGGGGCTGAGGATGTGCAGGGCAGTCAAGCATTGTGGGAGGGGACTATAAATGTGAACTTACATAGCATACCCTCCCACTTCACCAAAGCTGTGAGTTTGACCTTATGACGCCACTCCAGGGCCAGTGGCTCCCACAATCCACCCTTTAATGGACCTTGATAAGGCCTAAAACTGCCACAAAAGACACCAAACTGGGGACTTGCCACCAAGATACCTACAGCTGAAAGCCCCCTCCTAAAGAGAACGGCTGCGCCCTGCCAGTCACCAGTCCTTGAGGCCCTAACGCACATCGCGCAACCAAATCGCATTACCGAGGGTGGGGGTCAAATGTACTCCATCCACACATAACAGTTGGGAAGTGTCCATTGTAATTTTGGGGTGGTGAATGGAGACACCGCTGATTTGGTGCATTGTGTTTTCATATGCGGTGGGAATGTAAGAAAGTAAAATGCTTCTTGGAAATGATTTATAATGAATTGAAGAAAATGTTGAAATATACATTTGTTAAGAAACCAGAAGCATTTTAACTAGGCATTACAGGTAATGAGATAAATAAGAAAGAAAAGAAGTTATTTTTATATGCAGTGACAGCAGCAAGAATACTGATGGCCCAGAAATGGAAACAGGAGGAATTACCTACGATAGAAGAATGGAGAACTAAAATGATGGATTATGCAGAACTGACAGAATGAGAGGAAGGATCCGGAATCGACAAGAGCAAAGATTTACAGAAGATTGGGAAAAGTTTATCCAATATATGCAAAAACTGAGTGGTAATAAAATTACATTTGTAAGCTTTAAGGAAACTCTGTGATGGGAAAGGGTTAAAAGGACAGAAATGTGTAAAAAGTAACAATAGGAAGGAATGACAGACAAATTGAGGGAAGTCAAAAAAGAGAAGTAAGAAGTAATTAAGATGTATGGAATGTATAAATTTGTTTTTATATTTGAAAACTAATAAAAATATAATATATATAAAAAAGGAAGGAGACATGACAACTGTGGATGGGTTTAAAATTAGGCCACAACTTTATTGAATTTCAGGTGTAGGGACTTTGGCTTAGGCCTTGGAAGATATCCCTCTCATAATTGACAGGGACTGAAGATGCGCAGGGCAGTCAGGCATTGTGGGAGGGGGCTATAAAGCGTGAACGTACACAGCATGCCCTCCCACTTCACCAAAGCTGGGAGTTTGACCTTATGACACCACTCCAGGGCCAGTGACTCCCACAATCCACCCTTTAATTGACCCTGCTAACACCATGTGTGGGTGCATGAAGATGCTACCCCCAGTCACAAAGATAGACTTTAGAATACCGACCTAGGCCTAAAACTGCCACCCAAGACCCCAAACTGCGGACATGCCACCAAGATACCTACAGCTGAAGCCAACCCCCTAAACAGAAGGGCTGTGCCGTGCCAGTCACCAGTCCTTGAGGCCCCGATGCACAGCACGCAACCAAAGGGGGGGGGGTCAAATGTATTCCATCCACATGTAACAGTTCCATCCACACGTATTGGCCCCTCTGCAGCACTGACGGGGAAGGAGACTGGACCAGAGGATGGTCATTGCTGAGCATAGGGCATGCACATTTTCGTGGTCTGCCTTCTCAGATAGAACCAGGCTGATGCCTTTTTGGCTATCAGGTCATTTCCTCCCAGGTGCAGTATCAATGCCTCTGGCGGGTTGTGGGCAGTGACGGCTCTGCGTAGCATGGGCATCAGAACACCCCAATGCATGCCTCGTTGTCCTATCCAATGTATGCTGGCATTAGGGTGGATGTCAAGGTTAGTTCCCCAAATGTGCGAGGCGACATGGATCATGGCCCAGGGTACAATGCTATGCCCCACAACCCAGATGTTTGTGCCGGGCACACCTGCAATAAAAGTCAAAGGGAAACAGTAAATGAAAATGTGTGGGGACGAATGTAGCCCTTGTAGGGTGCAGAATACCATCAGCCCAGAGTATTGATACTGGCAGAGTCCCAACCCTGGGCTGCTGCTGTTGAAGCTGCACCAATGTTGAAGGAATGACCTGAGAATTCCCTTGGATTGCCACCACAGGCCTCAATGGCCATAGGTAAGACTGCCGTGAACTGGCAGCACATCCAAGGGCATTGGTCTGCATGGATGAGGAAGGCACCCCAGTGGTTAGGACACACTCAGAGGAACTTGCGCATGTCTCACCACAGGCAGGGGCCATCCTGCTCAGAGGGGGCCAGTGTTGTGGTGTTACCCCTCCACAACTGGTCGGTTTGGATGAACGAATCTTAATTTTTAGGTGGAGCCCTAAGAAACATACATCAGTGTCTGTTAAACCTGAGTGTGGTGAGGAGGGGCTACTGACAATACATTCACCAATGCATAGAGCCCCAAAGAAGACCAGGGAGAATGCTGCATGGAAGAGGTGCATTTCAAAGTTTGACCAGCCCAGCTCTGGCAACTTGTCCCAAATTAACCTCAGGGTATCTGGTGTTATAGGCTTCCTGCCATCTTGGCGGGGAGGGATGATACAATGCCACCACGTGAGAAGCTTCTTGACATGGAAGCTTTCAAAAGGGTCAGGTCACCGGAAACATTTACGGAAGAATGAAATAGCTGCCTTGTAGAGCAGTAACATTTTGATGGCCAAGCCTCTAAATTTTAGGTGGAACCAGAATTTTAGCATGTCAAAGTCAGAGGCATGTCTGGAGGCCGAGCCATAGCGGCTGCAGAAACACTCCAAGGATGACCAAGCTCTGGCATATGAGCGCCTAGTGGAGGGTGGTGCTAATGCCAAAAATATTCCCTGCATTACTTCTCGCATCCAATCTGCCACAGGTCGTCTGGGAAGGGGTCAGGTATCTGTGCTGCCTCGGGTGCCAGTTTGCGGAAATCCTCCATCTGGAAATGAGATAAAGCACTTGCAATGTCGTTGTTAAGACCTGGTATGAAATGTGTCATGAAGGAAAAGTTGTGCGGAAGGCATTCTAGCACGAACAGGTGCAACTCCCTGATGGCCTGGTCAGACTTTGCTGACTGCCTGGCTATAATCCTTACCACTGCTTCATTGTCCGACCAGAAGCAAACCCTGAAATTCCTGAAATGGTTTCCCCAGATGCGAAGGGCAACAAGAATAGGAAAGAATGGGGGGAAAGTTAAGTCCCATCTGATGCCTGCTGCATGCCTGAGTAAACAGTGTAGGGCTCCATTACCAATAAAGGAATCAACGCTGCATTTTCTGAGAAGTGGTTGGCGACTAAAGTATTGCAATGAAAGAATTTAAAGTGGATTGGTGACCTTTTCCTTCAAAATTGTAAGAAGGGCTTCATATGTCAGTGTCACCATTTCCTTCCTTTGGTACAATTATTTGTACTTTTATTTATTAGATTTATACACCACCCGTCATCATTCGATCGCAGGGTGGTTCACAGAATAAAATATAGGATAAAAACAAGGAAGAAATAGAACAAAACTTCAGAACAACACCCCCCTTCCCACAGACACATTTAAAAGAAGGTGGATTCTCAAACTATGCACAGTTAAATCAGGGAAACTACAAAATTGAACACGTAAACTAGGCTGGATCCAGGAATGTCATTAGGTCCCAGTATCACCAGATGGCTGGGAAGAATTAGCATGTGATGCATTAATTGTTTATTACTTTGTGCCTGACTGAGAACATCTTGGTCCCAAGGACATTGTGATGAAACTGAGGTGGGGATAAAGTAGGAGGGCATGTGGTGAAATTTAATGGAACTCTAGAAAAGTACTCATCTACTCACAATTCCTGTTTTATGAGAGTAAGGGTGAGATGGACTGGAAGGGACATTTATCTTGTATTCATCTCTGGAGTTTGCTGGCACAGGCATATCATGGACATGGCAGGTGACAGGATGGCCACAAGAATGACATAGGAGATTGGTATTGGGTTGAATTAGGCCACAACTTTATTGATTACAGGAAAGAGTAGGTTTGACTAAGGCATTGGGCATGTATCCTGCAACAGGCAGCCTGCTTGCTACCTGAGAGGATTAAACTACCTGGTGAGGTCAAACCCCTGCTGGGGAGTCAACTGCAAAATGGATTGGATGCCCCAACCCTTAAAAAGCTGCCAGTGTCACCCTTCCTGGACCCCTCTAATGGGGGTACCCTTGTGACTAAGGATGCAGTGCAATGCCTAATCCACCCAAATTGTGACAGTTGCTACAAATCGGCTAATTTGCTTGTAGGAGAAAATTCCTCCCTTGCCCTGAAATAGGTAAAGGGACCCCTGACTGTTAGGTCCAGTCACGGATGAGTCTGGGGTTGCTGCGCTCATCTTGCTTTAGTGGTCGAGGGAGCCGGCATGCAGCTTCCGGGTCATGTGGCCAGCATGACTAAGCCGCTTCTGGCAAAGCAGAGCAGCACAGAAATGCCATTTACCTTCCTGCTGGAGCAGTACCTACTGTATTTTTTACTCTATAAGACACACTTTTCCCCTCCTAAAAAGTAAGGGGAAATGTGTGTGCGCCTTATGGAGCGAATGCAGGCTGTGCAGCTATCCCAGAAGCCAGAAAAGCAAGAGGGATTGCTGCTTTCAGTGCACAGTAATCCCTCTTGCTGTTCTGGCTTCTGAGATTCAGAATTATTTTTTTTTTCTTGTTTTCCTCCTCCAAAAACTAGGTGCGTCTTGAGGTCTGGTGCGTTTTATAGGGCGAAAAAATTGCACTTTGACATGTTTTTGAACTGCTAGGTTGTCAGGAGCAGGGACCGAGCAATGCACAACCCGCATCCCTGGCCCTGAAATACAGAGATTTAGTTAACCAGAGCAAGGTCCATAGGCAACGTGCCCACTTCTCCCCTCTGGTCAGGCCACTAAAGACTGTGTGATGGGATGTATAATCCCGTGATGATCAGCCAGGGTCCCAGGTGAGGGAATATTGTCCTTGCTGTAACTTAGTATTATTATTAAAACTATCACTGTCTCTGGAGGCCAAGGCACGTAAGAGACTTAACATGGAGGCCTACTGGCCAAAATATTGGGAAATAATTGAAAAAATTGGAGACAATTGGAGGTTGCAGAGCTTGGAAAAACTAAAAAACAAGGTGCGAGATTGGTTGCATTATGCTCAAATTCAGGAGGTTTTCAAAGTGGATAAAAAGGTTGGGTTCCAGGTGGAAAAATCGAAACTAGAGACAGAACTGTTAGAACCAAAAAACAAATTACTTTCGAGAATGTATAACTTGCTGCTTAAATGGAATACACAAGATGAGACAGTTAAATCCGCCATGATAAAATGGGCGCAGGACATTGGGCATAACATTATGTTTGAAGACTGGGAAAGGTTATGGAACACCGGAATGAAATTCACGGCATGTAGTGCCTTGAAGGAAAATATTATGAAAATGATATACCGGTGGTACATGACCCCAGTCAAGCTCGCTAAGATATACCACCTGTCTGATAATAAATGTTGGAAGTGTAAGGAGGCGGAAGGGACATTCTTTCACCTCTGGTGGACATGTCCGAAAGTGAAGGCCTTCTGGGAGATGATTTACAATGAGCTAAAAAAGGTATTTAGATATACCTTACCTAAGAAACCGGAGGCCTTTCTTCTGGGCATTGTGGACCAGAAAGTGTTAAAGAAAGATAGAACCTTTTTTATGTATGCTACCACAGCAGCAAGGATCCTGATCGCAAAGTATTGGAAGACACAAGATCTACCCACGCTGGAGGAATGGCAGACGCAGTTGATGGACTACATGGAACTGGCTGAAATGACTGGCAGAATCCGAGACTTGGGAGAAGAAACAATGGAGGAGGACTGGAAAAAATTTAAGGACTATCTGGAAAAACATTATAAGCTGTATGAATGTTAAGAAATTGCACTTTTTAGGAAATGCTAGCTTCAGCAACCGTAATTAATGAAATGAAAACTAAGGTAACAAGAAGTTGGAGGTGGAATTACGAAATAACTTTATTGTGGTTAATTTAAAACATATGGGAATTGGGATACAACACTTTGAAAATTGGTAACACGATAAAATGGAAGATACAATAAGCTGTGAAACAAGTTAACAAATTGCTGATGTTTTATAATATAAAGAATGCAGGGTCCGGTAGATGTGGGGAAGTCCGTTAGATTTGCTGAAAAAAGGAATATGGAAATATGAAATTTTTCTATTCTATTTCTGTTATCTGTTTTCTATTTCTCTGTCTTTTTTTCTGTATTTCATAAACTCAATAAAAATATTTTTTTTTAAAAAAAAAACTATCACTGTCTCCCCATCTCTCCTATACCTCTGCTGTTGTTTAAAACAAGCCTTTCTTTCTCTTTAATTGTCTCACTCTTCTTGCTGTACCCAAATGTCTTTCTTCCATTCCTCGGCTTCATAGGAGAGAGAGAAAAGATGTGGAGCCCTCAAAACCTCTATAGGACCTTTGCACAATGTATTTCCTTCCTGGAACAATGTGTTTTCTTCAACATGAAATTCCAAATTCAGTGTAGTAATTTATAATCAATATTTCAATAACAAGGGAGCACACTCACTCTCCTTCATACCCACAACTTCAGTAAACTGGTTAACTCTCTCTAACTGAGCAACCAACATGCAGGCTTCCTCCTAAGATCCAAATAAATTTAAATATATATTAAATATCATCATGAGATATGCGCTGAAAGAAGACTGGAAAATAGCAGAAAGCAGGAAACCAGGAAAAGGGAGCGGTTTATGTGCAAGGGAGTAAGAAAAAAGAGGAAAGGTGAAAAGGGGGATGAAGGGGGTGATTGTGAATGTTGGTGTGTCTGTGGAAAGGAGACTACAGAAAAAGAGGGAGGATAAATAATGGAAATAGGGGATTATGTGTGCAAGGGAGCGGTCAGATAATTAAAGAGGAAGGGAGGAAGAGGAGGTGAAGCTGAAGATAAGTGAGCCAAATGGCAGGGGGTTGGACTCGATGGCCCTTGTGGTCTCTTCCAACTCTATGATTCTATGATTCTAAGTGGTTTGCAAAAAGAGCGTATCAGGCATGGGAACATGGTAATTTGGAAAGGAGGGTATGAAAATGTCTGCAGAATAGGAAGGGGTGGTGTCACCATAATTGGGTGGAAAATGAGAAGGTGCTTTAATAGTTGCAATGTGTTGCAGGAGGAAGATATAGGAGGTTATTACAGGCTGGTTTGCTTTCATTGTGCGGTTGCAGGAAAGGAGGGGGACGTTTCATGTGGACATGGACGTGGGTTTTAAAGTGAAAATGGGTGGAGAGCAGGATTGCAGGATTGAAGAGAAAAGTGGCTTGAGATATGGAGTTTGGAAGGTTAAATTCATGACTAATGGTTCGATTGGATGGGAAGGGAGAGGTTTAGGGTGTTGGTGAACAGAGGGAGCTGAGGAAAGCCCTACTAAAAATGTTAAAAGTTCAGAAGTGTAACAATTTATCCACTCTATCTGCTTATCAAAGTGGTCAGGGCTGAATAAAATAATCAACTTCGAATGACTTTAGGCTATTATGCCCTCTTTCTGGAAATCTGACAAAAAACACTAGGCAACTAGGGCAAATTGCTACTCTTTGATAGACCACTGAAGATGCACTGAGGGATTCAGGAGTAAGAGATATAAGAAGATTCCTGGTGGATCACCCAAAAACTCATATAGTCCAGCATAGTATTCTTAGGAAACAGATGCTTGTGAGAAGCCTCTCCCACCTGTGATCTCCAGAACCTTAACGGAGAGTCTCATTGGCTATTACACAGGAGGAAATGTAGCTATTGTGACTAGTACTCATCTGACTCTCATAATATGAGAACCTGTGGACATGCAATGAAATTGAGTAACTTGATGGTTATGTTCTACCTCTGCTGTTGGGGGAAATGTGGATCTGAATGTCTGTTGCTGGGAAACAGTAGTAGGAGAGTGGCGTTGCTCTCATGTCCTATTTTCAGGCCACTGTAAAAATACTTTTCTTGGGCAGATGGCCTGATTCAACAGGCTGATGTAAGTTCTAGCCTGTTGCAGTTTATAGGAAATCTTCTTACAGCAGCCAAACTCCTCATTGCTTCCAAGTGGTGTTCACCCATTGTACCTGCCACAGAGTTCAATGTTCCATAATGTACCTGCTGAAGACGTCTGGCTTCATAATTTTATCTAATTTGACTGCTCATGTGGCTGAGTGTGGGGAGCCAAAAGATCGAACAGGTTGAGACACTATCAAGCCCTTTTTTAATATGCTCCTGGGGTTGAGAACTCCTGGCCTGGGAGCCAAATGCAGCCCCCACATAACTCTTTACCTGAAGTTTCACTAAATCAAAATGGTGAAACTTTGAGAGCTGCACAGCCCCTTTATTATCTATATGGGCCACCACAATGAATATACTATTCATCATCAATTTTATTTATGAAATTTCTATCTCATCATTCTTGCCAAAGGAGCCCTGGCTGGATATTCAAATGGTTTTTCATTTGAAAATCTCAGTTTATCCTGTCTCTTCTCTTCTCTTCTCTTCTCTTCTCTTCTCTTCTCTTCTCTTCTCTTCTCTTCTCCAATTACTATACCACTATTCCTCCCACACAAGTCGAAATTGGATGATAAAAAACATTATAATGTAGGGCTGGCAAACATACAGATGTTCCCAGACATTACAGGGAATTGACCTCTGAAAAAGTTACATATGCTTCAGGTTACATATGCTTCAGGTTACAGACTCCAATAACCCAGAAATAGTTCCTCGGGTTAAGAACTTTGAATCAGGATAAGAACAGAAATCGTGCTCCATCGGCCCCATTAGCTAAAGTGGTGCTTCAGGTTAAGAACAGTTTCAGGTTAAGAACAGACCTCCAGAATGAATTAAGTACGTAACCAGAGGTACCACTGTATTGGGTTTGGGGCTTTTCAACATTTTTTATTTGGTCCCACACATCCTGTCAAAGAAACGTAAGGAAGCAAACAACAGAAAAGAATAGAGTTTCAAATAAAATGAAATGTATTTAAAACTTTTGAAAACATCAATAACTTTAAAAAGCCGAAACACACCTTCCCAGTCAATAATTTGAAGGCTAATAGCTAATAGCCTTCAAATTATTGCAACCTTAACTCCCTGGATCAATAGGAATTTTAAAAACTCGTGAAACATCAAAATGGGAGAGGTGAATGCAGTGCACCAGAGTGGACATTCCCTGTCATGGGCCAGCAACAAATAGGAGCTACATCATGGGGACTTTCCTTGTTAATAATATGGTCCATATTTTATGAGCAAAATATTTTTTAATTGCTATGTATATGATTTATTTTTCAGAAGTTAAAGTTGTATGAGTTTTAGTTGTAGCTGGAGCTTGTAAACATTGCTTTATCAGCTGGCCTCTCTACTTGACCTTTGTGCATCTTGGTTAACTGTATCTCTCCCTAGGTAGAGAGTGGCCAGGATGATTTTAATACCTCAATGAAGAAGGGAAGGTGTGGTCCTATAATAAGAACAATGGCTGTGCGGCCCTTCATCCTTCATGGATTTGGATATTTTCAGGCTTTCTTGAATGAGATAGATTATGGAGACAGGGGTAGACAACATAGTGTGCTCCAGACAATTCCCATCAACCCTAGTTGGAATGTCTGGCTTTTGAGGCGATGAGAGTTGTAGTGTAGCCACCTCTAGAAGTCAGCATACTACCTCTCCCTGATCAATATCAATTTCTAGCTCAGCAGACTCAGCTTTAGCTAAAACAACCTGTGTTATATTATTTGTAAATCACAGTTTGATATGACAATATTGGTGCAGACAACTATAAACAGTCATACCTCGGGTTACAGACGCTTTGTGTTGCACGTTTTCGGGTTGCGCACCACACCGAACCCGGAAGTACCGGACTAGGTTACTTCTGGGTTTTGGTCTCTCGCATGTGCAGAAGCACAAAATCACATTTTGCGCATGCGCAGAAAAGCCGAATCGCGACATTGCAGGTTGCGAACGCTGTGGATTGGGAACGGGCCTCCCACACAGATCACGTTCGCAACCTGAGCATCCACTATAAGGGAATTCATTCTCGTATAGTACCCATTATTCCTCCCTAGAGGATTCTGGGGTTGGCATTTTTGTGAGGACTATGGACAGAATATTTTATTCAACTTCAAGGAACCACACTTCCAAATATTTCTAGAGGATATATTTTGAAAAATGGTGAAATAGTACAAAACTGAACATGCTCTGTTGGCTGGTCTAGGAATACAATCATGTTCCAGCATCACCAGATTCCTGTGAACAAAATATATATGTGATTTACCAATTGCTGATCACTGTACCTGATCATGGACATCATTTCCCCAGAAGCATTGTGATGAAATTGAGGTAGGATATACTAGGGGGTTATTTGGTGAAATTACACAGGGTTCTCAAAAAGGATTCAATTAAGGAAAATACCTGTTTCTTAACCCTGAGAATGGGAGGGAGTGCAAACTGCAGGTGGCAGAATTTCATACTGATTCCAAAAAAGAGTTAATCCAATTTCCACATTGTCCTTTGTATTCCAGTATAAAATTGCACCATGTCTGGGAAAGCATGCAATCTCTAATTTCATCATTTCCCACCCCCTTACTGGACTAGTTCTTTCCACCTGGAACCCTCAGGCTCCCTTCTTGGCCTATAAAACCCTCCAAACTAGGCTCATCCTCCATCCTTCACCTGCTTGTTTGATCTGAGTGCTGTCAGCTTTTGATCTCTTCAGCACTATGACGACTTTCCTGAGTACTTGTCTCCTCTTGGTCATCCTTTGCCCAGGTGAGTAGGAGCCTGAGATCTTGAATTCTTTCTCCAAGAACATTCAGTCAAGGGGCTAGTAGTGTCCATACGCCACCTTTGAAGCAAGAGACGCAAAGTAGTTGTTGTGGAGGTTGATAATCAGGCATCCGAACAACATGACCAATCCAACACAGTTGATGCTACCTACCCCCTTGCAGCCATGCAGAGCTCTGCAGGAAGGAGAGGAGGTCTAGCTCATCAGAGGACTGGATGAGGGAGAGCAGAGCAGGGAGGCTGGCAGGAGAAGATAGAATCAGCAGAGCCAACTGTCTAGAGAGGCAAGGGGATTGGTCTTCTTTACTGTTCCATTTACTCATGAGGAGGCCAGTGGAGAGGAGTAACTTTAGCCCTGCAGTAGGCTGCTTGCTGCAGATAACTATGGCTCTTGCTGGGGGCAAAAGATCAATGGTTCTTTGAGGCACTGAGAGACCTCTAACCATAGATGCCAACCCTATGGGGCTGGGAACACCTCTGCCTCCCCAAGTATGTGATGATGAGGCTGAAAATTCCCCACTGTGCCTCCTTGTACATGTTGCACTTGTGGTCTCAAGTGCACACAATGAGCACCCCCAACGTCAGGCAGAACTTGGTGCCTCCCTTTAACCACAAGTTGAAAGCACTGGTTGCAAGAGCGGGGAACCAGTGCAAGGGCCACCCCTGGTAGGGGATTTGATTTTGGGGGGAAATCTCCCTAGGTGGAAGTAGCCAGTTAGCAGTGACTGGGGATGGAATATGGCCCCTGCTGTTGTGGGCCCTGGGCTGGAGGGGTGAAGGGGTTTTCTTCACGAACTCCCCAGCCATTTTTTCGGTGTATAGGTAACAGTTTTGATATTTTCCTGGTAGGTAGTGTGGTGTAGTGGTTAGCGTACTGAGCCCAGGAGCTGAGAGAGATCAGATTCAAAATTCCCCATTCAACCACAAAGCTGATATTGAGTCTTGTTTAGTGGTTGGGTCCTGAGGGTCTATTTAGAAAGTGTGCTTATATTTCCTTATGGAATGGGCAAGGGGGAATTTTTACATTTGCAGAACCTTTTTGAGCCTCAGGATTATTATGGGGTGTGGGGTGCATTTAGCATGGCTCCAGGTAATGGCAAGGCTAAGGGGGGCCCTAAGGGCAAAGGAAAGGCATCTGCACCACAGAGGGAGCATGCATAGGCATCCCATTCCCCTCCTGTTCTGTGGAGGAAGAGTCAGACTAGGGGACTATATAGATGTCCCTCGAGGCCCTGAGAAGGCAGAAGGCAGCCCTACTGCAGCTGTAACTTCAAGTGCTTGTCAGCTGGCAGAAGCAAGAAACACAAAATTCTAACCAAGGTGCTGTTAATTTAATTTCAGCAGGTTTGGATGCCTTGGAAGTAAGTACCGGTTTTGCTTCACAGGAAGTGCCAGAGGTGGAAGGCACGCAGGAGGTGGTCATGGCAAAAGGTGAGGCATTATATTCTCAGCAGTGGAGTTGGCCAGGGTGGCATCCCCAATTGCCATGGATTTGTCAGGGTTGGAGTCCAGCTCAGTGGCCTTTTTCCCCTCCAGTGGTGGCTGTGGCTTCCACTGGACTCCCCCTTTATACAGGGGGATCTGCTATCTTGTTGGATGCTTGTAATCAGGAAAGGGGCCCAGGATCTGTGGATGTGACCAATCACCCTGATCTGCAGGGATAACTCTGATGCCCCTCCCTCATCCAGTAGCACCCACCAGCTCAGAGGAGAAAGGAAAGGGAGAAAACAGGTCTATATCATCAGTGCTGCCCCACCTTGATCCGTTGGATGTGGTTAAGCGGACACCACCCCATTTTCAGAGCCATCAGCCCCCACTGGGTTTCCATCTCCTCCCAACTACCAAGGAAAGGATTTGGAAAGGGGAATATTGTGTTGTGTTCACTCACTTAAATAGGGAAATTCCCAAGAAAGGAAAGGACATTGTAGGTGAAATTGATGAAGGCAAACCAAAGCACAGGAAGGTGCCAATTGGTTACTGGGGTATTTAAATTTATGCCAGAATTAACATATCAAATTATGGATTCATGGAGCATACTCAGAGTTCATGGGGGGATTGAAGACCTATGATGAAGCTTTATGCAGCTGGGCAGCTACTAAGTAGGCCTGGAGTGAGGGGGGAAGGTGGCTGACATGGCTCCATTTTATATCTCACATATGTCCCATAGAATCCTAGAGCTGTAGAGTTGGAAGGGACAGGGAGGGCCATCTAGTTCAACCCTTTGCAATGCAAGAATCCTTTGATCAACATGGGGCTCAAATCAACAACCCTGAGATTAAGAGTCTCATGCTTTACACACTGAGCTCACTTACTGCCTAGGTAAACCCAAGCCACGTTACCCATATCAGAGGGGCAAGGAGTTCAACCCCACCTGTTGGGTTGGGTATAGAGTTCCTTCAGTACTTGTGGCAAACACCCATGGTGCTACTCCACTGCATCTGTGCACTGTGTGCAATGCCTCTTCACAAAGACACACCCCATGTTTGTTCATAATTTTGCTTCCTGAGCCCAAGATTGGGAATATTAAATGGAAAATTGGAAGTGAATGGGAGTTTGGTTTTAGAGTCAACAATTATAGGGATTCCCATGCTGATCTCATGAAGACTCAGCCATCTTCCCATTGCTTTCAGCAGAGGTCACCTAACTGTGGTCCGTGGGCCTCATATATCTGCAGGTTGCCAATTTTCCGTATTTGTTGATTCAGCCCTTGCTCTGCTGTGGCAATCGTGCTTCCCTCAGATGGCTAAGGTCCTTGGCAGGGTTTGATGGAAATTATTTCCATGAGGTGGGTGGTTGATAGGGAAGACACTCTCATGTAGAATTCTCCCCATGCTCTCTTCATCGACCCCAAATTGATTTGTTTGGTTAAGGGGAACCACCATTACCAGTGTGCTGAATGTAAAAGTATGTAATGAGACTGCTGAAGTCCCATTCTGCGATTCACTGGCCAACAACATGTAGTGGGTAGGGAGGAAGAGTATGCCCCTGATTTAGCATGCATACTGGCAAATGGGAAGAAGGCTTTGTGTCTTTCCATTTCTGTGTCTGGAGATGTTCCTGTGTGAGGAATTGGGGGGGGGGAGAGATGTGTGTTGGTGTGCATGTATTCTCTAACCCACCACTACATGTGGATCCTGAGACCATTAACATTGCTCGTGTTTGGCTTGGAATATTCTGTTTCTCAAAGACTGGACAACTTATGTTTCCTTTCCTCTCCTCTCTGCAGTGAAATCTGTGGAATGTTTTACAAACGTGAAGAAGACTTGTCGTATCGAAGGAGGAAGTTGCTTTTATCAGCGTACTGAAACCTATTTAAGTGAGTATGAAGCCTTTCTGTCATATTAACTCTAAGTGTGTGAGTGCATCCTTTGGTCTCTGGGGTATCTAGTGTGACAACAGAATGCTGATCTCACCATCCTTGAGGAACTCAACTTTTTCAACAATTAAATATTAGAATTAAAACTATAATAAAAATCTGTTTAAAATGTACCAATAATTACAATAAAAACAACACAACCCCAACCCTTTCAGTAAAAGCAGTCATTCTTCAAAAAGCTGTTGAGACCCACTTGTAAAATGACAACAAGGCGGGATCTAGTCTAGATTCTTGAGTGAGGTACAATAAAAGCATAAAATAAAATAAAGAAGAAAACCTCGTGTTGAAACCCATCCATCCCTCTCTATGTTGAAAACTCTCTCTCTCTCTCTCTCTCTCGATCTCTCTCTCTCTCTCTCAGCAAGGGAATTCTACAGACGGCAAGGAGCCACTGAGATTTCTATATCATTAACTAATAGAGTGTGGAACCTCTCTCACTCTCTCATACTTTGACTCAGGGAAGCCTCATAGATCCACAGAGCCACTGGTAACCTTCTCAAGACTTTTACCAGCTGCTTACTGTGAACAAACTGTGCACAAATGTTCAGGCCTCATCTTTCTCTGACATTTGTCTCATAGCTCCCCCTTAACTCCTAAATGACAATCCCTCAGTGAATGATAATTCCCAACTGCTTAGAAAGCAACCAAATCAGAGTCTACTCTTCGTTGGTGTAGGCACATTGATGTAGCAATGAGGTGCGCAGCAAGTGAATGCACACAAGGAGACATGTGTTCGGTTCAGATTAGTCCACAACTTTATTGATTACAGGGATAAACAGCTTTGACACAGACACTAGGCATGTAACCAGTCCGCCTACTGACTGATAGACTATTGGGGATGACCAATATTAGCGTCCATCAACAGCATGAAGAGCATCCTGTGAACCTCAAGTAGACACTGGCAAGGGGTGCTCTGTGCCCTGAACCCCTGAGCTGGATGTATGGACAAGGAATGCATTCTTCCAAGATCCCTGAGAGGGATCCCATCTGACAGGGTGGGGCTTCACCTCCCATTCCCACTAGGAATCCAGCCCAATGATTCTTCTGCTGCACAAAGTGGTGAAATAGAAGGTTGCATAGAAGGTGACTGCCAAACCTACAACACCTGGAACAAGTCCAGCATGCCATTAAGGATATCCACTAGCCCCGCCTTGTAGCCAGCTGCTTAGTAGTGTATAATCTGTCCTGTAAAAAGTCCCCTTGGGCTTGCACAGTTCCCCTCCACACTTGCCTCTTTCATTTGCTGGGAAACCAAGCAACAGACAAACATTTTCCTTGTCCTCCTACTGTTTTCTGCCCACATAGACCACCCAATCTCCTCCTCCTCCTTCATTTGTTGTCTTCTTCCCTTGAGTCCTGAAATGTTTTCAACTGAAAGCAAAGCATACTGCTGTGACTTGGGTCCATTGGTCACTTCACTTTACTCTCTCTCTCTCTCTTTTGTAATTCATTTTTACTGGTTGCTTTAGACATACATTCATCAAATCACATTGTAACAACTTGATTTTCCTCTAATTAAACATATATTTTTAAAACATTATGAAAGAAAAAAGAACAAAAATACATATTTATTGATTGAATTGATTCATTTGTAATCCATTTCCGTTTGACTTCCCTCCCCTTCTTACCTCAGCCCTCAGTTTTACTTAGTTGACTGCCCCTCCTAACACAGCCATTTATTCAATAACCTAATTCCATTATGTTTTACTTTTTTCTTCTTTTCTTACAGGAGTTACTCTAAACCGGTCAAAAAAATTTATTCTCCATAATGGTCTTTCAAATAATGTTTGAATATATTTCAATCATTTTTAATTTTTTGTATTGTTTGATCTTTTCATCTGACCTGTCCACTTGTCCAGTTCTGTATACTCCATCAATTTGATCAGCCAGTAACTCTTTGTTGATAAGGTCTCCATTTTCCAATTCTGGCCATTCAAGACTCTTGCTGCTGTGGTGGCATACATAAATACTTTCTTAAAGTTTCTTGGAATTTCATCTCCCATAATCCTTAAGAGGAATCTTCGGGCTTTTTAGGGAATGAGCATTTAAACATCTTTTTAAATTATTTATAAATTACCTCCCAAAATTCCCTCATCTTTTTTCAGGTTCAACAAACATATGTTGTGCCTGCCACTTCTTTACATTTCCAACACTAGTCCGATTATTTGTTTTAACATTTTTTATCATCCATTCTGTTTCCTGATTCAAGATAACTGATAATTGAGTTTGAAGCATTTTAATAGTTTGACTTAATATCTTGTTCTTTGGGTTTTTAGCTATTTCTTTTTCATTATTATTTTTTTCATCTCCTCTAAAATTTCCATTCTTTCTGTCTTTTTCAATTTCTTATGAATTGCATTCTGGTGTGTGAAAAATCCTCTAATGGATGCTTTCCCTGTCTTCCAGACAGTCTTAATATTAGTTCCTTTGTTTATATTAAATTTGAAGAATTCTTCTAATTTTTTATATTTTTAATATAATATTTTTTATTATTATTTTCTTTTTTCCCATTATAACAACCAAATCAAATTTCTTCATCACATATATCTTTGCTCTGAGCTTTGACTTTCTCATGTCCCCCTCCCTGACTTCCATCTGTTATCACTTTTATCTTAGCATTTCTAAATCACCCTATTTATCTTATCTCCATACTTAAAAGACTTCTAATTTTTATAAACAGGTATCAAAGCATAACCTATGAATATTTTAAATGAACCCTGCAAGTGTTTTCAAATGTTTACAATGTTCCTTCATATACCTTTTACTAAAGGTATTTTTGAAAATCTTTTTCAGTTCATTATATATCATATCCCAGTAGGCTTTAATCTTAGGACACGTCCACCACATATAAAAGAAATTCCCTTCCTTCTCCTAATATTTCCATCATACCTTATTTTCTACATTTTAGCAAGTTTAGTCAGCGTCAAATACCACCAATACATCATCTTCATTAAATTTTCTTTTAATGTCATGAATGCAGTGAATTTAATTGTTTTTGTCCATAGTCTTTCCCACTTCAAATCTGAAGAATTCTTCAAAAGCTTTCTTAGCTTTCTGAATTATTCCTTCATCAATAAGTAACGCTTCATTCATCCTCTATCTTTTCCGCCTTCCGCGCCTTTTGATCTTTTTATCTGACCTGTCCACTTGTCCAGTTCTGTATACTCCATCAATTTGATCAGTCAGTTTCTCCTTGTTGATAAGGTCTCCATATTCCTTCATCAATAAGTAATGCTTCATTCATCCTCTATCTTTTCCGACCTCTTTCTTTCCCCTTCAGGAATAAGGACACTGAATTGTGATCTGATAGGGACTTTGGATCAATTTCAAATTCTTTTGAGATCCAAATTCCATCTTGCCTGCTGGCAGACTGGTTCAGCTCGGAATAATATGTTAATTCCTTTGCCCTTGGATATTTAAACCTCCAAGCATCTACAAAATTTCTATTAACTGGAAAAAGTTTGAGATAATCGTCCTGTTTTATTACCTACACTACTCTGAGTTCTATCATGTTTGAAACAACTCCATTCAGATCTCCTGGAAGAATTAATTTCTCCTCCATATAGTCTAACACTGTTTCTTCCAGGTGTTTATAGAAATCAGCTTTATTATCACTGGGTGCATATACTACTCAAGGCAGAGTATGTTTTACCAAGTAAGAGGGGACTTTCTTTTGACCCCTTTCTTCATGCCAGATTTTTTGTTCAATTTTAAATTTCATTTGTAAGATTTCCCTTTTCTGCTCTGTTAAACTATGGGGATATGGAGATTTCCTGCTTCTTGGAACCGGCATCATGGGCTGCTACTCTCTTGCATCAGGACCATCCCCCTTTCTCCTTTCCCCTCTCCTTACAAAGAGACGAAGAGACCGGGACAATAACACTTCTATGCTGACCGCAAGACTCCCTCTTGGGGGTTGGGGGGATGCGTAGCCTTCGCGTCTTCCCCCTCAAAGCCCATTAGCGATTGAGCCCTTCGGAGCTCATGCCATGTTCCATCTTTACCCCAGGGTAGTCATACCTACCGCTCACTAACGCCCATCTTTCTTGATGGTAAGGAGGATTCAGCTTGTGCTGTAGAACCCCCTACTGCCCACCTAGAATCCTGAAATGGCCACTAGTGGGTAGTAGGGATTGTCCCCATTGCCACCACCCCACTCTCTCTTTTTAGAACCAGACCCCTGACCATTAGGTCCAGTCGCGGACGACTCTGGGGTTGTGGCGGTCATCTCACTTCATTGGCCAAGGGAGCTGCATACAGTTTCTGGGTCATGTGGCCTGTGTGACTAAGCCGCTTCTGGCGAACCAGAGTAGTGGATGGAAACGCTGTTTACCTTCCCGCCAGAGCGGAACCCATTTATCTAGTTGCACTATTAGCTGATGCCAAATAGGCCTGCAACATATAGTAACAGCACATAGCATCAAATGCTGAAATACTCTGATGACAAATGAAGACACAGAATTTTTTTTAAAAGGAAAAAGGGGAAAAACATACTCAGACAGATATAACTGCTTTTCCCCATAGAAGGTTGCATGCAAAAAGATAGAGATAGCCAGAGAGAAGTGAGTTCAAGAGATCAGAAAATTAGAGGAAAAGGATGAAAAACCATCTTCTCCCGTCTCTCAGAAATATAGTACATAATATAAGGAAGCTTCATGAGTCAGGCCCCTGGATCAGCTAGATGTATATCGGGTAGAGATGGGTAGTGGATCAAACTATTCTAGACTCTTTTGTATGGGCAGAAACCAAGTCCATCTAGCCCCATTTATGTGCAAGCTGTTAAGGAACTATCCTAGAATATTCACATGGTATTGCAGAAGAAATTATACTTCAAAGAAACTACTTTATGGATTGGTTTGCTGACTTCAGTTGTTGCCAGGTATTTTCTCTTAAATCACCCATTTGCCCAATGTATTTATATTTGTACGTTCATCAATTTGAATTTTTGCATATCTTGCTATTCCTTCAATTCTTTCTAACAGATGGCTCTGCAGAGTTCTACAAGAACAAGGGTTGTGTTGAAGATTGCATCTCAATAAATTCCACCTTCTCTTCAGTAGAAGGAAAATACTTCCAGCAGTTCCAATATTGCTGTCAAAAAATTTTCTGCAACAGTAGATCACCTGAAAGTAAGTATATCTATCTATCTATCTATCTATCTATCTATCTATCTATCTACTGCCAAAGATAAATAGCATTGAGCTTTCCAATTTCTTTCCTTGTTACTCTAAGACAAGCAATACTGTTCCAGTCCAAGATTCATTCCTGGGTCATTCAATATCAAGTAATCCAACGTTTTTACCTCAAGAAAAGCCTAACTAGCTTTTCAGACATCTTTTAATTGAATAACTTTCGAAAGAAATGCCTGAAGCAACTAATATTATAGTTGAGATCTTGTTCATTCTGTTATATTTTACTCAAAGAGGACCCATTTATCCCAAATAAAATCCAATAAGGCAGACATTTATGTACAAGATATATTTTGAAAAATGTGAAATTTGCAGGTGGCTCTTTGAAATATTAAATAATCAGTATTTTTTTTGAATTTTTAAATCATATTAATTTTTTTAATCCTTTTTAAAAAATTGAAAATTTGGTAACTTAGATTTTTAGATTTAGAGTAAGTCCATCATGTGACATATCATGAAGCTCAGCAGGAATTTGTGTTTTTAGTTTTGACGTATCTCAATGCTGGGCTGAGCTTTTAAGGCCTGTGTGTATTCTGGCAAGGTCAAATTTCTCTCTCTTTGAAATTTCAAACCCTCATAACTCAAAAATGGGATGAGATAAAAAATTAAAATTTTAGATTTAAAATTTTGATCACTCAACAAGTGTACAAAAGATTAAGAAAATTAGATGACATGAGGTAAAAAAGTTGTATCACTTGATTGGGTGCCAGTGCAATGTTCCCTTGCCAGTAATTAGGGACAGGATTTTGATATACAGTATGTCAAAAAAAATATGTAGTGGACTGCCCTGTGATTTTTGGATGAAAGGCAGTATAAAAATTTAATTCCTAATAAATAAATAAGTAAATAAATAAATATTGAGCTCCCGATGGAGCCTCAATAATTCCTTGGAGGTGTTCAGTAAATTCCCTAACCTAGTTTGTATGAAAAAGGTGAAAGCTATTTCCTAGTACTGCTGGATCTCTCAGCAGCTTTTGATACCATAGACCATAACATCCTTCTGGATGTTAAAAGCAACATTTTTCAGCCGTGGGCCAGTCCACCGTCCCTCAGACTATATGGTGGGCCAGAGATGCATATTAAATAAAACCACACATTCTACTCATGTAAAAACATGCTGATTCCCGGACCGTCTGCAGGCTGGATTGAGAAGGCGATTGGGCCACATCCGGCCTGGGGATCTTAAGTTGCCTGCCCCTTTTCTGGACCGTCTAGAGGTGCTGGGAGCGTGAGCATGGTTATATAGTGGTTCTGCTCCTTCCTCCTGGGCCATGTTCAGAAAGTGGGGGGGGGGTGTGAGTGTTCAGACCAGCCCCCTTGGCTCTCACTTGTGAGGTGCCTCAGGGTTCCTCCCCTCTCCCATGCTTTGCAACATCTACATGAAGCCACTGGGAGAGATCAAGGGGTTTGGGTTGGGTGTTCATCAATATGCAGATGATACCCAGCTATACCTCTCTTTTAAATCGGAACCACTGAAGGTGGTGAAGGTCCTGTATGGGTGTCTGGAGGCAGTTGGAGGATGCATGGCAGCTAACAGATTGAGGATGAATCCTGGCAAGACAGAAGTACTGTTCTTGGGGGACAGGGGGCGGGTGGGTGTGGAGAACTCCCTGGTCCTGAATGGGGTAACTGTGCCTCTGAAAGACCAGGAGGGCAGCTTGGGTGTCATTTTGGACTCATAGCTGTTCAAGGAGGTGCAGGTCAATTCTGTGTCCAGAGCAACTGTCTACCAGCTCCAACTGGTATGCAGGCTGAAACCCTACCTGCCCATGAGGAAAAAAAATAAAATTTTAGATTGAAACTTAGTTTTGATCACTCACCATGGGACTTGTTTGATGGGTTTGAACTGCAGATGTAATAACTTTATAGTTTGTGGATATTAGAGGCAGAATTTTAGTGTGATGTGTAGCATTTTGTAAGTTAGGAGATACTTTTGAATGCTGTAAACTGCCCAGAGTGGCTGGGGGAACTGAGCCAGATGGGCAGGGTATAGATAATGAAATAATAATAATAATAATAATAATAATAATAATAATAATAATAATAATAATTAATAATAATAATATTGGAGCACTGAAGACAGAAGGGTTCCTTCACTTTAAACACAGTTCAATATATGCTGATGTTTTTGGTTTCTTTTGAAATTTTATATTTTATTGCACTGTAATGCATTTAGGTATAAAATTAAATTTTATTGTAGTTTCTGAGTTTTTTATACCACTAGGAGACTCTTTTTAGTATTAAGTGATATATAATAATCATTAATAAATAAACAGATACACACCAAGGCTTTATTTATTTATTTATTTATTTATTCATTCATTCATTTGTTGTTTAAAAACTTTACATAGTAACCTTAATCAGAGGTGTGTTTCCAACATAACAAAGTATGCAAGATGTTATACTTAAACAAGATTATATACCTATTTCATAGTAAAAAGCACTACATCAGTATACATAATTAGTTTTTGAACACTATATATAATAAACCAAGCACGAAAAATAACAGTGGCCAATAAGTCACATTCCCAAAAATAAACTCCCCAACTCACTCCCTAAAAAATACCACTGCTTGTCTGCTCATCTCAGGTCTAAATATCTGCATCATCAACATCATTCATTGCAGAAATAGAATGAAGTAGAGATGTTGCAACCCTCTCACAAGATTAGAGAACTGAAGACTAGGAAATAGAATAAAGATAAATGGGCTGGAATCATGTCTTGATTTTAGTATTTACGTCTTGCAGTGCCATCGAGGCGCTTGAATGGCCTGGAGTGCCCAAACCTTGGTGTAGCTGAATCAGAAGTTTCTAAGGGTTCAAAGGCCATCAAGTGTTACAACAAGGAGACTCAGTGCATTGAATTTGTTCTTGTTCATGGTAAGTAGAACCGCCTTGCAATGAAGATGAGCCCTTGCCCCAGAAGAAAAGAAAAAAATAGACTTTTTTTGTTCTAACTTTTAAACACCTCTCTCATATTCATTTCATGTGGTGATTTTCAGATGCTTTCTATACTTGGTCAACAAAAATTAAGATGCTCCTATTTTTTCTTTTGCACACACACACACACACACACACACACCGGTTGCTACCAAGATGCTCATCTGACCTTGTCTCTTTTTCTTTACTAGACAACAGTGAAGTTCCTGATAAGGTCGTCAAAGGCTGTGCATCACCAGCTTTTTGTGAACTGGCCAAGACATCAGTGCTTAACAAGTACTTTCCAGGCAAGATAACACGAGCACGATGTGGTGAAACTCTAGTTTCACCAAACCAACGCAGCTTTTAAGTGTAGTTAGGTGAGAGCAATGTCTTCTTCCTCTTGGATTCCACTATTTTCTGCAACAGTGGAAGTGGTGGTTGCTTGTCTGAACATGAGAGTCCAGAGCAACTGGTATTCACAGGACTCCTGAGGCTTCTATTTGGTGAATGGGATGCAGGGAATAGAAAACTAAAGTAGAAATGTGGGGCTTTGGCTCATGAAAACATGGGATATGTGTAAAAAATTCCTTTGTTCATAATCAAAATAAATTGGTGAAGCAAATCAAAACTGTGTTGTGTGTCTGCATTTATCAAATTAAAAATATTTGGTGGCAGTGGTGATGAAGGGCACTGTTTTTAGAATGAAAAACAATGGGTAATTATGAGTTATCTTATTGATTTAGGAAATGTATATTCCAGTCCATATTTCAAAGAAATCTGAGTGGCTTTCAATAACGTAAATCTGGAATTCCAAGACTGGAATTATACATTCGTTCTTATTTATTGACAAGTTTCAAATATTGAAGACCTGCTGATGGTCATAATCTCCTCAGTTGGGCAACCTTAGAATACACACACACAGTATATAACACTTTTATTTGGGTGGATAGTATTAGGATCAAAACATTTGAAGTCCCTACAACTCTTGAAACAAGCCAATTAGAAAGATTTGTAATATATTAGCTAATAAAAATAAATTCATTTTCACATGCTAAATCCTACTTCAATAATGTGCGGAGAGGAATGGTAATATGGAAAAACTGTGTGATAATGGGTGAAATGCTTGGGTCTCTCCCATAGAAGCGAGACAACTCTGGCAGTAATTAACTCAGGTTTATTGGTCAAAACACACAAATCACTCTGGAGCTCAGTCACTCAGTGTCTGCTTCCAAATTAGCTGTTGCTGAGTCTGAGTTCCGCCCCTTTCTATTCCCACATTTAAAGCTCCACTTTCGCTTCCTTTCCTGTTCACACCTCTCATTAATTCTTGTGCACCTATGCATCATGGGATGGGCTATTTCCGGTGGCCCTCCGTCTGAGTCCGAGCTTAAACTGTCTT
The DNA here is from genome assembly GCF_964252035.2 of Podarcis erhardii. Lineage (NCBI taxonomy): Eukaryota > Metazoa > Chordata > Lepidosauria > Squamata > Lacertidae > Podarcis > Podarcis erhardii. The sequence continues at coordinate 80,323,232 of NC_138511.1, read as the reverse complement.
CCCCCTTGAACTCCCCCCTTCTCCTTGTTCTCCATCTCCTTGCTTTCCATCCAATATACCATTTCTACACTTGAGGGGAGTTTCCCTTCATACGAGGACATTGACAATGGGTGTTAATGTGAAAAGGGATGCAAAGCAGGACTATAGCAGAGAGAAGTGGCTTCAGATACTTATTAAGTATCTTAACATATCTTAACATGATATGTTAAGACATATCGTAGATGGAATAACAGAAGAAGGAACATTAGAATGCTTAGAGAGTGGTACACAGGAAATGAGGGAGAAGTTAGTGAAAATATTATTTTCAATAGGCAATGGTGGCAGAATATTGAAAATCCCTTATTAAGAAACATTGAGATACGGGCGAAATATAAAGGAAAATTCATACCAGTAAATTCCCCACTGATGATAGAAGACTTCCGAGTAAATTTTAAAAAGGAAATTGAAAAAGAAGAAAAAGAGAAGAAAGAACTTAAACTAAAAGAATGGGTGCAGAAAATGAGAAGCAAACAAATAAGAGACGCACTAACAGGAAGTAAAATAACTTGCTTTAACTGTATACAACTTGAGCAATGGACAAAGAAGTGGTTAAGGGAAAACAAGAAATGCAATGAATAAACTCATGATATTTATAAAATATTAGTACAAATAATTATAAAAAGGAGAGATAAAGAAGAAAATATAGTTATAAAAGGGGAAACCTGTGAAATGTATAAAATTTTAGTACAAATGGAGGATCAAGAAGATCAATTAAAAGAGGTGTGGGAAAAGGAGACAACAGGGCAGATAATTAGTCAGTGTTGGGGGGGTATGGGAAATATTGGAAAATATTGTTTATAAGGATAAAATAAAATTATTATAAGTTAGTATGGAGATGGTTTTAACACCAGTAAGATTAAATCGAATAAACAAGGAATATTTGGTGTTATGTTGGAGGGGATGCTAGGAAACGGGGACTTATGTTCACATTTGGTGGGGGTGTAAATATGTACATATTTTAATATTATTTTTTGAAAAGGGTGTTTAAAGAGACAACAGAAATTACTTGGTTAAAGCTCACCGCAAGTCCAGAGGTAGCATTGTTATCCATTTACGATGGGGTGGATGATTCCCGGGCTATGAAGGACTTGCTCACAAATTTATTGACACGAGTTATTATAGCTAGGAAGTGTAAGGGGCAAGGCAAATACAAAATGGAAGAATGGTATAAAGAGGTGTGGGATATAGTTATTAATGAGAAATGAATGTGTGCTATTAAGGTAAGATGGGGAATACACAGGAGAAATGATTTTGAGGAGATATGGAAGGTATTTGTAGAATTTGTACTGTTAAAACAGAAAGGGGTCAAACCATGGCAAGAGGTGTTGAAATTTTGGGAGGTTGGATAGTTACAATGAAATTGTCTCGGGGGTGAAATTGTTTTTTTTAAAAAAAAAAATGTACAAAATGGAAAAAAACCCAGAAAAAACTTTGTTCTGTGGCTGTATTTAGCTAACTACAAATATTTAGTGGTGGTGTTGGAAAGCAATTATTAAGTATTTTATTGATTTAGGAAATGTACCATATTTTTCGCCCCATAGGGTGCACCGCCCCATAGGACACACCTAGTTTTTTTTGGGGGGGGGGTGGGGGGAAATAAAGGAAAACTTCGCGCCGGGCTCCGGATGGCTGCGCAGAGCTGCACTCACCCCAGGACTGAAGGCAGCTCTGTGCAGCCATCGGGAGGCGGGCGCGAAGTGGCGCCGGTCAATCCACTTTTTGCACAGCTAACGCAGTCCTCGTCCAAAATATAACTATGGCAAATAGGTTTCTTCATTGTGTTTATAAGGAAAAGCAACATGATGTGACTGGCTGTAGTGAACCCCCTTCAACATTTCTCCGATAAAAATAGGGATGTCATTCTCTTCCTCCTCCTCCTCCTCCTCCTCCATTATATTATTGATACCCTGTCCATTTGAGCGGATACTCATTGAATTTGCTGAAGACACCAAACAGAGAGGGGTAGCTAATGCCACAGAAGTCAAAATCAGAATTAAAAATGACCTTAACAGATTGGAGAAGTGGGCTCAACCTAACAAAATGAATTCCAATAGGGACAAAAGTGAGGTTCTCCACTTAGGCAAAAAGAACCAGATGCACAAATACAGGGTGAGGGACATCTGTTTTACTAACAGTACAGGTGAAAAGGATCTGGGGGTCTTGGTTGGCCACAATCTTAAATGTGTCAACATTGTGTGCAGTAGGAAAAAAGGCTAACACTATTCCAGGCTGCATCAATAGAAGTATTGTGTTCAGATCAAGGGAAGTAATAGTACCACTCTATACTGCCGTGGTCAGACCTGGAATACTGTGTCCAGTTCTGGGTGCCACAGTTTAAGAAGGATGTTGACAAGTTGGAACGTGGTTTTTGTTGTTTTTCTTTTTGTTCTCCTTCTGAATGATGGCTAGTGCAATAAAAAGTTTAATTGGAATTTCACTATTTAAAATAATATAATCTGTTAATAGAATTACATATTTAGACTATGGTTCAAATAATATGGCAAAATTATATAGAGTCTTTGGGCTCTATATACCTGAATGCATTTATATTTCAGTTAATTTTGACCTGTGCTTAGGAAATAAAAATGAATTTCTATTGATTTAATAGCTGATTCCTTCCTTTGGAATGATTTTATTATTATTTATTAGATTTCTAAGCCACCCTTCATCATACGATGACAGGGTGGTTCACATAAAGCGTGTTCTCCTTCATGGAGAGCACGTGTTGCGGTGGGGTCTGCTGAGCCACCCCTCTGTTACCAGGCAGGATCTCTAAAGATGGCCTGGGGCAGTGATTGGTTCACTGGGTTGCTGGGGTAAAAGTTATGTTGCAATTTTGATGGGAGGGGTAAAACGTTTAAATACTCTGCACGCAGCCTGGAGCTTTCTCTTTGCTGTGTGCAACGGATCACCTGGACCGTCTGGAGGACAGTGGAGCGATCTTTTCATTGTCTGGTTACATTTCTTTATTTTCCCCTTCTTTTTAATCTTCCTTAGTCCCTTAATTAATTTAATTCCCCCCTTTTTTCCTGTTTGATTTCCCACCCCACCCCTTACCCTGCCCTTTGGGAAGATTCTCCCTGTACCTGTGAGCGCTGCCTGTCCATAATCCTCCTGGGCTTGCCTTTCCCAATAGGGAGAGAGCCCCCATTAGGGGCTTTCTTTGCAAAAAGGTTTTCCCCATTTTCGCCTGTTTAATTGTGGGGCTAGTCAGGGCTGTTCACAGCTTACCTGGAATCACTTTCATTTATAGTATCCCCATAGGTTGGCTTTATTTTGGGTGATTGCAGTGCTGTTGGCTGAATTTTAATCTAGCCTTGGGCGGGAGCACTATTTTGAGTTCCTTTAATATTGCAATGAGACAAAAAGGCAGAGAGCAGAAGCATGGAGGCCTGCACGGCCTGCTCGGCCTGCACATATCATTCAAGCCTAAGCCGGCTACAGTTAGCAGTACAGTAAATTGTTAAGTTTCTGTGACATGTGACTCATTCTCTCTATTAAGAATATATCTGTTTGTTTGCAGGCTCACTTGTTGCTAATGTATATCTTAGGCAGACAGAGTGGAGCCAGAGGTTCTCTGTGCCTCCAATGAGCACTCTTTGTATGCTCTTTAACTATGCTGTTTCTGAACAAGTTTATTTTCTTCAAGTTTGTTTTTCCCTGATAGTGGCGACTGCCGTTTTAGAGACGAGCCATTGTGGCTTAGTGGCTAGAATACAGGACTAGGACCTGGGAGACAAGGTTCATATCCCCCACTTAGCCATTGTTATAACAAAGCAAAACAAGCTGCTCCTTTTGCACTATTTTGTTGCTGGGTAGTTTGGCCCATTTGTGTTATTGCTCCCAAAAAGAACTTTGGGTTTCTTGAGGAGGTGCTTCCCTCTAAAGGGCAAGCAGGGGTACCTGGACAGGCGGTGGGCTGCCTCGAGTTTGTTATCTCATTGGAAACATTTATGATCCTAGGGCTTGGCCCGCTTGGCCCTAGAATTTGATGGCCTCTGGCAGTGTTTCTGGCCTGAATAGCGTCCCCATGTGGTGCACAAAGCATTGGTTTCACCTGTTTCTCACATCGTTTAGGTTTTTTTCTTTTTGCAGACTATGACAGGGTCTTTGCAGATGCCTCCAGAGCTTGCCTCTCCTGCAAAGGATGAATTGCTGATGCCCCAGGTGCCTTCTTCCAGAAGGAAGCATCTTCAGAGGCAGGAAAAAGTGGAGCAGGGATGATGCTTACACCTCCTTGCAGGTAAATCATCCCTGGGCTCTGATGATGATTCAGACATCACCTTGGACCTCTCCAGGGGTCAGGGTGAGGCTATTCCTGAGGGTGAGGATGATCTTTAGGGATCATCCTGGATAGCTCAACTGGTCAGCGTATGGTGCTGGTAATGCCTAGGTTGCAGGATTGGTCCCTGTATGGGACAGCTGCATGCTCCCTCATCACTACCCGGACACTGAGGTCCAGTGCCAAGTTACAGGGAACCAGGTGGAGGGCCTTCTCGGAAGTGGCACCTGCCCTGTGGTACACCCTCCCACCAGATGTCTACTACCAGACTTTTAGAAGACATCTAAGGCAGCCCTGTTTAGGGAAGCTTTTAATGTTTGATGCATTACTGTATTTTAATATTTTGTTGGAAGCTGCCCAGAGTGGCTGGGGAAGCCTAGCCAGATGGGTGGGGTACAAATAGATTATTATTATTATTATTATTATTATTATTATTATTATTATTATTATTATATTGTGGGAGAGTGGACTAGATGATCCTTGGAGTCCCTTCCAACCCCACTATTCTATAAGTGGTAATTCACTATGATGGGAATGTTAGACGCAGGGCTGCCATCATCCCCTCAGCTCGCTAGGATTGCAGGGACGGGGACATGTGGACCACTTGCGCAGCTCCACATTTCAAATGGAAATTCCCTGAGCAATAGAACCTGAAGCTGGTATGCAGGAAGCTGGCCCGGTGGCAGCTTTGTTGGGACTTCTTTAGGGTTTCTGGCCAGCGTTGGCCCTGTAAATTTACACATCATGGTGGCAACACAAGGCAGGGCATCTTGCCCAAGCGGGGGCTGACAAGCAATAACTCAATACCTCTTGCCCATATTTCCATAAAAATATCTCCCTTGAAAGCCTGGCTAAAAGGTTATCTAGATGGGTCAGTAGCTTTGTGCTTGTGGGAAGGGTTTTTCCCAAGGTGTTGGATTCCTCTGGCTTTTCAGCCAGTGGCTCAGAATACAGCAACTCAAAAGCCAGTTAGAGAGCTACCTGTGGTAGCCAGAAAGGTTAGGAAGCAGCTTGCATTGGGACGTATGGTGGGATCCCCTTGATTCTCCTTCTAGTCCCGATTTTCATTTATCCCCATTGGGGATCGTCCCTAAGAAAGCCCCATATAATTCCATCTGATCCATATTTATCGCATCCCAAAGGCACCTCAGTGAATGATGCTATCCCTCCGGAATTTTTCCATGAAATATGCATCTTTGGATCAGGAAGTTGAGCTTACCAACAAATTGGAGGAGGTGCCTTGTTGGCATTATGCGATATTGAATCGGCTGTTAGGCTGCTGCCGGTTCACTCTCGAGATTTTAAGTGGTTGGGCTTTAATTTGGATGGAGCTCCTTATATTGATAAAGCAATGCCAATGGGTTGCACAATAGACTGTGCAGCACTCAAGTCCTTTAGCACCTTTCTAGATTGAACAGTGCAAGTCATTTAATTGGGGGTACCATTATTTGGATTATTTTACTGGCTGGTTCATGTGACGCCAGCCTCTGCTGGACGCCCCTTTATTCCCTGAGGAGCTGGGTGTTCTGTTGGCAGTGGAGGACAGTGGGTCCTACTGCCCCTTTTAACGTATTTGGGGGCTAGCTGGATACCGTTGCTCAAACATCTGCTTGTCTGTGGAAAAGCTGTTTGCCTTGAAGGACGTTATTCTTGTAATACTTCCTCTGAAGCAAGTGTTGCTTTGTCAGATCCTATCATTCCTAGGTCAGTTAAATTTTGCATGCAGGGTGGTTACCCCAGGCTGCCCATTCCATTCCTGCTTGGCCAGGTGGTCTCATGGCCCAGGGTCCCTTCATCATGTACAGTGGCCTTGAGCCTAACAGGGCAAGGCAATCACATGTGACCTAAATTTTCTCGAGTTTCCCCCATTGTAGTGTCAGCGCACATCTGGACTGAGGAGTTTAGGGACCGTCGGGTCTGTCTTGGTCTGATAACCAGGCAGTGTGAGAGTCCTGGCAAAACAGTCCTCATGCTCTGGCAGAGTCTTCACACTGCTTAAGGTTTAATACTGTGTTTCTGCTCGCTTTATTTCAGGATCATCTAATGTTTTCGCTGTCGCTCTATCCCGTTTTTTCAGTTGGAGAGCTTCAGATCCTGGGCTCTGGACGCCCAGCTATAGCCGGATTTTTCTGGAGCTCCTGTGGCACTTGGCAACAATTAATAATTATGAGTAGTAGCTTACATTTCCCCATCCTCTTTCAGGTCTTATGAGAAGGCCTGGACTGATTTCTTAAAATTTAGCTGGCAGTCCTCAGCCATTCAGAGGAACCTGCCCCCATCATCTGAGCAGGACCTGCAGTAATTCGCCCACCTGCTGCAGATCGGATGCACTGTTAAAACTATCAGAATTCAGTCCGCTGCAATGTCTGCTAGAGTAAAGCTTTAATTTTTCAGAGACCCTTCTAAAAGTGTGTCGTGCGTGTTGGTTTCTGCTTCCTTCACTGTGCAGCGAAATGCTTGTCACGGGACAATGTTTTGCATTCCACAGTCAGAGTACTGTTGGGTTTCCCACGGGAATGGGAGACTGGATGGGACGTACACTGGTTTCCTGTTTTTCACTGTTTCTCTCGGTGTTCTTTGTTTCCGAGAGGAGTTGCTTCTCTGCTCTTGCAGAGGCAAGATGCATGTTTGTATTCTCTCAGCATTGAAGTGTAAATAAAGTAAAGTAAAGTATGTGGCACGTACTGCTCATCCTTCCGCTGTGTAGAGGAGCCTGCAAATATAACATTTTAGGTTCCGGGCCAAGAAAAACGCAATCAAACTGAAGCATGGACTCCAGAAGTCGAATCGGAATGTCGGCAGAGGAACAGAGAAACGGATCGGTGTTATCTGCTCTGCGCGTCAAGATGATTGATGAGAGGTATGTGCTCATGCTCCGGGCAGCCTGCCAGCTCCTCGTAAATGGCTTTATGGCTGGACTTTGAACTTTTAAAGCCGTTTGCCGCGGCAAGGCGCAAAGGCTCTCACGCGGCAAGGAGCAAAGGCTCAAAGGCACAAGCTCACAGGCTTGGGAGGCTTGAAAACCGAAAGTACCTTTAAAAGTGCTTTTGGAATGAGGTTTGAAGCAGCAGTGATGCAGCTTGTTTAAAGCAGCAGAAATGACGCAGAAGGCTAATGCCAGAGTCATGATGGCCCTTCAGGATGCTTGTGGGATTCCTAAGCTCAATAAGAAAAACTATGCGGACTGGGTTATCTATGCAGAGGGTATTCGGCGAAAAGAGGGTCTGTTTACAGTTATTACAGACAACCCCCCAGCTCCAATTACAGATGAATGGACAGCTAAGGATTCCAAAGCAAGTGGAACTCTTACATTGTTAGTATCCCCACAAGAGCTCTGTCTCTTGCGTGATAAGACCTCAGCCAGAGAAATTTGGGACGCTTTGAGAGATTCTCATTTGAGGACAGAAGCTGGTTCTTCTTTGTTCTACTATGCCAAGCTGCATGATATGGCACTTGCTGAAGGTGGAGATGTGCGTACACATCTGATGGAGATGCAGAATCTGAGACATGAGCTGCAACAGAGAGGACTCACCTTTCCAGAGGCTGTGTATTCCTTCATGATACTACATTCTTTGGGTTCAATTTGGGAGTCCGTTGCCACTCAGATTGCTGTTCAGCCAACTGCTCAGCTCACAGTAGCCTATGTTACTGCCGTGATTCTGAATGAAGCAGACCGCCGGGGTGCTAGCTGCATCGGTAAGGGGGAGTCTTCACAGACGTCATCCCAGAATGCAGTGGAACCACCAGATGGCGCCAAAGCTTTGAAGGTAGTGAAATGCTACTCGTGTGGATGTCTAGGCCATATGAAGAGGGAATGCAGATATCCCAGGGCCAAGACAGAGCAGCGCAGCGAAAGCTCATCGCGTGGAAAAGGCAAAGGCAAAGGTCCGGTGTCCAGGACAACGCAGCACAAGGCAATGGTCTCACGCTTCACTCCAAAGGTTGCAAAGGTCCAGAAGACATCTAGATCTTTCTTCGTTGTTGATTCAGCAGCGACCCACCACTGTTATTCTAAAGCAGCAATGCTGCAGCAAGCAAAGGCTCTAGCAGCTCAGTCAGCTGCTTGTGGCTGCAAAGCCAGACAGGATGTATGTGACTGTTGCCATGGAAACAAAGGGGCAGTCCATTCTCCTTATTGAGCACAGGATGTGAGCTCAGTGTGTGTCATATGACCTGTACAGGATGTACATGGGTGGAGTTTGGAGTTTCTCTCTGTTTGTTGAAGAGAGCAGACATCTTTGACTGTATGACTGCTAAAGACAGGAATAAAAGCATGTAAGATACATTTCTGTCTGAGTCTCATTCCCCTCCCTGGGGATATGCAGGGAGGAGGAGAAGGAGGAGAAGCAGTTGGTGTGTTTTTCTCACAGCCTGAGGAAAATCGCCGGAACGGACCTCGTGTGTTTTTCCTGCCGGGAGTCGCCGGAGGGAGGTCAAAGAAATTCAGCCGGTGCCTGAACAGATAGGCACATACCTCTGACCGAGCCTGAATTCCAACAGTCATTGAGAGGAAACAATGCAGCACAAGGCAATGGTCTCACGCTTCACTCCAAAGGTTGCAAAGGTCCAGAAGACATCTAGATCTTTCTTCGTTGTTGATTCAGCAGCAACCCACCACATGTGCAACGATAAGTGACTGTTCATGTCTTTTACGCCACAGGAAGGTGCGATTCACCAGGTGGATGACCACACGATCCCCAGTCAAGGCTACGGAACTGTTGTTCTTCACAGTTTGGACTTATCGATACAAGATGTGCTTTGCGTTCTAGATGCCAAACACAATCAACTCAGTGTTGCGCAGCTGAATGAACGGAAAATTGACGTTTCCTTCAAGAACAAGAAATGCACCATCACAAAGAAAAACGATTATGATTTGCATGCTGAAACTTGTTGCATTGCAGGTTATAACAAAAGTTTGCATGCAGGATGTATTCATGATTTTCACAGTAAATTTGGTCATTTGCATTTTGAGGCAGTATCTAAAATGCCTGCCTTGGTTGACTATTATGGGTATGACTATTAAATCCTGCAGGTACCACATGAAGTGCAAGGCATGCGCAGCAAACAAGGTGAAAATGGCTGCGAAAGGTAAGGTGTCTAGTAGGCAAGCTACAGAACCATACCAGGTTGTTCATGCTGATTTGGTTGGTCCGCTATCACCCTCTTTGGGTGGAAACAGGTACTTCATGGTTCTCATTGATGCATTTTCCAGGTATATTTATGTGTACAATCTCAAGCAGAAATCAGAGACTTTTCCAAGGTTCAAGGAATTCTGTGCTTGGTTGGAAAATGTGCATGGTAAGATGATAAAGACTCTTTTCACTGATCGTGGGGGGGAATTCACTTCTCAGCAGTTTGAAGCTTTTCTGACTGAGAAAGGAATTCAACACGATTTGTCTAGTCCTCGCTCGCCATGGCAGAATGGACTTTGTGAGAGGGCAAGTCAGACATTGCTTCAAGGGTTAAAAACCTTGCTGCATGATGCCAATCTTCCAGAGAGTTATTGGGCCGAATCTCTCTCGTGTTTTGTTTACAGTTATAATCGGCGGTTGTCTTCAGCGATTGGTTCTACCCCCTATGAGAAGATGTTTGGCAAGAAATTTTTGGTTCTGACATGTGGGTTCACACACCACAAAGCTCCAAGTTAGGCAAGCGTGGATTGCATGGTATCTTTCTAGGTTATCAGAAAGGTTCTTACAGAATAATGATGACTGACTCTAAGACAATTAGGCTTACAAAAAAGTGTTGAGTACAATGCCAAGTGGGGGGAGAATGTGAGAATTTTCCAATGCTATCCTGATGACAGTGATGAGACTGAGGATAGGCAACAGCAAAAGCAGCTGCAACAACCCACACCCACTGAAGAAGGTTCTGATTCTGAGTCTGAAACTGAATCAGGTGATTCAGAGGATTTCAAGAGTGCGAAAGCCTCTATGCGACCCTCTGAAAGCTCTGATCAAGAATTGGAGGAACCATTGTTCACTATAGGTCACTTTTCTCCTAAGAAGGAAGAGGAGAGTGTTGAAGATTTAAGGTTAATTTGCAGGTGACAAGAGCCACAGCTGTTAAAAGCTCAAGAAGGTATTTGAACCTTCAAGTTTCCAAGAAATCCAGGATTTGGATTCAAAGGATGCTGAGCCATGGTTAAATGCCATGAAGACTGAGCTTGATTCCTTAGAAAGGAACAAAACATGGGAGCTAGTTCCAGTAGTTCCAGGAATGAAACTGCTTGGAAGCAAATGGGTCTTCAAAGCGAAGACAGATCAAAATGGCAAGATAGTCAGACACAAAGCCAGATTGGTAGCCAGAGGTTTTGCACAGGTACCAGGTGAAGACTATCACGAGACCTACTCACCCACTGTGAGGTATGAGAGCATTAGGCTTATGCTCAAGCTAGCTGCAGAGGAGAATCTACACGTTAGTCACCACGATGTGAATACAGCTTTTCTGTACGGATTTCTAGGTGAATCTCTTTATATGCTTCCACCTGATGGCGTACAGGTAAAACAGGGATTTGTTTGTGCTCTGACAAAGTCCCTTCATGGTCTCAAACAAAGTGCACGGTGTTGGCACACAAAACTCACTGAAGTATTGTTTTCTCTAGGTTTTCAGCAAGGGAAAGCTGATCCATGTGTATTTGTCAAAAAGGAGGGGCAAAAGAAGCTGTATTGTTTGTTTTATGTTGATGATATTCTGTTCTTTTGGAAAGATGTCACAATGTACAATAACGCCCTAGCTCAACTGAAAGAGCACTTTGACATGAAAGATCTTGGTGAGGTAAACAACTACCTATCTCTGGAAATAGAGAGAGATCAAGACGGTAACATTCTAGTACACCAGTCACGGAAAATTGCTGATGTGTTAAGCAAACTAAACCTGATGGATGCTAACCCTGTAGACACACCGATGACAACAGGTTATCAGGTAGATGACACTGAAGAAGCATTTTCTGACACTACACTGTGCAGAAGTGTGCTAGACAAGCTAAACTTCATTGCCAGATGTTCAAGACCTGACATTGCTGTTAGCTGTAATTTGCTAAGCAGACAAGTCAACAATCCTACTGTTAAGGATTGGAAAGCTCTGAAACGCATAGCGCGCTATTTGAAAGGCACTATGCATTACAGACTGAGATTTAACAATCAGAAGTCTGGTGGTTTTGAGATATTTGCAGATGCAAGTTTTGGAAGTGACACTACAGACAGGAAAAGTACGTCTGGAGTTTGCTACATGTACAATCAGGGTCTATTTGATTGGTCATGCAAGAAGCAAACAACAGTTAGCTTAAGTACTTGTGAAGCTGAACTGAATGCACTGTCTTATTCACTTAAAGATTGTGAATGGTTGTTACAATTGTGCAAAGACATGAAAATTCCTGTCAAATGTCCAATCCAGGTTTACCAGGACAACAAAGCATGTTTGGCTTTGCTGAATTCTGAAGGTTGTAAGCAAAGCATGAAGCACTTGCAATTGAAGCTGCAACATGCTAGGGAATGTATTCAGAAGGGACTCGTAACGGTGTCCTATATGCCAGGTAATGATGGCCCTCCCATGGCAATTGTGGTTCAGCTTGGGGAGAACGATGTGGCAACTTATGATTGCTTTACTTTGCGCTCCACGATTCAGAGAGACTTGGGGGAATTGGTGACCTTAATACCCACAGTTAAAATATTTTGGTCACAATTGCTGCAAAGGCGCAATTGGCATGGCATTTCTCGAGCTGAGGCTGCTGAAAGGGCCAGGAAGCGCATTAATTCTGCAGTGTGTAAGAAGGTGGCGGAATTGGGTGGGTTGGTTATTTCCCGCCCGGATGTTACCTTCAAGGCTCTGGCCCTTTACCGCAATGATGGGGTACATCTCTCTGTACTGGGAAATGATGTTTGGTTGGATGCGGTAACTGCAAGGTTGAAGGTTGGGTTGGGATTGTGAGTGGTTGGCGGCGAGCGTAAAGGGCTCGATTGGCGGTTAGGCATTGGTTATAGATTGGTGGAGGAGGGGTTAGGATACGCTGGGCCTGCCCCTCCATGGTTGCTGCAGAAAGGGAATTCCGTTAAAGGAATCCTGGGGCTTGCCATCTTTTCGTCCAATCCCTGGAATGGGACTAGGGCTGGCAAGCCTTCGGGGAGCATGCGGATGAGAATTGAGGGTCTGTGACTCAGCTCCATTTCTCCCCAACTTGTTTTCCCACACTGTCTTTCGGTGGTGCCCGAAAGTCAGTTCTGTCCCCAGGCAGGGGGACAGATAGTCTTAACCAATGCCTAAACAACCACTCACGGTTTTGTATTTAAATAAAGTTGTGGCCAAAATTATGCCAAAAACATTTTTTAAAAATTAAGTGTGCGTTGTGAGTTATTTGGGGGGTGGCTTGGGGACCTCGACACGCAATAAAATACAGGATAACAATAAGTAAAACAGTAAAACCAAACAAAGCAACACACAAACAACTTTTCCACAGATACAATTAAAAGAAGGTGGTATCTCAAACCATACATAATTAAACCAGGAAAATACAAAACTGAACACGTAAACTTGGCTGGATCCAGGAATGTCATTAGGTTCCAGCATCACAAGATTGCTGGGAAGACAAATATATGTGCATGTGATGTACTACAGGTAATTGTTAATGGCTTTGTGCCTGATTGAGAACATCTTGGGCCCATGGACATTGTGGTAAAACTGAGGTGGGGATAAAGTAAAAGGACATGTGTGAAATTTCATGGAATTCCAGAAAGGGACTGACTTACTCATGATTCCTGTTTTCTGACAGTGAGGGTGAGTTGAACAGGAAGGGACATTTGTGTTGTACCCATATCTGGTATTTGCCAGAACAGACATATAATGGACATGGCAGGTGACAGAAGGCCCATAAGAATGACATTGGAGACTGGCACTGGGTTTAATTAGGTCACAACTTTATTGATTACAGGAAAGAGTAGGTTTGACTATGGCATTGGGCATGTATCCTGCATGAGGCAGCCTGCCTGCTACCTGATAGGATCAAACTACCTAGCTGGGTCAAACTCGTGCTGGAGTGTCCACTGCAAAATGGATTGGATGCCACAACCCCACACTGGCTGCCAGTGAGAGAAATGTATTGGTCCATTGGTGGACTTCTGGGCAGAGTCAACCCTCCTGGATCTCTTTAATGGGGTGCCCTTGTGACTAAGGATGCTGCCCAATGCTTAATCCACCAAAGTAATGATGGTTGCTACAAGGTTGGCAAAAACCTACAAGTTGGCCAGATTGCTTGCAGGAGAAAATTCCTCCCTTTCCCTGAAATACGGAGACCAAATTAACCAGAGCAAGGTCCATAAGCAACGTGCTCAATTCCTCCCTCTGAGTGGGGCCCTAAAGACTGGGTGAGTGGGTGGAAAATCCTGTGACAATCAGCCAAGAGGGCAGCTGACACCTGGCTGCCCCCTTAAAAAGGCTGGGGGTGGGCTACTCCCAGAACCAAACCCCAGACTCTGATTGGCTGATCAGGCACTAACTTCCCTTACCTGAGGGTCCAATGCAGCTGGAGGTGGGCAGTGCCAGCCATGCCCTCTCCCAGATGCACCTGGAAGTTGGCAGGCTCCCTGAGCCCATCCCAGCCACTCCATAAGGCAATGGCTGCCCACCCAGGGACCCAGGTGAGGGGATATTGTCCTTGCTACCACCCAGTATTACAGTGGTACCTCAGGTTAAGAACTTAATTTGTTCTGGAGGTCTGTTCTTAACCTGAAACTGTTCTTAACCTGAAGCACCACTTTAGCTAATGGGGCTTCCTGCTGCCGCTGCGCCACCACTGCACAATTTCTGTTCTCATCCTGAAGCAAAGTTCATAACCCGAGGTAATATTTCTGGGTTAGTGGAGTCTGTAACCTGAAGCATATGTAACCTGAAGCGCGTGTAACCCAAGGTATCACTATTATTAAAACCCTCAGTGTCTCCCCATCCCTCCTTTACCTTTGCTGTTGTTTAAAATAAGCCTTTATTTCACGTTAATTGTCCTACTCTTCTTGCTGCACCCAAATGTCTCCCTTCCATTCCTTGGCTGCTTCAAAGGAGACAGAAAGCATGTGGAGCCCTCAAATAAATGACATTTGGGTCCCTTCCAACTGAAAGTATGAATCTTGTTCAACTGGCTCACGTTGGTTAGTGTGGGGGTGGTACAGATGGCAGTGACCTGGAGTGCCTTACTTTGGGCATGTATTTGATTTAGTTCAGTGTCATGTGATGGACCTGGCAGTCTTGCAGCCTGCAGTTGCTTGTAGGTGGTTTAGGCTTTGGGCTTATAAATAAATTACTATTGCTATTTAAAATAATATGATCTGTTAAAAGAATTGCATTTTTAAGCACATTCATATATCATCATTTGCTATCAGAACCTTAGTGCAAACTTTCTTCCTGGCAGACTCTAGGAACTGCAGTGCTGTGATGTCTTCTAACAGCAAATTTGATTTGGTTTCACTGGACTACAATTCAAAGGATCTTTTGGATGATGATTCTATGTCTTTTGAACCTGGATACCTCCTAAATGGAATGCATAATCTGGAGTAGATATTAGGAAGACATATGTTCAGAGCAGATTTTGAGATGGCCTGATCCTGCAGGCCATGCCCTGTAACATTTCTCCTATGAAAATAAGGATATTTTTTTCAGGAAGCTTTTGCGAACCCCCACACTAAACCCTGTCCCTGGAGCTTACCCCCCAGGTAGGAGACATGACATAATGAGATGTTTAGAAAAGATTTAAATCAGAGGGGTTTTGCTGACAAAGAATCAAAATTTCAGACAGAAATATTGAATAATGATTATAAGTATTTAGCAAAAATGTAAAAGATATTACTGGAA
Organism: Podarcis erhardii; assembly: GCF_964252035.2. Lineage (NCBI taxonomy): Eukaryota > Metazoa > Chordata > Lepidosauria > Squamata > Lacertidae > Podarcis > Podarcis erhardii. Next base: position 80,308,075 of record NC_138511.1, on the reverse strand, counting down.
TGGTGTACGAAGGATGAGGAGGTAAAATCAGTTATGATCGACTGGGCCAAAGATATAGGGCATAATATTCAAATGGAGGATTGCGAAAGACTTTGGAAAGATGGTTTAAGATTCACTGTATGCACAGTTATAAAAGAAAATGTTATGAAAATGATGTACCAATGGTATGTAACACCTGTGAAGTTAGCAAAAATGTATAAGATAAGTAACAAATGTTGGAAATGTAAAGAAAAAGAAGGTACCCTTTTTCATATGCGGTGGGAATGTAAGAAAGTAAAATGCTTTTTGGAAATGATTTATAATGAATTGAAGAAAATGTTGAAATATACATTTGTTAAGAAACCAGAAGCATTTTAACTAGGCATTACAGGTATTGAGATAAATAAGAAATAAAAGAAGTTATTTTTATATGCAGTGACAGCAGCAAGAATACTGATGGCCCAGAAATGGAAACAGGAGGAATTACCTACGATAGAAGAATGGAGAACTAAAATGATGGATTATGCAGAACTGGACAGAATGACAGGAAGGATCCGGAATCGACAAGATCAAAGATTTACAGAAGATTGGGAAAAGTTTATCCAATATATGCAAAAACTGAGTGATAATAAAATTACATTTGTAAGCTTTAAGGAAGCTGTGTGAGGGGAAAGGGTTAAAAGGACAGAAATGTGTGAAAAGTAACAATAGGAAGGAATGGCAGACAAATTGAGGGAAGTCAAAAAAGAGAAGTAAGATGTAATTAAGATGTATGGAATGTATAAATTTGTTTCTGTATTTGAAAACTAATAAAAATATAATATATAAAAAAAAGGAAGGAGACATGACAACTGTGGATGGGTTTAAAATTAGGCCACAACTTTATTGAATTTCAGGTGTAGGGACTTTGGCTTAGGCCTTGGAAGATATCCCTCTCATAATTGACAGGGACTGAAGATGCGCAGGGCAGTCAGGCATTGTGGGAGGGGGCTATAAAGCGTGAACTTACACAGCATGCCCTCCCACTTCACCAAAGCTGGGAGTTTGACCTTATGACACCACTCCAGGGCCAGTGACCCTTTAATTGACCCTGCTAACGCCATGTGTGGGTGCATGAAGATGCTACCCCCAGTCACAAAGATAGACTTTAGAATACCGACCTAGGCCTAAAACTGCCACCCAAGACCCCAAACAGTGGACTTGCCACCAAGATACCTCCATCTGACGCCCCCCTCCTAAGGAAAAGGGCTGTGCCCTGCCAGTCACCAGTCCTTGAGGCCCCGATGCACATCACGCAACCAAAGGGGGGGGGGGTCAAATGTATTTCATCCACACGTAACAGTTCCATCCACACGTATTGGCCCCTCTGCAGCACTGACGGGGAAGGAGACTGGACCAGAGGATGGTCATTGCTGAGCACAGGGCATGCACATTTTCGTGGTCCGCCTTCTCAGATAGAACCAGGCTGATGCCTTTTTGGCTATCAGGTCATTTCCTCCCAGGTGCAGTATCAATGCCTCTGGCGGGTTGTGGGCAGTGACGGCTCTGCGTAGCATGGGCATCAGAACACCCCAATGCATGCCTCGTTGTCCTATCCAATGTATGCTGGCATTAGGGTGGTTGTCAAGGTTAGTTCCCCAAATGTGCGAGGTGACATGGATCATGGCCCAGGGTACAATGCTATGCCCCACAACCCAGATGTTTGTGCTGGGCACACCTGCAATAAAAGTCAAAGGGAAGCAGTAAATGAAAATGTGTGGGGACGAATGTAGCCCTTGTAGGGCACAGAATACCATCAGCCCAGAGTGTTGATACTGGCAGAGTCCCAACCCTGGGCTGCTGCTGTTGAAGCTGCACCAATGTGGAAGGAATGACCTGAGAATTCCCTTGGATTGCCACCACAGGCTTCAATGGCCATAGGTAAGACTGCCGTGAACTGGCAGCACATCCAAGGGCGTTTGTCTGCATGGATGAGGAAGGCACCCCAGTGGTTAGGACACACTCAGAGGAACCTGCGCGTGTCTCACCACAGGCAGGGGCCATCCTGCTCAGAGGGGGCCAGTGTTGTGGTGTTACCCCTCCACAACTGGTCGGTTTGGATGAACAAATCTTAATTTTTAGGTGGAGCCCTAAGAAACATACATCAGTGTCTGTTAAACCTGAGTGTGGTGAGGAGGGGCTACTGACAATACATTCACCAATGCATAGAGCCCCAAAGAAGACCAGGGAAAATGCGTAATGGTAGAGGTGCATTTCAAAGTTCGACCAGCCCAGCTCTGGCAACTTGTCCCAAATTAACCTCAGGGTATCTGGTGTTATAGGCTTCCTGCCATCTTGGCAGGGAGGGATGATACAATGCCACCACGTGAGAAGCTTCTTGACATGGAAGCTTGCACAAGGGTCAGGCCACCGGAAACATTTATGGAAGAATGAAATAGCTGCCTTGTAGAGCAGTAATGTTTTGATGGCCAAGCCTCTAAATTTTAGGTGGAACCAGAATTTTAGCATGTCAGAGTCAGAGGCACGTCTGAGGCTGAGCCATAGTGGCTGCAGAAACACTCCAAGGATGACCAAGCTCTGGCATATGAGCGCCTAGTGGAGGGTGGTGCTAATGCCAAAAATATTCCCTGCATTACTTCTCGCATCCAATCTGCCACAGGTCGTCTGGGAAGGGGTCAGGTATCTGTGCTGCCTCGGGTGTCAGTTCCTGGAAATCCTCCATCTGAAAATGAGATAAAGCACTCGCAATGTCGTTGTTAAGACCTGGTATGAAACGTGTCATGTAGGAGAAGTTGTGCGGAAGGCATTCTAGCACGAACAGGTGCAACACCCTGATGGCCTGGTCAGACTTTGCTGACTGCCTGACTACAATCCTTACCACTGCTTCATTGTCCAACCAGAAGCAAACCCTGGAATTCCTGAAATGGTTTCCCCAGATGCGAAGGGCAACAAGAATAGGAAAGAATGGGGGGAAAGTTAAGTCCCATGTGATGCCTGCTGCATGCCTGAGAATACAGTGTAGGGCTCCATTACCAATAAAGGAATCAACGCTGCATTTTCTGAGAAGTGGTTGGCGACTAAAGTATTGCAATTAAATAATTTAAAGTGGATTGGTGACCTTTTCCTTCAAAATTGTAAGAAGTGCTTCATATGTCAGTGTCACCATTTCCTTCCTTTGGTACAATTATTTGTACTTTTATTTATTAAATTTATACACCACCCTTCATCATACGATCGCAGGGTGGTTCACAGAATAAAATATAGGATAAAAACAAGGAAGAAATAGAACAAAACTTCAGAACAACATCCCCCCTTCCCACAGATGCATTTAAAAGAAGGTGGATTCTCAAACTATGCACAGTTAAATCAGGGAAACTACAAAATTGAACACGTAAACTTGGCTGGATCCAGGAATGTCATTAGGTCCCAGTATCACCAGATGGCTGGGAAGAATTAGCATGTGATGCATTAATTGTTTATTACTTTGTGCCTGACTGAGAACATCTTGGTCCCAAGGACATTGTGATGAAACTGAGGTGGGGATACAGTAGGAGGGCATGTGGTGAAATTTAATAGAACTCTAGAAAAGTACTCATCTACTCACAATTCCTGTTTTACAAGAGTAAGGCTGAGATGGACTGGAAGGGGCATTTATCTTGTATTCATCTCTGGAATTTGCTTGCACAAGCCCTAGGCTCAGTGGTTTTGGCCACAGCGTTACCCGTGTCCCCGGCCCTGAAATACAGAGACCTAATTAACCAGGGCAAGGTCAACATGAAATTCCAAATTCAGTGTTGCTGGGAAACAATAATGGGAGAGTGGCGTTGCTCTCATGTCCTGTTTTCAGGCTATGCACAGTCAAGTGGTTGGCCACTGTAAAAATACTTTTCTTGGGCAGATGGCCTCTCGCATGCACAGAAGCACTAAATCACACTTTGCGCCAGCGCAGAAAAGCCGAATCACGACGCTGCAAGTTGTGAACGCTGCGGATTGGGAACGTGCCTCCTGCATGGATCGCATTCACAATCCATGCATCCATTGCAATGGAATTCATTCTCGTATAGTACCCATTATTCCTTCCTAGAGGATTCTGGGGGTGGCATTTTTGTGAGGACTATGGACAGCATATTTGATTCAGCTTCAAGGAACCACACTTCCAAATATTTCTAGATATATTTTGAAAAATGGTGAAATACTACAAAACTGAACATTCCCCTTTGGCTGGTTCTAGGAATAAAGTCATGTTCCAGCATCACCAGATTCCTGTGAATAAAATATAGATGTGATCTACCAATTGCTGATCATTGTATCTTATCATGGACATAATTTCCCCAGAAGCATTGTAATGAAATTGAGGTAGGATATATGGGGGGGGGGTCATTTGATGAAATTAAATGGGGTTCTCAAAAAGGATTCAATTAAGTATTGGTCCCTTACCTTTCCCACCCCAACCTGGCCACAGTGATCCATGTGATGGTCATCTCCAGGCTTGACTTCTGTAATTCGCTCTACGCGGGGCTGCCCTTGAAGCTGACCCAGAAATTCCAGAGGGTGCAGAATGCTGCAGCGAGGCTCCTCACGGGGTCTCTGCCATGGGAGCATATTCACCCAGTGCTTTTCAAACTGCACTGGCTCCCAGTAGAGTACAGGGTCAGATTTAAGGTGCTGCTTTTGACCTTTAAAGCCCTTCACGGCCTAGGACCCTCGTACCTACGGGACGGCCTCTCCTGGTATGCCCCACGGAGAGCCTCAAGGTCCATAAATAGCAACACCCTAGTGGTCCCAGGCCCTAATGAACTTAGATTGGCTTTAACCAGAGCCAGGGCCCTTTTCAACTCTGGCTCCGGCCTCGTCGAACGCTCTGCCTCATGAGACCAGGGCCCTGCAGGATCTGATTTCTTTCCGCAGAGTTGTTCCGCCTGGCCTTTGGCTTGGAGCCAATTTGATTCCCTCCCTCTCTTTCCTTTTTCCTTTTCTTCTCCTCCTGTGAGGAGGCTACATTTCAATATTTTAATGTTTCAATATTTTAATGTTGTATTTTAATGTTGTTTTTAAATTGTAATCATTCAACTTGTTTTTATTATTGCTTGTAAGACGCTCTGAGCCCGGCCTTGTCTGGAGAGGGCGGGGTATAAATAAAAATTATTATTATTATTATTATTATTATTATTATTATTATTATTAAAAATACCTGTTTCTTAACCCTGAGAATGGGATGGAGTGCAAAATGCAGGTGGCAGAATTTCATACCATTTCTAAAAAAGAGTTAATCCAATTTTCACATTGTGCTTTGTGTTCCAGTATAAAATTGCACCATGTCTGGGAAAGCATGCAATCTCTAATTTCATCATTTCCCACCCCCTTACTGGACTAGTTCTTTCCACCTGGAACCCTCAGGCTCCCTTCTTGGCCTATAAAACCCTCCAAACTAGGCTCATCCTCCATCCTTCACCTGCTTGTTTGTTCTGAGTGCTGCCAGCTTTTGATCTCTTCAGCACTATGACGACTTTCCTGAGTACTTGTCTCCTCTTGGTCATCCTTTGCCCAGGTGAGTAGGAGCCTGAGATCTTGAATTCTTTCTCCAAGAACATTCAGTCAAGGGGCTAGTAGTGTCCATATGCCACCTTTGAAGCAAGAGAGGCAAAGTAGTTGTTGTGGAAGATGATAGGCATCCGAACAACATGACCAGTCCAACACAGTTGATGCTACCTATGCGCTTGTAGCCATACAGAGCTCTGCAGGAAGGAGAGGAGGTTTAGCTAATCAGAGGACTGGGTGAGGGAGAGCAGAGCAGGGAGGCTGGCAGGAGAAGATAAAAGCAGCAGAGCCAACTGTCTAGAGAGGCAAGGGGATTGGTCTTCCTTACTGTTCCATTTACTCATGAGGAGGCCAGTGGAGAGGAGAGGAGTTAACTTTAGCCCTGCACTAGGCTGCTTGCTGCAGAAAACTATGGCTCTTGCTAGAGGCAACAGATCAATGGTTCTTTGAGGCACTGAGAGACCTCTAACCATAGATGCCAACCCTATGGGGCTGGGAACACCTCTGCCTCCCCAAGTATGTGGTGATGGGAGTGAAAATTCCCCAAACTTGAGAGGCCCCATTGTGCCTCCTTGCAACCTCCTTGAACAGGTTGTACTTGTGGTCTCAACTGCATACAATGAGCACCCCCAACGTCAGGCAGAACTTGGTGTCTCCCTTTAACCACAAGTTGAAAGCACTGGTCGCAAGAGCGGGGAACCAGTGCAAGGGCCATCCCTGGTAGGGGATTTGCTTTTGGGGGGAAATCTCCCTAGGTGGAAGTAGTCAGTTAGCAGTGACTGGGGATGGAATATGACCCCTGCTGCTGTGGGCCCTGGGCTGGAGGAGTGGTATAGAGAGGGGTGAAGGGGTTTTCTTCACAACTCCCCAGCCATTTTCCTGTGGATAGGCAACAGTTTTGATATTTTCCTGGTAGGTAGTGTGGTGTAGTGGTTAGCGTACTGAGCCCAGGAGTTGAGAGAGATCAGATTCAAAATTCCCCATTCAACCACAAAACTGATATTGAGTCTTGTTTAATGGTTGGGTCCTGAGGGTCCATTTAGAAAGTGTGCTTATATTTCCTTATGGAATGGGGCAAGGGGCAATATTTACATCTGCAGAGCCTTTTTGAGCCTCAGGATTATTATGGGGTGTGGGGTGCAATTACCATGGCTCCAGGTAAAGGCAAGGCTAAGGAGGGCCCTAAGGGCAAAGGAAAAGCATCTGCACCACAGAGGGAGCATGCATAGGCATCCCATTCCCCTCCTGTTCTGTGGAGGAAGAGTCAGACTAGGGGACTATATTGATGTTCCTCGAGGCCCTGAGAAGGCAGAAGGCAGCCCTATTGCAGCTGTAACTTCAAGTGCTTGTCAGCTGGCAGAAGCAAGAAACACAAAATCCTAACTAAGGTGCTGTTAATTTAATTTCAACAGGTTTGGATGCCTTGGAAGTAAGTACCGGTTTTGCTTCGCAGGAAGTGCCAGAGGTGGAAGGCACGCAGGAGGTGGTCATGGCAAAAGGTGAGGCATTATATTCTCAGCAGTGGAGTTGGCCAGGGTGGCATCCCCAATTGCCATGGATTTGTCAGGGTTGGAGTCCAGCTCAGTGGCCTTTTTCCCCTCCAGTGGTGGCTGTGGCTTCCACTGGACTCCCCCTTTATACAGGGGGGTCTGCCATCTTGTTGGATGCTTGTAATCAGGAAAGCGGCCCAGGATCTGTGGATGTGACCAATCACCTTGATCTGCAGGGATAACTCTGATGCCCCCCCCCTTCATCCAGTAGCACCCACCAGCTCTGAGGGGAAAGGAAGGGGAGAAGGCGGGTCTATATCATCAGTGCTGCCCCACCCTGATCCCTTGGATGTGGTTAAGTGGACGCCATCCCATTTTCAGAGCCATCAGCCCCCACTGGGTTTCCATTGTCTCCCAACTACCAAAGAAAGGATTTGGAAAGGGGAATATTGTGTTGTGTTCACTCACTTAAATAGGGAAATTCCCAAGAAAGGAAAGGACATTGTAGGTGAAATTGATGCAGGCAAACCAAAGCACAGGAAGGTGCCAATTGGTTACTGGGGTATTTAAATTTATGCCAAAATTAATATATCAAATTATGGATTTATGGAGCATACTCAGAGTTCATGGGGGGGGGATTGAAGACCTATGATGAAGCTTTATGCAGCTGGGCAGCTACAAAGTAGGCCTGGAGTGGGGTGGGGGGAATACTAGCAAATGGGAAGAAGGCTTTGTGTCTTTCCATTTCTGTGTCTGGAGATGTTCCTGTGTGAGGAATGGGGGGGGGGAGACCATTAACATTGCTTGTGTTCGGCTTGGAATATTCTGTTTCTCAAAGACTGGACAACTTATGTTTCCTCTCCTCTCCAATCTGCAGTGAAAAAAGTGCAATGTTTAAAAAACAGTGGGGATGCTTGTGTTATCGAAGGAGGAAGTTGCTTTTCTCAGCGTACTGAAACCTATTTAAGTGAGTATGAAGCCTTTCTGTCATATTAGCTCTAAGTGTGTGTTTGCATCCTTTGGTCTCTGGGATATCTAGTGTGACAAAAGAATGCTGATCTCACCAACCTTGAGGAACTCAACTAACTTTTTCAACAATTAAATATTAGAATTAAAACTATATTAAAAATCTGTTTAAAATGTACCAATAATTACAAAAACAACAACAACACAACCCCAACCCTTTCAATAAAAGCAGTCATTCTTCCAAAAGCTGTTGAGACCCACTTGTAAAATGACAACAAGGTGGGATTTAGTCTAGATTCTTGAGTGAGGTACAATAAAAGCAAAAAATAAAATAAAGAAGAAAACCTCGTGTTGAAACCCATCCATCCCTCTCTATGTTGAAAACACTCTCTCTCTCTCTCTCTCTCTCTCTCTCAGCAAGGGAATTCCAGAGTCTGCAAGGAGCCACTGAGATGGCCCATTTCCACATCATTAACTAATAGTGTGGAACCTCTCTCACTCTCTCACACTTTGACTCAGGGAAGCCTCATAGATCCACAGAGCCACTGGTAACCTTCTCCTGACTTTTACCAGCTGCTTGCTGTGAACAAACTGTGCATAAATATTCAGGCCTCATCCTTTTCTGGCATTTGTCTCATAGCTCCCCCTTAACTCCTAAATGACAATCCCTCAGTGAATGATAATTCCCAACTGCTTATAAAGCAACAAAATCAGAGTCTACTCTTGGTTGGTGCAGGCAAATTGATGTAGCAATGAGGCGCGCAGCAAGTGAACACACACAAGGAGACATGTGTTGGGTTCAGATTTGACCACAACTTTACTGATTACAGGGATAAACAGCTTTGACACATACACTGGGCATGTAACCAGCCCACCTACTGACTGATAGACTATTGGGGATGACCAATATTAGCATCCATCTGTTATATTAGCAGGCTCCTCTACACAGCGGAAGGATGAGCAGTACGTGCCACATACTTTACTTTACTTTATTTACACTTCAATGCTGAGAGAATACAAACATGCATCTTGCCTCTGCGAGAGCAGAGAAGCAACTCCTCTCGGAAACAAAGAACACCGAGAGAAACAGTGAAAAACAGGAAACCAGTGTACGTCCCATCCAGTCTCCCATTCCCGTGGGAAACCCAACAGTACTCTGACTGTGGAATGCAAAACATTGTCCCGTGACAAGCACTTCGCTGCCCAGTGAAGGAGAACAGAAACCAACATCCTCCCCCTTTCTGTGAACATCACTGGGCAATGTGTTCGTACAATATCAGTACAAACCCAACTTCTGCACATAGGTACAGTGTTGATCCCTTGATACAATCTTGGACAATACATCAGCAGGAATTTCATTACCTGGCATATAGGACACCGTTACGAGTCCCTTCTGAATACATTCCCTAGCATGTTGCAACTTCAATTGCAAGTGCTTCCTGCTTTGCTTACAACCTTCAGAATTCAGCAAAGCCAAACAAGCTATGTTGTCCTGGTAAACTTGGATTGGACATTTGACAGGAATTTTCATGTCTTTGCACAATTGTAACAACCATTCACAATCCTTAAGTGAATAAGACAGTGCATACAGTTCAGCTTCACAAGTACTTAAGCTAACTGTTGTTTGCTTCTTGCATGACCAATCAAATAGACCCTGATCGTACATGTAGCAAACTCCAGACGTACTTTTCCTGTCTGTAGTGTCACTTCCAAAACTTGCATCTGCAAATATCTCAAGACCACCAGACTTCTGATTGTTAAATCTCAGTCTGTAATGCATAGTGCCTTTCAAATAGCGTGCTATGCATTTCAGAGCTTTCCAATCCTTAACAGTAGGATTGTTGACTTGTCTGCTTAGCAAATTACAGCTAACAGCAATGTCAGGTCTTGAACATCTGGCAATGAAGTTTAGCTTGCCTAGCACACTTCTGTACAGTGTAGTGTCAGAAAATGCTTCTTCAGTGTCATCTACCTGATAACCTGTTGTCATCGGTGTGTCTACAGGGTTAGCATCCATCAGGTTTAGTTTGCTTAACACATCAGCAATTTTCCGTGACTGGTGTACTAGAATGTTACCATCTTGATCTCTCTCTATTTCCAGAGATAGGTAGTTGTTTACCTCACCAAGATCTTTCATGTCAAAGTGCTCTTTCAGTTGAGCTAGGGCGTTATTGTACATTGTGACATCTTTCCAAAAGAACAGAATATCATCAACATAAAACAAACAATACAGCTTCTTTTGCCCCTCCTTTTTGACAAATACACATGGATCAGCTTTCCCTTGCTGAAAACCTAGAGAAAACAATACTTCAGTGAGTTTTGTGTGCCAACACCGTGCACTTTGTTTGAGACCATAAAGGGATTTCTTCAGAGCACAAACAAATCCCTGTTTTACCTGTACGCCATCAGGTGGAAGCATATAAAGTGATTCACCTAGAGATCCGTACAAAAATGCTGTATTCACATCGTGGTGACTAACGTGTAGATTCTCCTCTGCAGCTAGCTTGAGCATAAGTCTAATGCTCTCATACCTCACAGTGGGTGAGTAGGTCTCGTGATAGTCTTCACCTGGTACCTGTGCAAAACCTCTGGCTACCAATCTGGCTTTGTGTCTGACTATCTTGCCATTTTGATCTGTCTTCGCTTTGAAGACCCATTTGCTTCCAAGCAGTTTCATTCCTGGAAATACTGGAACTAGCTCCCATGTTTTGTTCCTTTCTAAGGAATCAAGCTCAGTCTTCATGGCATTTAACCATGGCTCAGCATCCTTTGAATCCAAATCCTGGATTTCTTGGAAACTTGAAGGTTCAAATACCTTCTTGGAGCTTTTAACAGCTACTACTGCTGTCTTAGCAAACTCATCAGCAAATCTCTTTGGAGGTCTGCCTTTTGTGGCTCTTTGTGACCTGCGAATTAACCTTAAGTCTTCAACACTCTCCTCTTCCTTCTTAGGAGAAAAGTGACCTATTGTGAACAATGGTTCCTCCAATTCTTGATCAGAGCTTTCAGAGGGTTGGGTCGCATAGAGGCTTTCACACTCTTGAAATCCTCTGAATCACCCAACTCAGTTTCAGATTCAGAATCAGAACCTTCATCAGTGGGTGTGGGTTGTTGCGGCTGCTTTTGTCTATCCTCAGTCTCATCACTGTCATCAGGATAACATTGGAAAATTCCCACATTCTCCCCCCACTTGGCATTGTACTCAACACTTCTTGTGAGCCTAATTGTCTTAGAGTCAGTCATCATTATTCTGTAAGAACCTTTCTGATAACCTAGAAAGATACCATGCAATCCACGCTTGCCTAACTTGGAGCTTTGTGGAGTGTGAACCCACATGTCAGAACCAAAAATTTTCATGTGTTTGATGTAAGGTTTCTTGCCAAACATCTTCTCATGGGGGTAGAACCAATCGCTGAAGATAACCTCCGATTATAACTGTAAACAAAACACGAGAGAGATTCGGCCCAATAACTCTCTGGAAGATTGGCATCATGCAGCTAGGTTTTTAACCCTTGAAGCAATGTCTGACTTGCCCTCTCGCAAAGTCCATTCTGCCATGGCGAGCGAGGACTTGACAAACCGTGTTGAATTCCTTTCTCAGTCAGAAAAGCTTCAAACTGCTGAGAAGTGAATTCCCCCCATGATCAGTGAAAAGAGTCTTTATCTTCTTACCATGCACATTTTCCAACCAAGCACCTCCCAAAATTCCCTCATCTTTTTTCAGGTTCAACAAACATATGTTGTGCCTGCCACTTCTTTACATTTCCAACACTAGTCCGATTATTTGTTTTAACATTTTTTATCATCCATTCTGTTTCCTGATTCAAGATAACTGATAATTGAGTTTGAAGCATTTTAATAGTTTGACTTAACATCTTGTTCTTTGGGTTCTTAGCTATTTCTTTTTCATTATTATTATTTTTTTCATCTCCTCTAAAATTTCCATTCTTTCTGTCTTTTTCAATTTCTTATGAATTGCATTCTGGTGTGTGAAAAATCCTCTGATGGATGTTTTCCCTGTCTTCCAGACAGTCTTAATATTAGTTCCTTTGTTTATATTAAATTTGAAGAATTCTTCTATTTTTTGATATTTTTAATATAATATTTATTATTATTATTATTTTCTTTTTTCCCATTATAACAACCAAATCAAATTTCTTCATCACATATATCTTTGCTCTAACTGAGCTTTGACTTTCTCATGTCCCCCTCCCTGACTTCCATCTGTTATCACTTTTATCTTAGCATTTCTAAATCACCCTATTTATCTTATCTCCATACTTAAAAGACATCTAATTTTTATAAACAGGTATCAAAGCATAACCTATGAATATTTTAAATGAACCCTGCAAGTGTTTTCAAATGTTTACAATGTTCCTTCATATACCTTTTTACTTAAGGTATTTTTGAAAATCTTTTTCAGTTCATTATATATCATATCCCAGTAGACTTTAATGTTAGGACACGTCCACCAAATTCTCTTCCTTCTCCTTATATTTCCATCATACCTTATCTTCTAAATTTTAGCAAGTTTAGTCGGCGTCAAATACCACCTATACATCATCTTCATTAAATTTTCTTTTAATGCCATACATGCAGTGAATTTAATTGTTTTTGTCCATAGTCTTTCCCACATAAAATCTGCAGAATTCTTCGGAAGCTTTCTTAGCTATCTGAATTATTCCTTCAACAATAAGTAATGCTTCATTCATCCTCTATCTTTTCTGCCCTCTTTCTTTCCCCTTCAGGAAAAAGGACACTGAATTGTGATCTGATAGGGACTTTGGATCAATTTCAAATTTTCTCACTCTTAATGTTAATTCTTTTGAGATCCAAATTCCATCTTGACTGCTGGGATACTGGTTCGGCTCAGAATAATATGAGAATTCCTTTGCCCTTGGATGTTTAAACCTCCAAGCGTCTAGTAAATTTCTATTAACTGGAAAAAGTTTGAGATAATTGTCGTGTTTTATTATCCACATTTCTCTGAGTTCTATCATGTTTGAAACAACTCCATTCAGATTTCCTAGGAGCCCTTTTCAGCTCATGCCTGCTTTACACTCTCATGTACTTTTAAGTTTTTTTCTTGCACAGGCATGTCTGCAAGATTCGGGATGTTGCCTGAGCCAGAGTAGGCAATGACCAGGGGCGCAGCCTATCCACTATCACACTGGGTGCAAACAACACTCCTGAAAAGGAGGAAGGTGATTTTCAGACCAATCCGAATGAATTTACCTGATCCAGGCCATATCTTATAAATATTGTCCCCAACGCCACCACCCCACTCTCTCTTTTTAGAACCAGTCTCCAATTAAGGTAAAGGGACCCCTGACCATTAGGTCCCGTCACGGACGACTCTGACGTTGCGGCGCTCATCTCGCTTTATTGGCCAAGGGAGCTGCGTACAGCTTCCGGGTCATGTGGCCAGCATGACTAAGCCGCTTCTGGTGAACCAGAGCAGCGCATGGAAACACTGTTTATATTCCCGCCAGAGCGGAACCTATTTATCTAGTTGCACTATTACCTGATGCCGAATAGGCCTGCAACATATAGTAACAGCACATAGCATCAAATGCTGAAATACTCTGTTGACAAATGAAGCCACAAAAATCATTTTTTAAAAAGGAAAAGGGGGGGGGGAACATACCCAGACAGATATAACTGCATCTCCCCATAGAAGGTTGTGTGTAAAAAGATTTCTTGTATTGAGAAGTGAATTCAAGAGATCAGAAAATTAGAGGAAACAGATGAAAAACCATCTTCTCCCGTCTCTCAGAAATATAGTACATAATATAAGGAAGCTTCATGAGTCAGGCCCCTGGATCAGCTAGCTGTATATCAGGTAGAGATGGGTAGTGGATCAAACTATTCTAGACTCTTTTGTATGGGCAGAAAAGCAAGTCCATCTAGTCCCATTTATGTGCAAGTTGTTAAGGAACTATCCTAGAATATTCACATGGTATTGCAGAAGAAATTATACATCAAAGAAACTACTTTATGTATTAGTTTGCTGAATTCAGTTGTTGCCAGGTATTTTCTCTTAAATCACCCATTTGCCCAATGTATTTATATTTGTACATTCATCAATTTGAATTTTGCTATTCCTTCAATTCTTTCTAACAGATGGCTCTGAAGAGACCTACAAGAACAAGGGTTGTGCTAAAGATTGCATCTCAGTTATTGCCACCTTCTCTTCAATAGAAAACAAATACGTTGAGCATATCCACTACTGCTGTCAAAAATATATGTGCAACCTGGGAGTGCTTAAAAGTAAGTATATCTATCTATTTTTAAAGCACATTTTTAAAAGAAAAGCCTAACTAGCTTTTCAGACACCTTTTAACTGAATAACTTTCTAAAAAAAATGCCTGAAGCAACTAATATTATAGTTGAGATCTTGTTTATTCTGTTATATTTTACTCCAAGAAGACCCATTTATCCCAAATAGAATCCAATAAGGCAGACATTTATGTACAAAATATATTTTGAAAAATGTGAAATTTGCAGGTGGCTCTTTGAAATATTAAATAATCAACATATTTTTTGGAATTTTAAAATCATATTATTATTTTTTAATTTTTTAATTCTTTTTTTAAAAATTGAAAATTTGGTAACTTAGATTTTTAGATTTAGAGTAAGTCCATCATGTGACATATCATGAAGCTCAGGTTCTGCAGGGATTTGTTTTTTTAGTTTTGACGTACAGTGGTACCTCAGGTTACATATGCTTCAATTTACATACGCTTCAGGTTACACACTCAACTAAGCCAGAAATAGTGCTTCAGGTTAAGAACTTTGCTTCAGGATAAGAACAGAAATCGGGCTCTGGCGCGGAGGCAGCAGCGGGAGGCCCCATTAGCTAAAGTGGTGCTTCAGGTTAAGAACAGTTTCAGGTTAAGAACGGGCCTCCAGAACGAATTAAGTACTTAACCTGAGGTACCACTGTATCTCAATGCTGGGCTGAGCTTTTAAGGCCTTTGTGTACTCTGGCAAAGTCAAATTTCTCTCTCTCTCTCTTTGAAATTTCAAACACTCATAACTCAAAAACAGGATGAGATAAAAAATTAAAATTTTAGATTTAAACTTAGTTTTGATCACTCAACAAGTGTACAAAAGATGACAAAAGAAAATTAGATGACATGAGGTAAAAAAGTTGTATCACTTGATTGGGTGCCAGTGCAATGTTCCCTGGCCAGTAATTAGGGACAGAATTTTGATGTGAAAAAAAATATGTGCTGAACTTCCCTGTGATTTTTGGATGAAGGGCAGTATACAAATTTAATTCCTAATAAACAAATAAGTAAATATTGAGCTCCCAAAGGGCTTCAAAAATTCCTTGGAGGTGTTCATTACATGCCCTAACCTAGTTTGTTTGAAAAATTCTTGGAATCAGCATCACCATCTGTATGTCATGGAGAAGCACTTTTTTCCCAACTGGGTGTGTGGAAGAGAACCCCTCCCCCCATATAAATTAGGGAAACAGAGAGAGAGATAAGGCCCTGCTCACTCTGGGACTCATCTTGGTATAGGCAGAACTGCAGAGGTAGTTAGTGAAACTATCTATTGCTGCTGGATGCCATTTAACTGGAGAACAACAAAAGTCGCACTGCTTGGGCAAAGTTGTTGAGCTCTATTTGGGAACAAAAATATTTGGGAACAAAAATAAGTTTTTTGGTTTTGGAGGGGATTTTAAAAGCATTTTTAAAAACAAAAATCACCCTACTTGATGGGAAAATACGGACATATGGTAGCCCTCAGTTCCTCCCATTACTATATTTCATGTCTCAATTAGTGAACCGTTTTTTCTCTCTCATTGGTCATGCTGCCTTGGTCATGCTGGCCATTCATCTCCAGTGGGCTAGGGACAAAGGTGAAAGCTGTTTCCTAGCTCTGCTGGATCTCTCAACGGCCACTGATACCATCGACCATAACATCCTCCTGGACCAGGCGTCAGCAACATTTTTCAGCTGTGTACTGGTCCACCATCCCTCAGACCATGTGGTGGGCTGGACTATATTTTTTTTTTGGGGGGGGGAGAATGAATTCCTATGCCCCAGAAATAACCCAGAGATGCATATTAAATAAAAGCACACATTCTACTCATGTAAAAACACGCTGAGTCCCGGACCATCTGTGGGCCAGGTTGAGAAGGTGATTGGGGACCTTAGGTTGCCTGCCCCTTTTCTGGACCGTCTAGAGGGGCTGGGACCTGGGGGCACTGTTATACAGTAGTTCTGCTCCTTCCTCCTGGGCCATGTTCAGAAGGTGGTGGGGGGGATGAGTGTTCAGACCAGACCCCTGGGCTCTCACTTGTGAGATGCCTCAGGGGTCTGTCCTCTCCCCCATGCTTTTAAATATCTATATGAAGCCGCTGGGAGAGATCATCAGGGGGATTGGGCTGGGTGTTCATCAGTATGCAGATGACACCCAGCTCTACCTCTCTTTTAAATCGGAACCAGTGAAGGTGGTGAAGGTTCAGTATGAGTGTCTGGAGGTGGTTGGAGGATGGATGGCGGCTAACAGATTGAGGATGAATCCTGGCAAGACAGAAGTACTGTTCTTGGGGGACGGGGGGGGGTGTGGAGATCTCCCTGGTCCTGAATGGGGTAACTGTGCCTCTGAAAGACCAGGAGGGCAGCCTGGGAGTCATTTTGACTCTCAGCTGTCCATGGAGGTGCAGGTGAATTCTGTGTCCAGAGCAACTGTCTACCAGCTCCAACTGGTATGCAGGCTGAAACCCTACCTGCCCGTGAGAAAAAAATAAAATTTTAGATTGAAACTGAGTTTTGATGACTCAACAAGTGTACAAAACATGCCCCCCCCTTGCTTCCTGAAAGCCCAGCTCACCCTGGGACTCGTCTTGATGGGTTAGAACCGCAGAGGTAATTAGAGGCCGAATCTTAGTGTGATCTGTAGCATTTTGTAAGTTAGGAGATACTTTATGAATGCTGTAAACTGCCCAGAGTGGTTGAGGGAACAGAGCCAGATGGGCAGGGTATAAATAAAAAAATAATAAAATAAATATTATTATTATTATTATTATTATTATTATTATTATTATTATAGCACTGAAGACAGAAGGGTTCCTTCACTTTAAAGACACTTCAGTATATGTTGATGTTTTTGGTTTTTTGAGATTTTACATTTTATTGGATTGTAATGCATTTAGGTATAAAATTAAATTTTATTTTATTGTAGTTTCTGAGTTTTCTATACCACTAGGAGACTCTTTTTAGTATTAAGAGATATAAAATAATAATTAATAAATAAACAAATACACACCAAGGCTTGATTTCTTTATTTATTTGTCTGTTGTTTAGAAACTTTACATAGTAAACTTAATCTGAGGAGGGTTTCCAACATAGTAACAAAGTATACAACATATTATACTTAAACAATATTATATACCTCAGTCTATTTCATAGTCATAAGCACTACATAAGTATATGTAGTTAGTGATTGAACACTATATATAATAAACCAAGCACCAAAAATAACAGTGGCCAATAAGTCACATTCACAACAATAAGCTCCTCAATTCACCCCTAAAAATACTACTGCTTGTCTGCTCATCTCAGGTGTAAATATCTACATCATTAATTGCAGAAACAGAATGAAGTAGAGATGTTGCAACCCTCTCACAGGATTAAAGAACTGAAGCCTAGGAATTAGAATAAAGATAAATGGGCTGGAATCATGTCTTGACTTTAGTATTTACTTCTGGCAGGGCCATCGAGGCTCTTGAATGGCCTGGAGTGCCCAAACCTTTGTGCAGCTGAATCAGAAGTTTCTGAGGGTTCAAATGCCATCAGGTGTCACGGTGAGGAGACTCAGTGCATTGAGTTTGTTCTTGTTCATGGTAAGTAGAACTGCCTTGCAATGAGTGGGAGGGGGAAAACAGGTGTGTGTGTGTTTGTGTTTGTGTTACTATTTCATTCTGTTTGTGGCTTCCTTCCAGAAAATAGATTATAGTGCATAACTCACCTCAAATCACATTTGCTTTGTATGTGTATAGATGAGTATGTATATTTACAGGGTAGGGGTTTGAGAAGGTGAGAGAAATAGTCTTTTTGTTAAATTACATGTAAAAATTTATTAAAAGAGTGTTTTCACCAGTCTTTAAAAGACGTAAAATTAGGCATGGAGACCTGATCTGGAAAGCAGTATCAATGAAGATGAGCCCTTGCTCCAGAAGAAGAAAAAATAGACTTTTTTCTTTCTAACTTTTAAACACCTCTCTCATATTCATTTCATGTGGTGATTTTCAGATGCTTTCTATACTTGCTCAACATAGTTGTTAAAAATTAGGATGCTCCTATTTTTTTTGTTTTGTGTGTGTGTGTGTGTGTGTGTGCGCGCGCACACACACACACACACACACACAGGTTGCTACCAAGATGCTCATCTGACCTTGTCTCTTTTTCTTTACTAGACAACAGTGAAGTTCCTGATAAGGTCGTCAGAGGCTGTGCATCACCAGCTTTTTGTGAATTGGCCAAGACATCAGTGCTTAACAAGTACTTTTCAGGCAACATAACACGAGCAAGATGCGGTGAAACTCTAGTTTCACCAAACCAACTCAGCTTTTAAGTGTAGTTAGGTGAGAGCAATGTCTTCTTCCTTTTGGATTCCACTATTTTCTGCAACAGTGGAAGTGGTGGTTGCTTGTCTGAACATGAGAGTCCAGAGCAACTGGTATTCACAGGACTCCTGAGGCTTCTATTTGGTGAATGGGATGCAGGGAATAGAAAACTAAAGTAGAAATGTGGGGCTTTGGCTTATGAAAACATGGCATATGTGTAAAAAAATCCTTTGTTCATAATCAAAATAAATTGGTGAAGCAAATCAAAACTGTGTTGTGTGTCTGCATTTATCAAATTAAGAATATTTGGTGGCAGTGGTGATGAAGGGCACTGTTTTTAGAATGAAAAACAATGGGTAATCATGAGTTATCTTATTGATTTAGGAAATGTATATTCCAGTCCATATTTCAAAGAAATCTGAGTGGCTTTCAATAACGTAAATCTGGAATTCCAAGACTGGAATTATACATTCGTTCTTATTTATTGACAAGTTTCAAATATTGAAGACCTGCTGATGGTCATAATGTCCTCAGTTGGTCAACCTTAGAATACACACACAGTATATAACACTTTTATTTGGGTGGGTAGTATTAGGATCAAAACATTTGAAGTCCCTACAACTCTTGAAACAAGCCAGTTAGAAAGATATGGAATATATTAGCTAATAAAAATAAATTCATTTTCACATACTAAATCCTACTTCAATAATGTGCGGAGAGGAATGGTAATATGGAAAAACTGTGTGATAATGGGTGTTATGGTTGGGTCTCTCCCATAGAAGCGAGACAACTCTGGCAGTAATTAACTCAGGTTTATTGCTCAAAACACACAAATCACTCTGGAGCTCAGTCACTCAGTGTCTGCTTCCAAATTAGCTGTTGCTTAGTCTGAGTTCCGCCCCTTCCTATTCCCACATTTAAAGCCCCACTTTCGCTTCCTTTCCTGTTCACACCTCTCATTAATGATGTCTAGCTAACTGATCCAGAGGTTACCAGTTTATCACCAAAAATAATGGTCCACTAAGATGCCTAGATCACTTTCACATGTACTGCTAGTCTGGTCCACTAAGATGCCTAGATCACTTTCACATGTACTGCTAGCAAGCCAGGTGTCCCCATCATATATTTGTGCATCTGGTTCTTCCTGCATAAATGCAAAACCTTATATTTGTCCCTATTGAAATAGATGTAGTTAGTTTGGGCCCAGTTCTCCAACCTTTTAAGGTCATTTTGAATCCTGATTCTGTCTTCTGTGGCATTAGCTACCCCTCCTAGTTTGGTGTCACCTGCAAATTTGAAGAGAATCCCCTGAATTTCTTCATCCAAGTCATTCAGACTCCGCTAACCCAGAAATAGTACCTCGGGTTAAGAACTGTACTTCAGGATGAGAACAGAAATCACGTGGCGGCAGTACCTCAGGTTAAGAACAGTTTCAGGTTAAGAACGGACCTCCAGAATAAATTAAGTTCTTAACATGAGGTACCACTGTACTTGGGTCCTCTTTCCTCCCCTTTTTGAAGATGGGCAGAACATTTGCCCACCTCCACTTTGCAGGACTGTCTCCTGTTCTCCAACAATAGCCCCTAGATAACCCACAGACCAAATGATGGACCACAAACAGGTTTATTTTGACAGAAAGGTTTTATACTCACTTAAAGAGTTTTCTGAAAAATAAGAAAAGCAACTGCTTCCTTCAATATCACAATTCACAACTTCAATGGTTGCACCTTCCACCTCTTTGGTGCATATCAGAGTTGCAGCTGTAGAGAGGAAAGAGGAGGAGACGTTTAGTACATGAGTTGCTCAGTCCTTGACAAATAGCATCTACATTACTACTTAGTTTGACCTTGATCTCAGCACTTATTGGATACAATCTTCCAAGCCAGACATGAGCAGTCGTAATTGTCTCAGGATCCCCAGGTAGTGGTGGGTTGGAAGCTGCATATACATAGAAACACATCTTTCCCCTGTCTCACACAAAGCAACATCTCCAGACACAAAGATAGAAAGACACACAGTTTTCATCCCATTTACTATTACGCATGAAAACAATAAAACACAGGTCTCCCTTCTCCTGCAACACATTGTCGAGCTGTGAGGTGCACAATGCAATTTCAGAAGTGCCATTACATACTTTTACATACAGCACATGTTATTGGTGCAGGTAATGGTGCTCCCCTCAGCCAAACAAATAGCTTTTGGGTGAACGTGGAAAGCATGGAGTTAATGGGGAGAAAGGTACATCAGGAGAGTCATCCTCATCCACCTGCAGCCCACAGAAATTATGCCCATCAAGCCCTGTCTAACACCTTGACCAGCTGAGGGAAGCATAATTGCCACAGCAGAGCAAGGGGTGAATCAACAGATATGGAAAGTATGCAAA
This sequence comes from Podarcis erhardii, assembly GCF_964252035.2. NCBI lineage: Eukaryota > Metazoa > Chordata > Lepidosauria > Squamata > Lacertidae > Podarcis > Podarcis erhardii. Next base: position 80,287,137 of record NC_138511.1, on the reverse strand, counting down.
CTGTTACAAGCTGCATGAGTCCCATAGACCACATGTTGCTCACCTGTGCTGGAAACAATGGCTGAGTCCTCATGAGAACTGTATCCATCCGAAACAGGAAGCACCACAGCTGTTGACTCTAATATCAGGCAGTATCTGGGATACTTTGTCTTTTATTCTACACATTTCCAATTTTCCATTTAGTGTCACAAATCTTGGTCTCATGAAACAAAAGTCTGAATGAACCTGGGGAGTCTCTTTTTGAAGACTTACCAAAAGCCAACCTCATGTAACAGAAGTGCATTCTGTCATTGTTTGCTGGTCTTCTTCCACCCTCCAAAATTTACAGTCCATCCCCAAATGAATCTGGCCTTATCCAGTATTTTTAGCTTCTTCTTCATAGAGCCTATTTCAGTCTGCCTTGTCAAGCCCATAGCATATCGGCTATCAGATTTGAAGAAAGAATTTATGATTTCAGCTTCCTACTCACCTGGAGAAAGGATGACCAAGAGGAGACAGGTAGTCAGGAATGTCTTCATAGTGCTGGAGATAAAATGCTAAGAAGCTCTTGAGAAGAAGTGGGTGATTGATGGAGCAAGAGGCTAATTTGGAGGGATTTATAGACCAAGAAGAGGAGTCTGAGGCTTCCACATGGGAACAACTGGTCACGTGAGGGGTGGGAAATGATTAAAATAGGGATCACATGTTTTCCCAGACATGCTATAACTTTGTTTTGCAACTGAAAGCACAATGTTGAAATTAGATTTTTTTGGAAACTGTGATGTGTTGCCAGCTGCATTTTGCATCCCATCCCATTTTCAGGGTTACGAAGCAGGTGTTTTAAGTACTTGAATGCCTTTTGGGAACCCCATGGAATTTATTGAAACAGCCTTCCTCTCTATCCCACCCCAATTTTACCAATATTCCTGCAAGAACAAGATGTCTATGATCAGGCACAGTCATAGAATCATAGAATTGTACAGTTGAAAAGGATCCTGAGGGTCATCCAGTCCAGCCCACTGAAATGTAGGAATCTCAACTAAAGCATCCATGACAGATGGTCATCCAACCTCTGCTTAGAAACATTCTGTGAAGGAGAATCCACCATCTCTGAGGGAGTCCATTCTACTGCCAAACAGCTCTTACTGTCAGAAAGTTCTTTGTCAGAATCTCCTTTCTTGTAAATGAGTGCTCACTGGAAGGACAGATTGTGAAGCTGAGGCTCCAATACTTTGGCCACCTCATGAGAAGAGAAGACTCCCTGGAAAAGACCCTGATGTTGAGAAAGATTGAGGGCACAAGGAGAAGGGGACGGCAGAGGACGTGGAGATAGACAGAGTGGAGTCCAATGCCATCTTAACAATGTTGTCAGTGTGACTTCCTGTATTCTTACAGAAGTTTTTCTAAGAGGAAGTTTAGACCACATTGCTTTGAACACTCATTCCTCTATCCAAAGACCCAGATCACTGTCCCATGCTGATTTTAGTCCCTGAGAAGACCCTGATTATGTGCCTAGTAGAATTCCATATATATTGTAATCCATGCCCTTAAACTGCTCATTTGGCTGAATGAGGGAATCCAAAAGAGGGAAACCTTTCAGGGACTATGGAACTTTTTTATAATCTGACCCACGGGTTGGGAAACTCTGGCTTGGGGCCAAATGACCCCTATGTGCCTCTCTATCTGGATTCCCACTAGGCCAGAACCTCTGCCTAGGCCACACCCCTGATCCTTCCTACTCCACCCCTCCTCAAGTGGTTAAGTGTGAAAATATCCCATGCTGGCCTGCATGGAAGTGTGTGTGTGTGTGTGTGTGTGTGTGTGTGTGTGTGCGCACACACATGTGTGTAGATACCTCTAACTTCTGTGTTGACTATTGAATTCTTGACATGGAAGGGACCACAAGGGACATCTAGTTCAACCCCCCGCAATGCAACAATCTTTTGCTTAACATGAGGCTCAGACTCTGAGATTAAGTCTCATGCTCTATTGACAGAGCTATCCCTTCATTCTTGGGGGAAGTTGATGGACTGCAATCTCTTGTCACTTCCATTACAATGGCCATGTTTCGTTTTAGCACTGCAACCCTGAGCATGTTGTCCCCAAAAGGTTGCCAATGAGAGAATGCAATGTTTCAGCAAGAGAAGGAATGGTTCCAGCAGCCTTGAAGAAGGCAGTTGTGCAGGCAATCACTTTGAAGAAATCTTTTCTGGATCTGGAAGATTGTTAACCACTTCTAGCCAGTCCCAAAAATGTCATCTTGTGCTTTGTTCTTGACCAATCAGTGGCCTGCCAGGGATCTGAAGTAATGTGCCAACAGTATGTTGGTGACATTCAGCTATACCTGAAGCTCTTTCTCCGTGCGCCTCTCCCATCACTGCCCTGGTGTTGTTAATGCCTATTTGTAAATTTTTCCCTTACCTTTGAATTGTGATATGTGGAAAACCTTAATTTTGCATAGAAGCTTATGGAGTCTGAACTGGCAGGGTCTGACCAGGAACAAGGTCTTGAGTCCATAGTGGATAGAGCTCACAGGACAGTAGTTAGGAGAAAGGGAAAGAATAGAAAATAAAACTGTCAACTTCATATACAAATACAGTGGTACCTTGAGTTACAAACGCCTCAGGTTACAAACTTGAGGTTACAAACTCTGCTAACCTGGAAGAGTTACCTTGAGTTGAGGACTTTGCCCCAGGATGAGAATGGAAATCATGAGCCGGCGGCACAGCGGCAGCAAGAGGCCCCATTAGCGAAAGCACGCCTCTGGTTTCAGGTTAAGAACGGACCTCCAGAATGAATTAAGTTTGTAACTACAGGTACCAATGTATATGCTGTGACCATACTTGTAATAATATGTAGTCACTCAATCTCAAAAAGAATATTGTAGAGTTGGAAAAGGGGAACCATAGTGCTGAAGGGGATGGAATGTAGTATGGGGTCATTTTAGTTTGGAGGAAAGGAAAGTAAGAGAAATGGGAGCGTTGTATTAGATTATAAATGGCATTGACAAAAAGGCTAGAGAAAAGCTTTTCTCTCCATCTGATAACGCTAGAACTTGAGGACACCCAGGAAAAGGGAATTTTGGGAAATTCAAGACAAATAAAGGAAGGTGCTTTTTTCAAACCATTCATAGTTAACCTAAGGAAACTACAAAACTGAACACATAAACTTGGCTGCATCCAGTAACGTATACAGGTTCCAGCATCACCAGATTGCTGGGAAGAGAAATAAATGTCCACGTGATGTACCAGTTGTTGATGACTTTGTGCCTGGTTGAGAACAGCTTGGCCCCAAGGGCATGGTGGTGAAACTGAGGTGGGAATAGACTGGAAGGACATTTAGTGAAATTTTACAGAGTTCCAGAAAGAGAGTCCTCTACTTACAATTCCTGTTTTCTGACAGTGAGAGTGGGGTGGACTGGAAGGTGCACCTAGAAAGTTTGAATAGAGTAAGCAGAAGATGAAGTGGAGCGGAGGGAATGTATATGGAAGTTGAATATTAGATATTAGTTCAGCAAGAATGGTGTTTGGAAAGGCTTTTAAAAAATTCCTTCCAGTAGCACCTTAAAGACCAACTGAGTTAGTTCTAGGTATGAGCTTTCGTGTGCATGCACACTTCTTCAGTATCTGAAGAAGTATCTGAAGAAGTGTGCATGCACACGAAAGCTCATACCTAGAACTAACTTAGTTGGTCTTTAAGGTGCTACTGGAAGGAATTTTTTTATTTTGTTTTGACTATGGCAGACCAACACGGCTACCTATCTGTAACTGGAAAGGCTTTGTTATGTTAGCTTGTTCATGTTAGCTTTTGTGTTGTACCCCTCTCTGGTATTTATCCTTTATATAGAAAAAAGGATGCCAGTACTCACCGTGAAATCATTATAGGAAGTGCCACACTTCTATTATTTTTTTTTTTAAAAAAAAATATGGTGCAGGTGCTGCATACCCTAGAGTACCCCCAGGTTGCTCGTTACACCTTATTATTGTTGTTATGAGGTTTTTTTGTGGGGTAGGGGAGGTAGACTGTATTCATAGACCCTTTTAACTGGAAATGCTTTTGAAGGTACCAATTGGAGTGAGCCAGGAGGTCAGCTAGAATGATTTAAAACTGTGTTATGCCTGGGTCTACTGGCTCAGACTTTCATTGGACTTTCACCCACCCCTGTGGTCCAGCCTGAAGGTGCGTGGGGTGCAATACAGTACTACAGCCATTGACCATAAAATCAGGCAGGACCTAAGATCCCTTTAGTTGAATTTATATACTGCCCTGTACCCAGAGGTCTCAGGAAAGTTCACACTAAAAATGACAATATATAACATCAAAAATAGAAATAATCCAACCCCCCCCCCAAAAAAAGGAGCCACATTTTAAAAGGTATAGGATGTTGATCGGTTAAGAAATGGCCTGGTTAAAAAGGAACATTTTTTGCCTGGCATGTAAAGGTAATATTATTTAAAATAGCGAAACTGGTTTGGCTGAGGGAGGGATTCATTCAGTTTTGGGCTTTTTGGAATGAGTAGAGTAGTATAGACCAGAGGTCAGCAACCTAAGGCCCGGGGGCCAGATATGGCCCGCAGGGGTCATTTAACTGGCCCCCGAGCCACCTCCGAACCCTGCCACCCACTCAGCAAGTCCCCATGTGCTGTGCTAAACTGGCACAGTGTGGCTCAGGGACTCACTTCTGCAGTGCTGCAGTGCTGCCAATAGGAAGTTGCAGACACTTCCTTGGCGCCTCCTCGGTACCGGGAATAGTGTCTACGCATGTGTGCGTGTGCACAGACACCTCCTTCATGCCTCCTCGACACTGGAAATAGCATCTGCGCATGTGCACACATGCAGACACTTTCTCCACACCAGAATGTGCACACGCACACGGGTGATTTGGTCCGCGGAGAGATCTGTATGGGAGTGAAGCGGCCCAGGCTGCTTAAGCCTTGCCAGCCCCGTTATAGACCAAGGGTAGTCAACAAAGTGCATTCAAAATCACAATTCCCATGAACCATAGGTAGCATAAAAAGTTGCCAAGGCAATGGGAGTTGTAGTTCAGCAACCTCTGGAGGACAGCACATTGGCTATTCTGATCAAGACCCATTTCAATCTCATCAGGCTCAGCTTTCGCTAGAACCACCTTTGTCATTTTCTTTGTAAATCACACTTTGCAGACAGTTTATAATGGAATTCAATGTTTCACACAGTTCCCCAGTAAGATTTCATCCAATTTCAACGCTGAGTTTTGAATTCCAGTATAAAATTACAGGATGCCTAAGAAAAAATGTAATCCCTATTTTCATAATTTCCCACCCCACACTGGACCAGATCCTCACCCCTGGATGCCTAAGGCATCTCTTCTTGGCCAATAAATCCTTCCACATCAGCCTCTTCCTCCATCAGTTGCCTGCTTTCTTGTTCTGACAGTTCCCTTGAATATTGTCTCCTGTTGTTTTTCCTTTCCCCAGGTGAGTGGGAAGCTGAAATCTTGAATTCTTTATTCAAATCTGGGAGGGGATATGTTGTGGGCTAGGCAAGGGATATAGGCTACATGAAGGGGGAAATAAGCTAAAAATACTGGGTAAGACCAGGAGCTTCTGAGCTGTAAATTTTGGAGGGTGGAAGAAGACCAGCAAACAGTGATAGAGGGCCTGGTAGAGTGTGTTAGGATATTTCCGTTCCACCTTAAAAGGGAGCAGGCTTTGTGAGTCACAGAGTCTGCGTATTTCCTGTTCACAGGATGTTTCTGTTGTGTCTATGCTTTCGCTCTCTCTCTGCCTGAACACGCAAGCAGGCAGTCATGTTTTATTTCTTTGTCCTGACCAACGCTGAATAAACTTCTAAATAATACTCTCCTGAGTGCGTCTTTCGCTGTACGAACTCTGCGATAGAGCGTGCATCAGCTCTGGAATGTGGAAAGCTATTTTCAGGAGCTCGTGTCACTAATTGCTGATACTGTATCTATGGGAGATCGATGGACGTCCGGAGTCGACGTGGAGGCAGTGATGGCCTTTGTCTCCCTGGCAGTATCCCAACAGAGTGCACTTTGGTTACATGAGGTTAGCTTTGGGTAGTCTTCAAAAAAAGACACCCCCAGGTTCATTCAGACTTTTGTTTCATGAGACCGAGATTCGTGATGCTAAATGGAAAATTGGAAATGTGTAGAATAAAAGACAAAGTATCCCAGATACTGCCTGATATTAGAGTCAACAGCTGTGGTGCTTCCTGTTTCGGATGGATACAGTTCTCATGAGGACTTAGCCATTGTTTCCAGCACAGGTGAGCAACATTTGGTCTATGGGCCTCATGCAGTCTATAACAGTTTGCCTACCTCCCATATCTGTTGATTCACCCCTTGCTTTGTTGTGGCAATCATGCTTCCTTCAGCTCATCAAGGTGTTAGCCAGTGTGTGATGGGTATAATTTCCATGAGGATGAAGGTGGATGGGGAAGACTCATCTGATGTAACTTTTCCCGCATTGCCCTCATGCTCTCCTCATCCACACAAAAGGTATTTATTTGTTTTTATATTTTCCTATTATAAGTTATTCCATTTATATGCCACTCTTTAGCCAAATTTCCCTGGGTGGTGTACATTAAGAACATAATTTAAGCAGCATAAAATTAAAAACATACCCTACATAGCCTAATAATAAACAGCATAATTATAAAAAAAATCATAATACCCCCCCCACACACATTTAACAGGCAATAGATTTTTTTAATGGCTGAGGGTGAACCTGTCCCTTAAAAAATAGGATCTCCATATTTTTGTAAGTAAATCGACACATCCGGTTTTGATTTTAAACAGGGCACATTTTGCCCCCTTTTAAACTTGGACCTCATCATCTTCAAAACTGTGCAGACAGATTGTGGGTCCAGTCACCAGTGGGAGGAGAACAAGACAGGTTTAGTTGGAGCTTGTGCAGAGAGAGAGTTGGTCCATGGGTGGAGTAAAGTGAGATTGAGAGTTATTGTGGTATGTGAACAGAGGGTGGGTGGGTCCAGGAGGAGGAGTTTGACTCAAACATTGCCAAGAAAATTTGTTATTTGGGGGGCGGGGGGACCAGAGACCTTACCAAAACATGCAGTGTGTGCCAAAATCCCAAACCCCTTATGTTTCCCCTGTCTTGTTGCAAAATCCCAACCTCATTCCTCATTATACTTAAGGGAAGATCTCTGCTTAATACTTTTTGACTCTAAACAGAGGGACTAGCTGACTGGCCCTTTCCAAAGAACCAATGGTGTGAATTTTGCTGTTTTTCTTTTCAGTAATGCTTGTAATTAAAGATAGCTTCCAAGTGATTGGGGGGAGAAGGGGTTGTTGGTGTGAAGTTCCTTCCAGGTTTAGCAAGTAATATGAAATGTGTGCCAAAATCCCAACCCCTTTGTGTTTCCCCCCTCTTAAAGCAAAAGTCCAAACCCCATTTGAAGACAAACCTCTGTTTCATGCTTATTGTTTCAATGAAGAGGGACTACCTCGTTGGCCCTTTCCACAGAAATAAAGTTGGCCACCATCTACTATAAAATTGCATCCATGTTTGCCTCTAAGCAAACAGCTTTACAAAATCGTTTTCAGTGTTTCCCTCTTGATAGGTAGGGTGGGAATTTTTTTTATTATATTTATTCAAATTATTTGTGATATCCTTAAGATATTGGTCACAACTGAGAGATTTGTTTGAAATATGGACTGTAAGGTACATTTTCTAAAACAATGAAATAATTAATAATAATCCGTTTGTTCTTCTAAAAACACTGCCCTTCACCACCACTGCCAAATATTCTTAATTTGACAAAGACAGAGACAGTTTTTATTCTTCACACCAATTTATTCTGATTATGAACAATGGGCAATTTAAGCCATATACCGTATTATCACGAGCCAGAGCCCCCAAGCCCCACAATTCTACTTTAGCTTCTCTATCCCCTGCATCCCTTTCACCACAAAAAGCCAGATAGTGGACTCAGGAGTCCTGTGAATCCCAGTCGCTCTGCACTCCCACCATCAGGCAAGCAACCTCCACGTATACTGATGCTGAAAATGGGATTCAAAAGGAAGAAAACATTGTTCTCTCCTAACTACTCTTCAAAGTTGAGCTGCTCGGAGAAGCATCATGACATCTTGCTTGGGTTATAGTGCCTGAAAACTCATCAGTACGAACTGATTTGCTGGCCGTCGAGCACAAATCTGGTGTTGCACAGCCTTTGACGACCTCATAAGGAATTGCATGGTCATCTAGTAAAGAGAAAGATATATGGTCATATGAGTACCCAGGTGGTAATGGGTGTGCATTTGTGTGTGCGCACACACACTAAAGAGACATTTTAACTGTATCGCACACAAAAATAGAAAGAATGTCAGAGTCGCATCCTGATATGAATATGACACAGAAGGTTAAAATTTAGAGGTGGAATCCATTTTTTTAATGGGAAGCAGTACCAATCCTCACTGATTTTGAATTTCAAATCTGGGCTCTATGGCTGCTTCTATTTCTTCAGAAGGCTACTTAAAATATTATTTTAAAAGCAGTTTTCACATAATTTAACCACTTGATCATTCACCTCTCTCTTTCTCATGCCCCACTTTCAGAAATCCACAGCCTCATCTTTATACATAGAATGCAAAGGCAATTTTGACAAAGTAATATTTTCAGGGAAGAAAAAGCTTGTCCCCCCCCCTCCAAAAATTCACACAGTCTATTTTCTATAATAATAACAATAATTTATTATTTATACCCCACCCATCTGACAGGAAGCCACAAAAATAATGAGAGAGCAAGATCCTGAGACCAGCTGTGCAGGACCAGTTTTCCTTTTTCCTCTCCTCCATGTCTCAGAGAACAATTAAAAGTGCTCTCTTCCTCTCTCTGTGTGTAGGTGCAAAAACAAGAGTCCTGTTTATAATGAAATCCCTGCAAATGACGGAAATGTTGAAGCTGGCATATAAAGCCCTTCCTATCATTTTGAAGGAAAATGTAACCAATCCACTTTATTTTCTTTAATTGCAATGCTTCATCAGCCAACCATTTCTTAGGAAAAGTGTGGGGTGTTTATTCCTTTATTGTAAATGGAGCCTTAGGCTGTCTGTTCAGAAGTAAGGCCCAATGCATTCAATTAAGCTTACTCCCAAGTAACTGGGTAAAGACTGTGCAGCATGACACTGCAAGCGTTTTTACTCAAAAGCAAGTTCCACTGAGTTCAATAGGATTTACTCTCTGGTATGTTCTTGATCATTCTTGTTGTTGTAATATTATCCCACCTTTGTCTCTGGCAGCAACTCAAGGCAGCTTACTGTTAAAATCTTTTGCGTGTTGAGTCCCACAATGCCACCCCCAAAAAATTCACACTTCACACATCATTTTTTGTTTAAGGTTTTTGGCATAATTTTGGCCCCAACTTTATTCAAAATACAAAAAATGTGAGTGGTTGCTTAGGCATTGGTTATGACTATCTGTCCTTGCCCTCAGGGACAGAGCTGGCCTTCCGGACAGCAACGGAAGCCATTGTGGGAAACAAGTATTGGGTGAGAAAATGAAGCTGGGCAACAGTCCCTCACTTCTCACCCTCATGTTCCTGTGGAGCTTGCATGGCCCAAGTCCGACTCCGGGGACAAGGACGAAAAGAATGGCAAGCCCCTGGATTCCTTTAACGGAATTCCCTTTCCACATCATTTGGAGGGATAGGCACTTACCCCTCCAAGCACCAATTTAACCAATGCCTAACCACCAACCTTACAAGTTGTGACGATTTGCTACGCAGTAGGCAAAACCCAAATGGCACCAGCCAATCAGCCAAATGGCAAAATTCCTACCAGGCCCCCGCTCCAAGGCGGACGACCCCATGACAGGCATAGCAAGGTCAAGCGATCAAGAAAAACCACCCTATAAAAGGGAGGGAGGGCGGGTGATCCGGTGCAAAACGACCAAGAGGACGTCCAACGTCTGGCCCCTGTATTTAAAGACTCTGACCCCTCCTCCAAATTGGCAACAATCAAAACTCCCCAGCAACCCAATTTTAACCACTTGAAGGCTTGGGTTCCTTACCAAATTTGCCTAGTCACTGCAGGGTGGCTTGTTCCCCCAACCGCAACACTTGCTCTCTGTTAGGGAGAACACGCTATTTCATTCCATTTATCTGTGGAACATGTTGTACACAATCATTTCCCTCTCACATTTTTCTCTTTACAACAATCCTGTGAGGTTAGCTTGAGAGGTTGCAATTGGCTCAAAGTGACAGACATATATGTGTGTGGCAAGATCAAAAGTGAAAGAAGCGTGTCCCTATTTTCATCAGATAAATTGTGGAGGGTATGAACCTGCCAAGCTGTTCCACCTCTCTTACTCATTGGCTGCCAATGCTACTTACCGTAAATAAGGACAAACTCTATGCACTGAGTCTCATCATTATAACACTCTGTGGTCTTTGAGTTCTTGCAACAAATGAGCCACAAATGATTGGACACTTCAGCTGATTCAGCTGACGACTTGGCCCTGCCAAAAGAAACAACATGTACAGTGGTACCTCACATTAAATACTTAATTAGTTCCAGAGGTCCATACTTAACCTGAAACTGTTCTTAACCTGAAGCACCACTTTAGCTAATAGGGCCTCCTGCTGCTGCGGTGCCGCCAGAGCACAATTTCTGTTCTCATCCTGAAACAAAGTTCTTAACCTGAAGCACTATTACTGGGTTAGCGGAGTCTGTAACTGAAGCGTATGTAACCCAAGGTACCACTGCATTGGATTTCATAGTTGCACCTGAGATGAGTAGACAAGTAGGGGAATAATAATAGTAATAATAATAATAATAATAATAATAATAATAATAATAATAATAATAATTTGTACCCTGCCCATCTGGATGTGTTTCCCAAGCCACTCTGGGTGGCTTCCACAGAAACCAAAAATACACTAAAATACCATACATTAAAAACTTCCTCACACATTAAAAGCTTCCTAAAGTTTTTATATGCTTTCTATATGCTGCTAAATCACAAGATGCAAGAAATATTGGGATATATGAAATGACAGGGGTAAAACTTGCATTTAATTCCTATTCATATTGACAATAGTTGCAAGAATATACATCTTTGCAACTAAGAACTTACATCATTCATTGGCTTGAGACGTCCAAATATTTTAATGTCAGGAATTTCATGATACCAGAGAGTGGCTAAATTGTGTTCAACACTAACTTCAAGATTTAATGGTTGCAGCTATATTTCATTTTGCAATAAATCACTTATACACTTATTATTTTGCAGAGGTGAGTTGGAGTTTATTCCTGGGTTGTCAATGTTCCACTGCTGCATTTTGTGCATGGCTTATCATGTATTATCTTTTGTTAAGTGTTATGACAATGAAATATACTTCTGTATTATAATGTTATGTAGATATATAATGTTGTTTACTTTGTTATTGTGTTGTAAACTGTCCTATGATTAAGGGTATTATATAAATTTCTTAAACAATTGATAAATAAAGAAAGCCTTGTCATTTATATTTATAATTTATTTATTATATTTATATACCACTTAAGAATCACAATGGTCTCTAAGAGGTTTACAATATTATATATATATAAAGAAAGAAAACTGAGAAACTACAATAAAAGTAATGCAAATTTAACCATAACCACAATTGCTAAAACTACAATACATTGCAGTAAAACAGTGCAATATCAAAAAACAGGAACTTATCAGCACAGACTGAAATAACTTTAAAGACAGAGATCCCTCCCCTCTCTTCAGAACCCCTCTTGCCAAACTCACAAAATACTGCACGTTACACTCAAAGTCTGCATCTCTACAAATAATAAAATACTTGCTTCTCATCTCGTTTCACTCATCCCATTGTCTTCCACAAATACACACAACACATCACCCACCCACTTGCACCAGTATCTCTCACTCACTAGCCAGCCAATATTGCTAGCCACTGCTTCCACACAACAAAAGTGTACTTCAGAAACCAAGGAGACCAAGAAACTGTTTGCTGACTGGACCGTACAAAATAACAATGCAAATTGCCACTCACAGATATACCTGGCAGCAATCTGGCTCCCTCCCTGGTTGCTATCTCCCACTCCGGACTCTCACCTGAGGAAGGGAGGAACTGCACACGAATATTCCCTGATACTCCTTCCAGCCACCAAGGAGTGTCCTCAGACAATTAAACCCATGAAAGAGGCAATTTTATAAAACTGGACTCATCAAAATCCCAACACCCTTTTGCCTCTGCAGTGCTGCTTTTGTAGTTGACTAGCTAGATGGCATGCAACAGCAACAGCCAGTTTCTCTTACTATCTCTGCAGTTCTGCCCAGGAATGATGATTTCCAGGGCCAGCAAGGTAATGCTGATTTTTAGGCATTTCCCATACAAACTAGGGGAATGAATCCTGCTCAGCAGCAGCATCATTTGTCTACGTTTAACCATGGAAGACACCTTAAACCCCAATCCTATTTATGCTCAGGGATATATGATTATAAAAGGCTGCAGCTACTTACATTCAAACCTTTCAGTGTTGCAAAAGTTATCTTGGCAGCACTTCATGATACTCCGGTAGAATACATCATTCGCTTTAGTGTAGCTGTAACTTCCTGAAGTACAGTTTATAGCACATCCTCGTTCAGTTTTTACTTTTCTAGTGCCATCTGTGAGAGAGAATGGGAAAGGATAGCTAATCCTTAAAGTAGTATATTCAAGAATCACCTTATAAGCACAACATAATTTCTTCTGCAAAACTCTATGATTTTTTTTTAGCATAGTTCCTTTAAAATTGCACTTAAATGGGACATAACTGACTTGCTTTTCTGCACACAGAAATAGGCAAGGGCATGGAATAAGTTGTTCTACCATCCATCTCTACCTGATATCATCAAAATAATGGATTAATCAGCCTTCAGCTGATAGAGCTGCTGTGAGGCTTGAATAAAACATATTACTATTTTCATATATCAGCGCCATCAGATTCCCAGTTCTGAGGTTTTTTATCACTCTGTGGAGACTTCTAAATATTGTGGAATGTGACTTCAACAAAAAGAAGCTTGTGCACAAATAGAGGTGTGTTGAAGCAGCATGCAATATGCACACAAACAGAAACATGTGCTGCTATAGCATGTGCCTTAGAAGTGTTTTCTGTGAAATAGTGGGTAGACATGGCAGACGACACAGCGATTTCACCAAAGCAGCTCTTTATTTTGTAAGCTGGAACAGAAAACTGAACAGCATACAGCTCAGCCGGCCTGCTTTTATAGGCAGCTGGCTGTCAACATTGTAGCAACAACAACCCAGGGTTTCCCGCCTAAAATAACTGACGTGGACCTGAGTGAAAACTACATACACAATACTGCTGGTGGCCAGGGTGAGAACTTCAATACATAACACCCCTCCCCACCGAGATAAGGCGTTAGTTACAATCGTAATGGTTTCCTTATATACAGCACTACACGTAATGGTTCAACTAGGCACAAAGCATATCGGTTACATTTCACATACTTCCATTAGACCAGCAGTGTTACATGTCCAACAACATAGTCCTTTAAATACGGTCTACTGGCCTTGTGGATTTCCTGGGCGGAGAGTTCAACAGCTTCTGAGGCCACAGCCTCCTCAGTGGCTTTCTGTAGCGTGAGGTCTGGCGTGGCAAGGAGATGCCGTTGCAGACAGATGTCCCGGACCCCACAGATGATTTGATCCATCAGGGCATCATCTAAGTCTCAGAACTCGCAGTGTATTGCAGCCTGTCGGAGGGTGGTGGTGTAGTTGTTAATTGACTCTCCCTCTGCCTGGTTCTGGTGGTAGAACGCATGATGGGCAGCCATCTCGGACGGCTTTGGGACGTAGTGGTTGCGGAGCTTCTCTTGAATCGTGTCTCAAGGTGCTGCCTGGACTGCTAGAGGCGCAACCAATGCTCGGGCCGTCGCGAACACTTCGGGGCCACAAAGGTTGAGGAGAGGCCCCGCTTCTGCTCTACAGACCCTCTTGTCAGCTCATTTGCTTGGAGGTAGCAGTCAAACCGAGCGAGGTAGGAGTCCCAGGATTCAGAGGCTGGGGCAAACGGCGGTAGAGGCACGAGTGAAGCCATGGTTCCGATGCCGACGTGGAGGCGATGGATGGAACACCGTGCTCTAGCCAGAACAGTCAGCTCTGAATTGGTTCTGCTCCGTGATTTCGCTCAGTGTTTCAGCTCCGTGATTCAGCTCATCTCAGAGGGTGGCTGCATCTGGCTGTGCTCTGATGTCCACCAATCCCATCCTCGTCGCCAGTGTTAAATAGTGGGTAGACATGGCAGACGACACAGCGATTTCACCAAAGCAGCTCTTTATTTTGTAAGCTGGAACAGAAAACTGAACAGCAAACAGCTCAGCCGGCCTGCTTTTATAGGCAGCTGGCTGTCAACATTGTAGCAACAACAACCCAGGGTTTCCCGCCTAAAATAACTGACGTGGACCTGAGTGAAAACTACATACACAATACTCCTGGTGGCCAGGGTGAGAACTTCAATACATAACATTTTCCAAGCCCCAGTGGGAGAAATCTTCTGCATGGGACCCCTTGCAGAGATAAAGCCATATGGTTATTGAGTCATTTTGGAAGAATTACATGACTGGTTCATGTATACCCTTACCTCATTTTATCTCTAGCTCTTTGATATTTCAGCACTTAATGAATCAGTTGAATGCATTAAACGTCTCTTCCCTGAAAAAAGCAGGTTGATTTCCTCAACATTGGGTGAGATCAGCATTCTATAGACACCCCTAGATACCCCACGGACAAAATGGACCCACACACTCAGGTTTAATCTGGCAGAAAGGCTTTATACTCACTTAAAGAGTATTCAACAAAATTTGAAAAGCAACTGCTTCCTTCGATATCACAATTCTCAACTTCTATGGTTCCACCTTCCACCCTTTTGGTACATATCAATGTTGCAGCTGTAGAGAGGAGAGAGGAGGAGACATTCAGTACATGAGACGCTCAGTCCTTGAGAAATGGCATTACATTACCATTTAGGAGATTGACTTTGATCTCAGCCTTTATTGGATGCAATCTTCTGATCTGTCATAATGGTTTCAGGATCCATATGTAGTGCAGCCACTCCGACACACATTTTTCCCTTTCTCTCACACACGAACATCTCCAGACACAAAGATGGATAGGCACATAGCCTTCTTCCCATTTACTATTATGCATGCATACATTGAGGCAGGGTCATCCTCTCCCCAATAGGATTTCTGAAGTCCCACTGTATACTTTAACAGGTAGAACCTATTATTGGGGCTGGTAATGGTGCCCCCCCCCCAGCCAAACAAATAGCTTTCGGGTGGATGAGAAGAGCATGAAGTCAATGAGGAAGGTACACCCACAGAGAGTCATCCACATCCACTTTCCACCCATGGAAATTATGTCCATCAAACCTTGCCAAACACTTTGGCCAGTGGGGGAAACATGATCGCTATAACAGAGCAAGGTGTGAATCAACAGATATGGAAGCAAGGCAACCTGTTGCAGGCTGCATTAGGTCCGTAAACCACAGGATGCTGATCTATGCTGGAAGCAATGGGGAGATGGCTGAATCATCATAAGAGGGGTATCAATCCCAAACAGGTTGGCCAGATCAGCACAGGAAGCACTACAACAGTTGACTCTAATACCAGGCAGTACCTGAGATACTTTCTTTTTTGTTCTATCCAATTCCAATTTTCCATTTAGTGTCAGCAATCTGAACAAACCTGGGGGGTCTCTTTGTGAACGAAGCCAACCTTATGAAACAGAAGTACACTCTATCAGAACCTCTAACATGATTTTCTGGTCTTCTCCTTCCCCTCCAAAATTTAGATATTCCCCTCTAGATACTCCTGAGCTTGTTCAGTATTTTAAGCTTTTCCTTCATAGAGCCTATATCAATCTGGCTTGTCTAGCCCATGGCAGACCTGCTGCCAGATTTGAAGAAATTATTCAAGATTTTAAGCTTCCTACTCACCTGGGGAAAGGATGACCAAGAAGAGACAAGTACTCAGGAAGGTCTTCATAGTGCTGGAGATCAAAAACTGAGAAGCATTCAGAACAAAAAAGCAAGTGACTGATGGAGCAAGAGGCTGATTTAAAGGGAATTATAGGCCAAGAAGAGGAGCCTGAGGGTTCCATGTGGGAAGAACTGGTCCAGTGAGGGGTGAGAAATGATGAAAATAGGGATTGCATACATTCCCAGACATCCTGTTCTTTTATATTGGAAAACAAAGCACAGTGTTGAAATTGGATTCTTAGGGAACTGTATGAAATTCTTCCAGCTGAATTTTGTATCCCATCCCATGCTGATTGTAGCCACTGAGAAGAGCCTGATTATGTATGAAGTGTGTGTGTGTGTGTGTGTGTGTGTGTGTGTGTGTGTGTTTGTTTGTTTTGTGTGTGTGTGTGTGTGTTGTAATCCATGCCCTTAAACTGCTCATTTGCCTGAATGGTGGAAGCCAAAAGAGGGAAAACTTTCAGTGATTATGGAACTATTTTATAATCTACAACAGTGGTTAAGAAACTCTGGCTTGGGGGCAAATGACCCCTATGTGCCTCTCTATCTGGAGTCCTATTAGGCCAGAACCTCTGCCTAGGTCACATCCCTGATCCTTCCTCCTCAAGTGGGTAAGTATGAAAATTTCCCATGCTGACCTGGATCAATGTATAAGAGTGTGTGTGTGTGTGTGTGTGTGTGTGTGTAGACATCTCTGACTTCTGTGTTAACCATAGAATTCTGAACATGAAAGGGACCACAAGGATCATCTAGTTCAATTCCCCACAATGCAGGAACCTTTTGCCTCATATTGGTATGAGGCTCAGATCCACAACCCTGAGACTGAGTCTCATGCTTTACTGATGGTGCTATCCCTTCATTCTTGGCAGAAGTTTGTAGAATGGGTTTCTCACCAGGATCCTACAAAGGGCCATAGCACAGTTCCAGGTGGTAAACCTGAAAGGCATCCTAATTTGATGTACGTCATAGGGTGGCCATCAATTGAGTGTTGACCCAGCCAATTATCAACCAGCAGCAGAGCTGGCCTAATACCTTTGCAAAGCCTACTTACATTTGTAATCAACAAATTTTTTTTGGCTTATTTCAACCCAACAATGATGCTCTGTGTCTCTTTTCCTACCCTCCACAGATCCCACCCCAGATTATGATGCAATTTGGGTATTATGTGGCTATTATGCCACATAAAACCCTTTCTGCATTTATAAGAACTCAGTTGTTTAGTGTGGTAGCGCCTATACTTTGGAACTCCCTGCCTATTGAGGTCAAGCAGGCTCCTTCACTGTACTCTTTTTGGCAGCTACTAAAAATATTCCTGTTTAGACAAGCCTACCCAGATGCCTAGAAAGTCGAGGTAATTTTAATCTGGCATGTGTGACAGAGACTTGGTTGGATGAAGCAGATGGGCCTGTCCTTGCCACTGCTTGTCCACCAAGTTTCTCTTATGCACAGCAACCCAGGTCATGTGGGCGGGGGGGGGGGGATTATAGTGATTTTTAGGAAGTCATTAGTTTGCACCAGGCATCCTATTGGGAAAACCCAGTTTTCTGAGTGCATGTTCTGGAAGCTGGGCAATAGGGGCAGTACAGGATTCCTTTTGTTGTACCGACCAAGGATTCCCTGCCAGAGCTGCTTCAGGTCATGGTGATGTTCTCCTGGAAACACCTAGTTTGGTTGGCCTGGGGGATTTTAAAATCCATGCCAAAATGACCTTACAAGGGGCCACTCGGGACTTCGTGTAAAGAATAGCCTCCATGAAACCCCTGAATAGGTTTGGCCCAACTCAGAGTCATGGACATGCCTTAGACCTGGTGTTTACCTCTATGGATGTGGGTGATCTGACACTAAGTAAAAGCGAAACAAAAGAAGTGCCATTGTTGAATCACTTCCTGGCACAACTGGACTTCTCTGTGACTATTATCCTCTGCAGGGAGATGAGACTGATTTGGATGGTTTGCTCCCACCACTTAATGGATCCAAATGGTTTCCAGAGAGTGGTAGGGGATGTTTTATCCCCTGTTTGTGGCCTTTCAGCTGATTCCCTGGTGGCTCACTGGAATGTGGAGCTAACCAGGGCTATCAACTGTCTCCAGCGGGTTAGGGACAAAGATGAAAGCTGTTTCCTAGTTCTGCTGGATCTCTCAACGGCCTTTGATACCATCGTCCACGATATCCTTTTGGATCATCACTGGTAAAAGAAGGCAGTATTCTATCCTGACTTCTGTTTAATATAGTTAGGAGCATCAGTCTTTCTGCCAGTTCTTCCAGTCCCGTACCCTACTGTCTCCCATACAAATACAGTCCATTGCTTAGAAAGAAATTTATTGATGAGGGCTGAGCATCCTCTGGGCCCTAAAAAATATGGAGGGTATCAGTTGGGTGAGAGATAAGAATGGGGTTGGCTTGTTTCCTTCAGATATGTCTCCCATTCCCTGTAACACACACACACACACACACACACAACCCACACAAAATAACCCCCTCTCTCCCCCCCAACCCCCTGGGTAACACCTGGCTTGCCAGTAGTAATGTGAAAAGGAACTAGTGGTCTTAGTAGACCAAAAACTTAACAACAGTGTGGGGAAAAGTGTAAAAAAGAGCTAATGCTATTCTAGGCTGCATCAACAGAAGAATAGTGTCCTGATTGGGGAAGTAATAATTCCACTCTATTCTGTGTTGGTCAGACCACTTCTGGAGTTCTGTGTCCAGTTCTGGGCACAGCAATTTAAGAAAAGTATGAACAAGTTGGAATATGTGCAGAGGTGGGCGACCCAGATGATTAAGGGTCTGGAAACCAAGCTGTATGAGAAACAAATGAAGGAATTGGGTATGTTTAGCTAGGAAAAGACGAGACTAATATCTTAAAGGCTGGCATATGAAGATGGAGCAAGTTTGTTTTCTCCTGCTCTGGAGGGTAAGACCCAACTCTATGGCTTAAAGTAACAAGAAAGGAGATTCCTACTAAACTTTAGGAATAACTTTCTTATGATAAGAGCTGTTTGACAAAACCAATCCTTTTCCCAAATCCTGCCTTTGCCCTCCTGTCTTTGGGCATAGACTTGGCCTCCACTCTGCTCCACAGAGAACTAGTAGGCTTCTTTCAGTCTGCAGCGTGATTAGCTATACAGTGGAATCTCGGCTCCCAAACTTAATCCACTCTGGGATTCCGTTCAACTCCTGAAATGGTTCGGAAACCAAGACACAGCTTCAGATTGGCTGTAGGAGCTTCCTGAAGCCAATTGGAAGCCACACCAGATGTTTGACTTCCAAAGAACATTTGAAAACTGGAACAATCACTTGAGCTTTCAATTGTTCAGAAGCCGGAATGTTCAGCCCTCAAGGCATTCGGGAGCTGAGGTTCCACTGTAATCTGGAAGAACCAGACTGAAATATGCCTGGACATGTGGGAAATAATATTACAGATACAGCAATGTCTGGGTGCCTCACCAGACACAGGAAGGCAATTAGATGCATAATGAATAGAGAAATCTTCCATGAAACATGTTCCACTCTCTTTAACTATGGTAATGACCAAAATCAAAACCTTGTCATATCAACTGATCATTATTCTCAGTGGAGAGTTTATGTTAAGTGAT
The DNA here is from genome assembly GCF_964252035.2 of Podarcis erhardii. NCBI lineage: Eukaryota > Metazoa > Chordata > Lepidosauria > Squamata > Lacertidae > Podarcis > Podarcis erhardii. Next base: position 80,267,550 of record NC_138511.1, on the reverse strand, counting down.
ATGTTTGAAGACTGAATGTGTAAGTTTATGTCTAAAGTCAACAGACAGAACAAACACCATTAGGTGTACTGCTGGATAAGTGTTTAATTGTTCTTATACTTGCATTTGCCTGGTGTGTGTTTTTTTAAACCCAATGAAAACAGCTTTTTTAAAAAAGAGTTGTTTGACTCCCATGAGAGGTGTTGGACGCTCCTTCCATGGAGGTTTTTAAATAGAGGTAGGATAGGCATGGATATAATGGATGCTTTAGTTGAGATTCCTGCATTGCAGGTGGTTAGATTAGTGACTCTTGGGGACCCTTCCAACTCTAAGATTCTATGGGTCTATGATTCTACATATTTGAAAATGTGTTTGGTTTTGTTGTTGTTCTTCATCCTCAGCTCAGTCTTAATTTTTCACTTCATGGTAGTAATCCATATCTGGTTAAGACAAGCCTTTTTAGTCATTTTCCCATAAAATATTTTCAGTGTTTCATGATAACCATTCTGATAATAATAATAATAATAATAATAATAATAATAATAATAATAATAAATTTATACCCCGCCACTCTGGGCAGCTTCCAACAAAACTCTAAAATGCAATAACCTATTAAACATTAAAAGCTTCCCTAAACAGGGCTGGCTTCCGATGTCTTCTAAAAGTTTGGTAGTTATTTTTCTCTTTGACATCTGGTGGGAGGGCGTTCCACAGGACGGGTGCCACTACTGAGAAGGCTCTCTGCCTGGTTCCCAGTAATTTGGCTTCTCATAGAGAGGGAACCACCAGAAGGCCCTCGGCGCTGGACCTCAGTGTCCACACACTTACCATTTCTCCCTGTATTGCCATTTGCTCTGATTCAGCTTTAAAGAGCAGGTTTTCAGGGAGAAAACTGTGGAGCAAGGGAAAATGTGTTTGGGCATGGAGTTATAATGCAAGGATTGTTCCTGGATAGCAAACCAGCTCTTTATAGGTTCCATTTACATTTCATCCATCCCAGATACCCACCAGGGCTGGAGAAGGCATTAACAAGAGGTCCTGTCTAGTGTTTCCTGAAATACTTTTTCCCTAACTGCTGCCATTTAATGGAACTCCCATCAGAAGTGGTAATATGTCCCTTTAGTTTATTAAATTGTGATCTTTATTAAGTTGCAGGCTTACTGTATTTATTTGAAAGTTATAGACTTGAGAACCAACATTTCATATGCCATAATCATTTATTTTCTTATCATAATGATCACATTGGAAATTTAACTGATTTAAATTTTACACCATAGCTTTTTGGAGCTAGAACCCAGAACCCCAACACCAAGAGGATAAAAGAAGCCCAGTGGTCCTGAGGCCTGGCTGTGACCACTAGGCTTCAAACTTATGAAGCATTATAACAATTCTCTTTTCTGGCAGTGACAATACTGTTACCAATACGGACTATATTTCCGAAACCTTTCTTTTGTTTTTCCTTTATGGCACAAAAATCTTTTGTTGCACATCCATGGAAAAAGAATCTATCCCCTTTATTAAAACCTGAAGAAGAAGAAAGAAAGAAATGTTCACATTAGTGCTTTTCCAGGGCCTTTGAGATTGTGGTTGTGAATGTGAATTTTAATAATTTATTTTTATAAAATATACAGCTGAAAAATCTGCAGCAATCCCATAAACACATCTAAAATTTGGAATACAATGTCCATGCAGCCACTGATGAATGGCATGATAACAATGAGGAGGCAGGGGAGGGGAAGAAAAATTGAGAAGCCGAGGAGGCTCAAGCATAGAAGGGAGGCCTGGCATCTGAAGAGGAGGAAGAGGAAGAAGAAGGGGAGGTTGAGGGGAGGGAGAAGGATTGCGTGGACAGGCGGAGTCCCCAGATCCCGAGTGGTCCCCCCGTCATGTGGAATAATGACTCTAGACAACGCGCTATGGGATTAAATTGGCCACAACTTTATTAAATTTCAAATGTGGGTAGACCTTGGCTCAGGCATTGGGCGTTCTCCCTCCCTAGTCCCCAGCCGAGGACCTAGGGAGCATCAGGGTTATCCAGTGTGTGTGGGGGGGGATGGGCCGGCTCTGGAGAACATATGTTCAAGCAGAGATAGCCGCCCCCGTTACGCCGCCGCAGGGGAGAGCAATGACGACCTTTCGGCGTACGGCCAAAGCCTCCCTTCAAAAACCCCTTTAACGGGGAACCCTGGTATCGCCGCCGCAAAGAGGAAGATGGACTAAAGGATTCCGCCCAAGGCCTGATACCGCCAAAGTTGTGACGTTTTGCTACGGGAAAGGCGAAACCTGCCAATGCAGGGAAATTCCTTTCCGGCCCTTTAACAGCGACCTTATCGTAGCAGCGCCCGCATACCTGTGGAGACAGGTTAACCTGCAAAACCTATGAAGAAAAGTTAACCTGCAACAGAAGACATTAACTGAGGGTGGGTAGGGTGGGAGAAGCTCTGGAGCCAAGTGAGGATTAACAATTAAGATCCACCCTCTATTGTGTGGGCAGGTAATCCCTCCCCTTACCTGGACTGGTTTCCCTGGCAACACTTCCCCCAGGTGGGATTGGACAACTCGCTGGGGTAGGCGGGGACCTCCAGGTATCCCACCTGAGGGAAGGCAAAGCCTATGCTGATGGGGCCACTCCAGATCCAGGGCTGCACGCGTCCACGCAAAAGGCGCCCCCCGTTTTAAGTGGGGAGCGGTCATTGTGATGTTGGATGCCTCATGAGTCCAACCAAATCACAGCTGACATTGTGCATTTGCTACCCCCCCCCCTTGTTGGTTGTTGTTTTTTTTGGGGGAGTAGAAATTATATGGACCACCCCATTTGCTTAGATGTTTGCTGCCTACCAGCTGCTGGTTTCGTTCCAGGGATGAGCATCATTTGATTGTCAGAAAAGGAAGGATTTCCTAAGTATGGTGTGTTGAGATGGATAAGAAAGAGGAAGTAAGGTGGTTAGAGGTAGTCATTGTCTTTTGGTATCCAGGCGTTAAAGAAAGGAAGGGGATATATGTGTGTATGTGGATATATGTGGTCTGTGTGTTTTTGTGAAAAAGAGAAGCAAAAACAGTGGGGCTGTACGTATGCATGAGTGTCTTGGTGATAGGTGTCTCTACATCTTTGTAAAGGAGAGAGAGGTAAACAGAGAGGTATGTATATATGCATGTATGCCTGTGAGGGAGAGACATCTTTTTAGAGAAGAAGGATAGAATATTAATATGTGTGCATTTGGGAGGAAGAGGGAGAGATGTTTGTGAAAGAGCTACAAAAAGCTAAGGGGATGGAGTGTACCAATCATGGTTTCCTTGAGATGGGGGAACAAAGTGAAGTGTACCAAGTAAGACCAGATCAATGAAGTGGGTGGGTTAATGACTGGGGTGTGTGAAAAGCAGAAGTCACCAGTAAGGGGGAGGAAATGAGGGAGAAATAGGAATGTGGGGTGTACAAAGGATAATAAATCATGGGGTAGGGTTAAGGAGCATGTAGGAAAGGGTGAAGTGGGGGGAGTAGCATCCCAAATAGCAGAGGAATCATAGAAGGGGGTCTACCCCTTCAGAAATCAGGGAGAGAGGGAGAGACAGGGACAGAGAGAGAAGGAGGAGTCACACGGGGTGGAAAAGCACACTGGAGGAGGGAAATGCACTCTTCAAATGTTTGTAAGAGGTGTGAGGGACTTTCAAAATGTCCTGGATGGGAGTGGGGTGGTGAGTGCAACAAACAGGGGGATATGCCACTTGTCCTGAATAAAAAAGTATGACTATAAAGAAACAATTCAGATGACACCCAATGTCCTTAGAACTTGAAAGGCCACGGAGAGTACAATTGAGGGCCTAGGTGTTACTCCTAAGTAGATCCAACCTTCTCAGTTTCAGGATGTGGGTGGACCAGAAGGGGAACTTTCACAGGTGACCTCAACAGATGAGTAGGCTTATGTGGGAGAAGGCAGTCCTTGAGATGCCCAATTCCCAAGATATGTGGCACATTTAACTATGTGACACCAGTACTTTGAAGGGAACCTAGATAGTCCTGAGAGTTTCTCAGACTGTTTTGGAACTGGTTTCTGTTTTCAAGAAACTATCTGTATAAAACGTCAAATAGAATTGGAGCTAATTGCAAGCATTTTGCCCCAATCAGTTTCTGCCATTTTGCTTGCTGTTAACAGAGAGATGTGGTCTGGGGAGAGTTTCAAGGTAGAGTTAGAGAGGCCTGAATATTACCTCTACCAGTGTAAGCAAGTGAGATAAGGTGATGGGCTCTTCCTCCATGTGACACTTTCCCCAGGCAGTATCTTTTTCTCCAACACATTCTCTCTTCCATCCTCCATCACATTAATTCTGAAATCTGGTTGTGGGCAAAGTCTGTGCCAAGGATAGCTAACCAGGAGCAGAGCCCACTGGTGCCTTCTGCCAAATGTACAAAAGCATGCATCCACAGGAGATATCAGAGGAAGTGGGGGAAGAGAGAGAGGGGCTTCTTTCTCTCTCTCATTTATATTAGAGACTGATATACCAAGTGCATTGACATGTAAAAGAAACGTTGATTATTGTTTTTAAAAACAGATTCAAAAAAGAAGAAAAGCTTGCTTCTTACTTTTCTGGCAACATAAAATGGGGACAGGGGAAAATAAAGGGGTCAGCATGGTTTTCCAAGGTAATTTGCAGGCTTTGTTTCCTGGTTCAGTAGCAATCTTACCTTCCGTAAGAGCTCCCTCAAAACGAACACACTGATTCTCATTCCCAAGGCAGTCGACGGTCTTAGCACTCGTACAATTCTGAGATTTGGCAGTGAAGCAGGCTGGGCACTGCATACCATTCGGTGTAAGAGCATTGTGATCTGGAACTGCCAAAATCAAATCTATAGTCAGTATATGTAATGGTTTTATCTGTCTTTATATCTACAATCTCTGGCATCACATATACATTTATTATCTCATTTGCTTTTTATGTGCTGCTAAAAGGTCTTTCCTTTTAAAAGTCTTTACAGGGCAATGCTCGTCTGGAAGTTAACTCCAATAATGTATGCTTGCATTCATTATTGTATTTTCAACCTTTTCATCTTGTGTTTTTAGGGATAAGCTCCAGAAGAAGACTGCTGGTGGTGGAGGGATTGTGGTGTTGCTACAGCAGAGTGATGAGAGCTGGCTAAGGACACAAGAGGGCTGAATTAAGCCTCCATCTAAGAGGTTTTCACAATGAAGATAATGATACTTTTTAGCACCTTCCCCAAAATATAGGTGTTAAGTATTTTCTATGGGTTAAAATTGAAGTTTGTCTATGGGAAGATGTTGAAAAACCTTAAACTGCTACATTAAATGCAAAAGAACACACACACATGGACAAACACACACTCCTATACAGTATACAGTTGTACCTTGTTTTGCGGCCAGGATCCGTTCTGGAGCCCTGGCTGCTAGCCAAAAAATACACAGGGCAAAGCGACATGTCTGTGAATACATGGGGAGCGGTTTGCACTTCTGCGCATGCACGAAGCGCAATTTAGTGCTTCCGCGTATGTGCGAGCGGCAAACATGGAAGTAACCCATTCCAGTACTTCTGGGTTTCCCGTGGATGTTCACTGGAATGGGCGCTAGACAAGGTGGACATTCACGGAGGTATTAGTGTATACACAAAGAAAGTTGGGCATTGACCCTCTGATCTGTGGCCTGTGGATCTTTCAGTTCATGATGTACTGCTCTGACGACAACCTTCCCACCTCCAAAGCAATTTGGAGCTCAATGCTAAGAGATTTTATATATATTTATTTATTTCATCATATTTTAACATACAATTAAAATATGGCTGGCATACGGTGCATCAGAAGAGTGCACAGTCAGATCCTTCTACTTAGCAACAGGAGAATCTGACCTTCCATGGTGTTCCTTTGGAGGGCAGGAAGGAGGAAAGGACCTTCTTCAAAAGGGATCCTCCCAGAATGGTCCTCCTTTTCAGTGTTTCTCCTTCTCACTCATGGCAGCCTCTGCTTCCTGTCTGCCTGACAACTCATCCCCAGAAAGCTCTGCACTGCTCAGTCCTAGATCTAGCCATCTGAGGCTGTCTCAACCCCAGTTGAATGAGACTAAGATCCCTCAAAAGATGCCCAGCTTAGGTTGCGCCTTGGCTGAATCTGGAGCACAACTATAATATGTAGGATATTTTAAAAAAGATGTAGACACTTACTTGTGAGAGTTTCATTGTTGCACAGGTCACTGCTGCAGCAGTGGATCGTCATGTCAAGGAATTTACCCCGAGTTGAAGTGAAGCTGTAATGGCCCGAATGGCACACTTCAGACGCGGCACATCCATAGAAAACTTCCTCTCTATTAGCAACTGTGAAAGAGAATTTTAAAAGAAATGCCTAGAACTGGGGCAAAAAATGCTGGTCTATTAACTCCAAACGTAGTTTATTTGTAATGTTTCCCATATTCTTATCTGGCTGAATGGGGGAAATTTCAGACTAACCATATAGAAAGTATTATTAAATTTAATAGACTAGGAGAAGGGCCACTATTTTTTGAAACAACAGTGCTGGGGATTTGTTTATCTTGAAGCATTTTTAAAATGGAACCATTCCATTTAAACTTGTAAAAAACATTTCATTTGAAATAATGCAGAACTTCCTTTCAAAATTCTGCAGACTGCATTCTGATATATCCTACAAACTTGAAAACAGTTTGCAGTGTTTTCTACTGCTTAAAAACAGTAACAGAGTGGTGGAATTGTAAATTAATTTAAAAGTATTGGGAAATGATTTATAATGAATTGAAAAAAATATTTAAGATAACTTTTGTGAAAAATCCAGAAGCCTTTTTACTAGGCATTTCAGGTCAAGATTTGCCAAAAGAGAAGAAAAAACTTTTCATGTACAGTATGCTACAACTGTGGCTAGGATATTGCTAGCACAAAGATGGAAAAGTGTTGAAATACCAACCGAAGAAGAATGGCAAAGAAAATGAATGGAATATGCTGGAATGGCAAAATTAACAGAAAGACTTCAAGGCAAGGACAATAGAGATTTTAAGAACGACTGGGCGCCATTCATGTCATATTTACAGAATCAATGCAAAGAAATGGACTTACTTGCAGGGTTTGATTAAACGCTTGCAGTTAACAGAATAAATGTAGGATGAACATGTTTAAGTGATAAGAGAGTAATAATATTTTTTTAAAAAATAGAGAATAAAAATAACCAATAAGCAGGGAGAGATAATATGCCCCCCCCAAAAAGAGGAAGCTCAGGGAAGTCGTGGAGGGGAGGGGGAAATTGGGGGGGGGGTATTTTTGTTATATGTGATGATATTTTGATGCTAAAAAAGTAAAATTTCAATAATTTTTTTTTTTAAAAAAAAACAGTAACAGAGTGGAGTGGTGGTGCTCCGCTGAACTCATATTGCGCAGTTCAGCAATCTCAGCAGTGTGCTTGCATCACACTGACCTCTGTCTCATTGCCCTTCCCCCTCTACCTCCAAGGATGCAGCAGTGATGTGGGCAATGGAAGGTCAGGTGAGCACCCATCCAACCAAATGGTCCGGTTTAGTAGCATATATCTGCATATCACAGGTCAGGGGTTCCTTGGGCTTCAGACTGTCTTCACAATGTCTTTCCAGAGGTGTCATGAAAGAAGATGTATTGTGGTATATCCTTGAAATCTGACATCCTGACCTCGGCAATTAGCTGATAATGACTTGTGAGTGAGTGGGGAATCTCTGAGCAGAATAAGATATGTGACAAATCTTCCAAAATATGTTAGTTAGAGGGTTGCAAGAAGCAGGTATGGGCTTGCTATGGTAGCCACCCTAGCACCAAATTCCATCCAGCTTGGATAACAGGGAAAGCAGAAACAGCAGCACCAAAAGATGTTGCCTGCCTTGAGAGAGAGTATGCATCCATTAATTGAGTTAATACCTTGCTATATTTCCTGAAACCTTAAAACCTTTCTTTAGAGGTGAACCACTGGAATACTCCTCTTGTGTTTTTTCCTTCCTCAGTTCTCCACATTGTGAAGCATTATTTCAAAATTACTTGAGGTGGGACAAGGAGCCATGACAGTGTGGAGCACCTTGATCTTCTAGCCATTGATTGCTCAACATATGAATACTATTTACGGAACCAGTGGAGAAACTTTCAATTGTAGTGCAGTTCTTGGCACTGACTATATTTGGTTTATAGTCCAAGTTTCTTATCCTGGTCTGATAGCCAACTGTAAACTGGTTTTCATTAGTTTGGGGGTGCTGCAGATCTCTAGATATTGCAAATCAAAATGGGCATCCAAAATGGATCACTGGTTGTGATCAGATGTTCTTTCTTTATTATTTTATTTTTAGATAACCCACTTACACATGTTAGCCATTGCTCACTGCAGGGATGGGGAAGATGTGGTCCTCCAGAACTGGTTGGACAACATCTCTCATCTTTCCAGAGTATTGGCCATGCTGGCTGTGGCTAATGAATTTCAAATTCAAGCACAGCTGGAATGCCACTTCTTCCTCACTTCTGCTTTTGTGCATCAAAAGGGAAATGATTAAAAGATAGGTTAGACTTACCTGACTTTGTGTTCAAAAAACCGGCAATACAGAGATCCTGTTCAGGTTTACATTCCAAAACATTTTCGTCTGAGAGTTCAGTAGTGTTGACCGCAGAAATGCATTTCAGTGGTACAACTACAGGCAGGAGAGAAATATTAATGCAAAGCTGTTACTTTCTTTCTTTTTGGTGTTTGTGTTTTTGTGAATAATGCACAGAGAAGAGGAGATTGCAGATCCAAACTTTTATGAAACATGAAAAATCAGTATACAGTGGTACCTCGGGTTACATATGCTTCAGGTTACATACGCTTCGGGTTACAGACTCCGCTAACCCAGAAATCGTACCTTGGGTTAAGAACTTTGCTTCAGGATGAGAACAGAAATCGTGCTCTGGAGGTGCAGCGACAGCAGCAGGCCCCGTTAGCTAAAGTGGTGCTTCAGGTTAAGAACAGTTTCAGGTTAAGAACGGACCCCCGGAACGAATTAAGTACTTAACCAGAGGAACCACTGTAGAAGTATGTTAAATATGTTTAATTAACAGGGATCCAATAAACCTTTTGAATAATGTTTCATTTTAGTAAAATAAAATAAGACAAACACTCATTAATTAGTGCTGTTGAAGTCATTAGCTAGAAGTAATAAGTTTTACTATTTCCTAGGTGTGGTGGAGTGCTCAATCCTCTCCTGTCTACCACCAATTTTCCTCCCACTGCATCTCTTAAGTAAATACTCCACTTCTTTGAGTCTTACACAATTCTTACACAACCATTTATTATTCGGTGAAAGTTTAAAAAGATTCATTTTGGTCCTTTTTCATAACACTAAAATTCTTGAACATCCATTGAAACTATGCCCATGCTATGCATAATTTTATTAATGTTGTTACTATTATTATTATTATTATTATTATTATTATTATTATTATTATTATACCCCACCCATCAGCCACTCTGGGCAGCTCACAGCATATAAAAATACTAAAACATCAAGCATTTAAAACTTCCCAGTACAGGGCTGCCTTCAGAACGTTTAAAGGGACTCACTTTGGCCCTTCTTAATATAACACTAGAACTCTTGATCATCCAATGAAGCTGAAAGATTGCGGACAGGGCCAAGGTTTTGAAAATGGTATAGGCGCAATATATTCTGAACAAAAAGCTAAATTAATTGTGAATGGTATGGTGATGGACGAAATATCAATAGAAAAAGGCACACGACAGGGGTGCCCAATATCCCCTCTATTATTTATATCTGTCCTGGAGGTTTTGTTAAACATGATTAGAGAGGACCAGCTGGTTAAAGGGATACAGGTCGGAGCTAAACACTATAAATTAAGGGCATTTGCAGATGATCTAGTGTTAACTTTGCAACAGCCAGATGTTAGTACTAAAAGAGTATTGGAACTAATTGAGATATTTGGTCATGTAGCAGGATTTAAATTGAATAAACAGAAAACAAAAGTGTTGGAAAAAAATTTAACAATGGAAGAAAAAGAGAGATTTCAGAGTGAAACTGGTTTGGAAATAGCGAAAAAAGTGAAATACCTGGGGGTAAACCTAACATCTAAGAATGTGAATTTATTTAAAGACAATTATGAAAAATGCTGGACAGAAGTGAAGAAAGATCTAGAAATATGGTCAAGGTTGAGACTTTCCTTGTTAGGCCGAATTGCTACCATTAAGATGAATGTATTGCCAAGAATGTTGTTTTTATTTCAAACCTTACAGATTTTGGACAAGATGGACTGTTTCAAGAAGTGGCAGAAAGATATATCAAAATTTGTCTGGCAGGGCAAAAAGCCCAGAATAAAATTTAAGATTTTAACGGATGCAAAAGATAGAGGGGGCTTTGCCCTGCCAGACTTAAGGCTCTATTATGAATCGGCAGCATTCTGCTGGTTGAAGCAATGGCTACTTCTTGAGGATACAGACATTTTGGATTTGGAAGGGTATGACAATAACTTTGGTTGGCATGCATATATATGGTATGACAAGGTAAAGGTGCATAGAGGTTTTAAAAACCATATTGTTAGGAAAGCACTGTATAATGTCTGGAATCGATACAAAGATTTGTTGGAAAGTAAAACCCCCAGGTGGTTGTCACCAATGGAAGCTAAGGCAGTGAAAAAACTTAATATGGACCCTGACTGGCCAAAATATTCTGAAATTTTAGAACAAGAGGGTGAAAAGCTAAAAATTCAGAGTTATGATAAGCTAAAGCATAGAGTTCGAGATTGGTTGCACTACCATCAGATAAATGAGACATTTAAGCAAGACAGTGAGGCATCTAATCATAAGCCTGCATTTTTATCAAAGCTTCTATATTTTGATCAGGGCCTGAATTTTAAAATGAGCTTAAAGATTTTCAAATGTTTCATGCCAGGCAGAAGACTAAAAAACCTTGGCAATGTTTTTTCTCCTAGACAAGGGGGCCCCCTGATTTATAGCAGAAAACAATTCTCAAAGTCGTAAAAAAGGGAATTACAGGCTGAGAGCGAGGACACTGACCTTGCATGTTACAGAAGATAAAAAAAAAGGCTGAGAAAACATAAAATTAAGAATGGGTAAATAGTACAATAATACCATGTGCCTCCCAGTAAAATGAGCCATATCTTCTTCTTAAGGTTAAAAGGCCAAGAGCAAATGGAAAAGAAAAGCAACTGGTCTGGCTGGAAGAAAGAGAGCATTTTTGGGAAAGTCTTTTCTAAAGCTGTTTCTTTCTTAAACTGAGATCCTTTTAAGATTTCTTTTCCTTTTGTAAAAGGCGAAAGATTTATACGATCTGAAGAGAAACCACAGGGGTGCAGTGAAGGGGAGGCATGGGGAAGTCATGTATTGTTTGTTTGTTTGTTTATTTTTGTGCTTTTTGTTTTATGAAAATCAATAAAAATTATTTTTTAAAAAAAAGATTTCTTTTCCTTTTAAAAGGCTACCTATGATAATGTATGAAATATATTAGCTTAAATGTAATTATGCAAAGGATTTAAGAAATGCTAGATTCTTATTTCATAGAGTCATATTGCAATAGGAGACCAGAAGGGCAAATGAGCCCAGCCTCCTGCCAGACAGGAGACGCCATTGGGCGCTCCTGATATATGGTTGTCAGGCCTTTTTGTTTAGAAACCTTCAAATGAAGGAGATCTTTCAATGTTGATGTGAACTCAAGATCCTTGACATCTGTTTAAGATAAAAGTTCAAGATAAAAATTTAAGATTAACCATTTGTTTTGGAAGGCAATAGGGCAAGGAGGGCAAGAGGTGAGCTGGTAATTAAGATTCCTTGTTGAGACACATGTAAGATATATTACTACTTATCTGTCATTTATAGATAGCTCTTTGTGTCCCATAAAAGGGCGAAAGGAAATGGGTGTATCTTTTGTGATTGGTTCTAGCAAACAGCCAATAGGAATTTCAACTAGGCTGATTGGACAGAGGCAGCCAAAGAAGGAGCAAGGGGGCTGGATTAAGGAAATATAAGTGCTGGCCAGAATGGCAGGAGGCCAGGCCAGAGCTTGGTAACCATGTACCACTGTGCCTCTCATTTATTTGTCTGACAAATAAATTACTATTTTAATTTCTCTATTGCTGCGTTGAATATTTCATTCCAGCTAAGCGTTAACCACAAGCAGGGTGCTACAACAGGAAATTAGGATTCCAGAAGGAGAGGTCAAAGTTAGAAACAGAACTGTTAGAACCCAATACTAAGAATTTGTCTAGAATGTATAACTTGCTGCTGAAATGGAATACACAAGAAGAAACGGTTAAATCAGCTATGATTAAATGGGCACAGGATATAGGTCATGACATCATGTTTGCTGACTGGGAACAGTTATGGACCACTGGTATTAAGTTTACGGCATGTAGTGCCTTAAAAGAGAACATAATGAAAATGATATATAGGTGGTACATGACCCCAGTCAAGCTTGCAAAGATTTACCATTTGCCCAATAACAATTGCTGGAAATGCTTCCCAGTACAGAGCTGCCTTCAGAACGTTTAAAGGGACTCACTTTGGTCCTTCTTAATATAACACTAGAACTCTTGATCATCCAATGAAGCTGAAAGATTGCGGACAGACAAAGAAAACTACTTAGCCCATGTTATTCTGAATTTATCAATGTCTTTTATAAACTCTACCCACCTCCAATCCAGGCTAACACACTTAAAGAAGAATAGGAAAAGGACCTGCCACAATTGCTATATATAGTGATGAATTGAGGGAATTGCATTATTCAAGAGCTGTGGATGCAGAGATTAGATATGAAAGGAAGGCTTCCCTTTCTAGTGAATACTTGCTGCAATGAGACATCAAAAGAGAAAAATTCAATAAAAAAACCACTCTAATGCAACAAAGGCAGCCTCTATAACACCCCATACTGGAAATCCTCAGGGATGATATAGAGAAGTAACATCATCCCAAGGGCTTTAGAGGAGTTACTTAAAGGTTGTTGAGCACCAAATGGATGACAATGAAAGAAAACACACCAGAGTAAATTTAAGGAACTGCAGAAAGTGGGGGGAGGAAGTCAAGTTTTGAAATGTTAAAATGACTGTAAAATTATTGAAATGTATAAACCTGAAAATCATATTTTTTTTTAAAAAAAAGAAAACACACCAGAGTGCCCAGTCTGCAGTGCTCACAAAACAGTGGGAAAGGGGAGGAAAGGGCCAAAGAAATGAAAGAAAATGGAAGATTTTGGTTTAGAACAGAGTAAACACAATTCCACATGTTCTATATGCTCTCCACTTTGAAACTGTACCTTACTAGGAGACTTTTCCACTCTGCTAAATGTATAATCAGTGGTCTCTGATCACTATTCTCTTTAGGTATGCTATACTCTGCTCCTTTTCCAGTGATGATCCTCCGAGGTTCTCTTCTTCCTCCTTCACAGCACATTCTGAGATGATAAAAAGAATTCTGGTTATCTGCTTTCAACTCACCTGGAGAGAGCATTGCCCAGAAAATGCATGTGCTCAGGACTGCCTTCATAGTGCTGGAATAAGCAAGAGTCAGGAACAACTTGGATAGGAGTTGGACCATCAAAGGCAACTGATGCAGAAAAGAGCCAATTCAGAGCAATTTAAATGAGAAGGAAAGGGGCCTGAGGGCAACACTTCGGGAAAATTTGTTTCTTGGGCAGTGAGATGTAGTGACGGAGTGTACCAGAATGGGTGATGCCAGATTACAAAGTTTGTTAATTAATTGAAAATAAATTACTTTGTATAAATGGATTAATTTTTGCCAGACCCTTAGGGCAGAACCTGGGCAGAACTTGTTTGATGAGGCAGAAGAAAGGATGCATATGGAGATTTTCCCCCTCATCATTCCCATAAAAACTGGGTTATGGGGCATACAATGTGTTAGTAGAAGGATTAGATCCTCTGGTGGGGGACACAACATGCTCCTTCTGGGGTATTTTGTCCATCTTTGGTCCCCACTCTGTACTTAGCTCTTCCCTGTGGGTCACAGAAGCTGTCAGCATGCGACAGCAGCCACAACCTGGAAATGGCTTCGACTGGCTGGCTAAACCAAGCAAGGGTCGTTGAGGGGTCCCAGACCTTCAGTGAGCTAGGGACTTGCCCTGCATGCAGGGACTGACTCTATCAGATTGAGTGGACAAAACCAATAGTGAGTGCAACTGTCAAGAAAGTGATTCCTGTACATGTTGTAGAGGGGCATGAGGGACTGATGGGGCTGGTCAAACTGGGAAGGTAGCTGATCTAGGAAAACTCTGTCCCTTAACCACTGCTGCTTTGTGGAATATCTTAGGGAGAAGAAAATCTAAGGAGTAAATACTGCACAAATCTGGATAGGAGTATCTAAGACAGACAGATGGAACTTTGTATGCCTCTTTTTCCTAAGTGCCCTATGTCTTCGAGCGCTTTGCTGTCCTACTTTTAAGGCTCACAGGGTTATGGAATATGGAGGGTCTGGAATGCTTTCTAATGACAACATGCCAGCTTGCTGCTGCTGCTCCTTTCCCATGATTTTCCAACTTCCCCCTTCATCTGCCTCTGAGCAAACCCCTGTTGAAAATCTAAACTGTCTTTCCCTTCCTCTTCCTCCTCCCTGGAAGGGCCAGGATAGGAAGGTGGTCTTCACCATTCCTCCTTTGCCCAGCCTCTAACAGTGGTAGAGCATCTGCTGTGCATGCAGAAGGTTTTAATTTCAATCCCAAGTAAACCAGGTAAGACTTGGAAATACCCATCTCAGAAACACTGAACAGTTTCAGCCAGTCAGTGCAGACAATATTGGCCTTTCTGCTAAAAAAGATGAAGATGAAGGAAAACCACTTTACATCAAAGTGGTCTTGTTTGTTCACTCCCAAAATTACCCACGTGTGTTCAATCAAGTGCTCAGACAGAGCTCTGTCCCAGATTGTCTCAAACAAGCCCTCATAACGGGGAGCAGTTTCCCTGTCTAATGTTGGGTAATTTCTATTCCAGCCTCGTTGACAGCAGCCCTACCAATTCTTTATGAATTGGCTAGATGCTGCACTATAAATATAGTTTTGAGAGTATGTTAAATTACATCTGAGTGTTATTTTTATGAACTTCTAATGGACTTATAAGATTTTGCAGATTTTTAAATTGTACCCTTTTATCAAAAAAAATTTAACATTCTAATTCACCAACACAACCACACTTTCCAAGGTTAAAGGACTAATATGTACATTTATTTTCATTTGCCAGATTTGCTCACTTCTCCAGGATGTTTAACACCAGATTGTTGTTCCTACAGGAAAATAGGAAACAATCCTCCGGGAAATAAAATCACAGCTGACTTAAATATTTTCCTCAAGGAGCATGCTAGTAACTGTTAAAATGCTTCACAAATTTCACACTAGCCTGACCTTGAAAGGTAGTTAGGATACAGCATAGCCTTTCTCCTTGTGAATTCCCCTATTTACTGTGTTGGGAAGGGGATTTTGAGATCTGGTGGTGAAAGCCATGCCTCAGAACTGCTGTGTCTTTATTTTTTCCATACGGTGGAGGGAAATGGATTGGAGTGGGATGGAGAAGTGAGGGTAGGAATGTGGGGGGTTGTGGGTTCTAGCTCCAAAACTCTATAGTTGGTAAATCAATGCAATATGGTATCATATAACCCCAATGCAAGTCTTTCAAATAAATACAAGGATAATTGGATCGAAACAGGTGACATAACAGGGTTACAATCTTGTTGAGACTGTTATAGGCAAGACTATTGACCCTACACATAGGATGAATATTAGAACTAAAGTGTCTTTGATGCTGGTCTCAGCCCAAATTCAAAAATCTGCACTAGAAAGCATTTCTGAGAGAAATGATAGCTCATTGATACTTTGACCCCAGTAGACCCCAGCTTTTATACCCAGAGCCTCCAGATGGGCTGAAAATGTCCCATTTCAGAAACATTCCAGTACCAAAATTATGGTGCAACCACTGATGAGGCACAACCCCTCACACTCATCCGAAGAGCCTAAGAGATTACCTGCAGTACACCAACAGAGAGTTGTTCTGCAACTACAAAATGGCTTCTAGTCTTCAAGTAACATTGAACTCTCTGTCTGACAAACATAATCTCACTCTCTCCCACCCCCACCCTACCCCCCAAACACACAGACATGATCTAGGGACACTAGGGCTGATCTTGTTCACCTTTAGCAGTTGTGCAAAGATGAGATTTCCAGAGGGTGACTTTCATGACAACCCGCCTTATTCCTCTGGGACAGCCAGAAGTCTGCATATGTTTGTAAATGCATCAAAGAGACGAGCAACAAAATGTTGGGAGTGCTGCTGTTCCTCGAGGAGGCCATTCTTTTCCTACAACTGCCCCACTTTTCATCTTTCTAGTTCAACTGACACACAACATTCTGGGGCTGCTGATGTGCTCAGTCCTCATTGGGCTGTTTGCAGTTTGGTTCCACCCCCTTTTTTTCCTTTGCACTCCTGTATACTGTTTGTTTAAGATATTCTGTACTTCTGTACAGCAGCTAATGGGACAAGGAACAGTGTGGTGCATATCATCCTCCTTCATGTCACAGACAATACGCAATCTCTGCCCAGCCCAGGACATTTGCTCAATCAGATTGCAGGTGATAGTTTTGTAATTGTGAAGGGTTCTGTTTAAGGGGGGGGGGGACTTTTGCATATGTGCAGCCATGTAAGCATCAGAGCAAAGCATCATCACGGTACTCCTTAGCTCTTATGTGGTGTAACCACCTGCCATTTGAAAACATCCTAACCAGATTCTACCTGTGTACAATACTTGAAATATCTCAATATTCCAAATTGTGGAATTCAGACCCACATATTGATTGATCATGTAATTTCATTCTAAGGCCTTTTCTTCCATGCTTTAGTCGTGGGACTTTGCATTAAAATATTTGTCAATATTGCCACACTCCAACTATGTAAAGGTAAAAGTAAAGGGACCCCTGACCATTAGGTCCAGTCGTGACCGACTCTGGGCTTGCGGCGCTCATCTCACTTTATTGGCCAAGGGAACCAGCGTACAGCTTCCGAGTCATGTGGCCAGCATGACTAAGCCACTTCTGGCAAACCAGAGCAGCGCATGGAAATGCCGTTTACCTTCCCGCTGGAGTGGTACCTATTTATCTACTTGCACTTTGACGTGCTTTTGAACTGCTAGGTTGGCAGGAGCTGGGACCAAACAATGGGAGCTCACCCCATTGCGGGGATTTGAACTGCCGACCTTCTGATCAGCAAGCCCTAGGCTCTGTGGTTTAACCCATAGCACCACCCAAATCCTTGCCCTACCCACGTCCCAACTGTGTAGGACCATGTAATTATGGTGTGCGGGGTGGGGTAGGCTGTCTAATCTAACACCTAATACAATGCAAAAAAGCCAACATTAGAGCATCCCCAACAGATGACTGTCCAGCCTGTTCTTGAATAGCTCCTAATTTCTGGCATATGGATTAGTTTGGTCCTATTCAAAATAGTGTAGCTAAGGGCAGTCATCACCAAACAGGTAAGATGTTGCAAATTATCTCTCTACCTGCTGTGTGTACAAAATGTGAATTATCTCTAAATTCTAAAAACATGGAATTGAGACACACATATTGATTGTTTTTGTAATTTCATTTTATAACCAGAGCGTCTGCACCACCAGCGTTCAGCCCAGACACTGAGATCTAGCTCTGAGCCCCTTCTGGTGGCTCCCTCATTGTGAGAGGTGAGGTTCCAGGGAACCAGGTAAATGGTTATCCATCTATGCAAACCAATAAAACATACATTGTTGGGAAAAAAGGGTTAGGTACCAGAAAATAAAGATGGTTTCTGGTAAATGAAGAAATATATGACATATGGATGAGGTTTGTGCTGAAGAAGGGATGTGAAACAGGTGTAAACAACTAAGATTGGTTCAGTTTAAGGCAACGTGGCTAAAGGCAAGCAGATCAGATGACTCAAAGTATCTTCACTCCTTTCCAACAATCTGATGCAACTAGAACAAGGAGGAATGAAATTGCAGGAAATGATTTCATCAGCTGTTGGTAAGCACTTTGGAGTCACTGTACAATCTTCAGTATATATCTTTTTGTCCCTGGCATCTATCAATACTCCTCAGCTATGAAGAGAATTGCCACCTCTTTAGTTCTTTTTCTGGGGCATGGAGGATGAGAAAAATATATTCTCCTTCCAACTGAGTTAGACCCCACAGCAAAGAACAGCAAAGACTGAGGCAATGGCTCATGTAAATACATCCCTTTATCCAATAAAAACCTAGCAGCTCCTCATAAGCTTTGGACATCTTAGTAACAGCGGAAGTAGTTCACAAGTCTGTAACAAATGAGGGCTGGCAGTTAGTCACTGGAGAAAGAACACTGTTGGGAGTCACACCATTTTGAGAAGAGTCTAAAAAACATATTTGCAAACTATGGAAGCATTGAAGTGTCTCTATTTTCCAGGCACAGTCCTGGATTTGCAGAAGCCATCCCAATTTCTGATTTGATCCACTTTTCCTTATGACGTCCCTATTTTCGTTGGAGGGTATGGAGTTATCTGACCCCCCAAGCCATCTGAAGGCAGTTCTGTATAGGGAAGTTTTTAATTGTTTAATATTTAATAAGTTCTTCTATGTTGGAAGCTGCTCAAAGTGGTTGGGGCAACCTAGTCAGATGGGTGTGGTATAAATAGTAAAAATACTATTATTATTGAATAGGAGAAATGTTGAAGGATTGGGTAGCATTGTGAGAAGAGATTAAAAAAGCATTTTTGCAAGCTATTCAAACATTTGCTTGTTTGCAGCAGAAGAGCCAAAACACTAAATTGGTTTTTCTCTTTTGATGGTGGGCATAATCAGAAGGCCTCAGGTTTGATGGCCATCTGTTATTTAAGATTTTGTTGAGAATCCTGTATTGCAGCAGGTTGGACAAGATGACCCACAGGGTACCTTCCAACTCTCCAACTCTATGGTTCTCCCAAAATGTGCATGTCAGACCCAAAGTGCACTTCCAATTCATACCAGGAGTGAAATACTGGCTGATTCCTGAAAAGTGTCCTAAACTCAATAATGCCTCAGTGTTTTTCCCGCCAGCTAACTCCCTTGCCCAGACTCGATACATAAATCCCCCTTTGTGGTTCGAGGACCCGAACCCCGCGCAGTGGAATGAAACACAAGGACACGTGATTTAAGGTTAATGGGCAAGGAAAGGCCACAACTTTATTGATTACAGCAAGTGAAAAGGTATTGGCTTAGGCATTGGATTACGTCAGCTGACTCCACCCACTTGGAGAGGGGTGAGTCTAAAAAACAAAGGGGGTTTATTCACCAGTAGGTGGAGCCTGTTGATGCTAATCCAACTATAAGCTCTCCCCTGATGTTACCGAGGGTCGTGCCATGGCCTCCCGCCAAGCAGGCATCGGACAGAATACACGACTGCCGGATTCCTTTAACGGAATACCCAAAAATTGAAGGCGCAGGTGATGGCCACACCTAGCCCTTCGACACCACAACACATTATTCCAATGCCTAACCGCCACCCGAGCCCAAAAGGCGCTCGCTGCCA
Organism: Podarcis erhardii; assembly: GCF_964252035.2. Classification (NCBI taxonomy): domain Eukaryota; kingdom Metazoa; phylum Chordata; class Lepidosauria; order Squamata; family Lacertidae; genus Podarcis; species Podarcis erhardii. The sequence goes on along the minus strand of NC_138511.1, from coordinate 80,248,051 downwards.
ATAGCCTCACAGCTGTAACCAATCCCTGATGCTGCTGCTGATGCTAGTTAACCAAATGTCATTCCCTTGGTCTGAAAGATGAACCCCATCATTCCGGTACAAGGCTTGGCCGCCAATCCGGATACGGTCATGAGAGATGACATAAAGCGCACCCAACGCGCTATTGCACGATTTAAGAGTTTCCTGGATTTTTCAATGGCCATACAATACAATTCTGCACACCGCACCACACAATTCTCTTCAGGAAGGAGGACCAGAACACCGTTGTTCCAGGACACAAGGCAGCAATCTCAGCCAAATCTCTTTTTATGTGCCACGACAAGTCCACACTTCTTCTGCTAACAAGGTCATTTCCCCCTAATTGAAGGATAAGGATGTCAGGAGGGCCAAACGCAGCAACTCTCCCTCTCAGCAATGGCATAAGCTCTTCCCAACGCATGCGTCGTCTCGAAAACCAGGAAACTCGCACTCCAGGTGGCAATCCAAGGTTAGGGGTGAGGCCATAGCTAACCGACCGTACGCGGGCCCAATGGACTATACCATGGCCACAAATCCAGACACTTCTGAGAACAGCTGAGAATAAAAGAAAGAAAAATACGGGTAAGTAGAGGTAAAGGAGCAGAGCGCATTCTAACGAATGTAACCTTTATAAGCGTCAGATTTCCACCAGCCCATTTCCTTAATCTTATCCGCTGGGAGGCCCAAGCGTGCAGCTGTTGTGGTGGCGCCAATCCTGAATGAGTGTGCCGCATAATCCTGGGAAGATAAACCACAGGCATCAATAGTTTGCGGAGTGCCCTTGTGAATTGGTGTCTCAACAAAGGTGACCCATCCTCGTGAAGCAGGAGCGGACCCGGGCTGTGCCGTCTGAGGTAAAGGTACCGTCTAGTGTCTTTGACCAGGCGTGGGCCCCATTGCACAGAAGCTGTAAGTTTTACGAGGGAACCCCACCTGCCTGGTCCGTTTTGGATTGACATATCCGCACAGTCATGCTAGCTTCGGTCAACTGCACTTCCTCCCACTTGCGTTAACCTTGGCTACCACTTCACCGACCCTCAAGGTGCCAAAGAAGGCGATCGCATATGCTGTGGAAAAGAGGCGGGCCTCGAACATGGCTCAGCAGATTGACCTAAGCTTTGTGCGTATCTGAGATAGCAGCCCGTAAGAAATTGGCTTACGGCTCTAGGGGGTTTGTAGCCTGCCCCAACCCTCAATAGCTCTGCGGATCAGGAAGTCACTGCACGGGTCAGAGGAAAACATGGCTTTAGCAAAGAAGCTGATGGCGGCTACGTGTATCTTTAAAGTTTTGGGGGGCCCGTCCCAAATCGTCAAGATGGGAAAGGTATTGCAGAACGTCATCCGTGGTGGGTGGCACACTAGGCGAAAGCCCCAATATCCCTGACCTGAAGCCCATGAATCGCACCACGCTTTTTTGTAAGATCTAAGGGTGGAGGGTATGACCGATGCTAATACTCCCTTAATCACTTAGCGTCTCCAAGGTTCCACTGGTGTCCGGAAAGGGTTCGGGCAACAGTTGAGCTCCAGGTGCTAGCAACCTGAAGCGAGACATCTGAAAGCGAGATCCTTTGGGTAATAAAGGTTATGGATTAATCTGAACTCACCATGGGTCTTTTTGGGTACAATACCAAGGGGCGAGATGTGCAGGTTTGGGATAGGGGGGTGTACGAATGGACCAGCCACCCTCCCTGCAGCCACTTCCTTAGCTATTTTCTTTTTCTGCAACCTCAAGCCTTTCCCTTACTGACATCTGGTTAGGGGAAATCCTTTGCAATTAAAGAGTCGGTTACTGGTATTCTGAAACCCTTTGACAAAACCCTTCCAACGAAAGGATGCTGCGCTTTCATCTGAATAGCTAGACAAGAGGTTGCGGAGAGGAGGGAGCTGGATCAGTGAAAATGCTAGACCCGGAGGGTCCCTATCGTCTGTTCCCTGCTGCGGGGGCTCCTCTGGAGCTAGAATGGTGGAACCCCTGACCTCCCTGAAAGGGCTGCTTCTCTTTGTAACACGCTGTGGCTGGTTGTACCCCTGCACACCTCTCGCACTCGTGCGGATACTTACAAGACTGCCTTTGTCATGACCCCTTATTGAGTTCCCAACACACCTTGCGCTTTGGCTTCCTTCTTAAGTCCAGCTTACCCATGCGATGAGAATCTAATCGCTTCTTCTCAACATACGGGATGACCGCCACAGACCAAATGCCCTTTTCAAATTGATCCCAGCGTGCTAGCGGGATCCTGGAAGCCTTCCTTCAGAACTTTTATCATAGCTAATGGTGGTGGCCCCCCAGAAGGCACATAGGCTGTTCTGACTCTTCATCCGTGTTGCCCGTTTTCAACTTGCTCTTCTTACACACGTGCTTCTTCTTGGTGCGTCTTTTGCCTGACGGTTTGTCCCCCTCAGCTGTCTGAAGTTCCCCCTCCAGCTGCTGTTCCTCCTCACCGGCCGACGAGGTGCCCAATTCTGGAAGCTGGACCCTGGGCTGCTTATTCTGTGAAGGACTGGAAGAACTGGACACAACAGGGTTATTGACACAGGCCGGTGGCCTCCTCGCAGGCAACCCAATGCATTTCTGAGGACCAGATGATGCCGAGTGAGCACAAGACCTAGTTTGCACTGCCGCAGTTACTGTCCAAGAGCTTGGGCCTGCACCTGAGAACTGAGAATCGTTGAAGAGGGCGGCAGAGGTGCCTGGGAGGTCATCAACCTGGGTGAGAGGCAGGCTCTCCGGGACCACCTGGGGATCTGGTATCATATCAGGGGAGCAGCGGAGGGCATGGGGTTAGGGGATTGATCGGAAAAAACGATGCTCATAATCATCAATGAACGATCTAAATGCATTTAGGCAGTGTGAAATAGTTTTGGGTTATTATCCCGTCCATGTGGCACTCCCGATGAATTACAGCTATTGGCACCCATGCAGCCTGAGGTGTGAGCTGATTCCGTTGCAGAGCGCTTCCTCTTAGGCGCCATGGATAACATGCTAAAGCTACTGCCACAAACACGTGCTACCGCTTACAAGTGATTGTACAGGGATGTGTTATTGATTCTGAAACAAATATACTAATTAATGATTGTTTTACTTATAATAAACAATGATTTCCCAAGCATTCAGTTAAATGTTTAATTGTTTATCCCATTAGTATGTGCGTGCGTGTGTTATTTATTACTCTCTCTATATATATTAACATTTCTTCTTCTTATTATTATTATTAATAATAATAATTCATTTATTTTTTATTTTATTTTATTTTTTTAAAGAAGATGCTTCCTACTTCATATTATAATATCTCATTCAATCCTTTGCAAAGCAGGAATATGTAATTGTTCCATACAGGGATCAAACCTGCAACCTTGGCGTTATTGTCACCACGCTCTAACCAACTGAGGATTCCGAAATATATGTAAATTATTTATTATTAATGAATTTTATTTGTTTATTTATATATTTATCTATAGATTTGTTTAATTAATTAATCAATTTAATCTTGGTATGTGATGTCATTCCACTTATTCTCTTTTATTATTATTAATGTATATTTATCATTATTTATTTATTTATTTATTTATTATTATTATTATTTATTTTTAAATCCACTTATTTTATTTATTATTATTAGTATTTTTATTCTATTATTTATCTATTCATTTTTATTTATTTATTTATTTATTGTTATTATTATTCTCTTATTTATTGTTATTGTTATTTATTACAATCTATTCCAGTATTGGCGGGATGCAGGTGGCGCTGTGGGTTAAAGCCTCAGAGCCTAGGACTTGCCGATCGAAAGGTCGGCGGTTCGAATCCCTGCGGCGGGGTGCGCTCCCGTCGTTCGGTCCCAGCGCCTGCCAACCTAGCAGTTCGAAAGCACCCCCAGGTGCAAGTAGATAAATAGGGACCGCTTACCAGCGGGAAGGTAAACGGCGTTTCCGTGTGCGGCTCTGGCTCGCCAGAGCAGCAATGTCACGCTGGCCACGTGACCCAGAAGTGTCTCCGGACAGCGCTGGCCCCTGGCCTCTTAAGTGAGATGGGCGCACAACCCCAGAGTCTGTCAAGACTGGCCCGTACGGGCAGGGGTACCTTTACCTTTACCTTTATTCCAGTATTATTTGTTCAGTTAATTACCACTGTAAGTAGAATTAATTGATGATGCTATCAATTGTCTACCATAACTAAAGATGATATGAAATAATTATTCTTCACTTGACTGTTTGGTTTGTATTTGCCTATAAATTTATTTATTTGCCACCAAGCAAAGGGTCAGGCAGATAGACACAGCTAAATAACTCACAAGCATATAGGGATGGAACAATAGGCAGCCCCCACACTGCAATCAAATGGAATCAAAGAAAATCGCTCTCTGGGAAATGTCCCTTCAACTAACACTTTGAAAAACAAAAGGTTATGCTGGAGGCCCAGCAGAAGGAAAATGCTGCCAAAGACTGCAGCAATGTATCCTTGATTGGCCATCCGCCAGGTACCTGAATTAACAATGTACCATGAACTGCCTGTCATTAAGCGACAATGTATCCTGCCTGGAAGCTGGGACAATTGTGAAGGGATTTCTTAAGCCAGGCAGCAGAATGAGTCAGACTGAAAGAAGGAAATAAAACTCTTCTGAAGGCTGGGGGGCGGGGGGCGGGTTAGATCGCAAGTGAAATGTAAAAGTAAGGGACTACACGAAGGGGAAACTTAAAAGAGAATCCTTATGAATTGCGCACAGCAAAGCTTAAGACAGGGACTGTGGGGGGGGGGGAATAAATCAGGAAATAAGCCTCAACACCAGAAACAGAAAGCAGGTAAAAAGCTGCTGAATATAAGGCACAAGGCAGGCTAACAAGGAGATAGCTACTAGACCAGCTGCCTGTTATAACTCACTAAACGCAGCCCACATGTTGAGTCAAAACCGGCAGGGAAAGGCTCATGCTTTAGTGTGACTCAAAAGGGGGCGGCATTCTTATTTAAAACAATATGGGACGTCGTCTGCCGCCCGCAGAAGGCTCAGGTGTAACTCCTAGGGCTATCTGCTTTAGCGAGATTCACAAAGATCTGCTTGTATGCTTCTATCCCCCAAAACAAGCCCCTGGATTATTGAAACAAGTTGGAAACAATAACAACAAAAAACTTGTTGGGACTTGAAGCTTTCTCCCGAACACTAATGCTGATTAGTCGATTGGAGGAGGAGCAGAAATAAAAATGCAGCAGCTGCAAGCCAAGAAACGGCAGAACAGAAGAAACGGAAGGCAGGGACTTTTTAAAGAGGCAGCTACAGGCACAAAGAATGGCAAGCAGGGACTTATAAAGAGCGCAGTCTTCAGCTGTGCGTAAGGGCACAAATTGTACCACACAGTAGCCACACATGCATAGGGAATCACGCACACTAGTGCCCCAGTTGGCACTCAAAATGTAAGAGGAGGGAGTGGATTGAAGAGGAAACACGCTCACTCTTACACACATGGGGAATCACGCACGCTAGCACTGTCTGTTCAAACGTGCCACCAGCCTTAGATATATGTTCTAGGCAGCAGCCCAGTGGCTCTCAGTAACGAACTAGAGGGGGGTGGTAAGGAGCCGGGGAAGTGTTCAGCACACACACAGGACAAAGCTCAATCTTTCTTTCCCAATACCCCTTAGCTAGATAACTGAAAGGCAGACCAAAACGCTCTGCCTATCACTTATGCCACCAGAGAAAAAGGGTAGCCCTGAGAATGCAGCTGAAGGGAACGCTGCCTCTTTACAAATGGGAAGGCTGAAGAACAATGCCCTTAACTATCGCTCGTTAGCTACTAAGTTTCCTGCTGATCGGCAGCAACAAAGCCACTTCTGTCCTGCCCAGGAGGTGGGGTTGTGGGCTTCATGCCCACCCCCACGTGAGCGGGGGCTGGTTTCAGCCCCCGCGAGAACAGGGGAATCCCGGCCGCGTCTGCCCCCCCCCAGCCAGCCAATCGGCTGGCTCGGTGGGGGGGGTGGCCTGCCCTATTTAGGGCCGGCGCAGAGGGGGCTCGCCCTCTTTTCGCCGGCTAGCCCTCACGTTTTTTGCCAGCTGATCTCTTGGTTGTTGTAGCATTTCTCCCGCCACGTGGAGCTGCAGGATAGCAAGAGCTGGTCTGCCAGGAGGGAAGCTGCAGCCTCTATTCTTCATTTGGAGCTGAAATCACTAAAGGAAATTAATTTCCTTCTCCTCCTCGGTGATTCGTGTGGGCGGGTTTTATTCTCATAGGTCCTTTTCAGTCGAAAGAGGATTCGTAGCAGTACGCACAAGGGTGCCCGCCCGCGCATTCCAGATAAGTTCGGGTCGTACCACCGCCGGGGAGCCCAGCGTGCTCCGGGAGGCTTGTAGCCGCATTTCAGCGTTCCTGAGAACTCCGCGCGCCCAACTTATCAGGAGGGACGGAACTCGCACATACGATCAGGTCCAGTAGCTGGGGTTGCAGGGTTTTTTCAGTATCGTGGGTTTTAAGGGGATTCCCTTGAGCGCCTGCGGGTATTTGTGAAGAGGGGGAGTTTTGGGGCGGAGCGTTCTTGCATGATCGCGCGTGCCGAAAGGGCTTGGATTTAGGGGTTCTTCAGTTAAAGTTCATTGGTTGCTTGTGTTTTTCCCATTTGCGGTTGCAGTGGCTTTATTTTGCGTTGTTCCTCGCCGGCTTTTAATTTTGAACTTCCGTCTGGAGCTTTTCGGTTGCTAGGCGACGAGTCCGCCCACGACCATTTTAAACAGCCCACGTGGCCAGCCAGCGGCCGCCATTTTACCATAGGCAGCAGCGCGTGGGATGTTCCTATTAATCAGCACTCCTATTAATAAACATAGCGGCGGTAACAATTCACTACAACGCTCAGCTTCTGCATTCTTTACAGCTGCGCCTTCTACCACCGCTCGCTTTTGGCTGCCTTTATTTTTGCGTGTGAATTTGGTTTACTTTAAAGGGAAGCAGCACCGTTGCTAGGCGACCAGTCTGTCCCCGGCGCCATTTTGATAATACCATGTGGCTTGCATAGCGGTCACCATCTTGCTAGAGGCAAACACCGTGGGACGATTTCCTTTTTCCTTTTGCAGCCTTTTGTTTCCCTTACTGCACGTTTTTTAAGCAACTTGTTTGCGGTTTGCTTCACCTTTTGTGGGCTTCGCAGTGCTATCTCTCAGGCCTTTTTCTTATAAGGCTCAATATATTCTGGCAGTACATTTCAATTGACTAATTTGATTAAGTATTTGATTAAGTGCTCTGGTGCTCTGGGGTTCCAGGGAGCTTTCCTAGGGAAACAAATCATTTGCTAGAACACTAATTAAGTTCATAAGGGCTCAAGGGAACTTATCATTCCCTTATCATTTGTGAATAATTTGTGGTTTACTTTATTAAGATAAATCAGGTTTAAGTGTGCAGGGGTGTGTGTTCCTTTAGTTTATAAGGCTATCTGTAATCTGGCAATTTAGGTCATTTGTTTGATTTGATAAAGTGCTTAAGGATCTCCTGGGAGCTTTGCTGTGATATATAGGTGCTGCATAAGGCAATCCAGCCTTCACTGCTGTAGTGCTGGGCTAAAATTTATAGTTCTATAAGGTGACCATACATTAGTTTAAAGTTCAATTTGGGTGACCAATTAAAGTTCAATTAATATTAAATCAAGCAAAAGCCCTGAGTGAAGCTAATTGACTAATTAAAATAACCAAATAAATAAATAAACAAACAAACCTAGTGAATTAAATAAATAAATAGATCATTAGGAAGTTGGAGTGTTTTGCTGCTAATGATTTGAAATTTGGCTGCATTGATTTCATTAAATCTATAACCAGATAGAGTTTATACTGGTGCAGACAATACTGAACTACTGTCATATTGCCTGCAGCTAAATACAATTGGTGGGTTTGACAATTTTGGTTTTCATTAAAATTTACCAGTGCAGGCAATACTGAACTACGGTAGTTAGTTAGTTAGTTTGATTTATTACGGCCATTGGCCCATATCTAAAACAATACATCAAAATTTATCCATAAACAATACAATTTAAACAGTTCCAAGTTAAAACACCCATATAAAACCAATTTTACTTCAGTTAAGTAAACACTATACACAATAAGCTCCCTCTATGTCAACCACAATTCAAATCCCTCAGATTTTGGGGGATATGCGTCTTAGTTCTGGCACTTATTGATGGTTCTTAAATTTGGCTAAGCTGTCAGAGTTTAAGTTGATTAAGACATTAATCAGGTATCTAGCGACTGCAAGGGATCTACTTGAGTCTTCGTCGTTTAATAAGTATATTATTTGGGCTTCCTGAGGTCTGTCAGCAATTCTCGATAAATATGGGGCCAGAAACTTGGACCGTGAAGCCGAATATAATGGACAACAGAAGATTATATGATATAACGATTCTATAGATCCACTTTTACAGTCACAGAGGAGTGAGATCTGTCCATTGAAGAGTCTGTTACCCAACACATTTGATGGGAAAACATTGAATCTAGCCTTTATAAAGGCATACCTGTGCATCACCACAGATAAGGTAGTTAAATAAGATGGAAGTTTCGTTGGTGGTGTTAAGCCAAGGTTTATCGGCGAACAGGTGCCACCACCTGTCGCAATATTAAATTGTAAATCCATCTCCTCTAATTTGTGAGTTATAATTCTCTTGGCAGATATTAAATCCAATTTTAGTAGTTCAGATGGAGATAGTCCTAAGGATACAAGTTTCCCATGTATTATTTTTGCCCAAGGGCTAGGGAAGTCATCTCTCCAGAGACACTGTATCAAGTGGAGATTTGGAAGTTTATGCCATAATGCCAACCAGTAACAGAGGATGCATTTCCATAATGTGGTTTCTAGAGATGTAACATTTAGTTCGAGTCGTATAGCAGTATTGCCTACACACCTGGGTAATTTTAGCAACCTTCTTAGCAGCTGGTTTTGGATTACCTCCAATTGGGTTAGATTAACAAAGGACCCCCATATTGGGATTGCATATGCTATTGTTGCAATCACCTTTGCCTTGAAAACTTTTAACACTGATGGAATATGGAAAGCCCCATCTGAAAAGAAAAAACGCAGTAGCGCAAAGGAAAGGGCTTTAGCTCTATTTAATACATATGCAAGATGGACCTTCCAGCCCATGTTGTGTTGGAGAAGGACTCCCAAGTATTGAAAGTTAAAGACTTGGTCAACGGCTTTTCCGTCTATTCTCCAATTATAGGTTTTTCGACTCTTGGTGAAAATTAGGACTTTGGACTTGGCATGATTAATTGTAAGAAAATTTGATTTGCAGTAAGCATCAAAAAATTTTAATGCCCTCCTAAGGCCAACTCTTGAGAAAGATAGGATCACTGCGTCGTCTGCGTAGAGTAGAAGGGGGCAACAATATTGGGCAAGACGGGGGGCGTGGATCGTTTCTTGAGAATCTATCAGAGGTGCCCTCATATCACTTATAAATAGATTAAAAAGGGTCGGAGCAAGGATATATCCTTGACGAACACCTCTATTGATGGTTACTGAATTTGAGAGGTTGCCGACCGGAGTGATTCTCACCCTAGCAGCCGATCCGTCATGCAATTTAGTTATTAGCCACAAAAGTCTTTTGTCTATTCCCCATCGTGCTAATTTTCCCCAAAGTAATCCTCTGGGGATGCTGTCAAAAGCGGCCTTTAAATCAATAGATAGATAATTTTTTTTTTTTTTTATTGTCATTGTCTGTATATACACAGTATACACAACAACGAAAATCAAACACCCAAGACCGGATTCACATACACATTTGCACGTATCTCCAACACTCTCATCCTATTCAGACATAATCTATTAAAACATACATAATCCAGAATATAACACAACCTATTAGAAGCATAGCATAACCTAAAACCTATCTCATTCCTTACTACTCACTGCTTGCTATTTCTTACAACTGGCCCTGAGATCATTATTTAGTGCAATCAGAGCTCTTGGATAGAAACTATTCAGAAGGCGTGTGGTTCGTGTTTTCATTGTCCTATATCTTCTGCCTGAAGGCAACAGTTCAAAGAGGTTGTGAGCAGGATGGGTGGGATCTCTCAGGATATTGTGTGACTTCTTCAAGCTGCGAGACGTGAAGATCTCATCCAGGGTTGGTAGTTGGAGCCCAATAACATTCTGGGCAATTTTAATTATTCTCTGTAAAGCTTTTTTATCCATTCCAGAGCTGCTCCCATACCACAATAATATACTATAGGTTAAGACACTCTCAATGGTACTATGATAATAGGACAGAAGTAGGTGCTGAGATAGATTCAATCCTCTGAACATTCTCAGGAAATACAACCTCCCCTGCACCTTCCTCACAACCATATTAATATTTGCAGTCCATGAGAGGTCCTCAGAGATGTAAGTGCCCAGGTATTTAAAACTACCAACCCTCTCCACCTCCTCGCCATTTATGTGCAATGGTAAAAATACACTTTTCTTTCTCCTAAAATCAATTATGAGTTCTTTGGTTTTTTTGGTGTTAAGCATAAGATTATTTTCTTTGCACCATTGAATTAACCCCTGTACTTCTTTCCTATAAGCAGCCTCATCATTCTCACTAATGAGCCCCACCACTGTTGTATCATCTGCAAATTTGATGATTGTGTTGGACTTATACAGTGGGGTGCAGTCAAATGTGTACAGGGAATAGAGAAAGGGGCTTAACACACACCCCTGAGGGGCTCCTGTGCTTAATACTAGAGTAGAAGAATAGTAAGGTCCCATTCTCACTGTCTGCGGCCTATCGGTCAGGAAATTCCTTACCCACAAACAGATCTTCTGATGTATACCCAAATTGGTCATTTTAAGGAATAACCTGTCTGGTAGAATTGTATTAAAGGCAGAACTGTAGTCCACAAACAACAGCCTTGCGTAGGTTCCCTGTCGTTCTTGATGACTCAGTACAGTATGGACAGCGATGGAAATAGCATCATCAGTAGATCTATTTCTTCTGTATGCAAACTGGAACGGGTCTAGAGTGGATGGAAGACCAGCCTTAATATAATCTAGCACCAATCTCTCAAAGCATTTCATAACGACAGATGTTAGGGCTATTGGTCTGTAGTCATTGAGAGATACCACCACTGACTGTTTAGGGACTGGCACTATAATCGATGTCTTCAGGCAGGTAGGGACAGAACCTTGCAACAGGGATAGATTAAAAATGTCCGTAAATACACCAGCTAATTCTGCAGCACAGTCCCTAATAACTCGTCCCATAATTCCATCCGGTCCAGCTGCCTTCCTAATATTAATGCTCCGAAAAGCACGTTGTACGTCGGAGGTCTGTAATAAAAGTGGTTGTTTATCAGTAATAGTTCCTGATGATGTGCTGGTAGCCAATGCTGTAGTGACGGTGGTTCCAGTTCCCACCTCAAAACGACTGAAGAATTGATTCAGCTGATTCAGGTGCGCACTGCTGTTAGCCAGTTCGTTTTTAATATTTTGCCCTGTAATTTGTCGCAGGCCGTGCCATACACGACGAGGGTCGGAGCTCTCAAAATGCTTTTCGATCCTCCGGCAGTACATGGCTTTGGCATCCCTAATGCCCTTTTTCAGTTTGGCTCTAGCTTCTCTATACTGTTGCGCATCGCCAGAGTGAAAAGCAGCATTCCTTGCCTTTAACAGAAGATACACATCCCTGTTTAGCCAGGGCTTGTTGTTAGGAAACACCCGTATTTGTTTGGTGGTAGTAACGACATCAATGCAGCTTTTGACATAGAACAGTACTATTGAAGCGTATGTGTCCACATTATTCTCCACAAAAAGTGACCATTCAGTGTTCCGAAAGCAATCTTGAAGTTGCTCGGGTGCACCTGCTGGCCACACTCGTATCTCTCTAGTTGATGGTCTAATTCTGCGTACGAGAGGTCTATATGATGGTATCATAAGTAAGGATATGTGGTCTGACTGTCCCAAATTGGGCAAGGGCTTGGTCTTGTATCCATGCATGATGTTGCTATATACTCGGTCTAGGGTATTTCCCCCCCTAGTGGGACAATCAACATACTGGTGGAACTTAGGAAGCACAGTCCTTAAATCTGCTCGATTGAAATCACCAGCAACCACAAATGCTCCATCCGGGTGGGCCCGCTGCTGTTTGCTAATAGCAGTTAGCAGATGACCCATAGCTGTAGTAGTATTTCCATCGGGAGGTATATACACCGCTGTTATTATGACAACATTAAACTCACGTGGCAAATAAAAAGGGCGGCACTTAACCACTAGGTACTCCAAGTCAGGAGAACAATGCGTGTCCATTTGTTTAATGTCCGAGCTCCAGTTGTTATTTATATAAACGCAGATTCCTCCTCCTCTACTCTTCCCGGATTCGGCGGTTCTATCCGCTCTAATTACTGAGCGTCCTTCTAGCTGCAAAAGTCCCTGTGGAAAGGAGGAATCCAGCCACGTCTCTAAAAGGACCATAACACAACAGTCCCGGATACTTTTCTGCCGAGAGGTAATAAGTTCCAACTCCTCTACCTTGTTGGGTAAAGATCTAACATTTGATACAAGGAGACTTGGCAATGCAGGCTTGTGAGGATTTTTACTTAGCCTCACTCGTAGTCCGGCCCTACAGCCCCTCTTCTGCTTACGCCCTCTCCGTTTTCTTTTCTTTCTGGCCAGGAGAGCAAGGGGAGTATCCCAAGGATATGCAAGATATGGAGGCTCTCTGATAAGCTCAGCTGGAATGTTGTAGGTTGAGACCTCCTGGCTGCAGCCTTCGCTGCCAATACTTAAGAGCTCTTGACGACTATAAATTACTTGTCCCTGAGTGTTCACAGTCCATAGCAGCAGTAAGTTCACAGATAAAAATAAAACACAACTCACTGAAAACCGGTCTTCGGAGTGCCGAGCCGCTGCAAGTGCTTGCGCCGCCATTTTGCTAGTCCCTGCCATTTTGCTAGTCGGCCTCTATTTGGGGCGGAATATTTCCGGGCAAGGTGGTATAAAACTAAGACATGATCAACCGCTGACTGATTCGGTCTAAAACCAGCCTGTTCAGGCCCAATCAGGTTGTTCTCTTTGGCCCACTTAGTAAGCTTAGTTAACAAGAACCGTGCATATATTTTCCCAATTATTGACAATAAACTGATATTCCTGTAATTTCCTGGATCATCTGTCGAGCCCTTTTTATGAATTGGAATAATAATTGCATCCTTCCATATTCTTGGAACCTTCCCACTGTTGTTTACAGCATCAAAAGTAACGGCCAGGATTTTTGCCCACCAGTCTGCATGAAGTTTTATAGCTTCCGCCGGGACTAGGTCGGGACCGGGGGCTTTTCCAACTTTGAGATTAGGAATGAGTCCGTGGATTTCTTCCGGAGGGAGCTGCTCATAGAATCCATCGATTGTATTAATATTAAGGTCTGGTAAGGCAAAATAGTTCCTTAGAAATGATTCCCAAACTGGGGCAGGAATAACTGTTAGGGGGTATCTTTTAGATTTTCTGTTAACCAACAGCCAGAATTTTCGGGAATTACGGGTATTTGAGACAGCTATAAGTGCATGCCAGCGGTTCAGTTGCCATTCCTGTTTGGCCTTTTTTTGCACATATTTGAAAGCTGATTTTGCCTGATAGTACTCCTTGGGAAGCATAGTCGCCCCTGAGGATTTGTAATCATTATAAATAGAACAAAGATGTTGTTTGGCTTGTTTGTAATTACGGTTAAACCACAGTGCACCTGTCTTGGAGTGGACCCGATTTGCCTGGTGGGTTGGGACAGTAAAGAATGACGTGAGGTCATTCAACAGATTGGCAAATAGATTAATAGTTTGATCGTGTTCATATGAGGTTATGTCAAGGGCTGAATAGGTTTGTATGATCTCCTGCTGAAAAAATTTTTGAGCCTGCGTTACAGAGCACTTTATACCCTTCACTCGTAATGCCGTATTAATACCCTCTACCGGGTTTTCTGTGTTAGTGTCTAATTGAGTTGGATGACTGTACTTGTCCCCGTGCCAGTCTAGGTCAAACATAGCAACAAGTGGAAGGTGGTCACTGAACTGAATATTGTCAATCTTAAAAGAGAGAGCTTTCGGCATCAGATCACTCAAGGCTAAAAGGTAATCTAGTACACTGTTTGATTTTATGCCTAGGTGGGTATACTCCCCCGGTATATCGGGAGGGCAGCAACCATTCAGGGGTACTAGGTTTAAGCGAATAGCCATTTGGTAAAGAAGTACTCCCGCCTCGTTTACTTTAGAGTCTTTTGAGGTTCTCCTCAAGGCATGTCTCAAATCATAATTGTCAAGGCATGGAGCAGACCACCATTTAGCTTTAGTTAAATCGACCCAATTTGCTGCTATGCATGCATTAAAGTCACCCCCAATTAAGGATTGGCTATTGGAATATTTAACTCGGCATGATACTAAATGATCTTCTAATATTTCCCATCTATCATGCAGTTCAAGGGACGAACCCCCTGGCGGGAGGTAGACATTGGAGATTAGCAGTGATACTCCCCCCCCCCCGACATCAACCCGGATAAAGCATAGGGGGGAGCAGTCAAAACTAATGAAAATTTGAAATGCAGCTTCAGTGAGATACCAATTACTAGACCACCTTTCGGCCGTCCTCCTTTCTGGGAGGGGCAAGCTGGAAGAGATAGAAGGTTGAATCCATTTATGACAATTTCACCCTCCTCCCAAGTTTCTTGCAATAGAATGATATAAAACGAATTGATATACGACTGGAATTCTGGGTCACATTTTTTCCTACACCAGCCAGCGATGTTCCAACAGAGGATCGATATTGGTGGTTTTTTGGGTCGTCCGGCTAACCGTCATTTAAATTCTTGTGGGGAGCTCTTATGCAGCAAGGACGCTCCCTTAAAGAAGTCCGTTATTTTCCTTTGCTGAAGGTTGACGTCCTGGTGTGGTGAGTCTTTTGCTCTGGTGCGCGCCGGTTGTGGTGAGTCTTTTGCTCTGGTGCGAGCCGGTTGTGGCACGATCAAATCGCAAGGGCCAGAATTTTTGAGGGGCAGAAAAGAGTTAGCATCCTGGTGAGTAGAGATAATATTTGGAGTTTTTAGCTGTCGGGCCCAACTAGGCTCTGAAGAGGCTCCTGCCAAGTCCGCTGGAGCCGTCCTCTTTGGGGATTTAACTGAAACACTTGTGATCATTTGATTTATATGTCCTGCTGGGTCTTCAGTCCACTCTGTGTTGACTCTCGACACTATAGTGTCTTCTTCACGTAATTTTTGGATGGTCGTGGATGGTCTTCGATGTATGTTGATTCCAAGTCCGGCATGGAGGGATGCAGGGGCGACGATTTATCCAGGGGAGTGTTATCCTGAGATTCATTCTTTGATCGGTTAATCTCAGAGGGAACAGATAAGTCTATTAAAAGCAGGGATGAGTTACCAGCATGAAGGGGAGGAGAAGAGTCTGCCTCCAGCAGAGAGACCTTCCCATCCAATGCCGATGGCACCTTATATGCTGGATATTGGGGGATTGTTGTTTCCACCTCCATGCGGCATGGCACCGCTAAGTTAGAGTGGGTATTATTCATAGGAACTCCGTTGCAGGCGATACTTAGAAGCTGAAGTTTAAGTGAGTCCAGCCTATTTATAATTTCTTGTTGTTCCATCGCTGGTAACTCTCCAAAGGAGGCGATAAGCTCTCTTTCCTCCTCGGGTGTCAAAGAGTTACTGGCACAATCATAGTGTTTAGTTGTAGGAGTGGGGGTACTATGGGACTGGCCCAGACATGAGGTGTACAGCTCAGCCCTCTTTTGTGGTTCAGGACGGGAAGGTTGTACCATCTCTTTGATTAATCCCTCCGATAGGAGGGGTCTAATTATGGAGTCCATGAAAACTCTTGTTGGAAAAATGCCAAGACTATTCAAAAACACTTTTTGCTGAATAATAAGAGAGGGGATTTTTGCAGAGTGGAAAGCCAGCATTATTCTCTGATATCTGTTCTGGCGGACTAAGGGAAGCACAGCACAAAGATCTATTTGTGATGTCTCGAGTTTTAGAAGCCATCTGAGGTGCTCTTTAGTCCCATGTAGCGTTGCCCAACTTGGGTCCCTTTCCCGGAAGGTTAGGGAAATCTTCCTTGGATGTAGAGTCAGGGATTGGCGATTCAGTGAGGGGTTGAGATTGTATTTGCAGTTCTTCATATGGTCAGTGTTTGGTGGAGCTTTCTGCCGGCACAATGGAACATCTACTGCCCCATCTTGGGCTGTCTGAACCGGCTGGTCATCCAGTTTTTGCTGAAGGCTATGCAGCTGAGAGGATAGGCCGTCAATTCTCTTAAATATACAGTTTAGAGTTCTAATTACTAGATTGAGTTGCTATTGAGTAGGTACATTCCTCGGGGCCTCTCCCTCCTTTAAGTGAACCCTTCCTTGATTACTTAGGCCTCGGAGAAGATAATGCCTCGTCCGAGTCTCTTGGGCGTTTTCCATGGCCCATAAATCAATTTTTCAGGGGAACCGTCATGGGCACTGTGCTGGGGAGCTCCTTAAATCCTTTAGTCTTCCTCACAAGAATACTGCCTTTCACTTATCTCTCCCAGATTAGGGAGGCGGTGGCAGTCATGGCGGTAATAAAAGAGATAATAAAAGACAGCCAGCACAGCCAGCAGATCATTAAAACTCTCGGATAAAAACAGGGGAAGATAAAAACCGCTTAAAACCACTTAAAACTTTGATAAGGGTAAGCGAAATTACTTGGTAACTACCTTCGTCGCCATGTTGGGTCTGAACTACGGTATTACTGCTTGCTGCTCATGCATATAAACTGAGCTACTTGCCGCTGACTAGGTTAATCAAGAGTCTTGATCGCAACTATGTCGGCTCAAGGTAACAGGTGCTGCTGTAGCTGGGGGGGGCACAAGGGAACCAGGAGGAGTCCCAGCCATTTATAATACCAAGTAACCCACAGGCTTTCGCACAGTTTTTCACGGCTTTCCAGGAATTTTATAAGCAAAGCAGGTCTGCAGGCCAAGTAACACCCGCACCAGGGGCAGCAGCACCAATGACTATCGCAACAGTGGCAGCAGCGCCAACGGCAGCCCGGCAAAAGAATAACACCCACGCACAGTCGGCCACCTCAGGCAAGTCTAAAGGGGGCCAGAGGGGTGGCAGGAAGGGCAAGGCTAGTACTCAAGGTTCAAAGGCTGCTAACCCACAAAAGGACCCAGGTGTCCCTAGTCTCTTTCAGATCCCGCCTCTGCAGGTGGCACCAGCCGAGGGCGCAACAGACTCCACTTCGGACAAGGAAGCGCAGGGACTGCACGTGGTACAGGCGAGCAGCATACCGGAACAAGCCACGCTGGATGTCCTTTCTGGGAAGAGGAAGGAAAAAAGGAAACACACATTGAAGAAGCGTAAGAAGAGTAGGCGGTCGGAATCAGAGGATGATTCAGGTACCTCTTCTTCATCCGACTCTGATAGCGATGCTCCTAGGGAGGAGTATTGGGGCCATGGGGAAGACTGTGTGGGTCTTCCTTCATGGGTGCATGAAAGGAGGGCCAATTCCTACCGCAAGTCTTTTAATGGGACCCTCGAATGGAAGGGTGGCGCGCTAGTTCCAGATGTTAAAACCTCCACTCACCTGTCTGCAGATTTCATTGTAGGTAACCATTTATCTCAGAGAAAGAGGGACAAGATCCTTAATGGGGACTTTATTGATATATTCAGATTGTTGCCTCCTGCTAAGCTGACAGGTAAAGGGGAAAAGAGGCGCAGCTATGGAAAGCGCAGGTACAGAACACCCAGAGCCGAGCGTACTTTTGAAAATTGGCTGTATGGGTTCCAGGTGTTCATGGGTGAGGTCAGCGCGGCTTACCCAAAACGGGCGATGCATTTAATCGCCTACATGGCCCATGTTAGGAGGGCACAGGAACTAGCAGGGGATACTGCTGCTCTAAATTATGATGAAGATTTCCGCAGAAATGCTTTGTTGTTATCTTCCACACACTGGGATCTGAGGGACCAAAACTATTGGTCAGAGCATGTGGGCGCCTACATAGACAAGAAGCCCCAGGACTCATGAAAATCCTGGAAGACCGCAGCGAGACAGAGGCGACTGTGCTGGGAATTCAATAAAGGGGTTTTTTTGTGGTCTGTCTGTAAGTACAGCCACGAGTGTGAAAAATGCCTCGGTAACCACCCAGCCACTGCCTGCATTAAAGGGAGGCAGCCCTTTCGGGGTGGGAGAGGTTCTTACAACCAGGGACCCAGAGGTGGCCATGGAGCTCCATTTGGACCTCAGGGGAACAGGCAGTAATTTCAATCTGGGCCTGGCCTGTTCCCCCATCAAGTTGACCCCGTTAAAAAACCTTTTAGATCTCTCTCCCAACAGGACAGCAGCAGTGTATTTATGGGAAGGTTTTAGTACCGGTTTTAGGATCTCAGTAGCTTCCCCCCCCAATTCAGGTGATCTAACAAATCAAAAATCAGTGAGGTTGCCCAAAAGAAAAGAAGAAAAGAAAATTAGTAAAGAAATTAAAGCAGGAAGGGTAGCTGGCCCCTTTTTAGTTCCTCCAATAGAAGGCCTTCACATATCCCCTTTAGGTATAGTCCCTAAGAAAGCGCCTGGTGAGTTTTGCATGATTCACAACCTTTCTTACCCAAAGGGAGGGTCCGTCAATGATGCGATACCTCAGGAACTTTGTACTGTGAGATATGCCACTTTTGACCAAGTGGTCAAGCTTATTCGCAAATTCGGTAAGGGCGCGCTGCTGGCAAAATGTGACATTGAGTCGGCCTTTAGACTCCTGCCAGTTCATCTGGAAGATTTCCGGTGGCTTGGTTTCAAATTTGAAGGGGCTTATTTTGTGGACAAAGCAATGCCCATGTGCTGGTCCCGGGGGTAAGGTACCATGGGTGTAAGCAGAGTCCACACGAAGAGGGGCGAGGTCCGAGGCGGAGAGCCGGGCGGGGAACAGGAACGCTGGAACAGGAGGCCGAGCAGGGTACAGGAACACCGGATGGTCAGGAACAGGAGGCCGAGCAGGGAACAGGAGCACCGGATGGTCAGGAACAGGAGGCCGAGCAGGGATCAGGAACACAGGAAGGTCCGAAGCCAACAACGACGTTGCTCCCGCAACCTGGGACCGGGCTGACTGGGCTTTTATCCTCTTCTAAGGCCAGGGGCGGTCCCGGCCCCCAGGAGCCCCGCCTCCTCTGGCCTTAAGGCGAGCACTCCTCCTGGGAGCAACCAGTTCCCTTCGCCTCTCTGCCCTAAGCCTCTGCAGATCAGGAGAGGCCGAAGGGTTACTGGGCCCTGGAGGAGGCTCACCTGTAGCCACTGAGTCCTCAAGCCCCTCTGGGGCCAGAAGGGTTTCACCTGGGGCCAGCTCCTGGTGCTCTGCCACAGGTGCAGGCTCTTCAGCATCTAGGCCTTGCCCCAGTTCAGCCGGCCCTGGAGGCAGGGACTCCTGTGCAGACTGGGATTCCTCTGGTTCATCCTCTGAATCGGAATCCCAGGCCATCACAGCCCATGGGTTGCTCAGTGGCCTGTGCAGCTTTGAGGCATTCAGTACCTTCCTGGACTGGGCACTTCGCTTTAGAACTGGATCCGAGGGTGTGTTGCACTACCTGGACGACTTCATCCTCGTCGCTAATAGCAGGCTTAAGTGCTCAGAGCTCCTCAAAGCCTTCACATCATTAGCCAGGGAGTTGGGAGTTCCTCTAGCCGCCGACAAAACAGAGGGCTCACCTACAACCATGGTTTACTTAGGCATTGAGTTGGACACGGTAGCTCAGACCTCTAAACTTCCCAGAGAGAAACTGATCGCACTCGGTGACCTCATTCGGCAGCTCCTCCCCCTAAGAAAAGTTACACTTAGGCAGATACAGTCACTGCTAGGTCATTTAAATTTTGCTTGCCGCGTGGTTTCCCCTGGCCGTCCATTCTGCGGCCGCCTCGCGAAGCTATCTGCAGGCCTGCATTCCCCTCATCATAGGGTTCGCCTATCTAAGAAGGTAAAATCTGACCTGGAAGTCTGGTTGAAGTTCCTGGAGAACTACAACGGTATTTCCTTGTGGCAGGAGAACTTGTCGCTGCAAGTGGACTTTCAGGTGCATTCAGATGCTTCAGGCTCCTTAGGGTTTGGCGTTTATTTTAAGGGGCAATGGTGTGCCCAACGTTGGGTTGCAGCCTGGCAGGGGGGCCCCATAACCAGAGATTTAACCTTCCTAGAATTATTTCCGATCGTAGTGGCAGTGCACTTGTGGTCAGATACCTTTAGTAACCATAGGGTTTGCTTCCACACTGACAACTAGGCAGTAGTAGGAGTCCTTTACAGGCAGGCCGCTCGGTCCCCAAGGGTAGGTGCTCTTCTGCGTTTCTTCGTTCTCCGGTGTTTAGAACTTAATATCCACTTCTCCGCCAAATTTGTGCCTGGTGTTAACAATGACATCGCGGATGCCCTATCTTGTTTTCAGATGGACCGCTTCCGCTCATTAGCACCGGACGCTCAGCCGCTCCCTCAGCCGTTCCCAGAACATCTGTGGAGACTTGGGGACCAGAGTCTTGGGAACCAGAACTGATTCAGGGATTATTAGCCTCATTGGCGCCTTCCACTTTAATATCTTATAAGAAGGCGTGGTCGGATTTCCTAAAGTTCCGCAATAAAACCCGTGCCGCCAGAAGCAATTCCCCTCCTGTTAAGTCAGAGGTTTTATCCTACTTAGTATACTTGAGACGCTTGGGCCGCGCCCCTAAAACCCTCAACCTACAGGCTGCAGCGATATCATTCTTTTGCAAGGCGGTATTTTCCTCCGATCCATGTGCTGATTTTGTCATACGAAAGACCCTAGAGGGCTGGCGCAGACTGCAGCCCCCAAGCCGCGATATGAGGAGGTCAATAACATTTGACATACTTTTCCAAATTCATAAAAAGCTGAGAACGGTCTGTTGGTCGAAGTATGAGGCGCGCTTATTTTCAGCAGCATACTCCATCGCCTTTTTCGGCACAATGCGTGTTGGTGAGGTGGTTTACGAAGAGGGTCAGCGCGGCTCCTCCCGGAGTTTGCTACTAAGCGATGTTACACTTTCACGGGAGGATCTAGTTTTGAGGATACGTAGCTCCAAAACAGACCAGTACGGGAGGGGGACTCTGGTTCAACTCCTGCAACTGGAAAACCAGGCCCGTGTCCAGTTAAGGACACCCGGTGCTTCTTATTTCTGAGGGCTAATTTGGCAGGGACATTATTGATCCATGCAGATGGCGTACCCCTGACGCGTCACCAGTTCACTCGTGTTATGCTCTTAACACTGGCAGCATGCGGCCTTCCCCCCACTGATTTTGCGGCGCACGCCTTTAGGATAGGAGCAGCCACCACAGCAATGCACCTGGGCCTTACTACTGAGAGGATTAAGGACTTAGGCCGCTGGAAATCAGATGCTTACAAATGCTATGTTAGGAAAAATTTATGACGATTCAACTGGGGTTGACTGACCATGGCCTGTTCTCTCAATTTCTTACAGGAGATATGGGGGTGCGCATCTGGATAATCGGGCACAGCATTGTGCATTGGGCCAGGGTCCGCGCCATCAATTCCGGTCTCCTTGGCTTACCGTCTGGCGTCACTATATCCTGGGTCTCGTGGAGGGGAATGAGCTGGGCTGAGATGTTGCCCACATTTAAGACCAGAGCAACAGCGGAGGGCCCCCCAGATGCTTTACTGATACAATTAGGAGAAAATGACCTAGCTTATAGAAAGGCAGTTGATCTGCAGTGGCACATATTTAGTGACTTTGAGGAGCTTAAGGCCTCTTACCCGAACGTTACAATTATTTGGGCCTCTTTGATGGAGAGGCGGGTCTGGAGAGATTGCAGGTGCCTGATAGCCATGAATAGGGCTAGGAAAGCCTTGGATTGGGTGGTGGTGCGTAGAGTGGTGGCCCTGGGTGGGAAGGTCATTGAACACCCGGGCATTCATTTCAACTGTGAGGCCCTCTACCGGTTTGATGGCGTGCATCTTTCGGATGCTGGAAATGATGTTTGGCTGCGGGATATAGCTAAGGGGATAAGGGATTGGTTTCAGGCATGAGAGTATTGGCGGCGAGCGATTGTGGCGGTAGGCATTGGTAAGAAGGGGTTAAGAGGATGTGTGTGTTGGGAGGAACGCCATCACCTGTTAGTGGTTTCAGAACTCATAGGGTTAAGAAGTTCTGGATGACGTCTGTCCATTCCTGAGGCATGACTCAGAAGGAGGGAGGAGTTGTTCCTCACTGCCTGTTCTGTCTCAGCTTCCAAAGGAGAGGGTAGCCATGAGCGCTAGAAGTCCAGGGAAAGTCTGAAGTGCTGTTTTATTGTTTTA
This sequence comes from Podarcis erhardii, assembly GCF_964252035.2. NCBI lineage: Eukaryota > Metazoa > Chordata > Lepidosauria > Squamata > Lacertidae > Podarcis > Podarcis erhardii. Next base: position 80,225,764 of record NC_138511.1, on the reverse strand, counting down.
CTGCTGTAATAAACACTGTTAAATAAACACACTAATGCCTGGGTGTGTTTGAATCTTCTACACCGAGAAGCAACAGCTCCGCTGTGTTTACTCTGCAATTCGTGGCGAACAAGGGATCAGCGCAGCAGGAGGCACAGCTAGAGGGAAACGTGCCGGACTGGAGATCGCTTAAAGCTGCGGCTAATTGGGGTCGTAAACCAATTAGCTACGCCACGACTAATATCACCTCCCCCATTGAGCGAAGGGTGGTCCGTTAAAGAACTCCGGGGGCGTGGCCCTGTCCGAAGCCTATGGAGGTGTGGGCCAAAGGCACGCCCCCGAGCAGTGACCCGGGGGAGCTCCTAGTCGATGTGCCTCGGCAGGAGACTCCCCCGATATAGTGTTAACCCTTCCCCATGTCTCCAGCAATGGGCTGGAGCCGGATAGTCGATAGGACCAATGCCTATCCGAAGTGACCGTTGTGCAGAGTTTACTGGGTCTGCTCTGCAGAAGTTCTTTCACCAGAAAGGGATACATCACAAGGTGACTTCCTGTACCTTGGTGGAGAACCTTAGTTCTATCTCCGCAACCCAATTTTTAATCAGTTGCGCTGCATCTTCCTTGCATTTCAGAGCATGGGTCCAGGAATTCTGCATATGATCATCAGAAATCGTCAGCAGAAACCTGGCTCCTCCCAGACTTGGCTCTGCCATGGGACCAAACAGATCTACGTGCACAAGCTCAAAAGGTTTTGTGGTTACCCTGTCCACCCTGGGGTAACTGCACCCTTTTACCTTTGCCCTTCTGCAAGCCCTACAATTTAGGGTTTTTCCACATTCCCGAATTTTACAACCTTTAGTGCACTCCTGTAACATCTGAATTTCTTCAAGAGAACTATGGGCTGTCTTCTTGTGCCATGCACACGCACATGAAACATGAGTGGGAACTGTAGCACGCATGGCTTGTGCCCTCTCAGCATTCCCCTCACCCCCTAGAGGCGTTTTAAGAATAAAGAGATCATTCTGCCCCTTTTCAACTCTGACCAGTTGCTTCCCTCCTTTGGAGATTGTACAAACATTGTTTTCAAAGTAAACCTTAAACCCCTTTTGCAACAAATAAGGGACAGATAAAAGACAGTGTTGCATCCCAGGCACAATGCAAACTTCCAACTGCTCCTGCAAAACAGAAAAATAAACATTTGCAACATTATACACAGGTTTCTTTTCCCCATTAGCAAACTGAACAGTTTTTCCAGCTGGAATTGCCTTGCAATTCCACATCTCAACAGCAGGGGTCTCTGGAATCAGATTTCGGTTCGCTCCAGAGTCGATGACAAAACACAGTTCACTGTCTCCCTTAGAGCTCTTTTCAAACATTGCAAGACTGGCTGTCAGTTGATAAGCATCCTCATTGTCTGAAGCAACAAACGACTCGCTGCCCCCTCCCTTGGGGCTTCTGCAGCTGTTCTCTCTGGTTGTCACGGCAACCAACTCCCCCTTGCAGGAAGACTTGCTCAGGACCTTGGCAGCTTCCGTAGATGCAACTGCCTCCGTTGCCTTGGAGACCGGACTGGTCTCTGCGTCCCCACGCAACTCTGTAGGGCTTATCTGCACTTTGTGCAGGTGGCTGGCCTTGAAGCGTCTAACTCTCCGCAGCTTCCCAGGCCCCGGCTGACGACGAAAACAACTCTTGGCTGCCTTTGGAAAACAAGCCGTTTCTGAGCTTTCACTGCTCACTGCCCCCCCCACTGCTCTCAGGGCTCCCAGGACGTTTTCCTGCACCCCTCTGGTGGGTAAAGGGCTCCCAACGCTTGGCCTCTGTCCTGGCTCCTCACACAGGTACAGTGCAGCATTCATACAGCTGCCAGCAATAGTCCCTTCGTCCCCCCGTGGGGGCTCACAGCTCCCCTCAGCTGTGTGTTGGCTCTCATGAAGGTGCCCAGCGCCATCTTGCCTCTCTCCTTCGGATGCAGCCACGTCTTGGCTCTTGCTTTCCACTCCCGCTTCACAAGCCTCATGGAGTGCCAGCCAAGCAGCCTCAGGCCTTTCAGCATCCAGGACAACATGCATCAGATCAGCACTCACATTTTCTGCCAGAAAAGCAAGCACATGCTTTTCAGCTTCACTCAGCCCTGCAGCCTTTATAGCTGCCCCAGCCGCTGTCTGTGGCGGCTGGACTGCTTCCCAAAGGTTTTTCCCGACGAGGAAAAGTTCTACGTGAAAGCTCCACTCCAACCAGCTTTCGCACGTCAGCTTCTCACATGGCAGCTTAAGCTCAAAGCCATGCTTTTGGGACTGCGCCATCTTTCTTCCCGGGGCCCCAGCTGTACTCACGTAACCAGTCAGCTCTCCAGCACCCGGCGTTCAGCTGCTCTCAGCTCTCAGCTCTCAGCTCCTGTTCAGCTCCTTCCAGCCAGCTGCTCTGCCTCAGAATGCAGACAGGACCTCCGCTCTCAGTAGCGTCTTGGCCTCCTGGCTTAAACACACACCGGCACGTCGCAACAGCCTCAAAGCAGTAATTAGCGCTCCATAACCTATTAGTCGTGGCGTAGCTAATTGGTTTATGACCCCAATTAGCCGCAGCTTTAAGCGATCTCCAGTCCGCTGTGTTTACTCTGCAATTCGTGGCGAACAAGGGATCGGCGCAGCAGAAGGCACAGCTAGAGGGAAACGTGCCGGACTGGAGATCGCTTAAAGCTGCGGCTAATTGGGGTCATAAACCAATTAGCTACGCCATGACTAATATCACCTCCCCCATTGAGCGAAGGGTGGTCCGTTAAAGAACTCCGGGGGCGTGGCCCTGTCCGAAGCCTATGGAGGTGTGGGCCAAAGGCACGCCCCGAGCGGTGACCCGGGGGAGCTCCTAGTCGATGTGCCTCGGCAGGAGACTCCCCCGATATAGTGTTAACCCTTCCCCATGTCTCCAGCAATGGGCTGGAGCCGGATAGTCAATAGGACCAATGCCTAATCCAATGCCTCTCATTCCTGAATTCAATAAAGTTGTGGCCTAATTCGCCCAATTAACCTTAAATTATGGTGTCTCGTGTCTTTATTTATCCTCGTGGGGGGCGGGAACTCGCCACGCAACAACACTTCTATGGAAAACAGGAAATAAATGCCGACGTTTTACTCAAAGCAAGGGGGGGTTGAAACTCAGAGCACAAGGGGGGATTTAAACAAAATGAAAGAAATGAAAGAAAAAGAAAAAAAAATTAAGAGAGGGAGGGGGGAATGTGGGAGGGGGGGTGACAGGATTTTTTAGTTAAAGAAGCTCCAAGGAGCAGAAGCAGTCTGGCTAGGCAAAGCCCTTCAACAAAATACCATTTAAAAAGAAAAAAGAGAGGCTGGTGGAAAGTCGCTACGCTCTGAATCGCACTCATCCTCAGCCACAGATGAGGCAAGAGCTGAATACAGCTTCAGTACCAAGAGTATAAAACCACTAAGACAGACTCATAAAATTTCACGGGTGTTGGTTAGACGACCTGAATGGCAAGAATATAGACAGCAGGCAGCCCAGCACGCGCTCCCACAACACTCCCTGTGCTCTCACTGTTAAAGCCACGGCGGGGAGGGGGAGAAGCAAGCGTTTTGTTTTGTTTTTTAAATCACTGACGCAGGAGAAGCGAATACGGGGGGGGGGGTTTGAAGAACTGTAATTTAACCGTGGTTTTTCGTCGCAAGAAAGCAATGGCGAACCCAAGCAATGTGAGCCGCGCTCGCTGTAGGCCGCAGCTCGGGGGGGAAACCCCCTGGGGAGCCCCAACAAATGTCCCGCTGTCTACAGCAACTCTGGAGAATTACTGCCAAAACAGCTGTTTAAATTGCTCCCATCAGCTGTTTGGCAGGAGGCTTAAAAGTAGCTGGCGGATAAACGGTAGCAGCCACGTGGGTTAAGGCAAACGGAGGGTAAGGTAATAAAAGAAGGGGTTAAGCCTGTTTTGCGGTAATATTAGTAACTCTGCTGCAGCAGGGCACAGGGTATCACAAATAGACACATACTCCCCCAGCACACACAGTGGCGAAACCAAATTCGGACTGCTTGCACTTGCGCATGAAATGAGCGGGGCTAGCCAGAAAAGGATACTTTTTTTGTCTGTGTTTGTGTGTGTGTGTGTGTGTGTGTAACCAGGCACTAGGAGTGGGGGGAGACAGCAGACTAGCAGATTTAGAATTAGAAAATTAGGAACCCCCTGCTTAACAACCCTGAAATTAAACCGAACACCAGAAGTGGGGGGAAATAGGGAAGTTAGCCCAACGAAAAGTAAACTGAAGCAATTTACATCCAAGCAAAGATCCAAACTCTCCCAGTACTCCAATCACAAGGAATTAGCTCTGATAGCAATAAACAGCCCCCCACCCCCCACTCTAAGCCTTGCGAAATACTTCCCTGGCTTCTGCAGACAGCAAGGAGTTAGACCTGTTGACTCGCGACGGGATGACAAAAAGTGAGGGCTGGAGGCTGGCGCCGCAGCAATTTAGGCTGCTGTACACGCCCCCTTGAAGGCACTTGGTTGGGTGCCTGGCCGAGGGCCTGGGCGCCACCCAGGTGAGTGGGAGGCTCCCGGCCACAACCACTCCCCTCTCTTGCAGGGAGGAGAGTCTTTCCCAAATTCCTGCTTAGGCAGTAATAAATGGTATTATAACATAGTGGAGGCCTTTCCATATGGAATAGCTGTGTATTTTACTTCCACATAGGATATTTAACTTTCTACCTAAACCTTATTTCCCTATACCCTGGCTGTCTGTTTCACTGCCTTTGGCGCATCCCACTGCTGGGCTACACTAATGGCCTTTGGGATAATCTTCACCTGAGCCAACAACGTCTTCCTCAACTGCCGTTTTGCACATTACCTGGTGTCTTCTACTTGACTGGAAGTGGAAGTGACTAAGAGTGGCTGAGACTATGGCCTTGTTTGTGTAGTTTGTGGAGACAGCTGGCTCCATGCTGTGTGGGTGTTTTATTATCACCAGTTCTCGCTTAGACACTACTACTTCAGCTCCTAAGGTCTCTAGTCATCCCTTTCCCTCTCTGGGAAGGTGATCACCTCTATGACAGGAGAATCAGTTTTACTGGCTGAAGCTTCCAGTGCATCTATGCAATATCAGGCCAAAGTGATTTAAGAGTTCTCTTAGATTTTGAAGTCATTTTACCTGCAGCTCACTCCATTACTAAAGTCTTACCAGAAAGAATCTCATATCCAAACTTTCCTCCTCAAAAAAGAAATCTTTTCATGAAGAATTTTATGAGTGATTTCCATGTAGGTGACATCCTGGTTTTGCCCTTGCCTTTTTCCCACAGATGCTTTCTTTGCTGTCTTTACCATTTGAATTGTAGATTAATTACATAGAAAAATAATTTTGAGAAGTGTCTGGCAACAGTTAATGAAATCAGAGATGAATATTTCAGCCAATTTCAACACTATGCTTTGTATTTCACTTTGTTCCTTTGAGTCTTCTTGGCAAACACACAACCCCCATCCCAGAGCTCAATGATCCTTTTGTTCCCAAGTGTAGCATGTGGCAAGAATTCTTGGCCTATAAATCTATCCATGTAAGCCTCTACCAGCATCAGTTCTCTAGCCTATCTCTGAAATTCATAATCTATAGAAAATGATGAAGGCACTTCTAAGCTCATGCCTTCTCTTAGTCTGCTCTCTCCAGGTAAGTAGAAACCAGTAGAATTGGATTCTTTTTATTGTCTTTAGAGGACACTAGAAATGTTTCCTCCTTGGATGGTAATGTGAGTGAGGACAGGAGATGAATGCAATTGAGAGCAAGGACTGCTGCGTTACAAGGGGATGTAGGGGAGAGTCAACTCAAGAGTTTAAGCACGTAAATCTTAGCAGCCATGTACAGTCTGTTATAAACATGCATTTATCTTATGAAGGAATCTGATTAACCATATTTAGGCCTAATAAATGAAAGCTACAGTTTCTGGGATACTTGGGTAGAGCCATCTAGATTATATTACTATTAATAAATTCAATCAATCAATCAATATAATTTTATTTTTTATACCCAATGGCCATCACAATACAATATAAGCACAAATTACAAAACTACAAAATGAAAGGCATAACATGAAAGACAAGACACTGTCCATATTTATTATTATTGTTGTTGTTGTTGTTGTTGTTATATTATTATTATTATTATTATTATTATTATTATTATTATATTTTATTATTATTATTATTATTATTATTATTATTATTATTATTATTATTATTATTAATCCTTTTGGTCAGCATCCCTAGGGTTTGGCACTTGCACTATCCAAAAAGGTTGCCCTTATCTTTCTTGCTGTTACTGCAAATAGTGTCACCCTATAACCATTTATCAACATCTGCCAACAGCCATTTAATTTTTAAAACATCTGGTTCACCTCCTAAGGTGGTAGGGAAGATAAATTTGGCTCTGAGTGAATTACACAATGAACAATACAGAATATAAGGTAAATTTTATTCATTTATTGAATAAATTGAATAAATATTCTTTATAAAAGAGAGGGATAGAATATTTATTTGTGTGCGTGTGTGCGTGCATATGTGTGTATGTTGGGGGGAGGGAGAAGGAGGAGTGTGTTGTCTCTATATGTTCACGGAAGAAAGACAAAAAAGTTAATGGACAGGAGTGCACCAAACAGTTTCCTTGAAGCGGTGGGAAGAAAGTGAAGGCCAGGTCAATGAAGGAGGGGGATTAATGATGGGGTGGGAGGGAAATACTGTGTACTAGACAGGAGGAAGGAGGGATAAGCAGAGGGAGAAGTGTCCCTGATAGCAAGGAAATAGTGGAAAGATGTGTACCAGGGCAGCAATCAGCGTGCTGCATTTTCCTATATTTCTTATCACTATTAAATCATAATCTTATGTAAATTAACTATAATAAATAATAAGTAGTCATTTTAACCTTACAAAACTTCTTGTAACCCTACTAGCAATGTTAATTGTTTACAGTTGTCTTTCAAATATAACTTAAATTTGTTCCAGTCTTTCAGAAAAGTTTGATCCTGCTGGTTCCGGATATTTCCCATCAGTTTTGCCAACTCAGCATAGTCCAATAATTTCATCTGCTACTCTTCTTTTGTTGGTAAATCTTGTTTCCATCTCGGGGCTAATAACATTCTCGTTGCAGTTGTTGCATATAAAAACAATGTTTGATCCTGTTTGTGTATTTCTCTACCTACTATACTTAACAGGAAGGCTTCTGGGTTTTTAAAAATAGACGTATGCTTTGTTGGGTGTAGTGAAGGGTTAACCTTCTATGTCTCGTGCTTGAGGGGGCGGGCTTACAAGGGAAGTAAGCCAGGACTTGACGTAAACAGCTTGGTATGCTGTGAACTGAGTGGAAATCGAAAGCATTCAGTTCAGCCGCTGCAAGGAGAAAGAGAGGAGGCAGAGAAAATGCAGCTTAACACGGATGGCTGTTGTGGATTGTAAATACGCTATTTTGTTTCCAATAAAGAGATATTAGGATAGAGGAAACGTCTGGACTGCTTTTACTGCCCTTTCGACACAAAGACGCTGTGTAATTCTGCAATTGCTTTACGACCGCTCCAAAGCCACACTGTGTAAACAGAAGCTGCAGAGGCCCGCAGGGGGAGTGTGGCTGGGCGCCAAACAATAAAGCAATAAATCTATCGAAGATGCTTCAACATTTTTTAAAGTTCATTATAATATATCATGAAAACAGAAGTGCCTGGCGTGCTCTGGTCCATGTGGTTACGAAGAATCGGACACGACTAAACAACTAAACAACAAAACAACAAATAATATATCATTTTCCAGAGGGCCTTCACCTCATTTTAAACCCACCACATAAGGTAAAAAGTACCCTCTTTTTCTTTACATTTCCAACATTTATTATTTGTTCTATACATTTTTGCTAGTTTCACTGGTGTTAAATACCATCTATACATCATTTTCTTTTCCTTTTTTTTCTTTTTTTCGAATTTTTTTATTTTCAATGCAGAATCATAACAAAAATTACAAACATCGAATCCAAAATAATACTATACAGACAAAAATCCCGGGAACATATAGGGAAAAAAAGCAAAGGAAACAAAACTAAACTGAACAAAAACAAAAAAGCACACATCTACAGAACAAAACCATATCTTTACGTACATAAACACAAATTGACTTCCTTCCTTCGTTCTAAGACCTGAAAAAAATTACTCTTACTGTATTGTTGTGTCTAATTAGATTACTTCCATCATTGTGCTTTTTTACACCATTTTCTTATTCTTTAACCCTGTAAAGCATCATTCATTACATACCAATATACTAACTCCAGAACAATGTTTTTTCATACACTCTTTAGCACAACCCCATTCTTTTAATAATTTCTGGTCCAATTGTCCCTTTATGTAAGCTGTAAGTCTTGCCAGATTTATGTATTCACAAAATTTAATTTGCCAATCTTTCACTGATGGAATTTTTCTGCCTTTCCAGTTTTTAGCTATAAGCATCCTGGCAGCTGTTGTTGCATAAAGGAATACTTTCCTTTGATTTTCAGGGATATCATTTGTAATTAAACCTAAAAGGAATGCCTCCGGTTTTTTACTAAAAGATATTTTAAACATCCTTTTGAGTTCTTCATAGATTTCATTCCAAAATTGTTTAATAGGTCGGCATTCCCACCACATGTGAAACATTGTTCCTATTTCTATTTTACATCTCCAACAGATATTCGATTTTAATTTGTAAATTTTAGCCAATTTTACTGGAGTTAAGTACACCATTTTCAAAAAAAAATTCTCTTATTGTATAACATGCCGTGAATTTAATATCATATTTCCATAATTTCTCCCATTGGTCCAGCCAAATTACATATCCTATATCACATGCCCATTTAATCATAACTTCTTTTACTTCTTCATCCTTTAATTCCCATTCTAATAATAAATTATACATTTTGGATATATATTTTTTTGAGTTTTGTAATAATACTTTTTGTAATTTTGATTCTTCTTTTTCAAATCCTATTACTTTATCCTGGTTGAATATTTGTGCAATTTGGTGATATTATAACCATGTGGTACAGTATTGGGTCACCTCATCATATGGTCTTAGTTTTAATTGGCCCTGTTCTTCCTTTAGGAGCTGCTGGTAAGTTGCCATTCTTCCTATAGTATTTTTTCAACTCAAGACTTTTAAAGGACAAAATATTACATCAAAAGGACAAGTGAAGTTAGTAATAGATGATAGGCCTATCAAAATATTTTAGAAAATCCCAAAAAGAATTCTGAAGAAAAGGCAGAATTATAAGACAGTAACAGAAGCACTCAAGAAGAATTCGATTAGATTCTGGTGGGAAATTCCTGAGGGCATCACCTTCACATATAAGGACAGAAGAAAAACTTTTAGATCAGTAGATGAGCTGGGAAAATTCTGGAGGAAGTACAAAAAAGAATTAACTGGAGAGCCAACATTGGAGCGAGAGGAAACAACGCAGGCACCACGAGAAGCATAGAGAGACAAGCGTGTATTAAGGGGGGGAGAGATTGGAAGAAGCAGATTATCAAAATCCTAAAATTTCTGAGTTTTTTTTCTTTTTTCTCTTTTTTTATTTACTCAACGAAAACTACTGTAGATAATAAATAAAAATTAATGAATCTAAAAATTATATCTTGGAATGTTAACGGTTTAAATGATAAGAGGAAGAGAAATAAAATAGAGCATGTATTGAGGAAAGAACAATGGGATATTATATGCTTGCAGGAGACCCATGTGACTATAAACCATAGAAGGGTTTTAGAAAACAAGAGATTGGGTCAAGAATTTATATCCTCAGATGTAAAAAAGAAAAGGGGAATTGTGATCTATGTGAACCCTAAACTAGACGCAAAAAAATCTTTAAGGATGATGAGGGTAGATTACTAGGAGTAAGTCTATTTGAGGGCTGAGGTGCTGCTACTAAGAAGATCCAAACTTCACTTACCACCTTGTCAATTGTAGGATATGGTGGCCTTAACCGGTGAACTGAAAATATGAGTAGATTTATGTGGACAATATGACAATTTCCCCAGTCAATGTCTTTTTCTCTTGCTGGTTCTACCTTCCAGCCTCCTTCATCTTTACTAATTCTGGAACATTCCTGTGGGCAAAGTATGTGTCCAAGGATAGTCCTCCAGGAGCAGAGCCCACTGGTGCATTCTGTCAAATGTACAAAAGCATGTACACCCAGGAGATAACAAAGAATGATGGGGGAGAAGCGGGGGGGGGGTCTTATTTCTCTCTTTCATATGTATTAAAGACTGATATAGCAAATCTATGGACATGTAAAAGAAACTTTCATTTTAAAGCAAGAAAACAGATATTGGCATTCAAAGAAGAAAAGTTCCTTGTCACATTTCTGGTAACAGAAAAGAGGAAAGGAGAGAAAGAAAGGGGTGAGCATGTTTTCCCCAACCACTTTGCAGGATTTCTTTCCTATCTTAGTAGTAATATTACCTTTTAAAAATTCTCCTTTAAAATGAACACACTGATTCTCATTCCCAAGGCAGTCAATGGTCTTTGTACAATTATCTTCGGGGTAATGGAGGCAGGCTGGGCACTTCAGTCCATTCGGGGGGAGAGTGCTGCGATCTGGAACTGCCAAGATCAAACATACTGTCAGAATATGTGATGGTTTTATCTGTCTTTATATCTGTATATTATATAGCTGTAACCCTTCCTAGGATATTTTGGGTTGGGGGGCAGCAGCAAGCATTCTTAGATGAGAAGACTGATCTAGACCCATTCCAATCTGGGTTCACATCTGGCTATGGGACATACAGCATTGTTCACCTTTACCAAATGTGGGACAAAGGGGTTTGTGACCTTTCTTCTCCTTCTTGGTCTCTGTGTGGATGTTGATGTCATTCATCATAGCCTAGAAGCCAACTCCAAGGGGCCAAGGTCTCTTTGCTCTCCCATAAAATATTTAAGGGGGCTGGAGTTAATGTGTATTGCCATTCAAATGGTGACTGTGTGCTCCATCTTGTGATTGATGTGGGGCGGTGCTTACCTGCCCCCAATGTTAAAATTGGAACCCCTGGATCATTGCACCCTCCTTTGCTGGTTCTGCATTCTGTGCTACATTGGTTTCATTTCTATCTATGTGGCACTGTTTTCCACAATGCAATTTAGCCTCTGTGTGAAACCATGAAGAAATTGTGAGGGAAACAGAAGTGTGGATGGGTGCTTAGCATCTATAGGAAACCAATATATGAAGCTTTCTTTCTAGAGGGGAGAAATGACTCAGGAGTGTGCCTATTGAGGATTCAAGTAATCTAAGCCTTGCTCCTGCATGCTACAAGGGGTGAACAACAACTGCCTCTTGACTGTGAGACCTGGAAGACATGCTTTCTATCTTGCAGGCCTTTTCCATCTGGCCTGAGATGGTGCCTTGATTATTTCCAGCTACAAAAACTGAGGCTGCTAAACAGACTCTTCAGCTGAGATGTTGTTTGAGGTTTCTTTTTCTTTTTCCCTTAGGAAAGGAAGTGTGCCTGACAAAAATGTTCCACTTTAAACTGACTGACATCCAGTGCCCTTTTAAAATGTATTGGGGAGAGAGGGTTATTGGGTTGCTTTTGTTTTTTATTATGCATTTTGTATTTTCATATAGTGGTTTTATGTTGTAACCACCCTGGGACCTGTGGGTATAGGATAGTACATAAATTTAATAAATAATGATAATAATAATAAATAGGGCTTGCAAAGAGTGCACTAGCACAGTGCAGAATCAAACCCTTCCCCCTAGCAGCAGGAGGATCTCATCTTGCATGGTGCTCCTTTGGGGGGCAGAAAGGGGGAAAGGACCAGCTCCTTCAAAAAGGTAGGCACTCAGGACATCCCTCACTTTGTTTTGTTTTTTTTAAAAAATAATTTTTATTAACAGGCCAATCACATCACATTATTCAAATCACATTAGTTCCAAATTATACAGCCAAATTTTAAATTTTTTTGAGCTCCGCACGAGTCCAAAATTCTGGATAACTCTGGACATCACTCATTTTACTGCATTAATTAGTCAGTTCTATCCAGTTCGATCCAGATAGTCCTTTATTACTTTCTTTCTCATCATGTTGTAGTCATATATTCCTTTCTTTGCGATCTCTGATGATTCTCACAAGCAGACTGAAAGCTGGCGTCTCTGTGTAGGTTTTGTACTCTTCAAAAGCTGTATCACTCTGGGACAGCCTCTGTTTAACGCTTCCATAAACAAAGTTAATCTTCGGTCTGTCCTTTATTTTTTCCAGGCTAGCCAAATAAATCAAATAGATCAGGGGGCTCTGTCAGGTCAAACTTGCAATTCCAACACTCCTTCTCTTTCAAACAATCCTGATTCTCCTCCCCCCTGTCCTTCTTTCTCTGGCAAGCCTGTCTTGGCGAGACACCATTTTTTAACTGCGTCATAATTTTTTTTCCACTTTCTCACCATTCACCAATCTTCTCTCCTGTTGTAACCCATCACCACACAGTTCTTAAAATCCTGCTTATGATTATTAAAAACACGACGATCTTGTTTCTTTCTGGGGTGGAGGGTTATTTTATCACATCGTGCAAAGAAAATAAAGGGTTTTTCCTCCACACACACCCCTTCGTTCCAAACATACAGTCTCCTGGTGGTGACTCATCAAAAGATTTACTTAGCCATCCGTTGCTCCCGGTCACTGAGATCCATTACTCAGCAGCCTTATCTGTCGAGCTTTACTTGATATATGTGCTTCAGCTTCATTTCCAATCGCATGTTTCCAATTATAATTCCGAGCTGAAGCAACCAGCACACGCTGATTGGAATCGGCGTCAGGAAGAGCTGACTTCACCGAGGGCTCATGCCAAGTGTTTGGCACCCCAATCTCTTGGATCAGGGGGTGCATTATGAACACCGCTGGCAGGACAAAATCCCCCTACATCCTAGGGGGATGGGAAGGCTGCCTACTTCCCATAGCAGCCCCTTAATTACCTCGTATGGGTCAGAGAGATGTTATTGTTGGCCATCTTCCAACGCGCCACCTGGTGGCGGACATCCCTTACTTTCAGTTTTTCTCCTTCTGATTCATGACTGCATTTCCTTCTGGCCTGTGTGATCGCTCATCCCCAGATGAGCTCAGGGCTGCTCAGTTCAGTCTCTAGTCATCTGATGCTGCCTCAACCCCAACTGAAGGAGGCTTAGATCCCTCCGAATATGCCCAATTTGGCTTTAGATTGGGCCTTGGCTGAATCCAGTGCACAATTCTAATACCTTATTGGTACAACTATAAGCTGCACCCACAAATAAGCCACACCTTTAAAATTCCCAGCACGACCGACCTGAATATAAGCCACACTTTAACATTTCAGAGTTGGAATTTGGGGTAAAAGTGAGGCTTATATTCAGGCCAATAAGGTATGTAGGATAATCTAAAAAGATGCAGACACTTATGAGTGAGAGTTTCATTATTGCACAGGTCAGTGTTGCAGCAGCGGGTGATTATCTCAAGGAATTTACCATGAGCTGAAGTGAAGCTGTAATCGCCTGAATAGCACAGGACAGAGAAGCCACATCTATAGGAAACTGCCTTTCTACGAGGAACTATGAAAGAGAATTTTGAAAGAAATTTATGAAAGAAAGGCCAAGATCTGTGGCAAAAATGCAGGTTATTTGATTCTGAATGTAAATTTTACTAGTTGGTTGAATGAGGGACACTTCAAACGAACCATATAGAATGTATATTAAATTGGATAAGCTAAGAGAAACAAGAGCTCTGTGGATTGGCTTTTCTTGAAGCATATTTTAATAGAACAGCTGCATTTAATCTTGTAAAAGACATCAAATTTGAAATACTGCCGTACTTCCCTTCGGTTACAATCTGCAGCCTGAATTCTGAAATGTCCTGCACACTTTAAAACAGTGTGTAGTGGTTTCTGCTGCTTCAAAACAGCAGCAGAGAGAGGGGGGTGCTCCACTGAACTTATCTTGTCCAGTCCATCACTTTCAGCAGTGTACTTGAACTGCACCAACCTCTGCCTCCTTATGTTGGTTCCTTTCTCATCATTTCTTCAAGCTATGAAGAATTATTTCCAAATTCCATGAAGTGGGAAAAGGAGTGTGGAGCACCACCAATTGCTCAACATCTGAATAGTATTTATGCAGCCTGCGGAAAGTCTCTCAATTGCAGTGTGAATCTCAGCACTGATTATGCTCAGTTTATGTTCCAGGTTTATTGTCCTGTTTTGCTAAACAAGCTTAAGCTGGCGTTCATTTGCGGGGGGGGGGGGGGGACTGCAGGTCTTTAGCTCTTGCAAACAAAGCCAAGCTGGAGATGGGCATTAAAACTGGGCCACTGGTGGTGATCAGACTGATTGGATTGATTTTTTTTGTTTTGTTTTTCAGATTTCCCAATTACACATGTAAGTCTTTCCTCACTGCAGGGATGGGGAGGATGTGTTTCTCCAGTGGTTGGACAATATATCCCATCATCCCTGACTCTGGGCCATGCTGGCAGCAGCTGATAGATGACGTTCCTCACTTTGGCTTTCGATCATCAAAAGTTTAATGATTATAAGACAAGTTAGACTCACATGCATTTGTACGGAAAACGCTGGAAACACAGACTTCTAGAGGTCCACACTCTGCAGCATTTTCGTCCGAGACTTTAGTAATGTCAGTCGTATTAATACATTTCAGAGGTACTACTGCAGACAGGAGAGAAAGATTGTTGCAAAGTAGTTTCTTTCTTTCTTTCTTTCTTTCTTTCTTTCTTTCTTTCTTTCTTTCACAAAACACTGGCAACGCAGACATTATTTCTGGATTTACAAACTGAAAAAATTTCAGTTGAGAGTTTAGTAAGGTCATTCGCAGACATATGTTTCATAGGTACTGCTCCGTACAGGAGAGAAATATTATTGCAAAGTGGTTCCTTCCTTCCTTCCTTCCTTCCTTCCTTCCTTCCTTCCTTCCTTCCTTCTTTTTCAGTTGAGAGTAATGTTTAGTAATTTCCTACCCACTGGATCTCTCAAGTAAATACTCCTCCCCACTGAATATTACACAATTCTTAAACAAATCTTAAACAACTGTGTATTATGTAGAGAAAGTTTAAAGAGATTCATTTTGGTCCTTTCCCCATAACATTAGAATTCTTGAACATCCAATGAAGCTGAGAGATTCAGGGCAAGGAAAACTAATTTGCCTAGGCCACGCATCATTTGATCGAAGTGTGTCAAACTCCATGAGGTAACTGCTCTATTCAAGAGCTGTGACTGCAGAGAATAGATCTGTAAGGAAGGCTAGTGAATATTTGCTGCAGTGAGACATCAAAAGAGGAGAAATAAATAGAAAGCGCTCTAGTACAGCAAAGGCAGCCTCCATAGCTCCCCATACCAGAAAGACTAACTGATGACATAGGGAAGTAACACAATCTCAAGAGCTTTAGAGGAGATACATGAAGGTTGTGAAGCACTGCAAGGGAAGAAAACACATCAGATTGTCCAGTCTGCAGTGCTCACAACAGAGTGGGCAAAGAGAGGTAGGGGAAAACCTTTTGCGAGGGACAAAGAAATGAAAGAAAATGGAAAGTTTTGGTTTAGAACAAAGGAAACACAATTCCTGCATTAGAGAAAGTATAGCCTGGCTCTCAGCTTTGAAACTGTAACTGAAAAGTTTTCAGTTTAATGTCACTCCCAAATATACATTTCAGTGTTAATACTGTAGGTATGAAAGAAAGATGAGTGTAAAGTTTATTTATTTCCTTGTGGTGTTTGTGGTTTATTATGAAAGATTTAAAAATGCAAAAGAATGTTAAATATGTTTAATTAATTTGGATTTCCAGGTGTGGTGGAATGCTAAACTCTCTCCTGCCCACCACCCACTTTCCCTCCCACTGGAACTCACAAATAAAATCTCCTCTCCTTACACAACTATGACTTATATGGAGAAAGTTCAAAGAGATTCAATTTGAAGTTTACAGTTGAGAGTGTACTAATGTCCCTCCCAGATATATATGTCAGTATTACTACTGCAGGCATGAAAGAAAGATGAGTGTAAAGTGGTTTCTTTCTTTATTTCCTTGTGGTGTTTTTGGTTTTCTTTTTTTAATAAATATTTATTAAGGTTTTTTTTATAAAAGAAATGCACAGATAATAGACAACATTAGTTATGTCATAACAAAATCTCATAACTTCTTTGGACTTCCTCACGTCTCCTGCTCCCACTTACATCGTTGAATAATTTTTTCAAGCAAATTATCATCTTATTTACCATCTTATTTCCACTCATTTAAAAATAGTCTAACAATTCTCCAGAAGGTTTATATTTTCCTTAATCTCAATTATCGTCAAATTCCGGTCTAATTTAGTGGTGGCCAATTATTTTATGATCAAGCATCCTTCTTAACATTCAACCAAATTACAATATTTTTGTAGATAAATCTTAAATTTCTTCCAATCCTCTTCAATCCTTTCTTCTCCCAGGTCTCGGATTCTGCCAGTCATCTCCGCCAGTTGCATATAGTCCATCAGCTGCATCTGCCACTCTTCCAGTGTGGGTAGATCTTGAGTTTTCCAGTTCTTAGCGATGAGTATCCTTGCTGCCGTTGTTGCATACATAAAAAATGTTCGGTCCTTCTTTAACACCTTCTGGTCGACAATACCCAGGAGGAAGGCTTCTGGTTTCTTAGTGAAGGTATACTTAAATACCTTTTTCAGCTCATTATATATCATTTCCCAGAAGGCCTTCACTTTAGGGCAGGTCCACCAGAGGTGAAAGAATGTTCCTTCATTTTCTTTACATTTCCAACATTTATTATCAGGCAAATGGTATATTTTGGCAAGTTTAACTGGGGTCATGTACCATCTGTATATCATTTTCATTACATTTTCCTTCAAAGCATTACATGCAGTGAAGTTCAGCCCATTGGTCCACAACCTTTCCCAGTCCTCAAACATAATGTTATGCCCAATGTCCTGTGCCCACTTTATCATAGCCGATTTAACCATTTCGTCTTGTGTGTTCCATTTTAACAGCAAGTTATACATTCTAGATAATACCTTAGTCTTTGGTTCTAAGAATTCTGTTTCCAACTTCGATTTCTCCACCTGGAACCCTAACTTTTTATCATTTTTAAAAACTTCTTTAATCTGAGCGTAATGTAACCAGTCTCGCACTTTATCGGTGTTTTTGGTTTTCTTAATAATGCACAGAGGAAAGTGGGTTGTAAATTGAAACTTGTTATGAAAGATTTTAAAAATGCAAAAGAAAGTTAAATATGTTTCCAAGGGTGGTGGAGTGCTGAACCCTCTCCTGCCCACCACCCACTTTCCCTCCCACAGGATCTCACAAATAAAATCTCTCCTTACATAACTATGAATTATATGGAGAAAGTTGAAAGAAATTCATTTTGGTCCTTCTTTCATAACAATAGAAATCCTGAACATCCAGTGAAACTGAATATTGGAAGATTCAGGACAGACAAAGAAAGTTGCTTATTTACACAGAGCAGGCATAAACTATGGGATTTTCTCTGATTAGAGGTAGTGATGGCCGCCAAGGTTATAGTTTTAAATGCCGATTAGACAAATTAAAGGGGAATAAGGATAGCAATTACTACTTTGATGACTATATTCTACGTTCATAAATGAAAGTAATATGATTCCAAATGGTAGTTACAGGATAACCCAGGAGTGGAAACTGCTGTTGTACTTAAGTCTTGCTATAAACTGCTTCCCATACTGTCAGAGAGAAATACCTTTTGTTACCCACTCTGTATATGCTATGCATAATTTTATCAATGTCTATTATAAATTCTACACCCTTCCAATTCTTCCAGTCAGGTGTATGTATTGGTGAGCTATGGGGTGGAAACATGAGCAAAATTGTTGACTAGCTGATCCAGGAGAAGGAAAACTCTGATCCTGAACCTCCTCTGAGATGATAAAGAGTGCTAGTTGTCAGATTTCCACTCACCTGGGAACAGGATGACCAAGAGGAGGGATGTGCCTAGGAGTGCCTTCATAGCTCTGGAATAAGCAAGAGCCAGGAAGAGCTGAGCCACCAAAGGGAACTGATACAGAAAAGAGTCCATTCAGAGGTATTTAAAGGAGAAGAAAAGGGCCCTGAGGGCAACACTTGGGAAACCTGGTTTCTTGGGATGTGGGAATTAGTGACTATTTGTTCTAAAACGTGTGATCCCAGATTACAAAGTTTGTTAATGAATTGCAATGAAATTACTTTCTGTAGATTTATTAGGTTTTCCAGACACAATTTCCAATTAGAAGGAGCCTCAGGGGAGCACCTGGGCACAACTGGTTTGATAGGCTGGAGGAAGGGATACACATGGTGACTTGCTCTCATCATTATCATCATAGTATATCTAATTTTATGTTGATTTGATTATTTTATTATTTATACCTCGCCTATGTGGCTGGGTTTCTAGTATTTTATTTTGTGGGGTGGAATTGCATGTGTCTATTTGAAGCTTTTTATTAGAATGAGGTCAAATGAGAGAAGACCTACTGCAGAATTAGGAGTTATTTCTGCTGGTCCTTGGTTAGATCTTAAATGTACATTGAAGAAAGACCTTCATATACAAATAAATGGTATGCACCAAGGTCATCTAAACCGTACAGAGCAATCTCGATTGATAGGAGTGAGCATTCTAAGAAAATCCTACCAAGATGGCATTGCACACCCATGCAGGCTCCCCATATGAAATCACAATCTTCTCAGAACTGCTGGAGGGGCTGTGGAAAAAGAGAAACATTTTTCCACCTATACTGGGACTGCCCACACTTATTCAAATTCTGTAAAATGGTTTGTAAAAAAATGGAAAAAACACAAAAACAAAAAACCACCCCAAACCAAAATTTTAAAGATCCCATTCCACCTTCAACACAACTTTAAAAAACACAGTTATGGTGTGACTGTTTGAAAGGTTTCCACTCTCTTGATTTCTTGGCATTCATTCTGTTGTCTGCTGGAACCCCAATCGCCCCCATATAGAAAATCTCACAGAATATGAGAGTTTGGGGTTTCTTCTAAAACTATGTGAAGGTCAACAGTGGTTGAAAATCATGAATTACTTGTTGCCAAAGGCTTGGAAGACCCTGAAAATTTCTGTGCTGTTGGGTGGGATTTTATCATATATACAGCCAAAACAGGTACCCAGGACTCCCTCTACAGTAGTACCTCGGGTTAAGTACTTAATTCGCTCTGGAGGTCCGTACTTAACCTGAAACTGTTCTTAACCTGAAGCACCACTTTGCTACCTAGGTAGTCACCTGTACCAAACCTTGGGTACCTTGATCTGGGGCCTGGAAGGGCAGAAAAAGTATATGCTTCTTTGAACCAAGTTGGACCCCATACCTGCACCCCTGGGGGAGGATAGCTCTGTGTTTTCTCCCTTTATTTTCAATTTCTCTTTATAGCAGGGTGGCTTGATCTCTATATGGGATAATCCATTTATACATGCGCTATTTGTGGCTTAAGTCTTTTTAAATTGGCCTTACTGTCCTGGCGACAGAGAAGATATTGTGCATATATTTAATCACATTGCATGCCTAGTAGGGATCTTCCTCCGGCTAGTGTAGCTGATACTGAACTAGCGCATCATAAGTGGGCATTTGCCAACTATTTGGTTATTCCGCATATTTTGTGTGTGGCCGGAGCAGCGTAAACAATACTGAACTTCCTAGTGAAAACTTCCTGTAGTTTTTTGGGTTAGCTTACCTTCTGCATAGGCAAGTAGTTGTTTCTGATCTTTGGCATGGCTTCCGGGGGTAATCAGCAGGCCTCTTCCTCTAGCAATGGTGGGTCAGCCGTGCAGGGCAGCTCACAAATGCCTGCTATGCCGTGCAACCCTCAGGCCTTTGTGCAGTTTTTCTCCGCTTTCGAAACATTTTATTTGTAGTGCAGGCCATGAGTCGCTGCGCTGCCAGCACCGCTAGATGCATCTCAGGACTGCATTCCAGACACCCTACCTGGCAGCCAGGAAGAACCGGGCACTTCCGCTTCCAGTTCATGCAATGCACAGCAGAGGGGCACCGCCGACAGTCACCCCTTAATGCGTTCTCAGTCCTCCAAATCCAAAAAGGCCAACTCAGGTGCTGGTGGTCACAAGCCACCTGCCAAGGGTTCAAATACTTCTAACTCACAACAGGTTTTAGATGCCCCCAGTATTTTCCAGGAGCCACTGCCTCAGTCTACTACAGCCGAGGGCGGATCTGGGTCCTCGTCAGAGGAGGAGCAGCTGGGGCCGCAGGATTCTCCCCCAGTCACTGAACCAACTCCGGCTTCCAGCGACAGACAGGGGGGCAAGAGAAAGTCGAAGAAGAAGCACACTTCAGCGAAAAGCAAGAAAAGTAAGCAGGCTGACACCAAGGATGATTCAGGTAAGTCCTCTTCTGATTCCGATAGTGATGCCCCCTTTAGTGAGGACAGTTCTGGGCTTCCTTTGTGGGTATATGAGAGAAGGGCTAATTCCCATCGGAAGACCTTTAATGGGACCCTAGAATGGAAGGGGGGGCTCTGGTGGAGGATGTAAAGATTTCCACCAATTTGTCCACAGATTTCATATTAGGAAACCACCTGTCCCAAAGGAAGAAGTCAAAGATCCTCAATGGCGACTACGTGGATATCTTTACGCTCCTCCTGCCAACAAAGTTGACTGGCAAAGGGGAAAAGAAGCGTTCATTTGGTAAACAAAGGTATAGGACACCGAGGGCCGAGCGTACCTTTGACAACTGGTAGGACTGTTTCCAGGTCTTTATGGGAGTGGTTTGCACAGCTTATCCAAGACGCGCTATCCACCTCATAGCCTATAAGGCTCATGTGAGGAGGGCATTCGCATTGGCTGGGGAGAATGCGGCTCTAACTTATGATGAGATTTTTCATAGAAATGCTTCCCTTCTACCCTCCACCCGCTGGGACCTAAGGGACCCAAATTACTGGACCAAAGATGTAAACCCATACACAGAAAAGTTCAAGTTTCAAGTTTCAAGTTTTATTGCGGCAAAAGCCAGCGACACAGAACACCACAAGATCAAACAAAAGGAAATCAACAACAACATAAAAAAAAAATTACACAAGGGAACTTCACAGTGTGCCATTCAACAAGAGATTTACGCTTCCTGATTGCTAAAGTGCAAAATTTGGCCACCTCATATGATATTGAGCTTGAGGAATCTTCCAGAAGGTATTTTCGTAGAATTTCGGGGGAGGATTCCAAATAATGTTGTAGGGGTATAAATTTTGATAAAAGCGGCAAAATAAGTTGAACTCGTTCTTCACTATAAAATTCGCAAAATAGAAGGATGTGAGTGACAGATTCTACCTTATTAGACATACAGGGGCAGAGACGCGCATGCATTGGTACCCACGTAAATTTGCCGTACAGCACTGCTGAGGGCATTGTCTCAAAGCGGGCTCTGGAGAAAGCCCATCTATAAGCTTCGTTAGTGATGTTAGTTAAGTAAGGGGCAGCTGCAAAATTAGGCCAAGCTTTTAAACATCTATACGTCTCCGGGAGTAGGGCGTCTTCTTGTTGTAATTCGACATCGTAAAGTCTCTGAGTGATAATTACTTTTGCCTTGTTCAGAGTTCCATTAAGAAGATTTTCAGGGTTTAGGCCAATTTGTTTGATCTTGTTAGTTATTTGCATAAGCCAAGGAGGATAGGGAACTGCGGCCAGGAAGTAAGGTAACAGTCCCTTAGGATTGTAATGGATTTTTAGCCAGAGGGATATTGCTTGCTCCCAGACTTTTAATTCCACTCTGGGCAGTCCTGCCTCTTGCCTTAAGACTGCATTAGGTGTACACTTTGGGGTAGCAAATAATGATCTTAAGAATTTGGATTGTACTGTTTCAAGGGTCTTAAGGTTGGCAGAAAGGCTAATTTGAGAGCCATACAGGAGTTGGGCTAAAGATTTTGCCTGGAAAACTTTAAGGGCCATCGGGAGGAAGCCAGCTCCTTTCCTTCTGAATAATCTAAGGATGGCATTTGCACTTCTTCCTGCTGATATAGCTGATGTGGTCAGGTGTGTTAACAATTTGGCATTATAAGAGAAAGTAATGCCTAAGTATTGGACGATCTTAGTCTGTTCAATGGCGTTTCCCTTTACGCTCCAATTATCTTTCCTGAAGGAGCGGTTAAAATGTACAATTTTGGTTTTGGCAAAGTTAATTGTTAACAGCTCAGTGTTACATTGGTCACTAAACTTTCCTAAGGCACGTTTCAGACCCACTTTGGTTTGAGAGAGAAGAACAGCGTCATGCACATACATTAAAACTGGTACTTTTCTGCCGTTAGAGAACATGGGGGGATGGGTTTCGATTTCACGGCAACATGTGACCAGGGAGTTAACATAGATGTTAAATAAAAACGGGGCTAATAGACATCCTTGTCTAACTCCTCTTTGGACTGGGATTTCTCTAGAGAGTCTGCCGTCCTGTGCGAGTCTTATCTGGAGGGTATTGTTCTGATGAAGCTTAATCATCAGAAGTAATAACCTTCTGTTAATACCCATATTGGATATTGGCCAATTTGGCCCAGAGCCTACCCCTGGATACAGAATCAAATGCTGCCTTTAGGTCCACAAAGGCCGCATACAATGACTTTTTCCAATGTTTCACATACTTATAAACAAAATAATCTAACACTAAGCAGTGATCAATGGTGGAACGTCCAGGTGTAAATCCTGCTTGTTCAATTTCTAGCAAATCATTATGGTCTAACCATTCGCACAATTTTAGGCATAGGTGTTTTGTATAAAGTTTGCAGATCACATTCAGAAGACTAATTGGTCTATAATTAGATGGATCAGAGGGGTTGCCCTTTTTAAATATAGGACCAATTATAGCCAGTCCCAAATCTTTAGGGATTTCAGTTTTCTTATCTATATATGAAAATAGATTTGCAAGAACCGGGGCCCACCAGTTTATTTGCGCTTTCAGAAATTCAGCAACAATGAAATCACTTCCTGGGGCTTTGCCAGATTTCATTTGTAGAATTAACGAAGTGATTTCAGTTTCAGATGTTGGGGGCCATGGTGTATCATTATCTAAAGAGATGTTAAGCAGCGCAGGAGGTTGATGTTCCCTAAACAGCACTTTATAGTGCTCTTCCCATGAGTTTGCAGGGATTATTGTGCCCTTGTTAGGAGCTTTGGTTTGACGGGAGATAATTTTCCAGAAGTTGGTATTGTCTTTTTCTATTGATGCTTTTATGAGGGCCTGCCAGATGAGAGAGTCTGCGGTCCTTTTTTTGGTTTTTAATAACTCTTTGTAGTTCTTTTTTTAAAGTTGTAACTCTAATTTAGTAGTAGGGTTAGGATTTTGCTGGAAGACCTTAAAGCATTCCCTGAGTATAAGTT
This sequence comes from Podarcis erhardii, assembly GCF_964252035.2. Classification (NCBI taxonomy): domain Eukaryota; kingdom Metazoa; phylum Chordata; class Lepidosauria; order Squamata; family Lacertidae; genus Podarcis; species Podarcis erhardii. Next base: position 80,202,454 of record NC_138511.1, on the reverse strand, counting down.
TTGCCTGGATGCATTCGCGGTCAAACCATTTTTTGTTGGTAGGGAACTCATTGTGGATAGATCTCCTGAGTCTTGACAATAACGATTGGAGTTTTCGAATTAATGTATTATAATGGTCAATTGGGGAGGTCTCTTCAATATCGTTGGAGGTCAGATCAGCCCAGAGGAGTTGACCTTCCACTGATTGTGTCCAAATGCTAAAGTTGTTATTAACATAAGGGGACCATTTAATTCTGGATCTGCCTATTTGTTGTAAAACATTAGGATCAGGTGTCTGTGGGGCGAGCCCACATCTAGAGGGTTCCCAAAATTCAGTCCTTTTAAGATTTAGGGGTAGATGGTCACTTTCGGTTCTTATATCTACACTAAATTCAATATGTTCATCAAAGAGTTCTTGGGAGACAAGAATGTAGTCAATAACAGAATGCCTTAAGCCTGACCAATAAGTAAATTGGCCAGGGCAGTCTCCCGAGGGGAGGCCGTTTAAAATAACAAGGTTTAATCTAAGTGCCATTAGAAAAAGACATGTACCAGCAAAATTGGTAACTGGGTCAAGTGAATGACGCCTGAATAGGGGCCAATGTTCATCATTAGCATTTAGGGGACCCATTCCACTTTCGTTGATTAGCTGTTCGTCTGCATGGCCTAACCTTGCATTAAAGTCCCCACCAATAATTAAGGAGGCAGAGGGAAACTTATTTGAGACAAGGAGAATGCAGTCTCCCAGTTCGTTCCAGATGTTTTTTAAGATCAGTTTGTTTCATAAGTGGGTGAATATAAACATTTATGCATATGATCTTAAAGTGGGTAGAGAATATTTTAACAGCCAAAATCCATTTTTTATCGATTTTCAATTGGGTAGGGGAGGTTCCTAGGTCTGTCGATACGAAGGTGCTCAGACCTCCCGCCGGTCTTCCACCTTTTGGGCCGATTGAGGCACAGGAATGGAAAGCAAAATAATTGTGTAGTTCAAAAGGATTTTGCATCCATGTTTCTTGGAGCAGGGTGATCTTAAACACACACAAAAAAAACACCAGGAACCAGCCAAGTCGGGTAAGGTGGAAGCTAAGCGGCGGAGGCAGTGCTGGGAATACAACGGGGGGTGTGTTCGCGACCATCCTGTAAGTATATCGACGAGTGTGAGAAGTGTCTGGGCAACCACCCAGCCACGGCGTCTTATAAGGGTAAGCAGCAGCCCTTTCGGGGCAGCAGGGGGTACTTTAATAACAACTCAAGGGGTGCCCCCGGATCCTTGCACGCGGGAGCTAGTAATTGCCAATAACACGAACCTGGGGCTGGCCTTCTTACCAATACGTCTCCTTCCTTTAAAAACCCTTCTAGACCTGTACCCTGATAGAAAAGCTGCAAAATATCTCTGGGAGTGATTCTCCATTGGTTTTAGTATTCCAGTTTCATTCCCCCCTAACTCTGGTGACCCTAAGAATCAAAAAGCCGTAAGAGAAATGCCTGAAATAGCCAAAAAGAAAATTCAGAAGAAACTGAGGCCAGGAGGGTGGCTGGTCCCTTTAAGGACCCCCCTATCGATAGGCTCCACATATTACCACTGGGCATTGTCCCCAAAAAGCCACCTGGTGAATTTTGCATGATTCACAACCTCTCTTATCCAAGAGGAGGGTCTGTCAATGATGCAATACCACAGTAGCTTTGCACCATTAAATATGCCTCCTTTGACCAGGCAGTGAAAATGATTTGCAAATTCGGTAATGGGGCACTGCTTGCAAAATGCAACATTGAGTCGACATTCGGAACAAAATGGCTGGGGCATGGTCCACAGAGGGGGATGCACTGGGACAACCGATCTCAGTGATCATGGGTAGGAGGAGGAGTTACGCTAAGACCAGACCATGTCATTACAGAGGAGGCAGGTTTAGTCGTTGTCTGAGGACTATTCGTGCCTCCGGGTCTGGTCCTGACCGGATGGATACTAGAATCAGCAAGGGATACCCACATGAGCTGAAGGTGCTGCTGTGCAATGCCAGGTCAATAATTAATAAGACCACTGCCATCCATGACTTGATCATGGATGGAGGACTTGACCTGGCATGTGTAACAGAGACTTGGTTGGATGAAGCAGATGGGCCTGTCCTTGCCGCTGCTTGTCCACCAGGTTTCTCTTATGCACAGCAACCCAGGTTATGTGGGCAGGGAGGGGGGGGTGTGGCAGTGATTTTTAGGAAGTCATTAGTTTGCACCAGGCGTCCTATTGGGAAGACCCAGTTTTCCGAGTGCATGTTCTGGAAGTTGGGCAATAGGGGCAGTACAGGATTCCTTTTTGTGTACCGACCTCCCTGCTGCACCAAGGATTCCCTGCCCGAGCTGCTTCAGGTTGTGGCAGATGTTCTCCTGGAGACACCTAGCTTGGTTGTCCTAGGGGATTTTAACATCCATGCCGACACGACCTTACAAGGGGCTGCTCGGAACTTCGTGGAAAGGATGGCCTCCATGGGGCTGTCCCTGAATAAGTCTGGCCCAACCCATAGCCGTTGACATGCCTTGGACCTGGTGTTTACCTCTATGGATGTTGGTGATCTGACACTAAGTAAAAGCGAAACGAAAGAAGTGCCATGGTCAGATCACTTCCTGGTGCAACTGGACTTCTCTGCGACCCATCCCCTCTGCAGGGAGGTGGGACCAATTCGGATGGTCCGCCCCCGCCACTTAATGGATCCAAATGGTTTCCAGAGAGTGGTAGGGGATGCTTTATCCCATGTTGATGGCCTTTCAGCTGATTCCCTGGTGGCCCACTGGAATGTGGAGTTAACCAGGGCTATTGACTGTTTGGCTCCGAAGCGCCCTCTCCGATTGCATGGAGCCCGGGCAGCCCCATGGTTTTCCACGGATCTGAGGGCAATGAAACAATCGTTGAGACGGCTAGAGCGCCGGTGGCGGATAACTCATTCCGAATCTGACCGGACACAGGTTAGAGCTCAACGTCGAGCCTACCAAGTGCCGATAGCGACAGCGAAGAAGACTTTCTTCGCCGCCTCTATTGCATCTGCAGAAAACAGCAGCAGGAGACTTTTTCAGGTGGTTCAAAATTTAGCAGAACCACTTGCGACATCGGGGCCCAGTACGGGCCGCATGATCTCCTGCAATGATTTTGCAAAGTTTTTTGCAGATAAAATCACTCAGATTCGGGAAGAAGTAGACGCCACCGTAGGAGCAGGGCTGGGCCGGGGCGGGAGAGTGCTAGAGTCCTGTCTAGTCAAGTTGTGTGGGATCAATTCCAATCTGTTACCTCCGAGGATGTGGACAGGCTGCTTGGACAAGTGAAGCCAACCACCTGTCTCCTGGATCCTTGCCCATCCTGGCTTATAAAAGCTAGCCGGGAAGGACTGGGTGATGGGCTTCCCTCCGTGAGGGAGCCTTCCCAGACCCGCTGAAAGAGGTGGTTATTAAACCGCTTCTTAAAAAACCATCTTTAGATGCGGCCACGATGGCCAATTATCGCCCAGTCTCAAATCTTCCATTCTTGGGCAAGGTGATTGAGCGAGTGGTTGCCAAACAACTCCAGGCACGCCTGGAAGAAGCGGACCATTTGGATCCCTTCCAGTCGGGATTCAGGCCTCATCATGGGACTGAAACTGCCTTGGTCGCACTGGTTGATGATCTCCGGCGGGCTAGGGACAGAGGTGAGAGCTGTTTCCTAGTTCTGCTGGATCTCTCAGCGGCGTTTGATACCATCGACCATAACATCATTCTAGACCGTCTTGAGGGGCTGGGAGCTGGGGGCACTGTCATACAGTGGTTCCGCTCCTTCCTCCTGGGCCGTGTTCAGAAAGTGGTGGTGGGGGATGAGTGTTCAGACCCCTGGGCTCTCACTTGTGGGGTGCCTCAGGGTTCTGTCCTCTCCCCCATGCTTTTCAACATTTACATGCAGCCACTGGAAGAGATCATTAGGAGGTTTGGGCTGGGTGTTCATCAGTATGCGGATGATACCCAGCTCTACCTCTCTTTTAAATCAGAACCAGTGAAGGCGGTGAAGGTCCTTTGTGAGTGTCTGGAGGCGGTTGGAGGATGGATGGCAGCTAACAGATTGAGGTTGAATCCTGACAAGACAGAAGTACTGTTTTGGGGGGACAGGAGGCAGGCAGGTGTGGAGGATTCCCTGGTCCTGAATGGGGTAACTGTGCCCCTGAAGGACCAGGTGCACAGCCTGGGAGTCATTATAGACTCACAGCTGTCCATGGAGGCACAGGTCAAATCTGTATCCAGGGCAGCTGTTTACCAGCTCCATCTGGTACGTAGGCTTAGACCCTATCTGCCTGCAGACTGTCTCGCCAGAGTGGTGCATGCTCTGGCTATCTCCCGCTTGGACTATTGCAATGCGCTCTACATGGGGCTACCTTTGAAGGTGACCCGGAAACTACAACTAATCCAGAATGCGGCAGCTAGACTGGTGACTGGGAGCGGCCGCTGAGACCATATAACACCAGTCTTGAAAGACCTACATTGGCTCCCAGTGCGTTTCCAAGCACAATTCAAAGTGTTGGTGCTGACCTTTAAAGCCCTAAACGGCCTCGGTCCAGTATATCTGAAGGAGCATCTCCTCCCCCATTGTTCTGCCCGGACACTGAGGTCCAGCTCCGAGGGCCTTCTGGCGGTTCCCTCACTGCGAGAGGCCAAGTTACAGGGAACCAGGCAGAGGGCCTTCTCAGTAGTGGCGCCCGCCCTGTGGAACGCCTTCCCATCAGATGTCAAAGCGATAAACAACTACTTGACATTCAGAAGACATCTGAAGGCAGCCCTGTTCAGGGATGTTTTTAATATGTGACATTTTAGTGTATTTTTCATCTTTGTTGGAAGCCGCCCAGAGTGGCTGGGGAAACCCAGCCAGATGGGCGGGGTACAAATAAATTATTATTATTATTATTATTATTATTATTATTATTATTATTATTATTATTGTCAGAGTCACCCGTGGTCCCAGCTCACAAGAGACCAAAGTCCACTCCAGCTTATGTACAAAAGCTTTTATTGAAGAACATTAGTAGCTTTACATCCGAGGTCCGTGACCCTACGTCTGTTACGCTTAGACCGCTGAAGTCCCCTCTGAGTCAGTACCGCCTCTACACCAGTTTAAGAGGCTTGTACTGGTCCACCTCTTTCTCTCTTTCCTTTTCCGCAGGGTCTTTCTTCCCCCCTGTGTTCTCTCCCTTCGGGACTCTCCAGAGGCTGAATCCTCTGCCGCCTCCTCCCCCCTCCTTCGGGCTTTGGGACCAGGCTCCTCCCCAGGACTCTCTTCATTTCCGCGCGCCTCCCATTTTGAACTTGGCGCGCTTACGTTGCTCCTGACCTTCCTTTCGACAGTTACACTGCCCTCAATACTACTTTCCTCCCCTTCCGGCAGGACGTTTTGCCCTGATCTCCTTCCCCTCTCTGCTTCCTGTTCTGCTCCTTCTGACACACTGGTCACTCCTCCCCCCTCACTCCGTTCCAGCGGAGCAGCCGGTCTCGCTCTCCAACTCCCACTGGGGGTTCCCCCTTCGTTTCCCTGCTCCTGACTGCTTCCCCCTCTAGCTCCCCTTGGCTTGACCAGAGGGGCTCCCTTTTGGGAGTCCTCCGATTCACTGGACGGACTCATGGACAATCTTGGGTCATTGTCATCCTCTTCCTCGTCAGTCTGGAATCCTTCCCCCTCACTCTGCGTCTCTCTCCCTGAACCCCTGACATCCATCCCCCCCTCGAAGCCCCCCCTTCCCCCCTCCCGGCCCTCGGAGGCAGGTCGTGGGAGCCGCAGCTCCTCGGAGGTAGATGCAGGATACAGTTCGTTTGCTTCAATGTCCTCTGCTAGCAGCTCGGTGTATGTGTGTTCGAATGCGGGTTCTTCGCCCAAGGTGTTCTCGGCTCCCTCTTCCATTGCTACTTCGTCTGGTGCTGCCTGCCAAGGCCCCGTCAGCCATTTCTTGCGCCAGTCGTCCTCTGGTTGCTCGTCCCATCAGTAAGAGGGTTCTGTGTCTACCCCCGAACACGATCCCCTGGGCGGGCTTGATTCTGGCGTTCTCTCCTCGGCGGAAGAAAAGCCCCTGAAAGTACTGTCTGAAAGTGTGGGCGTAAAGAGCCAGTCATCAAAATACTCGGCTGGCATGGGTCTATGCGGGAAGAGTGCATGGAACTCGTCTTTCAGAAGAGGTTCGTCTAAAGCGTAGTCCGGCACCCAAATATTGGCACTGGCCGGGGTACCCTCTCTGGCTAGAAAGTATTCTACTCCCTCTACCCCCCATCTCGAGTCCAGGATCTCAGTGACCTCGTTGAGTGGTTCGGCCCTGGGCGCCCCCTCCCTCTCGGGTGACTGAGTGCGTGCGTGCGGTACTGTTTCAGACTCCTGAAACCTGTGCGGGGTCTTGTAGGGAGTGAGCACCGACCTATGAAAGACCGGGTGCACTCTGGAACCTTCGGGGAGGGCCAATCGAAAAGCTACAGGGTTAATCCTAGCCTCCACCTGGTATGGCCCTAGCTGCCTGTGTCCCAGCTTCTTCTTAGCCAACGACCTGGCTGGGATCGCTTGGGCCGCTAACCATACCCAGTCCCCCACCTGGATGTCCTCTCCCACTCTCCTATTCTTGTCCGCCTGCACCTTATATGCTTGTTTGGCTAGCTCCAAATGTCTCCGCAGCTCCTCGTGCACCTCTTGCAGCTCTGCTGCGAACTGGTCGGCTTCTTGCGTCACCCCCTCTCCCGGTGTTACGAACCCCGGGAAGGTTCTGGGATGACGACCATTGTTCGCGAAGAACGGCGTCACCCCCGTCGACGCGTGTTTTGTGTTGTTGTAGGCAAACTCCGCCATCGGCAGGTAGTCCACCCACGCCGCCGGGCGCTGATTGGCGTAACATCTCAGGTACTGCTGCATGATCGCGTTGACTCTCTCTGCTTGGCCGTTGGTCTGCGGATGCCTTGCCGACGTTAGGTTGATCTTGACATGCAGGATACCTAGAAGCTTCCTCCAAAAAGTAGAAACAAATTGGCGCCCCCTGTCGGACAGGATGGATTGTGGCAGCCCATGCACCTTGAACACGTGATCGATGAAGAGTTTGGCGGTCTGTTCCGCCGTCGCCACCTTCGCACAAGGAATGAAGTGCGCCATCTTGGTGAACAGGTCCACCACCACCAGCACCGCCGTCTTGCCTCTGGAGCTGGGCAGGTCAGTGACGAAGTCCAGCGCCACCCTCTCCCATGGTTGCTGTGGCGTCTCCAGCGGTTCCAGTAACCCCGCTGGCTTCTGGTGCACTGGCTTGGACCTCTGACAAGTGTCACACCTGGCGATGTAATCCGCTATCTCTCCCCGCATCTGGGGCCACCAAAAGTCCCTGGCCACCAGTTCTATTGTCTTCTCCTTGCCGAAGTGTCCCGCACTGGGGGCGTCGTGCAACTGCTGCAGAACCCTCGCGCGGAGCTCTTCGCCCGGTACGTAGAGGGCCCCTTTGTGAGTTAACAGCCCGTCGCGTAATTGGAACTCATCTTCTCTCTGCAAACCCCTGCGCAGCGCCTCCATCTTGGATTGTGCAAATCGATCTACTTGCAACGCACGTCGCACCGCGTCCAGGTCGACTGCGATGGTAGCGCACGTCCACGCCTGCGGTGCGAAAATGTGCTTGGCTGCCACTGGCGCTGCTTCCTCGAGATATTGCGGTTTCCTGGAGAGCGCGTCGGCTATAACGTTGGATTCTCCCGGGATGTATTCTATCCTGAAGTCGAAATCTGCGAAGAATTCAGCCCAGCGCATGTGTCTTTGGCTCTGGAGCTTCGCCGTGCGCCAATACTCTAAGTTCTTGTGATCTGTGCGGACCTGCACTGTGTGCTTGGCACCTATGAGGAAGTGTCGCCATGCTTTGAAGGCAGCGTGGATGGCCAACAGCTCTCTGTCCCATATGGTGTAGTTTTGCTCCGCCTTGCTGAGCTTTCGGGAGTAAAAGGCACAGGGTCTCCAATTTCCTTGGGAATCTTCTTGCAGGAGCACGGCTCCCACCGCCCTGTCTGAGGCGTCGGTCTCTACTCGCATGGGTCTGCCCGGATTCACGTGCATCAGCTGCTCCTCGGAAGCGAAGAGGCTCTTAAGCTTCCTAAAAGAGCGCTCCGCCTGTTCCGTCCAAGCGAACTTCTTCTTTTTGGAACTGAGGGTGTCCGTGATTGCTGCTGTCTCCTTTGCAAAACCCCTGATGAATTTGCGGTAGAAATTGGCGAACCCGACAAATCTCTGGACCTCCTTCCGATTGCGTGGGCTCTTCCAGTCTAACACGGCGCGGACCTTGACGCTGTCCATGGCCAGCCCCTTGTCAGACAGCTTGTAGCCGAGGAAATCCACCTCCGTCACATCAAACTGGCATTTCTCCAACTTGGCGTAGAGCCCCCGGCAACAGGTCGATCGCGCAATCGTAAGGTCTGTGGGGCGGCAGCCGGTCAGCTTCCTTCTCGCAGAAAACCTCCAGGAAACTCTCGTACTTGCGAGGAACTGCCTGCGCCATGCCAAGTTGCAGCTGCTGCTCCGCCCCTTCCTCCTGGCTGGACTGGATACAATGTTGAGCACAGTACGATGAGCAAAAGGTGATCTGCCGTTGGTACCACGCTATCGCAGGACTGTGTCTCTCCAGCCAACTCATGCCTAGTACTATAGGCGTGTCCGACAGGCGGGTGACATTGAAGCTGATGACTTCTCTATGATGTCCAATCCGCATCTCCATGGGAGGCGTCTGTTGCACAACTTGTCCTCCCAGCAATTTCCTGCCATCAACCGTGACTACGTTTAGAGGCGTTGTCGCGGGCAGAAGCGCTATGCGATGCTGCTTGACGAAATGCACCCCCACAAAGTCCGCGTTGCTCCCAGAATCGATCGTGATGGGGACTTCCAGGGTGGTTCCGTTCGGCAACTGGAGTGTTGCAGTGAGCTGCACCGTTGGCTTGGGTGGTAAAGGGTCTGTACGTTGCAAAGGCACTGGGGACTGCTCTACAGATTCGCCTGGCTGAGCCCCAGCAGCTCTGCTTCCAGCCAGGCACTGTCGTTTCCCTGAGGCTGCTCCTCTTGCATCACTTCTGCTGCCACTGTTGCTAAGGCTGCAGTGTGCTTCTGGGGCCTCTGGGGGCACTCTTTCGCCATGTGTAGTGCACTGTCACAGATGTAACATTTCCTGTTCCCTCTAGGAGGCTTTGCCTTTACTGCACCGGATGCTGGAACTCTGGCTGTTGCTTGAGCCTTAGCACCACCAATTTCCATCGGTTCCTCCCCCTGCCGCGCCAGAGGCGAGGGATGTGCCTGGCTGAAGTCTCTGGGGAGAAAAGGAGGCGTCCTTGCCGGTGCACGCGCCTGGCGTCCCTCCTCATTGTGCCAAGGACGTTCTTCATGCCGTACCCCTATTGCAAGAGCCCTCTGCACGACGTCCTCCAGGGTCTGAGGTCTGTCTCCCCTGGCAAGTTCATCTTTTATGGGGCCGCTGAGACCCTCCCAGAACAAATCTCTCACTGGTTTGCAGTCCTTCTCCCAGCCTAATACAGTCAGTAAGGCGAAAAATCGCGAATGATACTGACGCACAGTGGCTCTCCCTTGCCGCCACCCATGCATTTCCCTGCGTGCAAGATCAAGATCCACGGTAGACTGGAAACAAGCGTCCATCGCTTTAATAAATTCATCAGAATCGCGGCGGGCAGGGCCGTCTTCGCGCCACAAATTGCGCAACCAAGCTCTTGCCTCCCCATGCAAATGAGACACAATAAACCCCACTTTCTCCTCTTCATCTTTAAAGTCATTACGAAGCAAATGCAGTGCATACAAGACGTCTGCTCTGAAACTTGGGTAGTGCTTTAGGTTCCCATCGAAGTGGGTGACTAGCCTGCCCCCCCGCCTTCCAAGTCCAATCCCCTCTGATCTGGACCCTGGGAACCCTTCCTTGCTTGCACGCTCCCACCTTATTTGCAGGTCCTGGCAGCGCTTCTCCGCTTCATCACTCTTCTTCTGAGATGCAATGACTGCAGCGGTGAGTTCTGTAACTGCGCTTCGCAGTGTTGTCAGCTGTTCCTCCGCACTCATGGCTGCCACCGTTCGTGAGCTTTGCAAAAAAAAATTTTGCGTTCTTTGAGAGGGGACTTGCTGTCAGAGTCACCCGTGGTCCCAGCTCACAAGAGACCAAAGTCCACTCCAGCTTATGTACAAAAGCTTTTATTGAAGAACATCAGTAGCTTTACATCCGAGGTCCGTGACCCTACGTCTGTTACGCTTAGACCGCTGAAGTCCCCTCTGAGTCAGTACCGCCTCTACACCAGTTTAAGAGGCTTGTACTGGTCCACCTCTTTCTCTCTTTCCTTTTCCGCAGGGTCTTTCTGCCCCCCTGTGTTCTCTCCCTTCGGGACTCTCCAGAGGCTGAATCCTCTGCCACCTCCTCCCCCCTCCTTCGGGCTTTGGGACCAGGCTCCTCCCCAGGACTCTCTTCATTTCCGCGCGCCTCCCATTTTGAACTTGGCGTGCTTACGTTGCTCCTGACCTTCCTTTCGACAGTTACACTGCCCTCAATACTACTTTCCTCCCCTTCCGGCAGGACATTTTGCCCTGATCTCCTTCCCCTCTCTGCTTCCTGTTCTGCTCCTTCTGACACACTGGTCACTCCTCCCCCCTCACTCCGTTCCAGCGGAGCAGCCGGTCTCGCTCTCCAACTCCCACTGGGGGTTCCCCCTTCGTTTCCCTGCTCCTGACTGCTTCCCCCTCTAGCTCCCCTTGGCTTGACCAGAGGGGCTCCCTTTTGGGAGTCCTCCGATTCACTGGACGGACTCATGGACAATCTTGGGTCATTGTCATCCTCTTCCTCGTCAGTCTGGAATCCTTCCCCCTCACTCTGCGTCTCTCTCCCTGAACCCCTGACAATTATTATTATTATTATTATCTTGGCCTATCGGCCAAGATGATAAAGGACATGGGTTGCTGCAAATTGGACGCGTACAAAGCATATGTTAGAAAAAAAATTATGACAAATTTCATCATGCCTGACCATAGCTTATTCATCAAATTTCATCATGCCTGACCATAGCTTATTCTTTCATTTCCCTTCCAGGAGACAACAGGGTGCACATTTGGATAGTGGGCCACAGCACTGTTCATTGGGTAAGGAACTGTGCCATTAGCACCGGCTTTCGTCAAAGGCTGAACTTACCTCCAAACTTTGATGTAGCCTGGATCGCTCGGAGGGGAATGTGCTGGATTGAATTCATGCCAGCGGTAATGGCCAGAGCCACTTCAGAAGGCCCACCGGATGCCCTGGTCATCCAGCTGGGCGAGAATGATCTAGCATATCGAAAGGCCATTGATTTAAAATGGAGCATTTTTAAGGACTTTGACGAATTAATTGCCTCTTATCCCAGCATTACCATCCTGTGGTCTTCTGATGCTGTACTGTTTTTAATATTCAGTTGGAAGCCCCCCAGAGTGGCTGGGGAGACCCAGCCAGATGGGCGGGGTATAAATAATGAATTATTATTATCATTATCATTATCATTATCATTACTGCTGGAAAGGTGGATTTGGAGGGATTGTCGGTGCCCAATTGCAATAAATAAAGTGAGAAAAATCTTGGAACAGGCTGTGGCGAGTGGAGTGGAGGCTCTGGGGTGTGTGTGTGTCATTGGCCACCCCTGCATCCAGTTCAGCAAGGAGGCCCTCTACAGAGTTGATGGCGTGCATCTTTCGGATGTTGGAAATGATATTTGGTTGGATGACATCTCGACGGGGATTAGGAGGTTAGGGTTTGAGGGTATTGGAAGTGAGCTTTTGCCCGATTGGCGGTTAGGCATTGGTAGGGGCATTGTTATGCAAATAAGGGGAAAGGAATCACCATCACCTTCCCCCAAAGCAAAGGGTAGTCCAGTAAAGGATTCCTGGGGGCGTTGCCCTGTCCGAAGCCTATGGAGGTGTGGGCCTAAGGCACGCCCCCAAGCGGTGACCCTGGGGGAAATCCTAGTTGATTTACATCAGCAGGGCTCCCCCCACTGGTGGTTAACCCTTACCGGCCTTCATGCAATTGGGCTGAAGCCGGTTAGTTGATAGGACCAATGCCTAAGCCAATACCACTCAATTCCTGCAATCAATAAAGTTGTGGCCTTTTACGCCCATTAACCTTAAATATCATGTCCTGTGTCTTTATTTCACAAGGGGGGAGGGGGACTTGCCACGCAACTGGAGAGATTGCAGAAAGGGTGGCATATTCTGATTTTGTGTAGCTCAGTGTTTTGTTTTTTGTTTGTTATACTTTTAAGAAAACCAATAAAATATACATTGTGAAAAATGGTTCAAGTATCAGAAACTAAAGGTTTCCAGTTAATAGAGAAATATAGATGACGTTGTTACTAAAGATGGGTAGTGAAGTGGGTGTAAGCATCTTGCTTTATTCAGTTAAAGGCAACGTGGATAAAGGCAAGCAGATCAGATGACTCAAAGTATCTTCACTCTTTGCCAGCAATGTGATGCAATTGGAACAAGGAGGAATGAAATTGCAGAACCCTGGTACCTGTCTATAACCCTGAGCAATGCCTAGTTTTACCGCCTCAGCAGTGCTTTTTTCTGGGGCCTGGAAGATGATAAAAAATATATGCTCTTTACAACCAAGTTAGACACAACATAAAACAAAGGCAAAGGCAAAGGCAATAGCTCATGGTAAATGTACCCTGTTTTCTAATAAAAACCCATCATCCTTAAAAAAACAAACCAATAAAATGAAAGACTTTTAGGAGTCCTGCTGCATAAAACAATAATGTCTGAAAGGAGCAGATTGTATGTTTCTATACCCATTGCATTAGGAGAATAGAAATGGGGCAAGATAAAATAAATAAATAAGGGGATTTCAGTAGGGCATCTTTTTAATTTATAACATAGGAACCATGAATTTCATCAGGGAAAACAAATTTTATGTGGAAAATGTAGTATAAGGTTCTAATTTGGATGTTACTGGGGAAGCCTACATTGTGAGGAGTAAAGTAGGCTTTAAGTTGGCCTTCTATCCACCTCCTGAAGGAACTGCACACCAAAATAAATTTAATTAAGAAACTACAGACAGTTGAAGATTTTAAATAGCACTTATAGGGAAACATCCCCACAGACTCCCAGGCTCGTAAGAAAGCCACAGACTGTCACTCCCCAATAATGGAAGTAGAAGAACCAACTCCTGGGTGAGCTTTGGCTGTAAATCAGAGGGGTATGTGATGGCCACTAACTCCTCTCACCTCCAACCAAATACTCCAATGCCTAATCCCCAAACCTTACTAAGTTGTGACAATTTGCTACGAAGTAGGTGAAAAAGCAAATGGCTGGTGCCAATTTGCCAAGTGGAAAAAATTCCTACCAGACCCCTTCAACAGGTGACCAACCAAGGTCCATAGCAATGTCAAAGGATTAAGAGCCTAATCTTAGGGAGGGAGGGAGGGAGGGAGGGAGGGAGAACTGCGTGAGCAGGAACCAGACAAAAGGGAGGAGTTCCTGTCCGTTTAAATAGAGCACCCCATGCCCCTTGGCCAGCTGGATTTGTTGGCCTAGTGCTTGACATGGAGGGGACTCCCTATGACGTGTTCAGCTTGTGTCCAGCCCACATCTCCATTTCCCCGGGGAAGGGAAATGGCTTTGTCCTTTTCTTCCACATACATATTTTTACTTTCTACCTCAACCTTACATCTCTATACCCCATTTGATGGCTTCACTGCCATTGGCTCATCCCACTGCTGGGCTGCACTAATGGCCTTTGAGTTAATCTGAAGCTGAACCAACAATGTCTTCCTCCACTGCTGCTTTGCACTTTGCCTAGTACCTCCCACTTGACTGGTTCAATGTGATGAAGAGTGATTGAGAACATAGCCTTGTTTGTGTAGTTTGTCGAGACTGCTGGCTCCATGCTGTGTGAGTGTTTGATTCTAACCAGGTACACTTCTTAGTCCATGGGCAGGCAAACTAAGGCCCGGGGGCTAGATCCAGAACAATCACCTTCTAAATCCGGCCCACGGATGGTCTGGGAATCAGCGTGTAGAATGTGTCCTTTTATTTAAAATGCATCTCTGGGTTATTTGTGGGGCATAGGAATTTGTTCATTTTTTTCCCTCTCCAAAATATAGACTAGCCCCCCACAAAGTCTGACCCCTGTCTTAGTCATTGACACCAACTCTAGAGCCCACTTATCTTCTCTTTTTCCCTGTGGGAAAAATGCTTAGAGGTTTATGGCAAGAGCTAATGAAATGAAAAAGAAACAATTAAGCCAATTTCAACACCGAGCTTTGAATTTCACTATGTCCCTCTGCGTCGTCTTGGCAAACACACAGCCCCCACTCCCAAACCTCACAGAACCATTTGTTCCCAGGTGTTGCCCACAGCATGAATCCTTGGCCTATAAATATCTCCAAGTAAAAGCTCTCCCTGTATCAGTTCTCTTGCCTGGTCCATCTCTGAGTTTCCTGATCTTTCAAAAATGATGAAAACACTTCTGAGCCTCCTCTTAGCCCTGCCTTCTTCAGGTAAGTAGGAAACAAAAGAATGGGATTCCTTTTGTCATCTTTGGATGACTCCAAAATGTTTGTTGCTTGGGCGGGAATGTGAGAGAAGACAGGATATCAGCATAATAGAGAGTCAGGACTGCTGGCTTACCAAGGAGAGTAAACTCAAGAGTTTAAGCACTTAAGTCCTGATGACCAAGTATAGTTAGTTGCAAACATGTATAAGTGAAGGCTACAGTTTCCAGGATACTTAGGAAAACCGTTCTATCTAGAATGTATTATTAATTATTCATTAATATATGTATTGCTTCATTCCCAAATGGCTTCTGTCCTATTTAGAAAACAACAGCAACAAAAGAAATCTGCATCTTTTTTAAAATCCAGAATGATTAAAATATACATCATAGTTAAAATATCCATATATACCACCCTGATTAAAAGGTAATTCTCATTCTCTCCCTCTCCCTCTCCCTCTCTCTCTCTCTCTCTCTCTCTCTCTCTCTCTCTCTGTGTCTGTGTGTTTGGGTGTGTATATATACATTCACACCAACCATTACCTGCTTCTCTAATATCGTTGCCCTTAGTAAGTGTTCTCTAAACCAGGCTCCCTTCGAAGATAAGAGTCAGGTAATGGGGAAATGGTGTGTGAGTGAGAAAATATCAAGTACTGGAGCAGCAATGAGCATTTCACATATAGTTCCTAACTTTATTGCACTAGCCAAAGGCCAAGACAAACTTGTAGCAATGGTATTAACAAAATAATATAGAGCAGACATCCATAATATAAGCCAACATCCATAATGTATGGGAGAGAAGATACCAGAGAAACCAACAAGCACCAAAGCAACTTGTAGCAATCTTATCTAATTCCTTTTCCTATTAATTTTTTCAGTCGTTGCATAGAGGGGCATTCTAAAAAGCCATTATTGTCTTACAAAAGAAACCAAACTATTTCTTCTGGGGTGTTGCTTTTGCAAACAAAGGTTTTAGAAAGTAATCTCTTAGGTTTCTATTTAAGGACACATTAATAATAATAATAATAATAATAATAATAATAATAATAACAACAGTAGAACTTCCGGAGGCGGCGCGAATGGTAATGGCGGTCCTCTTCCACTAGTGAGGAGGAAGCTCTGCGGAAAAGGGTCGTCCGCTACGGCGAAGCAGAGACCCACTTTGGAAACCCACAGGCAGCAAGAGCCTGTGGTCTTGAGACTCGGTGGGCGCCAGAAGCGACCCCCAAAGCGCTGAAGGAACCCCGTAAGGGGCTCCGGAACGTGGAGGGGGTAGCGGCACTGTGAGTCGTTTCGCAATCCGCGGAGTGAAGCTGCGCTGCTGCTGCCGGTGAGCACTGACCTCTCTTCCTGGAAACTTTTGATTCGGAAAAGCAACAACCCGTGAGTAAAGAAGGACTTTATAAAATTTGAGACTAAAAATTACTGAATTTGGCTGAAAGCGGAGCGACGTAATACAGGAAGTCCGTCTTCCGCTGTCACTGAACTTCAAAGCAAAGAGCTGGAGGAGTGGAGGCAAAGAAAGAACTTTTAACTTAACTGATCTGAGCACCCACTGAACTTTCTCTTAAGTAAAATAAGGACTTTAAGCACTTGATTCCTTGCTTTCTATTTGCATTGTGACACCTTTCTTCTGTTGGAACTACAATTTGAGTAAGAAACCCAGGGGCTGGAGCTGCCTGAGTAACTGAGCAGTCAGTTTGCAGATTTGGCTACTGTGAATTAAAATTTGCAACAATCTGAGGGAGTTTGGACTTGCTACTTTGAAGCATCATTTGAAACACCAGTATGCACTGTTTGAAACAATGTGGCTGCTAACATTAACTCTGCTTAAAATCTGTTATTGAAGGTTCCTGGACATTAGACTTGATTTTAACAATTTTACCAGAATTGATTTCTTCCCTAAAGACATTTTAAGCTCCCCCTAGAGGATTTGGGATTTACAGCAGTGACATTATTTTACTTTCCTTTTCCCGGCCTCCTGTTTGACTGTCACCATCTGGGCTGCTGCTTTCTCATGGGAACAACTCAGCTTGACCTTGACTTTTAGATAACTTTGGAATGAGTGGCGCAAGAAAGAGGGGAAGAACTAGACAAACAACTTTAACAACTTTAACCTCAGCCTCACAGACACGCAGATCATCTGTACCTACTTTGCCTTCAGAGGAAGAAGCTGCTTCTCTGCCACACGCAGGGGAGGGAGAAACTGAGCAATTACAATTGGAAGATATGGCCTCAGGAGCAACTGCTTCTATTTTAGAGAAAATTTATGAAAAATTGGAATCTCTGGATAAGAGAGTGGAATCTCTGGATAAGAAAGCTGATGAGCAAACAGCTAAAATTGATCAAAACACAGAATGTCTAAATAGATTAACTGGACAAGTATCACAGAACGTGCAAGCAATTGGACAACTGACGGAGGCCACAGTAGAAAATCGGAAATTGGCTGAGGATACTAGCCAAAGACTTGGAAATTTAGAACAAGAGGTAAGACCACTCTGCAAACAAGTAGGTGAACACCAGACCTATCTTTCTATGATAGAACTGCGGAATCGGGAGAGTAACCTAAGGATAAGGTTGATACCAGAAGCGGAAGAAGGCAACTTAGCTGAGTTTTTGACTAAAGAATTTTCCAAGTTTTGGAACTTAGAGGAAAAGGACTTTAAAATTGTATCAGCTTTCAGGCTTGGAAGACTTGTAAAGAAAGAGAAGCCCAGAGACTTTTTGATAACATTGAGATCAAAGGAGGAAAGGGATAAGATTTTGGGCCTACACTACGATAAGTCAGTGGACATTTTGGACAGAAGAATTGAAATTTACAAGGACATTCCTAAACAACTGTTGGACCTTAGATCTGCCTATCTTGAATTGGTCAGATTGCTGAGGAGCAACTCAATCATCTTTAGGTGGGAATTTCCCCAAGGACTATCCTTTACCTTCAGAGGGAAGAAGGTTAAAATTAGAACATTGGAAGATAGAGATAAATTTCTGACTGCATACGGAGAGGACCTTCAAAAAGGAATTGATTTACCTTCTGGGCCTGGAGCACCGGCGGTACCTGCACCCTTGGAACCTGAAGACCCAGCGAATAAGATACCACCCCCAGGAAAATAACCAGATTTATTCAGGATGTCTCTGCAACTCTTGAGCTGGAATATAAATGGCTGTAACATCCCGGAAAAAAGGAGGAAAATATTTCACATATTAAAAAAAGAACAATTGGACATTATTTGCTTACAAGAAACACATGTGACTAGGCTCCATAGAAAAGTGCTAATAAACAAAAGACTTGGCCAGGAATTTATATCTTTGGACAGAGTAAAGAAGAGAGGTGTGGTGATATATGCAAAAGAGAGCCTGTCACCTAAATTTTTATTTAAAGATGAACATGGAAGAATTTTGGCAATTGAGATACAGCATCAAGGAGAGAAGCTTTTGATATTAGGAATCTATGCACCAAACGAGGGGAAATCGGAATTTTATAAGAAGCTGCATGAGACTATGCTGGACTATCTGGATTACAACAACATCATTATGGTGGGAGATATGAATGGGGTCGTATCAACTAACATGGATAAGTCACAAAGCCAAAATGTTACAAAAGACGGCAGACTACCAAAGACCTTTTTTGAAATGACAGACAATATGGACCTGATTGACATTTGGAGAACAAAGAACCCCTTGGGAAGAGAGGGAGCATTTTTCTCTGAAGCCCAGCTGACTTGGACAAGAATCGACCAAATATGGATATCTAGAGGTCTGGCACCCAAGGCTAGAAAGGTGGAAATCTGCCCAAAGACCTGCTCCGACCATAATGCAGTAAAGATGGACATGACACTACTACCAACCGGCTCCTTTAGATGGAAGATGAATGACAATTTGTTTAGAGATCAGGAGATTATTAAAAAGGCCCAAAAAGCTTTGAAAGACTATTTTGAGATAAATATGAACATTACGGTGGAAAAAAGAATCATCTGGGACGCAAGCAAGGCTGTGATGAGGGGTTTTTTGATACAACAGAATGCTGTAAAGAAAAGGACACAAAATAAGAGGAAAGATAAGATCTTGGAGAAAATTAAAGAATTAGAGAAGAAGTTAAGATTAAACCCGAAGTCACAGCCGACTCTGAGAGAAATTAAACTTTATCAAGCACAATACTCTAAATTGATAAACCAGGAAATAGAGTGGAAGATTAAATTAATGAAACAAAAAACTTTTGAATCGGCAAACAAATGTGGAAAACTGCTAGCTTGGCAGCTGAAGAGGAGACAAAAACTAAATACAGTTACAAATTTAGAGATTGAAGGAAGAAATATTCAGAACCCTGTGGATATTAGAAAGTGTTTCCAGAGATACTTCAAAAAATTATATACTCAAGGGCCGCAAGATGAGGTTGAGATTAAACAATTTTTGGAAAAAAACGGATTACCAAAATTGTCACAAGAAAATAGATCAATCCTGAATTGTAAAATAACACGACAAGAGATTGAACAAGCCATTCAGAACATGCAATTGGGCAAATCTCCAGGGCCAGATGGGCTGACCTCCAAGTATGATAAGACATTAAAAGACTATTTGATACAACCACTGATGGAGGTTAGCAATGAAATTATGGAGGGGAAGAGGGCGCCGGAATCGTGGAAGGAAGCTTTTATCACATTGATACCAAAATCGGAAGCTGAAAAGACACAACTTAAGAACTATCGTCCCATCTCTCTTTTAAATGTGGATTACAAAATATTTGCAGACATTTTGGCAAGTAGACTTAAAAAAGTTTCAAATGAAGTAATTCACAAGGACCAGGCAGGCTTTCTCCCAGGTAGACACTTGTTTGCTAATACAAGGGACATTATTGACATCTTGGAACTTCTGCAAACAGATATAAATACAAAAGTAGTGTTAATTTTTATAGATGCAGAGAAGGCTTTTGACAATATCTCCTGGAAATTTATGAAGGGAAATTTAAAAGAAATGGGAGTGGGACGGGGTTTTGAGAATGGGATTGACGCAATATATTCAGAACAGAAGGCTAAACTGATAGTTAACAATGTGGTTACAGAAGAGTTTAAAATCGAAAAAGGAACACGACAAGGCTGCCCTATTTCCCCTTTGCTATTTATTTCGGTTCTGGAGGTGCTCTTGAATATGATTAGAGGGGACCGGTTGGTGGAAGGAATTCAGGTCGGAGCGAAACAATATAAACTTAAAGCTTTTGCAGATGACCTAGTTTTGACCCTGCAGGAGCCAGAATCTAATATGAAAAGAGTACTACAACTGATTCAAGACTTTGGTCGGGTGGCGGGATTTAAATTAAACAAACAGAAAACCAAGGTATTGGAAAAAAATTTGACAGATACAGAGTCAGAACGGTTTCAGAGAGAGACAGAATTAAATGTGGTTAAAAAAGTAAAGTACCTAAGGGTAAACATAACAGCAAAAAATCTGAGTCTATTTAAGGACAACTATGAAAAATGTTGGTCAGAAATTAAGAGAGACTTAGACAGTTGGACAAAACTGAAACTTTCTTTGTTAGGCCGAATTGCTGCTATTAAGATGAATGTATTGCCAAAAATGTTGTTTTTGTTCCAAACACTACAGATTGTGGACAAGACGGAGTGCTTCCGGAAGTGGCAGAGAGACATCTCTAAATTCGTCTGGCAGGGCAAAAAGCCCAGAATTAAGTTTAAGATATTAACTGATGCGAAAGAAAGAGGGGGCTTTGCCCTGCCAGACCTAAAGTTGTATTATGAGGCCGCAGCTTTCTGCTGGCTAAAAGACTGGCTACTTCTCGAAGACACTGACGTACTGGATCTGGAAGGTTTTAACAATGCTTTTGGTTGGCATGCATACTTATGGTATGATAAGGTTAAGATCAATAAGGCCTTTAAGAACCATATTGTCAGAAAAGCAGTGTTTAATGTCTGGACAAAATATAAAGACTTATTGGAAAACAAAACTCCAAGGTGGCTATCACCTTTGGAAGCTAAGGCCCGAAAAAGACCCAATATGGAGACCAAATGGCCAAAATATTGGGAAATATTAGAAAAAGATGGAGACAATTGGAAATTGCAGAGTTTGGAGAAAATGAAAGATAAAGTGCGAGACTGGTTACACTACGCTCAGATTAAAGAAGTTTTTAAAAATGACAAAAAGTTAGGGTTCCAGGTGGAGAAATCGAAATTGGAAACTGAACTGTTAGAACCTAAGACCAAGGTACTTTCAAGAATGTATAACTTGCTGTTAAAATGGAATACACAAGATGAAATGGTCAAATCGGCTATGATAAAGTGGGCATAGGACATTGGGTATAATATCATGTTTGAGGACTGGGAAAGGTTGTGGACCACTGGGTTGAACTTCACTGCATGTAATGCTTTGAAGGAAAATGTAATGAAAATGATATATAGATGGTACATGACCCCAGTTAAACTTGCCAAAATATACCATTTGTCTGATAACAAATGCTGGAAATGTAAAGGAAATGAAGGAACATTCTTTCACCTCTGGTGGACCTGCCCTAAAGTGAAGGCCTTCTGGGAAATGATATATAATGAGCTGAAAAAGGTATTTAAGTATACCTTCCCTAAGAAACCAGAGGCCTTCCTTCTGGGTATTGTCGGCCAGAGGGTGATAAAGAAGGACAGAACTTTTTTCCTGTATGCAACAACGGCAGCAAGGATACTCATCGCTAAGCATTGGAAAACTCAAGATCTACCCACACTGGAAGAATGGCAGATGCAACTGATAGACTATATGGAACTAGCTGAGATGACCGGCAGAATCCGAAACCTGGGAGAGGAGAGGGTTGAAGAAGACTGGAAGAAATTTAAGATTTACTTACAAAAATACTGTAATTTGGTTGAATGTTAAGAAGGATGCTAGATCATAAACAACTGTGCACCACTAAATTAGATGGAATCAGGATGATAAATGAGATCGAGGGAAATATAAACTTTTTGGAGAATTACTGGATTATATTTAAATGAATGGGACACAAGAATGTAAACAAGATGATAAATTGCTGGTAAAAACTTATAACGATGTAAGTGGGAGCGGGAGACGTGAGGGAGTCCAAAGAAGTCTTGAAACTATGTTATGATACATGTTATATTGTTTATTATTTTTGCATTTGTATTTGAAAACCTTAATAAACATTAAAAAAATAATAATAACAACAGTAACAACAACAACAACAACAGCAACAACAACAACAACAACAACAACAACAACAACAACAACAACAACAACTTTATATATACGCCGCCCTTCCCGGTTCGAAAAAAAAGGGCTCAGGGCGGCTAACAATAAATTTAAACACTTAATTGATGCAACAAAAACAGCATAAAATACAGTATAAAACACGAATAACAATAAATTCAGAATTCAAAAATCAATTTATGGGGAAATCTATCCAACAAACATTAGAAGATCACCAGGGCTAACTGGCTAAATCAGTCCTATTTGGGCCAGTGAGGAGACCAGGGGGGATTTAGCTGTGGGATCCCAGAGCGGGTAATCTTCATAAAAAGGGGAGGGGGAGGGAAGGAAGGGGAATAAAAGATCAGACTGTTCAAATTGAAAGCCAGGTGGAATAACTCTGTCTTACATGCCCCGCAGAAGGAAGTTAAATCCTGCAGGGCCCTGGTCTCATGGGACAGGGGATTCCACCAGGTCGGAGCCATCACTGAGAAGGCCCTGGCCCTGGTGAAGGATAATATGACTTCCTTAGGGCCCAAGACCTCTAAACTATTATTATTCATGGACCTTAAGATCCTCTGCAGGGCATACCAGGAGATGGTATGAGTCATGAATTCCACCTGAGGTGAATCAGAAATGCAAAGCCTCTGCATACAGGATCTTGTTATAGCAGACATCCACGGCTGTCCTGGGCTTCACTTGGAAATGGAGCTCAACAAAGACATTTTTTAAGGAGATTGGCAAACCTTTGATGTGATAACTATCTCTATAAAGCTTTGTTCTCATGAGTGGATACCAAGGGGAAGTCTTGGCATTTCTAAGTAGTTGCAGGTCCCTTAGCCAGCACTTACCATACTCAAAGTCAAAGGCTATAAGAAACTTATAGCAATAGTATACAAAAATAACACAGACAAACATCCCTAATCTATACCAACACCAATGATGTAAGAGAGAGAAGATACCAGAGACACCAACAAACTTAATTCTAGCTTGATTTCAGATTAAACCTAGCAATCACCAAAACCAACTTGGCCCCCAATTCCATATAGTACAGCACAGGAAAATGTTGCATTGGCATAGAAGCAATGTAACACACACACACACACACACACACACACACACACTTTAACTGAGCACATTTCACTCTTGCCTGACTTGTGGGCCACCTAGATTCTGTAGGAATAAAAGCTGCTGATATTACTAGTTGTAGGGTGTATAGTTTCAAAATAATTTTTATTCTGCACAGTTTCAAAAACTTTAAGGGAGTTTGACTCAGATCCCCAGATTTCAGTGCCATAGAGCATTTCAGTAAGCACTTTGCTGCAAAGTATCTTTAGGACAGCTTCATTCAGTGGCCCTCCCTTATTGTAACAGAATTTCATTAATGTGCCTTTGGTTTTTGGTGCTTTTGCTTTCACTGCCTCAATATGACTCTTCCCAGAGAGGGTTTCACTAACAAATACACCTAGGTAAATAAATGAGCAGGTTTCTTCTGTAGTTTCTTGATTTAAACACCATTTTTTACTTTTGACTGTGTTCTCCTTTCACACCATGAAGCAGGGCTGTTCACAGTGTAAAATCATTGGCATGTATCAGGACTGAGATATTTCTGTTCCTTTTCCTATTTCTTTTTTCAACCGGTGCATAGAGGGGTACTCAAAGAAGCCATTCTATGAAAGGGAAGGTTGCAGTGGCTAAATATGGCAAACAATAGTTAATATGAACATTACAGCTAACACACATCTGCCCTTTTGCATGATACCTTTTGCAGGACACCTTCTCCCACATTATAGTTCTTTACCATCTCAAGAAATCTCTTCCACCAACCTTTCTCCTTTCTACAGCGGCATTTATTTCATGTGTCCACTGTCGTGAAATGAATACCTCATGCAGAGAAAGCAACGCAACCGAAGTCTGCATTGATTATGACACATGTTCCTCTGGTTCTCTGAGAAGCAACATAGGTGAGCTGAATCTTCTCACTTACTCTTGGTCACCCCAAGGAATGACTTTCTTGTGTAAATTTGCACTATTTAGTATTTATTTATTGCCTTTATAGCCCACAATTTATGCAAGGAAATGGTTCTTCTTTTATGCATTTAACCATGTCAGGTTTATTATGCTGAGAGGCAGGGACTCCCCAAGGTCACCAATGAGCTTCATGGCTGAGCGGGGATTTGAACCCTGGCATCTCAGATTCCAGTCCAACACTCAGCACCCATACTCAGCCACATAAGGCGGAAAGGCATTCCCTTTACCTTTCCATCACATGCATCACATCAGAGAGATCCTGGCATGCATCAGCCTGGGGTTGACTAACCTTTGGCCCTTTAGACATTTCTGGACTACTGCTCCCATCCCCCTCAGCCAGCATGGTAAATGGCTAGAGATGATGCAAGCTGTCGTTCAGTAAATTCTTTAGGGCCAAAAATTAGCCATCGCTGTCTTAACTTCAGAAGCAGAGAACTCTGGTTTGGTTTTGGTTTGCCTTCCATCATAAGGCAAAGTATTCAGTTAAATATATTATTACAATTTCAATGCATGCATCATTTTGGGCACCTACAAGTTCTTTCTCTCTTTGGTGTTACACCAGCTGTTCCAGATGAGATATAATGGAAAAATGGTTTCTAGCAACCCTATCTCTCCTTCTTGCATTACTTGAACGAACATCCTGTGAAAGAAGAGGTGTGATATGATGTCATGCTCAGAGAATCCCCTGTCGCCTTCAAATTCTTGAGGGTGGTGGGAAACTCAGAGTGAAATGACACTAAGACTAAGTTATGAATCTTTACTGTCTGTGAATTTTGGTGCAATTCTTGGGATTGCTGGCTCAAGAGCAGCCACATCATCTTTTTATCCTGAGCATCCTGTGGTTTAAGCAGACAACAATGGGCTATATGGCCCCTTGGCCTCACAATGATTCCTGGAACATTGGTCATTCTAGGTTTCAGCTTCCAGAAATCTTGCATGCCCATCTGAGAAATCAGGTCATTTCCCCTAATACAAAGTAACTCTGTTGGTTGTTTGAACTCATATAGGTGAGTGGCATTCAACTAAATCCTACTCAGAGTATACAACTGAAATACCACCCAATGTTTCTATGCTTGTTTCTTCTTAATATTTGCATATTTGTATGCACTGTTTGGTTGGAGAATTATGGATTTTGAAGGAGAATTGTGTTTTGGTTCATTTCTTGGTTCAAGAACTGTGCATTATGTAGTTTCTCACTGAAGAAAAAAAATGCAGTTAAAGAGAAGCATCATTAAAAATAAATATATTTGGAGGGAATTAACCATTTTTTGGGGGGCGTATCTTGTGATTTATTTCCTTTTCCTCTTTTCAGTTCCACAGTATGAATTTTTAACTTACCGGGGATGTTTGATTTCCCGTTATTGCCACTCAGGTGATTACAGCTTCAGTGCAGCTCAAGGTAAATTCCTCCAGCTGAAGCTCTCCTGCTGCCAAACAAGTGGGTGTAATAAGGAACCTGTCCACTGTGAGTATCTGCATCTCTGAAGGCCAGGGGCTTATAAAAAACAGTGTTTTTTTCTGGTGGAACAAGCTGGGACATAGTTTGGCCACATTTTGGGGGGAAGGATACAGGAGGCCTTGGGGACCCTATCAGACCAAATTCTTCCCAAGCTTGGGAAAGCAGGCATGAGTCTGAGACAGGATCTTGGAACCCTGCTGCCTCCAACCCAAATCCAGGTGGCCTTTGGGGAGGTGGTGGGAGCACTCTCAGACCCTGTCAGAGCATCATACTTCCTGACCAAAGTTGAGCAAATGCTTCCCGGGCTTGGGGAAGGAGGCACTAGGCTATGACAGGAGACAGGAACCCTACTGCCTCCTACCCAAAGCCCCCCAACTCCAGCAGAGGGGGCTCAGTGTCAGAGCACTTGGGCCAGTAAGCCAATGACAGGGGTTCCCCCCGCAGGGTTGATAATCAGTTTGCCACCCCTGAAGTGGGCAACATAATTGTGCCAACTGCCTCTCTAGGCTGATTCACTTGGAATAAATTCTCAGTAGACTTATGTAGAAGTGTTAGAAATCCTTTGGCATATCACTTTATTTTTTAAATTAAATTTATACAATCCTGGATTGTAAAAAACAACAACAAAAAGTTAAAATTACAATAGAATAAAAGCATATTAAAACTTGCATCTACTGCCTAAACATATGGATAGGCTAGTCTCAATGTTTATAGCAGGCGCCAAACACAATTCCAGCCCCCTTTTTTCTAGAAAAAAACCACTGTATGAACCAATTATATAAGTGCGACTTAGTTGCAAGAAAAGTACAGTGGTACCTCGGGTTAAGTACTTAATTCATTCCGGAGGTCCCTTCTTAACCTGAAACTGTTCTTACCCCGAAGCACCACTTTAGCTAATGGGGCCTCCTGCTGCTGCTTCGCCGCCGGCACACGATTTCTGTTCTCATCCTGAAGCAGAGTTCTTAACCCAAGGAACTATTTCCGGGTTAGTGGAGTCTATAACCTGAAGCATATGTAACCTGAAGCCAATGTAACCCGAGGCACCACTGTATAGAAACCTGTCTTTTGGTCCATTCAGATGCAGGATGCAAGGGTCTAAATAGTACTGGTGGTTCATCCTTGAATCTGTAATGGGTGGAGTAGATGATCACCTCCTTAGATACATCTGTCACAACTCAATCAAGCAGTTGGTGGGGCTGAAGGAAGAGAAGTAGAAATCCGGAAAATCTGGGAATCATTCTCCCCCATGTGGATTCTGGTCCTGCCCACTCTTCGCTTCCACATAGACACACACACAAATACACACACACACACACACACACACACACACAGAGAGATATTACTTCCAAGAGAATGCAGCTGTCTGTACATTCAGATACAGAGAGTTAGAATCAGAGAGCAGAGAGCTTGCCTGATACACTGCTACCAAGTGAGAACTCCAGAAAATCCACAAAACAATAGTGTGCATGACAAAAGGTGAAACACAACAATATTTTTTATAAATGCTCAGCAGATATGTCTGTCCTTCAAACTTGATGGCAAATGAGGGTTAGGGCTGCCTGAGACTGGCCCTAGCCAACAGAATGTCTGGGGCAGGTTACACAGGGGAGGATTCTCTGGGATGCCCAATCTCTGTGATCACGGGTAGGAGGAGAAGTTACTCTAAGGCCAGACCATGTCACTACTGAGGAGGCAGGTTTAATCATTATTTGATGACTAACTCTGCCTCTGGGTCTGGTCTTGACCGGAAGGATATTGGAATCAGCAAGAGAGACCCACATGACCTGAAGGTGCTGCTGTGCAATACCCTGTCAAAGATCATAACACCACTGCCATCCATGACTTGATCATGGATGGGGGACTTGACCTGGCATGTGTGACAGAGACTTGGTTGGATGAAGCAGATGGGCCTCTGCTTGCTGCTGCTTGTCTACCAGGTTTCCCTTAGGCACAGCTACCCAGGTCATGTGGGCAGGGAGAGGGGGTTGCAGTGATTTTTAGGATGTCACTAGCTTGGACCAGGCATCCCATTGGGAAGACCCAGTTTTCTGAGTGCATGTTCTGGAAGCTGGGCAATAGGGGCAGTATAGGATTCCCTGCTGCACCAAGGATTCCCTGGCCGAGCTACTTCAGGTCATAGTGGACGTGCTCCTGGAGACACCTACTTTGGTTGTCCTAGGGGATTTTAACATCCATGCTGACACGACCTTATAAGGGGCCACTCGGGACTTCGTGGAAACCATGTCCTCCATGGGGGTGTCCCTGAATAAGTAGGGCCCACCTACTTATCATAGACGTGCCTTAGACTTGGTGTTTACCTCTATGATTTGACACTAAGTAAAAGCGAAACAAGATCTCCTGCAATGATCTCCTGCAATGATTTTCCAAAGTTTTTTGCAGATAAAGTTGCTTGGATTCAGAAAGAGGTAGACTCCAACCATGTGAGTAGGGCTGGGGTGGGAGAGTGCAGGAGTCCTGTCTAGTCTAGTTGCATGGGATATATTCCAATCTGTTACCTCCGAGGATGTGGACAGGATGCTTGGACGAGTGAAACCAACCACCTGTCTCCTTAAAAATCAGCTGGGAAGGGCTGGGCTTTGCAGGGTGGTGAATGCTTCCCTCTTTGAGGGAGTCTTCCCAGCCCCACTGAAAGAGGCAGTCATTAGACCACTTCTTAAAAACAAATCTCTGGACCCAGCTGATATGGCCAACTATTGCCCAGTCTCAAATCTCCTTGGGCAAGGTGATTGAGCGGGTGATTGCTTGAACAACTCCATGCACGCCCTAAGGATGCAGACCATTTGGATCCCTTCCAGTCAGGATTCAGGCCTCATCATGGGATGGTAACCGCCTTGGTCAAGCTGGTCGATGATCTCCGGTGGGCTCGAGACAAGGGTGAAAGTTGTTTCCTAGTTCCGCTGGATCTCTTAGCGGCTTTTGACACCATTGACCATAACATCGTTCTGGACCATATAAAGGGGCTCTCATTTGTGGGGTGCCTCAGGGTTCTGTCCTCTCCCCCATGCTTATATTATCTGTATGAAGCCGCTGGGAGAGATCATCAGGGGGTTTGGGCTGGGTGTTCATCAGTATGCAGATGATACCCAGCTCTACCTCTCTCTTAAAATCTGACCAGGTGAAGTGCCTGGAGGTGGTTGGAGGATAGATGAAGGCGAATAGATTGAGGCTGAATCCTGACAAGACATAAATACTGTTTTGGGGAAACAGGGGGCAGACAGGTGTAGGGTCCTGAATGGGGTAACAGTGGCCCTGAAGGACCAGGTGCACAGCCTGGGAGTCATTTTGGACTCCCAGCTGTCCATGGAGGCACAGGTCAAATCTGGTGTGCAGGCTGAGACCCTACCTGCTCGCAGACTGTCTCGCCAGAGTGGTGCATGCTCTAGTTATCTCCCACTTAGATTACTGCAACACAAATTATGTGGTCCTACCCAGAAAGTGCAACTAATACAGAATGTGGCAGCTAGACTGGTGACTGGGAGAACTGAGAACATATAATACTTGAAAGACCCAGTACATTGGCTCCCAGTATGTTTCCAAGCACAATTCAAAGTGTTGGTGCTGACCTTTAAAGTCCTAAACGGCCTCGGCCCAGTATACCTGAAGTAGTGTCTCCACCTCCATCTTTCAGCCCGGACACTAAGGTCCAGCATTGATGGCCTTCTGATGGTTCCCTCACTGTGAGAAGTAAGGTTACAGGGAACCAGACAGAGGGCCTTCTCTGTATGGCGCCCTGTGGAATGCCCTCCCATAAGATGTGAAGTTTTGTTCTGTTTTTAATGTTCTTTTGAAAGCCACCCAGGGTGGCTGGGGAAACCCAGCCAGATGAGTGGGATACAAATAAATAATAATTATTATTGATATCATCATCATCATCATCATCAATGCAGGACATAATGTGGAGGTAGCCTGTCCAGCTTGAGTCAGCAGCTACTAGAAGTCATGAAAGAAATCAAAATAAAAGTACAATAAATTGAATGGGGAATGAGGTGTATTCATATGCTGACTGTAGCTTTTTATTATGGTAGTTCCTCCACGTGAAGATCTTTCCCCCAATGGTCGACAGTGCCCAGCCTGCTTCAACATCACCGATATTAGTAAACCAAAGGATAATAGTTGCCCACGTGAGGGATATGTCAGCTGCCTTGCCAATGAGACCAAGTGCATTTACTATTATAGTGCTTTTGCATGTGAGTAATATTGCCTGCTTCTGTCTCTTTCTCATTTCCAGAAAAGCAATGACTGATATTTGTGTATAGCTTTGATTTCTTTCTCTGAGGGAAAGGGCAATGCTCTAGTCCTGTTTTGGATTCCAAACTATCCCCACATGAAGAGCATAACAACAAGAGGGGACAGGCTCACTCATGTGCAAGGTTTTACCTTGTGTAAAACTGGGGGGCCTACAAAGCACAGCAGATTCCTTACAGCACACCTTTGTCCCCTAATCCACAACGAGGAGCAGAGGAGCGGGATACAGGGGAGGGTGCAGGACCAGCCAGCACATCACAGCTTCTCCTCACAGCAGTATGCACCATTTGGTGCTGGTCCAGAAGGACAGAACCACACACTTTGGCCAAACATTCAAAAGTAAAGGAGTCTGGGAGAAAGAAGGGTCCTACCATGTACACCTCTGTTCATATTTCCTAGGAAATAAGTTGCACTGTATTAATTGAATCTTACCGCGTCACAAGTGTGCAAAAGAACTGCTGCCTTAATCTAGCAAAATACATGTGGTGGGAGACAAGGACATTTTTTCAGCCAGAACTCAGTTCTAGCAACTCTCAGGTGTGCACCATTGCTGTTGTAAGAGAACATGGGAGGCACTCATGTTGAGTTCTGGCACTTCTTTTTCTAGAAAAATAGCCCTGTGGCAGAGGGTAACTTCCTGTTCACAATGCATCACCACGGAGTTAGCCAGGAAACCCAAATTCAAAGCTAGTGATACTTGGCTGTCAGATTGGTTGGTGAGTGTGTATTGTCAGTGTGCTGGTTGAGCTTTAATAACCACAGTTATCCCTATCCCCAAAGCGCTAATAAAGAACTCATGTAAAGGTTATACTTTGTGTTACACAGATTATGGTTCACTTCAAATGCTCACATTCAAAGGCTGTGCAACTGAAGACTTGTGTGCCCTTGATGGAAAAAACATAACACTCAGTGACTTTGGCCTGTTTCAAATTGAAGCAAAATGCTGGAATGCTGAGATATCCTGAAAGAAAATCGACCTTGAAGGGTAGATACAAGACAGCAAAGCTCTCCTCCTTGTTAATTCCACCATTCATGGTAGCTGCAAAAGAAACTGGGAGCCTAGTGGTGAGAAGAGGAGCTCAGGCCTCATGGTTTTTTTTTCACAATTGGTGAAATTCATCCTAAAAAAATAAACTCATCTTGCACATTGAATCTGTATTCTATATCTCTATGTTTTATATATGCAGAATGTGTAGAATGCTGAGAAAGGCATTTGAAGTAAAATATGAGAATTTGCATGTTATTTTGTTCAGCCCCACTTGCATGCCAAGGCCCTGCAACCCTTATGGACAATAATTACACAGAAAGAATTATTTTCATTTATGGGTTCTAATAGGCCACATCTTTATTGTTTACACATGCGGGTGAATTAGGCATTGGGCCAGCATATCTTGAGGAGGGGTAGGCAAAGGCTACACCCTCCCATCCATCTAAACAAAGCCTTACCCAATGCATAACCTTACAAAGTTGTGTTGATTGCTTCCAGGTAGGTAAAGAACAAATGGCTGGTGCCACCCAGCTGATCTTCTTTCCGTTGATCGTCTTTCCTGACCGCTTTTTACACAAAAATTATAAAAGAAGCCAACTAATAATTAATAATAAATGTCAATGGCAATCCAGATATTAAAGAAAATGCAGACAAGCATCTAATAATAATAATAATAATAATAATAATAATAATAATAATAATAATAATATTCTCATGGTGGCTAACAAGCAATAATAAAAGCATGTTGAAATGGCTGGTGCCACCCAGCTGATCTTCTTTCCTGACCCAAATAAATTATTTCCTTTTCCTTTTCCAGATATTTTCCAGATATTTAAGAAAATGCATATAAGCATTCTATTATTATTATTCTAATAATAATAATAATAATAATAATAATAATAATAATAATAATAATATTCTCAGGGTGGCTAACAAGCAATAATAAAAGCAAGTTGAATGAATACAACTTAAAAACAAGATTAAAATACAACATTAAAATACTGAAACATTAAAATATTAAAATGCAGCCTCATCACAGGAGGAGAAAGGAAAAAGAAAAAAAGAAAGAGGGGGAGGGAATCAAATTGGCTCCAAGCCAAAGGCCAGGTGGAACCACTCTGTCTTACAGGCCCTGCGGAAAGAAATCAGATCCTGCAGAGCCTTGGTCTCATGAGGCAGAGCATTCCACCAGGCCAGAGCCGGTGTTGAAAAGGCCCTGGCTCTGGTTGAAGCTAATCTAACTTCCTTAGGGCCCGGGACCACAAGGGTGTTGCTATTTATGGACCTTGAGGCTCTCTGTGGGGCATACTGGGAGAGGCGATCCCGTAGGTACAAGGGTCCTAGGCCGTGAAGGGCTTTAAAGGTCAAAACCAGCACCTGAAATCTGACCCTGTACTCCACCGGGAGCCAGTTCAGCTTGAAAAGCACTGGGTGAATATGCTCCCATGGCAGAAACTCTGTGAGGAGCCTCACTGCACCCGCTGGAGTTTCTGGGACATCTTCAAGGGCGGCCCCATGTAGAGCGAATTACAGTAGTCAAGCCTGGAGGTGACTGTTGCATGGATCACTGTGGCCAGGTCAGGGCGGGAAAGGTAAGGGACCAACTGCTTGATGCGGCAAAGCTGGAAATATGACGCCTTGGCTTTTGCTGTAACCTGCACTTCCATGGAAAGGGAGGCCTCAAGGATTACACCCAAACTCTTAACGGAAGGCAATGGCATTAATTGGGCCCCTGCAAGAGAAACGAGTTGGTCCCTTATCCCCATGCCATCCCAACCCAGCCATAGGACCTCTGTCTTCAAAGGATTTAATTCCAATCGGCTCCCATGAAACCATCCAGCCACAGCTTCCAAGCATCTGGTCAGTGTGTCCGGGGCCGAGTCAGTGTGGCCATCCATCAGCAGATAGAGCTGAATGTCATCATCATATTGGTGACAGCCCAGCCCAAAGCTCAGGAAGATCTGGGTAAGGGGGTACATAATAATGTTAAAAAGCATCAGGGAGAGGATTGCACCCTGCGGCACTCCACACACCCAGGAGTAGCACGATGACATCTCCCTCCCTATTGCCACCCTCTGTCCCCAACCAGAGATAAAAGCGCACAGCCATTTACGGGCTATGCCCTGTATCCCCACGTCGGTGAGGCGGTGGTCCAGAGCATCATGATCAACCATGTCAAAGGCTGCTGACAAATCTAAAAGGATCAGCAGTCCTGACCCACCTCGATCCAGTTGTCTACGGAGATCATCTATTAGGGCAACCAGAGCTGTCTTGGTCCCGAAACCACGACGAAACCTGGACTGAAATGGATCTAAAGCCAATGTTTCCTCCAGAAACCTACCAAGCTGTTCAGCAACCGCTCTTTCAGTTACCTTACCCAGATATGGAAAATTTGAAACTGGGAGGTAATTGGTTAGGTCTAAAGGATCTAGTGAAGTATTCTTTAAGAGCGGGCACACCACTGCTTCCTTCAGTTCCCCTGGGAATGTCCCCGTGTCAAGGGACAAATTGATAATTTCAACCAGGGGGGTCCGTGCGACATCTGGACATGCTCTAATCAGCCAAGACGGGCACAGATGGAGGAGGCAGGTGGTGGGCCTACCAGCTTGGAGGAATCTATCCACATCAGCAGGGAGTATTTCTGGGTTAGTGGAGTCTGTAACCTGAAGCGTATGTAACACCAGGTACCACTGTATTGGATTTTCATGTTTCAGAAAAGTTTCGATATACAGATTGGATCTGAAGGAAGTTCTGCAGTATTTCAGATTAATGTTTTTTACAAGTTTAAATGCAGCAGTTGCATTAAAAAAATGCTTCAAGAAAAATCCCCAGCACTGTTGTTTCAAAGAGTAGCAGCTCTTCTCCTAGTATATGTAATTTAATAATTCTACATGGTTAATTTGAAATGTCCCTCATTCAGCCAGTTAACAATATTGGAAACATTACAATGAAATTACATTTGGAGTCAATAGACCTACATTTTTTTGTAATAGTTTTTATTACATTTTCTGTTTTACAATTTCAAATAAACCTTACAAAACTTTAAAATATCCAATGACTTCCCTTACTATAACCATTCAAATCAATTTTCCACTTTTACATCCAGCATCAGTTATTTACTCTGTTAATTTTTTATAAATGCTGTCAGCGTTTTCAGCTATACACATTTGTTCTCCATTTAGTCAATAAATGTTTTCCAATCTTCTTTAAATGTGTGTCCTTCTTGCTCTCTTGTTCTATATGTTAAATCTGCAAGTTGTGCATATTCTGTCAACTTATGTTGCCAATCCTCTTTAGTTGGGACTTCACTAACTTTCCATTTTGGGGCTAACGAAACACAGGGCCCTAGTATTCTTGCTTGTGGTGAGCTTGCTAATGTAGTACCACTTTCAATAGTATCACTTTCCTTAGGAGGACAACCAAATTTAAGCACAAATTTGATCCACAGCTGTGAGGCACTCGCAAGCTTTTTTGAGGAGAAAGTCCTGTTGCTTCACCGTGACCTCCATGCCAATTTAGATACAGTGGCTGAACTGGAGGCCCCTCGGCTAACTTCGGGTCCAGTGTTGGACCATTTCGATCAGATAGTACCTTGGGTTAAGAACTTTGCTTCAGGATGAAAACAGAAATCGTGCTGCGGTGGTGTGCAAGCTGCAGGAGGCCCCATTCGCTAAAGTGGTGCTTCAGGTTAAATGCAGATTAGACAAATTGAAGGGGAATAAGGATAGCAATTACTGCTTTGATGACTATATTCTATGTTCATAACTGAAAGTAGTATGATTCCAAATGGTAGTTTCAGGATAACACAGGAGTGGAAAGTGCTTTGGTACTTAAGTGTTGCTTATGTGCTTCCCATAGTCAACTAGTTGGCCATTGTGAGAACAAGATCCTGGACTAATTATAGGTGAATCTGTGCATATCAGTTTCATTTAGTTTCTCAATTTTCAAATCTTAAGTCCAACTCTCCTGATGCCCGTATCATTATATATATAAGTTTTAGTGCTAATGAGAAATAACTTTTGCTACCCACTCTGCATATGCCATGCATAATTTTATCAATATAAATTCTACACCCTTCCAATTCTTCCAGTCAAATGTATGTATTGGTGAGCTATGGGGTCGAAACATGAGCAAAATCTTTGACTAGCTGATCCAGGAGAAGGAAAACTCTGATTCTGAAGCTCCTCTGAGATGATGAAAAGAATGCTAGTTAGGGGATGCAGGTGCTGTAGGTTAAACCACAGAGCCTAGGACTTGCTGATCAGAATGATGGTGGTTTGAATCCCCACAACGGGGTGAGCTCCTGTCCCTGCTCCTGTCAACCTACCAGTTCGAAAGCACGTGGAAGTGCAAGTAGATAAATAGGTACCGCTCTGGCGGGAAGGTAAATGGCGTTTCCGTGCACTGTTCTGTTTCGCCAGAAGTGGCTTAGTCTAAAAAGAAAAAAGAGAAAGAAAAGAATGCTAGTTGTCTGATTTCCACTCACCTGGGGAAAGGATGACCAGGGGGAGGGATGTGCCCAGGTGTGCCTTCATAGCACTGTAATAAGCAAGAGCCAGGAAGAGCTGGACCACCACAGGCACCTGATACAGAAAAGAGTCCATTCAGATGAATTTAAAGGAGAAGGAAAAGGCCCTGAGGGCAACCCTTGGGAAACCTGGTTTCTTGGGATGTGGGAAGCAGTGTTAGGATTTATCCACCCAAGCTGCTCAGTAGTAGCTCTTGAGAGTCCCATGGACTGCAAGAAGATCAAACCTATCAATTCTTAAGGAAATCAGCCCTGAGTGCTCACTGTAAGGACAGATCCTGAAGCTGAGACTCCAATACTTTGGCTACCTCATGAGAAGACCCATGCAGACTCCCCATTTGAAATCACAATCTTCTCAGAACTGCTGGAGGGGCTGTGGAACAAGAAACAACTTTTTCCACCTATACTGGGACTGCCCACGCTTATTCAAAATATGTACAATGGTTTGTAAAAAAATGCAATAAAACCAACAACCCCCACACCAAAATATTTAAAGATCCCATTCCACCTTCAACACAACTTTTAAAAACACAGTTATGGTGTGACTGTTTGAAAGGTTTCCACTCTCTTGAATTCTTGGCATTGATTATGTTGTCTGCTGGAACCCCAGTTGCCCCCATTTAGAAGATTTCACAGAATTTGATAGTTTGGGTTTCTTCTAAAACTATGTGGTGGTCAACATTGGTTGAAAATCATGAATTACTTGTTGCCAAAGGCTTGGAAGACCCTGAAAATTTCTGTGCTGTTGGGTGGGATTTTATCATATATACAGCAAATACAGGTACCCAGGACTCCCTCTACAGTGGTACTTTGGGTTAAGTACTTAATTTGTTCCGGAGGTCCGTACTTAACCTGAAACTGTACTTAACCTGAAGCAACACTTTAGCTAATGGGGCCTCCTGCTGCTGCCCCGCCACCGGAGCACGATTTCTGTTGTAAGCCTGAAGCAAAGTTCTTAACCTGAAGCACTATTTCTGGGTTAGCAGAGTTTGTAACCTGAAGCGTATGTAACCTGAAGCGTATGTAACCCGAGGTACCACTGTATATGTGAAATTTGGCTTTTGTATTGTTCTTAAGTAAATATTACATCTCTCCTGGATATACAGCAATGCCGTTTTGTATTTCTTTGGTTTTTCATATTGATTTGTTTGATTTCATTTTAGTTCAATAAAATAGAAATAAAATTGAGGAGATAAGTATGTGTGCCAGCTTGAGCTCCTTGGAGAAAAATGTAAATATGAGGTGTTAGTGGAGGGATAGGACCACGGGGGTAGTTTTTCTTGGGTAGTTTGTCCACCTTTGGTCCTCACCCAGCACTCAACTCTCCCCTGTGGGTTATAGAAGCTGTCAGCATTCGACTGCTGCCACATCCTGGGAACAGCTTGAACTGGCTGGCTAAGCCAAGTGAGGGTAGCTGATGGGTCCCAAACCTTCAGTGAGTTGGGACTTTCCTTACATGTGATAATGGGCTCCATCAGTTTGAGTGGGCAAAACCCATCATGGGTCCAGCAGTCAAGAAAGTGATTCCTTAACATGTTGTAGAAGAAAGTGAGGGACTGATGGCTCTGGTTAAAACCTGAGAAGGCTGCTGATCCAGGAGAAGGGATACTCTGATCCTTAACCTACTCTGTCTTGTGGGATATATTTATGGGGGGGGGGGAGGCTAAGAAATAAACCCGACACAAATCCAGAGTGGAGTCCATAAGACAGGTGGATGGCATAAGGAAGTCCTTATGGCAACTCCTGCAGCCAAGCTGGTGCCAGATGTCTTGCTCTGCTTTCTTTTGGACCATTTCAGTGAGTCTAAGAGAGGTGTCTTGTCATTCAGGCAGCCCAGGACGTCCATACTCACTCTCATGTTTGCACCCGGGGGAAGTAATTTTGGTGCTGCTAATGAAGCAGTCCAGGTGCACTCAATTGTCTCTTGAGACAGACAGATGCCAATCATCATCATCATCATCATCATCAGTGCTCTCTCTTTTAAAGAAAAATAGGTGCTAGTACTCACCATGAAGTTGCTGAAATAAGTGCCACACTTTTAACATTTGGGGGGAGGTACTGGTACTGTGTACCCTTGAGTATCCCTCCCCAAATCCGGAAGAAGAAGGAGGAGGAGGAGGAGGAGGAGGAGGAGGAGGAGGAGGAGGAGGAGAAGAAAGAATTTTTTGTCACTCTTAATCTACAGATCATCTCTGGACACTTGGGAGTACATACCATGCAAATATCTCACATAGTCTCCATATGCCCAATTGTTTCATTTCTATATCAATATTAACTCAGTTGTGGATTCAAAATTACATAGAAGATTAAATTACTCAAAGTATCATTTCATCTTCACAGTATAAGGGAGGGTGAAGGCATTGGAAGAGACAGGGAGAGACTCAAAGTGGAATCCAACACTTTACAACAACAAATGCACAGATATCAGTGTTTGGTACCATCACATCAAATTGTGTGATGATAACTTTAGAAGTGTCTAAATCTGTGCAGTTTGGAAATATTCAGTCTGCCATATTGACTCATAATGGCATCTGATGGTTTCCAAATGTATACCACAACACACTCCTCACTCCAGAAACCAGCATGCCAAATTTTGCGATGAAGTAATCAGTGCAGTTTGGAAAAGCTTGGCACGACATTTTTATTCAAAATGGCATCTGATGGTAACCAAACATGAAGTAAATCTGGCTTTTTCATCTTGAAAACTGTCATGCCAAATTGACATCAATGTCTCAGGAAGAGTTTAAATGCATAGGGAACAGATGGATGGAGAGATGGGCAGTACTTTAATCAGTTCTGAACTACAGTTGATTGTTGTTAGTAAAATGATGGCAGAATCGGTTTGGCAACATTTAAGAATAGTTACTAGAATAGTAGTTGCAGTTTGACGCTGAAATAGTTCTTCTTGGGAGCTCTGGCCTTTTATAAAACATGATGTGTTCTTTGACCTCTCTTTCCTATCAGGATAAGAAATCCTGCCTGGATGCTTTGTTTGGAGAGATTCCCAGTGAGCGCAGATGTCACCAAAGTTTAGTTAGAGAGACGTGGAACATATGAATGCGGTTGGCACTGAATATGGGATTTCAAGCACGTGCAAATAATTAGCTTGGTTCAATTGGAACAAGGAGAAATAATATTCCAGAAGGCAATTATAAAAGCTCACTCTAATGACTCTGGCTCCATTGCCCAATATTCAGTGCATACTGCTGTGTCCCTGGCACAGTTCAAGATCCCTGAGCTATGTCCAGCTTTGCTACCTAGGTAGTCAGCTGTACCGGACCGTGGTTACTTTGATCTGGGGCCTGGAAGATCAGAAAAAAGGATATGCATCTTTGAACCAAGTTAGACCCATACCGAGTTAGAAGAAAAATAGGGGCACTGCGTCAACATCAATATGTTGCTCTATCTATCAATATCTTAGCAACTTCCCATAGTTCCTTGGACATCAAGTTAATACATAGATGGTGTAGAATAGCAGAGCAATTGTACAAATTACTTTTGGATAGCGCAATGTTTAGGCAAGGTTTTTTTTTTTATAAAATATTTATTAGGGTTTTTTATAAAAGAAATACAAAGATAATAAACAGCATTGCTTTGTTTTAACAAAATTTCATAACTTCTTTGGACTTCCTCACGTCTCCCGCTCCTACTTACATCGTTAATAAATTTTTTCAAGCAAATTATCATCTTATTTGCAAATTTATAACCACTCAATTCAATATAGTGTAACAATTCTCCGACAAATTTTTGTTTCTCTTAATCTCATTTATCGTCAATTTCTGATCCAATTTAGTGATGGCCAATTGTTTATAACCAAGCATCCTTATTAACATTCGTCTAAATCACAATATTTTTGTAGATAAATCTTAAATTTCTTCCAATCTTCTTCAATCCTTTCTTCTCCCAGGTCTCGAATTCTGCCAGACATCTCCGCCAGTTGCATATAGTCCATCAGCTGCATCTGCCATTCTTCCAGTGTGGGTAGATCTTGGGTTTTCCAGTTCTTAGCGATGAGTATCCTTGCTGCCGTTGTTGCATACATAAAGAATGTTCTATCCTTCTTTAACACCTTCTGGCCGACAATACCCAGAAGGAAGGCCTCTGGTTTCTTAGTGAAGGTATACTTAAATACCTTTTTCAG
Organism: Podarcis erhardii; assembly: GCF_964252035.2. Lineage (NCBI taxonomy): Eukaryota > Metazoa > Chordata > Lepidosauria > Squamata > Lacertidae > Podarcis > Podarcis erhardii. The sequence continues at coordinate 80,163,361 of NC_138511.1, read as the reverse complement.
CTCATTATATATCATTTCCCAGAAGGCCTTCACTTTAGGGCAGGTCCACCAGAGGTGAAAGAATGTTCCTTCATTTTCTTTACATTTCCAACATTTATTATCAGACAAATGGTATATTTTGGCAAGTTTAACTGGGGTCATGTACCATCTGTATATCATTTTCATTACATTTTCCTTTAAAGCATTACATGCAGTAAAATTCAGCCCAGTGGTCCACAACCTTTCCCAATCCTCAAACATAATGTTATGCCCAATATCCTGTGCCCATTTTATCATAGCCGATTTAACCATTTCGTCTTGTGTATTCCATTTCAACAGCAAGTTATACATTCTTGAAAGTACCTTAGCCTTAGGTTCTAACAGCTCTGTTTCCAACTTCGATTTCTCCACCAGGAACCCTAACTTTTTGTCATTTTTAAACACTTCTTTAATCTGAGCGTAATGTAACCAGTCTCGCACCTTATCCTTCATTTTCTCCAAACTCTGCAATTTCCAATTGTCTCCATCTTGTTTAGGCAAGGTTTAAGTTAGAGGCAGACATGCCATCACTTGTGGTGGGACTGTCCAAGAATACAGTGGTGCCTCGCAAGATGAAAAGAATCCGTTCCGCGAGTCTCTTCGTCTAGCGATTTTTTCGTATTGTGAAGCAAGCCCATTGACGGCTTAGCGGATTAGCGCTATTAGCGGTTTGGCGGCTTTTAGCGGCTTTGGGCGGCTTATCGGCTTATCGGATAAGCAGATAAGCGGCTTAGCGGCTTAGAAAAAGGGGGGGGAGAGGAAAAAAAACCCGCAGGAACTCGCAAGACATTTTCATCTTGCGAAGCAAGCCCATAGGAAATTCGTTTAGCGAAGCACCTCCAAAACGGAAAACTCTTTCGTCTAGCGAGTTTTCCGTCTTGTGAGGCATTCGTCTTGCGGGGCACCACTGTAGAAGTTTATGGTGTGGGAATGTTCAGGGGTGCAGGAGAGGATATATTGACTAATTATATCCTTATCCAACTTGTGCTAACAAGTTCCCGAAATATCAGCAGAGTTTATGACATTTCCCAACGGTAACGTCTGCAAAGATTCGCTAGTTTTTTGACTGGACCATAAGGAATAGAGTTTGGTGACATCAGATTTTCAACATTGTGATGTATCACCAGCCACACATTAGGATCTGGAGATACATCACAGTTTTAAACACCAAGCTGCATTTGACCCAGCCTCGCAAGGAGCCTGGCTGAAACTGCCCCCACTCTCACTGAGGAAGTGGAGGTGGCTTCACCCCAGCACCTCAATGAGTCAAGAATGACACAGCTTTTTTTGCGCTGCTGAGCTGCAGGGTGCAAAGGCTCCCACCCCCAGCTGAGCAAGCCGCAATGTCCCTCTGGCTTGCACGCCAGCTGGAAGCACAAAGGAGCTCCTGCCCCCCCCCAGATGAGCTGAAATACACTCGGAGTCCTGTAGTGATTTCATGCTCTTTATTGCAGCTTCTAAAACAGTGATTGAATTGCCCCCCAAACCTCCCAAACCTCAGGCTATTATATACATTATTTACACAATGAGTCCTGTCTGATTGGCTGATTCTGCTTCCCTCCTGGAGCCTGATTGGTCTTTTCCCGTGAGCCAGCCAGTTGTTGCATTGTAGGATCCTACTTGCCTGTTGTTCTAGGGCCCAAACTTAGTACATAAACCCCTCCTCTCTAAGTTCCCATTGCTCCCAGAAGGTTAGGATTCCTAGTTGATGAAGTATGCTGGTCACCTACGTATGCTTTGTGGTCTTGGGTGTCTCTTAGTAGGGGTTCCTGGTTCTGGCTCTTGCTTTGGGGCTGCCGGCTGTGATGGAGCCGTTGGGTCCGGTGCTGCTGGTCCACTCAGTCATGGAACTGGTTCTTGTGGCTGCTCAGCCTCAGGGGTCACTTCTGGACTTCCTAGTTCTGCATCCCTTACCCGCTTCTCCTGCTCTATGGGCCTCACCCTTCTGCTATCCCCTTGGGATTCCTTTGTCCAGCCCTCTTCTCTGTCCCCCCCCCCCCCGGGTTTCACCACCGTAGTTGAGCGCAGTGGCGGTCAAATGCAGCGAGGTGCTACTCCCAGTCCCCTTGGTAGACTAGTGTATACTGGTAGCTGGTGAGGAAAATCGACCACCTGAGGTGTTGCCGTGTTGTGCCTGTGTGTGGGGGAAGCCAGCTGAGCTGAGCTGGAGCCAGTTGGAGTTTTGCCTAACGTTTTGAGGCAGAGAGAAGCTCACTGGCAAGGATCTCATCTTCAGGACCGGGTGCCGGAGGAGCTGCTGTTACGTGAGTAGGCTGAGCCCCGGGGGAGAAGATGGCAGATGGCCAGGAGTCATATTCCGTCCTGTTTGAAAAGCTCACAACCCAGTCCTGGGATATCTGGGTTAGAAGAGTAAGGGGGTGGTTTTTGGCCACAGGGCTCTGGAGTATAGCCCAGAAGGAGCCGGCAGCACCCACGCCAGTTGCTGCTGAGGATGACGCAGCAGGCATTGAGGCTGCTTTGCTGGAGGATAGAGAGCTGAGAATGCAAAGGGAGCTCTGCATGTTGAAAGCAAGCGTGGACACTTTGCTGTTGCCCCACTTGGAGGGCGTTGAGTCGGCTCAGGCCGCCTGGCAGGTGCTGAGGAGTCTGTGTGAAGGCTCAGCAGGAGACCAGGGCCGGGAGAAAGCCGAGAGCCCAGAGGGGGCTGCTGGTCATGTCCCTGAAGTCACAACTTCAAGGAGAGCTGCAGACAAAGTTAGGGGGGCAGAGAAGACCAAAAGCAAGTTTGTAAAGTTTTCCACTGTGTGTGACGAGGAAGAATGCCGTTTCAGAGGGGGCAGAGCTGGCACAGAGAGCCCATCTGGTTGCAGGGGGGGGGGGGCAGGCCAGCTGGAGGCCCAGTTCAGTTTTTTTCCCACTCGGCGATGCTTTGTCTGCAATTCTGTTTACCATTTGCGTCGATCCTGTCCGCGGAGAGCCAGAGAGGCTGAGCAGGATGTCTCCAAGGTCGCTTCCCGTGGCAGCCAGTCCAGGAGAGGGGGCCAGCATGGGAATGCGCAGGGAGGATGTGACACAGGAAGTGTGGAGGATGGTTCTTATCAATCAATCAAACCTTTATTGTATTAGCATACAGCCATAGCAGGATAAAACAAAAATGCTGGAGACAAGCAACCAAACAAAATTCAAAGCCATATTACTGGGGTTATCACATTTAAATTACCCTAAGACAATAATGTAAAGATTTAGTTGCCGGCGCCGGGAATCTAGAATGCGGATATATATAAAGCATAAAATGGCCCCAAAATAGGCTCGGCACATAAGGTTAGAAAGGTAATAAAGAGTTAAAACAGGTCCAGGTCTAGGACACATTACCCAGTCAAAGTAGCCCTGAGTTTCAAGGCCTGCACTATAAAGATTGCCACCCCACGTGAAACTTGGGGATTTGCGTCCACAAGAAGCGATTTCAAACAGTCTTCCTTAGATTTGATGGTGGACGGGATCAGGAGGAGGAGCTTAGTTCTTATTAGCTCATAAATAGGGCAGTAGAAAAAGAAATGTATGAAGTCCTCTACTTCATTCATTGTGCATGGACATAGACGCTGAGTAATAGGGGTCTTAGAGTAAATCCCCTGCAGGAAGGCCGTGGGTATAGAATGGAAACGGGCCATGGTAAACGCTCTTCTCAAATTGGGCTCTGTCAGGTCTATCAAGTAGTTGGCAAGAGATCTTACCACTTTCACTTTAGGGAGCCACATGGAGAGGTGAGCTGTGGTGGACTGTGCCCAGTCCATGGCCTTGTCTCTTGTAAGAATCCAGGCCGGATTTTATGTTGATCCCAAGCTTTTTTTTTTTAATAATAATATTTATTAAAAGTTTCCAATTATAACAATATATAAAAAAAACAAAACATCCAAATTTAAGATCTTATTTTCCATAACATCTTTCCAAGACTTCCCCTCCCCCTCTTATATTCCAATTCTTACAAATAAATTCAGCAATTTATTATCCCAAATTTTAACCTTATTATCCTTAGCCCAATTTAAAAATATTTTCCCATCTCCTAAGATCGACCTATTCCCTTCCACGCGTTCCCCACTTTAATATACATAATAGATTAAAATATAATAAAATAAAATATGATTTTACACCCTTTGGATTCCAAATTTCCCTCCCCCTTTTCCTGGTTGCGTTCCCCATATTTATCAACATCTGATGTCTTCCTGGAGCTCCCACATTTATTTAATATGTTGATCCCAAGATGACAGCGTGTCAAGATCTGGGAGGGAGTAGCGTGCAGTAATAGTCTCCATGGCCTTGGACCATTTATTGCTATGAGTACAAGTTAAAAAGGCTTGCCTGGCTAAAAGGGAACCTGGGGCTTTGATTAATTTACAATAAAAACTAATAATGTGGGCTCTCGCAACAATGGAGGGGAGGCCCAGTTCTGTTCTTAACTGTGCAGCAACCGAGCCCTTGGGGAGACCCAGTACCTTTCGTGCAAAAGAGTTTTGTAGACTCTCGAGCCGTTGTAGTGTTTTTAAATTCCACCCCCAGATTTCAACCCCATACAGTAACATCGGGAGGACTTTGCTGATAAATGCTTTTCTGATTGGTGGAACCAACTGGCCGCCTTTTGCATAGAAGAATTTCTCCAAGGCTTTGATGGGCAGCCAGGATGGACATATTTAGGTGAGCTGACCAGCTAAGCCCATGCTGAAAAGTGGTTCTTATCTAGCCTCCATGGCAACGCTAAGGGACAACTCCAGTGAGGGCAGAGTGCTGCGTTGGATTATAGACTCAGGAGCCAATCACCATCTGATGCCTAGTGGTGAAATGTGGAACTGCAGGGCTGTTTCAACTGGGAAAACAGTTGTTTTTGCTGATGGTTCACAGAGACTTTTGACAACCGTTGGAAATGTGTTTGTTTCTTTTTTACAGGCAGAGCTGGAGGTCTACATTGTGCCTGGAATGAAATGTTCTCTTTTATCTGTATCTTCTCTTTTACAGGAAGGGTACAAGGTTTGCTTTGAAAATAATGTCTGTTCTATTTTCAGGGGTGGGAGACAACTGGTCAGTGTTGCATGTCAGAACAACCTCTTTGTTCTGGAGACACCTCTGGAGGGTAAGGGGGATGCTGAGGAAGCGCAGGCGAAGTGTGCAAACGTTCCCACTCATGATTCATGTGCTCATTTGTGGCCAGCCAATTCGCTGGGCTGATTTACGATGTTATTCTACTCATTAAAGACTATTGGAGATAAGAGAAAAGCCTGCTTTCAGTTTGATTTATTTTCCACACACAACAACAGTATTTCCCCGCTGCGTGAACTCTGCTAGGACTAAGCTAAGAAAGCTGAAGTTGTTTTGTTCGGCACGGACGGCCAGTGACGCAGCTAGGAAACGTGCCGGACGCCATGTTATCTCACACGACTCTTACATTAACACTCAATGCTCTACGCTCTACAAACACATTCCAGTCAGAAGGCCATAAATCATTATTCCCGTGAGAGAGCTTGACCAATCCTAGAGCTGTCTCCAGGCCTCTATATCTCCAGGCAGATTTTACTCCTTTACATTGCCTTGGCTGTTGGCCAACTCCTAACTGACTCTGTGTGAAGCTGCACGTATTCAAAATCCCAACATGCCCATTCAAGAAATCCTGAAATTTATTTACTCCCTTCACGATTGCCAGGCCCCCTTTGTCTATTTGCGAATAATTCCTCTGGAGTGGAGAGGGTCTGGGAAAAGTAAGCTACTGGCACCTTTCTTTCATCCAGAAGTTGCAACCTCTCGTCAAAGTGCTCCAGGACTGAGTTTGAGACAAGCAGATCTTTGACTGCTTGAAACACAGCCTCCTGGCACTGCCCCCACAAACAAGGGGCCCACTTGTCAAGCAGTCTGTGTAGCGACTCCACTACCACTGCCTTGTGGGGTAAGAAGGCATGGTAAAAGTTCAGTTGTCCCAAGAAAACCTGGAGTTCCACCTTACACTTAGTTGCCGGGGTGTCGCAAATAGCCTGCACCTTGTTCCCAGTTGGGTGGACTCTATCTGTGTCCACTATAAATTCTAGAAAATCCACCTAGAATCCACCTAGCAGACTCTTCTCCCGCTTCACCTTGAGGCCAGCAGTCTGGAAATGGTGCAGGATGGTGCAGAGTCAGTCCCCGAACTCCGCCGGCATGGCCCCGGTGACCAACACATCATAGAAGAAGGGGGTGATGCCGGGAGTTCCTTTGAGGAGAGAATCCAGTCAATTTTGGAATATGGCTGGCACCACGCTGACACAAAATTGCAGACACTTGACACGGAACACACTCCTATGAATTACAATCATCTGTGCCTCGGCGGTGCCCTAGTCCACTGGCAACTGCTGATAGGCCTGGGCCAGGTCCAGCTTGCCAAAACTCTTAGACCCCGCCAGGGTGGCGAGGACATGGATGACCACTGCACCGGGTATGTATGAGCCGTAAGGGGCTTGTTTATGGTACATTGTAGTCTGCGCAGATGTGGACTGAGCCATTGAGCTTGACTGTTGTGACGATTGGCATTTACCAGGGGGCATTAGACTCAGGCTCATCACAGCTATCTGCCAATCACCAATTCCCACCACCCTTCTGAGTAATACCCCTCCCCACCTTCTCACTATATAGAAGGGTCTGGTGACTTCTGTCTCAGTGTATCTGAAGAAGTGTGCATGCACACAAAAGCTTATACCAAGAACTAAATTAGTTGGTCTTTAAGGTGCTACTGGAAGGAATTTTTTTATTTTGTTTTTACTTGTATAGTAGCAGTTTGTGCCTGTTGATGTGAAAGCAATCAAGCACCTTGGGGCATCTTAAGCACGAGAAGCTGAAAAGAGAGACCCAGTCTCAAAATGCTGAAAAATGTTGACCCAAGACAGTTCAGCCTAAAGTTCAGCCTAAAAAACTTCTATATGCACAAATTAAGCTGTTATAAAGTGCATCTAGCCTCAGAGGTATGGGTACAATTAAGTTTCTGCACCGTGCACATTGTAGTTATTAAATACATATATTCAGTGTTGTAACCAGATCATTTGTCTTTCAGAAACACAAAGTAATTTTGACAGATAGTACACGTCTTTCATATTCAACTTGGCATCAGGGCCACTTCAGCTTCGGGGCAATACGTAGGAACAACTGCATCAGTAGAGCATAGGAAGGTATCCAAATGGAGGCTTGAAATTCTCAGAAACCTCACATATAACATGGGAATTCAAAGATCGTTCAGACAATTGGATGCACATTCCATGTAGATTATCTGGACCCCTCTTCCACTCACTCCCAGCATTCATTTCGTAGCAATGAATGTCACTTAACACATTCACAGCCCTCCTGAAGATCAGTGCATAACTCAAACCATCTTCTTATACCAGCACTTGACTTCTCTGGGACTTAACCTGTATCCCCACATTTGGGCTACTCTGCATGCACAATGTTTTCCTTACTATCAGAATGGCCATTCAGTGTGTCAATGCATGTCTAAGTTGTGCACAGTTATTTCCAGACTTGTGGTTGGCACTTCTGAATGATTTTCCCAGCGCCTCTTATTACTTGTGTATTTGCCTTGGGTTGCTATATTTTAAGAAATATAACCTTACCACATAATTAATGGATACATCATATAAGACAGTGGAAGACAAGTTTTTCAAATAATTAAAATGATAATCAGAGAAAAACCAGGTGACATAACAGGGTTATCATATTGTTGAGAGACTGTCATAGACAAGTCTATTGACCCAACATGTTGGAGGAATATTTAAAGTAAACTGTCTATGAAGATGGTCTCAGTCCAAATTCAAGAATCTGCATTCAAAAGCATTTCTGAGAAAAAATAATAGCTTCTGCATGCTGCTTTGCATGCAGAAGACGCCTGATAGGAATCCCAAAACCGCTGTACAGTATAGGGCTGGGAATGTCCCATTTCAGAAACATTCCAGTTCCAAAATTATACTGCAACCACTGAAGGTATCCATCCCCTCACATCTAACCACCTAGCATAGTTAATGGAGCATAGAGACTGTAAGCCTACAAAAAAAAAGTTTAGTTGGCTAGCGAGATTCATATGGGGGTAAGCAGCCTCTGACATCAACTGGACGTCATCTCCTCAATATTTTCACAGGCTGAAAAGCTTCTCTGCTACTGCAGTAGATCTGTAGAAAGATGTCCTGCAACTACAAAAGGGCTTCCAATCTCCAAGTAACATTGAACTCTCTGTATGCTCTCTTTCATGAACAAACATAATCTAGAATAAAACTGAGCTCTTTAACCTTTAACAGTTGTGCAAAGCTGGGCATTTCCAGAGTTGTACCTTTCATGACAACCCACCCTATTCCCCTGGGACAGCCAGGAATCTGCATATGTTTGCAAGAAGCATGCTGTCATGTCTATAAATACACCAATGAGACCAGCAACAAAATGTTGGCAGTGCTGCTCTTCCTCAGGAAGGCCGTTCTCTCCCCCCCCCCCCGCCCCACTTTACATCTTTCTAGTTCAACTGACACACAACATTCTGGGCCTACTGACATGCTCAGTCCTCATTGGGCTCTTTGGAGTTCGGGTGTTTGGGTGTTATTGTTTCCTTTGCTCTTTCTTCTCCTTAGTTTTGTTTTTTTAAGATGTTTTGTACAGTGGTACCTCGGGTTGCATACACTTCAGGTTACATACGCTTCAGGTTACAGACTCCGCTAACCCAGAAATAGTACCTCGGGTTAAGAACTTTGCTTCAGGATGAGAACAGAAATCGTGGCGGGGCAGCAGCAGGAGGCCCCATTAGCTAGAGTGGTGCTTCAGGTTAAGAAGAGTTTCAGCTTAAGAACGGACCTCCGGAACGAATTAAGTACTTAATCCGAGGTACTACTGTACTTCTGCACAGCAGCTAATGGGACATGGAACAGTGTGGTGCATATCATCTGCTTTTAGGTCATGTGGAACTGCACCACAGCCCAGGACATTTCTTCAATCAGTTTTGAAATTGCAGATACAGTATGGGATGCTAGTAAGGCTGTGTTAAGAGGTCTCCTGATACAACAAAACTCTCAAAGAAAAAAGGCTAAGGAAAGGAAGAAAGAAGAATTAATCCTTCAACTGAAAGAATGTGAAAAAAATATGATAAAAAATCCAAAAGATGACGGCCATAAGCAACAATATAAAATGCTCCAAACACAATATTCAACATTAATAAGCCAAGAGGTTGAATGGGGAATAAAGTTAATGAAACAAAAGTTTTTCGAATCGGCAAATAAAATTGGAAAACTTTTGGCGTGGCAACTGAGAAAAAGAAGAAAATGTAGCATTATAAACAAAATAAAAGTAGAAGAGCAAGTTCTGGAAGATCCTAATGTAATAAAAAAGAACTTCCTTAAATTTTATGAGAACCTATACAAAAGAGAAGAAGAAGATTTAACGAACATTATAAAATACCTAGAAGAAAATAGTCCCAAAAAAATAACAGAAGAAGAAAGAACCGCCTTAAACAGACCCATAAAAATAGAGGAAATTTGAGAAGCGATCAAGAGAATGAAACTAGGAAAAGCCCCAGGACCAGATGGGTTATCAGCTAAATATTACAAGGTCCTAGAGGAATATATAACACCAGTACTATGTGATGTTATGAATGAGATATTAAGAGGAGGAAAAATGCCAACATCTTGGAAAGAAGCCTACATCACGCTGATCCCGAAACCAGATTCAGATAAACTTAACATTAAGAATTACAGACCGATTTCTCTACTGAATAACGATTATAAAATTTTTGCAGACATAATGGCCCATAGACTTAAAAAGTGTTTAATTAACCTTATTCACAGTGATCAGGCCGGCTTTCTTCCTAATAGACAAATAAAAGACAACATCAGACACACAATAGACATTATTGAATATCTAGAATGTCATAATGAAATTCCTGCCGCTTTACTGTTCGTTGATGCCGGGAAGGCTTTCGATAATGTTTCTTGGGGTTTCCTAATAAAATGCCTGGAAAAAACAGGGATAGAGGGCACATTCCTAGAAGGAGTTAGAGCAATATACACACAACAAAGAGCCAGATTAAAAATAAATAACAACCTGACAGAACAGTTTGAAATAGCAAAAGGTACTCGACAGGGGTGCCCTCTATCACCGCTGTTGTTTATCATGGTTTTAGAGACAATTACAAATAAGATAAGGAAAACCCCAGAGATCCGTGGCATAAAAATCGGCGTGCAAGAATACAAATTGAAAACATATGCAGACGACCTTATGTTGTCATTGGAAGAACCAAAGGAGAGCATCGGCAAAGCTATAAAATTACTGGAAGAATTTGGAAAACTATCGGGATTTAAATTGAACAGGGAAAAAACAAAAATAATGACTAAAAATATGAAAGAAGATACCAAAAATGAGCTTGAAAGACAAACTGGAATTAAAATAGCTAAAAAAGTAAAATACCTTGGAATTTGGATAACTATGAAAAATATAAATTTGATGGAAAATAATTATAAGAAAACATGGAAAGAAATAATGAAGGACTTGGATACATGGAATAGAATAAATCTCTCATGGTTGGGGAGAATGGCGGCGATTAAAATGAGCTTACTACCTAAATTACTCTTCCTATTCCAGAATATACCGATAATTAGAGGAACCTCAATATTCAAAGAATGGCAGAGATTACTTTCCAAATTTATTTGGCGGGGAAAAAGACCCAGAATCAAATTTAAATTGCTTACAGACCAAAGAGATAGGGGGGGTCTTGCGGTTCCAAATCTGAGGCTATATTACGAGGCCGCATGCCTTTGTTGGGTAAAAGATTGGATCGTCATCAAAAATAAAGAGATGTTAGACCTAGAGGGGTTTAACTTAAGATTTGGTTGGCACGCCTATAAATGGCGAGACAAGGGAAGGGTCCATAAAGGTTTTTCTAACCATATCTTCAGAGGGCCACTACTGGAAGTCTGGGAAAGGAATAAAAAATTGCTGGAGCAGAAAACACCCTGGTGGCTATCACCAATTGATATTTTAACAATTAAAAAATCAAACCTTGAGGGGGAACGATGGACATATGAGGACCTACTAACTAAAACAGAATCCGGGTGGAGGATTAGACCATATGAAGAAATAAAAAATAAGTTGACTGGTTGGATTCAATATCATCAAATAAATTCAATGTGGACGGAAGATAAAAAGATTGGAATAAGTGAGAAAAAATCCAGATTCCAGATTGAAATAATAGAAAGTAAAACAAAATTACTATCAAAAATGTACAACCAGTTGCTTGAGTGGGACACCAAGGACGAGGAAGTAAAGGAGGTGATGGTGAAGTGGGCGGTAGATCTAGGGTACAATATAGAGTTTGATAAATGGAAGGCTTTATGGTGTAAAGATATGAATTATTCAGCATGCACGACACTCAAGGAAAATATGTACAAGATGATGTACAGATGGTACATAACGCCGATAAAATTGCATAAAATTTATAGAACAGGTGATAAATTGTGTTGGAAATGTAAGAATAAGGAGGGCGAATTCCTCCACATGTGGTGGACGTGCGAGATTCTCAAGAAATTCTGGGAATCTATTTATAATGAATTAAAAAAAATTCTTAAATATACGTTCGTCAAAAAGCCTGAAGCCTTCCTGCTGGGGATAATTGGCAAGGATATTAAAGAAGAAGATAGGACCTTTCTTCAATATGCAACAGCGGCCGCTAGAACCCTCATAGCACAGTACTGGAAAACACCAAAAATTCCAACATTAAAGGAGTGGCAATTTAAATTATTGGACTATTCAGAATTGGCAAAATTGACACAGAAAATAAGAAATCAAAAACGTACAAAATTTAGTAATGAATGGGATAAATTTAGAACATATATGGAAATAGAGACAAGGGGAAAATCAAAATGTTAATTAGAAATATATATGTATCCAAAAAAAAAAAAAAAATAACAGTAGGCATGAGATAACGCTTACTACGTTATAAATTTCATTTTGGAATAGATACAGCAGATAGATAACTAAGATAACATTATCCGAAATCGAGATAAAGGGAAGTCGATCAATGTTGTTGTAAAATTAATGTTAAGTTGTGTTGTTTATGTTGTAAAAAAAAAAAAGAAAGAAATTGCAGGGTTCTCTTTAGGCAAGGGGATGTGGTTGTTGCACGTCTACCGCCATTTTAGAGTGGCAGCAAAGTGTTGCAATCACAAGCCTTGTTATTTCATTTTCATAATTTCATTTACAGATAGGTAGCCGTGTTGGTCTGCCATAGTCAAAACAAAACAAATTCCTTCCAGTAGCACCTTAAAGACCAGCTAAGTCAGTTCTTGGTATGAGCTTTCGTGTGCATGCACACTTCTTCAGATAATTTCATAATTTCATGTTAAGGCGTTTTTTCCTCACATGCTTGTGTTGTTGGTGTTTGCCTTCAAACATTTATCAATAACTCCACATTCCACCCCTGTAGAACCATGTACGTTTTGTGCGTGAGATTTGATTCTGGGAGGCTGTCTAGTCTAACATCCTATCCAAGGCAGGAAAGCCAACATTAGAGCATCCACAACAGATCACTGTGCAGCCTGTTCTTGAATAGCTCCAGATTTAGGGCATAGGGATAAGATTCATACTGAAGATGGGGTTCGAAGCAGCTGTAAGGCATTAGCTTGGTTCCATTCAAAACAGTCTGGCTAAGGGAAGCCACCACCAAATTATTATAATTATATAATCTCACCAAACAGATCAAGTGTCACAAATTATCCTCTCTTTCACAACGATCTGATGCAGTTAGAACAAGGAGGGTCAAAGTTCCAGGAAATGATTTCATCTGGTCTCAGTAATGACTTTGGAGTCATTGTCCAATATTCATGACACAACACTGTGTCCCTGGCATCCTCCAGTACCCCTGAACTATGTCCAGCTTTACCACATGAGCACTTAACCTGAGCTGTGCCTTTAGGCATTAGCTACATTTTGATCTGGGCCCCTGAAGACCAGAACTTTGCCATGGAACTAATTTTGTATTCCCAATAAAGTTGGACCCCACACCAAGTGAGAGCAAAGATGGAGGCACTGGTTCATAGTCAACATATCTCTTAATCCCTCAATAAACTACTTCCCATGGACCTTGGATATTCAGGTAATGCATAGGTGGCATAGCACACCGGTGAACTTCTCCCCCATTAATTTTGAATAGTGTCAATGTGGTGGAGGTATTCCAGTTATAGAGAGACATACCACCATTTGAGATGAGGATGCCACAGAATACATTTTTTTGGTTTTGTGTGAAGAATATATTCAATAATTTTAATATTCTGTCGCAGTGTTTCTCAACCTGTGGGTCCCCAGATGTTGTTGGACTCCAACTCCCATCATTCATAGCCAGCATGATCAGTGGTCAGGGATGATGGGAGTTGTAGTCCAATGACATCTGGGGACCCACAGGTTGAGAACCGCTGTTGTATAGGAACAAATTGATTTTACCCCACAGTTGTGTTTCCTTTCATACTTTACATGGTTTAAGAAGTCTCTTAAGAGAACAGATCACTTTCTATACTTGCATGATGCATCAAGATTATTGGTTGTCCAAATGTGGAGGAAATTACATGTTTGGGGAAGAGACCAAATGTATGAAAATGTATGAATATTGAATATAACTGAGAAAATAAACCCTAATGTAACAGTGCTGAAAAGAAAGAAACAACAGATGCATTTTATGCCATCCTGTGGCCATTTACTTCGTAACCTAACTAAAAGCACCTAAGCAATGTGTTATCAGCAGAATCCCCACAAATCTGGATGTCGTCACCTGCTTGAGGCTTCAGTTGAAGATGACCACACTCTGGATGGATGCTTCCATACAAGGCTGATGAAATAACATAGAAGAATTTTGTTGAAAATTTAAAAGAAGAACAAATGTTTGAAAAAGATGGATACTTATGTGGTAGCTGGAGAGATTGCAGAAAGGATGGGGTATTCTGCTTTTGTGTAGCTGCTTAATGTTGTTGTTTCTTTGTTATACATTTATAAAAGCCAATAAAATATACATTGTTAAAAATGATTCAGGTATCAGAAAATAAAAAAGGTTTCCAGTTAATAGAGAAATATAATGCATAAAGATGATGTTGTTACTAAAGATGGGTAGTGAAGCGGATGTCAACATCTAGCTTTATTCAGTTAAAGGCAACGTGGCTAAAGGCAAGCAGATCAGATGACTCAATGTATCTTGACTCTTTGCCAGCAACATGATGCAATTGGAACAAGGAGGAATGAAATGGCAGAACCCTGGTACCTGTCTATAACCCTGAGCAATGCCTAGTTTTACCACCTCAGCAGTGCTTTTTTCTGGGGCCTGGAAGATGATAAAAAATATGTTCTCTTTCCAACCAAGTTAGAAACCACATAAAACAAAAGCAAAGGCAAAGACAATGGCTCATGGTAAATGCACCCTGTTTTCCAATAAAAACCCATGATCCTTTTTTTAAAAAAACACCAATAAAATAAAAGACTTTTAGGAGTCCTGCTGCATAAAAAAATAATGTCTGAAAGGAGGATATTGTATGTTTCTATACCCATTGCATTAGGAGGGTAGAAATGGGGCAAGATAAAAAAATAAATAAGGGGTTTTCGGTAGGGCATCTTTTTCATTTATAATTTAGGAACCACGAATTTCATCAGAGGAAACAAATTGTATGTGGAAAATGTAGTCTAAGGTTTCTAATTCTGATATTACTGGGGAAGCCTACCTTGTGAGGAGTAAAGTAGGCTTTAAGTTGGCCTTCTACCTACCTCCTGAAGGAACTGCACACCAAAATAAATTTAATTAAAAAAACACAGGCTGTTGAAAATTTGATATAGTGCAAGTAGGGAAACATTTCCACAGACTCCCAGGCTCGTAAGGAAGCCACAGACTGTCGCTCCCCAACAATGGAAGTAGAAGAACCAACTCCTGGGTGAGCTTTGGCTGTAAATCGGAGGGGTAGGTGATGGCCACTACTTCCTCTCACCTCCAACCAAATACTCCAATGCCTAATCCCCAAACCTTACAAAGTTGTGACAATTTGTTACGATGTGGGCAAAAAAGCAAATGGCTGGTGCCAATTTGCAAAGTGGAAAAAATTCTTACCAGGCCTCTTCAACAGGCAACCAACCGAGGTTCATAGCAAGGTCAAAGGATTAAGAGCTAATCTTAGGGAGGGAAGTAGGGAGGGAGGGAGGAAGGAAGAACTGCATGAGCGGGAACCAGAAAAAAGGGGGGAGTCTCCACCCGCGGGCTGCTTAAATAGAGCACGCAACTCCCCCTGGCCAGCCGGATTGGTTGGCCTGGGGTGTGACATGGAGGGGACCCCCTAAGACGTGAGGGCTAGCCACACCCCCACCCATGGGGTGGACTCGTGTCCAGCCCGCATCTCCATTTCCCCGGGGAAGGGAAATGGCTTTGTCCTTTACTTCCACATACATATTTTTACTTTGTACCTCAACCTTACATCCCTATACCCCATTTGATTGCTTCACTGCCATTGGCTCATCCCACTGCTGGGCTGCACTAACGGCCTTTGAGTTAATTTGAAGCTGAAACCAACAATGTCTTCCTCAACTGCTGCCTTTAACATTGCCCAGTACCTTACACTTGACTGATTCAATGTGATGAAGTGTGATTGAGAACATAGCCTTGTTTGTGTAGTTTGTCGAGACTGCTCGCTCCATGCTGTGTGAGTGCTTGATTCTAACCAGGTCCATGGGCAGGCAAATAATAATAATAATAATTTATTATTTGTACCCCGCCCATCTGGCTGGGTTTCCCCAGCCACTCTGGGCGGCTTCCATAGAAACCAAAAATATACTAAAATATCACGCATTAAAAACTTCCCTGAACAGGGCTGCCTTCAGATGTCTTCTGAATGTCAGGTAGTTGTTTATTGCTTTGACATCTGATGGGAGGACATTTCACAGGGTGGACGCCACTACCAAGAAGGCCCTCTGCCTGGATCCCTGTAACTTGGCCTCTCACAGTGAGGGAACTGCCAGAAGGCCCTCGGCGCTGGACCTCAGCGTCCGGGCAGAACGATGGGGGTGGAGACGCTCCTTCAGGTATACTGGGCCGAGTCCGTTTAGGGCTTTAAAGGTCCACACCAGCACTTTAAATTGTGCTCGGAAATGTACTGGGAGCCAATATAGGTCTTTCAAGACCGGTGTTATGTGGTCTCGGCGGCTGCCCCCAGTCACCAGTCTAGCTGCTGCATTCTGGATTAGTTGTAGTTTCCGAGTCACCTTCAAAGGTAGCCCCATGTAGAGCTCATTGCAGTAGTCCAAGCGGGAGATAACTAGATCATGCTCCACTCTGGCGAGACAGTCCACAGGCAGGTAGGGTCTCAGCCTGTGTACCAGGTGGAGTTGGTAGACAGCTGTCCTGGATACAGAAGCCCGAGGGCTGGATCCAGCACAATCACCTTCTAAATCCGGCCCATGGATGTTCTGGGAAACAGCGTGTAGAATGTGTCCTTTTATTTAAAATGCATCTCTGAGTTATTTGTGGAGCATAGGAATCTGTTCATTTTTTTCCTCTTCAAAATATAGACTGGCCCCCCACAATGTCTGACCCCTGTCTTAGGCATTGAAACCAACTCTAGAGCCCACTTATCATCCCTTTTTCCCTAGGGAGGATTACCACTTCCCTGACAGGAGAATCAATCTTCCTTGTTGAAGCTGCCAGTACCTTCAGGCACTATGAAGCCATGATGAGTTAAGGGTTTTCTTTGATGCTGAAGGCTGAGGGCTACTCTTCTCAGCTGAGGGCTACTCCCTTGCTTACAGTCTTACCAAGTCTTACCAAGAACTATCTGATATCCAGACCTATCTCTTTCTCAGAAGACGAATCCTTTCGAGGAGGATATTTTGGGGGGTTTCTTTGCAGGTTGCATCTTGGTTTTGCCCTTGCCTTTATAGTCCCTTGATTCTTTCTTTGGTGCCATTACAATTTAAATTGTATGTTAATGATAAAGAAAAAAAATGCTTAGAGGTTTCTGGCAAGAGCTAATGAAATGAAAAATAATCAATTAAGCCAATTTCAACACTGAGATTTGAATTTCGCTATGTCCCTCTGCATCTTCTTGGCAAACACACAGCCCCCACTCCCAGACCTCACGGAACCATTTGTTCCCAGGTGTTGCCCACAGCATGAATCCTTGGCCTATAAATATCTCCAAGTAAAAGCTCTCCCTGTATCAGTTCTCTTCCTGGTCCATCTCTGAGTTTCCTTATCTTTCAAAAATGATGAAAACACTTCTGAGCCTCCTCTTAGCCCTGCCTTCTTCAGGTAAGTAGGAAACAATAGAATGGGATTGCTTTTGTCATCTTTTGATGACTCCAGAAATGTTTGCTGCTTGGGTGGGAATGTGAGAGAAGACAGGATATCAGCATAATAGAGAATAAGGACTGCTGGCTTACCAAGGAGAGTAAACTCAAGAGTTTAAGCACTTAAGCCTTGGTGACCAAGTATAGTTAGTTGCAAACATGTATTTCTGTGACAGAGGAATCTGATTAACCATACGAAGAAGTGAAGGCTACAGTTTCCAGGATACTTAGAAAAACCGTTCTATCTAGAATATATTATTATTTATTCATTAATATATGTATTGCTTTATTCCCAAATGGCTTCTGTCCTATTTAGAAAACAACAGCAACAAAAGAAATCTGCATCTTTGTTAAAATCCAGAATGATTAAAATATACATCATAGTTACAATATCCAATAAAAACCCCCTAACATATATACCACCCAGATTAAAAGGTAATTCATTCTCTCTCTCTCTCTCTCTGTGTGTGTGTGTGTGTTTGGGTTTCTATATATACATTCACACCAACCATTACCTGCTTCTCTAATATTGTTGCCCTTAGTAAGTGTTCTCTAAGCCAGGCTCCCTTCGAAGACAAGAGTGAAGTAATGGGGAAATGGTGTGTGAGTGAGAAAATCTCCAATACTGGAGCAGCAATGAGCATTTCACGTACAGTTCATAACTTTATTGCACTAGCCAAAGGCCAAGACAAACTTGTAGCAATGGTATTAATAAAGTAATACAGAGCAGACATCCATAATATAAGCCAACATCCATAATGTATGGGAGAGAAGATACCAGAGAAACCAACAAGCTTAATTTTACCTTGATTTCACATTAAACCTTACAATCACCAAAACAACTTATAGCAATCTTATCTAATTCATTTTCCTATTAATTTTTTCAGTTGGTGCATAGAGGGGCATTCTAAAAAGCCATTATTGTCTTACAAAAGAAGCCACACTATTTCTTCTCAGGTGTTGCTTTTGCAGAAAGCGATCTCTTAGGTTTCTATTTAAGGAGCACATAAATAATAATAATAATAATAATAATAATAATAATAATAATAATTTTATTTATACGCCACTTTTCCCGGTTCCAAAAAATGGGCTCAGAGCGGCTAACAACAAATTTAAAACACTTAATTGATGCAACCAAAACAGGATAAAATACAGTATAAAACATGAATAACAATAAATTCAGAATTCAAAAATCAATTTAGGGGGAAAATCCATCCAATAAACATTAGATGATCACCAGGGCTAGCTGGCTAAATTAGTCCTATTTGGGCCAGCGAGGAGACAGGGGGGAGTTTGACTCAGGCCCCCAGATTTCAGTGCTGTAGACCATTTCAGTAAGCACTTTGCTACAAAGTATCTTTAGGACAGCTTCATTCAGCTGCTCTCCCTTATTGTAATAGAATTTCATTTATGCTCCTTTGGTTTTTGGTGCTTTGACTTCAATATGACTCTTCCCAGAGAGGGTTTCCACTAACGAATACACCTAGGTATATTAATGAGCAGGTTTCTCTTCCACCAACCTCTACCTTCTTTCTGCAGCGGCATTTATTTCATGTGACTACTGTTATGAAATGAGTACCTCATGTGAAAAGAGCAGCCGTCAATCCTGCAATAATACTCAAATCTGTTCCTCTAGTGCTGTGAGTAGCAACATAGGTGAGCTGAATCTTCTCACTTACTCTTGGTCACCCCAAGGAATGACTTTCTTATGTAAATTAGCATTATTTAGTATTTATTTACTGCCTTTATAGCCCAAAATTTATCCAAGGAAATGGTTCTTCTTTTATGCATTTAACCATGTCAGGTTTATTATGCTGAGAGACAGGGACTCCCCAAGGTCACCCAGTGAGTTTCATGGCTGAGTGGGGATTTGAACCCTGGCATCTCAGATTCCAGTCCAACACTCAGCACCCATACTCAGCCACATAATCTTACTCTAGCATTTCTTTTCTCTTTCCATCACATGCAGGCTTCATCAGAGAGATCCTGGCATGCATCAGCCTGGGGTTGACTAACCTTTGGGCCTTTAGACATTTCTGGACTACCGCTCCCATCCCCCTCAGCCAGCGTGGTCAATGGCTAGAGATGATGCAAGCTGTAGTCCAGTAAATTCTGTAGGGCCACAATATTCAAAATAAAATAAAATACAAATTCATACAGTCAACCTCCCAGGGAAGGGAGAATGAAGCGTTATTTGTTCAGTCATGGGTATGTCGATCTTTGATTTATATGACTACTGAAAACAACTTTGCCACGGCCACTGTGATTTCATTGGACTTGTCATCCAGAAGCTATTTGATATAGTAGGCTTCAGGATGACCCGGCTGATTTACCAAAAGTGAAAATCAATAGTTCCCTAGCTTGATCACATTGTCCAAAATGCAATAAAATATGCCTCATACAGTCAACGTCCTGATAGCACACAGAGATCCTATTTTGGTAAGGGGTACCGCTCAGTCTGCCATTTAACACTTCTGATGGGAATACATTTAATCTGGCTTTGGTGAAAAGACACCGATATGTTGGTACAGACAAATTTCTGAGATATGCAGGTATTTGAAACTCGAACCCATAGTGAATTCCTACCGCTAATGGGCCACAGATAACATGAGATTGAGATTGGAGATCACTATGTGAATGTCCCAGAGCCTTTGCCTCAGAGATTCAAGGGTGGTATCATAGCCCAGATGGAATAGGAGAGAAGGTGGCATACCAATCGAAGTAGCTTTTCTAACCATAATTTTCATCCATGAGCTGGTAAACTCCTTGTTGTTTAGGTATGGAAGTAACCCCTGCCCTAGGCCAAAGACTGAGCTCTTGAGCCAGTATCTCAGGGCAGCCCACCATGCTTTAGTTGATAAAGGACATTCACCTGTTTCTGAACATAGTATTGCATTTGGAACCCAGTTTGGAACTTGTAGGAGGGACCGGAGAAACTTTTCCTGGAAGCCATCAAACCTGGAAAATGAGCCACTGAACCAGACTTTTGAGGCGCAGAGGAGTTGAGAGACAGAATTTGCATTAAATACCTTAATGGCTGATGGAACATAATGACCTCCCCTTGTATAAAAGAATCGAAGTTTAGCCAGTTTGTTTACCTCCGCCTTTTGATAGGCGGTCTGCCAATGATGTTTCCAGGACTTGGAATGATGGAATAGAAGCCCTAGGTCCTGGAAGAATTTGGTCTGCTCTACTTTGTGACCATCCAGAACCCATTTACTCAGGGAGAATCTCTTCTCAAACACCAGGACTTGATTTTTCATAATTGATGGATAACCCATTACCAGAGCAGTAGTCTGAGAATTTCCTTAGTTGGTAATTCAGGCCCGGTCTGGTTCGGGAGAGGATGGCTGTGTCATCCGCATACAACAAGAGAGGGTTCTTTCTCTTCCCTGTTTTTGGAAGATGGCCATCAGGGTACATCAAGCTTGCCTCTAAATCATTCAGAAACAAACTGAACAAAGTAGGTGCCAAAATGCATCCCTGTCTCACTCCCCTGTCCATCACAATATAGTCCGAGAGCTGGCCCTGCAACCCACACCTAACCTGCAAATTGCTTCCACAGTGCAGGGCTTTAATAAGATATAGGAGACGTTTATCCTTCAGTACTAGATGTAATTTGGACCATAGTTGGAATCTAGGGATGGACTCAAAGGCAGATTTCAGGTCCATAAAGGCCACAAAGTGTTTTCCATGTAGGGGCCTGGTGTACTTCTCGGCTAGGAGGGACAGCATTAGATAGTGGTCTGATGTTGAGTGGTTCTCGCGGAAAGCTGCCTGAGCTTCAGATAGTATATTATAGTGTTTTTTGTTTTTTGTTTTTTAAAAAAATTGTATGTGGGGGTGGGGGTGGGATGGATATTTGGTTGGGCTTGGGGAATTTTTTATTATTATTATTTTGATGTTTTTGTAATTTTTACATTTTTTTTGTTTGTATTGTTTTATTGGTTTTGTTTGTTTGTTTAAGGTGTTGTTTTGTTCTTAGGGGGAGGGGTCAGGGCTGCCGGGGAGTGGGCCCCAGCCCACAAAATGGCTGGGGCATGTTCCACAGGGGGGATGCACTGGGACAACTGATCTCAGTGGTCACGGGTAGGAGGAGGAGTTGTGGCGGATGTTCTCCTGGAGACACCTAGCTTGGTCGTCCTAGGGGATTTTAACACCCATGCCGACACAACTTTACAAGGGGCCGCTCGGGACTTCGTGGAAAGCATGGCCTCCATGGGGCTGTCCCTGAATAAGTCTGGCCCAACCCATAGCCGCGGACATGCCTTGGACCTGGTGTTTACCTCTATGGATGTTGGTGATCTGACACTAAGTAAAAGCGAAAGGAAAGAAGTGCCATGGTCAGATCACTTCCTGGTGCAACTGGACTTCTCTGCGACCCACCCCCTCTGCAGGGAGGTGGGACCAATTCGGATGGTCCGCCCCCGCCACTTAATGGATCCAAATGGTTTCCAGAGAGTGGTAGGGGATGCTTTATCCCATGTTGATGGCCTTTCAGCTGATTCCCTGGTGGCCCGCTGGAATGCGGAGTTAACCAGAGCTATTGACTGTTTGGCTCCGAAGCGCCCTCTCCGATTGCATGGAGCCCGGACAGCCCCGTGGTTTTCCACGGATCTGAGGGCAATGAAACAATCGTTGAGACGGCTAGAGCGCCGGTGGCGGATAACTCATTCCGAATCTGACCGGACACAGGTTAGAGCTCAACGTCGAGCCTACCAAGTGGCGATAGCGACGGCGAAGAATTTCTTCACCGCCTCTATTGCATCTGCAGAAAACAGCAGCAGGAGACTTTTTTCAGGTGGTTCACAATTTAGCGCAACCACCTGCAACATCAGGGCCCAGTACGGGCCACATGTTCTCCTGCAATGATTTTGCAAAGTTTTTTGCAGATAAAATCGCTCAGATTCGGGAAGAAGTAGACTCCACTGTGGGAGCAGGGCCGGGGCGGGAGAGTGCTAGAGTTCTGTCTAGTCAAGTTGAGTGGGATCAATTCCAATCTGTTACCTCCGAGGATGTGGACATGCTGCTTGGACGAGTGAAACCAACCACCTGTCTCCTGGATCCTTGCCCATCCTGGCTTATAAAAGCTAGCCGGGAAGGACTGGGCGATGGGCTTTGTGGGGTGGTGAATGCTTCCCTCCGTGAGGGAGCCTTCCCAGACCCGCTGAAAGAGGCGGTTATTAAACCGCTTCTTAAAAAACCATCTTTAGATGCGGCCACGATGGCCAACTATCGCCCAGTCTCAAATCTTCCATTCTTGGGCAAGGTGATTGAGCGAGTGATTGCCAAACAACTCCAGGCACGCCTGGAAGAAGCGGACCATTTGGATCCCTTCCAGTCGGGATTCAGGCCTCATCATGGGACTGAAACTGCCTTGGTTGCACTGGTTGATGATCTCCGGCGGGCTAGGGACAAAGGTGAGAGTTGTTTCCTAGTTCTGCTGGATCTCTCAGCGGCGTTTGATACCATCGACCATAACATCCTTCTGGACCGTCTTGAGGGGCTGGGAGCTGGGGGCACTGTCATACAGTGGTTCCGCTCTTTCCTCCTGGGCCGTGTTCAGAAAGTAGTGGTGGGGGATGAGTGTTCATCCCTGGGCTCTCACTTGTGGGGTGCCTCAGGGTTCTGTCCTCTCCCCCATGCTTTTCAACATTTACATGCAGCCGCTGGGAGAGATCATCAGGAGGTTTGGGCTGGGTGTTCATCAGTATGCAGATGATACCCAGCTCTACTTCTCTTTTAAATCAGAACCAGTGAAGGTGGTGAAGGTCCTGTGTGAGTGTCTGGAGGCGGTTGGGGGATGGATGGCGGCTAACAGATTGAGGTTGAATCCTGACAAGACAGAAGTACTGCTTTTGGGGGACAGGAGGCGGGCAGGTGTGGAGGATTCCCTGGTCCTGAATGGGGTAACTGTGCCCCTGAAGGACCAGGTGCGCAGCCTGGGAGTCATTTTGGACTCACAGCTGTCCATGGAGGCACAGGTCAAATCTGTGTCCAGGGCAGCTGTTTACCAGCTCCATCAGGTACGTAGGCTGAGACCCTATTTGCCTGCGGACTGTCTCGCCAGAGTGGTGCATGCTCTGGTTATCTCCCGCTTGGACTACTGCAATGTACTCTACGTGGGGCTACCTTTGAAGGTGACTCAGAAACTACAACTAATCCAGAACGCAGCAGCTAGACTGGTGACGGCTGCCGAGACCACATAACACCGGTCTTGAAAAACCTACATTGGCTCCCAGTACGTTTCCGAGCACAATTCAAAGTGTTGGTGCTGACCTTTAAAGCCCTAAACGGCCTCGGTCCAGTATACCTGAAAGAGCGTCTCCACCCCCATCATTCTGCCCGGATGCTGAGGTCCAGCGCCGAGGGCCTTCTGGCGGTTCCCTCATTGCGAGAAGCAAAGCTACAGGGAACCAGGCAGAGGGCCTTCTCGGTAGTGGCGCCCGCCCTGTGGAACGCCCTTCCAGCAGATGTCAAAGCCATAAACAACTACCTGACATTCAGAAGACATCTTAAGGCAGCCCTGTTTAGGGAAGTTTTTAACGTGTGATATTTTACTGTATTTTTGGTTTTTATGGAAGCTGCCCAGAGTGGCTGGGGAGGCCCAGCCAGATGGGCGGGGTATTAATAATAAATTATTATTATTATTATTATTATTATTATTATTATTATTATTATTATAGTCATTTAGAAAATTTGTCAGTTTGTTACAGAGAAAGCGGGCATACAGTTTTCCTATAATTGAAAGCAGACTGATTGGCCTATAATTAGAAGGCACATTTGACTGGCCTCTCTTAAAGATTGGGACTACTATTGCATGTTTCCAGCTAGACGGTACTTTGCCTGAGTTATTTACTATCGCAAAAAGTGCCACCAGAAGAATTAGCCACAAATTAGTCACCACTGCATTAACTAGTAGTCCACACTACACCAGAAGCAGTGAACTCTGCTTTGGTTTTGGTTTGCCTTCCATCATAAGGCAAGGTATTTAGTTAAATATTATTACAAATTCAATGCAGGCATCATTTTGGGCACCTACAAGTTCTTTTTCTCTTTGCTGTTATGTCAGCTGTTCCAGATGAGATATTATAACAGGAAAATGGTTTTCTAGCAACCCTATCTCTCCTTCTTTCATTACCTGAACTAACATCCTGTGAAAGAAGAGGTGTGTTATAATGTCATGCTCAGAGACCCCGTCACCTTCAAATTCTTGCAGGGTGGTAAGAACTCAGAGTGAAATGACTCTAAGACTAAGTCATGAATCTTTACTGGCTCTGAATTTTGGAGCAATTCATGGGATTGCTGGCTCAAGAGCAGCCACATCATCCTTTTATCCTGAGCATACTGTGATTTAAGCACACAATGATTCCTGGAACATTGGTCATTCTAGGTTTCAGCTTCCAGTTCTCTCTTCATCTGCATGCCCATCTGAGAAATCAAGTGATTTCCCCTAATACAAAGGAACTCTAGTTACAGATAGGTAGCCGTGTTGGTCTGCCATGGTCAAAACAAAATAAAAAAATTCCTTCCAGTAGCACCTTAAAGACCAACTGAGTTAGTTCTAGGTATGAGCTTTCGTGTGCATGCACACTTCTTCAGATACACAAAGGAACTCTGTTGGTTGTTTGAACTCATATAGCTGAGTGGCATTCAACTAAATCCTACTCAGAGTAAACAATTGAAATACCGCCCACTGTTTCTATGCTTGTTTTTTCTTAATATTTGCATATTTGTATGCACTGTTTGGTTGGAGAATTATGGATTTTGAAGGAGAATTGTGTTTTGGTTCATTTCTTGGTTCAAGAACTGTGCATTATATAGTTTTTCACAGAAGAAAAAAATGTAGTTAAAGGGAAGTATCATTAAAAATAAATATATTTGGAGGGAATTAACCAGAATTTTTTTGCAGATCTTGTGATTTATTTCCTTTTGTTCTTTTCAGTTCCAAATCATAAAGTGTCAACTTTCCGGGGATGTTCGTCTCCCCAAGGTTGCATCTCAGGTGATTACAGCTTCAGTGCAGCTCAAGGTAAATTCCTCCAGCTGAAGCAGGTCTGCTGCGAAACAGATGAGTGCAATAAGGAACCTGTCCACCGTGAGTATCTGCATCTCTGAAGGTCAAGGGCTTATAAAAACAGTGTGTTTTTCTGGCAGAAGATGCTGGGACATAGTTCTGCCACATTTGGGGGGGGGGTGCAGGAGGCCTTGGGGACCCCATCAGACCACCTCCTTTCTTAAGCTGATCAAATTCTTCCCAAGCTTGGGAAAGCAGGAATAAATCTGAAACAGGATCTTGCAACCCTGCTGTCTCCAATCCAAATCCACGTGGGCTTTGGGGAGGTGGTGGGAGCACTCTCAGACCCTGTCAGAGCATCATGCCTCCTGACCAAAGTTGAGCAAATGCTTCCCGGGCTTGGGGAAGGAGGCACTAGGCTATGACAGGAGCCAAGAACCCTACTGCCTCCTACCCAAAGCCACCCATCTCCAGCAGAGGGGGCTCGGTGTCAAAGCACTTGGGCCAGTAAGCCAATGACAGGGGTTTCCCCGGCTGATAATCAGTTTGCCACCCTTGTAGTGGGCAACGTAATTGTGCCAACTGCCTCTCGAGGCCAATTCACTTGGAATAAATTCTCAGTAGACATATGTAGAAGTGTTAGAAATCCTTTGGCATATCACTTTATTTTTTAAATTAAATTTATACAATCCTGGATTGTAAAATAAAAATAAAAATTAGAATTCCAAAAAGATAAAATTACAATAGAATAAAAGTATATTAAAACTATCACATTTCAAACAAGCTGTTGGTGGGGCTGAAGGAAGAGAAGTAGAAATCCGGAAAATCTAGGAATCACTCTCCCCCATGTGGATTCTGGGCCTGCACACTCCCTGCTTACACACACACACAGACACACACACACACACACACAGAGAGAGAGAGAGAGAGAGAGAGAGAGAGAGAAATTACCTCCAAGAGAATGCAGCTGTCTGTACATTCAGATACAGAGAGTTAGAATCAGAGAGCAGAGAGCTTGCCTGATACACTGCTACCAAGTGAGAACTCCAGAAAATCCACAAAACAATAGTGTGCATGACAAAAGGTGAAACACAACAATATTTTTTATAAATGCTCAGCAGATATGTCTGTCCTTCAAACTTGATGGCAAATGAGGGTTAGGGCTGCCTGGGACTGGCCCTAGCCAACAGAATGTCTGGGGCAGGTTACACAGGGGAGGATTCTCTGGGATGTCCAATCTCTGTGATCACAGGTAGGAGGAGGAGTTACGCTAAAGGCCAGACCATGTCAATACCAAAAAGGCAGGTTTTGTCGTTATTTGAAGACTACCCCTGCCTCCGGGTCTGGTCTTGACCGGAAGGATATTGGAATCAGCAAGGGAGACCCACATGAACTGAAGGTGCTGCTGTGCAATGCCAGGTCAATAGTCCGTAACACCACTGCCATCTATGGGGGACTTGACCTGGCATGTGTGACAGAGACAGAGAGCAACCCAGGTCATGTGGGCAGGGAGAGGGGGTTGCAGTGATTTTTAGGAAGTCATTAGCTTGGACCAGGCGTCCTATTGGGAAGACTCAGTTTTCCCAATGTTCTGGAAGTTGGGCAATAGGGGCAGGACAGGATTATTTTTGGTGTACCAACCTCGCTGCTGCATGAAGGATTCCCTGGCCGAGCTACTTCAGGTCATGGTGGATGTGCTCCTGGAGACACCTAGTTTGGTTGTCCTAGGGGATTTTAACATCCATGCCGACACGACCTTATAAGGGTCCGCTTGGGACTTTGTGGAAAGCATGGCCTCCATGGGGATGTCCCTGAATAAGTCTGGCCCAACTCATAGTCATAGACACACCTTAGACCTGGTGTTTACTTCTATGAATGTGGGTGATTTGACACTAAGTAAAAGTGAAACTAAAGAAGTGCCATGGTCAGATCACTTCCTGGTGCAGCTGGACTTCTCCGTGACCCTTCCACTCTGCAGGGAGATGGGACAGATTTGGATGGTCTGCCCTCACCACTTAATGGATCCTAATGGTTTCCAGGGAATGGTAGGGGATTTTTTTCTCCCAAGTTGATGGCTCATTAGCTGATTCCCTGGTGTCCTACTGGAATGCAGAGTTAACAAGGGTTACAGCTCAACGGGTTACAGCTCAAGGTTGAGCCTATCAAGTGGTGATATCAACGGCGAAGAGAACCTTCTTCACCGCCTCTATTGCATCTGCAGAAAACAGCAGCAGGGACTCTTTCAGGTGCTTGGGAATCTTACAGAACCACCTGTACCATTGGGGCATAATAATAATAATAATAATAATAATAATAATAATAATAATAATAATAATTGTGGACAGGATGCTTGGACAAGTGAAACCAACCACCTGTCTCCTTGAACCTTGCCCATCCTGGTTCATAAAAACAAGCCTGGAAGGGCTGGGTGATGGGCTCTGCAGGGTGGTGAATGCTCTGTGAGGAAGTTTTCCCAGCCCCGCTGAAATAGGCAGTCATTAAACCGCTTCTTAAAAAAAACATCTCTGGACCCAGCTGATATGGCCAACTATTGCCCAGTCTCAAATCTTCTATTCTTGGGCAAGGTGATTGAGCGGGTGGTTGCAGAACAACTCCAAGCATGCCTGGAGGATGTGGACTAGTTGGATCCCTTCCAATCAGGATTCAGGCTTCATCATGGGATGGAAACCGCCTTGGTCGTGCTGGTTGATGATCTCCGGCGGGCTAGGGATAAGGATGAAAGCTGTTTCCTAGTTCTGCTGGATCTCTTAGTGGCCTTTGACCATAACATTCTTCTGAACCATATAGAGGGTCTCTCATTTGTGCAGTGCTTCAGGGTTCTGTCCTCTCTCCCACGCTTATATTATCTATATGAAGCCACTATGAGAGATCATCAGGGGGGTTGGGCTGGGTGTTCATCAGTATGCAGATGATACCCAGCTCTACCTCTCTTTTCAAATCTGACCAGGTGAAGGTCCTGTGTGAGTGCCTGGAGGTGGTTGCAGGATAGATGATGTCTAATAGATAGAAGTTGAATCCTGACAAGACAGAAGTACTGTTTTGGGGGAACAGGGGGCAGGTGGGTGTGGGGGACTCCCTGGTCCTGAATGGGGTAACTGTGCCCCTGACAGACCAGGTGCGCAGCCTGGGAGTCATTTTGAACTCTCAGCTGTCCATGGAGGCACAGGTCAAATCTGGTATGCAGGCTGCCCGCAGACTGTCTCACCAGAGTGGTGCATGCTCTAGTTATCTCCCGCTTAGGTTACTGCAACATGCTGTATGTGGTCCTACCCAGAAACTGCAACTGATCCAGAATGCGGCAGATAGACTGGTGACTGGGAGTGGCCACCGAGAACATATAACACCAGTCTTGAAAGACCTACATTGGCTCCCAGTATGTTTCCAAAAACAATTCAAAGTGTTGGTGCTCACCTTTAAAGTCCTAAACGGCCCTGGCCCAGTATACCTGAAGTAGTGTCTCTACCTCCATCCTTCAGCCCAGCATCGATGGCCTTCTGACGGTTCCCTCACTATGAAAAGTAAGGTCACAGGGAACCACACAGAGGGCCTTCTTGGTAATGGTGCCCTGCGGAATGCCCTCCCATCAGATGTCAAGGAAATAAACAACTCTTCGACATTTAGAAGACATCTGATGGCAGCCCTATTTTTGGAAGTTTTTAATGTTTGAAGTTTTATTCTGTTTTTAATGTTCTGTTGAAAGCCACCCAGAGTGACTGGGGAAACCGAGCCAGATAGGCGGGATAGAAATAAAATATTATTATTAAAAATATATTTGTTATCACCATCATCATTAATGCAGGACACAATGTGCAGGTAGCATGTCAAGCTAGTGTCAGCAGCTACTAGAAGGCAAGAAACAAATCAAAATAAAAGTACAATAAAGAGAATGGGGAATGAGGTGTATCCATATGCTGACTGTAGGTTTTTATTTTGGTAGTTCCACCACGTGAAGATCTTTCCCCCAATGGTCTACAGTGCCCAGCCTGCTTCAGGATCACCAATGATACTAAACAAATGAATAAAAATTGCCAACGTGAGGGGTATGTCAGCTGCCTTGCCAATGAGACCAAGTGCATTTTCTATAATAGTGGTACTTCCATTATAACAGGTTTACCAAGTGAGTAATATCACCTGCTTCTGTCTCTTTCACATTTCCAGAAAAGCAATGACTGATATTTGTGCATAGCTTTGATTTCTTTCTCTGAGGGAAAGGGCAATGCTCTAGTCCTGTTTTGGATTCCAAACTATCGCCACATGAAGTGCATAACAACAAGAGGGGACAGGCTCACTCATGTGCAAGGTTTTACCTTGTGTAAGACTGGGGGGGCTACAAAGCACAGCAGACTCCTTACAGCACACCTTTGTCCTCTAATCCACAAGGAGGAGCAGAGGAGAGGGATACAGGGAAGGGTGCAGGACCAGCCAGCACATCACAGCTTCTCCTCACAGCAGTATGTACCATTTGGTGCTGGTCCAGAAGGACAGAACCACACACTTTGGCCAAACATTCAAAAGTAGAGGAGGCTGGGGAAAAGAAGGGTACCAATAGTGCACCTCTGTTCATATTTCCTAAGAAATAAGTTGCACTCTGTTAATTGAATCTTACTGCGTCACAAGTGTGCAAAAGAACTGCTGCCTTAGTCTAGCAAAATACATGGGGTGGGAGACCGGGACTTTTTTTCAGCCAGAATTCAGTTCTAGCAACTCTCAGGTGGGCGCCTTCGCCATTCTAAGAGAACAAGGGAGGCACTCATGTTGAGTTCCAGCACCTCTTTTTCTAGAAAAATAGCACTGTGGCAGAGGGTAACTTCCTGTTCACAATGCATCACCATGGTGTTAGCCAGGAAACCCAAATTCAAAGCTAGTGATACTTGGCTGTCAGATTAATCATAGACTGTGTTGGTTGAGCTTTAATAACCACAGTCATCCCTTTCCCCAAAGCCCCAATAAAGAACTCATGCAAAGGTTATTCTTTGTGTTACACAGAACGTCATCTTTTAATTCAAAGGCTCACTTTCAGAGGTTGTGCAACTGAAGATTTGTGTGCCCTTGATGGAAAACACTTAGGACACCGCAGCTTTCAACTGTATAACATTAAAGCAAAATGCTGGAATGCTGAGATATCCACAAAGAAAATCCACCTTGAAGGGTAGATACAAGACAGCAAAGCTCTCCTCCTTGTTAATTCCACCATTCATGGTAGCTGCAGAAGAAATTGGGAGCCTAGTGGTGAGAAGAGGAGCTCAGGCCTCATGGGTTTTCTTTTTCATAATTGGTGAAATTCATCATAAAAAAAAAATAAACTCAACTGGCACATTGAATCTGTATTCTGTATCTATGTTTTATATATGCAGAATGTGTAGAATGATGAGAAAGCACATTTGAAGTAAAATATGAGAATTTGTATGTTATTTTGTTCAGCCCCACTTGCATTGACCCTTACGGACAATATTTACACAATATTTTGGTTTATGCGTTCAAATAGGCCACAGCTTTATTGTTTACAGATGTGGGTGGTTTGGCTTAGGCATTGTGTGAAGCCAGCATATCTTGACTCGCACCCATCTGCAGGGTAAATCACCAATAGGGGGTGCCCTATGACTTACATCAAATAGGGACCCTCTGAGGGCTCCCCATTGGGGCAGTGACATTCCAACATCCCACGTCCAGGCATTGGACAGAATCCACACCCCCAGATCCCTCTAATAGGATACCCTTAGTGAGGAGAGGCAGGTGAAGGCTACAACCTCCCATCCATCCAAACAAAGCCTTACCCAATGCATAACCTTACAAAGTTGTGTTGATTGCTTCCAGGTAGGCAAAAAACAAATGGCTAGTGCCACCCAGCTGATCTTCTTTCCATTGATCTTCTTTCCTGACTCAAACAAATTATTTCATTTTCCTTTTTACACAAAAATTATAAAAGAAGCCAACTATTTTAAATTAATAATAAATGGAAATGGCAATCCAGATATTAAAGAAAATGCAGACAAGCATCTATTGAAAGTGATACTACATTGGCAAGCTCACCACAAGCAAGAATACTAGGGTGGGGGTCATAGCACAAGGGAGAACAAACAACAACAAACAACACAGGGGGAGGTCCATTGTCAAGGATGTAATCAAAGAAATAACTTTACCTACACCATATCTCATAATAAAAGAAAATGAATTAATTTAAATAAAAACAAAAATAGAGAAAGAGAAAAGAAAACATCAAGCGTAAAAGAAAAAGAAAAAGAAAAGCAGAGGAAAAAAAGAGAAGAGAAAAGAGAGAAATTAAAGGAACTTCCGATTTTATGTCTGTCAGAAGAAATTATCCACTGTTCTACTTCCTATGAGGTAATATTTTCCCAGTCCCCTAACCCAAATAGATCAATTCATTTTCCCTTTTCCACAAAAGTCCCAAAATGGTTTCATTATTATTATTATTATTATTATTATTATTATTAGTCAGCAATATATTTTCTCTAATCAAGCATAACAACTTTACCTCCAGTAACTCTCACAACCATTTCTCTTTATTCATTAATAATAAATCTTTTATCTTTATTCACAGTTGTTTCTCCACTATGATAATATATAAAAATAATATCCCATAGTTCTTTACTTATTATGTACTCATTAATTCACACCCACTTCTGTCCCGTCCATTCCCATTTCCTGTTATATTTGCCATGGATTTCCAACTTGATTTGCATTTTTTTTTCAAAAAAATATCTCATTTATGCTTTCATCTTTTTTCTAAGAAAAGTGTCACAGGTTTGATAGCTATTTCCACTAAAATCACTCCAAGTTGTATGCAGAGTCGTTTGTCACTCTCCCTGCCAGCTCAGGATGTCTCTTCACCTCTCTCTTCATGACTTCATTCCATTCCTCCAACATCAAAACTCCACCATATGACTGTTTCCACTCCCCACCCCCCTCTCCTGCTCTGGCAAGGCTTCATCCATTTTGTTCTCCAAAATCTCTGTGTGCTCTGTGTAATTCCATTTTCCATTTAATCTGTCTCTGGTCCCCTTTCACTCTCCATCTCATCAATCAAACCTCTAATTATTTTTGTTTGCTCATAAAGCAATTGCGGAAGGATGCCAACAGTGAATGGAATGTCAAACAATGTATTTGGCATACTGAATATTCTTGATCTTAGTTACAATTCATTCTCCCTCTTAATATCTTCACAGTCTCCACCTTAATGATTTCAATATCACATTTCTATCTTCATAACTTCTCAACTTTATCTCTTATCATACCACATTCTTGTTTCACAGAGGAAATGTGTACTGAAGAATAAAAATTATTTTCATTTGAGAAGCGCAGTGCACTCCTTGCTCCATGAGCCAGTAATTCCTTGTCGATGCAGAGTTTTAGGGCGAACGGGACCCAGCAGTTGTAGGCCAACCGGTGGGGGCAGTATATCATCCCAATGCCCCATCAAAAACCTCCAGAAACTCTTTGCAGATGGCGTCCATGTCCAGGTGGGAGCTGGTGCAGTTCACCCCGGTGACGGCTAGCCCCAGTGTATGCACTAAGGTCATCTAAACCATACATAGCAATCTTGATATATAGGAGTGAGCATTCTAAGAAAATCCAACCAAGATTTCATTGCACACCCATGCAGACTCCCCATATGAAATCACAATCTTCTCAGGACTGCTGGAGGGGCTATGGAAAAAGAGAAACCTTTTTCCACCTATACTGGGACTGCCCACGCTTGTTCAAATTCTGTCCAATGGTTTGTAAAGAAATGGAAAAAAAACAACAACAACCCCCATACCAAAATATTAAAAGGTCCCATTCCACCTTCAACAGAACTTTTATAAATACAGTTATGGCGTGACTGTTTGAAAGGTTTCCACTCTCTTGAATTCTTGGCATTAATTCTGCTGTCTGCTGGAACCCCAATTGCCCCCATATAGAAGATTTCTCAGAATTTGAGAGTTTGGGTTTCTTCTAAAACTATGTGGAGGTCAACATTGGTTGAAAATCATGAATTACTTGTTGCCAAAAGCTTGGAAGACCCTGAAAATTTATGGGCTGTTGGGTGGGTTTTTATCATAAATACAGGAAATACAGGTACCCAGGAATTCCTCTACATGGGAAATTTGGCTTTTGTATGGTTCTTAAGTACTTTTCCTCTTGGATATCTCTCCTGGATATACTGCACTGCTGTTTTCTACAACTTTTGGTTTTTCATATTGATTTGTTTGATTTTATTTTAGTTCAATAAAATAAAAATAAAATTGAGGAGATAAGTATGAGTGCCAGCTTGAGCTCCTTGGAGAAAAATGGGAATATGAGGTGTTAGTGGAGGGGTACGGCCTCAGGGGGGTAGTTTTTCTTGGGTAGTTTGTCCACCTTTGGTCCTCACCCAGCACTCAACTCTCCCCTGTGGGTCATAGAAGCTGTCAGGATTCGACAGCTGCCACATCCTGGGAACAGCTTCAGCTGGCTGGCTAAGCCAAGTGAGGGTAGCTGATGGGTCCCAAACCTTCAGAGAGTTGGGACTTTCCTTACATGTGGTAACAGGCTCCATCAGTTTGAGTGGACAAAACCCATTATGGGTCCAGCAGTCAAGAAAGTGATTCCTAAACATGTTGTAGAAGAAAGTGAGGGACTGATTGCAC
The DNA here is from genome assembly GCF_964252035.2 of Podarcis erhardii. Taxonomy (NCBI): domain Eukaryota; kingdom Metazoa; phylum Chordata; class Lepidosauria; order Squamata; family Lacertidae; genus Podarcis; species Podarcis erhardii. The sequence goes on along the minus strand of NC_138511.1, from coordinate 80,129,377 downwards.
TGGTTACAACCTGAGAAGGTAGCTGATCTAAGAGAAGGAATACTCTGATCCTAAATCTACTCTGTCTTGTGGGATATATTCATGGGGGGAGGGGCTAAGAAATAAACCCAACACAAATCCAGAGTGGAGTCCATAAGACAGTTGGATGGCATAAGGAAGTCCTTATGGCAACTCCTGCAGCCAAGCTGGAGCCAAATGTCTTGCCCTGCTTTCTTTTGGACAATTTCAGTGAGTCTAACAGAGGAGTCTTGTCACTCGGGCAGCCCAGGACGTCCATACTCATTCCACTATTTGCACCCTGGGGAAGTAATTTTGGTGCTGCTAATGCAGCAATCCAGGTGCACTCAATTGTCTCTAGAGACAAGCAGATGCCAATAATAATAATAATAATAATAATAATAATAATAATAATTCATGCTCTCTCTTTTTAAGAAAAATAGGTGCCAGTAGTCACCATAAAGTTGCTGCAGTAAGTGCCACACTTTTAACGTTTGGGGGGAGGTGCTGATACTGTGTACCCTTGAGTCACCCCCACCCCCCAAACCGGAAGAAGAAGAAGAAGAAGAAGAAGAAGAAGAAGAAGAAGAAGAAGAAGAAATAATATATTTTTGTCACTCTTAATCTACAGATCTCTGGGCACTTGGGAGTAAATGCGATGCAAATATCTCACATAGTCTCCATATGCCCAATTGTTTCAGTTATATATCAATATTAACTCAGTTGTGGGTTTAAAATTACATAGAAGCTTAAATTACTCAAAGTATCGTTTCATCTTCACAGTATAAGGGAGGGTGAGGGCATTGGAAGAAACAGGGAGAGACTCAAAGTGGCATCCAACACTTTAAAACAAAAAAAAGCACAGATATCAGTGTTTGGTACCATCACATCAAATTGTGTGATGATAACTTTAGAAGTGTCTAAATCTGTGCAGTTTGGAAATATTCAGTCTGCCATATTGACTCATAATGGCATCTGATAATTTCCAAATGTAGACCACAACACACTCCTCACTCCAGAAACCATCATGCCAAATTTTGAGATGAAGTAATCAGTGTAGTTTGGGAAAGCTTGACATGACATTTTTATTCAAAATGCCATCTGATGGTAACCAAACATGGAGTAAATCTGGCTTCTTCACCTTGAAAACTGTCATGCCAAATTGACATCAATGTCTCAGGAAGAGTTTAAATGCAAGGGAACAGATGGATGGAGAGATGGGCAGTACTTTAATCAGTCCTGAACTGCTTTCCAAAGAAGCAGGTGTAAGTAAAATGATGGCAGAATTGGTTTGACAACATTTAGGAATAGTTACTAGAATAGTTGTGGCAGTTTGACGCTGAAATAGTTCTCTTTGGGAGCTCTGACCTTTTGCAAACATGTTGTGTGCTTCTACCTCTCTTTCCTATCAGGATAAGAAAACCTGCCTGGATGCTTTGTTTGGAGAGATTCCCAGTGAGCGCTGATGTCACCAAAATTCAGTTAGAGAGACGTGGAACATATGAATGCTGTTGGCACTGAATATGGGATTTCAAGCACATGCAAATAACAAGCTTGGTTCAATTGGAACAAGGAGAAATAATATTCCAGAAGGCAATTATAAAAGCTCACTCTAATGACTCTGGCTCCATTGTTCAATATTCAGTGCATATTGCTGTGTCCCTGGCACAGTTCAATATTCCTATGTCCAGCTTTGCTACCTGTACCGGACCTTGGGTAATTTGATCTGGAGCCTGGAAGATCAGAAAAAAGTATATGCTTCTTTGAACCAAGTTGGACCCCATATTGAGTTAGAAGAAACATAGGGGCCCTGCATCAGCATCAATATATTGCTCTATCCATAAATGTCTTAGCAAGGTCCCATAGTTTCTTGGACATCAAGGTAATACATAGGTGGTGTAGAATAGCAGAGCAATTGTCCATATTACTTTTGGATAGTGCCAATGCGTAGGAAAGGTTTTACTTAGAGGTAGACATGCCATCACTTGCGGTGGGACTATACAAGAATAGAAGTTTATGGGTGGGTGGAAATAGATTCAGAAATTTCTGATATTATATGGGAAAAATTAAACCCTGTCAAGTTTTTAATTGCAGAAAGGTTATCAAGAGCTTGATGATGTTACATACTTGTTTGATAGTGTTTTGGTTTGGTGCACACATTTGGCACCACATCTGAAACGAGAAAGAGTGATATAAAATCTATGTTGCACATATTCATAGTCCACCCAGATGATTTTGAATTACTTACTGATCAGAAGGTCGGCAGTTCAAATTCCCGTGACGGGGTGAGCTCCTGTTGCTCAGTCCCTGCTCCTGCCAACCTAGCAGTTCAAAAGCACGTCAAAGTGCAAGTAGATAAATAGGTACGGCTCTGGAGGGAAGGTAAACGGCATTTCAGTGCACTGCTCTGGTTCACCAGAAGCGGCTTAGTCATGTGGCCAACATGACCCGGAAACTGTATGCCAGCTCCCTCGGCCAATAAAGCAAGCTGAGCGCCGCAATCCCTGAGTCAGTCATGACTGGACCTAATGGTCAGGAGTCCCTTTACCTTTACTATTACAACGGAAAATTTTATGTGGATGTAGCCCTGCCCATGGCCTGCTCTATCTAATGTGCAGCTTCTGAATGTATCATTTCGTTTTTTGACTGGACCGTAAGGAATAGAGCTTGGTGACATCAGATTTTCAACATCGTGATGTATCACCAGCCACACATTAGGATCTGGAGATACATCACAGTTTTATACACCAAGCTGCATTTGACCCAGCCTCGCAAGGAGCCTGGCTGAAACTGCCCCCACTCTCACTGAGGAAGTGGAGGTGGCTTCACCCCAGCACCTCAATGAGTCAAGAATGACACGGCTTTTTTGCGCTGCTGAGCTGCAGGGTGCAAAGGCTCCCACCCCCAGCTGAGCAAGCCGCAATGTCCCTATGGCTTGCACGCCAGCTGGAAGGACAAAGGAGCTCCTGCCCCCCAGCTGAGCTGAAATATACTTGGAGTCCTGTAGTGATTTCATGCTCTTTATTGCAGCTTGTAAAATAGTGATTGAATTGCCCCCCAAACCTCAGGCTATTATATACATTATTTACACAATGAATACTGCCTGTGTGGCTGATTCTGCTTCCCTCCTGGAGCCCGATTGGTCTTTTCCTGCAAGCCAGTCAGTTTTTGCATTGTAGGATCCTACTTGCCTGTTGTTCTAGGACCCAAGCTTAGTACATAAACCCCTCCTCTCTAATTTCCCATTGCTCCCAGAAGGTTAGCATTCCTAGTCGTTGAACTATGCTATTCACTTACGTATGCGTTGTGGTCTCGGGTGTCTCTCGGTAGGGGTTCCTGGTTCTGGCTCCTGCTTTGGGGCTGCCGGATATGATGGAGCCGTTGGGTCCGGTGCTGCTGGGAATCACCACCGTAGTTGATCACAGTGGCGGTCAAATGCAGTGAGGCGGTACTCCCAGTCCCCGTGGTAGACCAGTGTATACTGGTAGCTGGTGAGGAAAATCGACCACCTGAGGAAGTGGGGTGACAGTACCTGAGGGGTCTGCTTCTTGTGGGCAAATAGGGCAAGCAGTGGCTTGTGGTCTGTCACAACGGTAAAGGGGCGCCATATTGGTGTTTTGCAACTTTCTGACATGTTGCAGGACCTTAGCCAGACCTTGGCAGAGTATATGCAGAGTTCACGAAAGCAATCGATTGCAGACAGGATGGATGAAACAGGAACCAGTAACATGTTACTTATAGGTGTTTAATATATACATTGGACTTCAAGTTACTATTCACAGGAACAGAACAGAACATGGATCTTTAACTAGCTCTCTCACCACACGATTCTTACATTAACACTCAACTCTCAATGCTCTACTAACACATTCCAGTCAGAAGGCCATAAATCATTATTCCCGTGAGAGAGCTTGACCAATCCTGGAGCTGTCTCCAGGCCTCTATATCGCCAGGCAGATTTTACTCCTTTACATTGCCTTGGCTGTCGGCCAACTCCTAACTGACTCTGTGTGAAGCTCCACGTATTCAAAATCCCAACATGCCCATACGAGAAATTGTGAGATTTCTTTACTCCCTTCACGATTGCCAGGCCCTCTCTGTCTATTAGCGAATAATTCCTCTCGGGTGGAGAAGGTCTGGGAAAAGTAAGCTACTGGCACCTTTCTTTCATCCAGAAGTTGCAACCTCTCGTCAAAGTGCTCCAGGACTGAGTTTGAGACAAGCAGATCTTTGACTGCTTGAAACACAGCCTCCTGGCACTGCCCCCACAAACAAGGGGCCCACTTGTCAAGCAGTCTGTGTAGCGGCTCCACTACCACTGCCTTGTGGACTAAGAAGGCATGGTCAAAGTTCAATTGTCCCAAAAAGGCCTGGAGTTCCACCTTACCCTTAGTTGCCGGGGTGTCGCAAATAGCCTGCACCTTGTCCCCAGTTGGGTGGACTCTATCTGTGTCCACCGTAAATCCTAGAAAATCCACCTCTTGCACTCCTAGCAGACACTTGCCCCGCTTCACCTTGAGGCCGGCAGTCTGGAAACGGTGCAGGACGGTGCAGAGTCAGTCCCCAAACTCCCCCGGCGTGGCCCCGGTGACCAATACATCATAGAAGAAGGGGGTGATGCCAGGAATTCCTTTGAGGAGAGAGTCCAGTCAATTTTGGAATATGGCTGGAACCACGCTGACACAAAATTGCAGACGCTTGACTAAGAACACGCCCCTGTGAATTACAATCGTCTGTGCCTCAGCGGTCCTCTGGCAACTGCTGATAGGCAGTAGTCTGCGCAGATGTGGACTGAGCCATTGGGCTTGACGGGTGTGGCAACTGGCGTTTACCAGGGGGCGTTAGGCACCGGCTCAAGGACTCCTTGCTCCACTAGCCGATCTAAATAATCACTGATGCATAGTTTAAGGGTGAACAGGCCTTGAACTTGATGGGTCGTACAGCAGGGTCCAGTTGTAGGCCAACGGGGGGGCCAGTATATTATCCCAGTGCTCCGCTGAATACCTCTGGAAACTCTTTGCAGATGGTGTCCACGTCCACATGGGAGCTGGTGCGGTTCACCCCAGTGATGGCTAGCCCCTGCGGCCCAAACCACGCCAACCCCAGTAAGCTAATGTAGGGCCCCTTGACCACGATCCAGTCCAATCGCCGCTTCTGCCCTCAGTGTTGTACATTGAAGGTTCCTACCCCCATAGAGTGAAGCGGCTTCCAGTTCTAGGGCAACCTGGAACTTCAGGTCCTTTTTGGATTAAAGGCACCGCTGCAGCTTCTTGTCCCCCAGGCCACCCAACGAAGTGGTCTTGCTCAGGTTCTCCAGCTCTTTGAAGTTGCCGAGCCAGGCAGCCTGGCGGAGGGAGGTCACATACCCGCTTATGGTTTCTCCGGGGATCTGCCGCTTTGCATAGAAGGTGTTGTGACACGCTACCACCGAGGGCTGTGGTGAGAAGTGCCCCTTCAGCCATTCCATTATCGTGTCGTAGGGAACGGTTGCTATATTTGTGGGAGTTAGAAGGGCTCAGGCGCTCTCGAATGTTTCTTCTCCACAGACACTGAAGAAGGTTGCCCTCTTCTTGGCTGTGTCAGTGATGTCCTTTGCCTCCAGAATGAACTGGAAGAGGGTGGCGTATTCTTCCCTCCTGAGGCTGTGCTGAACGGCATGAAGCTGTTGTCTGTCACCATTCTGGGTCTGTGGGTCCTGGAGCTGTAGCTGTAGCCTGGATGCATGGTGCGATGCTGTGCTGTCTGTGGTGGCTGTGTGCGGTGCGCGGCAAACAGCTCAGCAGAATCCCATCCTTGTCACCAGTAAAATATACCTGTAGTCCTGTAGTGATTTCATGCTCTTTATTGCAGCTTGTAAAACACTGATTGAATTGCTCCCCAAACCTCAGACTTTTATATATATTATTTACACAATGAGTCTCATCTGATTGGCTTATTGTGCTTCCCTCCTGGAGCCCGATTGATCTTTTCCTGCAAGCCAATCAGTTGTTGCATTCTAGGATCCTATTGTTCTAGGATCCAAGCTTAGTACATAACATGAGCATTAAACTGCTCCTGCGCCCCAGGTAAGCAAGCCCTGATGCCTCTCTGGCTCACGAATGGGAGGCAGGAACAGTTTAACAGAGCCCCCACCTTGTCTCAGGCTCCCATGAGCCGAAGACAGGGTGGAGGCTTTTCAAAACTGTATGAAATTTATGAATTAAATAACAATGACCGCTCCCCGCTTAAAACGGGGGGGGGGCGCCCTTTGCGTGGACGCGTGCAGCCCCTAGATCTGGAGCGGCTCCAACAGCATAGGCTTGGCTTTGCCTTCCCTCAGGTGGGATACCTGGAGGTCTCCGCCTACCTCAGTCAGTTGTCCAATCCCACCTGGGGGAAGAGTTGCCAAGGCGACCAGGCCAGGTAGGGGAGGGATTACCTGCCCACACAAAGGAGGGAGGATCTTACCTGGGAATTCTCACTTGGCTCCAGAGCTTCTCCCACCCTACCCACCCTCAGTCAATGTCTTATTTTGCAGGTTAATTTTTCCTTACAGGTTTTGCAGGTTAACTTTTCTTCACAGGTATGCGGGCGCTGCTACATGAAGGTCGCTGTTAAAGGGCCGGAAAGGAATTTCCCTGCATTGGCAGGTTTTGCCTTTCCCGTAGCAAAACGTCACAACTTTGGCGGTATCAGGCCTTGGGAGGAATCCTTTTGTCCATCTTCCTCTTTGCGGCGGCGATACCAGGGTTCCCCGTTAAAGGGGTTTTCTGAAGGGAGGCTTTGACCGTACGCCGAAAGGTCGTTATTGCTCTCCCCTGCGGCGGCGGCGTTACGGGGGCGGCTATCTCTGCTTGAACATATGTTCTCCAGAGCCGGCCCATCCCCCCCCACACACACACTGGATAACCCTGATGCTCCCTAGGTCCCCGGCTGGGGACTGGGGAGGGAGAACGCCCAATGCCTGAGCCAAGGTCTACCCACATTTGAAATTTAATAAAGTTGTGGCCAATTTAATCCCATAGCACGTTGTCTTGAGTCGTTATTCCACATGATGGGGGGACCGCGCGGGATCTGGGGACTCCGCCTGTCCACGCAAATAAATAAAACTGCATTGATTGGTATCTGGGATGGACGAAGGGAAAGTGGAACAGATAGGGAGCTTCTTTGGTTTTTCATAAGTGTGCTTCAGAAAAATATAACTGCCAATTTTGTGGGAGTGATTAAATAGGTTTGGTTTAACTATTCTAGTATCTGGGTAGCTGACACTGTTTTTTTCTTCTCTTTTCTTTTGGAAATCATACTTAATTTTTTCTACATATGTGTAACACAGAGGATTAGTGAATCATTATTTGTTACGGCATGATAGGATGTGCTATTTTCAAGATCTCTATGTGGTATTGTATTTAGGTTTGTATTTCTTACTTTGGTAGTAGCAGTTTGTGCCTGTTGCCGTGAAAGCAACCAAGCACCTTGGGGCATCTTAAGCACGAGAAGCTGAAAAGAGAGACCCAGTCTCAAAATGCTGAAAAATGTTGACCCAAGACAGTTCAGCCTAAAGTTCAGCCAAAAAAATTTCTATATGCACAAATTAAGCTGTTATAAAGTGCACTTAGCCTCAGAGGTATGGGTACAATTAGGTTTCTGCACCGTGCACTTTGTAGTTCTTAAATACATATATTCAGTGTTGTAACCAGATCATTTGTCTTTCAGAAAAGTAATTCTGACAGATAGTACACGTCTTTCATATTCAACTTGGCGCGCTGGCAACTCTCCGCAAGGAGCGCTCCCGCTGCTTGCGGAGAGGTCCGCGAAGCCTGTCCTGGACCTCTTCAGAAGGCAGGCGGGGGGCAAAAGTCGTTGTCCCCCCTGCTTGCCTTCCCAGGGGCTTTAAAATCGCCCGGACAGCGGAGAAGTCCTCCGCTGTCCCGGGCGATTTTAAAATGCCGCCCGCCAGAAGAGGTCGGGGGAAGGCGGTTTCCATAGGAACGCATTAATTGATTTTCAATGCATTCCTATGGAAAACCGTGCATCGCAAGACGAAAAACTCGCAAGACGAAGAGACTTGCGGAACGAATTAATTTCGTCTTGCGAGGCACCACTGTACATATATTCAGTGTTGTAACCAGATCATTTGTCTTTCAGAAAAGTAATTCTGACAGATAGTACACGTCTTTCATATTCAGCTTGGCATCAGGGCCACTTGAGCTTCGGGGCAATACGTAGGAACAATTGCATCAGTAGAGCGTAGGAAGGTATCCAAATGAAGGCTTGAATTGCTCAGAAACCTCACATATAACATGGGAAGTCAAAGATCGTTCAGACAATTGGATGGACATTCCATGTAGATTATCTGGACCCCTCTTCCAGTCACTCCCAGCATTCATTTCACAGCAATGAATGTCACTAAACACATTCATAGCCCTCCTGAAGATCAGTGCATAACTCAAACCATCTTCTTGTACCAGCTCTTGGCTTCTCTGGGGCTTAACTTGTATCCCCACATTTGGGCTACTCTGCATGCACAATGTTTTCCTTACTATCAGAACAGCCATTCAGTGTGTCAATGCATGTCTAAGTTGTGCACAGTCATTTCCAGACTTGTAGTTGGCACTTCTGAATGATTTCCCCAGTGCCTCTTATTACTTGTGTATTTGCCTTGGGTTGTTATATTTTAAGAAATAAAACCTTCTTACCACATAATTAATGGATACATCATATAAGACGGTGGAAGACAAGTTTTTCAAATAAAATGATAATCAGAAAAAACCAGGTGAAATAACAGGGTTATCATATTGTTGAGAGACTGTCATAGACAAGTCTATTGACCCAACAGGCTGGAGGAATATTTAAACTAAACTATCTATGAAAATGGTCTCAGTCCAAATTCAAGAATCTGCACTCAAAAGCATTTCTGAGAAAAAATAATAGCTTCTGCATGCTGCTTTGCATGCAGAAGATGCCAGATATGAATCCCCAAACCTCTGTACAGTATAGGGCTGGGAATGTCCCATTTCAGAAACATTCCAGTTCCAAAAATATACTGCAACCACTGAAGGTATCCAGCCCCTCACATCTAGCATAGTTAATGGAACAGAGAGACAGTAAAGCTACAAAAAAAAGTTTCATAGGCTAGCGAGATTCATATGGGGGTAAGCAGCCTCTGACATCAACTGGACATCATCCCCTCAATATTTTCGCAGGCTGAAAAGCTTCTCTGCCACTGCAGTAGATCGGTAGAAAGATGTCCTGCAACTACAAAAGGGCTTCCAATCTTCAAGTAACATTGAACTCTCTGTATGCTCTCTTTCATGAACAAACATAATCTAGGCTAAAACTGAGCTCTTTAACCTTTAACAGTTGTGCAAAGCTGGACATTTCCAGAGGTGTACCTTTCATGACAACCCACCCTATTCCCCTGGGATAGCCAGGAATCTGCATATGTTTGCAAGAAGCATGCTCTCATGTCTATAAATACACCAATGAGACCAGCAACAAAATGTTGGCAGTGCTGCTCTTCCTCAGAAAGGCCATTCCTTGTCCACCACTGCCCCACTTTACATCTTTCTAGTTCAAATGACACACAACATTCTGGGGCCACTGACATGTTCAGTTCTCATTGGGCTCTTTGGAGTTTTGGTGTTATTCTTGTCTTTGCTGTTTTTTATCCTTTGTTTTGTTTGCTTAAGATGTTTTGTACAGTGGTACCTCGGGTTACATACGCTTGAGGTTAAATATGCTTCAGGTTACAGACTCTACTAACCCAGAAATAGTACCTTAGGTTAAGAACTTTGCTTCAGCATGAGAACAGAAATTGTGCTCCGGCGGCGGGGCAGCAGCAGGAGGCCCCATTAGCTAAAGTGGTGCTTCAGGTTAACAGTTTCAGCTTAAGAACGGATCTCCATAACGAATTAAGTACTTAACCCAAGGTACCACTGTACTTCTGCACAGCAGCTAATGGGACATGGAACAGTGTGGTGCATATCATCTGCTTTTATGTCATGTGCAACTGCACCACAACCCAGGGCATTTCTTCAATCAGTTTTGAAATTGCAGGGTTCTCTTTAGGTAAGGGGATGTGGTTGTTGTACATCTACAGCCATTTTAGAGTGGCAGCAAAGTGTTGCAATCACAACCCTTGTTATTTCATTTTCATATTTTCATTTTAAGGTGTTTTTCTCACATGCTAGTGTTGTTGGTCTTTGCCTTCAAACATTTATCAATAACTCCACATTCCACCCCTGTAGAACCATGTACGTTTTGTGCGTGAGATGGGATTCTGGGAGGTTGTCGAGTCTAACATCCTATCCAAGGCAGAAAAGCCAACATTAGAGGATCGCCAACAGATCGCTGTGCAGCCTGTACTTGAATAGCTCCAGATTTTGGGCAAATGGATGAGATTCATACTGAAGATGGGGTTCGAAGCAGCTGTAAGGCATTAGCTTGGTTCCATTCAAAACAGTCTGGCTAAGGGAAGCCACCACCAAATTAGTATAATTTTATAATCTCACCAAACAGATCAAGTGTCACAAATAATCCTCTCTCTTTCACAACGGTTGTATGCAATTAGAACAAGGAAGGTCAATGTTCCAGAAAATGATTTCATCAGGCCTCAGTAATGACTTTGGAGTCATTGTCCAATATTCATGACACAACACTGTGTCCCTGGCACCCTCCAGTACCCCTGAACTATGTCCAGCTTTACCACATGAGCACTTAACTTGAGCTGTGCCTTTAGGCATTAGCTACATTTTGATCTGGGCCCTTGAAGACCAGAACTTTGCCCTGGGAACTAACTTTGTACTTGCAAGAAAGTTGGACCCCACACCAAGTGAGAGCCAGAGATGGAGCCACTGGTTCATAGTCAACATATCTCTTAATCCCTCAATAAACTAGTTTCCATGGACCTTGGATATTCAGGCAATGTGTAGGAGGCAAAGCACACCAGTGAACTTCTCCCACATCAATTTTGAATAGTGTCAGTTTGGTGGAGGTATTCCATTTAGAGAGAGACATACCACCATTTGAGATGGGGATGCCACAGAATACATTTTTTGCCTTTTGTGGAAAATATATTCTATAATTTTAATATTTTGTGGCAATGTTTCTCAACCTGTGGGTCCCCAGATGTTGTTGGACTACAACCCCCATCATTCATAGCCAGCATGATCTGTGGTCAGGGATGATGGGAGTTGTAGTCCAATGACATCTGGGGACCCACAGGTTGAGAATCGCAGTCTATGGAACAAATTGATTTTAACCCCACAGTTGTGTTTCCTTTCATATTTGACATGGTTTAAGAAGTCTCTTAAGAGAACAGATCACTTTCTATACTTGCATGATGCATCAAAATTATTGGTTGTCCAAATGTGGAGGAAATTACATGTTTGGGGAAGAGACCAAAGGTATGAAAATGTTATATTGAGTGTATCTTAGAAAATAAAGCATAATGTTACAGTGTTGAAAATAAAGAAACAACGGATGCATTTTATGCCATCCTGTGGCCATTGACTTTGTATGCTAGCTAAAAGCATCTAAGCAATGTGCTATCAGCAGAATCCCCACAAATCTGGATGTCGTCAGCTCCTTGATGCTTCAGTTGAAGATGACCACACTCTGGATGGATGCTTCCATACAAGGCTGATGAAATAACGTAGAAGAATTTTGTTGAAAATCTGAAAGAAGAACAAATGTTTGAAAACTATGGATACTTATGTGGTAGCTGGAGAGAATGCAGAAAGGCTGTCGTATTCGGATTTTGTGCAGCTCCTTGGTGTTTTGTTTTTTGTTTGTTATACTTTTAAGAAAACCAATAAAATATGCATTGTTAAAAATGGTTCAGGTATCAGAAAATATAAAAGGTTTCCAGTTAATAGAGAAATATAATGCATATAGATGATGTTGTTACTGAAGATGGGTAGTGAAGTGGGTGTAAGCATATTGCTTTTTTCAGTTAAAGGCAACGTGGATAAAGGCAAGCAGATCAGATGACTCCAAGTTTCTTCACTCTTTGCCAGCAACGTGATGCAATTGGAAAAAGGAGGAATGAGATTTCAGAACCCTGGTACCTGTCTATAACCCTGAGCAATGCCTAGTTTTACCACCTCAGCAGTGCTTTTTTCTGGGGCCTGGAAGGTGATAAAAAATATATGCTCTTTACAACCAATTTAGACACCACATAAAACAAAAGCAAAGGCAAAGTCAATGGCTCATGGTAAATGCACCCTGTTTTCCAATAAAAACCCATCATCCTTTTTTTAAAAAAAAAATACCAATAAAATGAAAGACTTTTAGGAGTCCTGCTGCATGAAACAATAATATCTGAAAGATTGTATGTTTCTATACCCATTGCATTAGGAGAATAGAAATGGTGCAAGATAAAAAAGGTCAAAGGACTGAGAGCCTAAACTTAGGGAGGGAGGAAGGGAGGGAGTACTGCGTGAGCGGGAACCAGAAAAAAGGGGGAGTTCCTTTATTTATTGTCTTAAAAAGAGCACCCCACGCCCCTTGACCGGCTGGATAGGTTGGCCTGGGGCGTGACATGGAGGGGACTCCCTGTGACGTGAGGGCTAGCCACACCCCCACCCATGGGGTGGACTCGTGTCCAGCCCACATCTCCATTTCCCCGGGGAAGGGAAATGGCTTTGTCCTTTACTTCCACATACATATTTTTACTTTCTACCTCAACCTTACATCCCTATACCCCATTTGATTGCTTCACTGCCATTGGCTCATCCCACTGCTGGGCTGCACTAATGGCCTCTGAGTTCATCTGAAGGTGAACCAACAATGTCTTCCTCCACTGCTGCTTTGCACATTGCCCAGTACCTTCCACTTGACTGGTTCAATGTGATGAAGAGTGGTTGAGAACATAGCCTTGTTTGTGTCGTTTGTCGAGACAGCTGGCTCCATGCTGTGTGAGTGTTTTATTCTAACCAGGTACACTTCTTAGTCCATGGGTAGGCAAACAAAGGCCCAGGTGCCAGATCTGGAACAATCACCTTCTAAATCCAGCCCATGGAGGGTCTGGGAATCAGCATGTTTTTACATGAGTAGAATGTGTCCTTTTATTTAAAATGCATCTCTGGGTTATTTCTAGGGCATAGGAATTTGTTCATTTTTCCCCCTCTCCAAAATATAGTCTGGCCCCCCACAAGGTCTGACCCTTGTCTTAGTCATTGATACCAGCTCTAGAGCCCACTTATCACCCCTTTTTTCCCTATGGGAGGAGGATTACCACTTCCGTGACAGGAGAATCAGTCTTCCTTGTTGAAGCCGCCAGTACCTTCAGGCACGATGAAGCCATGATGGGTTAAGGGATTTCTGAGATGCGGAAGGCTGAGGGCTACTCTTCTCAGCTGAGGGCTACTCCCTTGCTTACAGTCTTACCAAGTCTTACCAAGAACTAGCTGATATCCAGACCTATCTCTTTCTCAGAAGACGAATCCTTTGGAGGAGGATATTTTGGGGGCTCTATGCAGGTTGCATCTTGGTTTTGCCCTTGACTTTGTAGTCCCTCAATTCTTTCTTTGGTGCCATTACAATTTAAATTGTATGTTAATGATAAAGAAAAATTGCTTAGAGGTTTCTGGCAAGAGCTAATGAAATGAAAAAGAAACAATTACACAATTTCAACACCAAGCCTTGAATTTCACTATGTCCCTCTGTGTCTTCTCAGCAAACACACAGCCCCCATTCCCACACCTCACGGAACCATTTGTTCCCAGGTGTTGCCCACAGCATGAATCCTTGGCCTATAAATATCTCCAAGTAAAAGCTCTCCCTGTATCAGTTCTCTTGCCTGGTCCATCTCTGAGTTTCCTGATCTTTCAAAAATGATGAAAACACTTCTGAGCATATGCTTCCTCTTGGGCCTGCTTTCTCCAGGTGAGTAGGAACCAGTGCAATGGGATTCTTTTTATCATCTTTAGATGACTGCAAAAATGTTTGCTCCTTGGGCGGGAATGTGAGTGAGGACAGGATAGCAGCATAAGAGAGAGTCAGGACTGCTGGCTTACCAAGGAGAGTAAACTCAAGAGTTTAAGCACTTAAACCCTGATGACCAAGTATAGTCAGTTGCAAACATGTATTTCTGTGACGGACGAATCTGATTAACTGTACGAAGAAGTGAAGGCTACAGTTTCCAGGATACTTAGGATAGCCATTCTATCTAGATATATTATCATTTATTCATTAATATATGTATTGCTTCATTTCCAAATGGCTTCTGTGCTATTTAGAAAACAACAAAAGAAATCTGCATCTTTTTTAAAATCCAGAATGATTAAAATATACATCATAGTTATAATATCCATATATACCACCCTGATTAAAAGGTAATTCTCATTCTCTCTCTCTCTCTCTCTCTCTCTCTCTCTGTGTGTGTGTGTGTTTGGGTTTCTATATATACATTCACACCAACCATTACCTGCTTCTCTAATATTGTTGCCCTTAGTGAGTGTTCTCTAAGCCAGGCTCCCTTCGAAGACAAGAGTGAAGTAATGGGGAAATGGTGTGAGAGTGAGAAAATCTCAAGTACTGAAGCAGCAATGAACATTTCACTTACAGTTCATAACTTTATTGCACTAGCCAAAGGCCAAGACAAACTTTTAGGAATGGTATTAATAAAATAATACAGAGCAGACATCCATAATATAAGCCAACAACCATAATGTATGGGAGAGAAGATACCGGAGAAACCAAGAAGCTTAATTTTACCTTGATTTCACATTAAACCTTACAATCACCAAAACAACTTATAGCAATCTTATCTAATTCCTTTTCCTATTAATTTTTTCAGTCGGTGCATAACACCCCCAGGTTTCTCTGTCCTCCATCAATCACGGACTGTGGGTCGGGGGGGGAGGAGTAGCGTTGTTAATCCGGGAGGATTGCTCTTTCAGTGGCAACACTAGGGCTCTCCTCATCATTTTGGGCCCCCCTCATCAAGCAGTGCTGCTTTTGACCTTTAAAGCCCTTCACGGCCTAGGACCCTCATACCTACGGGACCGCCTCTCCCGGTATTCCCCACGGAGAGCCTCAAGGTCCATAAATAGCAACACCCTAGTGGTCCCAGGCCCTAAGGAAGTTAGATTAGCTTCAACCAGAGGCAGGGCCTTTTCAACTCTGGAACACTCTGCCTCATGAGATCTGATTTCTTTCCACAGGGCCTGTAAGACAGAGTTGTTCTGCCTGGCCTTTGGCTTGGAGCCAATTTGATTCCCTCCCTCTCTTTCTTTTTTCTTTTACTTCTCCTCCTGTGATGAGGCTACATTTTAATATTTTAATGTTTCAATATTTTAATGTTGTATTTTAATTTTGTTTTTAACTTGTAATCATTCAACTTGTTTTTATTATTGCTTGTAAGCGACTCTGAGCCCAGCCTTGGCTGGGGAGGGCGGGGTATAAATAAAAATTATTATTATTATTAATAATAATAGTAATAATATTATTATTTAGGGTATTCTAAAAAGCCATTATTGTCTTACAAAAGAAACCTAACTATTTCTTCTGGGGTGTTGCTTTTGCAGAAAAGGGTTTCAGAAAGTGATCTCTTAGGTTTCTGTTTAAGGAACACAATAATAATAATAATAATAGTAATAATAATAACAACAACAACAACAACAACAACAACAACAAAACAACAACAACAACAACAACAACAACAACAACAACAACAATAATAATAATAATAATAATAATAATTTTATTTATACCCCGCCCTTCCCGGTTCAAACAACCAGGCTCAGGGAGGCTAACAACATATTTAAAACACTTAAGTGATGCAACAAAAACAGCAAAAAATACAATATAAAACGTGAATAACATTAAATTCAGAATTCAAAAATCAATTTAGGGGGAAAATCCATCCAATAAACATTAGATGATCAACAGGGTTAGCTGGCTAAATTTGTCCTATTTGGGTGAGCAGGGAGACCGGGGGGAATTTCCATCTCAAGGAATCTCTTCCACCAACCTCTATCTTCCTTCTGCAGCGGCATTTCTTACATGTGACTACTGTTATGAAAAGAGTACCTCATGTGAAAAGAGCAGCCGTCAATCCTGCAATGATACTCAAATCTGTTCCTCTATTGCTGTGCGTAACAACATAGGTGAGCTGAATCTTCTCACTTACTCTTGGTCACCCCAAGGAATGACTTTCTTGTGTAAACTAGCATTATTTAGTATTTATTTATTGCCTTTATAGCCCACAATTTCTCCAAGGAAATGGTTCTTCTTTTATGCATTTAACCATGTCAGGTTTATTATGCTGAGAGGCAGGGACTCCCCAAGGTCACCCAGTGAGCTTCATGGCTGAGTGGGGATTTGAACCCTGGCGTCTCAGATTCCAGTCCAACACTCAGCACCCATACTCAGCCACATAATCTTACTCTAGCATTTCTTTTCTCTTTCCATCACATGCAGGCTTCATCAGAGAGATCCTGGCATGCATCAGCCTGCGGTTGACTAACCTTTGGCCCTTTAGACATTTCTGGACTACTGCTCCCATCCCCCTCAGCCAGCATGGTCAATGGCTAGAGATGATGCAAGCTGTAGTCCAGTAAATTCTTCAGGGCCACAAATTAGCCATTGCTGCCTTAACTAGCAGTCCACACTACACCAGAAACAGTGAACTCTGGTTTGCTTTTGGTTTGCTTTCAAACATAAGGCAAAGTATTCAGTTATTACAATTTCAATGCATGCATATTTTGGGCACCTACAAGTTCTTTCTCTCTTTGCTGTTACACCAGCTGTTCCAGATGAGATATTATAATGGAAAAATGGTTTCTAGCAACCCTATCTCTCCTTCTTGCATTACTTGAGCAAACATCCTGTGAAAGAAGAGGTGTGATATGATGCCATGCTCAGAGACACCCCTGTCGCCTTCAAATTCTTGAGGATGGTAGGAAACTCAGAGTGAAATGACACTAAGACTAAGTCATGAATCTTTACTGTCTGTGAATTTTGGTGCAATTCTTGGGATTGCTGGCTCAAGAGCAGCCACACCATCTTTTTATCCTGAGCATCCTGTGATTTAAGCACACAATGATGGGTTATATGGTGCCTTGGCCTCACAATGATTCCTGGAACATTGGTCATTCTAGGTTTCAGCTTTCAGATCTCTCTTCATCTGCATGCCCATCTGAGAAATCAGGTGATTTCCCCTAATACAAAGTAACTCTGTTGGTTGTTTGAACTCATATAGCTGAGTGGCATTCAACTATATCCTACTCAGAGTATACAACTGAAATACACCCACTGATTCTATGCTTGTTTTTTCTTAATATTTGCATATTTGTATGCACTGTTTGGTTGGAGAATTATGGATTCTGAAAGATAATTGTGTTTTGGTCCATTTCTTGGTTCAAGAACTGTGGATTATGTAGTTTCTCACTGAAGAAAAAAATGTAGTTAAAGAGAAGTATCATTAAAAATAAATATATTTGGAGGGGAGGGAATTAACCATTTATTTATTTTTTGCTTATCTTGTGATTTACTTCCTTTTCTTCTTTTCAGTTCCAGAGTTTGAATTTTTAACTTACCGGGCATGTACGTTTTCCAGTTATTGCCACTCAGGTGATTACAGCTTCAGTGCAGCTCAAGGTAAATTCCTTCAGTTGAAGACAGTCTGCTGCCAAACAGATGAGTGCAATAAGGAACCTGTCCACCGTGAGTATCTGCATCTCTGAAGGTCAAGGGCTTATAAAAACAGTGTTTTTTTCTGGCAGAACATGCTGGGACATAGTTCTGCCACTTTGGGAGGGGGGAAGGATGCAGGAGGCCTTGGGGACCCCATCAGACCACCTCCTTTCTTAAGCTGATCAAATTCTTCCCAAGCTTGGGAAAGCAGGCATGAGTCTGAGACAGGATCTTGGAACCCTGCTGCCTCCAACCCAAATCCAGGTGGGCTTTGGGGAGGTAGTGGGAGCACTCTCAGTCCCTGTCAGAGCATCATGCCTCCTGACCAAAGTTGAGCAAATGCTTTCCGGGCTTGGGGAAGGAGGCACTAGGCTCTGACAGGAGCCAGGAACCCTACTGCCTCCTACCCAAAGCCCCCCATCTCCAGCAGAGGGGGCTTGGTGTCAGAGCACTTGGGCCAGTAAGCCAATGACAGGGGTTTCCCCGCGGGGTTGATAATCAGTTTGCCACCCTTGAAGTGGCAATATAATTGTGCTAACTGCCTCTCTAGGCTGATTCACTTGGAATAAATTCTCAGTGGACATATGTAGAAGTGTTAGAAATCCTTTGGCATATCACTTTATTTTTTTAATTAAATTTATACACTCCTGGATTGTAAAAAAATAAAAAAAATCCCAAAAGTTAAAATTACAATAGAATAAAAGCATATTAAAACTTGCATCTACTGCCTAAACATATGGATAGGCTAGTCTCAATGTTTATAGCAGGCGCCAAACACAATTCCAGCCCCCTTTTTCTGAAGAAAAAAAACCACTGTATGAACCAATTATATAAGTGCCTAATAGTTGCAAGAAAAGTACATTGGTACCTCGACTTAAGTACTTAATTCGTTCTGGAGGTCCGTTCTTAACATGAAACTGTTCTTAACCTGAAGCACCACCACCACTTTAGCTAATGGGGCCTCTTGCTGCCGCTGCGCAGCTGGCGCACTATTTCTGTTCTCATCCTGAAGCAAAGTTCTTAACCCGAGGTACTATTTCTGGGTTAGTGGAGTCTGTAACCTGAAGCATTTGTAACCTGAAGCGTATGTAACCCGAGGTACCACTGTATAGAAATCTGTCTTCTGGTCCATTCAGATGCAGGATGCAAGGGTCTAAGAAGTATGGTGGTTCATCCTTGAATCTGTAATGGGTGGAGTAGATGATCACCTCCTTAGATACATCTGTCACATCTCAATCAAGCAGTTGGTGGAGCTGAAGAGAAGTAGAAAGTAGCAGTTGGTGGAGCTGAAGAGAAGTAGAAATCCAGAAAATCTGGGAATCACTCTCCCCCATGTGGATTCTGGGCCTGCCCACTCCTTGCTTACACATAGACACACACACAAATACACACACACAAATACACACACACAAATACACACACACACGAGAGAGAGAGAGAGATTACCTCCAAGAGAATGCAGCTGTCTGTACATTCAAATACAAAGAGTTAGAATCAGAAAGCAGAGAGCTTGCCTGATATACTGCTACCAATTGAGAACTCCAGAAAATCCACAAAACAATAGTGTGCATGACAAAAGGTGAAAGACAACAATATTTTTTATAAATGCTCAGCAGATATGTCTGTTCATCAAAGTTAATGGCAAATGAGGGTCAGAGCTGCCTGGGAGTGGGCCCTAGCCAACCGAATGTCTGGGGCAGGTTACACAGGAGAGGATTCTCTGGGATGCCCAATCTCTGTGATCACAGGTAGGAGGAGGAGTTACTCTAAGGCCAGACCATGTCAATACTGAGGAGGCAGGTTTAATCATTATTTGACGACTACCTCTGCCTCCGGGTCTGGTCTTGACCGGAAACATATTGGAATCAGCAAGAGAGACCCACATGACCTGAAGGTGCTGCCGTACAATGCCATGTCAATGATTCATAACACCACTGCCATCCATAACTTGATCATAACTTGACCTGGCATGTGTGACAGAGACTTGGTTGGATGAAGCAGATGGGCCTGTGCTTGCTGCTGCTTGTCTACCAGGTTTCCTTTAGGCACAGCAACCCAGGTCATGTGGGCAGGGAGAGGCGGTTGCAGTGATTTTTAGGAAGTCATTAGCTTGGACCAAGCATCCTATTGGGAAGACCCAGTTTTATGAGTGCATGTTCTGGAAGCTGGGCAATAGGAGCAGTACAGGATTTCCTGCTGCACCAAGGATTCCCTGGCCGAACTACTTAAGGTCATAGTGGACGTGCTCCTGGATACACCTAGTTTTGTTGTCCTAGGGGATTTTAACATTTATGCTGACACGACCTTATAAGGGGCCACTCCGGACTTTGTGGAAAGCATGGCCTCCATGGGGGTGTCCCTGAATAAGTCTGGCCCAACTCATAGTTATAGATGTGCCTTAGACCTGGTGTTTACCTCTATGAATGTGGGTAATTTGACACTAAGTAAAAGCGAAACAAGATCTCCTGCAATGATCTCCTGCAATGATTTTCCAAAGATTTTTTGCAGAAAAATTTGCTTGGATTCAGAAAGAGATAGACTCCAACCATGTGAGTAGGGCTGGGGCACGAGAGTGCAGGAGTCCTGTTTAGTCTAGTTGCATGGGATAAATTCCAATCTGTTCCCTCCGAGGATGTGGACAGGATGCTTGGACGAGTGAAACCAACCACCTGTCTCCTTAAAAATGAGCTGGGAAGGTCTGAGCGATGTGCTCTGCAGGGTGGTGAATGCTTCCCTCTGTGAGGGAGTCTTCCCAGCCCCACTCAAAGAGGCAGTCATTAGACCGCTTCTTAAAAACACATCTCTGGACCCAGCTGATATGGCCAACAATTGCCCATTCTCAAATCTTCTTGGGCAAGGTGATTGAATGGGTGATTGCTGAACAACTCCATGCACGCCTGAAGGATGCATTTGGATCCCTTCCAATCAGGATTCAGGCCTCATCATGGGACAGTAACTGCCTTGGTCAAGCTGGTCTATGATCTCTGGCGGGCTAGGGACAAGGGTGAACGTTGTTTCCTAGTTCTGCTGGATCTCTTAGCGGCTTTTGACACCACTGACCATGATATCCTATAGAAGGCCTCTCACTTGTGGGGTGCCTCAGGGTTCTGTCCTCTCCCCCATGCTTATATTATCTATATGAAGCCGCTGGGAGAGATCATCAGGGAGTTTGGGCTGGGTGTTCATCAGTATGCAGATGATACCTAGCTCTACCTCACTCTTAAAATCTGACCAGGTGAAGGTCCTGTGTGAGTGCCTGGAGGTGGTTGGAGGATAGATGATGGCTAATAGATTGAGGTTGAATCCTGACAAGACAAAACTACTGTTTTGGGAAAACAGGGGGCAGGCGAGTGTGGGGTCCAAAATGGGGTAACAGTGGCCCTGAAGGACCAGGTGCGCAGCCTGGGAGTCATTTTGGACTCCCAGCTGTCCATGGAGGCACAGGTCAAATCTGGTGTGCAGGCTGAGACCCTACCTGCTCGCAGACTGTCTCGCCAGAGTGGTGCATGCTCTAGATATCTCCCACTTAGATTACTGCAACACGATCTATGTGGTCCTTACCCGGAAACTGCAACTAATACAGAATGTGGCAGCTAGACTGGTTACAGGGAGTGGCCACTGAGAACATATAACACTTGAAAGACCTACATTGGCTCCCAGTATGTTTCCAAAAACAATTCAAACTGTTGGTGCTGACCTTTAAAGTCCTAAACAGCCTCAGCCCAGAATACCTGAAGTAGTGCCTTCACCTCCATCCTTCAGCCCGGACATTGAGGTCCAGCGTCGATGGCCTTCTGATGGTTCCCTCACTGTGAGAAGTAAGGTTACAGGGAACAAGACAGAGGGCCTTCTCCGTAATGGCGTCCTGTGGAATGCCCTCCCATAAGATGTGAAGTTTTATTCTGTTTTTAATGTTCTTTTGAAAGCCACCCAGAGTGGCTGCAGAAACCCAGCCAGATGAGCGGGATAGAAATAAATAATAATAATTAATATCATTATCATCATCATCATTAATGCAGGACATAATGTGGAGGTAGCCTGTCCAGCTTGTGTCAGCAGCTACTAGAAGGCATGAAAAAAAATCAAAATAAAAGTACAATAAAGAGAATGGGGAATGAGGTGTATCCATGTGCTGACTGTAGCTTTTTATTATGGTAGTTCCTCCACGTGAAGATCTTTCCCCCAATGGTCTACAGTGCCCAGCCTGCTTCAAGATGACCGATATTAGGACACCAAAGGTTAAAAGTTGCCCACGTGAGGGATATGTCAGCTGCCTTGCCAATGAGACCAAGTGCATTTACTATAATAGTGCTTTTGCATGTGAGTAATATTGCCTGCTTCTGTCTCTTTCTCATTTCCAGAAAAGCAATGACTGATATTTGTGTATAGCTTTGATTTCTTTCTCTGAGGGAAAGGGCAATGCTCTAGTCCTGTTTTGGATTCCAAACTATCCCCACATGAAGAGCATAACAACAAGAGGGGACAGGCTCACTCATGTGCAAGGTTTTACCTTGTGTAAGACTGGGGGGCATACAAAGCACAGCAGACTCCTTACAGCACACCCTTGTCCTCTAATCCACAAGGAGGAGCAAAGGAGAGGGATACAGGGGAAGGTGCAGGACTAGCCAGCACATCACAGCTTCTCCTCACAGCAGTATGCACCATTTGGTGCTGGTCCAGAAGGACAGAACCACACACTTTGGCCAAAAATTAAAAAGTAAAGAAGACTGGGAGAAAGAAGGGTCCTACCATGTACACCTCTGTTCATATTTCTTGGCAAATAAGTTGAACTGTATTAATTGAATCTTACCACATCACAAGTGTGCAAAAGAACTGCTGCCTTTGTGTAGCAAAATACATGGGGTGGGAGACGAGGACTTTTTTTCAGCCAGAACTCAGTTCTAGCAACTCTCAGGTGGGTGCCATTGCCATTCTAAGAGAACAAGAGGGGCACTCATGTTGAGTTCCGGCACCTCTTTTTCTAGAAAAATAGCACTGTGGCATAGGGTAACTTCCTGTTCACAATGCATCACCACGGAGTTAGCCAGGAAACCCAAATTCAAAGCTAGTGATACTTGGCTGTCAGATTGGTTGGTGAGTGTGTATTGTCAGTGTGTTGGTTGAGCTTTAATAACCACAGTCATCCCTATCCCCAAAGCCCCAATAAAGAACTCATGCAAAGGTTATTCTTTGTGTTACACAGATCCCCATTCATCTCAAAGGCTCACATTCAAAGGCTGTGCAACTGAAGACTGGTGTGCCCT
The DNA here is from genome assembly GCF_964252035.2 of Podarcis erhardii. NCBI lineage: Eukaryota > Metazoa > Chordata > Lepidosauria > Squamata > Lacertidae > Podarcis > Podarcis erhardii. The sequence goes on along the minus strand of NC_138511.1, from coordinate 80,106,497 downwards.
TAATGGAAAAATCGTAGCACACGGTAACTTTGGACTGATTCAAATTGAAGCAAAATGCTGGAATGCTAAGATTTCCTCAAAGAAAATTGACCTTGAGGGGTAGATACAAGACAGCAAAGCTTTCCTCCACCATTCATGGTAGCTGCAGAAGAAACTGGGAGCCTAGTGGTGAGAAGAGGAGCTCAGGCCTCATGGGTTTTCTTTTTCACAATTGGTGAAATTCATTATTCTATATCTCTATGTTTTATATATGCAGAATGTGTAGAATGCTGAGAAAGGCATTTGAAGTAAAATATGAGAATTTGCATGTTATTTTGTTCAGCCCCACTTGCATGCCAAGGCCCTGTGACCCTTACAGACAATAATTACACAGAAAGAATTATTTTCGTTTATGGGTTCTAATAGGCCACAGCTTTATTGTTTACACATGCGGGTGCCAGCATATCTTGACTCGCACCCATCTGCAGGGTAAACCACCAATAGGGGGAGCCCTATGACGTACATCAAATAGGGACCCTCTGAGGGCTCTCCATTGGGGCAGTGACATTCCAACAGCCCACGTCCAGGCATTGGACAGAATCCACACCCCCAGATCCCTTTAATAGGATACCCTTAGTGAGGAGGGGCAGGCGAAGGCTACACCCTCCCATCCATCCAAACAAAGCCTTGCCCAATGCATAACCTTACAAAGTTGTGTTGATTGCTTCCAGGTAGGCAAAGAACAAATGGCTGGGGCCACCCAGCTGATCTTATTTCCATGGATCTTCTAAATAAATTATTTCATTTTCCTTTTTACACTAAAATTATAAAAGTAGCCAACTATTTTTTATTATTAAAAAATGGCAATCCAGATATTAAAGAAAATACAGACAAGCATCTATTGATACTACATTTGCAAGCTCACCACAAGCAAGAATACTAGGGTGGGGGTCATAGCACAAGGGAGAACAAACAACAACAAACAACACAGGGGGACGTCCATTGTCAAGGATGTAATCAAAGAAATAACTTTACCTACACCATATCTCATAATAAAAGAAAAGGAATTAATTTAAATTAAAAAAAACAAAGAGAGAAAGAGAAAAGAAAACATCAAGGGAAAAACAAAAGGAAAAAAGAAAAGGAAAGGAAAAAGAGAAATCAGCAATATATTTTCTCTAATCAAACATAACAACTTTACCTCCAATAACTTTCACAACCATTTCTCCATATTCAACAATAATAAATCTTTTAATATTTGTCCACAATTGTTTCTCCATTGTGATAAAATATAAAAATCATATCCCATAGTTCTTTACTTATTATGTATTCATTAATTCACACCCACTTTTGACCCTTCTATGCCCATTTCATTCTCCATCTCATCAATCAAACGTCTAATTATTTTTATTTGCTCATAAAGCAATTGCGGAAGGAAGCCAACAGTGAATGGAATGTCAAACAATGTATTTGGCACACTGAATATTCTTGATCTTAGTTACAATTCATTCTCCCTCTTAATATCTTCACAGTCTCCACCTTATTAATTTCAATATCACATTTCTATCTTCATTACTTCTTAACTTTATCTCTTATCGTACCACATTCTTTTCTCACAGAAGAAATGTGTACTATAGCATAAAAATTGCTTTCATTTGAGAATTGACACTTTGACCCTGCTGCCTGCACACCGCGAAGCCCAATGAGCCTCAGTTCTCCTTCCTTCCTGCCCACCTAAACCCCAACCCAGAAGAGCGACTCCAGCTTCCCTGGAGAACGGGTCGCTCACTTGCCAGCCGTGGCTTTCCTTGAGTCACATGCTAAGTTTCCATAGGCACCCATACTGGAGAGAGGCTTGGAGTTTGGGGAGCGGAGTGTGTGTGTTGGGGGGGGGAGCAAGAAGGAGAGAGCAGCACACATGCAATGCCCAGCGGCACTTCTGAGCAAGGCCCAGCCAGCCTGATGGGTAAAAAGCTGCTGCTTGGTTGGCTTGTGGTTGCTGCAGATCTCCAATCCTTTAAAAGACCGGGAGCAGGGCCGCTGGTGGGTGACTTATGATTCTTTCCCACCCTTTGCCTTCCAAAGCTAGCAGCCTCTTTGCCTTATTTAAGCAACTTCTCCTGTGGTGTTAGGCAAGGAGAAGGAGGTGATGGTAGTGGCCATCAAATACAGTAAACTAGAGCTTTCTTTCCAGTACACCTATATCAAACTTCAGTGTCGGAACCTCATTCTCCACAGCCTTTCCAACATAATGGTGAGCTTGAAGGATTTATCTTTGCAAGGCTTGTGGTGGTTCAATGCCACCAAAAGGTGACTTTAAGGGATGACACCCAGGGTGACCCACACCGACCTCACCCCCCATTCTCAGCCAGTGGGAGGAGGGGGAGATGGTAGTGGTGGCCAGAGGGATTTGAAGGAGGGATGGACTTGCTCAGTTTAACTTTGAGTTGTACCGTATTTACTCAACCGTAATGTGTCATCGAATACGGTATAATAGAGGATTATTTCCATTATTGGGCAATAATTAGTCCAGCTGCTGTGAACAGGAAGAAATTTTGTTCTTTAGATGTAAGGGTGGAATTTGGGGTCAAATCTCATTATAATAAAGCAAGTGCCAAATTAGGAGGGTAACGCTGGAGATCAGATGAAAAACTTTGTGCCAAAAGGTGTGGCTCACAGTACACCCCACAACAAAGGTGAAAGTAGGAACCTCATTCTCCACAGTCTTTGTAACATAATGGTGAGCTTGATGGATTTATCTTTGCAAGGCGTGTGGGGATCCACACCATCAAAAGGTACTTTTAAGGAAAATTTCCTGGAGGTGAGAAGAAATTTGTTTTTAGAGATGGATTATATCCATGTTTTCTCACTTTTGAGGTTCCTATGTCTGTCTCCCATCTCTTCCATGTTGCTCACAAAGCTGTCTAATATCATACCATATATCACCGAAACTGCCTCATTCCTGTCATGGCTATGTCTGTTACATAGCGATTCAAAAGCTGTCAAGGGTCTCAAGCATTCACCATTGCATTCCAGAGAATTGCAAAAGTGCATTGTTGATACAGTTGTAACCAGGACCATTTAATGGCTTTTGTCTTTCCCTCATGTCCTCTTTTGAGATTGCTTTATCATCTACAAACAAATCTCTAATCCTATAGACAAAACAAAACAAATTCCTTCCAGTAGCACCTTAAAGACCAACTAAGTCAGTTCTTGGTATGAGCTTTCGTGTGCATGCACACTTCTTCAGATACACTGAAACAGAAGTTTCCAGACCCTTCTATATAGTGAGAAGGTGGGGAGGGGTATTACTCAGAAGGGTGGTGGGAATGGGTGATTGGCAGATAGCTGTGATGAGCCTGTTGACGACTCTTAACGACTGCAATAGGTCTTACAGGAAAAAGCAAGGGGTGAAAAGGTGAAAAATGGCTTTGTCATGTATAATGAGATAAGAATCCAAGGTCTTTGTTCAGACCAGGTTTTTCCATGGTTTTGAGTTTGGTGATAAGTTGTAATTCAGCAGCTTCTCTTTCCAGTCTATTTCTGAAATTCCTTTGTAGTAAAACAGCTACTTTGAGATCTTGTATAGAATGTCCTGGGAGATTGAAATGTTCTCCTACTGGTTTCTCTGTCTTGTGATTCCTGATGTCCGATTTATGTCCGTTTATTCTTTGGCGTAAGGTCTGGCCTGTTTGTCCAATATAGAGAGCTGAAGGACACTGTTGGCATTTTATGGCATACACAATGTTAGACGATGAGCAATTAAATAGTCCCGAGATGGTATGTGTGATGTTGTTGGGGCCAGTAATGGTGTTGTCCGGGTGTATGTGGCAGCAAAGTTGGCATCTGGGTTTATTGCAGGCTCTGGTGCCAGTGTCCGTGTTAGGTCTGGTTGTAGTATTATTGTGGGTTAGGAGTTGTTTAAGACTGGGTGGCTGTCTGTAGGCAATGAAAGGTCTTCCTCCCAGAGCTTGAGAAAGAGAACTGTCATTGTCCAGGAGAGGTTGTAGATCTCTGATGATGCGTTGTACTGTTTTAACTTGGGAGCTGTATGTGATGACTAGAGGTGTTCTGTTATTTTCTTTTTTGGGTCTGTCTTGCAGCAAGTTCTCTCTGGGTATCAGTCTGGCTCTGTTGATCTGTTGTCTAACTTCATCTGTTGGGTATTTTAGTTCTAAAAAGGTTTGCTGTAGATCTCTTAGGTGAGAGTCTCTGTCTGTAGAATTGGAACAGATGCGGCTGTAACGTAGTGCCTGGCTATATACAATGGACTGTTTGGTATGTTTGGGATGGTAGCTAGAGGCATGTAGATATGTTTGTCGGTCAGTTGGTTTACGGTATAAGGTGGTGTCTATGTGCCCATCCTGTATTTTTATAGTAGTGTCCAAAAAATGTATTTCTTGCATAGATTGATTCATTGTTAGGTTGATTGTGGGGTGAAAATCATTGAATTTCTGGTGGAAGGTGTCCAGGGTCTGTTGACCATGTGTCCAGATGATAAAAATATCGTCAATGTATCGCAGGTACAAGAGAGGTTTGAGTGGGTAGGAGTTTAGGAAACGTTGTTCTAAATCTGCCATGAAGATGTTGGCATACTGTGGGGCCATGCGGGTGCCCATTGCTGTGCCGCTGATCTGAAGGAACAGGTCATCACCGAATTTGAAGTTGTTGTGGGTAAGGACAAATTGGCAGAGTTTGGTGGCAAAGTCCGCTGTGGTTTTATCTGAAATGGTGTTCCTTATAGCTTGTAAACCATCGTTGTGTGGGATGTTGGTATACAGAGATTCCACATCCATAGTAGCTAGTATAGTATTGTTGGGAAGATTATTTAAAGATTGTATTTTCCTCAGAAAATCTGTGGTGTCACGTACATAGCTGGGAGCACTGATGGCATATGGTTTCAGAACAGAGTCCATATAACCGGAGACACCCACTGTAATAGTGCCAATACCTGAAATGATGGGGCGTCCTGGATTTCCTGGTTTGTGTATTTTAGGTAGAAGATAGAAAGTTCCTGGTCGAGGTTCTGTTGGTGTGTTAGTGAGGATCTGTTCTTGGATGTGTGGGGGTAGCTCCTTAACAATCTTGTTCAGTTCTTTTTTGTATTCTTGTGTGGGGTCTGAGTCCAATTTTATGTAAAAGGCGGTATTGGAAAGTTGTCTGTGAGCCTCCTGAATGTAGTCAGTTTTGTTCATGATGACGACAGCTCCACCTTTGTCCGCTTCTTTAATTATAATGTCTGGGTTGTTTCTGAGATTATCTATGGCTCTCCTTCAGCATGGTTTAGATTTTGTTGTAAGCGATGGTGTTTTCTGGTCACATCTGTTTGGATTCTGTGGCGGAAGCAGTCAATGTACAAGTCCAGTGTGGTATTGCGTCCATCAGGAGGGGTCCATGTGGAGTCCCTTTTTGTGTAACACTTTTTCGGTGGTAGTTGGTGGTCAGTGTTCTGTTGGGAGGGTGGTTGTTGTTCTCCAGTGGGTTGAGAGGTGTTGTGTTGTGAAGTTGTTGCTTGTTCTGCTTTGTCTTGTTGTTGTGTGTGTTGAAAATACTCCTTCAGGCGTAAACGGCGGAAAAATGCTTCCAAGTCCCCGCAGAACTGGATCATGTGTGGGGATTTGGCAGGGCAGAATGACAGTCCACGTGAAAGGACTGATTCCTCAGCTGGGCTGAGTGCTTGCTGTGAGAGATTGACAATATTGTTGATCTTGTTTTGATTTGTAGCCTGTAGGTTGGAAAGGTTAGAGAGTTTCTTGTTTTTCTGTTTTTTCAGTAGCTCCAGTTGAGAGTGGTAAATGTTTTGTTTTTCCTTTTGGAACTCTTGCCAAGCTTGGTGGTTCCTGATAGAGTTGTCCAATACAAGGAGTTCCTCCTTTATTAGCTTCTGTTTAGAGTAGAGAACGCTGATCAGATGTTTGAGCAGCTTCTTAGAGAAAGTGTTGCATAGTTTTCTTGCATATTCAGTGGGATACGTGGATTGTAGAGGGTTCTTAATTCTAAGACCCTTGGGTATAATGTCCAGGTTCTTGCATTTAGTAAGAAAGAAGATATCAGTCTGTACCTGTGCAAGTTTCTTGGTGAGGTTGATGGACTTCCATTTCATGCGGCTCAATGTGGTGCCTTCCATAGTTCCAGTTACAGATAGGTAGCCGTGTTGGTCTGCCATAGTCAAAACAAAACAAATTCCTTCCAGTAGCACCTTAAAGACTAACTAAGTCAGTTCTTGGTATGAGCTTTCGTGTGCATGCACACTTCTTCAGATACACTGAAACAGAAGTTTCCAGACCCTTCTATATAGTGAGAAGGTGGGGAGGGGTATTACTCAGAAGGGTGGTGGGAATGGGTGATTGGCAGATAGCTGTGATGAGCCTGTTGACGACTCTTAACGACTGCAATAGGTCTTACAGGAAAAAGCAAGGGGTGAAAAGGTGAAAAATGGCTTTGTCATGTATAATGAGATAAGAATCCAAGGTCTTTGTTCAGACCAGGTTTTTCCATGGTTTTGAGTTTGGTGATAAGTTGTAATTCAGCAGCTTCTCTTTCCAGTCTATTTCTGAAATTCCTTTGTAGTAAAACAGCTACTTTGAGATCTTGTATAGAATGTCCTGGGAGATTGAAATGTTCTCCTACTGGTTTCTCTGTCTTGTGATTCCTGATGTCCGATTTATGTCCGTTTATTCTTTGGCGTAAGGTCTGGCCTGTTTGTCCAATATAGAGAGCTGAAGGACACTGTTGGCATTTTATGGCATACACAATGTTAGACGATGAGCAATTAAATAGTCCCGAGATGGTATGTGTGATGTTGTTGGGGCCAGTAATGGTGTTGTCCGGGTGTATGTGGCAGCAAAGTTGGCATCTGGGTTTATTGCAGGCTCTGGTGCCAGTGTCCGTGTTAGGTCTGGTTGTAGTATTATTGTGGGTTAGGAGTTGTTTAAGACTGGGTGGCTGTCTGTAGGCAATGAAAGGTCTTCCTCCCAGAGCTTGAGAAAGAGAACTGTCATTGTCCAGGAGAGGTTGTAGATCTCTGATGATGCGTTGTACTGTTTTAACTTGGGAGCTGTATGTGATGACTAGAGGTGTTCTGTTATTTTCTTTTTTGGGTCTGTCTTGCAGCAAGTTCTCTCTGGGTATCAGTCTGGCTCTGTTGATCTGTTGGTCTTTAAGGTGCTACTGGAAGGAATTTGTTTTGTTTTGACTATGGCAGACCAACGCGGCTACCTATCTGTAACTGGAACTATGGAAGGCACCACATTGAGCCGCATGAAATGGAAGTCCATCAACCTCACCAAGAAACTTGCACAGGTACAGACTGATATCTTCTTTCTTACTAAATGCAAGAACCTGGACATTATACCCAAGGGTCTTAGAATTAAGAACCCTCTACAATCCACGTATCCCACTGAATATGCAAGAAAACTATGCAACACTTTCTCTAAGAAGCTGCTCAAACATCTGATCAGCGTTCTCTACTCTAAACAGAAGCTAATAAAGGAGGAACTCCTTGTATTGGACAACTCTATCAGGAACCACCAAGCTTGGCAAGAGTTCCAAAAGGAAAAACAAAACATTTACCACTCTCAACTGGAGCTACTGAAAAAACAGAAAAACAAGAAACTCTCTAACCTTTCCAACCTACAGGCTACAAATCAAAACAAGATCAACAATATTGTCAATCTCTCACAGCAAGCACTCAGCCCAGCTGAGGAATCAGTCCTTTCACGTGGACTGTCATTCTGCCCTGCCAAATTCCCACACATGATCCAGTTCTGCGGGGACTTGGAAGCATTTTTCCGCCGTTTACGCCTGAAGGAGTATTTTCAACACACACAACAACAAGACAAAGCAGAACAAGCAACAACTTCACAACACAACACCTCTCAACCCACTGGAGAACAACAACCACCCTCCCAACAGAACACTGACCACCAACTACCACCGAAAAAGTGTTACACAAAAAGGGACTCCACATGGACCCCTCCTGATGGACGCAATACCACACTGGACTTGTACATTGACTGCTTCCGCCACAGAATCCAAACAGATGTGACCAGAAAACACCATCGCTTACAACAAAATCTAAACCATGCTGAAAGGAGAGCCATAGATAATCTCAGAAACAACCCAGACATTATAATTAAAGAAGCGGACAAAGGTGGAGCTGTCGTCATCATGAACAAAACTGACTACATTCAGGAGGCTCACAGACAACTTTCCAATACCGCCTTTTACATAAAATTGGACTCAGACCCCACACAAGAATACAAAAAAGAACTGAACAAGATTGTTAAGGAGTTACCCCCACACATCCAAGAACAGATCCTCACTAACACACCAACAGAACCTCGACCAGGAACTTTCTATCTTCTACCTAAAATACACAAACCAGGAAATCCAGGACGCCCCATCATTTCAGGTATTGGCACTATTACAGTGGGTGTCTCCGGTTATATGGACTCTGTTCTGAAACCATATGCCATCAGTGCTCCCAGCTATGTACGTGACACCACAGATTTTCTGAGGAAAATACAATCTTTAAATAATCTTCCCAACAATACTATACTAGCTACTATGGATGTGGAATCTCTGTATACCAACATCCCACACAACGATGGTTTACAAGCTATAAGGAACACCATTTCAGATAAAACCACAGCGGACTTTGCCACCAAACTCTGCCAATTTGTCCTTACCCACAACAACTTCAAATTCGGTGATGACCTGTTCCTTCAGATCAGCGGCACAGCAATGGGCACCCGCATGGCCCCACAGTATGCCAACATCTTCATGGCAGATTTAGAACAACGTTTCCTAAACTCCTACCCACTCAAACCTCTCTTGTACCTGCGATACATTGACGATATTTTTATCATCTGGACACATGGTCAACAGACCCTGGACACCTTCCACCAGAAATTCAATGATTTTCACCCCACAATCAACCTAACAATGAATCAATCTATGCAAGAAATACATTTTTTGGACACTACTATAAAAATACAGGATGGGCACATAGACACCACCTTATACCGTAAACCAACTGACCGACAAACATATCTACATGCCTCTAGCTACCATCCCAAACATACCAAACAGTCCATTGTATATAGCCAGGCACTACGTTACAGCCACATCTGTTCCAATTCTACAGACAGAGACTCTCACCTAAGAGATCTACAGCAAACCTTTTTAGAACTAAAATACCCAACAGATGAAGTTAGACAACAGATCAACAGAGCCAGACTGATACCCAGAGAGAACTTGCTGCAAGACAGACCCAAAAAAGAAAATAACAGAACACCTCTAGTCATCACATACAGCTCCCAAGTTAAAACAGTACAACGCATCATCAGAGATCTACAACCTCTCCTGGACAATGACAGTTCTCTTTCTCAAGCTCTGGGAGGAAGACCTTTCATTGCCTACAGACAGCCACCCAGTCTTAAACAACTCCTAACCCACAATAATACTACAACCAGACCTAACACGGACACTGGCACCAGAGCCTGCAATAAACCCAGATGCCAACTTTGCTGCCACATACACCCGGACAACACCATTACTGGCCCCAACAACATCACACATACCATCTCGGGACTATTTAATTGCTCATCGTCTAACATTGTGTATGCCATAAAATGCCAACAGTGTCCTTCAGCTCTCTATATTGGACAAACAGGCCAGACCTTACGCCAAAGAATAAACGGACATAAATCGGACATCAGGAATCACAAGACAGAGAAACCAGTAGGAGAACATTTCAATCTCCCAGGACATTCTATACAAGATCTCAAAGTAGCTGTTTTACTACAAAGGAATTTCAGAAATAGACTGGAAAGAGAAGCTGCTGAATTACAACTTATCACCAAACTCAAAACCATGGAAAAACCTGGTCTGAACAAAGACCTTGGATTCTTATCTCATTATACATGACAAAGCCATTTTTCACCTTTTCACCCCTTGCTTTTTCCTGTAAGACCTATTGCAGTCGTTAAGAGTCGTCAACAGGCTCATCACAGCTATCTGCCAATCACCCATTCCCACCACCCTTCTGAGTAATACCCCTCCCCACCTTCTCACTATATAGAAGGGTCTGGAAACTTCTGTTTCAGTGTATCTGAAGAAGTGTGCATGCACACGAAAGCTCATACCAAGAACTGACTTAGTTGGTCTTTAAGGTGCTACTGGAAGGAATTTGTTTTGTTTTGACTATGGCAGACCAACACGGCTACCTATCTGTAACTAATCCTATAGAAACCACTTGTTTCAAGATCTCCAAATGGGTTATACTGTATTTGTTTGCATGCTTAAATAAGGGGTGATCTAGCAGGGGCATCAGTGATGAAGGCCTAAGAGCCAATATTGAGTTCCAATTCCACCACGCCATCAAGGTTACTTTGAAAAATGGGTTAGCCACATTTTCTTGTTCCATCTGAGGCAGCTTCAGGAAGGGCAGAGCACGTACTGATGGTCTTGTGTGGGTACTTTCTCTCTGTACCCATACAATATCTACTTTGCCTTTAATGAGTGGCATCGATGATTTAATTTGGAAAGCTGCATAGTATAATGCAAGATTGGGTATTCCTAGACATTCTTTATTGCTATGTCTAAATAAGATTTTTTTACTGAATCTGGATCTTTTACCTAATGAGATAAAGGAGCTTAATTTGTTTTGCCATTTTTAAGTATGTTGGTAAAACCTGAATAAGGAAAGAGAATTTTGGCAGAACTGACATTTTTATAGCTGCAATATCATCTAGCCAGCTAAGGTTTTTGTGCTTCCATTAAGACAGTTGTTTATTACCATTTTGAGCAAAGACTTATCATTTCTTCATTTTCATTGATTAAGATCAGCTGTAAAGATTATCCTGAGGTATTTAAACCCCCCATGGGCTATCTTTATCTTTGACATTTCTATCAGCTGCTTTTGAACTGCTGCATAATTTGTAGTCCTGAAATTCAATGGAAACTTTTGAAATGTTATTTCAAAGATTAAAGCACAACAAGTGGATCTTGGCCAATTACCAATGTATCATCCGCAAACAAATCTACTTTTTATTCAACATTTCCTATTTTCACTCCCTTCACAGAGGCTCATAGTTGGATAGCTAAGATCTTTATTGCCACTGCAAAAAGCAGTGGTGACAGAGGGAATCCTTGGCAGGTGCCCCTGTTGAGGTTTCTTGGAGCATCATCATATCCATTTACCATGATTATAGCTGAAGATTTTGAGTAAATTTGTTGAATCGTGTGCAGAAGTTTTTCTCGAAATTCTAATTTAGAAAGTAAGAGATTCAAATAGGTCCGCTCAACTCTGCCAAACACTTTAAAGGCATCGAGTGAAATTAATGCCCCTGGAGTGTTTCCTAGCTGCAGGTCATAGATTATATCAAGAACTCTTATAGAGTCTGCTGTATTTCTTGAGGGTATAAATCCTGTTTGATCTGTGGTGATGTATTGATCTATGAAGACATTTAATCTCTTAACCATCACAGCTGTGAATAGTTTTGCATCCACGCTTATTAAAGCAATCGTTCTATATAAATCAGTTTGGTGGAGTCTTTCATTTATAACCATTTTTATTAATTTTTCAGTTTATACATCTCAAAATAAACATTTTACATGTAACATATGACTTTCCTGCTTTCCCTTTCATGGTTCATTTTACTTATCTATCGTAAAATTACTTTCCCCAAAAACCCAGAGTCCTTTTTGTTGGGGATAATCCAAACTGAAATTCCCAGGTGCCAGAAAAGCTCATTTATGTATGCAAAAAATGTGCCCTGTGTTTCGCTAGCCCCCAAATGGAAAGTTAGTGAAGTCCCAACTAAAGAGGATTGGCAACTTAAGTTGACAGAATATGCACAACTTGCAGATTTAACATATAGAACAAGAGAGCAAGAAGGACACACATTTAAAGAAGATTGGAAAACATTTATTGACTAAATGGAGAACAAATGTGTATAGCTGAAAACGCTGACAGCATTTATAAAAATTTAACAGAGTAAATAATTGATGGTGGATGTAAAAGTGGAAAATTGATTTGAATGGTTATAGTAAGGGAAGTCATTCGATATTTTAAAGTTATATAAGGTTTATTTGAAATTGTAAAACAGAAAATGTAATAAAAACTATTACAAAAAATGTAGGTCTATTGACTCCAAATGTAATTTCATTGTAATGTTTCCAATATTCTTAACTGGCTGAATGAGGGACTTTTCAAATTAACCATGTAGAATTATTAAATTACATATACTAGGAGAAGAGCTGCTACTCTTTGAAACAACAGTGCTGGGGATTTTTCTTGAAGCATTTTTTTAATGCAACTGCTGCATTTAAACTTGTAAAAAACATTAATCTGAAATACTGCAGAACTTCCTTCAGATCCAATCTGTATATCGAAACTTTTCTGAAACATGAAAAACCAATACAGTGGTACCTGGTGTTACATATGCTTCAGGTTACAGACTCCACTAACCCAGAAATAGTACCTCGGGTTAAGAACTTTGCTTCAGGATGAAAACAGAAATCGTGGCTCCGGCGGTGTGCAAGCAGCAGGAGGCCCCATTAGCTAAAGTGGTGCTTCAGGTTAAATTCAGATTAGACAAATTGAAGGGGAATAAGGATAGCAATTACTGCTTTGATGACTATATTCTTCGTTCATAACTGAAAGTAGTATGATTCCAAATGGTAGTTTCAGGTTAACACAGGAGTGGAAAGTGCTGTTGTACTTAAGTGTTGCTTATGTGCTTCCCATAGTCAACTAGTTGGCCATTGTGAGAACAAGATCCTGGACTAATTATAGGTGAATCTGTACATATCAGTTTCATTTAGTTTCTCAATTTTCAAATCTTAAGTCCAACTCTCCTGATGCCCGTATCATTATATATATAAGTTTTAGTGCTAATGATAAATTACTTTTGCTACCCACTCTGCATATGCCAAGCGTTTCCGTGCGCTGCTCTGGTTTGCCAGAAGTGGCTTAGTCTAAAAAAAAGAGAAAGAAAAGAATGCTAGTTGTCTGATTTCCACTCACCTGGGGAAAGGGTGACCAGGAGGAGGGATGTGCCCAGGAGTGCCTTCATAGCACTGTAATAAGCAAGAGCCAGGAAGAGCTGGACCACCACAGGCAACTGACACAGAAAGAAGAAAGCCATGTGTGAAGCACTTTAAAATTTTTGGGTCGGAGGTTTGGGTACACACCTCGCAGGGTGACAAACTGAGTACGCGTGGAGAACATGGTGTTTTCCTAGGATATGAGAAAGGGTCTTATCGTGTCCTGATCACAGACACGAAAACCATAAGGCTGACCAGGAGTATTGACGACAACCCACAATGGGACAGAGTTGGCGTTTTTCAGTGCCATCCCATTTGTGATGATGGTGCAAAAGGGGCAAAGAAAGTTAAGAGGGAGGCAAGTTCTGATGTGATTGATAATTCTGATGCCAATGTAGTTCCAGATGATGGCACAGATTATCAGAGCCCAAAAGCCTCAGGTGAGTCTGACGCTGATTCAGACTTAGCAGCTTCATATACTTTAGCTCCCCATTCTCCTGAAGAGGAGGAAGCACCAGAACAAGAGGATCAAAGAGTTTTGCACAGATCCGAGAGAACAACCAAGGGTGTACCACCGAAAAGGTTTTCTGAAGAGTTTGCAAAGGCTGCGGTCACCAGCAACTCTGGTGGGATTTTTAAATCTAGCATGAAGTGTGCTGAGAGTAGTAGCAAAAAACGCTGCATTTATTTCCTTACCTGATAATTGAAGGAGCAAGCATGTGTTTAAAGTGGTTTGTTCAAATCTGCCTAATTAGAAATCTTAATTTGCATGTGAGAGAAACATGTATGAAAATTTTTCTAGAAGCTGCTTATTCATTTGTGTATTCACAGTGTGTATTTTGTGTAAGCTACAGGTTGAGATTTATGTTTTAACTCTTTCCTAATGGACACAGAGTGGTTGCAGTAACTGTTTAATGATGTGATAAAGTGTCTTAGATAAGGGGGGAGAGAGATACCTGCAAATATGTTACCAAGGTTGTAAGTAGAGAACAACTTTTGGAGTGTGTGTGCAAATTGCAGTTATGTTAAAGATTCTTGAAATGGTTGGATGAAATGGGGGAGGATGAGGAGATTTCACCCCTCCCATACCCAAGAATCTCCTGATGATCTCCTGATGGTCTCTGCTGACTCTCCAGAGAGGAGGAGGCGTGTCCTGCTATCTACTTATTCTGCCCAGCACCACATCTGTGTGTGTGAGAGAGAGTGAGTCAGTCAGTGTGTCGGAGAGAGAGTGAGTGCTAGAGATCGTGTTTAGAGATAAGGTTGCTGCTAAGAGCAGCTGCAGGCACTCAAAGTAGCATTGATTTATGCTCAGAATATTTAGCTCTGTATATAGTTTTGTATTATAGCTGTAGTTATAGAATAAAAGGAGGATACTCTACAGAGCTGCTCTCCGAGTGTTTTATACTCTGCAAGACTCTGCAAAACGCTGCTGCGCAACGACTGTATAATTGTGGAAGCGAATCCGGTGCTCTCAGCTCTAAGCTGTGAGTCCACAGCACTGTGACCTGTTCCTGTGAGAAAGGAGGTCTCTGGCAGTGCTACCCAGCTCGCCTAGCCCAGTCGGGGTTGAGGTGCATGAGTCCAGTTGGTGCACTGGCTCAAGGGCGATGCTGACAGTTGGGTGGGATTTTATCATATATTCTTTGTATATAGACTGTTAATAAAGTAGTTAAAAGACACCTGATTCTTGGGAGAAAAGCAATGACAAACCTAGACAGCATCTTAAAAAGCAGAGACATCACCTTGCCAATAAAGGTCTGCATAGTTAAACCTATGGTTTTCCCAGTATTGATGTATGGAAGTGAGAGCTGGACCATAAAGAAGGCTGATCGCCGAAGAATTGATGCTTTTGAATTATGGTGCTGGAGGAGACTCTTGAGAGTCCCATGGACTGCAAGGAGATCAAACCTATCCATTCTGAAGGAAATCAGCCCTGAGTGCTCACTGGAAGGACAGATCCTGAAGCTGAGACTCCAATACTTTGGCCACCTCATGAGAAGAAAAGACTCCCTGAAAAAGACCCTGATGCTGGGAAAGATGGAGGGCACAAGGAGAAGGGGACGACAGTTGGATAGTGATCTCGAAGCTACCAGCATGAGTTTTACCGAACTGCGGGAGGCAGTGAAAGACAGGAGTGCTTGGCATGCTCTGGTCCATGGGGTCACAAAGAGTTGGACACGACTAAATGACTAAACAACAACAAGGTAGTTTTAGAGCTACTGATTGACTCTTTCTTCTGCTATGAGATGCCAGAAGACGAGTGTGCTCCTCTCAGGAGGGAGGGGTCACTTATCACCAGTCTCTCTGGACTGAGGAAGATTTATAGCCAGAGGGTGACCACTGGAGAGGCACCCCGGTGCCTTCCCGGGCATTTTCCCAACAAGTAGTGACTATTTGTCCTAGAACATGTGATCCCAGATTACAAAGTTTGTTATTGAATTGCAATGAAATTACTTTCTGTAGATTTATTAGGTTTTCCAGACACAATTTCCAATTAAAAGGAGCCACAGGGCATCACCTGGGTAGAACTGGTTTGCGAGGCTGAAGGAAGGGATACACATGGAGACTTGCTCTCATTATTCCCATCATAATATATCAAATTTTATGTTGATTTGATTATATTATTATTTATACCTCGCCCATCTGGCTGGGTTTCCAGTATTTTATTTTGAGGGGTGGAATTGCATGTGTCTATTTGAAGTTTTTTATTAGAATGAGGTCCAATGAGAGAAGACCTACTGCAGAATTAGGAGGCTGTTGGTCCTTGATTAGGTCTTAAATGTACATGGAAGGAAGTCCTTCATATACAAATAAAGGATTCTAAATGGTATGCACTAAGGTCATCTAAACCATACAAACAATCTTGATTTATAGGGCTACATTTGTAGTCTGCACAGATGCGGATGAGCCGTTGAGCTGGATGGGTGTGAAGATTGGGGTTTCCCAGGGGGTGTTTGGCACTGGCTTTTCCACTCCTTGCTCCATGAGCAGGGAGTGCGAGAGCCAGTCTAATTCCTTGTTGATGCAGAGTTTTGGGGGAACGGGACCCAGCAGGCCTTGAACCTTATGGGTTGTATGTGTTGGTTTCTGCTCTCTTCACTGTGCAGCGAAATGCTTGTCACAAGACAATGTTTACATTCCACAGTCTGTGCTGTTGGGTTTTCCCACGGGAAAGGGAGACTGGATGTGACGTACACTGGTTTCCTGTTTTTCACTGTTCTTTGCAGTTCAGTGTGTGTTGTTCTCTCCGTGCTTTAGAGGAGAGAGGATGCTTTTCTCTGCTCCGGCAGAGGCAAGATGTTTTTCTGTAATCTACCAGCTTTGAAAGGTAAATAAAGCAACTTAGAGTATGTGGCATGTACTCCTCATCCTTCCGCTGTGCACGGGACACTGCATATCAATAACACATGGTTATGGGCTCCAGAAGTCGAATCGGAGTGCCGGCAAAGGATCGGAATGCAGAGGGACAGATCGGAACGGAATCTGCTCTGCGCGTCAAGATGATTGATGAGGTATGTGCTACTGCTCCGGGCAGCCTGCCAGCTTCTAATTAATGGCTTTATGGCTGGACTTTGAACTTTTAAGGCCGTTTTGCCGGGCTCAAAGGAACAAGCTCCTATGCTGGGGAAATCGAAAGTAACTTTTAAAAGTGCTTTTGGAATAAAGCAGCTGCAGTTAAGCAGAAATGGCGAATGCAAAGCTAGCTGATGCTTTTGGGATTCCTAAGCTCAATAAGAAAAACTATGCGGACTGGGTTCTCTATGCAGAGGCTATTCTGCGGAAAGAGGGTCTGTTTGAAGTTATTACAGACACCCCCCCCCAGCTCCAGTTACAGATGCATGGCAAGCTAAAGATTCCAAAGCAAGGGGAACTCTTACATTGATAGTATCCCCAGAAGAGCTCTGTCTATTGCGTGATAAGACCTCAGCCAGACAAATTTGGGACGCTTTGAGAGAGGCTCACTTGAGGACAGAAGCTGGATCCACTATGTTTTACTTTAACAAGCTGCATAATATGGCTCTTGCTGAAGGTGGAGATGTGCGTATACATCTGATGGAGGTGCAGAATCTGAGACATGAGCTGCAACAGAGAGGACTCAACTTTCCAGAGGCTGTGTATTCCTTCATGATACTACAATCTTTGGGTTCAGGTTGGGAGTCTGTTGCGACTCAGATTGCTGTACAGCCTACTGCTCAGCTGACAGTGGACTATGTTACTGCCGTGATTCTGAATGAAGCAGATTGCCGGGGTGCTAGCTGCATGGGCAAGGAGGAGACTTCACAGACGTCATCCCATAGTGCAGTGGAACCACCAGATGGCGCCAAAGCTTTGAAAGCAGTGAAATGCTACTCGTGTGGACGTCTAGGCCATATGAAGAGGGAATGCAAATATCCCAGGGCCAAGACAGAGCAGCGCAGCGGAAGCTCATCGCGTGGAAGAGGCCAGAGCAAAGGCAAAGGTCCAGTGTCCAGGACAACGCAGCACAAGGCAATGGTCTCACGCTTCACTCCAAAGGTTGCAGAGGTCCAGAAGACGTCTAGATCTTTCTTCGTGGTTGATTCAGCGGCGACCCATCACATGTGCAACGATAAGCGACTGTTCGTGTCTTTTACACCGCAGTAAGGTGCGATTCACCAGGCGGATGACCACACAATCCCCAGTAAAGGCTACGGAACTGTTGTTCTTCACAATTTGGACTTATCGATACGGAATGTACTTTATGTGCCAGATGCCAAACATAATCTGCTCAGCGTTGGACAGCTGAATGAGCGGAATATAGACGTTTCCTTTAAGAACAAAAGGTGCATCATCACAAAGAAAAATGATTATGTATTGTATGCTGAATATGTTGATCGTTTGTATGTTTTGTATTATGATGATGTTGTGCAGGATGACACTTGTTGCATTGCAGGTTCTAACAAAGGTTTGCATGCAGAATGTATTCATGATTTTCATCGAAAATTTGGTCATTTGCATTTTGAGGCAGTATCTAAAATGCTTGCCTTGGTTGAAGGTATGACTATTAAACCCTGCAGGTACCACATGAAGTGCAAGGCATGCGCAGCAAACAAGGTGAAAATGGCTGCAAAAGGTAAGGTGTCTAGTAGGCAAGCTACAGAACCATACCAAATTGTTCATGCTGATATGGTTGGACCACTAGCGCCCTCTTTGGGTGGAAACAGGTACTTCATGGTTCTCATTGATGCATTTTCCAGGTATATTTATGTGTACAATCTCAAGCAGAAATCAGAGGCTTTTCCTAGGTTCAAGGAATTCTGTGCTTGGTTGGAAAATGTGCATGGTAAGAAGGTAAAGACTCTTTTCAGTGATCGCGGGGGAGAATTCACTTCTCAGCAGTTTGAAGCTTTTCTGACTGAGAAAGGAATTCAACACGATTTGTCTAGTCCTCGCTCGCCATGGCAGAATGGACTTGCGGAATGAGCAAACCAGACTTTGCTTCAAGGGTTAAAAACCTTGCTGCATGATGCCAATCTTCCAGAGAGTTATTGGGCCGAAGCTCTCTCATGTTTCACTTACAGTTATAATCGCAGGTTATCTTCAGCGATTGGTTGTACCCCGTATGAGAAGATGTTTGGCAAGAAGCCATACATCAAACACATGAAATTTTTTGGTTCTGACATGTGGGTTCACTCACCACAAAACTCCAAGTTAGACAAGCGTGGATTGCATGGTATCTTTCTAGGTTATCAGAAAGGGTCTTACAGAATAATGATGACTGACTCAAAGGCAATTAAGCTCACAAGAAGTGTTGAGTACAATGCCAAGTGGGTGGAGAATGTGGGAATTTTCCAATGTTATCCTGATGACAGTGATGAGACTGAGGATAGTCAAAAGCAACCACAACAACCCACACCCACTGATGAAGGTTCTGATTCTGAGTCTGAAACTGAATCGGGTGATTCAGAGGATTTCAAGAGTGCGAAAGCCTCTATGCGACCCTCTGAAAGCTCTGATCAAGAATTGGAGGAACCATTGTTCACAATAGGTCACTTTTCTCCCAAGAAGGAAGAGGAGAGTGTTGAAGACCTACGGCTAATTCGCAGGTCACAAAGAGCCACAAAAGGCAGACCTCCAAAGAGATTTGCTGATGAGTTTGCTAAGATAGCAGTAACAGCTGTTAAAAGCTCCAAGAAATCCAGGATTTGGATTCAAAGGAAGCTGAGCCATGGTTAAATGCAATGAAGGCTGAGCTTGATTCCTTGGAAAGGAACAAAACATGGGACCTTGTTCCAGTACTTCCAGGAATGAAACTGCTTGGAAGCAAATGGGTCTTCAAAGCGAAGACTGATCAAAATGGCAAGATAGTCAGACACAAAGCCAGATTGGTAGCCAGAGGTTTTGCACAGGTACCAGGTGAAGACTATCACGAGACCTACTCACCCACAGTGAGGTATGAGAGCATTAGGCTTATGCTCAAGCTAGCTGCAGAGGAGAATCTACACATTAGTCACCATGATGTAAATACAGCTTTTCTGTATGGATCTCTAAATGAATCACTTTATATGCTTCCACCTGATGGCGTACAGGTAAAACAGGGATTTGTTTGTGCTCTGAAGAAGTCCCTTTATGGTCTCAAACAAAGTGCACGGTGTTGGCACACAAAACTCACTGAAGTATTGTTTTCTCTAGGTTTTAAGCAAGGGAAAGCTGATCCATGTGTATTTGTCAAAGAGGAGGGGCAAAAGAAGCTGTATTGCTTGTTTTATGTTGATGATCTTTTATTCTTTTGGGAAGATGTCACAATGTACAATAACGCCCTAGCTCAACTGAAAGAGCACTTTGACATGAAAGATCTTGGTGAGGTAAACAACTACCTATCTCTGGAAATAGAGAGAGATCAAGATGGTAACATTCTAGTACACCAGTCACGGAAAATTGCTGATGTGTTAAGCAAACTAAACCTGATGGATGCTAACCCTGTAGACACACCGATGACAACAGGTTATCAGGTAGATCACACTGAAGAAGCATTTTCTGACACTACACTGTACAGAAGTGTGCTAGGCAAGCTAAACTTCATTGCCAGATGTTCAAGACCAGACATTGCTGTTAGCTGTAATTTGCTAAGCAGACAAGTCAACAATCCTACTGTTAAGGATTGGAAAGCTCTGAAACGCATAGCGCGCTATTTGAAAGGCACTATGCATTACAGACTGAGATTTAACAATCAGAAGTCTGGTGGTCTTGAAATATTTGCAGATGCAAGTTTTGGAAGTTGACACTACAGACAGGAAAAGTACGTCTGGAGTTTGCTATATGTACAATCAGGGTCTATTTGATTGGTCATGCAAGAAGCAAACAACAGTTAGCTTAAGTACTTGTGAAGCTGAACTGAATGCACTGTCTTATTCACTTAAAGATTGTGAATGGTTGTTACAATTGTGCAAAGACATGAAAATTCCTGTCAAATGTCCAATCCAGGTTTACCAGGACAACAAAGCATGTTTGGCTTTGCTGAATTCTGAAGGTTGTAAGCAAAGCACGAAGCACTTGCAATTGAAGTTGCAACAAGCTAGGGAACATATTCAGAAGGGACTCATAACGGTGTCCTATATGCCAGGTAATGAAATTCCTGCTGATGTATTGTCCAAGATTGTATCAAGGGATCAACACTGTACCTATGTGCAGAAGTTGGGTTTGTACTGATATTGTACGAACACGCTGCCCAGTGATGTTCACAGAAAGGGGGAGGATGTTGGTTTCTGCTCTCTTCACTGTGCAGCGAAATGCTTGTCACAAGACAATGTTTACATTCCACAGTCTGTGCTGTTGGGTTTTCCCATGGGAAAGGGAGACTGGATGTGACGTACACTGGTTTCCTGTTTTTCACTGTTCTTTGCAGTTCAGTGTGTGTTGTTCTCTCCGTGCTTTAGAGGAGAGAGGATGCTTTTCTCTGCTCCGGCAGAGGCAAGATGTTTTTCTGTAATCTACCAGCTTTGAAAGGTAAATAAAGCAACTTAGAGTATGTGGCACGTACTCCTCATCCTTCCGCTGTGCACGGGACACTGCATATCAACAACAGTATGGTGGGGTCTAGTTGTAGGCCAACCGGTGGGGACAGTATATCATCCCAATGCCCCATCAAAAACCTCCATATGGGAGCTGGTGCAGTTCACCCCGGTGATGGCTAGCCCCAGTGTATGCACTAAGGTCATCTAAACCATATAGAGCAATCTTGATATATAGGAGTGAGCATTCTAAGAAAATCCTACCAAGATGGAATTGCACACCCATGCAGACTCCTCATATGAAATCACAATCTTCTCAGAACTGCTGGAGGAGCTATGGAAAAAGAGAAACCTTTTTCCACCTATACTGGGACTGCCAAGGCTTATTCAAATTCTGTCCAATGGTTTGTAAAGAAATGAACAACAACAACAATAACCCCCACACCAAAATATTAAAAGGTCCCATTCCACCTTCAACACAACTTTTATAAATACAGTTATGGCGTGACTTTTTGAAAGGTTTCCACTCTCTTGAATTCTTGGCATTAATTCTGTTGTCTGCTGGAACCCCAATTGCCCCCATATAGAAGATTTCTCAGAATTTGAGAGTTTGGGTTTCTTCTAAAACTATGTGGAGGTCAACATTGGTTAAAAAATCATGAATTACTTGTTGTCAGAGGCTTGGAAGACCCTGAAAATTTATGGGCTGTTGGGTGGGATTTTATCATAAATACAGCAAATACAGGTACCCATGAATTCCTCTACATGGGAAATTTGGCTTTTGTATGGTTCTTAAGTACTTTTCCTCTTGGATATCTCTCCTGGATATACTGCACTGCTGTTTTCTACAACTTTTGGTTTTTCATATTGATTTGTTTGATTTTATTTTAGTTCAATAAAATAAAAATAAAATTGAGGAGATAAGTATGAGTGCCAGCTTGAGCTCCTTGGAGAAAAATGGGAATATGAGGTGTTACTGGAGGGGTAGGGCCTCAGGGGGTAGATTTTCTTGGGTAGTTTGTCCACCTTTGGTCCTCACCCAGCACTCAACTCTCCCCTGTGGGTCATAGAAGCTGTCAAGATTCGACAGCTGCCACATCCTGGGAACAGCTTCAACTGGCTGGCTAAGCGAAGTGAGGGTAGCTGATGGGTCCCAAACCTTCAGTGAGTTGGGACTTTCCTTACATGTGGTAACAGGCTCCATCAGTTTGAGTGGGCAAAACACATCATGGGTCCAGCAGTCAAGAAAGTGATTCCTTAACATGTTGTAGAAGAAAGTGAGGGACTGATTGCACTGGTTACAACCTGAGAAGGTAGCTGATCCAAGAGAAGGAATACTCTGATCCTAAATCTACTCTGTCTTGTGGGATATATTCATGGGGGAGGGGCTAAGAAATAAACCCTACACAAATCCAGAGTGGAGTCCATAAGACAGTTGGATGGCATAAGGAAGTCCTTATGGCAACTCCTGCAGCCAAGCTGGAGCCAAATGTCTTGCCCTGCTTTCTTTTGGACAATTTCAGTGAATCTAAGAGAGGAGTCTTGTCACTCGGGCAGCCCACGACGTCCATACTCATTCCACTGTTTGCACCCTGGGGAAGTAATTTTGGTGCTGCTAATGCAGCAATCCAGGTGCACTCAATTGTCTCTAGAGACAAGCAGATGCCAATAATAATAATAATAATAATAATAATAATAATAATAATAATTATTCATGCTCTCTCTTTTAAAGAAAAATAGGTGCCAGTAGTCACCATAAAGTTGCTGCAGTAAGTGCCACACTTTTAACGTTTGGGGGGAGGTGCTGATACTGTGTACCCTTGAGTAACCACCACCCCCCAAACCGGAAGAAGAAGAAGAAGAAGAAGAAGAAGAAGAAGAAGAAGAAGAAGAAGAAATATATTTTTGTCACTCTTAATCTACAGATCTCTGGGCACTTGGGAGTAAATGCCATGCAAATATCTCACATAGTCTCCATATGCCCAATTGTTTCAGTTATATATCAATATTAACTCAGTTGTGGGTTTAAAATTACATAGAAGCTTAAATTACTCAAAGTATCGTTTCATCTTCACAGTATAAGGGAGGGTGAGGGCATTGGAAGAGACAGGGAGAGACTCAAAGTGGCATCCAACACTTTAAAACAAAAAAAGCACAGATATCAGTGTTTGGTACCATCACATCAAATTGTGTGATGATAACTTTAGAAGGGTCTAAATCTGTCCAGTTTGGAAATATTCAGTCTGCCATATTGACTCATAATGGCATCTGATAATTTCCAAATGTAGACCACAACACACTCCTCACTCCAGAAACCATCATGCCAAATTTTGCGATGAAGTAATCAGTGTAGTTTGGGAAAGCTTGACATGACATTTTTATTCAAAATGCCATCTGATGGTAACCAAACATGGAGTAAATCTGGCTTCTTCACCTTGAAAACTGTCATGCCAAATTGACATCAATGTCTCAGGAAGAGTTTAAATGCAAGGGAACAGATGGATGGAGAGATGGGTAGTACTTTAATCAGTCCTGAACTGCTTTCCAAAGAAGCAGGTGTAAGTAAAATGATGGCAGAATTGGTTTGACAACAATTAGGAATAGTTACTAGAATAGTTGTGGCAGTTTGATGCTGAAATAGTTCTCTTTGGGAGCTCTGACCTTTTGCAAACATGTTGTGTGCTTCTACCTCTCTTTCCTATCAGGATAAGAAAACCTGCCTGGATGCTTTGTTTGGAGAGATTCCCAGTGAGCGCTGATGTCACCAAAATTCAGTTAGAGAGACGTGGAACATATGAATGCTGTTGGCACTGAATATGGGATTTCAAGCACGTGCAAATAACAAGCTTGGTTCAATTGGAACAAGGAGAAATAATATTCCAGAAGGCAATTATAAAAGCTCACTCTAATGACTCTGGCTCCATTGTTCAATATTCAGTGCATACTGCTGTGTCCCTGGCACAGTTCAATATTCCTATGTCCAGCTTTGCTACCTGTACCGGACCTTGGGTAATTTGATCTGGAGCCTGGAAGATCAGAAAAAAGTATATGCTTCTTTGAACCAAGTTGGACCCCATATTGAGTTAGAAGAAACATAGGGGCCCTGCATCAGCATCAATATATTGCTCTATCCATAAATGTCTTAGCAACTTCCCATAGTTTCTTGGACATCAAGATAATACATAGGTGGTGTAGAATAGCAGAGCAATTGTCCATATTACTTTTGGATAGTGCCAATGCGTACGAAAGGTTTTACTTAGAGGTAGACATGCCATCACTTGCGGTGGGACTATACAAGAATAGAAGTTTATGGGTGGGTGGAAATAGATTCAGAAATTTCTGATATTATATGGGAAAAATTAAACCCTGTCAAGTTTTTAATTGCAGGAAGGTTATCAAGAGCTTGATGATGTTACATACTTGTTTGGTAGTGTTTTGGTTTGGTGCACACATTTGGCACCACATCTGAAACGAGAAAGAGTGATATAAAATCTATGTTGCACATATTCATAGTCCACCCAGATGATTTTGAATTACTTACTGATCAGAAGGTCGGCAGTTCAAATTCCCGTGACGGGGTGAGCTCCTGTTACTCAGTACCTGCTCCTGCCAACCTAGCAGTTCAAAAGCATGTCAAAGTGCAAGTAGATAAATAGGTACCACTCTGGCAGGAAGATAAACGGCATTTCAGTGCGCTGCTCTGGTTCACCAGAAGCGGCTTAGTCATGTGGCCAACATGACCCGGAAACTGTATGCCAGCTCCCTCGGCCAATAAAGCAAGCTGAGCGCCGCAATCCCTGAGTCAGTCATGACTGGACCTAATGGTCAGGAGTCCCTTTACCTTTACTATTACAATGGAAAATTTTATGTGGATGTAGCCCTGCCCATGGGCTGCTCTATCTAATGTGCAGCTTCTGAATGTATCATTTCATTTTTTGACTGGACCGTAAGGAATAGAGCTGGGTGACATCAGATTTTCAACATCGTGATGTATCACCAGCCACACATTAGGATCTGGAGATACATCACAGTTTTAAACACCAAGCTGCATTTGACCCAGCCTCACAAGGAGCCTGGCTGAAACTGCCCCCACTCTCACTGAGGAAGTGGAGGTGGCTTCACCCCAGCACCTCAATGAGTCAAGAATGACACAGCTTTTTTGCGCTGCTGAGCTGCAGGGTGCAAAGGCTGAGTTTGAGACAAGCAGATCTTTGACTGCTTGAAACACAGACTCCTGACACTGCCCCCACAAACAAGGGGCCCACTTGCCAAGCAGGCTGTGTAGCGGCTCCGCTACCGCTGCCTTGTGGACTAAGAAGGCATGGTCAAAGTTCAATTGTCCCAAAAAGGCCTGGAGTTCCACCTTACCCTTAGTTGCTGGGGTGTCGCAAATAGTCTGCACCTTGTCCCCAGTTGGGTGGACTCTATCTGTGTCCACCGTAAATCCTAGAAAATCCACCTGTTGCACTCCTAGCAGACACTTGCCCCGCTTCACCTTGAGGCCGGCAGTCTGGAAACGGTGCAGGACGGTGCAGAGTCAGTCCCCAAACTCCCCCGGCGTGGCCCCGGTGACCAATACATCATAGAAGAAGGGGGTGATGCCGGGAATTCCTTTGAGGAGAGAGTCCATTCAATTTTGGAATATGGCTGGAACCACACTGACACAAAATTGCAGACGCTTGACACAGAACACGCCCCTGTGAATTACAATCGTCTGTGCCTCAGCGGTCCTCTGGCAATTGCTGATAGGCAGTAGTCTGCGCAGATGTGGACTGAGCCATTGGGCTTGACAGGTGTGGCAACTGGCGTTTACCAGGGGGCGTTAGGCACCGGCTCAAGGACTCCTTGCTCCCCTAGCCGATCTAAATAATCACTGATGCATAGTTTAAGGGTGAACAGGCCTTGAACTTGATGGGTCGTACAGCAGGGTCCAGTTGTAGGCCAACGGGGGGGCCAGTATATTATCCCAGTGCTCCGCCGAAAACCTCTGGAAACTCTTTGCAGATGGTGTCCACGTCCACATGGGAGCTGGTGCGGTTCACCCCAGTGATGGCTAGCCCCTGCGGCCCAAACCACGCCAACCCCAGTAAGCTAATGTAGGGCCCCTTGACCACGATCCAGTCCAATCGCCGCTTCTGCCCTCAGTGTTGTACATTGAAGGTTCCTACCCCCATAGAGTGAAGCGGCTTCCAGTTCTAGGGCAACCTGGAACTTCAGGTCCTTTTTGGAGTAAAGGCACCGCTGCAGCTTCTTGTCCCCCAGGCCACCCAACGAAGTGGTCTTGCTCAGGTTCTCCAGCTCTTTGAAGTTGCCGAGCCAGGCAGCCTGGTCACATACCCGCTTATGGTTTCTCCGGGGATCTGCCGCTTTGCGTAGAAGGTGTTGTGACACGCTACCACCGAGGGCTGTGGTGAGAAGTGCCCCTTCAGCCATTCCATTATCGTGTCGTAGGGAACGGTTGCTATATTTGTGGGAGTTAGAAGGGCTCAGGCGCTCTCGAATGTTTCTTCTCCACAGACACTGAAGAAGGTTGCCCTCTTCTTGGCTGTGTCAGTGATGTCCTTTGCCTCCAGAAGGAAATGGAAGAGGGTGGCGTATTCTTCCCTCCTGAGGCTGTGCTGAACGGCATGAAGCTGTTGTCTGTCACCATTCTGGGTCCGTGGGTCCTGGAGCTGTAGCCTGGATGCATGGTGCGATGCTGTGCTGTCTGTGGTGGCTGTGTGCGGTGCGCGGCAAACAGCTCAGCAGAATCCCATCCTTGTCACCAGTGAAATATACCTGTAGTCCTGTAGTGATTTCATGCTCTTTATTGCAGCTTGTAACAGAGCCCCCACCTTGTCTCAGGCTCCCATGAGCCGAAGACAGGGTGGAGGCTTTTCAAAACTGTATGAAATTTATGAATTAAATAACAATGACCGCTCCCCGCTTAAAACGGGGGGGGGGGGCTTTGAGTGGACGCGTGCAGCCCCTAGATCTGGAGCGGCTCCAACAGCATAGGCTTGGCTTTACCTTCCCTCAGGTGGGATACCTGGAGGTCTCCGCCTACCTCAGTCAGTTGTCCAATCCCACCTGGGGGAAGAGTTGCGAAGGCGACCAGGCCAGGTAGTGGAGGGATTACCTGCCCACACAAAGGAGGGAGGATCTTACCGGGGAATTCTCACTTGGCTCCAGAGCTTCTCCCACCCTACCCACCCTCAGTCAATGTCTTATTTTGCAGGTTAATTTTTTCTTACAGGTTTTGCAGGTTAACTTTTCTTCACAGGTATGCGGGCGCTGCTACATGAAGGTCGCTGTTAAAGGGCCGGAAAGGAATTTCCCTGCATTGGCAGGTTTTGCCTTTCCCGTAGCAAAACGTCACAACTTTGGCGGTATCAGGCCTTGGGAGGAATCCTTTTGTCCATCTTCCTCTTTGCGGCGGCGATACCAGGGTTCCCCGTTAAAGGGGTTTTCTGAAGGGAGGCTTTGACCGTACGCCGAAAGGTCGTTATTGCTCTCCCCTGCGGCGGCGGCGTTACGGGGGCGGCTATCTCTGCTTGAACATATGTTCTCCAGAGCCGGCCCATCCCCCCCCACACACACTGGATAACCCTGATGCTCCCTAGGTCCCCGGCTGGGGACTGGGGAGGGAGAACGCCCAATGCCTGAGCCAAGGTCTACCCACATTTGAAATTTAATAAAGTTGTGGCCAATTTAATCCCATAGCACGTTGTCTTGAGTCGTTATTCCACATGATGGGGGGACCGCGCGGGATCTGGGGACTCCGCCTGTCCACGCAAATAAATAAAACTGCGTTGATTGGTATCTGGGATGGACGAAGGGAAAGTGGAACAGATAGGGAGCTTCTTTGGTTTTTCATAAGTGTGCTTCAGAAAAATATAACTGCCAATTTTGTGGGAGTGATTAAATAGGTTTGGTTTAACTATTCTAGTATCTGGGTAGCTGACACTGTTTTTTTCTTCTCTTTTCTTTTGGAAATCATACTTAATTTTTTCTACATATGTGTAACACAGAGGATTAGTGAATCATTATTTGTTACGGCATGATAGGATGTGCTATTTTCAAGATCTCTATGTGGTATTGTATTTAGGTTTGTATTTCTTACTTTGGTAGTAGCAGTTTGTGCCTGTTGCCGTGAAAGCAACCAAGCACCTTGGGGCATCTTAAGCACGAGAAGCTGAAAAGAGAGACCCAGTCTCAAAATGCTGAAAAATGTTGACCCAAGACAGTTCAGCCTAAAGTTCAGCCAAAAAAATTTCTATATGCACAAATTAAGCTGTTATAAAGTGCACTTAGCCTCAGAGGTATGGGTACAATTAGGTTTCTGCACCGTGCACTTTGTAGTTCTTAAATACATATATTCAGTGTTGTAACCAGATCATTTGTCTTTCAGAAAAGTAATTCTGACAGATAGTACACGTCTTTCATATTCAACTTGGCATCAGGGCCACTTGAGCTTTGGGGCAATACGTAGGAACAATTGCATCAGTAGAGCGTAGGAAGGTATCCAAATGAAGGCTTGAATTGCTCAGAAACCTCACATATAACATGGGAAGTCAAAGATCGTTCAGACAATTGGATGGACATTCCATGTAGATTATCTGGACCCCTCTTCCAGTCACTCCCAGCATTCATTTCACAGCAATGAATGTCACTAAACACATTCATAGCCCTCCTGAAGATCAGTGCATAACTCAAACCATCTTCTTGTACCAGCTCTTGGCTTCTCTGGGGCTTAACTTGTATCCCCACATTTGGGCTACTCTGCATGCATAATGTTTTCCTTACTATCAGAACAGCCATTCAGTGTGTCAATGCATGTCTAAGTTGTGCACAGTCATTTCCAGACTTGTAGTTGGCACTTCTGAATGATTTCCCCAGTGCCTCTTATTACTTGTGTATTTGCCTTGGGTTGTTATATTTTAAGAAATATAACCTTCTTACCACATAATTAATGGATACATCATATAAGACGGTGGAAGACAAGTTTTTCAAATAATTAAAATGATAATCAGAAAAAACCAGGTGAAATAACAGGGTTATCATATTGTTGAGAGACTGTCATAGACAAGTCTATTGACCCAACAGGCTGGAGGAATATTTAAACTAAACTATCTATGAAAATGGTCTCAGTCCAAATTCAAGAATCTGCACTCAAAAGCATTTCTGAGAAAAAATAATAGCTTCTGCATGCTGCTTTGCATGCAGAAGACGCCAGATATGAATCCCCAAACCTCTGTACAGTATAGGGCTGGGAATGTCCCATTTCAGAAACATTCCAGTTCCAAAATTATACTGCAACCACTGAAGGTATCCAGCCCCTCACATCTATCCACCTAGCATAGTTAATGGAACAGAGAGACAGTAAAGCTACAAAAAAAAGTTTCATAGGCTAGCAAGTTTCATAAGGGGGTAAGCAGCCTCTGACATCAACTGGAAGTCATCCCCTCAATGTTTTCGCAGGCTGAAAAGCTTCTCTGCCACTGCAGTAGATCTGTAGAAAGATGTCCTGCAACTACAAAAGGGCTTCCAATCTTCAAGTAACATTGAACTCTCTGTATGCTCTCTTTCATGAACAAACATAATCTAGGCTAAAACTGAGCTCTTTAACCTTTAACAGTTGTGCAAAGCTGGACATTTCCAGAGGTGTACCTTTCATGACAACCCACCCTATTCCCCTGGGATAGCCAGGAATCTGCATATGTTTGCAAGAAGCATGCTCTCATGTCTATAAATACACCAATGAGACCAGCAACAAAATGTTGGCAGTGCTGCTCTTCCTCAGAAAGGCCATTCCTTGTCCACCACTGCCCCACTTTACATCTTTCTAGTTCAAATGACACACAACATTCTGGGGCCACTGACATGTTCAGTTCTCATTGGGGTCTTTGGAGTTTGGGTGTTATTTTTGTCTTTGCTGTTTTTTATCCTTTGTTTTGTTTGCTTAAGATGTTTTGTACAGTGGTACCTCGGGTTACATACGCTTGAGGTTAAATATGCTTCAGGTTACAGACTCTACTAACCCAGAAATAGTACCTTAGGTTAAGAACTTTGCTTCAGCATGAGAACAGAAATTGTGCTCTGGCGGCGGGGCAGCAGCAGGAGGCCCCATTAGATAAAGTGGTGCTTCAGGTTAAGAACAGTTTCAGCTTAAGAACGGATCTCCATAACGAATTAAGTACTTAACCCAAGGTACCACTGTACTTCTGCACAGCAGCTAATGGGACATGGAACAGTGTGGTGCATATCATCTGCTTTTATGTCATGTGCAACTGCACCACAACCCAGGGCATTTCTTCAATCAGTTTTGAAATTGCAGGGTTCTCTTTAGGTAAGGGGATGTGGTTGTTGCACATCTACAGCCATTTTAGAGTGGCAGCAAAGTGTTGCAATCACAACCCTTGTTATTTCATTTTCATATTTTCATTTTAAGGTGTTTTTCTCACATGCTTGTGTTGTTGGTCTTTGCCTTCAAACATTTATCAATAACTCCACATTCCACCCCTGTAGAACCATGTACGTTTTGTGCGTGAGATGGGATTCTGGGAGGTTGTCGAGTCTAACATCCTATCCAAGGCAGAAAAGCCAACATTAGAGGATCGCCAACAGATCGCTGTGCAGCCTGTACTTGAATAGCTCCAGATTTTGGGCAAATGGATGAGATTCATACTGAAGATGGGGTTCGAAGCAGCTGTAAGGCATTAGCTTGGTTCCATTCAAAACAGTCTGGCTAAGGGAAGCCACCACCAAATTAGTATAATTTCTTTTTTCCAGCTTAAATAGTAATCTATTTTTCTCTTTATTTATTTATTAAATTTTGACATAAATATATTTCACAAACGTACAAAAGACAAAATGAAAAAGAAAAAACAGAAAGAGAGAAGAAAAAAAAGAAAAGAAAAAGAAAAAGAGAAAAAAAGAGAAAAACCCAAAATACATACAACTTTAAATAACATTGATCGACTTCCCTTTATCTCGATTTCAGAAAATATTGCCTTGTTTATCTATCTGCTGTGTCTATTCCTTAATAAAACTTTTTACGTAGTAAGCGTTATCTCATGCCTACTGTGATTTCTGTAAGTACATATGTGTTTCTGATCAACATTTTGATTTTCCCCTTGTCTCTATTTCCATATATATCCTAAATTTATTCCATTCATTGTTAAATTTTGCACTTCTTTGATTTCTTATTTTCTGTGTCAATTTAGCCAACTCCAAATAATCGGATAGTTTAAGTTGCCACTCCTTTAGTGTTGGGATTTTTGGTGTTTTCCAGTACTGTGCTATGAGGGTTCTGGCGGCCACCGTTGCATATTGAAAAAAGGTTCTATCTTCTTCTTTGATATCCTTACCAATTATCCCCAGCAAGAAGGCTTCGGGTTTTTTAACAAACGTATATTTAAGAATTTTTTTTAATTCATTATAGATGGATTCCCAATTTTTTTTGAGAATCTCGCATGTCCACCACGTATGGATGAAATCGCCCTCCTTGCTCTTACATTTCCAACACAGTTTATTGCCCGTTCTATACATTTTATGTAGTTTTACTGGCGTTATGTACCACCTGTACATCATCTTATACATGTTTTCCTTTAGTGTCGTGCATGCTGAGAAATTCATATCTTTAATAAAAATTACTTTAAAAAATAATAAAAATTACTTTAAAAAAAAAAGAGAGAAATTCATATCTTTACACCACAATGCCTTCCATTTGTCAAACTCTATGTTGTACCCTAGGTCTACCGCCCACTTCACCATCACTTCCTTTACTTCCTCGTCCTTGATGTCCCACTCAAGCAACTGGTTGTACATTTTTGATAATAATTTTGTTTTACTTTCTATTATTTCAATCTGAAATCTAGATTTCTTGTCATTTATTCCGATCTTATTATCTTCCCTCCACATTGAATTAATTTGATGGTATTGAATCCAGCCAGTCAGCTTGCTTTTTATTTCTTCATAAGGTCTAATCCTCCACCCGGATTCTGTTTTGGTTAGTAAATCTTCATATGTCCATCTTTCCCCCTCGATGTTTAATTTTTTAATTGTTAAAATGTCTATTGGTGATAACCACCAGGGCGTTTTCTGCTCCAACAATTTTTTATTCCTTTCCCACACTTCCAGCAGTGGCCCTCTGAGAATGTGATTAGAAAAACCTTTATGAACCCTTCCTTTATCTCGCCATAAATAGGCATGCCAACCGAATCTTAGATTAAACCCCTCTAGATCTAACAAATTTTTGTTTTTGATGACAATCCAGTCTTTTACCCAACAAAGACATGCTGCTTCGTAATATAACCTCAAATTTGGAACCGCAAGACCACCCCTATCTCTTTGGTCTGTCAGCAATTTAAATCTAATTCTTGGTCTCTTTCCCTGCCAAATGAATTTAGAAAGTAATCTCTGCCATTCTTTGAATATTTAGGTTCCTCTAATTATCGGTATATTCTGGAATAGGAAGAGTAATTTAGGTAGTAAGATCATTTTAATCGCCGCCATTCTCCCCAACCACGAGAGATTTATTCTATTCCATGTATCCAAGTCCTTCATTA
This sequence comes from Podarcis erhardii, assembly GCF_964252035.2. Classification (NCBI taxonomy): domain Eukaryota; kingdom Metazoa; phylum Chordata; class Lepidosauria; order Squamata; family Lacertidae; genus Podarcis; species Podarcis erhardii. The sequence continues at coordinate 80,073,943 of NC_138511.1, read as the reverse complement.
TTTCTTTCCATGTTTTCTTGTAGTTATTTTAAACCAGATTTATATTTTTCATAGTTAAACAGATTCCAAGGTATTTAACTTTTTTAGTTATTTTAATTCCAGTTTGACTTTCAAGATTGTTTTTGGTTTCTTCTTCCATATTTTTGGTCATTATTTTGGTTTTTGCTCTGTTTAATTTAAATCCGGATAATTTTCCAAATTCCTCTAATAGCTTTAACACTTTGCCGACGCTCTCTTTTGGTTCTTCCAATGACAGCATAAGATCGTCTGCATATGTTTTCAGTTTATATTCTTTCGCTCCTATTTTTATGCCACGGATCTCTGGGGTTTTTCTTATCTTGTTTGTGATTATCTCTAAAACTGTGATAAACAACAGCGGTGATAATTTTATAATCTCACCAAACAGATCAAGTGTCACAAATTATCCTCTCTCTTTCACAACGATCGTATGCAATTAGAACAAGGAAGGTCAATGTTCCAGAAAATGATTTCATCAGGCCTCAGTAATGACTTTGGAGTCATTGTCCAATATTCATGACACAACACTGTGTCCCTGGCACCCTCCAGTACCCCTGAACTATGTCCAGCTTTACCACATGAGCACTTAACTTGAGCTGTGCCTTTAGGCATTAGCTACATTTTGATCTGGGCCCTTGAAGACCAGAACTTTGCCCTGGGAACTAACTTTGTACTTGCAAGAAAGTTGGACCCCACACCAAGTGAGAGCCAGAGATGGAGCCACTGGTTCATAGTCAACATATCTCTTAATCCCTCAATAAACTAGTTTCCATGGACCTTGGATATTCAGGCAATGTGTAGGAGGCAAAGCACACCAGTGAACTTCTCCCACATCAATTTTGAATAGTGTCAGTTTGGTGGAGGTATTCCATTTAGAGAGAGACATACCACCATTTGAGATGGGGATGCCACAGAATACATTTTTTGCCTTTTGTGGAAAATATATTCTATAATTTTAATATTCTGTGGCAATGTTTCTCAACCTGTGGGTCCCCAGATGTTGTTGGACTACAACCCCCATCATTCATAGCCAGCATGATCTGTGGTCAGGGATGATGGGAGTTGTAGCCCAATGACATCTGGGGACCCACAGGTTGAGAATCGCAGTCTATGGAACAAATTGATTTTAACCCCACAGTTGTGTTTCCTTTCATATTTGACATGGTTTAAGAAGTCTCTTAAGAGAACAGATCACTTTCTATACTTGCATGATGCATCAAAATTATTGGTTGTCCAAATGTGGAGGAAATTACATGTTTGGGGAAGAGACCAAAGGTATTGTCAGGGGTTCAGAAGGAGAGACACAGGAGGGGGAGCAAATGGAGAGTGAGGAGGAGGAGTCCGAGGGGGGCGCAGGCAGTGACAGTGGAAAGAGTTATTCCACAAGCCTCTCCAGCGAATCGGAGGACTCACAGAAGGGAGCGCCGATGGCCAGAGCGAGGGGGGTTCCAGGGGGGAAGCCCCAGGAGGAAGGGGCCAGCGGGGAGTCCCTGAGCAGCAGTTGGAAATCAGGACCAGCTTCCCCACCAGAGCGCAGTGGGGAGGGGGAGTCCCAGGAATCGGGACCAGTGCTCTCACCACCAGCGGGAGGAGAGGAGTCAGGTTTGGTCACGCCCACATCAGGAAGCGGGGAAACGGTCAGGAGGAAGGTTACCGGCTGGGCGCGCGCGCCAAGTTCAAATGTACAGGCGAGCGACACAGCAGGGAGCCCGGGTAGGGAGCCAGGTCCTAAAGCCCGCCGGAAGGAAGGGGAAGACCAAGGGGGGTCAGCGTCAGAGGAGTCCAGGAAGGAGGAAACCCCCGAGGGCAGAAGGACCCAGCGAAGGAAAGAACAGCGTAGGAGGTGGAGCCAGGCTAGGATCTTAAACTGGTGTGGGAGGAGCAGTGAGTCAGAGGGGACTTAGCCGGTCTAGCGTCGAGACGTGGGTCTGCGCGCCCAGAGCTTTGAAATGGAAACTAAACTTCAATAAAGACTTTGTATATTATATCCACCGGGCGTTGGTCCTCTGTGAGCTGGGACCTAGAGGCAGACCTGACAGGTATGAAAATGTTATATTGAGTGTATCTTAGAAAATAAAGCATAATGTTACAGTGTTGAAAATAAAGAAACAACGGATGCATTTTATGCCATCCTGTGGCCATTGACTTTGTATCCTAGCTAAAAGCATCTAAGCAATGTGTTATCAGCAGAATCCCCACAAATCTGAATGTTGTCAGCTGCTTGAGGCTTTAGTTGAAGATGATCACACGCTGGATGGATGCTTCCATACAAGGCTGATGAAATAACGTAGAAGAATTTTGTTGAAAATCTGAAAGAAGAACAAATGTTTGAAAACTATGGATACTTATGTGGTAGCTGGAGAGAATGCAGAAAGGCTGTCGTATTCGGATTTTGTGCAGCTCCTTGGTGTTTTGTTTTTTGTTTGTTATACTTTTAAGAAAACCAATAAAATATACATTGTTAAAAATGGTTCAGGTATCAGAAAATATAAAAGGTTTCCAGTTAATAGAGAAATATAATGCATATAGATGACGTTGTTACTGAAGATGGGTAGTGAAGCGGGTGTAAGCATCTTGCTTTATTCAGTTAAAGGCAACGTGGATAAAGGCAAGCAGATCAGATGACTCAATGTATCTTCACTCTTTGCCAGCAATGTGATGCAATTGGAACAAGGAGGAATGAAATTGCAGAACCCTGGTACCTGTCTATAACCCTGAGCAATGACTAGTTTTACAAAGTCAGCAGTGCTTTTTTCTGGGGCCTGGAAGATGATAAAAAAATATATGCTCTTTACAACCAAGTTAGACACCACATAAAACAAAAGCAAAGGCAATGGCTCATGGTAAATGCACCCTGTTTTGCAATAAAAACCCATCATCCTTTTTTTTTAAAAAAATACCAATAAAATGAAAGACTTTTAGGAGTCCTGCTGCATGAAACAATATCTGAAAGATTGTATGTTTCTATACCCATTGCATTAGGAGAATAGAAATGGTGCAAGATAAAAAAGGTCAAAGGACTGAGAGCCTAAACTTAGAGAGGGAGGGAGGGAGGGAGTACTGCGTGAGCGGGAACCAGAAAAAAGGGGGGAGTTTCTGTCCGCTTAAATAGAGCACCCCACACCCCTTGGCCGGCTGGATAGGTTGGCCTAGGGCGTGACATGGAGGGGACTCCCTATGACGTGAGGGCTAGCCATGGGGTAGACTCGTGTCCAGCCTGCATCTCCATTTCCCCGGGGAAGGGAAATGGCTTTGTCCTTTACTTCCACATACATATTTTTACTTTCTACCTCAACCTTACATCCCTATACCCCATTTGATGGCTTCACTGCCATTGGCTCATCCCACTGTTGGGCTGCAATAATGGCCTTTGAGTTAATCTGAAGCTGAACCAACAATGTCTTCCTCCACTGCTGCTTTGCACATTGCCCAGTACCTTCCACTTGACTGGTTCAATGTGATGAAGAGTGATTGAGAGTATAGCCTTGTTTGTGTAGTTTGTTGAGACAGCTGGCTCCATGCTGTGTGAGTGTTTTATTCTAACCAGGTACACTTCTTAGTCCATGGGTAGGCAAACAAAGGCCCAGGTGCCAGATCTGGAACAATCACCTTCTAAATCCAGCCCATGGAGGGTCTGGGAATCAGCATGTTTTTACATGAGTAGAATGTGTCCTTTTATTTAAAATGCATCTCTGGGTTATTTCTAGGGCATAGGAATTTGTTCATTTTCCCCCCTCTCCAAAATATAGTCTGGGGGTTTCTATGCAGGTTGCATCTTGGTTTTGCCCTTGACTTTGTAGTCCCTCAATTCTTTCTTTGGTGCCATTACAATTTAAATTGTAGGTAATGATAAAGGGAAAAAAAATGCTTAGAGGTTTCTGGCAAGAGCTAATGAAATGAAAAATTAACAATTACGCCAATTTCAACACCGAGCCTTGAATTTCACTATGTCCCTCTGTGTCTTCTCAGCAAACACAACGCCCACACTCCCACACCTCACGGAACCATTTGTTTCCAGGTGTTGCCCACAGCATGAATCCTTGCCCTATAAATATCTCCAAGTAAAAGCTCTCCCTGTATTAGTTCTCTTGCCTGGTCCATCTCTGAGTTTCCTGATCTTTCAAAAATGATGAAAACACTTCTGAGCACATGCTTCCTCTTGGGCCTGCTTTCTCCAGGTGAGTAGGAACCAGTGCAATGGGATTCTTTTTATCATCTTTAGATGACTGCAAAAATGTTTGCTCCTTGGGCGGGAATGTGAGTGAGGACAGGATAGCAGCATAATAGAGAGTCAGGACTGCTGGCTTACCAAGGAGAGTAAACTCAAGAGTTTAAGCACTTAAACCCTGATGACCATGTATAGTCAGTTGCAAACATGTATTTCTGTGACGGACGAATCTGATTAACTGTACGAAGAAGTGAAGGCTACAGTTTCCAGGATACTTAGGATAGCCATTCTATCTAGATATATTATCATTTATTCATTAATATATGTATTGCTTCATTTCCAAATGGCTTCTGTGCTATTTAGAAAACAACAAAAGAAATATGCATCTTTTTTAAAATCCAGAATGATTAAAATATACATCATAGTTATAATATCCATATATACCACCCTGATTAAAAGGTAATTCATTCTCTCTCTCTCTCTCTCTCTCTGTGTGTGTGTGTTTGGGTTTCTATATATACATTCACACCAACCATTACCTGCTTCTCTGATATTGTTGCCTTTAGTGAGTGTTCTCTAAGCCAGGCTCCCTTCGAAGACAAGAGTGAAGTAATGGGGAAATGGTGTGAGAGTGAGAAAATCTCAAGTACTGAAGCAGCAATGAACATTTCACTTACAGTTCATAACTTTATTGCACTAGCCAAAGGCCAAGACAAACTTGCAGGAATGGTATTAATAAAATAATACAGAGCAGACATGCATAATATAAGCCAACAACCATAATGTATGGGAGAGAAGACACCAGAGGAACCAACAAGCTTAATTTTACCTTGATTTCACATTAAACCTTACAATCACCAAAACAACTTATAGCAATCTTACCTAATTCCTTTTCCTATTAATTTTTTCAGTTGGTGCATAACACCCCCAGGTTTCTCTGTCCTCCATCAATCACGGACTGTGGGTCGGGGGGGGGAGGAGTAGCGTTGTTAATCTGGGAGGATTGCTCTTTAAGTGGCAACACTAGGGCTCTCCCAGTTTGTTTTGGGCCCCACTCATCAAGCAGGCCACATGCTGGATCTGATCTTTGGGGCTGGCATAGATGTAATCATGCTCCCCCCTGTGGAAGTGCCATGGTCTGATCACTATGCTCTGAAACCCAAGATTGACTTCCCGCTCCTATCCTGCTCGGGTGGTGAACCTATTTGGGCTCATCCACGAAAACTGATGGATGCTGACAGATTCTGACAAGCCGTGTGGGACCCTGCTCCTCCTGGCAACTCATTAGATGACCTTGTTGAGGACTGGAATAACCGGCTCTTGGCAGCCATTGATGAGATCGTGCCTAAGTGCCCTCTGTGACCTCATCGAAACCGGGCCCCTTGGTTTACTGAGGAGCTCCGGAAAATGAAGTGGGATCTCAGACGGCTAGAGAGAGTATGGCGACAGACTCGTGACGGAGCCGCAAGAACATATTATAGGACGCTTATGAAAGCCTATGAGATAGCTATAAAAGCTGCTAAGAAATCTTACTTTGCAGCTTCCATTGATCTCCGTAGACAACTGGATCGAGGCGGGTCAGGACTGGTGATCCTTTTAGATTTGTCAGCAGCCTCTGACATGATCGATCATGATCATGTGGGGATACAGGGCATAGCCCATAACTGGCTGTCCTCTTTTATCTCTGGTCGGGCACTAGGGTGGCACTAGGGAGGGAAATGTCTTCGTGCCACTCCTTGGTTTGTGGAGTGCCGCAGGGCGTAATTCACTCCCCGATGCTTTTTAACATCTTTATGCGCCCAGATGCTTGGAAGCTGTGGCTGGATGGTTTCGTGGGAGCTGATTGAAATTAAATCCTTCGAAGACAGAGGTCCTTTGGCTGGGTCGGGATGGCATGGGGATCAGGGACCAACTCCCTTCTCTTGCGGGGGCCCAATTAGTGCCATTGCCTTCCATTAAGAGTTTGGGTGTAATCCTTGACGCCTCCCTTTCCATGGATGTTGCAAGTTGCAGCAACAGCCAAGGCGACATTTTTCCACCTTCGCCGCATCAAGTAGTTGGTCCCTTACCTTTCCTGCCCCGACCTGGCCACAGTGATCCATGCAACAGTCATCTCCAGGCTTGACTACTGTAATTCGCTCTACCCGGGGCTGCCCTTGAAGCTGTCCCAGGAACTTCAGCGGGTCAGAATGCTGCAGCAAGGCTCCTCAAGGGCTCTCTGCCATGGGAGCATATTCACCTACTGCTTTTCAAGCTGCACTGGCTCCCGGTAGAGTACAGGGTCAGATTTAAGTTACTGCTTTTGACCTTTAAAGCCCTTCACGGCCTAGGACCCTCATACCTACGGGACCGCCTCTCCCGGTATGCCCCACGGAGAGCCTCAAGGTCCATAAATAGCAACACCCTAGTAGTCCCGGGCCCTATGGAAGTCAGATTAGCTTCAACCAGAGCCAGGGCCTTTTCAACTCTGGCTCCGGCCTGGTGGAACGCTCTGCCTCATGAGACCAAGGCTCTGCAGGATCTGATTTCTTTCCGCAGAGCCTGTAAGACAGAGTGGTTCCACCTGGCCTTTGGCTTGGAGCCAATTTGATTCCCTCCCTCTCTTTCTTTTTTCTTTTCCTTCTCCTCCTGCAATGAGGCTACATTTTAATATTTTAATGTTTCGGTATTTTAATGTTGTATTTTAATTTTGTTTTTAACTTGTAATCATTCAACTTGTTTTTATTATTGCTTGTAAGCCGCCCTGAACCTGGCCTTGGCTGGGGAGGGCAGGGTATAAATAATAATAATAATAATAATAATAATAATAATAATAATAATAATAATTATATAGGGGCATTCTAAAAAGCCATTATTGTCTTTCAAAAGAAACCTAACTATTTCTTCTGGGGTGTTGCTTTTGCAGAAAATGGTTCCAGAAAGTGATCTCTTAGGTTTCTATTTAAGGAGCACATTAATAATAATAATAATAATAATAATAATAATAATAATAATAATAATAATAATTTTATTTATACCCCGCCCTTCCCGGTTCAAACAACCAGGCTCAGAGAGGCTAACAACAAATTTAAAACACTTAAGTGATGCAACAAAAACAGCAAAAAATACAATATAAAACGTGAATAACAATAAATTCAGAATTCAAAAATCAATTTAGGGGGAAAATCCATCCAATAAACATTAGATGATCAACAGGGCTAGCTGGCTAAATTTGTCCTATTTGGGCGAGCAGGGAGACCGGGGGGGGATTTCCATCTCAAGGAATCTCTTCCATCAACCTCTATCTTCCTTCTGCAGCGGCATTTCTTAAATGTGACTACTGTTATGGAAAGAGTACTTCATGTAATAAGAGCAGACGTCAATCCTGCAATGATACTCAAATCTGTTCCTCTGGTGTTCTGAGTAATAACATAGGTGAGCTGAATCTTCTCACTTATTCTTGGTCACCCCAAGGAATGACTTTTTTATGTAAATTAGCATTATTTAGTATTTATTTATTGCCTTTATAGCCCACAATTTCTCCAAGGAAATGGTTCTTCTTTTATGCATTTAACCATGTCAGGTTTATTATGCTGAGAGGCAGGGACTCCCCAAGGTCACCCAGTGAGCTTCATGGCTGAGTGGGGATTTGAACCCTGGCATCTCAGATTCCAGTCCAACACTCAGCACCCATACTCAGTCACATAAAGAGGAAAGGCATTCCCTTTACCTTTCCATCACATGCATCACATCAGAGAGATCCTGGCATGCATCAGCCTGGGGTTGACTATCCTTTGGCCCTTTAGACATTTCTGGACTACTGCTCCCATCCACCTCAGCCAGCATGGTAAATGGCTAGAGATGATGCAAGCTGTAGTCCAGTAAATTCTTCAGGGCCACAAATTAGCCATTGCTGCCTTAACTAGCAGTCCACACTACACCAGAAACAGTGAACTCTGGTTTGGTTTTGGTTTGCTTTCAGTCATAAGGCAAAGTATTCAGTTATTACAATTTCAAGGCATGCATCATTTTGGGCACCTACAAGTTCTTTCTCTCTTTGCTGTTACACCAGCTGTTCCAGATGAGATATTATAATGGAAAAATGGTTTCTAGCAACCCTATGTCTCCTTCTTGCATTACTTGAACTAACATCCTGTGAAAGAAGAGGTGTGATATGATGTCATGCTCAGAGACCCACTGTCGCTTTCAAATTCTTGAGGGTGGTTGGAAACTCAGAGTGCAATGACACTAAGTGTGATGGCCTGGGATTCCGATTCAGAGGATGAACCAGAGGAATCCCAGGCTGCACAGGAGTCCCCGCCTCCAGGGCCGGCTGAATTGGGGCAAGGCCTAGATGCTGAAGAGCCTGCACCTGTGGCAGAGCACCGGGAGCTGGCCCCAGGTGAAACCCTTCTGGCCCCAGAGGGGCTTGAGGACTCAGTGGCTACAGGTGAGCCTCCTCCAGGGCCCAGTAACCCTTCGGCCTCTCCTGATCTGCAGAGGCTTAGGGCAGAGAGGCGAAGGGAACTGGTTGCTCCCAGGAGGAGTGCTCGCCTTAAGGCCAGAGGAGGCGGGGCTCCTGGGGGCCGGGACCGCCCCTGGCCTTAGAAGAGGATAAAAGCCCAGTCAGCCCGGCCCCAGGTTGCGGGAGCAACGTCGTTGTTGGCTTTGGACCTTCCTGTGTTCCTGATCCCTGCTCGGCCTCCTGTTCCTGACCATCCGGTGCTCCTGTACCCTGCTCGGCCTCCTGTTCCAGCATTCCTGTTCCCCGCCCGGCTCTCCGCCTCGGACCTCGCCCCTCTCCGTGTGGACTCAGACTACGCTCAAGGTACCTTTCCCCCGGGTCCAGCACACTAAGACTAAGTCACGGATCTAAACTGTCCGTGAATTTTGGAGTGATTCATGGGATTGCTGGCTCAAGAGCAGCCACATCATCTTTTTATCCTGAGTATCCTGTGATTTAAGCACACAACGATGGGCTATATGGCCCCTTGGCCTCACAATGATTCCTGGAACATTGGTCATCCTAGCTTCCAGCTTCCAGATCTCTCTATGTAGTTAAAGAGAAGTATCATTAAAATTAAATATATTTGGAGGGGAGGGAATTAACCTTTTTTATTATTATTTTGCTTATCTTGTGATTTATTTCCTTTTGTTCTTTTCAGTTCCAGAGTATAAAGTGGCAACTTACCGGGGATGTTCGTCTCCCCGTTATTGCCACTCAGGTGATTACAGCTTCAGTGCAGCTCAAGGTAAATTCCTCCAGCTGAAGAAGGTCTGCTGCCAAACAGATGAGTGCAACACGGAACCTGTCCACCGTGAGTATCTGCATCTCTGAAGGTCAAGGGCTTATAAAAAACAGTGTTTTTTCTGGCAGAACATGCTGGGACATAGTTCTGCCACATTTTGGGGGGAAGAATGCAGGAGGCCTTGGGGACCCCATCAGACCACCTCCTTTCTTAAGCTGATCAAATTCTTCCCAAGCTTGGGAAAGCAGGCTTGAGTCTGAGACATGATCTTGGAACCCTGCTGCCTCCAACCCAAATCCAGGTGGGCTTTGGGGAGGTGGTGGGAGCACTCTCAGACCCTGTCAGAGCATCATGCCTCCTGATCAAAGTTGAGCAAATGCTTCCCGGGCTTGGGGAAGGAGGCACTAGGCTATGACAGGAACCCTACTGCCTCCTACCCAAAGCCCCCCATCTCCAGCAGAGGGGGCTCGGTGTCAGAGTATTTGGGCCAGTAAGCCAACGACAGGGGTTTCCCCGTGGGGTTTATAATCAGTTTGTCATCCTTGAAGTGGCAATGTAATTGTGCCAACTGCTTCTCTAGGCTGATTCTCTTGGAATAAATTCTCATGGGACATATGTAGAAGTGTTAGAAATGTAGAAGTGTTAGAAATCCTTTGGCATATGTTTTAAATTAAATTTATACAATCCTGGATTGTAAAAAAAAAAAAAAAAAAAAAATCCAAAAAGTTAAAATTACAATAGAATAAAAGCATATTAAAACTTGCATCTACTGCCTAAACATATGGATAGGCTAGTCTTAATGTTTATAGCAGGTGCCAAACACAATTCCAGCCCCCTTTTTTCTGAAAAAAACCACTGTATGAACCAATTATAGAAGTGCCTAATAGTTGCAAGAAAAGTACATTGGTACCTCGAGTTAAGTACTTAATTCGTTCTGGAGGTCCGTTCTTAACATGAAACTGTTCTTAACCTGAAGCACCACTTTAGCTAATGGGGCCTCTTGCTGCCGCCGCGCAGCTGGCGCACAATTTCTGTTCTCATCCTGAAGCAAAGTTCTTAACCCGAGGTACTATTTCTGGGTTAGTGGAGTCTGTAACCTGAAGCATATGTAACCTGAAGCGTATGTAACCCGAGGTACCACTGTATAGAAATCTGTCTTTTGGTCCATTCGGATGCAGGATGCAAGGGTCTAAAAAGTACTGGTGGTTCATCCTTGAATCTGTAATGGGTGGAGTAGATGATCACCTCCTTACATACATCTGTCACATCTCAATCAAGCAGTTGGTGGAGCTGAAGGAAGAGAAGTAGAAATCCAGAAAATCTGGGAATCACTCTCCCCCATGTGGATTCTGGGCCTGCCCACTCCTTGCTTACACACATACACACAAATACACACACACACACACACACACACACACACACGAGAGAGAGAGAGAGAGAGAGAAATTACCTCCAAGAGAATGCAGCTGTCTGTACATTCAGATACAAAGAGTTAGAATCAGAAAGCAGAGAGCTTGCCTGATATACTGCTACCAATTGAGAACTCCAGAAAATCCACAAAACAATAGTGTGCATGACAAAAGGTGAAACATAACAATATTTTTTATAAATGCTCAGCAGATATGTCTGTTCATCAAAGTTAATGGCAAATGAGGGTCAGAGCTGCCTGGGAGTGGGCCCTAGCCAACAGAATATCTGGGGCAGGTTACACAGGGGAGGATTCTCTGGGATGCCCGATCTCTGTGATCATGGGTAGGAGGAGGAGTTACTCTAAGGCCAGATCATGTCAATACAGAGGAGGCAGGTTTAAACATTATTTGAGGACTACCTCTGCCTGCGGGTCTGGTCTTGACCGGAAGGATATTGGAATCAGCAAGGGAGACCCACATGACCTGAAGCTGCTGCTGTGCAATGCCATGTCAATGATTCACAACATCACTGCCATCCATAACTTGATCATGGATGCGGGACTTGACCTGGCATGTGTGATAGAGACTTGGTTGGGTGAAGCAGATGGGCCTGTGCTTGCTGCTGCTTGTCCACCAGGTTTCCCTTAGGCACAGCAACCCAGGTCATGTGGGCAGGGAGAGGGGGTTGCAGTGATTTTTCGGAAGTCATTAGCTTGGACCAGGCATCTGTCAGGGAACTGACATTGGAGCCAGAAGTGGAGGCAGGGCTCCCAAGCGATGCCGGAGAAGGGCCAAGCAGGAAGAGAGGGAACACATCGGCTGGGGAAGGAAATCAGCGTAACACTAGGGATAAAGGGGGGCGGATGGGGGAATCGGAGAGTGGGCTCCAGGACTCTTCGCTGGAGACCAGCGGGAAGACCACAGGTCCTCCGCTGCCCACACCCACCCGGCGCAGAAGACTTCCGCACAGGGAAAGTAGGCGTAGACTTGGCGTCAAAGAGCTTCTTTGCTGGAAGAAGTTTAAGAAACGCCCACTGATGGATGCTGCTAGCGACTGAACAGCCACGAAGTGAAGGGCTGTCCAGCCAGGAAATGTTTAATCAGGCTACCTAGCCAGGAGTGGCAGCAACTTACGCACGAGCAACCCCATTCAACCATTACAGCATCCTATTGGGAAGACCCAGTTTTATGAGTACATGTTCTGGAAGCTGGGCAATAGGGGAAGTACAGGATTCCCTGCTGCACCAAGCATTCCCTGGCCAAGCTACTTCAGGTCATAGTGGACGTGCTCCTGGAGACACCTAGTTTGGTTGCCCTAGGAGATTTTAACATCCATGCTGACACGACCTTATAAGGGGCCACTCCAGACTTTGTGGAAACCATGGCCTCCATGGGGGTGTCCCTGAATAAATCTGGCCCAACTCATAGTCATAGACGTGCCTTAAACCTGGTGTTTACCTCTATGTATGTGGGTGATTTGACACTAAGTAAAAGCGAAACAAGATCTCCTGCAATGATTTTCCAAAGATTTTTTGCAGATAAATTTGCTCGGATTCAGAAAGAGGTAGACTCCAACCATGTGAGTAGGGCTGGGGCGCGAGAGTGCAGGAGTCCTGTTTAGTCTAGTTGCATGGGATAAATTCCAATCTGTTACCTCCGAGGATGTGGACAGGATGCTTGGACGAGTGAAACCAAGCACCTGTCTCCTTAAAAATGAGCTGGGAAGGTCTGAGCGATTTGCTCTGCAGGGTGGCGAATGCTTCCCTCTGTGAGGGAGTCTTCCCAGCCCCACTCAAAGAGGCAGTCATTAGACCGCTTCTTAAAAACACATCTCTGGACCCAGCTGATATGGCCAACTATTGCCCAGTCTCAAATCTTCTTGGGCAAGGTGATTGAGCGGGTGATTGCTGAACAACTCCATGCACGCCCGAACGATGCGCACCATTTGGATCCCTTCCAATCAGGGTTCAGGCCTCATCATGGGACGGTAACTGCCTTGGTCAAGCTGGTCAATGATCTCCGGCGGGCTAGGGACAAGGGTGAAAGTTGTTTCCTAGTTCTGCTGGGTGTCTTAGCGGCTTTTGACACCACTGACCATAACATCCTTCTGGACCATGTAGAGTGGCTATCACTTGTGGGGTGCGTCAGGGTTCTGTCCTCTCCCCCATGCTTATATTATCTATATGAAGCTGCTGGGAGAGATCATCAGGGGGTTTGGGCTGGATGTTCATCAGTATGCAGATGATATCCAGCTCTACCTCACTCTTAAAATCTGACAAGGTGAAGGTCCTTTGTGAGTGCCTGGAGGTGGTTGGAGGATAGACTGAGGTTGAATCCTGACAAGACAAAACTACTGTTTTGGGAAAACAGGGGGCAGGCGGGTGTGGGGTCTAGAATGGGGTAACAGTGGCCCTGAAGGACCAGGTGTGCAGCCCGGGAGTCATTTTGGACTCCCAGCTGTCCATGGAGGCACAGGTCAAATCTGGTGTGCAGGCTGAGACCCTACCTGCTCACAGACTGCCTCGCCATAGTGGTGCATGCTCTGGTTATCTCCCACTTTGATTACTGCAACACGATCTATGTGGTCCTTACCCGGAAACTGCAACTAGTACAGAATGTGGCAGCTAGACTGGTGACTGGGAGTGGCCACCAAGAACATATAAGACTTGAAAAACCTACATTGGCTCCCAGTATGTTTGCAAAAACAATTCAAACTGTTGGTGCTGACCTTTAAAGTCCTAAACGGCCTCAGCCCAGTATACCTGAAGTAGTGTCTCCACCGCCATCCTTCAGCCTGGACATTGAGGTCCAGCGTTGATGGCCTTCTGAGGGTTCCCTCACTGTGAGAAGAAAGGTTAAAGGAAACCAGACAGATGGCCTTCTTGGTAATGGTGCCCTGTGGAATGCCCTCCCATAAGATGTGAAGTTTTATTCTGTTTTTAATGTTCTTTTGAAAGCCACCCAGAGTGGCTGGGGAAACCCAGCCAGATGAGTGGGATAGAAATAAATAATAATAATTATTAATATCATCATCATCATCATCATCATCATCATCATCATCATTAATGCAGGACATAATGTGGAGGTAGCCTGTCCAGCTTCTGTCAGCAGCTACTAGAAGGCATGAAAGAAATCAAAATAAAAGTACAATAAAGAGAATGGGGAATGAGGTGTATCCATATGCTGACTGTAGCTTTTTATTATGGTAGTTCCTCCACGTGAAGATCTTTCCCCCAATGGTCTACAGTGCCCAGCCTGCTTCAAGATGACCGAACTTAATAAACCAAAGAATAAAAGTTGCCCAAACGAGGGGTATGTCAGCTGCCTTGCCAATGAGACCAAGTGCATTCACTATTATAGTGTTATTGCAGGTGAGTAATATTGCCTGCTTCTGTCTCTTTCTCATTTCCAGAAAAGCAATGACTGATATTTGTGTATAGCTTTGATTTCTTTCTCTGAGGGAAAGGGCAATGTTCTAGTCCTGTTTTGGATTCCAAACTATCCCCACATGAAGAGCATAATAACAAGAGGGGACAGGCTCACTCATGTGCAAGGTTTTACCTTGTGTGAGACTGGGGGGCATACAAAGCACAGCGGACTCCTTACAGCACAACTTTGTCCTCTAATCCACAAGGAGGAGCAGAGGAGAGGGATACAGGGGAGGGTGCAGGACCAGCCAGCACATCACAGCTTCTCCTCACAGCAGTTTGCACTATTTGGTGCTGGTCCAGAAGGACAGAACCACACTCTTTGGCCAAAAATTCAAAAGTAAAGGAGTCTGGGAGAAAGAAGGGTCCTACCATGTACACTTCTGTTCATATTTCCTAGGAAATAAGTTGCGCTGCATTAATTGAATCTTACCGCATCACAAGTGTGCAAAAGAACTGCTGCAAAATACATGGGGTGGGAGACCAGGATATTTTTTCAGCCAGAACTCGGTTCTAGCAACTCTCAGGTGTGCACCATTGCCGTTGTAAGAGAACAAGGGGGGCACTCATGTTGAGTTCTGGCACCTCTTTTTCTAGAAAAATAGCACTGAGACATAACTTCCTGTTCACAATGCATCACCATGGTGTTAACCAGGAAACCCAAATTCAAAGCTAGTGATACTTGGCTGTCAGATTGGTTGGTCAAAACAAAACAAATTCCTTCCAGTAGCACCTTAAAGACCAACTAAGTCAGTTCTTGGTATGAGCTTTCGTGTGCATGCACACTTCTTCAGATATCTGAAGAAGTGTGCATGCACACGAAAGCTCATACCAAGAACTGACTTAGTTGGTCTTTAAGGTGCTACTGGAAGGAATTTGTTTTGTTTTGACTATGGCAGACCAACACGGCTACCTATCTCAGATTGGTTGGTGAGTGTGTATTGTCAGTGTGTTGGTTGAGCTTAAATAACCACAGTCATCCCTATCCCCAAAGCGCTAATAAAGAACTCATGCAAAGGTTATACTTTGTGTTACACAGATCCTCATTCATTTCAAAAGCTCACATTCAAAGGCTGTGCAACTGAAGACATGTGTGCCCTTGATGGAAAAAACATAACACACCGTGAATTTGGACTGACTCAAATTGATGCAAAATGCTGGAATGCTGAGATATCCACAAAGAAAATCGACCTTGAGGGGTAGATACAAGACAGCAAAGCTCTCCTCCTTGTTTATTCCACCATTCATGGTGGCTGCAGAAGAAACTGGGGGCCTAGTGGTGAGAAGAAGAGCTCAGGCCTCATAGGTTTTCTTTTTCACAATTGGTGAAATTCATCATTAAAAAATAAACTCATCTGGCACATTGAATCTGTATTCTGTATCTGTATGTTTTATATATGCAGAATGTGTAGAATGCTGAGAAAGGCATTTGAAGTAAAATATGAGAATTTGCATGTTATTTTGTTTAGCCCCACTTGCATGCCAAGGCCCTGCGACCCTTACAGACAATAATTACACAGAAAGAATTATTTTCGTTTATGGGTTCTAATAGGCCACAGCTTTATTGTTTACACATGCGGGTGCCAGCATATCTTGACTCGCACCCATCTGCAGGGTAAACCACCAATAGGGGGAGCCCTATGACGTACATCAAATAGGGACCCTCTGAGGGCTCTCCATTGGGGCAGTGACATTCCAACAGCCCACGTCCAGGCATTGGACAGAATCCACACCCCCAGATCCCTTTAATAGGATACCCTTAGTGAGGAGGGGCAGGCGAAGGCTACACCCTCCCATCCATCCAAACAAAGCCTTGCCCAATGCATAACCTTACAAAGTTGTGTTGATTGCTTCCAAGTAGGCAAAGAACAAATGGCTGGGGCCACCCAGCTGATCTTATTTCCATGGATCTTCTAAATAAATTATTTCATTTTCCTTTTTACACAAAAATTATAAAAGAAGCCAACTATTTTAAATTAATAATAAATGGAAATGGCAATCCAGATATTAAACAAAATGCAGACAAGCATCTATTGAAAGTGATACTACATTTGCAAGCTCACCACAAGCAAGAATACTAGGGTGGGGGGAATATCACAAGGAAGAACAAACAACAAACAACACAGGGGGAGGTCTATTGTCAAGGATGTAATCAAATAAATAAATTTACCTACACCTTATCTCATGATAAAAGAAACGGAATTAATTTAAATAAAAATTAAAACAAAGAAAGAGAAAAGAAAACATCAAGGGAAAAACAAAAATAAAAAGAAAAGGAAAGGAAAGGAAAGGAAAAAGTGAAGTCAGCAATATATTTTCTCTAATCAAACATAACAACTTTACCTCCAATAACTCTCACAACCATTTCTCCATATTCAACAATAATAAATCTTTTAATCTTTGTCCACAGTTGTTTCTCTATTGTGATAAAATATAAAAATAATATCCCATAGTTCTTTTCTCATTAATTCACACCCACTTTTGACCCTTCTATTCCCATTTCATTCTCCATCTCATCAATCAAACCTATAATTATTTTTATTTGCTCATAAAGCAATTGCGGAAGGATGCCAACAGTGAATGGAATGTCAACCAATGTATTTGGCATACAGAATATTCTTTATCTTAGTTACAATTCATTCTCCCTCTTAATATCTTCACAATCTCCACCTTAGTAATTTCAATATCACATTTCTATCTTCATTACTTCTCAACTTTATCTCTTATCATACCACATTCTTTTCTCACAGAGGAAATGTGTACTGTAGAATAAAAAATACTTTCATTTGAGAAGTGACACTTTGAGCCTGCTGCCGGCACGATGCGAAGCCCAATGATCCTCAGTTCTCCTTCCTGCCCGCCCAAACCCCAACCCAGTAGAGCGACTCCAGCTTCCCTGGTGAATGGGTCACTCGCTTGCCAGCTGTGGCTTTCCTTGAGTCCCATGCTGAGGTTCCATAGGCACCCATACTGGAGAGAGGTTTGGAGTTTGGGGAGCAGAGTGTGTGTGTTGGGGGGGGGGAGCAAGAGGGAGAGAGCAGCACACATGCAATGCCCAGCGGCACTTCTGAGCAAGGCCCAGCCAGCCTGATGGGTAAAAAGCTGCTGCTTGGTTGTGTTGTGGTTGCTGCAGATCTCCAATCCTTTGAAAGACCGGGAGCAGGGGCACTGGTGGGTGACTTATGATTCTTTCCCACCCCTTGCCTTCCAAAGCTAGCAGCCTCTTTGCCTTATTTAAGCAACTTCTTCTGTGGTGTTGGGAAAGGAGAAGGAGGAGATGGTAGTGGCCATCAAATACAGTATACTAGAGGTTTCTTTCCAGTACACCCATATCATACTTCAAAGTAGGAACCTCATTCTCCACAGTCTCTCCAACATAATGTTGAGCTTAACAGATTTATCTTTGCAAGGTGCATGGGGGTCCACACCACCAAAAGGTAATTTTAAGGAAAATTTCCTGGAGGTGAGAAGAAATTTGTTTTTTAGAGATGGATTACACCATATATATTTTCATGCTTTTCTCTTTTGAGGTTCCTGTCAGTTCCCCATCTCTTTCGTGTTTAAGCAACTTCTCCTGTGGTGTTAGGCAAGGAGAAGGAGGTGATGTTAGTGGCCATCAAATACAGTAAACTAGAGCTTTCTTTCCAGTACACCTATATCAAACTTCAGTGTCGGAACCTCATTCTCCACAGCCTTTCCAACATAATGGTGAGCTTGAAGGATTTATCTTTGCAAGGCTTGTGGTGGTTCAATGCCACCAAAAGGTGACTTTAAGGGATGACACCCAGGGTGACCCACACCGACCTCACCCCCCATTCTCAGCCAGTGGGAGGAGGGGGAGATGGTAGTGGTGGCCAGAGGGATTTGAAGGAGGGATGGACTTGCTCAGTTTAACTTTGAGTTGTACCGTATTTACTCAACCGTAATGTGTCATCGAATACGGTATAATAGAGGATTATTTCCATTATTGGGCAATAATTAGTCCAGCTGCTGTGAACAGGAAGAAATTTTGTTCTTTAGATGTAAGGGTGGAATTTGGGGTCAAATCTTATTATAATAAAGCAAGTGCCAAATTAGGAGGGTAACGCTGGAGATCAGATGAAAAACTTTGTGCCAAAAGGTGTGGCTCACAGTACACCCCACAACAAAGGTGAAAGTAGGAACCTCATTCTCCACAGTCTTTGTAACATAATGGTGAGCTTGATGGATTTATCTTTGCAAGGCGTGTGGGGATCCACACCATCAAAAGGTACTTTTAAGGAAAATTTCCTGGAGGTGAGAAGAAATTTGTTTTTAGAGATGGATTATATCCATGTTTTCTCACTTTTGAGGTTCCTATGTCTGTCTCCCATCTCTTCCATGTTGCCCACAAAGCTGTCTAATATCATACCATATATCACCGAAACTGCCTCTTTCCTGTCATGGCTATGTCTGTTACATAGCGATTCAAAAGCTGTCAAGGGTCTCAAGCCTTCACCATTGCATTCCAGAGAATTGCAAAAGTGCATTGTTGATACAGTTGTAACCAGGACCATTTAATGTCTTTTGTCTTTCCCTCATGTCCTCTTTTGAGATTGCTTTACCACCTACAAACTAATCTCTAATCCTATAGAAGCCATTTGTTTCAAGATCTCCAGATGGATTATACTGTATTTGTTTGCATGTTTAAATAAGGGGTGATCTAGCAGGGGCATCAGTGATGAAGGCCTAGGAGCCAATACAGAGTTCCAATTCCACCACGCCATCAATGTTACTTTGAAAGATGGGTTATCCACCTTTTTGTGTTCCATTTGAGGCAGCTTCAGGAAGGGCAGAGCACATACTGATGGTCTTACGTGGGTACTTTCTCTCTGTGCCCATGCAATACCTACTTTGCCTTTAATGATTGGCATCTATAATTTAATTTGGAAAGCTGCATAGTATAATGCAAGATTGGGTATTCCTAGACATTCTTTATTGCTATGTCTAAATAAGATTTTTTGACTGAATCTGGATCTTTTACCTAATGAGATAAAGGAGATTAATTTGTTTTGCCATTTTTTAAGTATGTTGGTAAAACCTGAATAAGGAAAGAGAATTTTGGCAGAACTGACATTTTTATAGCTGCAATATCACCTAGCCAGCTAAGGTTTTTGTGCTTCCATTAAGACAGTTGTTTATTACCATTTTGAGCAAAGACTTATCATTTCTTCATTTTCATTGATTAAGATCAGCTGTAAAGATTATCCTGAGGTATTTAAACCCCCCAAGGGCTATCTTTATCTTTGACATTTCTGTCAGCTGCTTTTGAACTGCTGCATATTTAATTTGTAGTCCTGAAATTCAATGGAAACTTTTGAAATGTTCTTTCAAAGTTTAAAGCACAACAACTGGATCTTGCCCAATTACCAATGTATCATCCGCAAACAAATCTACTTTTTATTCAACATTTCCTATTTTCACTCCCTTCACAGAGGCACATAGTTGTACAGCTAAGATCTTTCTTCCCACTACAAAAAGCTGTGGTGACAGAGGGAATCCTTGGCATGTGCCCCTGTTGAGGTTTCTTGGAGCATCATCATATCCTTTACCATGATTTTAGTTGAAGATTTTGAGTAAGTTTGTTAAATTGTGTGCAGAATTTTTTCTCCAAAATCTAACTTAGAAAGTTAGAGTTTCAAATAGGTCCACTCAACTCTGTCAAACACTTTACCCTGGAGTGTTTCGTAGCTGCAGGTCATTGAACTCTTATAGAGTCTGCTGTATTTCTTGAGGGTATGAATCCTGTTTGATCTGTGGTGATGTATTGACCTATGAAGACATTTAATCTCTTAACCATCACAGCTGTGAATAGTTTTGCATCCACGTTTCTTAAAGCAATCGTTCTATATGAATCAGTATGGTGGAGTATTTCATTTATAACGATTTTTATTAATTTTTCAGTTTATACATCTCAAAATAAACATTTTACATAATACCATGTAACATATGACTTCCCTGCTTTCCCTTTCATGGTTCATTTTACTTATCTATCATAAAATTGCTTTCCCCAAAAACCCAGAGTCCTTTTTGTTGGGGATAATCCAAACTGAAATTCCCAGGTGCCAGAAAAGCTTATTTATGTATGCAAAAAATATGTCCTGTGTTTTGTTAGCCCAAAAATGGAAAGTTGGGGAGGTCCCAACTAAAGAGGATTGGCAACTTAATTTGACAGAATATACACAACTTGCAGATTTAACATATAGAACAAGAGAGCAAGAAGAACAGACATTTAAAGAAGATTGAATAAATGGAGAATAACTGTGTATAGCTGAAAACGCTGAAAGCATTTATAAAAAATTAACAGAGTAAATAATTGACGGTGGATGTAAAAGTGGAAAATTGATTTGAATGGTTATAGTAAGAGAAGTCATTGGATATTTTAGAGTTTTATAAAGTTTATTTGAAAGTGTAAAACAGAAAATGTAATAAAAACTATTACAAAAAATGTAGGTCTATTGACTCCAAATGTAATTTCATTGTAATGTTTCCAATATTCTTAACTGGCTGAATGATGAACATTTCAAATTAACCATATAGAATTATTAAATTAGATAAACTAGGAGAAGAGCCGCTACTCTTTGAAACAACAGTGCTGGGGATTTGTTTTCTTGAAGCATTTTTTTAATGCAACTGCTGTATTTAAACTTGTAAAATACATTGATTTTAAATACTGCATAACTTCCTTCAGGTACAATCTGTAAATCGAAACTTTTCTGAAACATGAAAAACCAATACAGTGGTACCTCGGGTTACATACGCTTCAGGTTACAGACACTGCTAACCGAGAAATAGTACCTCAGGTTAAGAACTTTGCTTCAGGATGAAAACAGAAATCGTGTTCGAGTGGCGCACAAGCAGCAGGAGGCCCCATTAGCTAAAGTGGTGCTTCAGGTTACATGCAGATTAGACAAATTAAAGGGGAATAAGGATAACAATTACTACTTTTATGACTATATTCCACGTTTATAACTGAAAGTAGTATGATTCCAAATGGAGGAGGGCAACCAAATGGAGGAGGGCAACCAAAATGGTCAAAGGCCTGGAAACGATGCCTTAGGAGGAACGGCTAAGGGAGCTGGGCATGTTTAGCCTGGAGAAGAGGAGGTTAAGGGGTGATATGATAGCCATGTTCAAATATATAAAAGGATGTCACATAGAGGAGGGAGAAAGGTTGTTTTCTGCTGCTCCAGAGAAGCGGACACGGAGCAATGGATCCAAACTACAAGAAAGAAGATTCCACCTAAACATTAGGAAGAACTTCCTGACAGTAAGAGCTGTTTGACAGTGGAATTTGCTGCCAATGAGTGTGGTGGAGTCTCCTTCTTTGGAGGTCTTTAAGCAGAGGCTTGACAACCATATGTCAGGAGTGCTCTGATGGTGTTTCCTGCTTGGCAGGGGGTTGGACTCAATGGTCCTTGTGGTCTCTTCCAACTCTATGATTCTATGATTCTATGGTAGTTTCAGGATAACACAGGAGTGGAAAGTGCTGTTGTACTTACCGGTAAGTGTTGTTTATGTGCTTCCCATAGTGAACTAGTTGGCCATTGTGAGAAAATGATCCTGGACTAATTATAGGTGAATCTGTACATATCAGTTTTATTTAGTTTCTCATTTTTCAAATCTTAAATCCAACTCTCCTGATGCCCGTATCATTACATATATAAATTTTAGTGCTAGAGAGAAATAACTTTTGCTACCCACTCTGTATATGCCATGCATAATTTTATCAATATCTATTATAAATTCTACACCCCTCCAATTATTCCAGTCAAATGTATGTATTGGTGAGCTATGGGGTGGAAACATGAGCAAAATCTTTGACTAGCTGATCCAGGAGAAGGAAAACTTATTCATAGCACTGTAATAAGCAAGAGCCAGGAAGAGCTGGACCACCACAGGCAACTGACACAGAAAAGAGTCCATTCAGATGAATTTAAAGGAGAAGGAAAGGGCCCTGAGGGCAACCCTTGGGAAACCTGGTTTCTTGGGATGTGGGAAGTAGTGTTAGGATTTTTATCCACCCAAGCTGCTCAGTAGTAGCTCTCTGGTTGCTTATATCATGTGAGTGTCTGAGAGTGTGAGACAGGAAGTCTCAGTACTGTTGGAGTTTTGCTGGAGAGTTTAGTTTCACTTCTGTGTCTTATGCTGTTCTGTACTGCTGCTGAGAGTGCACAGACATGCTGATGGATTCTTTGTATATAGACGGTTAATAAAGTAGTTAAAATACACCTGCTTCTTGGGAGAAAAGCAATGACAAACCTAGACAGCATCTTAAAAAGCAGAGACATCACCTTGCCAACAAAGGTCCGCATAGTTAAAGCTATGGTTTTCCCAGTAGTGATGTATGGAAGTGAGAGTTGGACCATAAAGAAGGCTGTTTGCCAAAGAATTGATGCTTTTGAATTATGGTGCTGGAGGAGACTCTTGAGAGTCCCATGGACTGCAAGAAGATCAAACCTCTCCATTCTGAAGGAAGTCAGCCCTGAGTGCTCACTGGAAGGACATATCCTGAAGCTGAGACTCCAATACTTTGGCCACCTCATGAGAAGAGAAGACTCTCTGGAAAAGACCCTGATGCTGGGAAAGATGGAGGGCACAAGGAGAAGGGGATGACAGAGGACAAGATGGTTGGATAGTGTTCTCGAAGCTACCAGCTTGAGTTTGACCAAACTGCGGGAGGCAGTGAAAGACAGGAGTGCCTGGCATGCTCTGGTCCATGGGGTCACAAAGAGTCGGACACAACTAAACGACTAAACAACAACAAAGTCATTTTAGAGCTACTGACTGACTCTTTCTTCCGCTATGAGATGCCAAAAGATAAGCGTGCTCCTCTCAGGAGGGAGGGGTCGCTTATCACTGGTCTCTCTGGACTGAGGAAGATTTACAGCCAGAGGGTGACCAGAGGGAGAGACACCCCGGTGTCTTAGGAAGGAGGTGGCCTTCCTGGGCATTTTCCCAACAAGTAGTAGCTATTTATCCTAGAACATGTGATCCCAGATTACAAATTTTGTTAATGAATTGCAACAAAATTACTTTCTGTAATTT
The DNA here is from genome assembly GCF_964252035.2 of Podarcis erhardii. Classification (NCBI taxonomy): domain Eukaryota; kingdom Metazoa; phylum Chordata; class Lepidosauria; order Squamata; family Lacertidae; genus Podarcis; species Podarcis erhardii. The sequence continues at coordinate 80,050,626 of NC_138511.1, read as the reverse complement.
TTTTAGGATTTCCAGACACAATTTCCAATTAAAAGGAGCCTTGGGGCAGCACTTGGGCAGAACTGGTTTGATAGGCTGGAGGAAGGGATACACATGGAGGCTTGCTCTCATCATTCCCATCATAATATATCTGATTTTATGTTGATTTGATCATATTATTATTTATACCTTGCCCATCTGGCTGGGTTTCCAGTATTTTATTTTGAGGGGTGGAATTGCATGTGTCTGTTTGAAGTTTTTTATTATAATGAGGTCAAATGAGAGAAGACCTACTGCAGAATTAGGAGGCTGCTGTTCCTTGATTAGGTCTTAAATGTACATGGAAGAAAGTCCTTCATATACAAATAAAGGATTCTAAATGGTATGCACTAAGGTCATCTAAACCATACAGAGCAATCTTGATTTATAGGACTACACCTGTAGTCTGCACAGATGCGGACTGAGCGGTTGGGCTGGATGGGTGTGACGATTGGGGTTTCCCAGGGGGTGTTAGGCACCAGCTTGAGCACTCCTTGCTCCACGAGCTGGTCTTATTCCTTGACTATGCAGAGTTTAAGGGCGAACGGGACCCAGCAGGCCTTGAACCTTATGGGTCGTACGGTGGGGTCTAGTTGTAGGCCAACCGGTGGGGGCAGTATATCTTTTTTTTCCCCCAGCATTCTTTTTATTAATTGTTTCCATAAAAGAAAATAAAAGCTAACACACATGTAAAAAAGAAGAATACACAAGAAAGTAAAAAATAGAATACACGGAAAAGAAAAAATAAAGGATACACAAAATTGTTACTTTCACATCAACCGTATAACATAGCCATCTCTATCGAGACTTCCTTCAGCTTGTCCGTAAATCATTTGAAGCGATAAATAAGATTACACGTTTCTTTGCTTATATTGTCATTGTACCTATTCCTATCTCCTATTTGCTTTACACAATAACTCTTGGTCTTTCACAGTGCGTCTCTAAATCCCTTTAGCGTTGTTTGTCCTTCACTAATACATTCCAGATAATCTGCATACTTTCCCCAATCCTTGATGAACACTTGGTCTCTTATGTATCTAACTTTTCCTGTTAATTTATCCAACTCTGCGTAGTCCAGCAGCTTAGATCTCCACTCCTCCACCGTTGGTATTTCCTGCTGTTTCCACTTCTGGGCTAGTACTACCCTTGCTGCTGTAACCGCATAGTATACTAGTCTACGATCTTCCTTTTTTATCTCTTGTCCTAATATCCCTAGTAGGAAAATTTCTGATTTCTTTGTAAACGTGTACTTTAATATCTTTTTTAATTCAATGTATATTTTCTCCCAGAACTGTTTCACCCTTCCACACTCCCACCACATATGGTAGAAGGAGCCCTCTTTGTCTTTACATCTCCAGCACTTGTTATCCACCTTATACATTTTCGATAATTTCATAGGTGTCAGATACCACCTATAAAACATCTTCATGACATTTTCCTTTATCGTTATACACGCCGTAAAGTTTAACCCATCCTTCCAGAGTTTTTCCCAATCCTCGAATTGTATACTATGGCCTATATCCTTTGCCCAGCGGATCATCACTGATTTGACTTCCTCGTCGCCTAAATTCCAATCTAACAATATCCTATACATTTTAGAAATGGTTTTCACTTCATTATTTATTATCTCCGTCTGAAATTTAGAGTCTTTATCTGCATAGCCTCTTTCTTTAATATCTTTACTAAACATCTGGTTCACCTGATAGTGATGTAGCCAGTCATAGACATGCTCCTTTACTTGCTCGTACGGTTTTAGCTTCCATTTCCCGTCAACCTTGATTAATAGCTGGTTATATGTTGCCCAATTACTTCTCATATTGGTGGTCCTTATACTCATTACTTCGAGAGGTGATAGCCAATGTGGTGTTTTTGACTCTAACAAGTTTCTATATCTTTCCCACACTTCGATTAGCGGCCCCCTAAAAATATGATTTTCAAACCCCTTGTGTACTTTCCTTTTGTTCTTCCATAGATAGGCGTGCCAGCCGAATCTATTGTCGTAGCCCTCCAAATCAAGTAGCTCCGTATTCAGCAACTTTACCCAATCTTTTATCCAACATAGGCATGAAGCCTCGTAATACAATTTCAGATCTGGCAGGGCAAAGCCCCCCCTTTCCTTTACATCTGTCAGTAATTTAAACTGGATTCTGGGTTTTTTGCCCTGCCATATGAATCTTGAAACTATCCTTTGCCATTCTTTAAAGATTCGGCTCGGTGGGGGCAGTATATCATCCCAATACCCCATCAAAAACCTCCGGAAACTCTTTGCAGATGGCGTCCATGTCCAGGTGGGAGCTGGTGCGGTTCACCCCAGTGATGGCGAGCGCCAGTGTATGCACTAAGGTCATCTAAACCATACAGAGCAATCTTGATATATAGGAGTGAGCATTGTAAGAAAATCCTACCGAGATGGCATTGCACACCCATACAGACTCCCCATATGAAATTACAATCTTCTCAGCACTGCTGGAGGGGCTATGGAAAAAGAGAAACCTTTTTCCACCTATACTGGGACTGCCCACGCTTATTCAAATTCTGTACAATGGTTTGTAAAAAAATGCAAAAAAACCAAGAACCCCCAACATGAAAATATTAAAAGATCCCATTCCACCTTCAACACAACTTTTAAAAACACAGTTATGGCATGACTGTTTGAAAGGTTTCCACTCTCTTGAATTCTTGGCATTGATTCTGATGTCTGCTGGAACCCCAGTTGCCCCCATATAGAAGATTTCACAGAATTTGAGAGTTTGGATTTCTTCTAAAATTGCTGCAGTAAGTGCCACACTTTTAACATTCGGGGGGAGGTGCTGGTACTGTGTACCCTTGAGTATCCCTCCCCAAATCCAGAAGAAGAAGAAGAAGAAGAAGAAGAAGAAGAAGAAAGATTTTTTTGTCACTCTTAATCTACAGATCATCTGTGGACACTTGGGAGTACATACCATGCAAATATCTCACATAGTCTCCATATGCCCAATTGTTTCAGTTGTATATCAATATTAACTCAGTTGTGGATTCAAAATTACATAGAAGATTAAATTACTCAAAGTATTGTTTCATCTTCACAGTATAAGGGAGGGTGAGGGCATTGGAAGAAACAGGGAGAGACTCAAAGTGGTATCCAACTCTTTACAGCAACAAAAACACGCATATAAGTGTTTGGTACCATCACATCAAATTGTGTGATGATAACTTTAGAAGTGTCTAAATCTGTACAGTTTGGAAATATTCAGTCTGCCATATTGACTCATAATGGCATCTGATGGTTGACAAATGTACACCACAACACACTCCTCACTCCAGAAACCATCATGCCAAATTTTGCGATGAAGTAATCAGTGCAGTTTGGAAAAGCTTGGCATGACATTTTTATTCAAAATGGCATCTGATGGTAACCAAACATGAAGTACCATAAATCTGGCTTCTTCACCTTGAAAACTGTCATGCCAAATGGACATCAATGTCTCAGGAAGAGTTTAAACGCATAGGGAACAGATGGATGGAGAGATGGGCAGTACTTTAATCAGTCCTGAACTACTTTCCGAAGAAGCAGGTGTTAGTAAAATGATGGCAGAATTGGCTTGACAACATTTAAGAATAGTTACTAGAATAGTAGTGGCAGTTTGATGCTGAAATAGTTCTCCTTGGGAGCTCTAGCCTTTTGCAAACATGTTGTGTGCTTCTACCTCTCTTTCCTATCAGGATAAGAAAACCTGCCTGGATGCTTTGTTTGGAGAGATTCCCAGTGAGCGCAGATGTCACCAACGTTTAGTTAGAGAGACATGGAACATATGAATGCTGTTGGCACTGAATATGGGACTTCAAGCACGTGCAAATAACAAGCTTGGTTCAATTGGAACAAGGAGAAATAATATTCCAGAAGGCAATTATAAAAGCTCACTCTGATGACTCTGGCTCCATTGCCCAATATTCAGTGCATACTGCTGTGTCTCTGGCACAGTTCAATATCCCTGAGCTATGTCCAGCTTTGCTACCTGTACCGGACCTTGGTTACTTTGATCTGGGGCCTAGAAGATCAGAAAAAAAGTATATGATTCTTTGAACCAAGTTAGACCCATATTGAGTTAGAGGAAACTTAGGAGCACTGCGTCAGCATCAATATGTTGCTCTATCCATAAATGTCTTAGCAACTTCCCATAGTTCCTTGGACATCAAGTTAATACACAGGTGGTGTAGAATAGCAGAGCAATTGTACAAATTACTTTTGGATAGCACCAATGTTTAGGAAAGGTTTTAGTTAGAGGCAGACGTGCCATCACTTATGGTGGGACTGTCCAAAAATAGAAGTTTATGGGTGGGTGGAAATACATTCAGAAATTTCTCATATTATATGGGAAAAATTAAACCCTGTCAAGTTTTTAATTGCAGGAAAGTTATCAAGAGCTTGATGATGTTTCATACTTGTTTGACAGTGTTTTGGTTTGGTGCACACATTTGGCACCACATCTGAAATGGGAAAGAGTTATATAAATATATGTTGCACATATTCATAGTCCGTCCAGATGATTTTCAATTACTAGGGTGAGCTTCCGTTGCTTGGTCCCTGCTCCTGTCAACCTAGCAGTTCAAAAGCAAAACCCTAACCCTAACCCTAACCCTAACCCTTAGTCAGTCATGACTGGAACTAATGGTCAGGGGTCCCTTTACCTTTACTATTACTATTACAATGGCAAATTTTATGTGGATGGAGCCCTGCCCATGGGCTGCTCTATCTCATGTGCAGCTTCTTAATATATCATTTCGTTTTTTGACTGGACCGTAAGGAATAGAGCTTGGTGACATCAGATTTTGAACATCGCAATGTATCACCAGCCACACGTTACGATCTGGAGATACATCACGGTTTTAAACACCAAGCTGCATTTGACCCAGCCTCGCAAGGAGCCTGGCTGAAACTGCCCCCACTCTCACTGAGGAAGTGGAGGTGGCTTCACCCCAGCACCTCACTGAGTCAAGAATGACACAGCTTTTTTGTGCTACTGAGCTGCAGGGTGCAAAGGCTCCCACCCCCAGCTGAGCAAGCCGCATTGTCCCTATGGCTTGTACGCCAGCTGGAAGGACAAAGGAGCTCCTGCCCCCCTCCCCAGATGAGCTGAAATATACTCAGAGTCCTATAATGATTTCATGCTCTTTATTGCAGCTTGTAAAACAATGATTGAATTGCCCCCCAAACCTAAGGCTATTATCTACATTATTTACACAATGAGTCCTGTCTGATTTGCTGATTCTGCTTCCCTCCTAGAGCCTGATTGGTCTTTTCCTGCAAGCCAATCACTTGTTGCATTCTAGGATCCTACTTGCCTGTTGTTCTAGGACCCAAGTTTGGGGGAAAACCCCTCCTCTCTAAGTTCCCATTGCTCCCAGCATTCCTTGTCGTTGAAGTATGCTCGTCCCCTACGTATGCGTTGTGGTCTCGGGTGTCTCTCAGTAGGGGCTCCTGGTTCTGGCTCTTGCTTTGGGGCTGCCGGCTGTGACGGAGCGGTTGGGTCCGGTGCTGCTGGTCCACTCAGTCGTGGTACTGGTTCTTGTGGCTGCTCAGCCTCAGGGGTCACTTCTGGACTTCCTAGTTCTGCATCCCTTACCCGCTTCTCCTGCTCTCTAGGCCTCACACTTCTGCTATCCCCTTGGGATTCCTCTGTCCAGCCCCCCACACTGTCCCCCCCCCCCCCGGGAATCACCACCATAGTTGATCGCAGTGGCGGTCAAATGCAGCGAGGCGGTACTCCCAGTCCCCTTGGTGGACCAGTGTATACTGGTAGCTGGTGAGGAAAATCAACCACCTGAAGACGTGGGGTGACAGTACTTGAGTGGTCTGCTTCTTGGGGGCAAATAAGCCAAGCAGTGGCTTGTGGTCTGTCATGATGGTAAAGGGGTGCCATATTTTGCAACTTTCTGACCTGTTGCAGGACCTTAGCCAGACCTCAGCAGAGTTCACGAAAGCAATCGGTTGCAGGCAGGATGGACGAAACAGGAACCAGTAACTTGTTACTTATAGGTGTTTAATATATACATTGGAATTCAAATTACTATTCACAGGAACAGAACAGAACATGGATCTTTAACTAGCTCTCTCACCACACGACTCTTACATTACCACTCAACTCTCAATGCTCTATGCTCTACTAACACATTCCAGTCAGAAGGCCATAAATCATTATTCCCGTGAGAGAGCTTGACCAATCCTGGAGCTGTCTCCAGGCCTCTATATCTCCAGGCAGATTTTACTCCTTTACATTGCCTTGGCTGTCAGCCAACTCCTAACTGACTCTGTGTGAAGCTGCACGTATTCAAAATCCCAACATGCCCATACAAGAAATCGTGAGATTTCTTTACTCCCTTCACAATTGCCAGGCCCTCTTTCTCTATTTGCAAATAATTCCTCTGGGGTGGAGAGGGTCTGGGAAAAGTAAGCTACTGGCACCTTTCTTTCATCCAGAAGTTGCAACCTCTCGTCAAAGTGCTCCAGGATTGAGTTCGAGACAAGCAGATCTTTGACTGCTTGAAACACAGCCTCCTGGCACTGCCCCCACAAACAAGGGGCCCACTTGTCAAGCAGTCTGTGAAGAAGAAGAAGAAGAAGAAGAAGAAGAAGAAGAAGGAGGAGGAGGAGGAGGAGGAGGAGGAGGAGGAGGAGGAGGAGGAGGAGGAGAGTAGTAGTAGTAGTAGTAGTAGTTTGGATTTGATATCCCGCCTTTCACTCCCTTTAAGGAGTCTCAAAGCGGCTAACATTCTCCTTTCCCTTCCTCCCCCACAACAAACACTCTGTGAGGTGAGTGGGGCTGAGAGACTTCTTTTTAAAAAAATTATTTTTATTGAACTTTTTTCATAATAACAAAAAGAAAAACACAAGAAAAAACAAGAAAAAGCAAACAAAAAATAACATAAGACAAAAATACAAACTTACCAACAAATACATCAACAAAAAAGCAAAAGCAAAGAATACACTCACCCATCACCTAACAGTGATTGACTTCCCTTCAAAACGGCTTGAGTTGTAGTCCCACGTTATCTTCCTGCGGGGTGTTTTTATCACCTTTATTTACACCTCTCAAACTTATGTATCACCTACTGTGATTTTAATGTTTCCTAAATTTGTTTCCATATATGTAAGGAATTTACTCCAGTCATTAATAAATTTTACATTTTTCTGATGCCTGATCTTCTGTGTCATCCTTGCTAGCTCTATATATTCAAATAACTTAGATTGCCAGTCTCTGATGGTTGGAATATTAGGGGTTTTCCAGTTTTGCGCTAGCAGTATCCTGGCAGCTACCGTTGCGTATTGGAACATGGTTTGATCCTCTTGCCTAATCTCCTTCCCAACCATCCCTAGGAGGAAGGCTTCCGGTTTTTTAGGGAAGGTGTATCTCAAAAAAAATTTAAGTTCGTCATAGATAAGTCCCCAAAACCTTTTTACTTTTTCACAGGCCCACCACATATGATGGAAGTCTCCTTCCTTCACCTTGCATTTCCAGCAAGTTTTGTCCCCCGTCTTGTACATTTTTCCTAGTTTCACAGGGGTAAGATACCACCTGTACATCATTTTTTTGTAAGTTTTCTCGAAGGTCGACACATGCTGTGAATTGCATATCCTTCTTCCAGAGTTTCGCCCATCTGTCAAAGTCCAGGTTATAACCAAGGTCTATTGCCCATTTAGTCATTACCTCCTTTACCTCCTCGTCCTTCGTGTCCCAATCTAATAACTGGTTATACATTTTAGATAGGAGTTTGGAGTTTCCTTCTATAATTTCCACCTGGAATCTGGACTTTTTCTCACTCATCCCTGTTTTTTTATGCTCGTTCCATAGAGAATTAATTTGGTAAAATTGCAACCAGGTTGTTAATTTATCCTTCAGTTCTTCATAGGGTCTAAGCTTCCACCCTCTGTCTGATTTTACCAATAGATCCTCATAGGTCCATCTTTGACCTTCCATATTAGATTTTTTAATTGTCAAAATGTCAACTGATGATAACCACCAAGGGGTGTCTTTTTCTAAAAGTTTCTTATTTCTATTCCATACCTCAAGTAGCGCACCTCTGATTATATGGTTGGAGAATCCTTTGTGGGCCCTCTCCTTATCTTGCCATAAATACGCATGCCAGCCGAATCTGGAGTCAAACCCCTCCAAGTCCAGCAAATCTACATTTTTCAAGACAATCCAGTCCTTGATCCAGCACAGACACGCGGCCTCATAGTATAGTTTCAGATTAGGAACGGCAAATCCTCCCCTGTCACTGCGATCTGTGAGTAATTTAAATTTAATTCTTGCTCTCTTGCCCTGCCAAATGAATCTGGACAGGGTTCTCTGCCAATCTTTGAATGATGTCGTACCCCTGATCACCGGAATGTTCTGAAATAGGAACAGCAACCTTGGGAGAATGCTCATTTTAACTGCGGCCATTCTGCCCGACCAAGACAGTCTTAACCTACTCCAGGTGTCCAGGTCTTTTTTGATCTCTTTCCAGGTCCTTGTATAATTATCTTCTACTAAGTTTATATTTTTTGCGGAGATCCAAATGCCCAAATATTTCACCTTTTTCACCACCTTAATTCCCGTTTTCGACTCTAACTGATTTCTTTGCTCTCCAGTTAAATTCTTTGTCAGCATTTTGGTTTTAACTTTGTTAAGTCTAAAGCCAGACAGATTTCCGAACTCCTCAAGCAGCTCTGTGACTTTACCGATACCCACTACTGGATCTCCTAGTGATATCACCAAATCGTCGGCATAACCTTTTAGTTTATATTCTTTGTCTCCTAATCTGATTCCCTTTATTTCAGAGGTTTCCCTAATCGTGTTTGTAATCACTTCCAGTACCATAATAAATAGGAGGGGGGATAGGGGGCAACCCTGTCTTGTACCCTTCGAGATCTCAAATGAGCTGGTTAAATTATTATTAATAATCAGTCTGGCCCTTTGTTCTGCATATATCACCCTTATACCTTCCAGGAAGGGCCCCTCTATACCAACCCTCTCCATGCCTTTTAGTAGAAACCTCCATGACACGTTGTCGAATGCCTTTTCGGCATCGATGAAAATTAGGGCTGCGGGAATATCAGTCTTAAGTTCCAAGTACTCAATAATATTAATTATGTGTCTTACGTTGTCCTTTAAGTACCTGTTAGGAAGAAATCCTGCTTGATCTTTGTGGATGGATTTCATTAAGTGTTTTTTAAGCCTATTTGCCATTATTTCTGCGAAGATTTTATAATCATTATTGAGTAGTGATATCGGCCTGTAGTTTCTTATGTCCAGCTTATCAAGTTCTGATTTGGGGATTAACATGATGTGCACCTCTTTCCAAGAGTCGGGCACCGAACCTCCTTTAAAATATTATTCATTACTTTACAAAGGACCGGGGCCAGATATTCTTCTAAGACTTTGTAATACTTTTGGGATAACCCGTCAGGACCTGGAGCTTTCCCTGGTTTCATCCTCTTAATTTTTTCCTTGATCTCATCAACCGTTATTGGTTTGTTTAGGTAGGTTTTCTCCTTATCCGTTAGCTGTTCTCTTCTATTCCTTTCCAAGTACTTATCTATTTCTTCCGTGTCTTCCTCTTCCTTTTTATACAAGTTTTCGTAAAATTGAAGGAACTTTTCCTCTATTTTACTGGGGTCCTCAAGTATTTGTTCTTCTACTTTAATTTTAGTAATCACATTCTGTTTTTTCCTTTTTCTAAGTTGCCACGCCAATAGCCGTCCCGTTTTGTTCGCAGATTCAAAATACTTTTGCTTCATTGATCTAATTCTCCATTCTAACTCTTGACTTATTAATATCGAGTATTGCGTCTGCAGCGTTTTAGAGATTTGTTTAGTCCTTTCATCTCTAGGGTTTACTATTAGTTTTTTCTCACATTCTCCTAGTTGTCTGACTATTTCTTCCTTCTTTGATTCTCTTAATTTCTTTCTATAGGTGTTTTGCTGAATAAAAAATCCTCTTAGGACCGCCTTACTGGCGTCCCAAGCTATGTCAATTTTTGTTTCTTTGTTCAAGTTCATATCAAAGTACTCTTTAAGAGTAGTCTTAGCCTTTTCAATTATCTCCTCATTTTCGAGTAGGTATTCGTTCAATCTCCATCTATATGGGCCTGATGATTTACATTTTATTTCCAACACTATTGGGTTGTGGTCAGAAAGGGTTCTGGGTTGTATTTCACATTTCATTGTTCTTATCGATAATTCACTTGAAACCCATATCTGATCGATTCTGCCCCAACTCTGATGTGGTTCTGAGAAATACGTGAATTGTTTCGTTATTGGATTTTTATGCCTCCAGATATCGATTAAGTCCAGATTTTCTTGGAGATTATTAAATGATTTGGGGAGTTTCCCTTGGTTCGATTTCCTCTTTTTTCCATTTCTGTCTAATTCTGGAGATGGTACTCCATTCAGGTCTCCAAGCAGAATTAATTTATGATTTTCTAGTTCTAGTAACATTTGCTCCAGTTTTTTAAAAAACTCTGCTTTCTTTGTATTGGGTGCATAAACAGTTACCACATTAAATTTTTCCCCTTGATGGTTAATTTGAACTCCCAAAATTCTACCTTCGGGGTCTTTGCAAATCAATATTGGTTCCCATTTCTCTTTAACGTAAATTACCAGCCCTCTTTTTTTTCTACATCCGAATTGATAAACTCTACTCCCAGCTTTTTATTTATCAATATATGTTTGTGTTTTTTGGCTACGTGTGTTTCTTGCCAGCAAATCACATCATAGTTTTTATTCCTCACAATTTTTTCTAGTTTATTCCTTTTTGATTTTTCATTCAAACCGTTTACATTCCAAGTCAAAAAGTTCAAAGACATTCCTAACGATTTAATCCCTTTATTCAATCAAGATTTTTAAATTTATATTTTGGGGCTTCCGTTCCCAGTATAGTCCTCCTCTTCTGCTTCCTCGCCTCCCACCGCACCCTCTTCCTCTTCTGTATCTTCTTCTCCGATTTCTCCTTCCTGTCTCCCTTTCTTGTCTTTCTTTCTTTCTTTCTCGTTTCTAGATCCCTCTCTGTCTCTTATCCTCTCTTCCCCCTTACCAAGCTCTTTCTCATACCTTCTCAAAAATTTTTCCACCTCTCGGATATCTGTCAGTTTGAATCTTTTGTCTTTGAAAAAGAAGGCGATCCCCTCGGGGAACTCCCATCTATATTGTATACCGTTTCTCCTCAGAGCGCCAGCTATCTGTCCGTACCTTTCCCTTTTACGCAAGAGCCTAACTGGAATCACTTTAAGAATAATAATTGGTTTACCATCAATTGTTAATTTTTTATGATAGCTGGTTTTTAGTATTAAGTTCTTCATCTCAATTGAGTTTAGGATTACTAGACAGTCCTCAAGAGGTCTCTTTAACCTATTTTGTTGGGGTCTCAGTCTTATTCTAAAGACATTCTCCACCGTACAAGCCATCTCTTCCTCTTTCAGTTCCAACCACTTAGCCAACTCCTCAATCATTTTCTCTTTTATGTTCCCTTTATTTTCCTCTCCCAATCCTCTGAATTTTAGGTGGAGATGTTTCTGTCGCATTTCTGTCATCGCTAAATTATCCCATATCTGCTCCTGCATCCTCTTCACTTCTCTCACTTCTTCCTTTATCTTTTCTGTCTCTTTTTTCTGCTCTCTCATCTCTTTTTGAATTTTTTTATTGGTTTCCTCCTATATTTTTGACTTGGCAGACAGTTCTTGAATTTTGGTGGAGAGTTCTCCTACTGCTCCTTCTATCTTTCTATCTATCAGCTCTTGCATTTCTCCTAGTTTGCTTTCCATGTGGGTTTCATTTTGTTTAAACTCCTCCTTAATTTTTAACAAAGGATATCTAGATCTTTAATTTCTTCCTGTCGGGTTAGCTTTCTTTCATTTGGGGTTCCCCCCGCCTTTTTCCCATCTTTTCCCCACATTATACCCCAATTTTCGCGTTCTATATTGTATACCAAATCTCTCCCTTAAAGGGCTCACAATCTTTCTTCCTTCTTTCCCTTCTTTCCCTTCTTTTCCCTCCTCTATAGAGGTTATCTTATACAGAAATTATCAGGTTCAATTGCCCCACCACCTCCAAAAATATCTAGGGTTTTGTAAGGTGTCTCACCCCAGTATCCTAGATTGGTCTGCGAATAGGTCAGGTCCCATGAATCTGCAAAAGCAATTTACAAATATCAGAAGGCAAGTAGCCCTAACTCACCAAACCAGGGGTAGATGTAATATTTACGGGCAAACGTAAAGAAAGAGAAAAGAGAGGAAAAATAATAGTAAAAATGTAATAGTAAAAGAGTAGAATTGAGTAGAATTAGCCCAGAAATTAAACGCATCCTAATAATATGAGTACTAGGGGCTTCATCTCCATACAGGATATTTAACCAGAAGTAAGTTGTTGCTTAGGCTGTTTCACAAAAATTATTTAGTCAGTCCAACTTCACCCTATGGTTCTTCAGCCACTTGGCAGCCTAATCCAGCCTCGAAAGGCAAACACTGCAGTCTGTAGAGAGGGTTTTTTCAGAGTTCAAAAATCAGAGTTCAGAGTTCAAGATTCAAAATTCAGAAATCAGAGTTCAAAATTCAGAGTTTCAGAGATCAAAATTCGAAATTATTGTAGAGATGATCAACACAGTTATTAAGAGTGGACGGTGGGGGGGGAAGGAGAAGAGGGTTTATTCTTAGTTGTTAGAAGCACATATCATGAAGAGAAGTCTGGCGTTCAAGTTTGCTTCAGACTCTTTTCCCTCGTCAGAGAAGTTGCAGCATTCGTCAAGGGTCTCCAGTACCGTTATTAATGAGGGGGTTGAAGTCATATAGCTTATTAGGATAATAGAGGGGAAGGGGGGGTAGAACCTATGAGGGAGGATAAGGACAAAGAAAAAAGAGGGATAAAGAGGCTTGCAATGTTTTGCAGCCTTCGCAGCTTTCTAGTCCCTTATATTTTAATTCTCAGGACGTCCGTAATTGAAAGTCTGCCTCCGTCTGCCCCTTCTCTTTATCTTTCGCTCTATCTGCGCCGCTCTTCTCAAGCTTTTCTCAAGCCTTCCCCGTTTACTGCCGCCTTCAATACACTCCCCAATTGCAAAGTTCTGATTAAAGTTTGTAGCTGTATCTCACCACCGAGGAAACAAAGTATGCAGCAAGGAGGAAGAGTAAAAGTTCAAACAGGCAACATCTACGTTACTTTGTATTTAGTGGTTAGTCGTTAGTTTGCTCAGGCAAAAAAGCCTTGGCGATCAGTACTCACTCAGTCAGGCAATGGCCGGGAGAACGGAAGCCGCTGCTTCCTTCTTTGTGCGCCTGAGATTCAGCGACCCGCGCCATTTTCTGCTCTCAGCGGGATGAATTCCTCACCGAAATCTTTAAACATCCACGGCTCTCCCCGCTTAAGTTCCATTTTTTTTAAACAATTTAGCGCTTAACACGTAGGAGAATCCGTTCTTGTCTTGTGGAGGTTCATCGCTCTTTCCTCGGCTGAAGCTAGAGGCATCTCAGCACGGAGTCGGTGTTTTCCCTTTCTTGCGCTCGCAGCCCCCGTCCCAAGTCTCTTCCCATAGAAGGAACAGACCTGAAAGACTACAGACCGCTCCCACGCTGCCGGGAAACCTATCCCCCAGGGTCTCCCCCCTGGGATTTTGGGGGGGGCGCAGTGCTCTTGCAGCTCCCCCAAGCCTCCGTGTTGATCAGAAAGTCCTTGCGGGGACTTTCTGCGCTTCTTCACCTATCGCGATCCAAACCGGAAGTCCGGGGGCTGAGAGACTTCAAAGAAGTGTGACTGGCCCAAGGTCACCCAGCAGCTGCATGTGGAGGAGCGGAGATGCAAACCCGCTTCCCCAGATTACGTGACTACCGCTCTTAACCATTACACCACACTGGCTCTCACTACTGCTGCCTTGTGGGGTAAGAAGGCATCGTCAAAGTTCAATAGTCCCAAGAAGGCCTGGAGTTCCACCTTACACTTAGTTGCCGGGGTGCTGCAAATAGTCTGCACCTTTTCCCCAGTTGGGTGGACTCTATCTGTGTCCACCGTAAATCCTAGAAAATCCAACTGTTGCACTCCTAGGAGACACTTGCCCCGCTTCACCTTGAGGCCGGCAGTCTGGAAACGGTGCAGGGCAGTGCAGAGTCAGTCCCTGAACTCCCCCGGCGTGGCCCCGGTGACCAACACATCATAGAAGAAGGGGGTGATGCTGGGAATTCCTTTGAGGAGAGAGTCCATTCAATTTTGGAATATGGCTGGCACCACGCTGACACAAAATTGCAGACGCTTGATACAGAACACGCCCCTGTGCATTACAATCGTCTGTGCCTTGGCGGTGCCCTAGTCCACTGGCAACAGCTGATAGGCCTTGGCCAGGTCCAGCTTGCCAAAAATCTTAGACCCCGCCAGGGTGGTGAGGACATGGATGACCACTGGCACCGGGTATGTATGAGCCATAAGGGCCTTGTTTATGGTACATTTGTAGTCTGCGCAGATGTGGACTGAGGCATTGAGTTTGACGGGTGTGACAATTGGCGTTTGCCAGGGGGTGTTAGGCACCGGCTCAAGCACTCCTTGTTCCATGAGCCAGTCTAACTCATCATTGATGCAGAGTTTAAGGGTGAACATGACCTGGCAGGCCTTGAACCTGATGGGTCGTATGGCAGGGTCTAGTTGTAGGCCAACGGGGGACCAGTATATCATCCCAGTGCTCTGCCCAAAACCTCTGGAAACTCTTTGCAGATGGCGTCCACATCTACGTGGGAGCTGGTGCGGTTCAACCCAGTGATGGCTAGCCCCAGCGGCCCAAACCACGCCAGCCCCAGTAAGCTAACGTAGGGCCCCTTGACCACGATCAAGTCCAATCGCCGATTCTGCCCTCAATATTGTACATTGAACGTTCCCACCCCCATCGTGGGGACCTTTGCATTTTTGGAAGTACTGGAGGGTGAATGGGTCAGGCCTAAGCACTGGGAAACAATTTCCTTAATGTCCGTGCCAAGTCTGTATCAAGCTCCATGCGGCACGGGGCTCCCTCTATCTGTACCTCGATGTAAAATTTTTCTGCATTAGAAAGAGGCAACTGGTATACCTGACAGTCGGTGATCTCCGTTGAGTTGCCTTGGTGTATCGAACCACAGGGCCTGGGACTCTTGGTCAGCCATCTAGTTTGAAACGTCGGGCGGGAGGGGGCATGTCACACCCTGGCGATGTGTCCCACTTTTCTGTATTGTCAGCATTCTGAGTAGTGGAAATGGCAACTCCTCCACTCGTGGCTCTCCCCGCAGCTTGCACAGTTCCCCTCTTCTGGACGAGGCTGTCTTGGTGGGCATGCAGCTTGTGAGTGCTGCTGCACTTGGTGCACATCCTCCTGGTTGGATTCTGAGTCGTCAGTGAGGTCCTCTTGGTGGACCCTCAGTTGGGATGACATGTTTGACTTGAATCCTTGCGCTGACCTCTCAGTAGCTTCACTTGCTAGAGCCTCCTCTAGGGTGACCTGGAACTTCAGGTCCTTCTTGGCGTAGAGGTGCTGCTGCAGCTTCTCATCCATCAGGCCACCCATTAAGCCGTCTTGGCTCAGGTTCTCCAGCTCTTTGAAGTTGCTGAGCCAGGCAGCCTGGCGGAAGGAGGTCACATACCCAGTTCAATCAATCAAACCTTTATTGCATTAGCATACAGCCATAGCAGGATAAAAAAAATAAATGCTAGAGACAAACAACCAAACAAAATTCAAAGCGATATTACTGCGAATGTATATAAAGCATATAATGGCCCCAAAATAGGCTCGGGACATTAGGTTAAAAAGGTAATAAAAGAATTAAGACAGGTCCAGGTCTAGGACACACTACCCCGTCAGAGTAGCCCTGAGTTTCAAGGCCTGCACTATAAAGATTGCCACCCCACGTGTAACTTGGGGATTTGCGTCCACAAGAAGCGATTTCAAACAGTCTTCCTTAGATGTGATGGTGGACAGGATCAAGAGGAGGAGCTTAGTTCTTATTAGCTCATAAATAGGGCAGTAGAAAAAGAAATGTATGAAGTCCTCTACTTCATTCATTGTGCATGGACATAGACGCTGAGTAATAGGGGTCTTAGAGTAAATCCCCTGCAGGAAGGCCGTGGGTATAGAATGGAAACGGGCCATGGTAAACGCTCTTCTCAAATTGGGCTCCGTCAGGTCTATCAAGTAGTTGGCAAGTGATCTTACCACTTTCACTTTAGGGAGCCACATGGAGAGGCGAGCTGTGGTGGACTGTGCCCGGTCCATGGCCTTGTCTCTAGTAAGAATCCAGGCCCGGATTTTATGTTGATCCCAAGCTGACAGCGTGTCCAGATCTGGGAGGGAGTAGCGTGCAGTAATAGTCTCCATGGCCTTGGACCATTTATTGCTATGAGAACTAGTTAAAAAGGCTTGCCTGGCTAAAAGGGACCCTGGGGCTTTGATTAATTTACAATAAAAACTAATAATTCTAATGTGGGCTCTCGCAACAATGGAGGGGAGGCCCAGTTCTGTTCTTAACTGTGCAGCAACCGAGCCCTTGGGGAGACCCATTACCTTTCGTGCAAAAGAGTTTTGTAGAATCTCGAGCCGTTGTAGTGTTTTTAAATTCCACCCCCAGATTTCAACCCCATACAGTAGCATCGGGAGGACTTTGCTGATAAATGCTTTTCTGATTGGTGGAACCAACTTGCCGCCTTTTGCATAGAAGAATTTCTCCAAAGCTTTGATGGTTCTACGGGCAGCCAGGATGGACATATTTAGGTGAGCTGACCAGCTAAGCCCATACTGAAAAGTGATACCCAAATGCTTGAATGCTGAACAATATTCAATAGAGTGGCCCTCAAAATTCCAGAATGGCTTCTGAGTTTTCGTGCCAAAAGTAAGAATTTTGGTTTTGGCGAAATTAATTTTGAGGGAGTTGGTATCACAATATGTCATGAGCCCTCTGAGCATGTTATTTAAGCCCTGCTTGGTTAAAGACAGACATACCCAGTTATGGTTACAGATAGGTAGCCGTGTTGGTCTGCCATAGTCAAAACAAAACAAATTCCTTCCAGTAGCACCTTAAAGACCAACTAAGTCAGTTCTTGGTATGAGCTTTCGTGTGCATGCACACTTCTTCAGATACCCAGTTATGGTTTCTCCGGGGGCCTGCCGCTTTGCATAGAAGGCGTTGTGACACGCTACCACCGAGGGCTGTGGCAAGAAGTGCCCCTTCAGCCATTCCATAATCGTGTTGTAGGGAATGGTTGCAATATTTGCGGGAATGAGGAGGGCTTGGGTGAACTCCAATGATTCTTCTCCACAGACTCTGAAGAAGGTCGCCCTCTTCTTGGCTGCATCGGCGATGTCCTTTGCCTCCAGGAGGAACTGGAAGCGGGTGGCATATTCTTCCCAGTCTCCTGAGGCTGGGCTGAACGGCATCAAGCTGTTGTATGTCTGTTGGGTCCTGGAGCTGTAGCCTGGATGCGTGGTGCGATGCTGTGCTGCCTGTGGCGGCTGTGTGCGGTGCGTGGTAGACAGCTCAGCAGGATCCCATACTTGTCACCAGTGAAATATACTTGGAGTCTTGCAGTAATTTCATGCTCTTTATTGCAGCTTGTAAAACAGTGATTGAATTTCCCCCCAAACCTCAGGCTTTTATATACATCATTTACATAATGAGTCCCATCTGATTGGCTGATTCTGCTTCCCTCTTGGAGCCCAATTGATCTTTTCTTGCAAGCCAATCAGTTGTTGCATTCTAGGATCCTACTTGCCTATTGTTCTAGGATCCAAGCTTAGTACATAACATG
This sequence comes from Podarcis erhardii, assembly GCF_964252035.2. Lineage (NCBI taxonomy): Eukaryota > Metazoa > Chordata > Lepidosauria > Squamata > Lacertidae > Podarcis > Podarcis erhardii. Next base: position 80,032,844 of record NC_138511.1, on the reverse strand, counting down.
AGTATTATACTGCTCCTGCCCCCCAGGTAAACAAGCCTGACACCTCTCTGGCTCACGAATGAGGCACTGGGTTCTGCATAGCTGGAAGTCAGGAACAGTTTAACAAAGCCCCCACCCTGTCTCAGGCTCACATGAGCCGAAGATGGGGTGGAGGCTTTTCAAAACTGTATGAAATTTATGAATTAAATAACAAATAAATAAAACCGCATTGATGGATGGACCAAGGGAAAGTGGAACAGATAAGGAGCTTCTTTGGTTTTTCATAAGTGTGCTTCAGAAAAAAATAACTGCAAATTTTGTGGGAGTGATTAAATAGGTTTGGTTTAACTATTCTAGTATCTGGGCAGCTGACACTGTTTTTTTATTCTCTTTTCTTTTGGAAATCATACTTAATTTTTTCTACATATGTGTAACACAGAGGAATAGTGAATCATTATTTGTTATGGCATGATAGGATGTGCTATTTTCAAGATCTCTATGTGGTATTTTATTTAGGTTTGTATTTCTTACTTTGGTAGTAGCAGTTTGTGCCTGTTGACGTGAAAGCAACCAAGCACCTTGGGGCATCTTAAGCACGAGAAGCTGAAAAGAGAGACCCAGTCTCAAAATGCTGAAAAATGTTGACCCCAGACAGTTCAGCCTAAAGTTCAGCCTAAAAAACTTCTATATGCACAAATTAAGCTGTTATAAAGTGCACTTAGCCTCAGAGGTATGGGTACAATTAGGTTTCTGCACCGTGCACACATTGTAGTTATTAAATACATATATTCAGTGTTGTAACCAGATCATTTGTCTTTCAAAACACAAAGTAATTTTGACAGATAGTACACGTCTTTCATATTCAACTTGGCATCAGGGCCACTTGAGCTTTGGGGCAATATGTAGGAACAACTGCATCAGTAGAGCATAGGAAGGGATCCAAATGAAGGCTTGAATTTCTCAGAAACCTTACATATAACATGGGAATTCAAAGATAATTCAGATAATTGGATGGACATTCCATGTAGATTATCTGGACCCCTCTTCCACTCACTCCTAGCATTCATTTCGCAGCAATGAATGTCAGTAAACACATTCACAGCCCTCCTGAAGATCAGTGCATAACTCAAACCATCTTCTTGTACCAGTTCTTGACTTCACTGGGGCTTAACTTGTATCCCCCCATTTGGGCTACTCTGCATGCATAATGTTTTCCTTACTATCAGAACGGCCATTCAGTGTATCAATGCATGTCTAAGTTGTGCACAGTCATTTACAGACTTGTGGTTGGCACTTCTGAATGATTTTCTCAGGGCCTCTTATTACTTGTCTATTTGCCTTGGGTTGTTATATTTTAAGAAATATAACTTTCTTACCACATAATTAATGGATACATCATATAAGACGGTGGAAGACAAGTTTTTCAAAATGATAATCAGAGAAAAACCTGGTGGGTTATCATATTGTTGAGAGACTGTCATAGACAAGTCTATTGACCGAACATGTTGGAGGAATATTTAAACTAAACTATCTATGAAGAAGGTCTCAGTCCAAATTCAAGAATCTGCACTCAAAAGCATTTCTGAGAAAAAAATAATAGCTTCTGCATGCTGCTTTGCATGCAGAAGATGACAGATATGAATCCCCAAACCTCTGTACAGTATAGGGCTAGGAATGTCCCATTTCAGAAACATTCCAGTTCCAAAAATATACTGCAACCACTGAAGGTATCCAGCCCCCCACATCTAACCACCTAGCATAGTTAATGGAAGAGAGAGACTGTAAGCCTACAAAAAAGTTTAGTTGGCTAGCGAGATTCATATGGGGGTAAGCAGCCTCTGACATCAACTGGACATCATCCCCTCAATATTTTCGCAGGCTGAAAAGCTTCTCTGCCACTGCAGTAGATCGGTAGAAAGATGTCCTGCAACTACAAAAGGGCTTCCAATCTTCAAGTAACATTGAACTCTCTGTATGCTCTCTTTCTTGAACAAACATAATCTAGAATAAAACTGAGCTCTTTAACCTTTAACAGTTGTGCAAAGCTGGGCATTTTCAAAGGTGTACCTTTCATGACAACCCACCCTATTCCCCTGGGACAGCCAGGAATCTGCATATGTTTGCAAGAAGCATGCTGTCATGTCTATAAATACACCACTGAATAGCAACAAAACGTTGGCAGTGCTGCTCTTCCTCAGGAAGGCCATTCTCTCACTCCCCCACTGCCCCACTTTACATCTTTCTAGTTCAACTGACAAACAACATTCTGGGGCTACTGACATGCTCAGTCCTCACTGGGCTCTTTGGAGTTCAGGTGTTTGGGTGTTATTGTTTCCTTTGCTCTTTCTTCTCCTTTGTTTTGTTTGCTTAAGAAGTTTTGTACAGTGGTACCTCGGGTTACATACGCTTCAGGTTACATACACTTCAGGTCACAGACTCCGCTAACCCAGAAATAGTACCTCGGGTTAAGAACTTTGCTTCAGGATGAGAACAGAAATCGTGCTCCGGGGCGGGGCAGCAGCAGGAGGCCCTATTAGCTAAAGTGGTGCTTCAGGTTAAGAACAGTTTCAGGTTAGGAACGGACCTCCGGAACGAATTAAGTACTTAACCCGAGGTACCACTGTACTTCTGCACAGCAGCTAGTGGGACATGGAACAGTGTGGTGCTTATCATTTGCTTTTACGTCATGTGCAACTGCACCACAACCCAGGAGATTTCTTTAATAAGTTTTGAAATTGCAGGGTTCTCTTTAGGCAAGGGGGTGTGATTGTTGCACGTCTACAGCCATTTCAGAGTGGCAGCAAAGTGTTGCAATCACAAGCCTTGTTATTTCATTTTCGTAATTTCATTTTAAGGCATTTTTCTCACATGCTTGTATTGTTGGTCTTTGCCTTCAATCATTTATCAATAACTCCACATTCCACCCCTGTAGAACCATGTATGTTTTGTGTGTGAGATGGGATTCTGGGAGATTGTCTAGTCTACCATCCTATCCAAGGCAGAAAAGCCAACATTAGAGGATCTCCAACAGATCACTGTGCAGCCTGTTCTTTAATAGCTCTAGATTTGGGGCATATGGATGGACTACAACCCCCATCATTCATAGCCAGCATGATCTGTGGTCAGGGATGATGGAAGTTGTAGTCCAATGACATCTGGGGAACCACAGGTTGAGAACCAATTTGTTCTATGAAACAAATTGATTTTACTCCACAGTTGTGTTTCCTTTTATATTTTACATGGTTTAAGAACAGAACAGAACACTTTCTATACTTGCATGATGCATCAAGATTATTGGTTTTCGAAATGTGGAGAAAATTACATGTTTGGGAAAGAGCCCAAAGGTATGAAAATGTATGGATATTGAATATAACTGAGAAAATAAACCATAATGTAACAGTGCTGAAAAGAAAGAAACAACAGGTGCATTTTATGCCATCCTGCGGCCATTTACTTCGTATCCTGGCTAAAAGCAATCTAAGCAATGTGTTATCAGCAGAATCCCCACAAATCTGAATGTTGTCAGCTGCTTGAGGCTTTAGTTGAAGGTGACCACACTCTGGATGGATGCTTCCATACAAGGCTGATGAAATAACGTAGAAGAATTTTGTTGAAAATCTGAAAGAAGAACTAATGTTCAAAAAAATATGGATACTTATGGTGGTAGCTGGAGAGAATGCAGAAAGGGTGGCATATTCTGATTTTGTGTAGCTGCTTAGTGTTTTTCTTGTTGTTTGTTATACATTTATAATTGTCAATAAAATATACATTGTTAAAAATGGTTCAGGTATCAGAAAATATAAAAGGTTTCCAGTTAATAGAGAAATATAACACATATCGATGACGTTGTTACTGAAGATGGGTAGTGAAGTGGGTGTAAACATCTAGCTTTATTCAGTTAAGGGCAACGTGGCTAAAGGCAAGCAGATCAGATGACTCCAAATATCTTCACTCTCTGCCAGCAATGTGATGCAATTGGAACAAGGAGGAATGAAATTTCAGAAGCCTGGTACCTGTCTATAACCCTGAGCAATACCTAGTTTTACCACCTCAGCAGTGCTTTTTTCTGGGGCCTGGAAGATGATAAAAAATATATGCTTTTTCCAACCAAGTTAGAAACCACATAAAACAAAAGCAAAGGCAAAGGCTCATGGTAAATGCACCCTGTTTTCCAATAAAAACCCATCATCCTTTTTTTTTAAAAAAAAAAATACCAATAAAATGAAAGACTTTTAGGAGTCTTGCTGCATAAAACACTAATGTCTGAAAGATTGTATGTTTCTATACCCATTGCATTAGGAGAATAGAAATGGTGCAAGATAAAAAAAGGTCAAAGGACTGAGAGCCTAAACTTAGGGAGGGAGGGAGGGAGAACCAGAAAAAAGGGTGGAGTTCCTGTCCGCTTAAATAGAGCACCCCACACCCCTTGGCCGGCTGGATAGGTTGGCCTGGGGCGTGACATGGAGGGGAATCCCTATGATGTGAGGGCTAGCCACACCCCCGCCCATGGGGTGGACTCGTGTCCAGCCTGCATCTCCATTTCCCCAGTGTAGGGTAGGCAAACTTTCCATGGGTAGGCAAACAAAGGCCCGGGGGCCGGATCTGGAACAATCACCTTCTAAATCTGGCCTGCGTACGTTCAGTGTGTTCTGGGAATCAGCATGTTTTTACACAAGTAGAACGTGTCCTTTTATTTAAAGTGCATCTCTGGGTTATTTGTGGGGAATAGGAATTTGTTCATTCTTTTCCCTCTCCAAAATATAGCCTGGCCCCCCACAAGGTCTGACCCCTGTCTTAGTCATTGACACCAGCTCTAGAGCCCACTTAACATTCCTTTTTCCCTATGGGAGGATTACCACTTCTGTGACAGGAGATTCAGTCTTCCTTGTTGAAATCTACTCAGAGTCCAGAGTGGATTTCATGCTCTTTATTCAGCTCATAGTGGTGAGGAGGAATGGAAGACCCCTCAAAGTATCTGCTTTATATACATTATTTACACAATAGGCTGCATGTGATTGGCTAATTCCGGAATTCTCCTGTAGGCCAATCAGGTTGTGGATTCACTTCCATCTGGAGCTGAATTGGGTGGCTCCTGAAGACCAGTCATACTGCTGCATTGTTCTAGGACCAATCAGACTGCTGCATTCTGAATCCTATTGTTCTAGGACCAATCTGACTGCTGCATTTTGGATCCTATTGTTCTAGGACCAATCAGACTGCCACATTTTGGATCCTATTCAACTCAGTACATAACACCCCTCCCCTCTAAGTTCCAGTCCTGCCCGGGAGGTCGCATTCATAGTCCTCAAGGTACGCTGGCGGCCTACGTGTGCGTTGCGGCCTGAGATGTTCCCTGGTCCGGGGTTCAGATTCTTGCTCATGTTCCAAGAATACTGGCTGTGATGGGGACGTTTGGTCTGTTGCAACCGGCTTGCTCAGTCATGGCTCTGGTTTCAATGTCCTTTCGGCCACGCGGGTCCTCTCTGTATTTACTGATTCTGCCTCTCCTGCTGGCCCCTCCTGTTCTATGGGCCTCACTGCCCCACTCTTCCCTTGGGACTCCTCTGACCTGTCCTCCTCCTGGTTTTCTCCCACAAATCGTCGCTGTATCTGGTCGCAGTGTCGGCACCAGCATTGCCCCCCCATCCGTTAGCACCTCGTACAACGTGGGGCCAGTGACCCTGGTGACTGTGCTGAGTACCCATGCTGGGCCTGCCCCAAAATTCTTTGCGTACACTGGGTCCTGGGCCATGAAGGTCCAGGGATTCCTGCCTTCCCCCACCCCTACCTCATCCAGAGCTCTATCGGGGTGAAGGTGGTCCAATCTGATTGAAAGGCACAGACCCATTAGTAGTTCAGCGGGGCCTGGCAGTGTTTGACCCAGGCCTCTATCTCTCCATCGATCCCTGGCCACCACACATAACTCCTGGCAAGGGCCTTCATTCTCCCTACCCCTGGGTGTGTCTCATGTAGGGCTGTGAGGACCCTTTTGCAGAGGGGCTGGGGAACAATGACCCTGCTTCCCCATAACAGGCTCCCCTTGTGGGCCAACTGTTCATGTTTGCGGGTTGTGTAGCCAGCAAATTCTGGCCTGGGGCTGCTGCTGGGCCATCCCCTCCATACCCAGTCCAGGACCTGGGAGATGACCCTATCTTTCTTGGAATGGTGTGCAACTTCTTGTGCCTGAATGGGGCATTTGGGAAACAGCTCCAGTCTCATAACCTCTTGTGCAGGTGCTGGGTCGGGGCCTGTTTCTGGTAGTGGTAGCCTGCTGATGGTGTTCGCGTGGCCCATCGCCTTCCCAGGGCGGTGAATCAGTGCATACTGGTAGCTGGCAAGGAAAATTGACCACCTGAGGACATGAGCAGACAGCAATTGGGGGGGGGTCTGCTTTTGGGGGGCAAACAAGCCAAGCAACGGCTTGTGGTCAATCACCACGGTAAAGGGCCGCCCGTACAAGAAATCATGGAATTTTTTTACTCCCTTCACGATTGCCAGACCCTCCTTGTCGATTTGCGAGTAGTTCCGCTCAATTGTGTTGAGTGTCTGGGAAAAGAATGCCACCGGCACCTCTCTTCCATCTGGGAGTTGGTGTCCCAGGGCAGCGCCGATGCCATAGTGCAAGGCGTCACATGCTAGCACCACCGGCAGCCTCTCGTCGAAGTGTGCCAAGACCGAGTTTGAGACAAGCAAGTCCTTGACTGCCTGGAATGTGGCCTCTTGGCGCTGGCCCCACACCCAAGGGACCCGCTTGTCCAGGATTCTGTGTAGGGGCTCCGCTACTGCCGCCTTGTGGGGAAGGAAGGAATGGTAAAAGTTCAATAGTCCCAAGAAGGCCTGAAGTTCAGTCTTGCTCTTGGGCACTGGGGCATCACAAATGGCTTGTACCTTGTCCCCAGTCGGGTGGACCCCTTCTGCATCCACCATAAATCCCAGAAAGTCCACCTGAGGCACTCCTAGTAGACATTTTCCCTGCTTCACCTTGAGACCCACCGTCTGGAAACGGTGGTCCTCAAACTCCTCTGGTGTGGGCACATCACATCACATCATCGAAGAAGGGGGTGACGCCAGGAATCCCTTTAAGGAGAGAGTCCATTAGATTCTGGAATTTGCCTGGTGCCACTCTGACACCGAATTGCAGCCATTTTACCCTGAATGCTCCTCTATGCATTACAATCGTCTGTGCCTCTGCTGTGGCCTCATCTACCGGCAGCTGTTGATATGCTTGGGCTACGTCCAGCTTGCCAAAAAATTTTGACCCAGCCAGGGTGGCAAGAACATGGCTGACCACTGGCACTGGGTATGCGTGGACCATGAGGGCCTTGTTTATGCTACATTTGTAGTCTGCGCAGATGCGGACCGAACCATTAGGCTTGACGGGTGTGACGATCGGGGTTACCCAGGGGGCATTAGGCACAGGCTCCAGCACTCCTTGCTTCACGAGCCGGTCCAATTCCTTGTCTATACGGGGTTTCAGGGCGAATGGGACCCGGCGGGCCTTGACCCTGACAGGTTGTGTTGCGGGATCAAGCTGTAGAGCAATGGGGGGCCCCGTATACTGTCCCACTTTCCCATCGATAACCCCTGGAAATTCCTTGCATATGGAAATTCCTTGTAAGCTAGTGCTGTTCACCCCAGTGACGGCTAGCCCCAGTGGTCCAAACCATACCAATCCCAGTAAGCTAATGTAGGGGCCCTTGACCACAAGTAAGTCCAGTTGCCGCGTTCGCCCTCGATATTGCACCCTAAAGGTCCCCACCCCCATTGTGGCGACCTTACGTTTCTGGAAATCCCGGAGGGTGAATGGGGCTGGCCTGAGTTTGGGACCCCCACTAGGACACAGTTTCCTTAAGGTCCTTGCCGAGATTATGGATAGAGTTGAACCCGTGTCAAGCTCCATGCGGCACGAGGCCCCCTCTATTTGTACCTCTACATAAATGGTCTGTGAGCTGCTTGAGTGTGCTGCTGTACTCGGTGCACCTCCTCCCTGTCAGATCCTGAGTTGTCGGTGAGGTCTTCATGGTGGACTCTTGGTTGGGACGGCAGGCTCGGCTGTGCCTCTTGCGTCAACCTCTCGGCAGCTTCTGCTGCCAGGGCCTCCTCCAGGGCGACCTGGAACGTTAGGCTGAGGGCTAATTTGCGCCCCCTAACCCGTGGATTGCGCCCCCTAACCGCACGCCTGGCACCCCCCCCACACACAGTGGGCGGCGACCAGGTGGCTCGGATCGGATTCGCACAGCCAGCACTGTAGTGAGAGAGAGTAAGTGAGCCAGGTAGGGGCAGAGAGCTGCGAGTGCAAGCACGCCCCCCCAGATGTTGCGCCCAGTGCGGCCGGCCCCCCCTGCGCCCCCACGCTATGCCACTGTCTGAAAGGAGCAGATTGTATGTTTCTATACCCATTGCATTAGGAGAATAGAAATGGGGCAAGATTTTAAAAGGGGGGATTTTGGTAGGGCACCTTTTTCATTTATAATTTAGGAACCATGAATTTCATCAGAGGAAACAAATTTTAGGTGGAAAATCTAAGGTCTAAGGTTTCTAATTCTGATATTACTGGGGAAGCCTACCTTGCGAGGAGTAAAGTAGCCTTTAAGTTGGCCTTCCATCCACCTCCTGAAGGAACTGCACACCAAAATAAATTTACCGTATTTTTTGCACCATAACACTCACTTTTTCCTCCTAAAAAGTAAGGGGAAATGTCTGTGCGTGTTATGGAGGGAATGCTTACGAGTGGCATGCCTACAGATTTTCCTCCTCTAAAAACTACGTGCGTGTTATGGTCGGGTGCGTGTTATAGAGCGAAAAATACGGTAATTAAGAAACCACAGGAGCCCTATCCCCCCTATGGGGGGGATGACCACTTCCCTGACAGGAGAATCAGTCTTCCTTATTGAAGCCGCCAGTACCTTCAGGCACTATGAAGCCATGATGGGTTAAGGGTTTTCTTAGATGCTGAAGGCTGAGGGCTACTCCCTTGCTTACAGTCTTACCAAGTCTTACCAAGAACTATCTGATATCCAGACCTACAGTATCTCTTTCTCAGAAGACGAATCCTTTGGAGGAGGATATTTGGGGGGGTTTCTATGCAGGTTGCATCTTGGTTTTGCCCTTGCCTTTGTAATCCCTCGATTCTTTCTTTGGTCCCATTACAATTTAAATTGTACGTTAATAATAAAGAAAAAAAATGCTTAGAGGTTTTTGGCAAGAACTAATGAAATAAAAATAAACAATTAAGCCAATTTCAACACCGAGCTTTGAATTTCGCTATGTCCCTCTGCGTCTTCTTGGCAGACACACAGCCCCCACTCCCAGACCTCACAGAACCATTTGTTCCCAGGTGTTGCCCACAGCATGAATCCTTGGCCTATAAATATCTCCAAGTAAAAGCTCTCCCTGTATCAGTTCTCTTGCCTGGTCCATCTCTGAGTTTCCTGATCTTTCAAAAATGATGAAAACACTTCTGAGCCTCCTCTTAGCCCTGCCTTCTTCAGGTAAGTAGGAAACAATAGAATGGGATTCCTTTTGTCAACTTTTGATGACTCCAGAAATGTTTCCTGATTGGGCGGGAATGTGAGAGAAGACAGGATATCAGCATAATTGAGAGTCAGGACTGCTGGCTTACCAAGGAGAGTAAACTCAAGAGTTTAAGCATTTAAGCCCTGATGACCATGTATAGTCAGTTGCAAACATGTATTTTTGTGACGGAGGAATCTGATTAACCATACGAAGAAGTGAAGGCTACAGTTTCCAGGATACTTAGGAAAGCCATTCTATCTAGAATATATTATTATTTATTCATTAATATATGTATTGCTTCATTCCCAAATGGCTTCTCTACTATTTAGAAACAACAGCAACAAAAGAAATCTACATCTTTGTTAAAATCCAGAATGATTAAAATGTACATCATAGTTAAAATATGCAATAAAAAGCCCCTAACATATATACCACCCTGATTAAGAGGTAATTCTCAATCTCTCTCTCCCTCTCCCTCTCCCCCTTTCTGTATGTGTGTGTGTGGGTGTGTGGGTGTGTGGGTGTGTATATAACCAGCCATTACCTGCTTCAATATAAGCCAACATCCATAATGTTTGGGTTAGAAGATACCAGAGAAACCAACAAGCTTAATTTTACCTTGATATCACATTAAACCTTACAATCACCAAAACAACTTTTAGCAATCTTATCTAATTCCTTTTCCTATTAATTTTTTCAGCCAGTGCATAGAGGGGCATTCTAAAAAGCCATTATTGTCTTACAAAAGAAGCCAAACTATTTCTTCTCTGGTGTTGCTTTTGCAAACAAAGATTTCAGAAAGTGATCTCTTAGGTTTCTATTTAAGGAGCACATTAATAATAATGATAAAAATTTTATTTATACGCCGCCCTTCCCGGTTCCAAAACATGGGCTCAGGGCAGCTAACAACAAATTTCAACACTTAATTGATGCAACAAAAACAGCTTAAAATTCTGTATAAAACGTGAATAACAATAAATTCAGAATTCAAAAATCAATTTAGGGGAAAATCCATCCGATAAACATTAGATGATCACCAGGGCTAGCTGGCTAAATTAGTCCTATTTGGGCCAGCGAGGAGACGGGGGAATTAGCTGTGGGATCCCAGAGATGGTAATCTTCATAAAAAGGGGAGGGGGAGGGAAGGATGGGGAATGAAAGATCAGACTAAGTTTAAATTGAAAGCCAGGCGGAATAGCTCTGTCTTACAGGCCCTGCGGAAGGAAGTTAAATCCTGCAGGGCCCTGGTCTCATGGGACAGAGTATTTCGCCAGGTCAGAGCCATCACTGAGAAGGCCCTAGCCCTGGCCCTGGCGGAGGATAATCTGACGTCCTTAGGGCCCGGGACCTCTAAACTATGATTATTCATGGACCTTAAGGTTCTCTGCAGGGCATACCATGAGATGGCATGAGTCATGAATTCCACCTGAGGTGAATCAGAAATGTAAAGCCTCTGCATACAGGACCTTGTTATAGCAGACATCCAATGCTGTCTTGGGCTTCACTTGGAAATGGAGCTCAACAAAGACATTTTTAAAGGAGATTGGCAAACCTTTGATGTGATAAATATCTCTAGAAAGCTTTGTTCTCAGGAGTGGATACCAAGGGGAAAACTTGGCATTTCTAAGTAGTTGCAGGTCCCTTAGCTGACATTGATTCAAAGTCAAAGGCCATAAAAAACTTGTAGCGATAGTATACAAAAATAACACAGAACAAACAAATCTATACCAACACCCATGATGTAAGAGAGAGAAGATACCAGAGAAATCAACAAACTTAATTCTAGCTTGATTTCAGATTAAACCTAACAATCACTAAAAAAAGCTTGGCCACAATTCCATATAGTACAGCACAGGAAAATGTTGTATTGGCATAGAAGCAATTTAAAACACACGCACACACATACACACTTTAACTGAGCACATTTCACTCTTGCCTTAATTGTTGGCCACCTAGATTCTGTAGAAATAAAAGCTGTTGATATTACTGGTGGTAGAGTGTATAGTTTCAAAATCATTTTTATTCTGCACAGTTTCAAAAACTTTAAGGGAGTTTGACTCAGAGCCCCAGATTTCAGTGCCATAGAGCATTTCAGTAAGCCCTTTCTACAAAGTATCTTTAGGACAGCTTCATTCAGCTGCCCTCCCTTATTGTAATAGAATTTCATTAATGCTCCTTTGGTTTTTGGTGCTTTGACTTCAATATGATTCTTCCCACATGAAGCAGGGTAGTTCAGAGTATTAAATCATTGGCATGCATCAAGACTGAGATATTTCTGTTCCTTTTCCTATTTCCTTTTTCCAGCCGGTGCATAGAGGGTTACTCAAAGAAGCCATTCTGTGGAAGGGAAGGTTGCATTGGCTAAATATGGCACCCAATAATTAATATGAACATTACAGCTAACACACATCTACTCTTTTGCATGACACCTGCTTAAGAAGAAGGACACCTTCTCCCACATTATAGTTCTTTACCATCTCAAGAAATCTCTTCCACCAACCTCTTTCTCCTTTCTACAGCAGCATATATTAGCTGTGACTACTGTTATGAAAAGAGTACCTCATGTGAAAAGAGCAGCCGTCACCCCTGCAATAATACTCAAATCTGTTCCTCTATTGCTGTGAGTAGCAACATAGGTGAGCTGAATCTTCTCACTTACTCTTGGTCACCCCAAGGAATGACTTTCTTGTGTAAATTAGCATTATTTAGTATTTATTTATTACCTTTATAGCCCACAATTTCTCCAAGGAAATGGTTCTTCTTTTGTGCATTTAACCATGTCAGGTTTATTATGCTGAGAGGCAGGGACTCCCCAAGGTCACCCAGTGAGCTTCATGGCTGAGTGGGGATTTAAACCCTGGCATCTCAGATTCCAGTCCAACACTCAGCACCCATACTCAGCCACATAATCTTACTCTATCATATCTTTTCTCTTTCCATCACATGCAGGCTTCATCAGAGAGATCCTGGCATGCATCAGCCTGTGATTGACTAACCTTTGGCCCTTTAGACATTTCTGGACTACCGCTCACATCCCCCTCAGCCAGTATGGTCAATGGCTAGAGATGATGCAAGCTGTAGTCCAGTAAATTCTGTAGCGCCACAAAATTCAAAATAAAATAAAATACAAATTCATACAGACAACCCCCCCCCCCAGAGAAGGGAGAATGAAGCGTTATTTGTTCAGTCATGGGTATGTTGATCTTTGATTTATATGACTACTGAAAACAACTTTGCCACGGCCACTGTGATTTCATTGGACTTGTCATCCAGAAGCTATTTGATATAGTAGGCTTCAAGATGACCTGGCTGATTTACCAAAAGTGAAAATCAATAGTTCCCTAGCTTGATCATATTGTCCACAATGCAATAAAATATGCCTCATACAGTCGACGTCCTGATAGCACACAGAGATCCTATTTTGGTAAGGGGTACTACTCAGTCTGCCATTTAACACTTCTAATGGGAATACATTTCATCTGGATTTGATGAAAAAACACTGATATGATGGTACAGACAAATTTCTGAGATATGCAGGTATCTGAAACTCGAACCCATAGTGAATTCCTACAGCTAATGGGCCACAGATAACATGAGATTGAGATCGGAGATCACTATGTGAATGTCCCAGAGCCTTTGCCTCAGAGATTCAAGGGCGGTATCATAGCCCAGATGGAATAGGAGAGAAGGTGGCATACCAATCGAAGTAGTTTTTCAAACCATAATTTTCATCCATGAGCTGGTAAACTCCTTGTTGTTTAGGTATGGAAGTAACCCCTGCCCTAGGACAAAGACTGAGCTCTTGAGCCAGTATCTCAGGGCAGCCCACCATGCTTTAGTTGATAAAGGACATTCACCTGTTTCTGAACATAGTATTGCATTTGGAACCCAGTTTGGAACTTGTAGGAAGGATTGGAGAAACTTTGCCTGGAAGCCATCGAACCTAGAAAATGAGCCATTGAACCAGACTTTTGAGGCGTAGAGGAGTTGAGAGACAGAATTTGCATTAAAGGATTGGAGAAACTTTGCCTGGAAGCGGTCGGCGCCAGCGTTTGATGGCGGTCCTAGCCTCAAGCTCCGAGGCAGGACTGCTCCGTAAGTTCGGGTCTTACCCGCTACGGCAAGCGGGGGACCCCTAAAATCACAGGCGCTGAAGCCTGTGAGCAAGGAGATTCGGTGGGCACCTTTGCGCCCCCCCGGCATCGTGAAAGAGCCTTTTTAAAGGCTCCGGAGCGGCATCGGGGTGAGCGCGGTGCTGAGGATCGCTACCCAGCTTACGGAGTGAAGCCGCGTCGCCATTAACGGAGAGCGCCGATTCCTTTCTGAAATCAACGATTGGCAACAACAATACCCGTGAGTAAGACTGCAAAAGTAAGACGGGACTTAAAAAATTTAGAAGATTTGGCTGAAAACGGGAAGGCAAAATTAAGGAAGTCAGCCTCCCGGAACTGCATGATTAATGGAGCAATGAAAAGACTAAGCTGTGTTTAAATGGACTTTCCTTTTAACTCTTATTAAACCAGACATCGAAAGGATCTCCCCCCTGTTGTGCAGGAGAAGGGGGGGAGGAAACAGAATTAATTTAACCTGCAAAAGAAAGGGATAAGGAATAAAAAACCTCTGCTGCTGATACTTCTGGCCAGGCTGCCGGAGCAGCGATCGCCTGAAAAAAGGAACTGTCAAGTGAGCTGTCAAAGGACAGCGGCTACAAAATAAGACTTATTTTGAAACATACTCGGGACTTTGGTGGATTACAATTTTAACAGTAAAGTGCTACAAACTAAAGACTTTTAATGGGACTTTTGCCTTTGGACTTTCTGTTTCTTTGTTCTGGGTGCCTTTGGACGGTTACAATTTCCTCCTCTAGAGGGCTTTAGTTACATTACGGAGTATCCAGTGGGATTTTCCACTTGCAACTTTCCTGTGTGAATGACCTTGAGTTATGAGCAACCCGCCAGAAGAGATTTCAACAAGAAGTAAAACAAAGCAGGCTCAAAAACAAGCTCAAAAAAGAGGCTCCTTATCAGGAGCAGCAGCTGCACAAGAAAAAATAACAGCAGCATCAATGGAGTCAATGACACAGGCCCTGCTTAAAATAAATCAGTCACTAGAAGTACTTACCAAGCAATCTGCAGAACTTACTAAACAGTCTACAGAGAACTCAAAGAAATTGACGGAGTTGACAACAAGACTAGACCTGAATACAACAACAATTTCATCTAATACAGATTCTATAAACCGTTTGGTTCAAGAATCTACGGAAACAAGGAGAATAGCTGAGAGTGCTAGGTCCACTGCTGAAGAAACCAAAGGAAAGTTTGCGCCTATTGTAAAAAAAGTACATGAACATGATTCAGCATTAGCCCTACTAGAACTGGAAAGGAAAAGTAAGAATCTGAAATTAAGACTGGTTCCAGAAGAGGAAGAGGACAAGCTCGGGGAATTCCTTACAGACAAATTTCAAGACTTCTGGAATGATGAGCTAGATGGAGAGGAAGATGAATTTATGATAACCTCAGCCTTTCGGATTGGCAGGAAGCAAGGGAAGAAGCCAAGAGATTGTTTAATTACCTTAGGATCAAAGGAACAAAGAGACAAAATATTGAACCTACATTTCCAGAAGGCCTTGGTCATTAAAAATTCTCAGATTCAAATCTTCAAGGATATTCCTAAATACTTTTTGGAGGTTAGATCTCAATTTAAAGAACTAGTTGATCTACTTAAGAAGAATAATATCCCATTCAGGTGGGAATTTCCACAAGGGCTGTCCTTTAGCTACAAAGGGAAGAAAATTAAAATAAAAACAAACCAGGATAAAGAGTTCTTTTTGGAAAGAAATCAAGAGGATCTTCAGAAAGGAACTGTCAGCGAGGAGGAAGTACCGGACATCTCAAATCTATCATTTGGACTGAACCGAGCACCGACCGAGGAGGAACAACAACTTGGTGCAGTCGGTGGAAGGTCTACCCAGTAACCAAAATGTCTCTGCAACTCTTCAGTTGGAACTGCAATGGTTTGAACCACCCTCGAAAAAGGGGCCAAGTATTTCATTTATTAAAGAAGGAACATCTAGACGTAATTTGTTTACAAGAAACTCACATTGCCAGGATACATAGAAAACTTTTAACAAACAAGAGACTAGGACAAGAATTTATATCATCAGATAGAGTCAAGAAAAGAGGAGTTGTGATTTATGTCAAGGAAAAATTTGAACCAAAATTGATCTTTAAGGATGACCAAGGAAGATACCTGGCAGTGGAAATCCAAATTTATGGAGAAAAAATATTGATTGTTGGAGTTTATGCACCAAATGAGGGGAAGGCTGAATTCTTCAAGAAGTTGCATGAGACTTTAATGGACTTTTTGGACTTTAAAATTATAATGATGGGTGACATGAATGGAGTCGTCTCTACAAACATGGATAAGGCCCAAAGACAAACAATATCTAATGACGGAAGACTACCAAAGACTTTTTTTGACCTGACTGACACTATGGATCTGATCGATATTTGGAGAACTAGGAACCCTCTGGAAAGGGAGGGGACTTTCTTCTCTGAAGCAAAAATGACATGGACTAGAATTGATCAAATATGGATTTCTAGTAATCTGGCATCAAAGGTTAAAAAAACAGAAATCTGCCCAAAGACCTGCTCTGACCACAATGCTGTCAAGATGGAAATGAAACTGACAACAGCTGGAACCTTTAGATGGAGAATGAATGACACTCTCTTTGGAGATGGGGAAATTTGCAAAAAGGCCCAAGAAACACTTAAAGACTACTTCGAGATCAATTTGAGATCAGACACAGAAAAAAGAATCATTTGGGACGCAAGTAAAGCCGTGATGCGTGGCTTCCTAATACAACAGAATTCAATAAAGAGGAAAAAGCAGAATGAGAAGAAAGAGAAAATTTGGAATCTAATAAAAGAAGGGGAGAAGAAATTGAGATCTAAGCCTAAATCCCAGGAGATATTAAGAGAAATAAAATTCTATCAAACACAATATATGGAATTGACGAACCAGGAAATAGAATGGAAAATTAAACAAATGAGACAAAAGACTTTTGAATCTGCAGATAAATGTGGGAAGCTACTGTCTTGGCAACTGAAAAAGAGACAAAAATTGAATACAGTGACATCACTCGAAGTAGATGGGAAGTCTATTAATAAACCAAATGAGATAAGTAATTGTTTTCAAAGTTTCTTTAAGAAATTATACAAACAAGGGCCAAAAAATGAACAGGAGATAGAAGAATTTATTGGAAAATACGGACTATCAAAAATCTCTGAAAACAACAGAAGGAGTTTAAACGAGAAAATTACAGATCAAGAAATAGAGAGTGCCATCCAGGATATGAAGCTGGGAAAATCACCAGGACCAGATGGATTAACTGCGAGATATTATAAAGTATTGAAGGATTGGTTAATACAACCATTGAAAGAAGTCTGCAATCAAATTTTGGAGGGGAAAAAGGCTCCCGAATCGTGGAAGGAAGCATTCATCTCACTTATACCAAAGACAGAAACTGAGAAACATCAAGTCAAGAATTACCGCCCTATATCACTTTTGAACGTGGATTATAAAATTTTTGCAGACATTCTAGCAAAAAGATTCAAAAAAGTGTTGTTAGAGGAGATTCACAGGGACCAAACAGGCTTTCTACCAGGCAGGCATTTGTCAGACAATGTGAGGAATATTATAGATATTCTAGAACTTTTGGAAACTGACATAAATAGAAAAGCTGTTTTGATTTTTGTGGATGCAGAGAAAGCCTTTGACAATATTTGTTGGAGCTTTATGAAGAGGAATCTCCAAGGAATGGGGGTAGGCAAGAACTTTGAAAATGGTATAAGTGCAATTTATTCTGAGCAAAAGGCCAAACTTATTGTAAATGGTATGGTTATGGATGAAATTCCAATAGAGAAAGGGACACGACAGGGATGCCCAATTTCCCCTCTATTGTTTATATCGGTACTGGAGGTTTTCCTTAACATGATTAGAAGAGACCAGCTGGTTAAAGGTATACAGGTCGGAACTAAACATTATAAGCTAAGAGCATTTGCAGATGACCTAGTTTTGACACTACAACAGCCAGAAACTAGTACAAAAAGAGTTTTGGAACTTATTGAAATATTTGGTCAGGTAGCAGGTTTTAAATTGAATAAACACAAGACAAAGGTGTTGGAAAAAAATCTCACGGTGGGGGAAAAAGATAGTTTTCAAAGAGAAACTGGTTTGGAAATTACTAAAAAGGTAAAATATCTGGGGGTGAACTTAACATCTAAGAATGTGAATTTATTTAAAGATAATTATGAGAAATGCTGGGCTGAAGTGAAGAAAGATTTCGATATATGGTCAAGACTGAGACTTTCCTTGTTAGGCCGAATTGCTGTAATTAAGATGAATGTATTGCCGAGATTGTTGTTTTTGTTCCAGACATTGCAAATTTTAGATAAGATGGACTGTTTCAAGAAGTGGCAGAAAGATATATCTAAATTTGTCTGGCAGGGCAAAAAACCCAGAATTAAATTTAAGATTTTGACTGATGCAAAGGATAGAGGGGGCTTTGCCCTGCCGGACTTAAAACTTTATTATGAAGCAGCAGCTTTTTGCTGGCTGAAACCATGGCTACTTCTTGAGAATACAGACATTCTGGACTTGGAAGGTTATGATAATAGTTTTGGTTGGCATGCATATTTATGGTATGACAAGGTAAAGGTACATAGAAATTTTAAAAATCATATTATTAGGAAAGCATTGTATAATGTATGGAATCGATATAAAGATTTGTTTGAAAGTAAAACCCCCAGGTGGCTGTCACCAATGGAAGCTAAGGCGGTAAAAAGATTGAACATGGATACAGACTGGCCAAAATATTGTGAAATTGTAGAATATGATGGTGAAAAGCTGAAACTACAGAGTTTTGAGAAATTGAAACCTAAAGTCCGAGACTGGTTACATTATTACCAGATTAATGAAACTTTTAAGCAGGACAGAAAACTAGGATTTCAGAAGGAGAGGTCAAAGTTAGAAACAGAATTGCTAGAACCCAATACTAAGAATTTGTCTAGAATGTATAATCTGCTGCTAAAATGGAACACACAAGATGAAACGGTTAAATCAGCCATGATTAAGTGGGCACAAGATATTGGTCATGATATTATGTTTGCTGACTGGGAGCAGTTATGGACCACAGGTATTAAATTTACGGCATGTAGTGCCCTGAAAGAGAACATAATGAAAATGATCTATAGGTGGTACATGACCCCAGTCAAGCTTGCAAAGATATATCATTTGCCCAATAACAATTGCTGGAAGTGTAATGAATGTGAAGGAACTTTTTATCACCTTTGGTGGACCTGCCCAAAGATTAAGGCCTACTGGGAAATGATCTATAATGAAATTAAGAAAATCCTTAAGTGGACATTTGTAAAGAAACCGGAGGCTTTTCTCTTGGGCATGGTCGGCCAATTGGTACCAAAGAAAGATAGGACCTTTTTTATGTACGCAACAACAGCAGCAAGAATCCTTTTGGCGAAGTATTGGAAGACTAAAGAACTACCTACTCTGGAAGAATGGCAGACCAAGGTGACTGAATTTATGGGACTGGCAGAGATGACCGGCAGAATCCGTGACCAGAAGAAAGAGACAGTGGAGGAGGACTGGAAAAAATTTAAAATCTATCTTAAAAATTGTTGTAAAATTTCGGAATGTTAAGATGTCAGGGGATTGGACACTAAGAATTACAGCTATAAATCGAAATTTATAAAGCAGAAACTCTTTTTAAAGAGAATTAAATATAAAAATGGGATGAAGAATTGCTAAAAATTTTGAAATTTGGATGCAGTGAAGGGGAGGTTTGGGGAAGTCGCATTATGTTTGTTTTGTTTTTTCTTTATGTTGTAAAATCAATAAAAATTATTATAAAAAAAAAAGGAAGGATTGGAGAAACTTTGCCTGGAAGCCATCGAACCTAGAAAATGAGCCATTGAACCAGACTTTTGAGGCGTAGAGGAGTTGAGAGACAGAATTTGCATTAAATACCTTAATTGCTGATGAAACATGATGACCCCCCCCCCTTGTATAAAACAATCAAAGTTTAGCCAGTTTGCTTACCTCTGCCTTTTGATAGGCAGTCTGCAAATGATGTTTCCAGGACATGGAATGATGGAATAGAAGCCCTAGGTACTGGAAGAATTTGGTCTGCTCTAGTTTTTAACCATCCAGAACCCATTTACTCGGGGAGAATCTCGTCTCAAACACCAGGACTTGATTTTTCATAATTGATGGATAACCCATTACCAGAGCAGTAGTCTGAGAATTTCCTTAGTTGGTAGTTCAGGCCAGGTCTGGTTCAGGAGAGGATTGCCGCGTCATCCGCATAAAACAAGAGAGGGGTCATTCTCATCCCTGTTTTTGGATGATGGCCATCAGGGTCCATCAAGATTGCCTCTAAATCATTCAGAAACAAACTGAACAAAGTATGTGCCAAAATGCATCCCTGTCTCACTCACCTGTGCATCACAATATCGTCCGAGAGCTGGCCCTGCAACCCACACCTGACCTTCAAATTTCTTCCACAGTACAGGGCTTTAATAAGATATAGAAGAAAATTATCCTTCAGTACTAGATGTAATTTGGACCATAGTTGGAATCTGGGGATGGAATCAAAGGCAGATTTCAGGTCCATAAAGGCCACAAAGAGTTTTCCCTGTAGGGGCCTGCTGTACTTCTCGGCTAGGAGGGACAGCATTAGACAGTAGTCTGATGTTGAGTGGTTCTTGCGGAAAGCTGCCTGAGCTTCAGATAGTATATTATAGTCATTTAGAAAAGTTGTCAGTTTGTTACAGAGAAAGCGGGCATACAGCCTTCCTATAATTGAAAGCAGACTGATTGGCCTATAATTAGAAGGCACATTTGACTGGCCTCTCTTAAAGATTGGGACTACTATTGCATGTTTCCAGCTAGACGGTACTTTGCCTGAGTTATTTATTATCGTAAAAAGTGCCACAAGAAGAATTAGCCACAAATTATTCACCACTGCATTAACTAGTAGTCCACACTACACCAGAGGCAGTGAACTCTGGTTTGGCTTTGGTTTGCCTTCCATCATAAGGCAAGGTATTCAGTTAAATATTATTACAAATTCAATGCATGCATCATTTTGGGCACCTACAAGTTCTTTTTCTCTTTGCTGTTACGTCAGCTGTTCCAGATGAGATATTATAATGGAAAAATGGTTTTCTAGCAACCCTATCTCTCCTTCTTGCATTACTTGAACTAACATCCTGTGAAAGAAGGGGTGTGATATAATGTCGTGCTCAGAGACCCCCTGTTGCCTTAAAATTCTTGCCGGGCGATGAGAACTCAGAGTGCAATGACACTAAGACTATGTCACGCATCTTCACTGTCTGTGAATTTTGGAGCAATTCATGGGATTGCTAGCTCAAGAACAGCCACACCATCTTTTTATCCTGAGCATCCTGTGATTTCAGCACACAATGATGGGTTATATGGTGCCTTGGACTCACAATGATTCCTGGAACATTGATCATTCTAGGTTTCAGCTTTCAGATCTCTCTTCATCTGCATGCCCATCTGAGAAATCAGATGATTCCCCCTAATACAAAGTAACTCTGTTGGTTGTTTGAACTCATATAGCTGAGTGGCATTCAACTAAATCCTACTCAGAGTAAACAATTGAAATACTACCCACTGTTTCTATGCTTGTTTTTTTTCTTAATATTTGCATATTTGTATGCACTGTTTGGTTGGAGAATTATGGAATTTGAAGTATAATTGAGTTTTGGTTCATTTCTTGGTTCAAGAACTGTGCATTATGTAGTTTCTCACTGAAGAAAAAAATGTAGTTAAAGGGATGTATCATTAAATATATATATATTTGGAGGGAATTAACCAGAATTTTTTGCAGATCTTGTGATTTATTTCCTTTTGTTCTTTTCAGTTCCAAATTATACAGTGTCAACTTTCCGGGGATGTGTGCCTCCCCAAGCTTGCCACACAGGTGATTACAGCTTCAGTTCAGCTCAAGGTAAATTCCTCCATCTGAAGATGTTCTGCTGCCAAACAGATGAGTGCAATAAGGAACCTGTCCACCGTGAGTATCTGCATCTCTGAAGGTCAAGGGCTTATAAAAACAGTGTTTTTTTCTGGTGGAACATGCTGGGACACAGTTCTGCCACATTTTTTTGGGGGGGGGAGGATGCAGGAGGCCTTGGGGACCCCATCAGACCACCTCCTTTCTTAAGCTGATCAAATTCTTCCCAAGCTTGGGAAAGCAGGCATTAGTCCCAGACAGGATCCTGGAACCGTGCTGCCTTCAACCCAAATCCAGGTGGGCTTTGGGGAGGTGGTGGGAGCACTCTCAGACCCTGTCAGAGCATCATGCCTCCTAACCAAAGTTGAGCAAATGCTTCCCAGGCTTGGGGAAGGAGGCACTAGGCTATGACAGGAGCCAGGAACCCAACTGCCTTCTACCCAAAGCCCCCCCATCTCAAGCAGAGGGGGCTCGGTGTCAAAGCACTTGGGACAGTAAGCCAATGACAGGGGTTTCCCCGCAGGGCTGATAATCAGTTTACCACCCTTTTAGTGGGCAACGTAATTGTGCCAACTTCCTCTCAAGGCCGGTTCACTTGGAATAAATTCTCAGTAGACATATGTAGAAGTGTTAGAAATCCTTTGGCACATCACTTTATTTTTTTAATTAAATTTATACAATCCTGGATTGTAAAAAAAGAAAGAAAAAAAAAAGAATTCCAAAAAGTTAAAATTACAATAGAATAAAAGCATATTAAAACTGTCACATTTCAAACAAGCTGTTGGTGGGGCTGAAGGAAGAGAAGTAGAAATCCGGAAAATCTGGGAATCACTCTCCCCCATGTGGATTCTGGGCCTGCCCAATCCTTGCTTACACACAGACACACACACACACACACACACACACACACACAGAGAGAGAGAGAGAGGGAGAGAGAGAGAGATTACCCCCAAGAGAATGCAGCTGTCTGTACATTCAGATAAAGAGAGTTAGAATCAGAGAGCAGAGAGCTTGCCTGATACACTGCTACCAAGTGAGAACTCCAGAAAACAGTAGTGTGCATGACAAAAGGTGAAACACAACAATATTTTTTATAAATGCTCAGCAGATATGTCTGTTCTTCAAAGTTGATGGCAAATGAGGGTTAGGGCTGCCTGGGAGTGGGCACTAGCCAACAGAATGTCTGGGGCAGGTTACACAGGGGAGGATTCTCTGGGATGCCCAATCTCTGTGATCAGGGGTAGAAGGAGGAGTTACGCTAAAGGCCAGACCATGTCAATACCAAAAAGGCAGGTTTTGTCGTTGTTTGACGACTACCTCTGCCTCCAGGTCCGGTCTTTACCGGAAGCATATTGGAATCAGCGACGAAGACCCGCATGACCTGAAGGTGCTGCTGTGCAATGCCAGGTCAATAATCAGTAACACCACTGCCCTCTATGGATGGGGGACTTGACCTGGCATGTGTGACAGAGACAGAGAGCAACCCAGGTCATGTGGGTGGGGAGAGGGGGTTGCAGTGATTTTTAGGAAGTCATTAGCTTGGACCAGGCGTCCTATTGGGAAGACCCAGTTTTGCCAATGTACTGGAAGTTGGGCAATAGGGGCAGGCCAGCATTCCTTTTGGTGTACCAACCTCCCTGCTGCACGAAGGATTCCCTGGCCAAGCTACTTCAGGTCATGGTGGATGTGCTCCTGGAGACACCAAGTTTGGTTGTCCTAGGGGATTTTAACATCCATGCCGACACGACCTTATAAGGGTCCGCTTGGGACTTTGTGGAAAGCATGGCCTCCATGGGGATGTCCCTGAATAAGTCTGGCCCAACTCATATTCATAGACATGCCTTAGACCTGGTGTTTACCTCTATGAACGTGGGTGATTTGACACTAAGTAAAAGTGAAACTAAAGAAGTGCCATGGTCAGATCACTTCCTGGTGCAGCTGGACTTCTCCGTGACCCTTCCACTCTGGAGTGAGATGGGACCTATTCGGATGGTCTGCCCTCACCACTTAATGGATCCTAATGGTTTCTAGGGAATGGTAGGGGATGTTTTCTCCCATGTTGATGGCTCTTCAGCTGATTCTCTGGTGCCCCACTGAAATGCGGAGTTAACAAGGGTTACAGCTCAATGGGTTACAGCTCAACGTCGAGCCTATCAAGTGGTGATATCAACGGCGAAGAGGACCTTCTTCACCGCCTCTATTGCATCTGCAGAAAACAGCAGCAGGAGACTTTCAGGTGGTTGGGAATCTTACAGAACCACCTGCACCATCGGGGCCTGATAATAATAATAATGATAAAATAAAATTATTTATATCCTGCTTTCCCCAGCCAAAGCAGGTCTCAAAGTGGCTAACAACAATAAAAGTAACACAACATTGTACAATCAATTCATTTTAAGCTCAGTTCAAAATCAAATTAATGGCAATCAATGGGCTAGAGTTCTGTGAGGATTACCAAAGGAGGGGGTCAGACTGTGCCTTGGCCAAAGGCCTGGTGGAACAGCTCTGTCTTGCAGGCCCTGCGGAAAGATGTCAAGTCCCGCAGGGCCCTAGTCTCTTGTGACAGAGCATTCCACCAGATCAGGGCCACAGCTGAAAAAGCCCTAGCTCTGGCTGAGGCCAGCCTAACCTCCCTGTGGCCCGGGACCTTGAAAATGTTTTTATTTGAAGACCGTAAGGTCCTCCGTGGGACATACCAGGAGAGGCGGTCCCGTAGGCCCCCAAGATCTCCTGCAAGGATTTTGCAAAGTTTTTTGCAGATAAAGTCACTTGGATTCAGAAAGAGGTAGACTCCAACTGTGTGAGTAGGGTGAGTTGCATGGGATAAATTCTAGTCTAGTTGCATGGGATAAATTCCAATCTGTTACCTCTGAGTATGTGGACAGGATGCTTGGACGAGTGAAACCAACCACCTGTCTCCTTGTACCTTGCCTATCCTGGCTCATAAAAACAAGCCTGGAAGGCTGGGTGATAGGCTCTGCAGGGTGGTGAATGTTCTGTGAGGGAGTCTTCCCAGCCCCGCTGAAATAGGTGGTCATTAAACCGCTTCTTAAAAAAAAATCTCTAGACCCAGCCGATATGGGCAACTATTGCCCAGTCTCAAATCTTCCATTCTTGGGCGAGGTGATTGAGTGGGTGGTTGCTGAACAACTCCAAGCACACCTGGAGAATGTGGACTATTTGGATCCCTTCCAATCAGGATTCAGGCCTCATCATGGGACAGAAACCGCATTGGTTGCACTGGTCGATGATCTCTGGGAGGCTAGGGATAAGGATGAAAGCTGTTTCCTAGTTCTGCTGGATCTCTTAGTGGCCTTTGACCATAACATCCTTATGAACCATATAGAGGGGCTCTCATTTGTGCAGTGCTTCAGGGTTCTCTCTTCTCTCCCACGCTTATATTATCTATATGAAGCCACTGAGATAGATCGTCAGGGGGGTTGGGCTGGGTGTTCATCAGTATGCAGATGATATCCAGCTCTAGCTCTCTTTTCAAATCTGACCAGGTGAAGATCCTGTGTGAGTGCCTGGAGGTGGTTGCAGGATAAATGATGGCTAATAGATTGAGGTTGAATCCTGACAAGACAGAAGTACTGTTTTGGGGGAACTGGGGGCAGCCGGGTGTGGGGGACTCCCTGGTCCTGAATGGGGTAACTGTGCCCCTGACAGACCAGGTGCGCAGCCTGGGAGTCATTTTGGACTCTCAGCTGTCCATGGAGGCACAGGTCAAATCTGGTATGCAGGCTGCCCGCAGACTGTCTCGCCAGAGTGGTGCATGCTCTAGTTATCTCCCGCTTAGGTTACTGCAACATGCTGTATGTGGTCCTACCCAGAAACTGCAACTAATCCAGAATGCGGCAGCTAGACTGGTGATTGGGAGTGGCCACCGAGAACATATAACACCAGTCTTGAAAGACCTACATTGGCGCCCAGTACGTTTCCAAAAACAATTCGAAGTGTTGGTGCTGACCTTTAAAGTCCTAAATGGCCTCGGCCCAGTATACCTAAAGTAGTGACTCCACCTCCATCCTTCAGCCCAGCATTGATGGCCTTCTGACAGTTCCCTCTCTATGAGAAGTAAGGTCACAGGGAACCAGACAGAGGGCCTTCTTGGTAATGGCGCCCTGCGGAATGCCCTCCCATCTGATGTCAAGGAAATAAACAACTATTCGACATTTAGAAGTCATCTGAAGGCAGCCCTATTTTTGGAAGTTTTTAATGTTTGAAGTTTTATTCTGTTTTTAGTGTTCTGTTGAATGCCACCCAGAGTGACTGGGGAAACTGTGCTAGATTGGCGGGATAGAAATAAAATATTATTATTAAAAATATCATCATTATCACCATCATCATTAATGCAGGACACAATGTGAAGGTAGCATGTCAGGCTAGTGTCAGCAGCTACTAGAAGGCAAAAAACAAATTAAAATAAAAGTACAATAAAGAGAATGGGGAATGAGGTGTATCCATATGTTGACTGTAGGTTTTTATTTTGGTAGTTCCACCACGTGAAGATCTTTCCCCCAATGGTCTACAGTGCCCAGCCTGCTTCAAAATCACCGATGCTAAACAAAAGAATAAAAATTGCCCACCTGAGGGGTATGTCAGCTGCCTTGCCAATGAGACCAAGTGCATTTCCTACAAGAGTGGTATTTCCATTATAACAGGTTTTCCAAGTGAGTAATATTGCCTGCTTCTGCCTCTTTCACATTTCCAGAAAAGCAATGACTGATATTTGTGTATAGCTTTGATTTCTTTCTCTGAGGGAAAGGGCAATGCTCTCGTCCTGTTTTGGATTCCAAACTATCCCCACATGAAGAGCATAACAACAAGAGGGGACAGGCTCACTCATGTGCAAGGTTTTACCTTGTGTAAGACTGGGGGGCCTACAAAGCACAGCAGACTCCTTACAGCACACCTTTGTCCTCTAATCCACAAGGAGGAGCAGAGGAGAGGGATACAGGGGAGGGTGCAGGACCAGCCAGCACATCACAGCTTCTCCTCACAGCAGTTTGCACCATTTGGTGCTGGAGCAGAAGGACAGAACCACACACTTTGGCCAAACATTCAAAAGTAAAGGAGTCTGGGAGAAAGAAGGGTACTATAGTGCACCTCTGTTCATATTTCCTAAGAAATAAGTTGCACTGTGTTAATTGAATCTTACCACATCACAAGTGTGAAAAAGAACTGCTGCCTTAGTCTAGCAAAATACATGGGGTGGGAGACCAGAGCTTTTTTCCAGCCAGAACTCAGTTCTAGCAATTCTCAAGTGGGCGCCATTGCCGTTGTAAGAGAACAAGGGAGGCACTCATGTTGAGTTCCAGCACCTCTTCTTCTAGAAAAATAGCACTGTGGCAGAGGGTAACTTCCAATGCATCACGTTGGTATTAGCCAGGAAACCCAACTTCAAAGCTAGTGATACTTGGCTGTCAGATTGGTTGGTGAGTGTGTATTGTCAGTGTGTTGGTTGAGCTTTAATAACCACAGTCATCCCTTTCCCCAAAGCCCCAATAAAGAACTCATGCAAAGGTTATTCTTTGTGTTACACAGATGAATATCATTTAATTCAAAGGCTCAAATTCAATGGTTGTGCAACTGAAGACTTGTGTGCCCTTGATGGAAAACTCTTAGGACACCGTGACCTTCAACTGCTTAAAATTGAAGCAAAATGCTGGAATGCTGAGATATCCACAAATAAAATTGAACTTGAAGGGTAGATACAAGACAGCAAGCTCTCCTCCTTGTTAATTCCACTATTCTTGGTAGCTGCAGAAGAAATTGGGAGCCTAGTGGTGAGAGGAGGAGCTCAGGCCTCATGGGTTTTCTTTTTCATAATTGGTGAAATTCGTCATAAAAAAATAAACTCATCTGGCACATTGAATCTGTATTCTGTATCTGTATGTTTTATATATGCAGAATGTGTAGATTGCTGAGAATGGCATTTGAAGTAACATATGAGAATTTGCATGTTATTTTGTTCAGCTCCACTTGCATGCCAAAGCCCTGTGACCCTTACAGACAATAATTACACAGAAAGAATTATTTTCGTTTATGGGTTCTAATAGGCCACAGATTTATTGTTTACAGATACTGGTGGTTCAGCTTAGGCTTTGGGTGAAGCCAGCATATCTTGAGTCGCACCCATCTGCAGGGTAAACCACCAATAGGGGGAGCCCTATGACTTACATCAAATAGGGGCCCTCTGAGGGCTCCCCCTTGGAGCAGTGACATTCCAACAGCCCACGTCCAGGCATTGGACAGAATCCACACCCCCAGATCCCTTTAAGAGGATACCCTTAGTGAGGAGGGGCAGGCGAAGGCTACACCCTCCCATCCAAACAAACAAACCTTACCCAATGCATAACCTTACAAAGTTGTGATGATTGCTTCCAGGTAGGCAAAAAACAAACGGCTGGTGCCACCCAGCTGATCTTCTTTCCGTTGATCTTCTTTCCTGACCCAAATAAATTGTTTCATTTTCCTTTTTACACAAAAATTATAAAAGAAGCCAAATAATTTTTATTAATAATAAATGGAAATGGCAATCCAGATATTATAGAAAATGCAAACAAGCATCTATTGAAAGTGATACTACATTTACAAGCTCACCACAAGCAAGAATACTAGGGTGGGGGTCATAGCACAAGGGAGAACAAACAACACAGGGGGAGGTCCATTGTCAAGGATGTAATCAAAGAAATAACTTTACCTACACCATATCTCATAATAAAAGAAAAGGAATTAATTTAAACAAAAACAAAAACAAAAAAGAGAAAAAGAAAACATCAAGGGAAAAAGGAAAAGGAAAAGGAAAGGAAAGGAAAAAGAGAAATCAGCCATATATTTTCTCTAATCAAACATAACAACTTTACCTGCAATAACTCTCACAACCATTTCTCCATATTCAACAATAATAAATCTTCTCATCTTTATCCACAGTTGTTGCGCCACTGTGATAATATAGAAAAATCATATCCCATAGTTCTTTACTTATGATGTATTCATTAATTCACACCCACTTTTGTCCCTTCTATTCCCATTTCAGTCTCCGTCTCATCAACCAAACCTCTAATTATTTTTATTTGCTCATAAAGCAATTGCGGAAGGATGCCAACAGTGAATGGAATGTCAAACAATGTATTTGGCATACTGAATATTCTTGATCTTAGTTACAATTCATTCTCCCTCTTAAAATCTTTAGTCTCCACCTTAATAATTTCAATATCACACTTCTATCTTCATTATTTCTCACCTTTATTTCTTATCATGCCACATTCTTTTCTTACAGAGGAAATGTGTACTGTATTACTTTCATTTGAGAAGGGACACTTTGACCCTGCTGCATGCACACCGTGAAGCCCAATGAGCCTCAGTTCTCCTTCCTGCCTGCCCAAACTCCAACCCAGCAGAGCCACTCCAGCTTCCCTGGCGAACGGGTCGCTCGCTTGCCAGCCGTGGCTTTCCTTGAGTCCCATGCTGAGGTTCCATAGGCACCCATACGGGAGAGAGGCTTGGAGTTTGGGGAGCAGAGTGTGTGTGTTGGGGAAGGGAGCAAGAGGGAGAGAACAGCACACATGCAATAGCCAGTGGCACTTCTGAGCAAGGCCCAGCCAGCCTGATGGGTAAAAAGCTGCTGCTTGGTTGAGTTGTGGTTGCTGCAGATCTCCAATCCTTTAAAAGACTGGGAGCAGGGGCGCTGGTGGGTGACTTATGATTCTTTCCTGCCCCTTGCCTTCCAAAGCTAGCAGCCTCTTTGCCTTATTTAAGCAACTTCTTCTGTGGTGTTGGGGAAGGAGAAGGAGGAAATGGTAGTGGCCATCAAATACAGTAAACTAGAGGTTTCTTTCCAGTACACAAATATCAAACTTCAAATTAGGAGGGTAACGCTGGAGATCAGATGAAAAACTTTGTGCCAAAAGGTGTGGCTCACAGTACACCCCACAAGAAAGGTGAAAGTAGGAACCTCATTCTCCACAATCTTTCCAACATAATGGTGAGCTTGATGGATTTATCTTTGCAAGGCGTATGGGGGTCCATGCCACCAAAAGGTAATTTTAAGGGAAATTTCCTGGAGTTGAGAAGAAATTTGTTTTTAGAGATGGATTACACCATATAGATTTCCATGCTTTTTCACTATTGAGGTTCCTATGTCAGTCTTCCATCTCTTCCGTGTTGCCCACAAAGCTGTCTAATATCATACCATATATCATCGAAACAGCCTCTTTCCTGTCATGGCTATGTCTGTTACATAGCGATTCAAAAGCTGTCAATGGTTTCAAGCCTTCACCATTGCATTCCAGAGACTTTGCAAAAGTGCATTGTTGATACAGTTGTAACCAGGACCATTGCCTTTGCCATCATGTCCTCTTTTGAGATTGCTTTACCACCTACAAACAAATCTCTAATCCTATAGAAACCATTTGTTTCAAGATCTCCAAATGGGTTATACTGTATTTGTTTGCAT
Organism: Podarcis erhardii; assembly: GCF_964252035.2. Classification (NCBI taxonomy): domain Eukaryota; kingdom Metazoa; phylum Chordata; class Lepidosauria; order Squamata; family Lacertidae; genus Podarcis; species Podarcis erhardii. Next base: position 80,002,830 of record NC_138511.1, on the reverse strand, counting down.
GCTTAAATAAGGGGTGATCTAGCAGGGGCATCAGTGATGAAGGCCTAAGAGCCAATATTGAGTTCCATTTCCACCACGCCATCAATGTTACTTTGAAAAATGGGTTGTCCACCTTTTCATGTTCCATCTGAGGCAGCTTCAGGAAGGGCAGAGCACGTACTGATGGTCTTCTGTGGGTACTTTCTCTCTGTACCCATACAATATCTACTTTGCCTTTAATGTGTGGCATCAGTGATTTAATTTGGAAAGCTGCATAGTATAATGCAAGATTGGGTATTCCTAGCCCCTCTTTATTGCTGTGTCTAAATAAGATTTTTTGACTGAATCTGGGTATTTTTCCTAATGAGATAAAGGAGATTAATTTGTTTTGCCATTTTTTAAGTATGTTGGTAAATCCTGAATAAGGAAAGAGAATTTTGGCAGAATTGACATTTTTATAGCTGCAATATCACCTAGCCAGCTAAGGTTTTTGTGCTTCCACTTATACAGTTGTTTATTACCATTTTGAAAAAAGACTTATCATTTCTTCAATTTCATTGATTAAGATCAGCTGTAAAGATTATCCTGAGGTATTTAAACCCGCATGGGCTATCTTTATCTTTGACATTTCTGTCAGCTGCTTTTGAACTGTGCATATTTAATTTGTAGTCCTGAAATTCAATGAAAACTTTCAAAATGCTCTTTCAAAGATTAAAGCACAACAACTAGATCTTGCCCAATTACTAATGTATCATCCGCAAACAAAGCTACTTTTTATTCAGCATTTCCTATTTTCACTCCCTTCACAGAGGCACATAGTTGTATAGCTAAGATCTTTATTGCCACAGCAAAAAGCAGTTGTGACAGAGGGAATCCTTGACAGGTGCCCCTGTTGAGGTTTCTTGGAGCATCATCATATCCATTTACCATGATTATAGCTAAAATTTTGAGTAAATTTGTTGAATCATGTGCAGAATTTTTTCTCCAGATTCTAATTTAGAAAGTAAGAGTTTCAAATAGGTCCCCTCAACTCTGTCAAACACTTTAAAGGCATCGAGTGAAATTAATGCCCCTGGAGTGTTTCGTAGCTGCAGGTCATAGATAATATCAAGAACTCTCCTTATAGAGTCTGCTGTATTTCTTGAGGGTATGAACCCTGTTTGATCTGTGGTGATGTATTGCTATGGAGACATTTAATCTCTTAACCATCACAGCTGTGAATAGTTTTTCATCCACGTTTATTAAAGCAATCGTTCTATATGAATCAGTTTGCTTGAGTCTTTCATTTATAACCATTTTAAATAATTTTTCAGTTTATACATCTCAAAATAAACATGTTACATAATACCATGTAGCATATGACTTCCCCGCTTTCCCTTTCATGGTTCCTTTTTCTTATCTATCGTAAAATTACTTTCCCCCCAAACCCAGAGTCCTTTTTGTTGGGTATAATCCAAACTGAAATTCCCAGGTGCCAGAAAAGCTTATTTATGTATGCAAAAAATGTGCCCTGTGTTTCGTTAGCCCAAAAATGGAAAGTTAGTGAGGTCCCAACTAAAGAGGATTGGCAACTTAAGTTGACAGAATATACACAACTTGCAGATTTAACATATAGAACAAGAGAGCAAGAAGAACACACATTTAAAGAAGATTGAATAAATGGAGAATAACTCCATAGCTGAATATGCTGGCAGCATTTATAAAAATTAACAGAGTAAATAATTGACGTTGGATTTAAAAGTGGAAAGTTGATTTGAATGGTTACAGTAAGAGAAGTCATTGGATATTTTAAAGTTTTATAAAGTTTATTTGAAATTCTAAAACAGAAAATGTAATAAAAACTATTACAAAAAATGTAGGTCTATTGACTCCAAATGTAATTTCATTGTAATGTTTCCAATATTCTTAACTGGCTGAATGAGGGACATTTCAAATTAAGCATATAGAATTATTAAATTAGATAAACTAGCAGAAGAGCCGCTACTCTTTGAAACAACAGTGCTGGGGATTTGTTTTCTTGAAGCATTTTTTTAATGCAACTGCTGCATTTAAACTTGTATAATAAATTATTTTTAAATACTGCAGAACTTCCTTCAGGTCCAATCTGTAAATCAAAACTTTTCTGAAACATGAAAAACCAATACAGTGGTACCTCGGGTTACATACGCTTCAGGTTACAGACTCCGCTAACCCAGAAATAGTACCTCGGGTTAAGAACTTTGCTTCAGGATGAAAACAGAAATTGTGCTCCAGTGGCGCGCAAGCAGCAGGAGGCCCCATTAGCTAAAGTGGTGCTTCAGGTTAAATGCAGATTAGACAAATTAAAGGGGAATAAGGATAGCAATTACTACTTTGATGACTATATTCTACGTTCATAACTGAAAGTAGTATGATTCCAAATGCTAGTTTCAGGTTAACACAGGAGTGGAAAGTGCTGTTGTACTTAAGTGTTGCTTATGTGCTTCCTATAGTCAACTACCGTATTTTTCGCTCTATAACACGCACCCGACCATAACACGCACATAGTTTTTAGAGGAGGAAAACAAGAAAAAAATTATTCTAAACGAAACAGTGGATGTATGATTTTTGTGGTTCATGCTGTGGCCACAGACATGTGATCTGACGGTGAGGCTGGGGTAGCCCAATGCAAAAATCCTGAGGATCCATGTGGATCCATGTTTGTAAACACGTTTTTGCACCAAAGTGGCCCCAGGCAAAAGTGGGTGCGTGATTTTTTGGGTGCAAGCTGTAGCCATGGACATGCTATGTGATCTGATGGTGAATTTGGGGTGACCCAGTGCAAAAATCCTGAGGATCCATGTGGATCCGTGCTTTGTAACCACGTTTTAAGTGGGGAGGGAAGGAAAAGCACTCAAGGGACAAGGAATACGCGTGGGGTGGGTGGAGAAGGGTGCTGCTAATAATGCAGAAGAGGGGTATAAGAGGAGAAGCAAGCAGGCTCTGCTTCTCTCCCTCCTCCCCGGCTCGCTGAAAAACTTTGCTGCTATTTAGCCAGCTGAGTGGGGAGGAGAGAGGACAGAGAACCTGCTTGCTTTAAAGGAGCCAACCGGACAGGAGCCGCTTACACTCGTGTAAGCGGCTCCTCTCCTCTCCCGCTTTGATCCTTTAAAGCAAGCAGGCTCTCTGTCCCTCTCTCCTCCCCACTCAGCGGCTCTTCTCCCGCTTTGCTGTTTCAAAGCGAGCCACGGAGGAGGGAAGGAAGGGGAACCATGGATCCTCTGCTCACGACTGCAGCAGATACCCCCGCCATCCATAGGCATTCGCTCCATAACACACACAGACATTTCCCCTTACTTTCTAGGAGGGAAAAAGTGAGTGTTATGGTGCAAAAAATACAGTAGTTAGCCATTCTGAGAACAAGATCCTGGACTAATTATAGGTGAATCTGTACATATCAGTTTCATTTAGTTTCTCATTTTTCAAATCTTAAGTTGATTTAATTATATTATTATTTATACCTCACCCATCTAGCTGGGTTTCCAGTATTTTATTTTGAGGGATGGAATTGCATGTGTCTATTTGAAGTTTTTTATTAGAATGAGGTCAAATGAGAGAAGACCTTCGGCAGAATTAGGAGCCTGCTGGTCCTTGATTAGGTCTTAAATGTACATGGATGAAAGTCCTTCATATACAAATAAAGGATTCTAAATGGTATGCACTAAGGTCATCTAAGCCATACAGAGCAATCTTGATTTATAGGACTACATTTGTAGTCTGCACAAATGCGGCATGAGCTGTTGAGCTGGATGGGGGTGACGATTGGGGTTTCCCAGGGCGTGTTAGGCACTGGCTCTTGCGCTCCTTGCTCCACGAGCCAGTCTAATTCCTTGTCGATGCAGAGTTTAAGGGCGAGCGGGACCCAGCAGGCCTTGAACCTTATGGGTCGTACGGTGGGGTCTAGTTGTAGGCCAACCGGTGGGGGTAGTATATCATCCCAATGCCCTACCAAAAACCTCTGGAAACTCTTTGCAGATGGCATCCACGTCCACCTGGGAGCTGGTGCGGTTCACCCCGGTGATGGCTAGCCCCAGTGTATGCACTAAGGTCATCTAAACCATTCAGAGCAATCTTGATATATAGGAGTGAGCATTCTAAGAAAATCCTACCTAGATGGCATTGCACACCCATGCAGACTCCCCATATGAAATCACAATCTTCTCAGAACTGCTGGAGGGGCTATGGAAAAAGAGAAACCCTTTCCCACCTATCCTGGGACTGCCCACGCTTATTCAAATTCTGTACAATGGTTTGTAAAAAAATGAAAAAACAACAACCCCCACACCAAAATATTAAAAGGTCCCATTCCACCTTCAACACAACTTTTAAAAACACAGTTATGGCATGACTGTTTGAAAGGTTTCCACTCTCTTGAATTCTTGGCATTGATTCTGTTGTCTGCTGGAACCCCAATCGCCCCCATATAGAAAATTTCACAGAATTTGAGAGTTTGGGTTTCTTCTAAAACTATGCGGAGGTCAACATTGGTTGAAAATCATGAATTACTTGTTGCCAAAGGCTTGGAAGACCCTGAAAATTTATGTGCTGTTGGGTGGGATTTTATCATAAATACAGCAAATACAGGTACTCAGGAATTCCTCTACATGGGAAACTTGGCTTTTGTATTGTTCTTAAGTACTTTTCCGCTTGGATATCTCTCCTGGATATACTGCACTGCTGTTTTCTACAGCTTTTGGTTTTTCATAATGATTTGTTTGATTTTATTTTACTTCAATAAAATAAAAGTAAAATTGAGTAGATTAGTAAGTGTGCCAGCTTGAGCTCCTTGGAGAAAAATACGAATATGAGATGGCAGTGGAGGAGTAGGGCCTTGGGGGGGGGGGAGTTTTTCTTGGGTAGTTTGTCCACCTTTCTCCTCACCCAGCACTCAACTTTCCCCTGTGGGTAATAGAAGCTGTCAGCATTCGACACATCCTGGGAACAGCTTCAACTGGCTGGCTGGCAAAGCCAATTGAGGGTAGCTGATGGGTCCCAAACCTTCAGTGAGTTGGGACTTTCCTTACATGTGGTAACAGGCTCCATCAGTTTGAGGGGACAAAACCCATCATGGGTCCAGCAGTCAAGTAAGTGATTCCTGAACATGTTGTAGAAGAAAGTGAGGGACTGGTGGCTCTGGTTAAAACCTGAGAAGGTAGCTAATCCAGGAGAAGGAAGACTATGATCCTAAACCTCCTCTGTCTTGTGGGATATATTCACGGGGGGGGGGGGAGGCTAAGAAATAAACCCTACACAAATCCAGAGTGGAGTCCATAAGACAGTTGGATGGCATAAGGAAGTCCTTATGGCAACTCCTGCAGCCAAGCTGGAGCCAAATGTCTTGCCCTGCTTTCTTTTGGACAATTTCAGTGAGTCTAAGAGAGGAGTCTTGTCACTCGGGCAGCCCAGGACGTCCATACTCATTCCACTGTTTGCACCCTGGGGAAGTAATTTTGGTGCTGCTAATGCAGCAATCCAGGTGCACTCAATTGTCTCTTGAGACAGACAGATGCCAATCATCATCATCATCATCAGTGCTCTCTCTTTTTAAGAAAAATAGTTGCCAGTAGTCACCATGAAGTTGCTGCAGTAAGTGCCACACTTTTAACATTCGGGGGGAGGTGCTGGTACTGTGTACCCTTGAGTATCCCTCCCCAAATCCGGAAGAAGAAGAAGAAGAAGAAGAAGAAGAAGAAGAAGAAGAAGAAGAAGAAGAAAGATTTTTTTGTCACTCTTAATCTACAGATAATCTCTGGACACTTGGGAGTAAATACCATGTGGGTTCAAAATTACCCAGTTGTGGGTTCAAAATTACATAGAAGATTAAATTACTCAAAGTATCATTTCATCTTCACAGTATAAGGGAGGGTGAGGGCATTGGAAGAAACAGGGAGAGACTCAAAGTGGCATCCAACACTTTACAATAACAAAAACACGCATGTCAGTGTTTGCTGCCATCACATCAAATTGTGTGATGATAACTTTAGAAGTGTCTAAATCTGTGCGGTTTGGAATTATTCAGTCTGCCATATTGACACATAATGGCATCTGATGGTTTCCAAATGTACACCACAACACACTCCTCACTCCAGAAACCATCATATAAGGATTTGTTAGAAGATATAAGGATTTGTTAGGGGGAAAAACCCCAAGATGGTTGTCACCAATGGAAGCAAAGGCACAGAAAAAAACTCAATATGGAAGCCAAATGGCCAAAATATTGGGAAATTCTGGAACAAGATGGAGAGAGAATAAAATTGCAGAGCTTTGAAAAATTGAAAAATCATAGAATCATAGAGTTGGAATAGACCACAAGGGCCATCGAGTCCAACCCCCTGCCAAGCAGGAAACACCATCAGAGCACTCCTGACATATGGTTGTCAAGCCTCTGCTTAAATACCTCCAAAGAAGGAGACTCCACCACACTCCTTGGCAGCAAATTCCACTGTCGAACAGCTCTTACTGTCAGGAAGTTCTTCCTAAAAAATAAAGTGCAAGATTGGCTCCATTACTATCAAATAATGGAGGCATACAAATTGGATTAAAAAGTTGGTTTCCCGGTGGAAAAATCAAAATTGGAAACAGAATTGTTAGATCCAAAATCTAAGAATTTGTCAAGAATGTATAACTTGCTGTAGAAACGGAACACTCAGGATGAAACAGTGAAATCAGCTATGATTAAATGGGCACAAGATGTTGGACATAACATAATGATGGTTGACTGAGAACGGTTATGGCATGAAGCTGTTGTCTGTCGCCATTCTGGGTCCTTGGATCCTGGAACTGGAGCCTGGTTGCGTGGTGTGATGCTGTGCTGCCTGTGGCGGCTGTGTGCGGTGCGTTGCAGACAGCTCAGCAGGATCTCATCCTTGTCACCAGTGAAATGTACCTGGAATCTTGCAGTGATTTCATGCTCTTTATTGCAGCTTGTAAAACAGTGATTGAATTGCCCCCCCCCCCAAAAAAAAACCTCAGGCTTTTATATACATTATTTACATAATGAGTCCCATCTGATTGGCTGATTCTGCTTCCCTCCAGGAGCCCGATTGATCTTTTCCTGCAAGCCAATCAGTTGTTGCATTCTAGGATCCTACTTGCCTATTGTTCTAGGATCCAAGCTTAGTACATAACATGAGCATTATACTGCTCCTGCCCCCCAGGTAAACAAGCCTGACACCTCTCTGGCTCACGAATGAGGCACTGGGTTCTGCATAGTTGGAAGTCAGGAACAGTTTAACAAAGCCCCCACCCTGTCTCAGGCTCCCATGAGCCGAAGACGGGGTGGAGGCTTTTCAAAACTGTATGAAATTTATGAATTAAATAACAAATAAATAAAACCGCATTGATGGGTATCTGGGATGGACCAAGGGAAAGTGGAACAGATAAGGAGCTTCTTTGGTTTTTCATAACTGTACCGCAGAGAAATATAACTACAATTTTTGTGGGAGAGATTAAATAGGTTTGGTTTAACTATTCTAGTATCTGGGTAGCTGACACTGTTTTTGTCTTCTGTTTTCTTTTGGAACTCATACTTAATTTTTTCTACATCTGTGTAACACAGAGGAATAGTGGATTATCATTAGTTTTGGCATGATAGGAAGTGCTATTCTCAAGACCTCTATGTGGTATTTTATTTAGGTTTGTATTTCTTACTTGGGTAGTAGCAGTGTGTGTCTGTTGCCGTGAAAGCAGCCAAGCACCTTGGGGCATCTTAAGCACGAGAAGCTGAAAAGAGAAACCCAATCTCAAAATGCTGAAAAATGTTGACCCAAGACAGTTGGTTGGACAGTGTTATTGAAGCTACAAACATGAGTCTGACCAAACTGCAGGAGGCAATGGAAGACAGGAGTGCCTGGCGTGTTCTGGTCCATGGGGTCACGAAGAGTGGGACACGACTAAACGACTAAACAACAACAACAACAACAACAAGACAGTTCGGCCTAAATTTCAGCCTAAAAACTTACTTGGGTAGTAGCAGTGTGTGCCTGTTGACGTGAAAGCAACCAAGCACCTTGGGGCATCTTAAGCATGAGAAGCTGAAAAAAGAGACCCAATCTCAAAATGTTGACCCAAGACAGTTCAGCCTAAAGTTCGGCCTAAAAACTTCTATATGCACAAATTAAGCTGTTATAAATGCATTTAGCCTCAGAGGTATGGGTACAATAAAGTTTCTGCACCGTGGACATTGTAGTTATTAAATACATATATTCAGTGTTGTAACCAGATCATTTGTCTTTCAGAAACACAAAGTAATTTTGACAGATAATACACGTCGGGAGACCACCAGGGGGCGCGTTGGAAGATGGCCGACAATAACATCTCTCTGACCCACACGAGGTAGTTTAGGGGCTGCTATGGGAAGTAGGCAGCCTTCCCTTCCCACCAGGATATGGGGGACCCTGTCTTGCCAGCGGTGTTCATAATGCACCCCCTGATCCGAGAGATGGGGGTGCAGAACACTTGGCACGAGCCCTCGGTGAAGTCAGCTCTTCCTGACGCCAATTCCGATTAGCGCGTGTTGGTTGCTTCAGTCTGGATTTATAATTGGAAACAGATGATTGGAAATGAACCTGAAGCACATATTTCAAGCAATGCACGACGATAAGACTGCTAAATAATGGATCTCTGCGACTGAGAGCGACGGACGGATAAATAAATCTTTTTGATATGACATCACTAAGAGATTGTGTATTCGGAATGAAGGGGGGTGGAGGAAAAACTCCTTTTTCTCTATGTGATATGAAGTGATAAAAATAATCCTCCACTCCAGAAAGAAACAAGATCGTTGCGTTTTTTTAAGAAGCATAAGCAGAAGTTTAAGAGCTGTGTGGGAGATGGAAAAAAGCTTGGTGGACGCTGAAGGATATTTATGACGCAGTCAAAAAATGGCGTCTCGCCAAGACAGGCTGCAGGAGAAAAGAGAAAGGTGGGGGCGGAGATTCAGGAATTCATGAAGGAGAAGAAGTATGAAACTGAAGTTTGAAACTGACAGAGCCCCCTGACCTACTTGATCTATTCTGCTAGCCTGGAAAAATAAAGGACAATGATGAATAATTTTGTCTACGGAGGTGCTGAACAGGGCGGTCCTGGACTAAACCCACACAGAGAGAGAAACCAGCTTTCAGTCGGCTTATGAGAATCATCAGAGATCCCAAAGAAAGGAATACGATAACAACAAGATGAAGAAAATATACAAAGAACTATCTGGTTTGAACTGGATAGAACTGATTAATGAATGCAGTAAAATAAGTGAAGTCTGGAAATAGCCAGAATTTTGGACTCGTGCGGAGCTTGATATATGGGTACTCCCAAAAAAATTTAAAAATTTGGCTGTATAATTTGGAACCAATGTGATTTGAATAATATGATGTGATTGGCCTGTTAATAAAAATTATTTTTTTTAAAAAAAAAGACAGATAATACACGTCTTTCATATTCAACTTGGCATCAGGGCCACTTGAGCTTCGGGGCAATACGGAGGAACAACTGCATCAGTAAAGCATAGGAAGGTATCCAAATGCAGACTTCCTCACATATAAAATGCAGAAACCTCACATATAAAATGGGAATTCAAAGATCGTTCATACAATTGGATGGACATTCCATGTAGATTATCTGGACCCCTCTTCCACTCACTCCCAGCATTCATTTCGCAGCAATGAATGTCACTAAACACGTTCACAGCCCTCCTGAAGATCAGTGCATAACTCAAACCTTCTTCTTCTACCAGCTCTTGACTTCTCTGGGACTTAACTTGTATCCCCACATTTGGGCTACTCTGCATGCACAATGTTTTCCTTACTATCAAAACGGCCATTCAGTGTGTCAATGCATGTCTAAGTTGTGCACAGTCATTTCCAGACTTGTGGTTGGCACTTCTGAACGATTTTCCCAGGGCCTCTTATTACTTGTGTATTTGCCTTGGGTTGTTATATTTTAAGAAATATAACTGTAATGGGAATTGGGGTTGCTTGTGCGTAAATTCCAAACTGCTCCGAGCTGGCTGCATAGCTGGACCTTTTCCCGGTTTGACAGCCCTAAAAACGCGACTGTCTCAATCACTGGCAGAATCCGTCAGTGGGCATTTCCTAAACTTCCTCCAACATAAGAATTCCTTAACAGCCAATCTCCTCCTCGCTTCTCTGCGCGGAAGCCTTCTGCGCAGAGTGGGTGTGCCAAGGGCCCTCCCCCTCCCCTGTCCATTCCTTGGACGGTGGCGCAGGGAACCCCTGGAAGGAGCTATCCCCTCCCTCTGATGATTCAAACACCGCTCTCCACCTGCTGCTGTTTCTTCCCACTCCCCAATCTTCCCAGTCGGATTCCTCTCCTGCGGATAACTCCCCTTCCTCCTCTTCGGAGGTGGGAAATCCCACAAACTCTTCTTCATCATCCGTGGTACCAAATTGCTCCCCCCAGAACCTCTCCAGTGGTTTGGGCTTCCTAGGGAACCTTCGATGAAACTCCTCCTGCAGATACTCATCCCTAATCTCTTCTGCTGGGACCCATGTGTTTTCCGATTCTGACTCCTCCTCCCAAGCCACCAAATATTCCACTCGCCTCCCCCTCCACCTTGAATCGAGAATTTCAGCTGCATGACCACTGAGTTCCCTTTCCTCCATCTGTGGATGCAGGGGTGTTTCTCTTTGTTGACCCAGAAATTCTCTCCCCTCCCTGAACGGTGAGAGTAAGGACCTGTGGAACACCGGGTGCAGTTTCATGTTGGAGGGCAATTTGAGCCTAAAGGTCACAGGATTCACCTGTTGTGTTACCTCGAAAGGTCCCAATCGCCTTGGCCGTAATTTCTTACAACCCCCTTTGAACGGTAACCCTTGGGTCGACAACCACACCTGGTCCCCCACTCTTATAGTTTCCCCTTCTCTGCGGTGCTTGTCCGCCTGCCTTTTGTACTCTTCCTTTGCCCTTTCCAGGTTAATCTTAAGCTGTTGGTGTAAAGCCTCCATTTCTTCCACAAATTGTTCAGCTGCCGGCACACTCCACCTTCCCTCCCCCCTCCCCGGGGAATGCCCTGGGGTGACACCCGTAATTGGCCATAAATGGACTCATCCCCATGGACACATGTTCCGCGTTATTGTATGCAAACTCAGCCAACGCTAATTTGTCCACCCAATCGTTCTCCCTCTCATTGACGTAGCAGCGTAAGTACTGTTGAAGTATGCTATTAGCTCGTTCTGCTTGTCTGTTGGTCTCTGGGTGTCTGGCCGTCGAGAAGCTCACCTCGACGTCCAGCAGGCTCATCAGCTTCCTCCAGAATCTGGAAGTAAATTGCCTGCCTCTGTCGGATAAAACCCTCAAGGGGGCTCCATGCAACCTGAAAACATGCTCTACAAACAGCTTAGCTGTTTCTTCCACTGTCACGGCATGCGAGCAAGCAATAAAATGGCACATTTTGGTCATCAAGTCAGCTACCACCATTACTGCCGTTTTCCCCCTGACCTTGGGTAAATCGGTCATAAAATCAATTGATACCACCTCCCATGGTTTCTCTGGTGTGGGTAAAGGCTCCAGTAACCCCGCGGGTGCGGCCCTCTCCCCTTTAGCTCGCTGGCAGCGCTCGCACCCCCGTACGTACTCCTTCACATCATCCCTCACCCTTGGCCACCAGAACTGTCTGGTGACAAGTAACATTGTTTTGTGTTGGCCAAAATGTCCCGCTGTGGGGTTGTCATGAAGTTGTTTCAGAATTCTTCCCCTCAAGTCCCCCTCCGGTATGTACAACGCACCCTTATAGTACAAAGCCCCCTCCTTTACCTCAAACCCCCCCCTGGTTTTCTTCTGCATTTCGGATCTCCCTGATCTTGGTTTGGGCGTACTGGTCCTCCCTCGTCAACCCAGCTAGTTCTTGTCTCCCTACAAACACTCCCCCACACACCCATTGGTCCTCGGGTATGACATGATGTGCTTCCGGCACTCCCTCCCCTTCCAAGTACTCTGGTTTGCGGGAGAGAGCGTCTGCTCTGGTGTTTTCCTTCCCAGGCACGCACCTAATCTCAAAATAAAACTTGGAAAACTCCTGTGCCCACCGCACCTGTCTTTGGTTCAGGACTCACGCAGTTCTCCAATATTCCAGGTTCTTATGGTCAGTGCACACCTGGATCTTGTGCTGTGCCCCTATTAGAAAATGTCTCCAGCGTCAAAAAGCCTCGTGAATTGCCAGCAGCTCCCGATCATACACCGTGTAGTTTTGTTCTGACTTGTTCAGCTTCCTTGAGAAAAAGGTGCACGGCTTCCACACTCCCCGATCTCCCGGCTGGAGCAATATGGCCCCCACCGCTCTGTCTGATGCGTCCGTCTCCAGCCTCATCGGCTTCTGCAGATCCATGTGTAGGAGTTGCTCTTCCGATGTGAACGCCCTCTTTAGCTTTTCAAAGGACCGCTGGGCCTCTGCCGTCCATTCAAACTTCTTCTTACTGCTGAGACAATCAGTTATGGGTGCCGTCAAATGGGCAAAGTTCTTGATGAACTTCCTATAGAAGTTTCCAAACCCCAAGAACGTCTTACAGATAGGTAGCCGTGTTGGTCTGCCATAGTCAAAACAAAATAAAAAAATTCCTTCCAGTAGCACCTTAAAGACCAACTAAGTTAGTTCTTGGTATGAGCTTTCGTGTGCATGCACACTTCTGAAGAATCTGTGCATGCACACTTCCGGTATCTGAAGAAGTGTGCATGCACACGAAAGCTCATACCAAGAACTAACTTAGTTGGTCTTTAAGGTGCTACTGGAAGGAATTTTTTTATTTTGTTTTGCCCAAGAACCTCTGTACGTCTTTCCGGTTCTTGGGAGGCTTCCACTCCAGCACTGCCTGCACCTTGCCTGGGTCCATGGCCAAGCCTTTGTCCAACAACCTGTAACCCAGTAACTCCACCTCTCGAGCGTGGAATTGGCACTTCTCCAGTTTGACCCACAGCTGGTGCTCCTGCAGTCTTTTCAGCACCTCCCTGATGTCTTTTACATGCTGCTCTTCGTTCTCCGAGTAGATTAGCACGTCGTCCAAGAACGCCACGCAATTCTTGTACAGCAGGGACCCTAGCACGTGGTGCATGAAAGCTTGAAATGTGCTTGAGCCGGATTGTAATCCGAAGGGCATAACTAAGTACTCAAAGGCCCCCAGAGGAGTGAACATGGTGGTTTTCCATTCATCCCCCTCCCTCATCCTTATCAAATTGTACGCCCCCCGAAGGTCCAGTTTGGTAAAAATGTTCCCCTTCCGTACCCTGGTCAAAATGTCATCAATTCTGGGCATTGGGAAGGTCACTGGTTCCGACACCCAGTTCAAGGCCCTGTAATCAACTACGAGCCTGGGCTCCTTGGAGTATCTCTTGTCCACAAAGAACACTGGACTACCCCCCACCACCCTAGATTCCCGTATGAAACCTCTCTTCAGGTTCTTGTCAATAAACTTCCACAATTCCTGCATCTCCCTATCTGACATGGCGTACAGCTTACCCACTGGCAGCTGAGCCTCTGGGAGTAGGTTGATCTGACAGTCAAAGGGCCTGTGAGGGGGTAGCCTATCCGCCTCCTTCTCGCTGAAGACTTCTTCCAAGTCGGCATACTGAGGTGGTACCTTCCCCTTTTCCCCTACCGCCATCCCTGCCACCCTGGCTACTGCCATCCTCAGGTTCCCCCCCCCCACCGTGGCAGTGCTCTACGCAGTGGGCCGACCCAAAGGTGACTGTCCGCTGGTGCCACCCTACTACTGGGTCGTGCAGTGCTAGCCAACTCATTCCCAGTATGATAGGTGGTCCTGCTAACATGGCTACGTGAAATGCAATTGTCTGTGTGTCTGGAGACCGTCATTTTCATGGGCGGGGTCTGGTGGGTAACTCCCCCCCCCCCAAGAGTTCTCTCCCATCAATAGTTGTTACTTGCAAGGGATGTTCTAGAGGCACCACATGGAGCTGGTGTTCCAGCGCAAAGTCCTTGCTAAAGAAGTTGCAAGAACTGCCTGAATCCAGCAGCGCCTTCACTTTGATTGGGTGTCCATTGGGGAGTTCTAGCACCACCTCTATGGCTATGGCTGCTCAGGGAGGGTCTGGTTTGGGCACTTCTACTGGTTGCTCGCCTGGCTGCTGTGCCCGCTTTCCTGCAGCCAAGCATTGCCGTTTCCCTGCTCCTTCTCTCTTTCCTCCTCACTCCCAACTGCCCCCACCATTCCTTGCCACGCCTTTTTCTGAGGGCAGACTCTGGCAAAGTGTCCCGGCTGCTGGCAGAGGAAACACTTCTTATTTGCTTTCCCCTCCTTCTTATGAACCTCACTGGAGTTTGAAACCCCGCGCGCGCGCGCGCTCCTCCAATCTCCATTGGTTCCTCAGGAGGCGCAGTTGGTGCTGGCACGTCTGGAATGCAGTTGTCATACCAACGCTCTGCTCTCCCTTGCCGCCTTTCCAGAGTGCGCGTCTCTTGCCTTACTCCCACAGAAAGCGCCAACTTGGTGAGCTGATCCATCGATTCCGGACGGGGTGAGCGGGAAAGTTCATCTCTCACCCAAGGGGATAAGCCTTCCTCAAATAACATTTGTACTGGTTCAGAACTCAGCTCCCACCCAAGTTTATGGATCAGCATCGCAAATCGTGACCAGTACTCTCTCACTGACTGGTTCCCTTGTTTGCACCCCATCAGTTCTTTGCGAGTCACGCTTTGCTCCACATCACTCGAGAACATGTGATCCATGGCGCTAAAAAACTTTCTCAAATCCTTCAAAGCAGCATTCTCCGCCGCCATTAAGGGTCTGACCCAATATCTGGCCCTCCCTTCCAGATGCCCCACTACAAAAGCGACTCTCCCCCCATCGTCTACAAAATCATCATACTGCGGTTCCAGCGCATACTGCACTTCTGTCTTAAATGCGTTATAATCTCTGGGGTTATCCCCAAACTTCTGCACTAGTCCTGGTACCTTCCTGGCGATGGGGGTGGGCTTCCCCTGGGCATCCTGAGTCCGCCTTTCATCCAGCCGCGCCGCTAGTAGAGCCAGTTGCTGTTCCAAATCTCTGTTTCTCTCCTCCAGAGCTGGTCCTCCCCTGGCCCCCTCTCCTGCGCCGGCTCCTCCGGTTTGACTCATGATGCTGCCTCTGCTGCTCTGCGCACATGCAACTTAGATGACTGACGGATTGCTGTAATGGGAATTGGGGTTGCTTGTGCGTAAATTCCAAACTGCTCCTGAAGCAAGAGAGCGTGAGCAAGAACTCACTAGGTGCAAATAAGGATCAGGCAGATTCAGCAAATGGAGAAAATGAAGGTGAAGTTTATTGCCAGGCAATAAGGACCCAGTTTGGAATCTCTTCCAAAAGGAACTGGGACCCCGATTGACAGAAATCCAGAGGTCTTTATACCCGAGTAGATCACAGCAAATCATAGATCATGAGACAATCATGAGACAGTCACGATATTGTCAGCAAGGAATAACCAATTACAAGCTTCTGGCCATGCTTCCAGCACCTGGTCAAGCACTGGTCAAACACCGAGTTCAAGTTCTGCTTTCCGATGCTTGCAGTGACGCTCTGTCTAACCTCTCCCCTAGTTATGACAGGACAGGGAGTTTGGAGTTTTTGTGGTTTTGCTCTTCCTGTTCTGTGGACTAATTTAGCCTGTATCTGAGGGGATTTTGTACCAGAATCTCTGATTAACGTCTTCCCCATGTCCAGGGTTCACAGATGTAGTAGGGGAAAGGTCTGTTCTAAACTTTGCTGTTTCAAGCAATATGCAGTTAGCTAAGGCACAGCTTCCCTTTGATTCAAAATGGATTTTTAAATACTGTAAGCCTTGATTATGTGTGAGCATATATGAATATATTGATTTCTGATAACTGATTATATGAATAGCATAGGGGTAGCCCTTCTTCCTTGCCTCACTCCGAGCTGGCTGCGTAGCTGGACCTTTTCCCAGTTTGACAGCCCTAAAAATGCGACTGTCTCAATCACTGGCAGAATCCGTCAGTGGGCGTTTCCTAAACTTCCTCCAACATAAGAATTCCTTAACAGTCAATCTCCTCCTCGCTTTTCTGCGCGGAAGCCTTCTGCGCAGAGTGGGTGTGCCAAGGGGTGGCCCTGCACTCTCCTCACTGACCTCAATGGAAGAGTCTCGGAGCCTCCCCTCCGAAGTACTCTCAGCCTCTCCTTTCTTCCTGGTGTCACCTTGGTTTCCTTCCCCAGCGGAAGCTCCCTCTCTCTCCTTGCTGGTTCCCTCTCTGGCATCATTAGGGAGCTTTACCTCTCCTCTCGGCTCCGATGTCAGTTCCCTGACAATAACCTTACCACACAATTAATGGATGCATCATATAAGACGGTGGAAAACAAGTTTTTCAAATAATTAAAATGATAATCAGAGAAAAGCCAGGTGACATAACAGGGTTATCATATTGTTGAGAGACTGTCATAGAGAAGTCTATTAACCCAACATGTTGGAGAAATATTTAAAGTAAATTATCTATGAAGATGGTCTCAGTCCAAATTCAAGAATCTGCACTCAAAAGCATTTCTGAGAAAAAATAATAGCTTCAGCATGCTGCTTTGTATGCAGAAGACGCCAGATAGGAATCCCAAAACCGCTGTACAGTATAGGGCTGGGAATGTCCCATTTCAGAAACATTCCAGTTCCAAAAATATACTGCAACCACTGAAGGTATCCAGCCCCTCACATCTATCCACCTAGCAAGGTTAATGGAACAGAGAGAGTGTAAGCCTACAAAAAAAGTTTAGTTGGCTAGCGAGATTCATATGGGGGCCAAGCAGCCTCTGACATCAACTGGACATCATCCCCTCAATATTTTTGCAGGCTGAAAAGCTTCTCTGCTACTGCAGTAGATTGGTAGAAAGATGTCCTGCAACTACAAAAGGGTTTCCAATCTTCAAGTAACATTGAACTCTCTGTATGCTCTCTTTCATGAACAAACATAGTCTAGGCTAAAACTGAGCTCTCTTTCATGACAACCCACCCTATTCCCCTGGGACAGCCAGGAATCTGCATATGTTTGCAAGAAGCATACTGACATGTCTATAAATACACCAATGAGACCAGCAACAAAATGTTGGCAGTGCTGCTCTTCATCAGGAAGGCCATTCTCTCTCTCTCCCCCCCCCCCCCGCACTGCCCCACTTTACATCTTTCTAGTTCAACTGACAAACAACATTCTGGGGCTACTGACATGCTCAGTCCTCACTGGGCTCTTTTGAGTTCGGGTGTTTGGATGTTATTCTTTTCTTTGCTCTTTCTTCTTCTTTGTTTTGTTTGCTTAAGATGTTTTGTACAGTGGTACGTCGGGTTACATACGCTTCAGGTTACATACGCTTCAGGTTACAGACTCCGCTAACCCAGAAATAGTAAACTCGGGTTTGCTTCTGGATGAAAACAGAAATCGTGCTCCAGCGGCGGGGAGGCAGCAGGAGGCCCCATTAGCTAAAGTGGTGCATCAGGTTAAGAACAGTTTCAGCTTAAGAACGGACCTCCGGAACGAATTAAGTACTTAATCCGAGATACCACTGTACTTCTGCACAGCAGGTAATGGGACATGGAACAGTGTGGTGCAAATAATCTGCTTTTATGTCATGTGCAACTGCACCACAACCCAGGACATTTCTTCAATCAGTTTTGAAATTGCAGGGTTCTCTTTAGGCAAGGGGACGTGATTGTTGCATGTCTACTGCCATTTTAGAGTGGCAGCAAAGTGTTGCAATGATAAGCCTTGTTATTTCATTTTCGTTATTTCATTTTTAGGCGTTTTTCTCACATGCTTGTGTTGTTGGTCTTTGCCTTCAAACATTTATCAATAACTCCACATTCCACCCCTGTATAACCATGTATGTTTTGTGTGAGAGATGGGGTTCTGGGAGGTTGTCTAGTCTAACATCCTATCCAAGGCAGAAAAGCCAACATTTGAGGATCCCCAACAGATCACTGTGCACCCTGTTCTTTAATAGCTCCAGATTTTGGGCAAATGGATTAGATTCATACTGAGAATGGTGTTTGAAGCAGCTTTAAGGCATTGGCTTGGTTCCATTCAAACCAGTGTGGCTAAGGGAAGCCATCACGAAATTATTATAATTATATAATCTGATGAAACAGATCAAGTGTCACAAATTATCCTTTCTTTCACAACAATCTGCTGCAATTGGAACAAGGAGGGTTAAAGATCAAGAAAATGATATCATCAGGTCTCAGTAATGACTTTGGAGTCATTGTCCAATATTCATGACACAACACTGTGTCCCTGGCATCCATCAGTACCCCTGAACTGTGTCCACCTTTTCCACATGAGCACTTACCTGAGCTGTGCCTTTAGGCATTAGCTACATTTTGATCTTGGCCCCTGAAGACCAGCACTTTGCCCTGGGAACTAACTTTGTACTCCCAAAATAGTTGGACCCCACACCAAGTGAGAGCAGAGATGGAGCCACTGGTTCATAGTCAACATATCTCTTAATCCCTCAACAAACTAGTTCCCATGGACCTTGGATATTCAGGTAATGTGTAGGATACAAAGCACACCAGTGAACTTCTCCCACATTGATTTTGAATAGTGTCAATGTGGTGGAGTCATGCCAGTTATAGAGAGACATACCACCATTTGAGATGGGGATGCCACAGAATACATTTTTTGGCTTTGTGTGGAAAATATATTCAATAATTTTAATATTCTGTGGCAGTGTTTCTCAACTTGTGGGTCCCCAGATGTTGTTGGACTACAACCCCCATCATTCATAGCCAGCATGATCTGTGGTCAGGGATGATGGGAGTTGTAGTCCAATGACATCTGGGGACCCACAGGTTGAGAATCGCAGTCTATGGAACAAATTGATTTTACCCCACAGTTGTGTTTCCTTTCATACTTTTACATGGTTTAAGAAGTCTCTTAAGAGAACAGATCACTTTCTATACTTGCATGATGCATCAAGATTATTGTTTTCGAAATGTGGAGAAAATTACATGTTTGGGGAAGAGACCAAAGGTATGAAAATGTTTCGATATTGAATATAACTGAGAAAACAAACCATAATGTAACAGTGCTGAAAAGAAAGAAACAACGGATGCATTTTATGCCATCCTGTGGCCATTTACTTCGTATCCTAGCTGAAAGCACCTAAGCAATGTTCTATCAGCAGAATCATCACAAATCTGGATGTCGTCACCTGCTTGAGGCTTCAGTTGAAGGTGATCACACTCTGGATGGATGCTTCCATACAAGGCTGATGAAATAACATAGAAGAATTTTGTTGAAAATTTAAAAGAAGAACAAATGTTTGAAAAATGTGGATACTTATGGTGGTAGCTGGAGAGATTGCAGAAAGGGTGGCGTATTCTGATTTTGTGTAGCTGCTTAGTGTTTTTCTTGTTGTTTGTTATACATTTATAATTGTCAATAAAATATACATTGTTAAAAATGGCTCAGTTATCAGAAAATATAAAAGGTTTCCAGTTAATAGAGAAATATAACACATATCGATGACGTTGTTACTGAAGATGGGTAGTGAAGTGGGTGTAAACATCTAGCTTTATTCAGTTAAGGGCAACGTGGCTAAAGGCAAGCAGATCAGATGACTCCAAATATCTTCACTCTCTGCCAGCAATGTGATGCAATTGGAACAAGGAGGAATGAAATGGCAGAACCCTGGAACCTGTCTATAACCCTGAGCAATGCCTAGTTTTACCACCTCAGCAGTGCTTTTTTCTGGGGCCTGGAAAATGATAAACAATATGTGCTTTTTCCAACCAAGTTAGAAACCACATAAAAGAAAAGCAAAGGCAAAGGCAATGGCTCATGGTAAATTCACCCTGTTTTCCAATAAAAAACCATTATTCTTTTTTAAAAAAACACCAATAAAATGAAAGACTTTCAGGAGTCCTGCTGCATAAAAGAATAATGTCTGAAAGGAGCAGATTGTATGTTTTTATACCCATTGCATTAGGAGAGTAGAAATGGTGAAAGATTTAAAAAAGGGTGAATATTGGTAGGGCATCTTTATAATTTATAACATAGGAAGCATGAATTTCATCAGGGGAAACAAATTGTACTGTATGTGGAAAATGTAGTCTAAGGTTTCTAATTCGGATGTTACTGGGGAAGCCTACCTTGCGAGGAGTAAAGTAGGCTTTAAGTTGGCCTTCTATCCACCTCCTGAAGGAACTGCACACCAAAATAAATTTAATTAAGAAACTACAGGCAGTTGAAGATTTAAAATAGACCTTGTAGGGAAACATTTCCACAGACTCCCAGACTCGTAAGAAAGCCACAGACTGTCACTCCCCAACAATGGAAGTAAAAGAACCAACTCCTGGGTGAGCTTTGGCTGTAAATCAGAGGGGTAGATAATGGCCACTACCTCCTCTCACCTCCAACCAAATACTCCAATGCCTAACCCCCCAACCTTACAAAGTTGTGACAATTTGCTACGAGGCAGGCAAAAAAGCAAATGGCTGGTGCCAATTTGCCAAGTGGAAAAAAAATCCTACCAGGCCTCTTCAACAGGCGACTAACTGAGGTCCATAGTAAGGTCAAAGGATTAAGAGCTAATCTTAGGGAGGGAGGGAGAACTGCATGAGCGGGAACCAGAAAAAAGGGGGGGTGTCTCTAACCGCTGGCTGCTTAAATACAGCACGCTATTCTCCCTGGCCGGCCGGATTAGTTGGCCTGGGGCATGACATGGAGGGGACTATGATGTGAGGGCTAGCCACACACACACCTCATGTCCAGCCTGCATCTCCATTTCCCAGGGGAAGGGAAATGGCTTTGTCCTTTACTTCCACATACATATTTTTACTTTCTACCTTAACCTTACATCCCTATACCCCATTTGATGGCTTCACTGCCATTGGCTCATCCCACTGCTGGGCTGCACTAATGGCCTTTGAGTTAATCTGGTGAACCAACAATGTCTTCCTCCACTGCTGCTTTGCACATTGCCCAGTACCTTCCACTTGACTGGTTCAATGTGATGAAGAGTGATTGAGAGTATAGCCTTGTTTGTGTAGTTTGTCGAGACAGCTGGCTCCATGCTGTGTGAGTGTTTTATTCTAACCAGGTACACTTCTTGGTCCATGGGTAGGCAAACAAAGGCCCAGGTGCCAGATCTGAAAGAATCACCTTCTAAATCCAGCCCATGGAGGGTCTGGGAATCAGTATGTTTTTACATGAGTAGAATGTGTCCTTTTATTTAAAATGCATCTCTGAGTTATTTCTAGGGCATAGGAATTTGTTCATTCCCCCCCCCCTCTCCAAAATATAGTCTGGGCCCCCACAAGGTCTGACCCCTGTCATAGTCATTGATACCAGCTCTAGAGCCCACTTATCATCCCTTTTTTCCCTATGGGTGGAGGATGACCACTTCCGTGACAGGAGAATCAGTCTTCCTTGTTGAAGCCGCCAGTACCTTCAGGCACTATGAAGCCATGATGGGTTAAGGGTTTTCTTAGATGCTGAAGGCTGAGGGCTACTCCTCTCAGCTGAGGGCTACTCCCTTGCTTACAGTCTTACCAAGTCTTACCAAGAACTATCTGATATCCAGACCTATCTCTTTCTCAGAAGACAAATCCTTTGGAGGAGGCTATTTTGGGGGCTCTATGCAGGTTGCATCTTGGTTTTGCCCTTGACTTTGTAGTCCCTCAATTCTTTCTTTGGTGCCATTACAATTTAAATTGTACGTTAATGATAAAGGAAAAAAAATGCTTAGAGGTTTCTGGCAAGAGCTAATGAAATGAAAAAGAAACAATTATGCCAATTTCAACACCGAGCCTTGAATTTCACTATGTCCCTCTGTGTCTTCTCAGCAAACACACAGCCCCCACTCCCAGACCTCATTTGTTCCCAGGTGTTGCCCACAGCATGAATCTTTGGCCTATAAATATCTCCAAGTAAAAACTCTCCCTGTATTAGTTCTCTTGCCTGGTCCATCTCTGAGTTTCCTGATCTTTCAAAAATGATGAAAACACTTCTGAGCATATGCTTCCTCTTGGGCCTGCTTTCTCCAGGTGAGTAGGAACCAGTGCAATGGGATTCTTTTTATCATCTTTAGATGACTGCAAAAATGTTTGCTCCTTGGGCGGGAATGTGAGTGAGGACAGGATAGCACTTAAACCCTGATGACCATGTATAGTCAGTTGCAAACATGTATTTCTGTGACGGAGGAATCTGATTAACTGTACGAAGAAGTGAAGGCTACAGTTTCCAGGATACTTAGGAAAGCCATTCTATCTAGATATATTATCATTTATACATTAATATATGTATTGCTTCGTTTTCAAATGGCTTCTGTGCTATTTAGAAAACAACAAAAGAAATATGCATCTTTTTTAAAATCCAGAATGATTAAAATATACATCATAGTTATAATATCCATATATACCACCCTGATTAAAAGGTAATTCATTCTCTCTCTCTCTCTCTCTCTCTTTGTGTGTGTGTGTGTGTGTTTGGGTTTCTATATATACATTCACACCAACCATTACCTGCTTCTCTGATATTGTTGCCTTTAGTGAGTGTTCTCTAAGCCAGGCTCCCTTCGAAGACAAGAGTCAAGTAATGGGGAAATGGTGTGAGAGTGAGAAAATCTCAAGTACTGGAGCAGCAGTGAACATTTCACATACAGTTCCTAACTTTATTGCACTAGCCAAAGGCCAAGACAAACTTGCAGGAATGGTATTAATAAAATAATACAGAGCAGACATGCATAATATAAGCCAACAACCATAATGTATGGGAGAGAAGACACCAGAGGAACCAACAAGCTTAATTTTACCTTGGTTTCACATTAAACCTTACAATCACCAAAACAACTTATAGCAATCTTACCTAATTCCTTTTCCTATTAATTTTTTCAGTCGGTGCATAACACCCCCAGGTTTCTCTGTCCTCCATCAATTGCGGACTGTGGGTCAGGGGGGAGGAGTAGCGTTGTTAATCTGGGAGGATTGCTCTTTAAGTGGCAACACTAGGGCTCTCCCAGTTTGTTTTGGGCCCCACTCATCAAGCAGGCCACATGCTGGATCTGATCTTTGGGGCTGGCATAGATGTAATCATGCTCCCCCCTGTGGAAGTGCCATGGTCTGATCACTATGCTCTGAAACCCAAGATTGACTTCCCACTCCTATCCTGCTCGGGTGGCGAACCTATTTGGGCTTGTCCACGAAAACTGATGGATGCTGACAGATTCTGACAAGCCTTGCAGGACCCTGCTCCTCCTGGCATCTCATTAGATGACCTTGTTGAGGACTGGAATAACCGGCTCTTGGCAGCCATTGATGAGATCGTGCCTAAGTGCCCTCTGTGACCCCGTTGAAACCGGGTCCCTTGGTTTACTGAGGAGCTCCGGAAAATGAAGCAGGATCTCAGACGGCTAGAGAGAGTATGGCGACGGACTCGTGACGGAGCCTCAAGAACATATTATAGGACGCTTATGAAAGCCTATGAGATAGCTATAAAAGCTGTTAAGAAATCTTACTTTGCAGCTTCCATTGATCTCCGTAGACAACTGGATCGAGGCGGGTCAGGACTGGTGATCCTTTTAGATTTGTCAGCAGCCTTTGACATGATCGATCATGATCTTCTGAACCACCGCCTTACAGATGTGGGGATACAGGGCATAGCCCGTAACTGGCTGTCCTCTTTTATCTCTGGTCGGGGACAGAGGGTGGCACTAGGGAGGGAAATGTCGTCGTGTCACTCCTTGGTTTGTGGAGTGCCACAGGGCGTAATTCACTCCCCGATGCTTTTTAACATCTTTATGCGCCCAGATGCTTGGAAGCTGTGGCTGGATGGTTTTGTGGGAGCCGATTGAAATTAAATCCTTCGAAGACAGAGGTCCTTTGGCTGGGTCGGGATGGCATGGGGATCAGGGACCAACTCCCTTCTCTTGCGGGGGCCCAATTAGTGCCATTGCCTTCCGTTAAGAGTTTGGGTGTAATCCTTGACGCCTCCCTTTCCATGGAGGCGCAGGTTACACCAAAATCCAAGGCATCATATTTCCACCTTTGCCGCATCAAGTAGTTGGTCCCTTACCTTTCCTGCCCCGACCTGGCCACAGTGATCCATGCGACAGTCATCTCCAGGCTTGACTACTGTAATTCGCTCTACCCGGGGCTGCCCTTGAAGCTGTCCCAGGAACTTCAACGGGTCAGAATGCTGCAGCGAGGCTCCTCACGGGGTCTCTGCCATGGGAGCATATTCACCCAGTGCTTTTCAAGCTGCACTGGCTCCCGGTAGAGTACAGGGTCAGATTTAAGGTGCTGCTTTTGACCTTTAAAGCCCTTCACGGCCTAGGACCCTCGTACCTACGGGACGGCCTCTCCCGGTATGCCCCACGGAGAGCCTCAAGGCCCATAAATAGCAACACCCTAGTAGTCCCGGGCCCTATGGAAGTCAGATTAGCTTCAACCAGAGCCAGGGCCTTTTCAACTCTGGCTCCGGCCTCGTTGAACGCTCTGCCTCATGAGACCAGGGCCCTGCAAGATCTGATTTCTTTCCGCAGGGCCTGTAAGACAGAGTGGTTCCACCTGGCCTTTGGCTTGGAGCAAATTTGATTCCCTCCCTCTCTTTCTTTTTTCTTTTCCTTCTCCTCCTGCGATGAGGCTACATTTTAATATTTTAATGTTTCAGTATTTTAATGTTGTATTTTAATTTTGTTTTTAACTTGTAATAATTCAACTTGTTTTTATTATTGCTTGTATGCCGCTCTGAGCCCGGCCTTGGCTGGGGAGGGCGGGTATTTATTTATTTATTTATTTATTATTATTATTATTATTATTATTATTATTATTATTATATAGGGGCATTCTAAAAAGCCATTGTCTTTCAAAAGAAACCTAACTATTTCTTCTAGGGTGTTGCTTTTGCAGAAAATTGTTCCAGAAAGTGATCTCTTGGGTTTCTATTTAAGTAGCACATTAAATAATAATAATAATAATAATAATAATAATAATAATAATAATAATAATAATAATTTTATACCCCGCCCTTCCCGGTTCAAACAACCAGGCTCAGGGAGGCTAACAACAAATTTAAAACACTTAAGTGATGCAACAAAAACAGCAAAAAATACAATATAAAACGTGAATAAAAATAAATTCAGAATTCAAAAATCAATTTAGGGGGAAAATCCATCCAATAAACATTAGATGATCAACAGGGCTAGCTGGCTAAATTTGTCCTATTTGGGCGAGCAGGGAGACCGGGGGGGGGGGATTTCCATCTCAAGAAATCTCTTCCACCAACCTCTATCTTCCTTCTGCAGCGGCATTTCTTACATGTGACTACTGTTATGAAAAGAGTACCTCATGTGAAAAGAGCAGCCGTCAATCCTGCAAAGATACTCAAATTTGTTCCTCTGGTGCTCTGAGTAACAACATAGGTGAGCTGAATCTTCTCACTTACTCTTGGTCACCCCAAAGAATGACTTTCTTGTGTAAATTAGCATTATTTAGTATTTATTTATTGCCTTTATAGCCCATAATTTCTCCAAGGAAATGGTACTTCTTTTATTTATTTAACCATGTCAGGTTTATTATGCTGAGAGGCAGGGACTCCCCAAGGTCAACCATGAGCTTTATGGCTGAGTGGGGATTTAAACTCTGGCATCTCAGATTCCAGTCCAACACTCAGCACCCATACTCAGTCACATAAAGAGGAAAGGCATTCCCTTTACCTTTCCATCACATGCATCACATCAGAGAGATCCTGGCATGCATCAGCCTGGGGTTGACTAACCTTTGGCCCTTTAGACATTTCTGGACTACTGCTCCCATCCACCTAAGCCAGCATGGTAAATGGCTGGAGATGATGCAAGCTGTCGTTCAGTAAATTCTTTAGGGCCACAAATTAGCCAACACTGTCTTAACTCCAGAAGCAGTGAACTCTGGTTTGGTTTTTGTTTGCCTTCAATCATAAGGCAAAGTATTCAGTTAAATATATTATTACAATTTTAATGCATGCATCATTTAGGGCACCTACAAGTTCTTTCTCTCTTTGGTGTTACACCAACTGTTCCAGATGAGATATTATAATGGAAAAATGGTTTCTAGCAACCCTATCTCTCCTTCTTGCATTACTTGAACTAACATCCTGTGAAAGAAGAGGTGTGATATGATGTCATGCTCAGAGACCCTCTGTTGCCTTCAAATTCTTGAGGATGGTGGGAAACTCAGAGTGCAATGACACTAAGACTAAGTCACGCATCTAAACTGTCTGTGAATTTTGGAGCGATTCATGGGATTGCTGGCTCAAGAGCAGCCACATCATCTTTTTATCCTGAGCATCCTGTGATTTAAGCACACAATGATGGGTTATATGGTGCCTTGGCCTCACAATGATTCCTGGAACATTGGTCATTCTAGGTTTCAGCTTCCAGATCTCTCTTCATCTGCATGCCCATCTGAGAAATCAGATGATTCCCCCTAATACAAAGTATCTCTGTTGGTTGTTTGAACTCATATAGCTGAGTGGCATTCAACTAAATCCTACTCAGAGTATACAATTGAAATACCACCCACTGTTTCTATGCTATTTTTTTTCTTAATATTTGCATATTTGTATGCACTGTTTGGTTGGAGAATTATGGATTTTGAAGGAGAATTGTGTTTTGGTTCATTTCTTGGTTCAAGAACTCTGCATTATGTAGTTTCTCACTGAAAAAAAATGTAGTTAAAGAGAAGTATCATTAAAAATAAATATATTTGGAGGGGAGGGAATTAACCAATTTTTATTTTTATTTTGCGTACCTTGTGATTTATTTCCTTTTGTTCTTTTCAGTTCCAGAATATGAAGTGCTAACTTCCCGGAAATGTTCATTTCCCAGTTATTGCCACACAGGTGATTACAGCTTCAGTGCAGCTCAAGGTAAATTCCTTCAGCTGAAGCAGGTCTGCTGCCAAACAGATGTGTGCAATAAGGAACCTGTCCACCGTGAGTATCTGCATCTCTGAAGGTCAAGGGCGTATAAAAACAGTGTTTTTTTCTGGTGGAACATGCTGGAACATAGTTCTGCCCATTTTGGGGGGAAGGATGCAGGAGGCCCTGGGGAACTCAATCAGACCACCTCCTTTCTTGATCAAATTCTCCCCAAGCTTGGGAAAGCAGGCATGAGTCTGAGACAGGATCTTGGAACTCTGCTGCCTCCAACCCAAATCCAGGTGAGCTTTGGAAAGGTGGTGCGAGTACTCTCAGACCCCGTCAGAGCATCATGCCTCCTGACCAAAGTTGAGCAAATGCTACCTGGGCTTGGGGAAGGAGGCACTAGGCTCTGACAGGAGCCAGGAACCCTACTGCCTCCTACCCAAAGCCACCCATCTCCAGCAGAGGGGGCTTGGTGTCAGAGCATTTGGGCCAGTAAGCCAATGACAGGGGTTTCCCCGCGGGGTTGATAATCAGTTTGCCACCCTTGAAGTGAGCAACGTAATTGTGCCAACTGCCTCTCTAGGCGTATTCACTTGGAATAAATTCTTAGTAGACATATGTAGAAGTGTTTGAAATCCTTTGGCATATCACTTTATTTTTAAAATTAAATTTATACAATCCTGGATTGTAAAAAAAATAAAAATAAAATTCCAAAAAATTAAAATTACAATAGAATAAGAGCATATTAAAACTTGCATCTACTGCCTAAACATATGGATAGGCTAGTCTCAAAGTTTATAGCCGGCGCCAAACACAATTCCAGCCTCCTTTTTTCTAGAAAAAAAACCACTGTATGAACCAATTATATAAGTGCCACTGAGTTACAATAAAAGTATAGAAATCTGTCTTTTGGTCCATTCAGATGCAGGTTGCAAGGGTCTAAGAAGTACTGGTGGTTCATCCTTGAATCTTTAATGGGTGGAGTAGATGATCACCTCCTTACATACATCTGTCACATTTCTTTTTTTATATAATATTTATTAACATTTTAAAGACTACAAAAGAAAGAAAAAGAATTAAACAAAACAATATGATACAATACAAAAACAAAAACACTACATAACACTAACACTAAAATATTAAATTAACAAAACAAAACAAACACAATTTAAAACACATCCAATAATTTCAGTATCTATCTTTCATTCACTTGTTTCAACAACCTCCTCACACCTCCCTTTTTGTATTCCACTTTAATTAACTGTTTCAGCAATTCCTTTCCATCTTCCTCTGTTTTCTGTCCTGTAATTTATCTTAACATATTCTAAACTTATTTTTTCCCTTTAATACATTAATAATCTATTTGTACTTAATTCCTTGTAACATTTCTGCTAAAGCCATATAACTTCATTCCAACATTTTTCTAACATTCATTAATTTTACAGTATTTCTGTAAATAATCGTACATTTTTTCCAGTCTTCTTCCACCGACTCTTCTCCCTGATCTCTGATTCTACCAGTCATTTCCGCCAATTCCATATAGTCCATCAACTTCATCTGCCATCATCTGCCACATTTCAAACAAGCAGTTGGTGGGACTGAAGGAAGAGAAGTAGAAATCTGGAAAATCTGAGAATCACTCTCCCCCATGTGGATTCTGGACATGCCCACTCCTTGCTTATACACCAACACACCAACACAAACACACACAAACACACACACACACACAGAGAGAGAGAGAGAGGGAGAGAGAGAGAGATTACCTCCAAAAGAATGCAGCTGTCTGTACATTCAGATACAGAGAGTTAGAAGAGAGCTTGCCTGATACACTGCTACCAAGTGAGAACTCCAGAAAATCCACAAAACAGTAGTGTGCATGATAAAAGGTGAAACACAACAATTTTTTTTTATAAATGCTCAGCAGATATGTCTGTTCTTCAAAGTTGATGGCAAATGAGGGTTACGGCCGCCTGGGAGTGGGCCCAAGCCAACCGAATGTCTGGGGCAGGTTACACAAGGGAGGATTCTCTGGGATGCCCGATCTCTGTGATCACGGGTAGGAGGAGGAGTTACGCTAAGGCCAGACCATGTCAATACAGAGGAGGCTTTGAAGACTACCTCTGCCTCCGGATCTGGTCTTCACCGGAAGGATATTGGAATCAGCAAGGGAGACCCACATGACCTGAAGCTGCTGCTGTGGAATGCCATTTCAATGATTCACAACACCACTGCCATCCATAACCGTGTATCTGAAGAAGTGTGCATGCACACGGAAGCTCATACCAAGAACTGACTTAGTTGGTCTTTAAGGTGCTACTGGAAGGAATTTGTTTTGTTTTATCCATAACTTGATCATAGATGAGGGACTTGACCTGGCATGTGTGACAGAGACTTGGTTGGATGAAGCAGATGGGCCTGTGCTTGCTGCTGCTTGTCCACCACGTTTCCTTTAGGCACAGCAACCTAAGTCATGTGGGCGGGGAGAGGGGGTTGCAGTGATTTTTAGGAAGTCATTAGCTTGGACCAGGCATTCTATTGGGAAGACCCAGTTTTATGAGTGCATATTCTGGAAGCTGGGCAATAGGGGGAGATAAAGTTGTTCGGATTCAGAAAGAGGTAGACTCCAACCATGTGAGTAGGGCTGGGGTGGGAGAGTGCAGGAGTCCTGTCTAGTCTAGTTGCATGGGATAAATTCCAATCTGTTACCTCCGAGGATGTGGACAGGATGCTTGGACGAGTGAAACCAACCACCTGTCTCCTTAAAATTGAGCCGGGAAGGGCTGGGCGATGGGCTCTGCAGGGTGGTGAATGCTTCCCTCTGTGAGGAAGTCTTCCCAGCCCCACTGAAAGAGGCAGTCATTAGACCGCTTCTTAAAAACAAATCTCTGGCCCCAGTTGATATGGCCAACTATTGCCCAGTCTCAAATCTTCTTGGGCAAGGTGATTGAGCAGGTAATTGCTGAACAACTCCATGCATGTCCAAAGGATGCGCACCATTTGGATCCCTTCCAATTGGAATTCAGGCCTCATCATGGGATGGTAACCGCCTTGGTCAAGCTGGTCGATGTCTCCAGCAGGTTAGGAACAAGGGTGAACGTTGTTGTCTAGTTCTGCTGGATCTCTTAGCGGCTTTTGACACCATTGACCATAACATCCTTCTGGACCATATAGAGGGGCTCTCACTTGTGGGGTGACTCAGAGTTCTGTCCTCTCCCCCATGCCTATATTATCTATATGAAGCTGCTGGGATAGATCATCAGGGAGTTTGGGCTGAGTGTTCATCAGTATGCAGATGATACCCAGCTCTACCTCTCTCTTAAAATCTGACCAGGTGAAGCTCCTGTGTGAGTGCCTGGAAGTGGTTTGAGGATAGATGATGGCTAATAGATTGAGGTTGAATCCTGACAAGACAGAAGTACTGTTTTGGAGAAACAGGCGGGTGTGGAGTTCTGAATGTGGTAACTGTGCCTGCGCCTGAAGGACCAGGTGTGCATCCTGGGATTCATTTTGGACTCCCAGCTGTCCATGGAGGCACAGGTCAAATCTGGTATGCAGGCTGAAACCCTACCTGCCAGCAGACTGTCTCACCAGAGTGGTGCATGCTCTAGTTATCTTCCGCTTAGATTACTGCAACACGCTCTATGTGGTCCTACCCGGAAACTGCAACTGATCCAGAATGCGACAGCTAGACTGGTGACTGGGAGTGGCCACTGAGAACATATAACACTTGAAAGACCTACATTGGCTCCCAGTACGTTTCCAAACACAATTTAAAGTTTTGGTGCTGACCTTTAAAGTCCTATACGGCCTCGGCCCAGTATACCTGAAGTAGTGTCTTCAGCTCCATCCTTCAGCCCGGACACTGAGGTCCAGCATTGATGGCCTTCTGATGGTTCCGTCACTGTGAGAAGTAAGGTTACAGGGAACAAGACAGAGTGCCTTCTCCATAATGGCACCCTGTGGAATGCCCTCCCATAAGATGTGAAGTTTTGTTCTGTTTTTAATGTTCTTTTGAAAGCCACTCAGAGTGGCTAGGGAAACCCAGACAGATGAGCAGGATGGAAATAAATAATAATTATTATTGATATCATCATCATCATTAATGCAGGACATAATGTGGAGGTAGCCTGTCCAGCTTGAGTCAGCAGCTACTAGAAGGCATGAAAGAAATCAAAATAAAAGTACAATAAAGAGAATGGGGAATCAGGTGTATCCATATGCTGACTGTAGCTTTTTATTATGGTAGTTCCTCCACGTGAAGATCTTTCCCCGAATGGTCTACAGTGCCCAGCCTGCTTCAAGACCTCTGAATTTAAAAAACCAAAGAATAAAAGTTGCCCACGTGAGGGGTATGTCAGCTGCCTTGCCAATGAGACCAAGTGCATTCACTATTATAGTCTTATTGGAGGTGAGTAATATTGCCTGCTTCTGTCTCTTTCTCATTTCCAGAAAAGCAATGACTGAAATTTGTGTATAGCTTTGATTTGTTTCTCTGAGGGAAAGAGCAATGCTCTAGTCCTGTTTTGGATTCCAAACTATCCCCATATGAAGAGCATAACAACGAGAGGGCGCAGGCTCACTCATGTGCAAGGTTTTACCTTGTGTGAGACTGGGGGGCCTACAAAGCACAGCAGATTCCTTACAGCACAACTTTGTCCTCTAATCCACAAGGAAGAGCAAATGAGAGGGATACAGGGGAAGGTGCAGGACTAACCAGCACATCACAGCTTCTCCTCAGAGCAGTATGCACCATTTGGTGCTGGTCCAGAAGGACAGAACCACACACTTTGGCCAAACATTCAAAAGTAAAGGAGTCTGGGAGAAAGAAGGGTCCTACCATGTACACCTCTGTTCATATTTCCTAGGAAATAAGTTGCACTGTATTAATTGAATCTTACCACATCACAAGTGTGCAAAAGAACTGCTGCCTTTGTGTAGCAAAATACATGGGGTGGGAGACGAGGACTTTTTTTCAGAAGGAACTCAGTTCTAGAAACTCTCAGGTGGGTGCCATTGCCATTCTAAGAGAACAAGGGGGGCACTCATGTTGAGTTCTGGCACCTCTTTTTCTAGAAAAATAGCACTGTGGCATAGGGTAACTTCCTGTTCACAATGCATCACCACGGAGTTAGCCAGGTAACCCAAATTCAAAGCTAGTGATACTTGGCTGTCAGATTGGTTGGTGAGTGTGTATTGTCAGTGTGTTGGTTGAGCTTTAATAACCACAGTCATCCCTATCCCCAAAGCGCTAATAAAGAACTCATGTAAAGGTTATACTTTGTGTTACACAGATCCTTATAAATTTCAAAGGCTCACATTTAAAGGCTGTGCAACTGAAGACTTGTGTGCCCTTAATGGAAAAAACATACTACATGGTAGCTTTGGACTGACTCAAATTGACGCAAAATGCTGGAATGCTGAGATATCCACAAAGACAATCGACCTTGAGGGGTAAATACAAGACAGCAAAGCTCTCCTCCTTGTTAATTCCACCATTCATGGTAGCTGCAGAAGAAACTGGGAGCCTAGTGGTGAGAAGAGGAGCTCAGGCCTCATGGGTTTTTTTTTTTTCACAATTGGTGAAATTCATTATAAAAAAATAAACTCATCTGGCACATCTGAATCTGTCTTCTATATCTCTATGTTTTATATATGCAGAATGTGTAGAATGCTGAGAAAGGTATTTGAAGTAAAATATGAGAATTTGCATGTTGTTTTGTTCAGCCCCACTTGCATGCCAAGGCCCTGCAACCCTTACAGACAATAATTACACAGAAAAAAATAATTTTTGTTTATGGGTTCTAATAGGCCACAGCTTTATTGTTTACAGATGCGGGTGGTTTGGCTTAGGCATTGGGTGAAGCCAGACTATATCTTGACACGCGCCCATCTGCAGGGTAAACCACCAATAGGGGAAGCCCTATGACGTACATCAAATAGGGACCCTCTGAGGGCTCCCCATTGGGGCAGTGACATTCCAACAGCCCACGTCCAGGCATTGGACAGAATCCACACCCCCAGATCCCTTTAATAGGATACCCTTAGTGAGGAGGGGCAGGCAAAGGCTACACCCTCCCATCCATCCAAACAAAGCCTTACCCAATGCATAACCTTACAAAGTTGTGTTGATTGCTTCCAGGTAGGCAAAAAACAAAAGGCTGGTGCCACCCAGCTGATCCTCTTTCCGTTGATCTTCTTTCCCGACCCAAATAAATTGTTTCATTTTCCTTTTTACACAAAAATTATAAAAGAAGCCAACTATTTTTTATTAATAATAAATGGCAATGGCAATCCAGATATTAAAGAAAATGCAGACAAGCATCTATTGAAAGTGATACTACATTGGCAAGCTCACCACAAGCAAGAATACTAGGGTGGGGGTCATAGCACAAGGGAGAACAAACAACAACAAACAGCACAGGGGGAGGTCCATTGTCAAGGATGTAATCAAAGAAATAACATTACGTACACCTTATCTCATAATAAAAGAAAAGGAATTAATTTAAATAAAAACAGAAACAAAGAGAGAAAGAGAAAAGAAAACATCAAGGGAAAAACAAAAGGAAAAAGAAAAGGAAAGGAAAAAGAGAAATCAGCAATATATTTTCTCTAATCAAACATAACAACTTTACCTCCAATAACTCTCACAACCATTTCTCCATATTCTACAATAATAAATCTTTTAATATTTGTCCACAGTTGTTTCTCCATTGTGATAAAATATAAAAATAATATCCCATAGTTCTTTACTTATTATGTATTCATTAATTCACACCCACTTTTGTCCCTTCTATTGCCATTTCATTCTCCATCTCATCAATCAAACCTCTAATTATTTTTATTTACTCATAAAGCAATTGCGGAAGGATGCCAACAGTGAATGGAATGTCAACCAATGTATTTGGCATACAGAATATTCTTGATCTTAGTTACAATTCATTCTCCCTCTTAATATCTTCACAGTCTCCACCTTAGTAATTTCAATATCACATTTCTATCTTCATTACTTCTCAACTTTATCTCTTAACATACCACAGTCTTTTCTCACAGAAGAAATGTGTACTGTAGAATAAAAATTACTTTCATTTGAGAAGTGACACTTTGACCCTGCTGCCTGCACACCGCAAAGCCCAATGAGCCTCAGTTCTCCTTCCTTCCTGCCCACCCAAACCCCAACCCAGTAGAGCGACTCCAGCTTCCCTGGCGAATGGGTCGCTCGCTTGCCAGCCGTGGCTTTCCTTGAGTCCCATGCTGAGTTTCCATAGGCACCAATACTGGAGAGAGGCTTGGAGTTTGGGGAGCAGAG
Source organism: Podarcis erhardii (assembly GCF_964252035.2). Lineage (NCBI taxonomy): Eukaryota > Metazoa > Chordata > Lepidosauria > Squamata > Lacertidae > Podarcis > Podarcis erhardii. The sequence continues at coordinate 79,968,694 of NC_138511.1, read as the reverse complement.
TGTGTGTGTTGGGGGGGGGAGCAAGAGGGAGAGAACAGCACACATGCAATAGCCAGCGGCACTGCTTTAAAAGACGGCCATTGCTTTAAAAGACAGGGAGCCCCTGCGCTGGTGGGTGAGTTATGATTCTTCCCCACCCCTTGCCTTCCAAAGCTAGCAGCCTCTTTGCCTTATTTAAGCAACTTTTCCTGTGGTGTTGGGGAAGGAGAAGGAGGAGATGATAGTGGCCATCAAATACAGTATACTAGAGGTTTCTTTACAGTACACCCATATCAAACTTCAAAGTAGGAGGGTAACTCTAGAGATCAGATGAAAAACTTTGTGGCAAAAAGTGTGGCCCACAGTATACCCCACAACAAAGGTGAAAGTAGGAACCTCATTCTCCACAGTCTTTCCAACATAATGGTGAGCTTGATGGATTTATCTTTGCAAGACGTGTGGAGGTCCATGCCAGCAAAAGGTAATTTTAAGGGAAATTTCCTGGAGGTGAGAAGAAATTTGTTTTTAGAGATGGATTACACCATATAGATTTCCATGCTTTTTCACTTTTGAGGTTCCTATGTCAGTCTCCCATCTCTTCCACGTTGTCCACAAAGCTGTCTAATATACCATTTATCACCGAAACTGCCTGTCATGGCTATGTCTGTTACATAGCAATTCAAAAGCTGTCAAGAGTCTCAAGCCTTCACCATTGCATTCCAGAGACTTTGCAAAAGTACATCTTGCGAGTTTGCTTCCTTTTTCTTAAAGCCGTTAATACCCGGGGAATCTGCGCTCCACAAGACGAAAAAATCGCAAGACGAAGCAACTCACGGAACGAATTAATTTCGTCTTGTGAGGCACCACTGTACAGTTGTAACCAGGACCATTTAATGCCTTTTGTCTTTCCTTCATGTCCTCTTCTGAGATTGCTTTACCACCTACAAACTAATCTCTAATCCTATAGAAACCACTTGTTTCAAGATCTCCAAATGGGTTATACTGTATTTGTTTGCATGTTTAAATAAGGGGTGATCTAGCAGGGGCATCAGTGATGAAGGCCTAGGAGCCAATATTGAGTTCCAATTCCACCACACCATCAATGTTACTTTGCAAAATGGGTTGTCCACCTTTTTGTGTTCCATCTGAGGCAGCTTCAGGAAGGGCAGAGCACGTACTGATGGTCTTGTGTGGGTACTTTCTCTCTGTGGCCATGCAATATCTACTTTGCCTTTAATGAGTGGCATCAATGATTTAATTTGGAAAGCTGCATAGTATAATGCAAGATTGGGTATTCCTAGCCCCTCTTTATTGCTATGTCTAAATAAGATGTTTTGACTGAGTCTGGGTCTTTTTCCTAATGAGACAAAGTAGAGTAATTTGTTTTGCCATTTTTTAAAAAATGTTTATAAAACCTGAAACAGGAATGAGAATTTTGGCAGAACTGACATTTTTATAGCTGCAATATGATCTAGCCAGCTAAGGTTTTTGTGCTTCCATTAAGACAGTTGTTTATTACCATTTTGAGCAAAGACTTATCATTTCTTCATTTTCATTGATTAAGATCAGCTGTAAAGATTATCCTGAGGTATTTAAACCCCCCATGGGCTATTTTTATCTTTGACATTTCTGTCAGCTGCTTTTGACCTGCTCCATATTTAATTTGTAGTCCTGAAATTCAATGGAAACTTTCAAAATGTTATTTCAAAGATTAAAGCACAACAACTGGATCTTGCCCAATTACCAATGTATCATACGCAAAAAAATCTACTTTTTATTAAACATTTCCTATTTTCACTCCCTTCACAGAGGCAAATAGTTGTATAGCTAAGATCTTTATTGCCACTGCAAAAAGCAGTGGTGACCCTGTTGAGGTTTCTTGGAGCATCAGCATATCCATTTACCATGATTATAGCTGAATTCTAATTTAGAAAGTAAGAGATTCAAATAGGTCCCCTCAATTCTGTCAAACACTTTAAAGGCATCAAGTGAAATTAATGCCCCTGGAGTGTTTCCTAGCTGCAGGTCATAGATTATATCAAGAACTCTTATAGAGTCTGCTGTATTTCTTAAGGGTATGAATCCTGTTTGATCTGTGGTGATGTATTGACCTATGAAGACATTTAATCTCTTAACCATCACAGCTGTGAATAGTTTTGCATCCATGTTTATTAAAGCAATCGTTCTATATAAATCAGTTTGGTGGAGTCTTTCATTTATAACCATTTTTATTAATTTTTCAGTTTATACATCTCAAAATAAACATTTTACATGTAACATAATAATAATAATAATAATAATAATAATAATAATAATAATAATAATAATATATTATTTATACCCCGCCCATCTGGCTGGGCCTCCCCAGCCACTCTGGGCGGCTTCCATAGAAAGCAAAAATACAATAAAATATCACACGTTAAAAACTTCAGATGTCTTCTGAATATCAGGTAGTTGTTTATCGCTTCGACATCTGCTGGAAGGGCGTTCCACAGGGCGGGCGCCACTACCAAGAAGGCCCTCTGCCTGGTTCCCTGTAGCTTTACTTCTCGCAATGAGGGAACCGCCAGAAGGCTCTCGGCGCTAGACCTTAGCGTCCGGGGAGAATGATGGGGGTGGAGACGCTCCTTCAGGTATACTGGACCGAGGCCGTTTAGGGCTTTAAATGTCAGCACCAACACTTTGAATTGTGCTCGGAAACATACTGGGGGCCAATGTAGGTCTTTCAAGACCGGTGTTATATGGTCTCGGCAGCCGCCCCCAGTCACCAGTCTAGCTGCCGCATTCTGGATTAGTTGTAGTTTCCGAGTCACCTTCAAAGGTAGCCCCACGTAGAGTGCATTGCAGTAGTCCAAGCGGGAGATAACCAGAGCATGCACCACTCTGGTGAGACAGTCCGCAGGCAGATAGGGTCTCAGCCTACGTACCAGATGGAGCTGGTAAACAGCTGCCCTGGACACAGATTTGACCTGTGCCTCCATGGACAGCTGTGAGTCCAAAATGACTCCCAGGCTGCGCACCTGGTCCTTCAGGGGCACAGTTACCCCATTCAGGACCAGGGAATCCTCCACACCTGCCCGCCTCCTGTCCCCCAAAAGCCGCACTTCTGTCTTGTCAGGATTCAACCTCAATCTGTTAGCTGCCATCCATCCTCCAACCACCTCCAGACACTCACACTGGACCTTCACCGCCTTCACTGGTTCTGATTTAAAAGAGAGGTAGAGCTGGGTATCATCCGCATACTGATGAACACCCAGCCCAAACCTCCTGATGATCTCTCTCAGCGGCTGCATGTAAATGTTGAAAAGCATGGGGGAGAGGACAGAACCCTGAGGCACCCCACAAGTGAGAGCCCAGGGGTCTGAACACTCATCACCCACCACCACTTTCTGAACACGGCCCAGGAGGAAAGAGCGGAACCACTGTATGACAGTGCCCCTAGCTCCCAGCCCCTCAAGACGGTCCAGAAGGATGTTATGGTCGATGGTATCAAACGCTGCTGAGAGATCCAGCAGAACTAGGAAACAGCTCTCACCTTTGTTCCTAGCCCGCCGAAGATCATCAACCAGTGCGACCAAGGCAGTTTCAGTCCCATGATGAGGCCTGAATCCCGACTGGAAGGGATCCAAATGGTCCGCTTCTTCCAGGCGTGCCTGGAGTTGTTCGGCCACCGCTCACTCAATCACCTTGCCCAAGAATGGAAGATTTGAAACTGGGCGATAGTTGGCCATCGTGGCCGCATCTAAAGATGGTTTTTTAAGAAGCAGTTTAATAACCGCCTCTTTCAGCGGGTCTGGGAAGGCTCCCTCACGGAGGGAAGCATTCACCACCCCACGAAGCCCATCGCCCAGTCCTTCTCGGCTAGCTTTTATAAGCCAGGATGGGCAAGGATCCAGGAGACAGGTGGTTGGCTTCACTCGTCCAAGCAGCCTGTCCACATCCTCAGAGGTAACAGATTGGAATTGATCCCACTCAACTTGACTAGACAGAACTCTAGCACTCTCCCGCCCCGGCCCTGCTCCCACGGTGGAGTCTACTTCTTCCCGAATCTGAGCGATTTTATCTGCAAAAAACTTTGCAAAATCATTGCAGGAGAACATGTGGCCCATACTGGGCCCCGATGTTGCAGGTGGTTCCACTAAATTGTGAATCACCTGAAAAAGTCTCCTGCTGCTGTTTTCTGCAGATGCAATAGAGGTGGTGAAGAAATTCTTCTTCGCCGTCGCTATCGCCACTTGGTAGGCTCAACGTTGAGCTCTAACCTGTGTCTGGTCAGATTCGGAATGAGTTATCCGCCACCGGCGCTCTAGCCGTCTCAACGATTGTTTCATTGCCCTCAGATCTGTGGAAAACCATGGGGCTCTCCGGGCTCCATGCAATCGGAGAGGGCGCTTCGGAGCCAAACAGTCAATAGCCCTGGTTAACTCCACATTCCAGCGGGCCACCAGGGAATCGGCTGATAGGCCATCAACATGGGATAAAGCATCCCTTACCACTCTCTGGAAACCATTTGGATCCATTAAGTGGCAGGGGCGGACCATTCGAATTGGTCCCACCTCCCTGCAGAGGGGATGGGTCGCAGAGAAGTCCAGTTGCACCAGGAAGTGATCTGACCATGGCACTTCTTTCCTTTCGCTTTTACTTAGTGTCAGATCACCAACATCCATAGAGGTAAACACCAGGTCCAAGGCATGTCTGCGGCTATGGGTTGGGCCAGACTACTTCAGGGACAGCCCCATGGAGGCCATGCTTTCCACGAAGTCCTGAGCGGCCCCTTGTAAGGTTGTGTCGGCATGGATGTTAAAATCCTCTAGGACGACCAAGCTAGGTGTCTCCAGGAGAACATCCGCCACGACCTGAAGCAGCTCGGGCAGGGAATCCTTGGTGCAGCGGGGAGGTCAGTACACCAAAAGGAATCCTGTACTGCCCCTATTGCCCACCTTCCAGAACATGCACTCAGAAAACTGGGTCTTCCCAATAGGACGCCTGGTGCAAACTAATGACTTCCCAAAAATCACTGCAACCCCCCCTCCCCGCCCACATGACCTGGGTTGTTGTGCGTAAGAGAAACCTGGTGGACAAGCAGTGGCAAGGACAGGCCCATCTGCTTCATCCAACCAAGTCTCTGTTACACATGCCAGGTCAAGTCCTCCATCCATGATCAAGTCATGGATGGCAGTAGTCTTATGAATCATTGGCCTGGCATTGCACAGCAGCACCTTCAGGTCATGTGGGTATCCCTTGCTGATTCTAGTATCCATCCAGTCAGGACCAGACCCGGAGGCAAGGATAGTCCTCAGACAACGACTAAACCTGCCCCCTCTGTAATGACATGGTCTAGTCTTAGCGTAACTCCTCCTCCTACCCATGACCACTGAGATCAGTTGTCCCAGTGCATCCCCCCCCCTCTGTGGAACATGCCCCAGCCATTTTGTGGGCTGGGGCCCACTCCCCGGCAGCCCTGAACCCTCCCCCTAAGAACAAAATAACACCTTAAACAAACAAAACCAATAAAACAATACAAACAAAAAATGTAAAAATTACAAAACATCAAAATAATCATTAAAAAAATTATCCCCAAGCCCAACCAAACATCCATCCCACCCCACCCCCCACATATAATTTTTTTTTTACAAAAAGAAAACATTTTAAAAACACTCTGCCCCTCCGGCAGTAACAACAACTGTCCTAGTGAGGCCTGTCAGGCCCCGCCTCAGGCCAGGTGGTAAGTGGGAGGAAGGAGCAGGGCCCTCAGGCACTCAGGGGAGTCCTCCTGGGCAGCAGGCAGCAGGCAGCAAGCAGTCCTTGTGAGGCTTCAGGCCCCGCCCCAGGCCAGATGGTAAGTGGCAAGAGCAGGGCCCTCAAGCACTCACTCAGGGGAGTCCTCCTGGGCAGCAGGCAGCAAGCAGCAAGCAGTCCTTGTGAGGCTTCAGGCCCCGCCCCAGGCCAGATGGTAAGTGGCAAGAGCAGGGCCCTCAAGCACTCACTCAGGGGAGTCCTGCTTCCCTGCTTTCCCTTTCATGGTTCATTTTACTTATCTATCGTAAAATTACTTTCCCCAAAAAACCCAGAGTCCTTTTTGTTGGGGATAATCCAAACTGAAATTCCCAGGTGCCAGAAAAGCTTATTTATGTATGCAAAAAATGTGCCCTGTGTTTCGTTAGCCCCCAAATGGAAAGTTAGTGAAGTCCCAACTAAAGAGGATTGGCAACTTAAGTTGACAGAATATGCACAACTTGCAGATTTAACATATAGAACAAGAGAGCAAGAAGAACACACATTTAAAGAAGATTGGAAAACATTTATTGACTAAATGGAGAACAAATGTGTATAGCTGAAAACGCTGACAGCATTTATAAAAATTTAACAGAGTAAATAATTGATGGTGGATGTAAAAGTGGAAAATTGATTTGAATGGTTATAGTAAGGGAAGTCATTGGATATTTTAAAGTTTTATAAGGTTTATTTGAAATTGTAAAACAGAAAATGTAATTAAAAACTATTACAAAAAATGTAGGTCTATTGACTCGAAATGTAATTTCATTGTAATGTTTCCAATATTTTTAACTGAATGAATGAGGGTCATTTCAAATTTACCAAACAGAATTATTAAATTAGATAAACTAGGAGAAGAGCCGCTACTCTTTGAAACAACAATGCTGGGGATTTGTTTTTCTTGAAGCATTTTTTTAATGCAACTGCTGCATTTAAACTTGTAAAATACATTAATTTGAAATACTGCAGAACTTCCTTCAGGTCCAATCTGTAAATCGAAACTTTTCTTTTCCTTTCTTTTTTAAAAAATAATATTTATTGAAATTTCCAAGAAAAAAGAGAAAAAATAAAAAAGAACAAAAAAAAAAAAGAAATTACATACAAAGTGCAGAAAAAACAAAGGAAAAATAAGAACAGATTAAAAACAAGTCCCTCTTTCTCTGTCCTATAATTCATTTACTTATTTCCATGACTTCCTCACACCTCCCTCCTTTGTATTCCAATTCAAATAGTTAATTCAGCAAAATTTTCCCTCCTTGTTTTATCTTTGTTCTTTATCTTAAACATATTATATCATTTTATTTCTCATCTAATTATCAAGCCATTTTTTGCATATTCCTTTTTAACCTTTTTGTTAAAAATCACTTCGTTTCATTCCTACTTCATTTTAACATCCATTGATTTTACACTGTTTCTGCAAATAGTCCTTAAATTTCTTCCCATAAAATTTCAAAATTTAAACCATATTTATACTTAACTTCTTCAAACCTTTCTACTAATGCCAATTATTTCCTTTCCAACAAATTTCATTACTATCAAACTAATTCCAAAAATAAAAAGAAGTTCTCCTCAAGTTTTTATCCAACGTCCCTTCTTCCTGGTTTCGGGTTATGTCAGTCCTTTCAGTCTCACATCCAGTCCATCAATCTGGTGTTCTGATATCCGAGGCTCTTAAGTCACTTCCATGCCCCCTCTGCAGATTTTCTTGTTCCTGTTTATTCTTACACCCTTCCCTGTCCCTTGTTGGTTTCTTTCGTAATTTCTTCCCTTTCTCCTTGGGAGGTGGGCTTCCGGGGAACTCCAACTGGTAATAATCTCCATTTTCTTTCATCAGGCTAGCCCATTCCCCAGAGTCCCACTCCCCCAGGTTAATTTTGTAATCCATAAAATAGTTGTTCCAGAAGTAGTTGTCGACCCGTTCCAGAGTCCCGCCAGAGCTCAAAGCTTCCTTAACTCCAAACACTTGACACATCATATTCAAACTTGCAGTACTGCGACTTTTGGTCAAGCAGGAAGTTAGGTTTCTCCATCTGTATCTTTTGAAGTGCAATCACCACCTCTTCCGTCATCATCTGCCCTTGAACTTGTCCTGTCAAGCCAGCTTCCTGAGTTAGTTGTTGTGGAGCTTCTTTATCCTTATTTTCTGTTAGTTCATATTTACTGGCTACAACAGACATAGAGTCTAGTTTTTCGTTCATTAAGTCCATTTTCTCATGCAGCTGCTGTAGCTTAGCATTTATTCTGCCAAGGTCAGACAACAAGGTTTCTTCCCGGCACATTGCTGTTCAAGGTCAGGCGGCTGGTCCCACTGTCTAATTCCCAGAATTGTAGAATTTCACTATAAACTGCAGCAACAAATTGACAAGCTCCCTCGAGGGGACACAATTTCAGTTCACATCCATCTTTAAAATGTATCCAACAAAGGAAAATTTACTTTCGGTTTTCAAATACTTTGTTTCCTTAACATGCAAAATGCAGAAAGCGGCATTAAAGTTAATTTATTTCTCTTCTTTTTACTATCTGTCAAGAGTAAACCACTTTCAATCGATGGGCATCTCCAAAACTTTCTGTCCTGACACCCCGTCCCCAGGTTTGGGACGTCGGAGACTTATGTTCCTTTACTCTCTCCCCGCAGGATTAGGAAATCAGAGATTTTTCCCCCCTTTCCCCCTGCTGTCAAGGGGGATTTTGTTGTTTATGAATGCAGGAAATTTCAGTCTTTAAGTCAATTTTCCAGGCTAATTAGCTTATAAGGTCTTTGCTTCAGTCTATTTACAAAGCGGAAGGCGGACTTCCTATTTAGACCTTCCCGCTTCATGCCTAATTCGTAAATTTTGTAGTTTTCTTAATCAAATCTTCCGTTTTTACTCACGGGTATTTTTTGAGTCCAATTATCATCAGGAAAAAGTCAGCCCTCTCCGGTGATGGCTGCGCGGCTTCCCTCCATGAAAGTAGCAATCGGTTCGATGCACCGCGCTGCTCACCCCACTTCGCTCCGGAGCCCCGTAAAGGGGTTTCCCGGCGAGTAGGGGAGGTGCTCTTGGTGCTCTGCTGAACCCCACGTCCCCAGGCTCCTCCGCCTGGGGTCTCTAGCGGGCCCCCACTTTCGCCGCGGTGGGAAGACCCAACTTTCACAGAGCCCGCTCCTCCAGTCGGAAGAACTCCACCATTCACCGATGGCGCTAACCAGGAAGTCCGAAACTTTTCTGAAACCTGAAAAAGCAATACAGTGGTACATCGGGTTACATGCGCTTCAGGTTACAGACTCCGCTAACCCAGAAATAGTACCTCAGGTTAAGAACTTTCCTTCAGGATGGAAACAGAAATCGTGGCTCTGGCGGTGTGCAAGCAGCAGGAGGCCCCATTAGCTAAAGTGGTGCTTCAGGTTAAATGCAGATTAGACAAATTGAAGGGGAATAAGGATAGCAATTACTGCTTTGATGACTATATTCTACGTTCATAACTGAAAGTAGTATGATTCCAAATGGTAGTTTCAGGATAACACAGGAGTGGAAAGTGCTTTGGTACTTAAGTGTTGCTTATGTGCTTCCCATAGTCAACTAGTTGGCCATTGTGAGAACAAGATCCTGGACTAATTATAGGTGAATCTCTACATATCAGTTTCATTTAGTTTCTCAATTTTCAAATCTTAAGTCCAACTCTCCTGATGCCCGTATCATTATATATATAAGTTTTAGTGCTAATGAGAAATAACTTTTGCTACCCACTCTGCATATGCCATGCATAATTTTATCAATAATATAAATTCTACACCCTTCCAATTCTTCCAGTCAAATATATGTATTGATGAGCTATGGGGTCGAAACATGAGCAAAATCTTTGACTAGCTGATCCAGGAGAAGGAAAACTCTGATCCTGAAGCTCCTCTGAGATGATGAAAAGAATGCTAGTTAGGGGATACGGGTGGCGCTGTAGGTTAAACCACAGAGCCTAGGACTTGCTGATCAGAACGTTGGCGGTTTGAATCCCCACGACGGGCTGATCTCCCGTTGCTCGGTCCCTGCACCTGTCAATCTAGCTGTTCGAAAGCACATCAAAGTGCAAGTACCTTCCTCTGGCGGGAAGGTAAACGGCATTACAGTGCGCTGCTCTGGTTTGCCAGAAGCAGCTTAGTCTAAAAAAAAAAAAGAGAAAGAAAAGAATGCTAGTTGTCTGATTTCGACTCACCTGGGGAAAGGATGACCAGGAGGAGGGATGTGCCCAGGAGTGCCTTCATAGCACTGTAATAAGCAAGAGCCGGGAAGAGCTGGACCACCACAGGCAACTGACACAGAAAAGAGTCCATTCAGATGAATTTAAAGGAGAAGGAAAGGGCCCTGAGGGCAACACTTGGGAAACCTGGTTTCCTGGGATGTGGTAAGTAGTGTTAGGATTTTTATCCACCCAAGTTGCTCAGTAGTAGTTCTCTGGTTGTTTATATCATGTGAGTGCCTGAGAGTGTGAGACAGGAAGTCTCAGTACTGTTGGAGTTTTGCTGGAGTGTTTAGTTTCACTTCTGTGTGTTATGCTGTTCTGTACTGCTGCTGAGAGAGCACAGATGTGCTGATGGATTCTTTGTATATAGACTGTTAATAAAGTAGTTAAAAGACACCTGCTTCTTGGGAGAAAAGCCATGACAAACCTAGACAGCATCTTAAAAAGCAGAGACATCACCTTGCCAACAAGGGTCCACATAGTTAAAGCTATGGTTTTCCCAGTAGTGATGTATGGAAGTGAGAGCTGGACCATAAAGAAGGCTGATCACCGAAGAATTGATGCTTTTGAATTATGGTGCTGGAGGAGACTCTTGAGAGTCCCATGGACTGCAAGAAGATCAAACCTATCAATTCCGTAAGGAAATCAGCCCTGAGTGCTCACTGTAAGGACAGATCCTGAAGCTGAGACTCCAATACTTTGGCTACCTCATGAGAAGACCCATGCACACTCCCCATATGAAATCACAATCTTCTCAGAACTGCTGGAGGGGCTGTGGAACAAGAAACACCTTTTCCCACCTATACTGGGACTGCCCACACTTATTCAAATTCTCTACAATGGTTTGTAAAAAAAATGCAATAAAACCAACAACCCCCACACCAAAATATTTAAAGATCCCATTCCACCTTCAACACAACTTTTAAAAACACAGTTATGGTGTGACTGTTTGAAAGGTTTCCACTCTATTGAATTCTTGGCATTGATTCTGTTGTCTGCTGGAACCCCAGTTGCCCCCATTTAGAAGATTTCACAGAATTTGAGAGTTTGGGTTTCTTCTAAAACTATGTGGTGGTCAACATTGGTTGAAAATCATGAATTATTTGTTGCCAAAGCTTAGAAGACCCTGAAAATTTCTGTGCTGTTGGGTGGGATTTTATCATATATACAGCAAATACAGGTACCCAGGACTCCCTCTACAGTGGTACCTCGGGTTAAGTACTTAATTCGTTCCGGAGGTCCGTACTTAGCCTGAAACTGTACTTAACCTCAAGCACCACTTTAGCTAATGGGGCCTCCTGCTGATGCCCTGCTGCCGGAGCACGATTTCTGTTGTCATCCTGAAGCAAAGTTCTTAACCTGAAGCACTATTTCTGGGTTAGCAGAGTCTGTAACCTGAAGCGTATGTAACCCGAGGTACCACTGTATATGTGAAATTTGGCTTGTTCTTAAGTACTTTTCCAAGTAAATATTACATCTCTCCTGGATATACTGCAATGCCGTTTTGTATTTCTTTTGGTTTTTCATATTGATTTGTTTGATTTTATTATAGTTCAATAAAATAGAAATAAAATTGAGGAGATAAGTATGTGTGCCAGCGTGAGCTCCTTGGAGAAAAATGTGAATATAGAATCATAGAATCATAGAATCATAGAGTTGGAAGAGACCACAAGGGCCATCGAGTCCAACCCCCTGCCAAGCAGGAAACACCATCAGAGTACTCCTGACATATGGTTGTCAAGCCTCTGCTTAAAGACCTCCAAAGAAGGAGACTCCACCACACTCCTTGGCATCAAATTCCACTGTCGAACAGCTCTTACTGTCAGGAAGTTCTTCCTAATGTTTAGGTGGAATCTTCTTTCTTGTAGTTTGGAACCATTGCTCCGTGTCCGCTTCTCTGGAGCTGCAGAAAACAACCTTTCTCCCTCCTCTATGTGACATCCTTTTATATATTTGAACATGGCTATCATATCACCCCTTAACCTCCTCTTCTCCAGGCTAAACATGCCCAGCTCCCTTAGCCGTTCCTCATAAGGCATCGTTTCCAGGCCTTTGACCATTTTGGTTGCCCTCCTCTGGACACGTTCCAGTTTGTCAGTGTCCTTCTTGAACTGTAGTGCCCAGAACTGGACACAGTACTCCAGGTGAGGTCTGACCAGAGCAGAATACAGTGGCACTATTACTTCCCTTGATCTAGATGCTATACTCCTATTGATGCAGCCCAGAATTGCATTGGCTTTTTTAGCTGCCGCATCACACTGTTGGCTCATGTCAAGTTTGTAGTCAACCAAGACTCCTAGATCCTTTTCACATGTACTGCTCTCAAGCCAGGTGTCACCCATCTTGTATTTGCGCCTCTCATATGAAGTTTTAGTGGAGGGATAGGGCCACGGGGGTAGTTTTTCTTGGATAGTTTGTCCACCTTTGGTCCTCACCCAGCACTCAACTCTCCCCTGTGGGTCATAGAAACTGTCAGCATTCGACAGCTGCCACATCCTGGGAACAGCTTGAACTGGCTGGCTAAGGCAAGTGAGGGTAGCTGATGGGTCCCAAACCTTCAGTGAGTTCGGACTTTCCTTACACGTGATAACAGGCTCCATCAGTTTGATTGGGAAAACCCATCATGGGTCCAGCAGGCAAGAAAGTGATTCCTGTACATGTTGTAGAAGAAAGTGAGGGACGGATGGCTCTGGTTAAAACCTGAGAAGGTCGCTGATCCAGGAGAAGGAATACTCTGATCCTTAACCTACTCTGTCTTGTGGGATATATTTATGGGGGGGGGGAGGCTAAGAAATAACCCCGACACAAATCCAGAGTGGAGTCCATTAGGCAGTTGGATGGCATATGGAAGTCCTTATGGCAACTCCTGCAGCCAAGCTGGTGCCAAATGTATTGCTCTGCTTTCTTTTGGACCATTTCAGTGAGTCTAAGAGAGGAGTCTTGTCATTCAGGCAGCCCAGGACATCCATACTCACTCCCATGTTTGCACCCGGGGGAAGTAATTTTGGTGCTGCTAATGAAGCAGTCCAGGTGCACTCAATTGTCTCTTGAGACAGACAGATGCCAATCATCATCATCATCATCAGTGCTCTCTCTTTTTAAGAAAAATAGGTGCCAGTAGTCACCATAAAGTTGCTGCAGTAAGTGCCACACTTTTAATGTTTGGGGGGAGGTGCTGATACTGTGTACCCTTGAGTAACCACCACCCCCCAAACCGGAAGAAGAAGAAGAAGAAGGAGGAGGAGGAGGAGGAGGAGGAGGAGGAGGAGGAGGAGGAGGAGGAGGAGGAGGAATTTTTTGTCACTCTTAATCTACAGATCATCTCTGGACACTTGGGAGTACATACCATGCAAATATCTCACATAGTCTCCATATGCCCAATTGTTTCAGTTGTATATCAATATTAACTCAGTTGTGGATTCAAAATTACATAGAAGATTAAATTACTCAAAGTATTGTTTCATCTTCACAGTATAAGGGAGGGTGAGGGCACTGGAAGAAACAGGCAGAGACTCAAAGTGGCATCCAACACTTTACAACAACAAAAACACACATATCAGTGTTTGGTACCATCACATCAAATTGTGTGATGATAACTTTAGAAGTGTCTAAATCTGTACAGTTTGGAAATATTCAGTCTGCTGTATTGACTATAGTGGCACCTGATGGTTTCCTAATGTACACCACAACACAATCCTCACTCCAGAAACCATCATGCCAAATTTTGTGATGAGCAATCAGTGCAGTTTGGAAAAGCTTGGCATGACATTTTTATTCAAAATGGCATCTGATGGTAACCAAACATGAAGTACCATAAATCTGGCTTCTTCACCTTGAAAACTGTCATGCCAAATGGACATTAATGTCTCAGGAAGAGTTTAAACGCATAGGGAACAGATGGCTGGAGAGATGGGCGGTACTTTAATCAGTCCTGAACTACTTTCCGAAGAAGCAGGTGTTAGTAAAATGATGGCAGAATTGCTTTGACAACATTTACGAATAGTTACTAGAATAGTAGTGGCTTTTTGACGCTGAAATAATTCTCCTTGGGAGCTCTGGCCTTTTGCAAACATGTTGTGTGCTTCTACCTCTCTTTCCTATCAGGATAAGAAAACCTGCCTTTGTTTGGAGATGTTTTGTTTGGAGAGATTCCCAGTGAGTGCAGATGTCACCAAAGTTTAGTTAGAGAGACGTGGAACATATGAATGCTGTTGGCACTGAATATGGGATTTCAAGCACGTGCAAATAACAAGCTTGGTTCAACTGGAACAAGGAGAAATAATATTCCAGAAGGCAATTATAAAAGCTCACTCTAATGACTCTGGCTCCATTGTCCAATATTCAGTGCGTACTGCTGTGTCCCTGGCACAGTTCAAGATCCCTGAGCTATGTCCAGCTTTGCTACCTAGGTAGTCACCTGTTAATCTGCAATGGTAGTCACTTTGATCTGGGGCCTGGAAGATCAGAAAAAGTATATCCATCTTTGAACCAAGTTAGACCCACACCGAGTTAGAGGAAACATAGGGGCACTGCGTCAGCATCAATATGTTGCTCTATCTATCAATGTCTTAGCAACTTCCCGTAGTTCCTTGGACATCAAGTTAATACATAGGTGGTGTATTAGCAGAGCAATTATACAAATTACTTTTGGATAGTGCCAATGTTTAGGAAAGGTTTTAGTTAGAGGCAGACATGCTGCATTTGACCCAGCCTCGCAAGGAGCCTGGCTGAAACTGCCCCCACTCTCACTGAGGAAGTGGAGGTGGCTTCATCCCAGCACCTCACTGAGTCAAGAATAACACAGCATTTTTTGCGCTGCTGAGCTGCAGGGTGCAAAGGCTCCCACCCCCAGCTGAGCAAGCCGCAATGTCCCTATGGCTTGCACGCCAGCTGGAAGGACAAAGGAGCTCCTGCCCCCCCCCCCAGATGAGCTGAAATATACTTGGAGTCCTGTAGTGATTTCATGCTCTTTACTGCAGCTTATAAAACAGTGATTGAATTGCCCCCCAAACCTCAGGCTGTTATATATATTATTTACACAATGAGTCCTGTCTGATTGGCTGATTCTGCTTCACTCCTGGAGCCTGATTGGTCTTTTCTTGTGAGCCAGTCAGTTGTTGCATTGTAGGATCCTACTTGCCTGTTGTTCTAGGACCCAAGCTTAGTACATAAACCCCATTGCTCCCAGAAGGTTAGCATTCCTAGTCGTTGAAGTATGCTGGTCACCTACGTATGTGTTGTGGTCTCAGGTGTCTCTCGGTAGGGGTTCCTGGTTCTGGCTCTTGCTTTGGGGCTGCCGGCTGTGATGGAGCCGTTGGGTCCGGTGCTGCTGGTCCACTCAGTCATGGAACTGGTTCTTGTGGCTGCTCAGCCTCAGGGGTCACTTCTGGACTTCCTAGTTCTGCATCCCTTACCCGCTTCTCCTGCTCTATGGGCCTCACTCTTCTGCTATCCCCTTGGGATTCCTCTGTCCAGCCCTCCTCACTGTTCCCCCCCCCCCAGGGAATCACCACCGTAGTTGAGCACAGTGGCGGTCAAATGCAGCGAGGCGCTACTCCCAGTCCCCTTGGTGGACTAGTGTATACTGGTAGCTGGTGAGGAAAATCGACCACCTGAGGACAAGGGGTGACAGTACCTGAGGGGTCTGTTTCTTGGGGGCAAACAGGCCAAGCAGTGGCTTGTGGTCTGTCACAATGGTAAAGGGGCGCCATATTGGTGTTTTGCAACTTTCTGACCTGTTGCAGGACCTTAGCCAGACCTTAGCAGAGTATATGCAGAGTTCACGAAAGCAATCGGTTGCAGGCAGGACGGACGAAACAGGAACCAGGCACTTGTTATTTATAGGTATTTAATATATACATTGGACTTCAAGTTACTATTCACAGGAACAGAACAGAACATGGATCTTTAACTAGCTCTCTCACCACACGACTCTTACATTAACACTCAACTCTCAACGCTCTACACTCCACTAACACATTCCAGTCAGAAGGCCATAAATCATTATTCCCGTGAGAGAGGTTGACCAATCCTGGAGCTGTCTCCAGGCCTCTATACCTCCAGGCAGATTTTATTCCTTTACATTGCCTTGGCTGTTGGCCAACTCCTAACTGACTCTGTGTGAAGCTGCACGTATTCAAAATCCCAACATGCCCATACAAGAAATCGTGAAATTTCTTTACTCCCTTCATGATTGTCAGGCCCTCTTTGTCTATATGTGAATAATTCCTCTGGAGTGGAGACGGTCTGGAAAAAGTAAGCTACTGACACCTCTCTTTCATCCAGAAATTGCAACCTCTCATCAAAGTGCTCCAAGACTCAGTTCGAGACAAGCAGATCTTTGACTGCTTGTAACACAGCCCCCTGGCACTGCCCCCAGAAACAAGGGCCCGCTTGTCAAGCAGTCTGTGTAGCAGCTCCGCTACCACTGCCTTGTGGGGTAAGAAGGCTTGGTAAAAGTTGAATTGTCCCAAGAAGGCCTGGAGTTCCACCTTACACTCAGTTGCCAGGGTGTCGCAAATAGCCTGCACCTTGTCCCCAGTTGGGTGGACTCTGTGTCCACCGTAAATCCTAGATAATCCACCTGTTGCACTCCTAGCATACACTTGCCCCGCTTCACCTTGAGGCCGGCAGTCTGGAAACGGTGCAGGACGGTGCAGAGTCAGTCCCCGAACTCCCCCAGCATGGCCCCGGTGACCAACACATCATAGAAGAAGGGGGTGATGCCGGGAATTCCTTTGAGGAGAGAGTCCATTCAATTTTGGAATATGGCTGGCACCATGCTGACACAAAATTGCAGACGTTTGACACGGAACACTCCCCTGTGAATTACAATCATCTGTGCCTCAGCGGTGCCCTAGTCCACTGGCAACTGCTGATAGGCCTGGGCCAGGTCCAGCTTGCCAAAAATCTTAGACCCCGCCAGGGTGGCGAGGACATGGATGACCACTGGCACCGGGTATGTATGAGCTGTAAGGGCCTTGTTTATGGTACATTTGTAGTCTGCGCAGATGTGGACTGAGCCATTGAGCTTGACAGGTGTGACGATTGGCATTTACCAGGGGGCATTAGGCACCGGGTCAAGCACTCCTTGCTCCACGAACTGGTCTAATTCCTCATTGATGTAGAGTTTAAGGGTGAACAGGACCTGGCAGGCCTTGAACCTGATGGGTCATATGGCAGGGTCTAGTTGTAAGCCAATGGGGGACCAATATATCATCCCAGTACTCTGCCAAAAACCTCTGGAAACTCTTTGCAGATGGCGTCCACATCCACATGGGAGCTGCTGCGGTTCACCCCAGTGATGGCTAGCCCCAGTGGCCCAAAAAAAGCCAACCCCAGTAAGCTAACGTAGGGCTCCTTGACCACGATCAAGTCCAATCGCCGCTTCTGCCCTCAATATTGTACATTGAACGTTCCCACCCCCATCGTGGGGACCTTTGCGTTTTTGGAAGTACTGGAGGGTGAATGGGTCAGGCCTAAGCACTGGGAAACAATTTCCTTCATGTCCGTGCCAAGATTATAGACAGAGTTGAGTCTGTATCAAGCTCCATGCGGCACGGGGCTCCCTCTATCTGTACCTCGATGTAAAATTTTTCTGCGTTAGAAAGAGGCAACTGGTATACCTGACAGTCGGTGATCTCCGTTGGGTTGCCTTGGTGTATCAAACCACAGGGCCTAAGACTCTTGGTCAGCCATCTGGTTTGAAACGTCGGGCAGGAGGGGGGCATGTCACACCCGGGCGATGTGTCCCACTTTTCTGCATTGTCAGCATTCTGAGTAGCAGAAATGGCAAGTCCTCTGCTCGTGGCTCTCCCTGCAGCTTGCACAGTTCCCCTCTTCTGGACGAGGCTGTCTTGGTGGGCACGCAGCTTGTGAGTGCTGCTGCACTTGGTCACATCCTCCTGGTTGGATTCTGAGTCGTCAGTGAGGTCCTCTTGGTGGACCCTCAGTTGGGATGACATGTTTGACTTGAATCCTTGCGCTGACCTCTCAGTAGCTTCAGTTGTAAGAGCCTCCTCTAGGGTGACCTGGAACTTTAGGTCCTTCTTGGCATAGAGGCGCTGCTGCAGCTTCTCGTCCATCAGGCCACCCATGAAGCCGTCTTGGCTCAGGTTCTCCAGCTCTTTGAAGTTGCCGATCTGGGCAGCCTGGCGGAGGGAGGTCACACACTCAGTTGTGGTTTCTCCGGGGGCCTGCCGCTTTGCATAGAAGGCGTTGTGACATGCTACCACCGAGGGCTGTGGCGAGAAGTGCCCCTTCAGCCATTCCATAATCGTGTCGTAGGGAACGGTTGCAATATTTGTGGAAGTGAGGAGGGCTCGGGCGATCTCAAATGTTTCTTCTCCACAGATGCTGAAGAAGGTCGCCCTCTTCTTGGCTGCATCGCTGATGTCCTTTGCCTCCAGGAGGAACTGGAAGCGGGTGGTGTATTCTTCCCAGTCTCCTGAGTATGGGCTGAACGGCATGAAGCTGTTGTCTGTCGCCATTCTGGGTCCTTGAGTCCTGGAGCTGTAGCCTGGATGTGTGGTGTGATGCTGTGTGCCGTGCGTGGCAAACTGCTCAGCAGGATCTCATCCTTGTCACCAGTGAAATATACTTGGAGTCTTGCAGTGATTTCATGCTCTTTATTGCAGCTTGTAAAACAGTGATTGAATTGCCCCCCAAACCTCAGGCTTTTATATACATTATTTACACAATGAGTCCCATCTGATTGGCTGATTCTGCTTCCCTCCTGGAGCCCAATTGATCTTTTCCTGCAAGCCAATCAGTTGTTGCATTCTAGGATCCTACTTGCCTATTGTTCTAGGATCCAAGCTTAGTACATAACATGAGCATTATACTGCTCCTGCCCCCCAGGTAAGCAAGCCCTGACACCTCTCTGGCTCACGAATGAGGCACTGGGTTTTACATAGCTGGGAGGCAGGAACAGTTTAACAGAGCCCCCACCCTGCCTCAGGCTCACATGAGCCAAAGACAGGGTGGAGGCTTTTCAAAACTGTATGAAATTTATGAATTAAATAACAAATAAATAAAACCGCATTGATGGGTATCTGGGATGGACCAAGGGAAAGTGGAACAGATAAGGAGCTTCTTTGGTTTTTTATAAGTGTGCTTCAGAAAAATATAACTGCAAATTTTGTGGGAGTGATTAAATAGGTTTGGTTTAACTATTCTAGTATCTGGGCAGCTGACACTGTTTTTTTCTTCTCTTTTCTTTTGTAAAATATGCTTATTTTTTTCTACATATGTGTAACACAGAGGAATAGTGAATTATCATTTGTTATGGCATGATAGGATGTGCTATTCTCAAGATCTCTATGAGGTAATTTATTTAGGTTTGTATTTCTTACTTGGGTAGTAGCAGTGTGTGCCTGTTGCCGTGAAAGCATCCAATCACCTTGGGGCATCTTAAGCACGAGAAGCTGAAAAGAGAAACCCAATCTCAAAATGCTGAAAAATGTTGACCCCAGACAGTTCAGCCTAAAGTTCAGCCGAAAAAAACTTCTATATGCACAAATTAAGCTGTTATAAAGTGCATTTAGCCTCAGAGGTATGGGCACAATTAAGCTTCTGCACTGTGCACATTGTAGTTATTAAATACATATATTCAGTGTTGTAACCAGATCATTTGTCTTTCAGAAACACAAAGTAATTTTGACAGATAGTACACGTCTTTCATATTCAACTTGGCATCAGGGCCACTTGAGCTTTGGGGCAATATGTAGGAACAACTGCATCAGTAGAGCATAGGAAGGGATCCAAATGAAGGCTTGAATTTCTCAGAAACCTCACATATAACATGGGAATTCAAAGATCGTTCAGACAATTGGATGGACATTCCATGTAGATTATCTGGACCCCTCTTCTACTCACTCCCAGCATTCATTTCGTAGAAATGAATGTGACTAAACACATTCACAGTCGTCCTGAAGATCAGTACATAACTCAAACCATCTTCTTATACCAGCACTTGACTTCTCTGGGACTTAACTTGTATCCCCACATTTGGGCTACCCTGCATGCACAATGTTTTCCTTACTATCAGAACGGCCATTCAGTGTGTCAATGCATGTCTAAGTTGTGCACAGTCGTTTCCAGACTTGTGGCTGGCACTTCTGAATGATTTTCCCAGGGCCTCTTATTACTTGTGTATTTGCCTTGGGTTGTTATATTTTAAGAAATATAACCTTACCACATAATTAATGGATACATCATATAAGACGGTGGAAGACAAGTTTTTCAAATAATTAAAATGATAATCAGAGAAAAACCAGTTGACATAACAGGGTTATCATATTGTTGAAACACTGTCATAGAGAAGTCTATTGACCCAACAGGCTGGAGGAATATTTAAACTACATTATCTATGAAGATGGTCTCAGTCCAAATTCAAGAATCTGCACTCAAAAGCATTTCTGACAAAAAATAATAGCTTCTGCATGCTGCTTTGCATGCAGAAGACACCAGGTAGGAATCCCCAAACCTCTGTACAGTATAGGGCTGGGAATGTCCCATTTCAGAAACATTCCAGTTCCAAAATTATACTGCAACCACTGAAGGTATCCAGCCCCTCACATCTAACCACCTAGCATAGTTAATGGAACAGAGAGACTGTAAGCCTACAAAAAAAGTTTAGTTGGCTAGCGAGATTCATATGGGGGCAAGTAGCCTCTGACATCAACTGGACGTCACCCCCTCAATATTTTCACAGGCTGAAAAGCTTCTCTGCCACTGCAGTAGATTGGTAGAAAGATGTCCTGCAACTACAAAAGGGCTTCCAATCTTCAAGTAACATTGAACTCTCTGTATGCTCTCTTTCATGAACAAACATAGTCTAGGCTAAAACTGAGCTCTTTAACCTTTAACAGTTGTGCAAAGCTGGGCATTTCCAGAGGTGTACCTTTCATGACAACCCACCCTATTCCCCTGGGACAGCCAGGAATCTGTATATGTTTGCAAGAAGCATGCTGTCATGTCTATAAATACACCAATGAGACCAGCAACAAAACATTGGCAGTGCTGCTCTTCCTCAGGAAGGCTGTTCTCTCCCCGCCCCCGCCCCCCGGCTCCACTTTACATTTTTCTAGTTCAACTGACAAACAACATTCTGGGGCTACTGACATGCTCAGTCCTCACTGGGCTCTTTGGAGTTTGGGTGTTATTCTTGTCTTTGCTGTTTCTTATCCTTTGTTTTGTTTGCTTAAGATGTTTTGTACAGTGGTACCTCGGGTTACATACACTTCAGGTTACATACGCTTCATTTTACAGACTCCACTAACCCACAAATAGTACCTCAGGTTAAGAACTTTGCTTCAGCATGAGAACAGAAATTGTGCTCTGGCGGTGGGGCAGCAGCAGAAGGCCCCATTAGCTAAAGTGGTGATTCAGGTTAAGACCAGTTTCAGCTTAAGAACGGACATCCGGAACAAATTAAATACTGAACTTGAGTTACCACTGTACTTCTGCACAGCAGCTAATGGGACATGGAACAGTGTGGTGCAAATCATCTGCTTTTATGTCATGTGCAATTGCACCACAACCCAGGACATTTCTTCAATCAGTTTTGAAATTACACGGTTCTCTTTAGACAGGGGGATGGGGTAGTTGCACGTCTACAGCCATTTGAGAGTGGCAGCAAAGTATTGCAATCACAAGCCTTGTTATTTCATTTTCGTAATTTCATTTATTTATTTATTTATTTATAATATTTATTAAAATAATTTTTGATTACAATACAAATAAATAAACACAATAGTACATATCATTGTTATTCTAAAGCAGCAATGCTGCAGCAAGCAAAGGCTCTAACAGCTCAGACAGCTGCTAGTGGCTGGAAAGCCAAACAGGATGTGTGTGACTGCTGCCATGGAAACAAAGGGGCAGTCCATCCTTATTGAGCACAGGATATGAGCTCAGTGTGTGTCATTTGACCTGTACAGGATGTACATAGGTGGAGTTTTGAGTTACTCTCTGTTTTGTTGAAGAGAGTAGACATCTTGACTGTATGACTGCTAAAGACAGAAATAAAGCATGTAGTTACATTTCTGTCTGAGTCTCATTCCCCTCCCTGGGGATATGCAAGGAGGAGGAGGAGGAGGAGAAGCAGTTGGTGTGTTTTTCTCACAGCCTGAGGAAAACCGGAACGGACCTCGTGTTGTTTTTCCTGCCGGGAGTCGCCGGAGGGAGGTCAAAGGAATTCAGCCGGTGCCTGAACAGATAGGCACACACCTCTGACCGAGCCTGAATTCCAACAGTGGTAGCAGAGGATGGTTTCTTCGATCCATGGGAGTCTGCATCAAGGAATAGCAGAGCTGCTATTTCATTGCTCCATGGAAGCCTGAAGTGAGAGGCTATTTCTCTGCAGCCAGAAGCTCACCAGAGGAAGCTGAAAACCAAGCTACGGAGCCCAGGTATGAGATTTTCGGGCTTAGAAGTGTGAATGCAGATTGATTCATTCTCTGCTTCGAGGGAGCCGTGTTTGGGAAAAACAGCTCCGAGAGAGAAGGACTCTGCATTCCAAACATTCCTGTGGTTTTCCTGTCCAAGGAAAAGGAATGCAGTTACTTAGCAACACAGGCCAGTTTCCAAGATAAGGGCTGTAAGTCACACAATGCCTCGGAGAGGCAAAAACAAGTTAGTTTTGACTAGGCCCTTAGAAAAAAACTCTTGAAAACGACTTTGCAAGCAGCCAGTGTTATAGCTGCCAGGTGCACAGAGTGTAAACAAGCCAGCTATTGGATTTTAGAGGCTTGTGTTTGAGAGTCAATGCAAGGACTCAAAATGGATGCTAAGAAGGGGGGAACCCTGCCTTCTCCGCCCCTTTTGGCCAGTGACAATTATGCATCTTGGTCTATTAAGATGAAGGCCCTGCTGCAGAATCAGAGACTGTTTGGGGTGATTGAGAACCCCATCCCTCCAGCACCAACGCATGCTTGGGAGTCACAGGATGTGAAGGCCAGAACTGCTATAATTCTGTGCGTGTCAGATTCACAGCTTATTCATATACAGGATTTACAGCACGCGAGAGATGTTTGGGACACGCTGAGAAGGACACATCAGAGAGATGCAGGTTCTTCAGCGTTGTTGTATTTTGAAAAGCTGACCAACCTGAGGCTTGCGCCTGATGGAGATGTTCAAGCGCACCTGACGGAAATGAAATTTCTGCGTCAACAGATGGTGGAACGCAATTTCCGTCTGCAGGAGGAAGTGTTTTGCTTCATGGTGATCAACAGCCTGAATCGGACTTACAAAACAGTTGCCAGTCAGCTGGGGTCTCTCCCAGCAGCTGATTTAATGTCAGAGAGGGTCTTTGCCGTGGTTCTTTGTGAACATGACAGACTTGCTGCCCTGGAAGTCAAGGACAGGGGGAGACAAGAACGGAGTTCTGACACCCCCACTGCTACAGCTACTGGAGAAAATGCCGTAGCTATGAACGTTGTCCGATGCTACAATTGTGGACAGACTGGGCATCTTCAGCGGTACTGCAGGAAGCCACGTCAGAACAAGGGAGCCAAGGGCAGCTCCACGAAGTCTGAGGCGTCAGGCAGAAGTCATGCCAAGTCACAGACGAAGCCTGCAAAGGCTTTGATGTCGAAAGGAACCAAGCCAGATGTGGAGAACGTTTTTATCATAGACACGGGAGCGACATTTCACATGACCCATCGTAGGGATTTGTTTTCGTCGTTTAAGAAGCAAAGCTTCGTTGTACAACAAGCCAACGGTCAAGAGCTGGAAGCCACCGGAATTGGGACTGTGTATCTTAAGAGTCAGAACTTGACTATAAACAATGTTTATTTGGTTCCAGAGTTGAAGTACAATCTGCTCAGCGTTTCGCAGATTGCCAAGAAGGGACTAAAACTGTCCTATGATGATCAACACTGCGAGATCTACAAAGATGGAGAGTTGTATCTTTCTGCCGAAGAGAAAGATGGACTATATTTGTTGACTTTTGATCAAAGTGATTACATGGAATGTAATTCTTGTGATTCTAACATGTTTTCTTTTGCAGGTGTATCCAAGAAGAACGCCAACCGGGTCACCTCGAGGGTCGACAAGGCATTTCAGCGGGTGTATGCTGATGTGATTGGTCCTTTAGCACCATCTAGAGGCAATGCAAAGTATTACCTAATATGTGTTGATTCTTTCACAGGTTTTGTCTGGATTTATCTTTTGGAGAGACCGAAAGAAGCCTTAGAAAGGTTTAAAGAGTTTTGTGAAAAGGTTAAAAATATGCATGATGCTGACATAGATTGTCTTTGCACAGATGAGAAGCCAATTTTTCTTTTACAGGATTTCCAGAGGTTCCTGAAGAAGAAAGGGATAAGACACAAAATTGCAGCTTCCGAAGAAGCTTGGAACAGATGTGTCTGTGTTAGGGTGAACAAAGAATTGCAAAAGGGAATGGAAGCGCAATTGCTTAGTTCACATCTGCCACATGAGTACTGGGCTGAATCGCTAACGTCATATTGTTATACGTGGTTGAGAAAGTTTTCAAAAGAGTTGGGAAGTTCTCCTTTTGAGAAACTGTTCCACAGAAAACCTTCTGTTGCCCATTTCAAGGTTTTTGGGTCTCATGTGAGGACAGAAGCTCCGGGTGGAGTAAAGAATGCCAGAGGCATTTTTGTGGGTTATGAAAAGGGTCTCTACAGAGTAATTTTGTCTGAATCTGGTGAGGTGATTCTCACAAAATTTCTAGAGAGTGCTCCTGAACAGGAGAGAGTGATTGTTCACACATTTCCCACAGGTAATGATGATCCTGATGATGATGATGATGTTGATTTTGTTGAGTTCAGTGGTACTGATGACAGCGATAGCTCAGACAGCTCAGTTGTCACAGTCATTGAGAGGAAATCTCACGTAATGACTAGACCCTCAGAAGAGGAGGAAGACGAACCACTGTTTACAATTGGTACTGGTTCTCCTAAGAGTCCAAAGGTTGAACCAGAAAGCAAAGAAGAGCAGCACTTCTTACGTAGGTCTGAGAGAGCAACGAAGGGTGTACCACCCAAGAGGTGTTCAAAGGAGTTTGCTAACCTAGCTGTTGCTATTGTAAACGATCAAGGTCAAATTGAAGCTGTGTCTGAGTCAGAGACAAAGGCACAACAGGGAGTTGTTAACCAAGGTAATGCAGATGCACTCATTCCTTGGAAGTCACACAACCAGAGAGGTACATTGGTAAAACCAGTGGCGGGTAGTTCCAAGGGTGGAACTGAAACAACAGGGGAGTGTTATAAGTATAACAACTGTTTGTTTTCTTCTCTGGATGACGCTTTGCTCGCAGCACGCATTGATACTTTAGGGGGAGTATGTTATTCTAAAGCAGCAATGCTGCAGCAAGCAAAGGCTCTAACAGCTCAGACAGCTGCTAGTGGCTGGAAAGCCAAACAGGATGTGTGTGACTGCTGCCATGGAAACAAAGGGGCAGTCCATCCTTATTGAGCACAGGATATGAGCTCAGTGTGTGTCATTTGACCTGTACAGGATGTACATAGGTGGAGTTTTGAGTTACTCTCTGTTTTGTTGAAGAGAGTAGACATCTTGACTGTATGACTGCTAAAGACAGAAATAAAGCATGTAGTTACATTTCTGTCTGAGTCTCATTCCCCTCCCTGGGGATATGCAGGGAGGAGGAGGAGGAGGAGAAGCAGTTGGTGTGTTTTTCTCACAGCCTGAGGAAAACCGGAACGGACCTCGTGTTGTTTTTCCTGCCGGGAGTCGCCGGAGGGAGGTCGAAGGAATTCAGCCGGTGCCTGAACAGATAAGCACACACCTCTGACCGAGCCTGAATTCCAACAATCATAACATATTTTCTTATCTTCTTTGGACTTCCTCACATCTCCCGCTCCAGCGTTCCAAATTATAAAACTTAAACCAGCAATTTATCACCTTGTTTCCATCCTTATTATCTAATTTTCCAATGTTGCATCTCAAATTTTAGATACGTTTATTTCATACCTTAAAGACTTAAGCTTAGCCTAATGATTATCCAAAATTTGTCTTTTCTTAAATTTAACTTATCTTCATAATTCACTTCATCTATTTTAATGGTGCCAAGTTATTTATAATCTAGCATCTTTCTTAACCTTCATACAATTTACAATATTTTTGCAAATAAATCTTAAATTTCTTCCAGTCTTCTTCTACGGTCTCCTCTCCCAGGTCTCGGATTCTGCCGGTCATCTCGGCCAGTTCCATATAGTCTATCAGTTGCATCTGCCATTCTTCCAGTGTGGGTAAATCTTGGGTTTTCCAGTGCTTGGCGACGAGTATCCTTGCTGCCGTTGTTGCATACATAAAAAATGTTCGGTCCTTCTTTAACACCCTCTGGCCGACAATACCCAGAAGGAAGGCCTCTGGTTTCTTAGGGAAGGTATATTTAAATACCTTTTTCAGCTCATTATATATCATTTCCCAGAAAGCCTTCACTCTAGGGCATGTCCACCAGAAGCATGCCCTTCGCTTACTTTACATTTCCAGCATTTATTATCGGACAAATGGTATATTTTTGCAAGTTTGACTGGGGTCATGTACCATCTATATATCATTTTCATAACATTTTCTTTCAAAACATTACATGCAGTGAAGTTCAGCCCAGTGGTCCACAACCTTTCCCAGTCCTCAAACATGATATTATACCCAATGTCCTGTGCCCACTTTATCATAGCCGATTTTACCGTTTCATCTTGTGTATTCCATTTTAACAGCAAGTTATACATTCTTGAAAGTACCTTAGTCTTAGGCTCTAACAATTCCGTTTCCAGCTTCGATTTTTCCACCTGGAATCCTAACTTTTTGTCAAGTTTGAAAACTTCCTTAATCTGAGCGTAATGTAACCAATCTCGCACTTTATCTTTCATTTTATCCATACTCTGCAATTTCCAA
Source organism: Podarcis erhardii (assembly GCF_964252035.2). Taxonomy (NCBI): domain Eukaryota; kingdom Metazoa; phylum Chordata; class Lepidosauria; order Squamata; family Lacertidae; genus Podarcis; species Podarcis erhardii. Next base: position 79,941,841 of record NC_138511.1, on the reverse strand, counting down.
TTGTCTCCATCTTTTTCTAGTATTTCCCAATACTTTGGCCAATTGGCCTCCATATTGAGTCTTTTTCGGGCCTTCGCTTCCAATGGTGAAAGCCACCTTGGAGTTTTATTTTCCAATAAGTCTTTGTATTTTGTCCAGACATTAACCACTGCTTTTCTGACAATATGGTTCTTGAAAACCTTGTTAATCTTAACCTTGTCATACCATAGATATGCATGCCAACCAAAAGCATTGTTAAAACCTTCCAAATCCAGTACATCAGTGTCTTCGAGAAGTAGCCAGTCTTTTAACCAGCAGAAAGCTGCTGATTCATAATACAACCTTAAGTCTGGCAGGGCAAAGCCCCCTCTTTCTTTCGCATCAGTTAATATCTTAAACTTAATTCTGGGCTTTTTGCCCTGCCAGACAAATTTGGAAATATCTCTCTGCCACTTCCAAAAGCACTCTGTTTTGTCCACAATCTGTAATTTTTGAAAGAAGAACAGCATTTTTGGCAAGACATTCATCTTAATAGCGGCAATTCGGCCTAACAAGGAAAGTTTCAATCTTGTCCAGCTTTCTAAGTCTCTCTTAATTTCTGACCAACATTTCTCATAGTTGTCCTTAAAAAGACTCAAATTTTTTGCTGTTATATTTACCCCTAGGTTTTTTAATTTTTTTGACCACATTGAACTCTGTCTCCCTGTATAACTGTCAAATTTTTTTCTAATACCTTAGTTTTTTGCTTATTTAATTTAAATCCCGCCACCGGACCGAACTCTTGAATCAATTGTAGTACTCTTTTCGTACTAGATTCTGGCTCCTGTAAAGTCAAAACTAGGTCATCTGCAAAAGCTTTACGTTTGTACTGTTTCGCTCCGACCTGAATTCCTTTGACCAACCGGTCCCCCCTAATCATATTCAAGAGCACCTCCAGGACTGAAATGAATAACAGTGGGGAAATAGGGCAACCTTGTCGAGTTCCTTTTTCAATTTTGAACTCTTCTGTAACCACATTGTTAACTATCAATTTAGCTTTTTGTTCTGAATAGATTGCATCTATCCCATTTTCAAACCCCCGTCCCGCTCCCATCCCTTCCAAGTTTTTCTTCATGAATTTCCAGGAAATATTATCAAAGGCCTTCTCCGCATCTATAAAGATTAATACAGCTTTTGTATTGATATTTGTTTGCAGAAGTTCCAAAATATCAATAATATTCCTTGTGTTAGCAAACAAATGTCTGCCTGGGAGAAAGCCCGCCTGGTCCTTATGAATTACTTCATTTAAAACTTTTTAAAATCTGCTTGCTAAAATGTCTGCAAATATTTTGTAATCCACATTTAAAAGGGAGATGGGACGGTAGTTCTTAAGTTGTGTCTTTTCAGTTTCCAATTTAGGTATCAATGTGATGAAAGCTTCTTTCCACGATTCCGGTTCCTTCTTCCCCTCCAAAATTTCGTTGCCCACCTCCATCAGTGGTTGTATCAAATAGTCTTTCAATGTCTTATAATACTTGGAGGTGAGCCCATCCGGCCCTGGAGATTTGCCCAGTTGCATGTTCTGAATGGCTTGTTCAATCTCTTGTCGTGTTATTTTACAATTCAGGATTGATCTGTTTTCTTGTGACAGTTTTGGTAGTCCATTTTTTATCAAAAATTGTTTTATCTCGTTCTCATCTTCCGGCCCTTGAGTATATAATTTTTTGAAATATCTCTGAAAGCACTTTCTAATCTCCTCAGGGTTCTGAATGTTCCTTCCTTCGATCTCTAAATTTGTAACGGTATTTAATTTTTGTCTCTTCTTCAACTGCCATGCTAGCAGTTTCCCACATTTATTAGCCGATTCAAATGTCCTTTGTTTCATTAATTTGATTTTCCATTCTATTTCCTGGTTTATCAATTTGGAATATTGTGCTTGGTAGAGTTTAATTTCTCTCAGAATCGGCTGTGACTTCGGATTTAATCTTAACTTCTTCTCACATTCTTTATTTTTCCCAAAATCTTGTCTTTTTTTTCATTTTGTGCCCTCTTCTTTACAGCATTCTGTTGTATCAAGAACCCCCTCATCACAGCCTTACTTGCATCCCAGATGATTCTTTTTTCCACTGTAGTGTTCAAATTTATCTCAAAATAATCCTTCAAAGCTTTTTGGGCCTTTTTAGTGATCTCCTGATCTCTAAACAGATTGTCATTCATCTTCCATCTAAAGGAGCCGGTTGGTAGTAGTCTCATATCCATCTTTACTGCATTATGGTCGGAGCAGGTCTTTGGGCAGATTTCCACCTTTCTGATCTTAGGTGCCAGACCTCTAGATATCCATATTTGGTCAATTCTTGTCCATGTCAGTTGGGCTTCAGAGAAGAATGTTCCCTCTCTTCCCAAGGGGTTCTTTGTCCTCCAAATGTCAATCAAGTCCATATTGTCAGTCAGTTCGAAAAAAGTCTTAGGTAGTCTGCCATCTTTTGTCACATTTTGACTTTGTGACTTATCCATGTTGGTTGATACCACCCCATTCATATCTCCCATCATGATGATGTTGTCATAGTCCAGATAATCCAGCATGCTCTCATGCAACTTCTTGTAAAATTCCGATTTCCCCTCATTTGGTGCATAAATTCCTAATATCAAAAACTTCTCTCCTTGGTGTTGTATCTCAATTGCCAAAATTCTTCCTTGCTCATCTTTAAATAAAAGTTTAGGTGACAGGCTCTCCTTTACATAAATCACCACTCCTCTCTTTTTCACTCGATCCTAAGAAATAAATTCTTGGCCTAATCTTTTGTTTATTAGCACTTTTTTATGAAGTCTAGTCACGTGTGTTTCTTGCAAACAAATAATGTCCAATTGTTCTTTTTTCAATATGTGAAATATCTTCCTCCTTTTTTTCCGGGGAGTTGCATCCATTAATGTTCCAGCTCAGCAGTTGCAGAGACATCCTGAATAAATCTGTTATTTCTCTGGGGGTGGTATCTTTTTCTCTGGATCTTCAGGTTCCAAGGGTAGAGGTACAGCTGATGGTCCAGGCCCCGAAGGTGTTTCAATTCCTTTCTGAAGGTCCTCTCCGTAGGCGATCAAAAATTTATCTCTGTCTTCAAGCGTTTTAATTTTAACCTTCTTCCCTCTGAAGGTGAAGGATAATCCCTGAGGAAATTCCCACCTAAAGATGATTGAGTTGCTCCTTAACAGTCTGACCAATTCAAGATAGGTGGATCTAAGGTCCAAAAGTTGTTTCGGGATATCTTTGTAAATTTCACCTCTTGTATCCAAGAAGTCCAGTGACTTTTCGTAGTGTAGGCCCAATATCTTATCTCTTTCCTCCTTTGATCTCAAAGTTATCAGACAGTCTCTGGGCTTGTCTTTCCTTGCAAATTTTCCAAGTCTAAAAGCCGACACAATTTTAAAGTCCTTTTCCTCCTCCACGGACCAAAATTTAACAAATTCTTTCGTAATTTCATTTTAAGGCGTTTTTCTCACATGCTTGTGTTGTTGGTCTTTGCCTTCAAACATTTATCAATAACTCCACATTCCACCCCTGTAGAACCATGTATGTTTTGTGTGTGAGATGGGGTTCTGGGAGGTTATCTAGTCTAACAAGGCAGAAAAGCCAACATTAAAGGATCCCCAACAGACCACTGTGCAGCCTCTTCTTGAATAGCTCCATATTTAGGGCAAATGGATGAAATTCATACTGAAGATGGGGTTCGAGGCAGCTGTAAGGCATTAGCTTGGTCCCATTCCAAATAGTGTGGCTAAGGGAAGCCATCACCAAATTATTATAATTATATAATCTGACCAAAAAGATCAAGTGTCACAAATTATCCTTTCTTTCACAACAATCTGATGCAATTGGAACAAGGAGGGTTAAAGTTCCAGAAAATGATTTCATCAGGTCTCAGTAATGACTTTGGAGTCATTGTCCAATATTCATGACACAACACTGTGTCCCTGGCACCCATCAGTATCCCTGAACTGTGTCCATCTTTACCACATGAGCACTTACCTGAGCTGTCCCTTTAGGCTTTAGCTACATTTTGATCTGGGCCCCTGAAGACCAGCACTTTGCCCTGGGAACTAACTTTGTACTCTCAAGAAAGTTGGACCCCACACGAAGTGAGAGCAGAGATGGAGCCACAGGTTCATAGTCAACATATCTCTTAATCCCTCAATAAACTAGTTCCCATGGACCTTGGATATTCAGGTAATGTGTAGGAGGCAAAGCACACCAGTGAACTTCTCCCACATTAATTTTGAATAGTGTCAATGTAGTGGAGGTATTCCAGTTATAGAGAGACATACCACCATTTGAGATGGGGATGCCACAGAATACATTTTTTTGGCTTTGTGTGGAAAATATATTCAATAATTTTAATATTCTGTGGCAGTGTTTCTCAACCTGTGGGTCCCCAGATGTTGTTGGACTACAATCCCCATCACTCATAGCCAGCATGATCTGTGGTCAGGGATGATGGAAGTTGTAGTCCAATGACGTCTGGGGACCCACAGGTTGAGAACCGCTGTTGTATGGGAACAAATTGATTTTACCCCACAGTTGTGTTTCCTTTCATATTTGACATGGTTTAAGAAGTCTCTTAAGAGAACAGATCACTTTCTATACTTGCATGATGCATCAAGATTATTGGTTGTCCAAATGTGGAGGAAATTACATGTTTGGGGAAGAGACCAAAGGTATGAAAATGTATGGATAATGAATATAACTGAAAAAAGAAACCATAATGTAACAGTGCTGAAAAGAAAGAAACAACGGATGCATTTTATGGCATCCTGTGGCCATTTACTTCATATCCTAGCTAAAAGTACCTAAGCAATGTGTTATCAGCAGAATCCCCACAAATCTGGATGTCGTCACCTGCTTGACGCTTTAGTTGAAGATGACCATACTCTGGATGGATGCTTCCATACAAGGCTGATGAAATAACGTAGAAGAATTTTGTTGAAAATCTGAAAGAAGAACAAATGTTTGAAAACTATGGATACTTATGTGGTAGCTGGAGAGATTGCAGAAAGGGTGTCGTATTCTGATTTTGTGCAGCTCCTTGGTGTTTTGTTTGTTGTTTGTTATACATTTATAAAAGCCAATAAAATATACATTGTTAAAAATGCTTCAGGTATCAGAAAATATAAAATGTTTCCAGTTAATAGAGAAATAGAATGCATATAGATAATCTTGTTACTGAAGATGGGTAGTGAAGTGGGTGTAAACATCTAGCTTTATTCAGTTAAAGGCAACATGGCTAAAGGCAAGCAGATCAGATGACTCTTTGCCAGCAATGTGATGCAATTGGAACAAGGAGGAATGAAATTGCAGAACCCTGGTACCTGTTATTAACCCTGAGCAATGCCTAGTTTTACCACCTCAGCAGTGCTTTTTTCTGGGGCCTGGAAGATGATAAAAAATATGTGCTTTTTCCAACCAAGTTAGAAACCACATAAAAGCAAAGCAAAGGCAAAGGCAATGGCTCATGGTAAATGCACCCTGTTTTCCAATAAAAACACATTATTCTTTTTTAAAAAAACACCAATAAAATGAAAGACTTTCAGGAGTCCTGCTGCATAAAAGAATAATGTCTGAAAGGAGCAGATTGTATGTTTCTATACTCATTGCATTAGGTGAATAGAAATGGTGAAAGATTTAAAAAAAGGGTGGATATCGGTAGGGCATCTTTATAATTTATAACATAGGAAGCATGAATTTCATCAGGGGAAACAAATTGTATGTGGAAAATGTAGTCTAACGTTTCTAATTCGGATGTTACTGGGAAGCCTACCTTGCGAGGAGTAAAGTAGGCTTTAAGTTGGCCTTCTATCCACCTCCTGAAGGAACTGCACACCAAAATAAATTTAATTAAGAAACTACAGGCAGTTGAAGATTTTAAATAGACCTTGTAGGGAAACATTTCCACAGACTCCCAGACTCGTAAGAAAGCCACAGACTGTCGCTCCCCAACAATGGAAGTAGAAGAACCAACTCCTGGGTGAGCTTTGGCTGTAAATCAGAGGGGTAGATAATGGCCACTACCTCCTCTCACCTCCAACCAAATACTCCAATGCCTAACCCCACCCCCAACCTTACAAACTTGTGACAATTTGCTACGAGGCAGGCAAAAAAGCAAATGGCTGGTGCGAATTTGCCAAGTGGGGAAAAATCCTACCAGGCCTCTTCAACAGGTGACTAACTGAGGTCCATAGTAAGGTCAAAGGATTAAGAGCTAATCTGAGGGAGGGAGGGAGGGAGGGAGGGAGGGAGAACTGCATGAGCGGGAACCAGAAAAAAGGGAGGTGTCTCTACCCGCGGGCTACTTATATAGAGCACGCAATTCCCCCTGGCCGGCCAGATTAGTTGGCCTGGGGCATGACATGGAGGGGACTATGATGTGAGGGCTAGCCACACCCCCACCTCATGTCCAGACCGCATCTCCATTTCCCAGGGGAAGGGAAATGGCTTTGTCCTTTACTTCCACATACATATTTTTACTTTCTACCTCAACCTTACATCCCTATACCCCATTTGATGGCTTCACTGCCATTGGCTCATCCCACTGCTGGGCTGCACTAATGGCCTCTGAGTTCATCTGAAGGTGAACCAACAATGTCTTCCTCCACTGCTGCTTTGCACATTGCCCAGTACCTTCCACTTGACTGGTTCAATGTGATGAAGAGTGATTGAGAACATAGTCTTGTTTGTGTCGTTTGTCGAGACAGCTGGCTCCATGCTGTGTGAGTGTTTGATTCTAACCAGGTACACTTCTTGGTCCATAGGTAGGCAAACTAAGGCCCAGAGGCTGGATCTGGAACAATCACCTTCTAAATCCGGCCTGCGTACCTTCTGGGAATCAGCATGTTTTCACACGAGTAAATGTGTCCTTTTATTTAAAATGCATATCTGGGTTATTTGTGGGGCTTAGTAATTTGTTCATTTTTCCCCCTCTCCAAAATATAGTCTGGGCCCCCACAAGGTCTGACCCCTGTCTTAGTCACTGACACCGGCTCTAGAGCCCACTTATCATCCCTTTTTCCCTATGGGAGGAGGATTACCACTTCTGTGACAGGAGAATCAGTCTTCCTTGTTGAGGCCGTCAGTACCTTCAGGCACTATGAAGCCATGATGTGTTTGTTGGGATACTGCCAGGGAGACAAAGTCCATCATGACCCTACATCGTCTCCGTTGCGATCCATCGACCTCCCATAGACACGCAGTATCATTCAATTAGTGACACGAGCTCCAGAAATAGCTTGCCACATTCCAGAGCTGGTGCACGCTCTATCAGCAGATAATGCACAGTGAAAGATGCACGCAGGAGAGCATTATTTACAACTTTATTCAGCGTTGGTCAGAACAAAGAAAACACGACTGCCTGCTTCAATGTCTCAGGCACAGAGAGAGAAACGAAAGCATAGACACAACAGAAACATCCTGTGAACAGGAAATACGCAGGCTGTGACACAAGCATCCTGCTCCCTTTTAAGGTGGAACCGAAATATCCTAACAGGGTTAAGGGTTTTCTTAGATGCTGATGGCTGAGGGCTACTCTTCTCAGCTGAGGGCTACTCCCTTGCTTACAGTCTTACGACGTCTTACCAAGAACTATCTGATATCCAGACCTTCCTCCTTCTCAGAAGAGGAATCCTTTGGAGAGGGATATTGGGGGGGGGTGTTTCTATGCAGGTTGCACCTTGGTTTTGCCCTTGCCTTTGTAGCCCCTCGATACTTTCTTTGGTGCCATAACAATTTAAATTGTACATTAATGATAAAGAAAAAAAATGCTTAGAGGTTTCTGGCAAGAGCTAATGAAATGAAAGAAAAAACCAATAAAGCCAATTTCAACACCGAACTTTGAATTTCACTATGTCTCTCTGCGTCTTCTCAGCAAACACACAGCCCCCACTCCCAGACCTCACAGAACCATTTGTTCTCAAGTGTTGCCCACAGCATGAATCCTTGGCCTATAAATATCTCCAAGTAAAACCTCTCCCTGTATCATTCTCTTGCCTGGCCCATCTCTAGTTTCCTGATCTTTCAAAAATGATGAAAACACTTCTGAGCCTCCTCTTGGCCCTGCCTTCTTCAGGTAAGTAGGAACCAATAGAATGGGATTCCTTTTGTCATCTTTTGATGACTCCAGAAATGTTTGTTGCTTGGGCGGGAATGTGAGAGAAGACAGGATATCAGCATAATTGAGAGTAAGGACTGCTGGCTTACCAAGGAGAGTAAACTCAAGAGTTTAAGCACTTAAGCCTTGATGACCAAGTATGTGCTGTTGTTTAGTCATTTAGTTGTGTCCGACTCTTCGTAACCCCATGGACCAGCGCACGCCAGGCACTCCTGCCTTCCACTGCCTCCCGTATTTTGGTTAAACTCATGCTGGTAGCTTTGAGAACACTTCTCCTTGTGCCCTCCATCTTTCCCAACATCAGAGTCTTTTCCAGGGAGTCCAAAGTAGTCTCATGAGGTGGCCAAAGAGTCTGAGCTTCAGGATCTGTCCTTCCAATGAGCACTCAGGGCTAATTTCCTTACGAATGGATAGGTTTTATTTTGTTGCAATCCATGGGACTCTCAAGAGTATTTTCCAGCACCATAATTCAAAAGCATCAATTCTTTGGTGATCAGCCATCTTTATGGTTCAACCTTCTTTTATGACCAAGTATAGTCAGTTGCAAACATGTATTTCTGTGACAGAGGAATCATACGAATAAGTGAAGGCTACAGTTTCCAGGATACTTGGGATAGCCACTCTATCTAGAATATATTAATATTTATTCATTAATATATGTATTGCTTGATTCCCAAATGGCTTCTGTGCTATTTAGAAAACAACAGCAACAAAAGAAATCTGCATCTTTGTTAAAATCCAGAATGATTAAAATATACATCATAGTTACAATATCCAGTAAAAACCCCCTAACATATATACCACCCTGATTAAAAGGTAATTCATTCTCTCTCTCTCTCTCTCTCTCTCTGTGTGTGTGTGTGTGTGTGTGTTTGGGTGTGTATATATAAATTCACACCAACCATTACCTGCTTCTCTAATATTGTTGCCCTTAGTGAGTGTTCTCTAAGCCAGGCTCCCTTCGAAGACAAGAGTCAAGTAATGGGGAAATGGTGTGTGAGTGAGAAAATCTCAATTACTGGAGCAGCAATGAGCATTTCACGTACAGTTCCTAACTTTATTGCACTAGCCAAAGGCCAAGAAAACTTGTAGCAATGGTATTAATAAAATAATACAGAGCAGACATCCATAATATAAGCCAACATCCATAATGTATGGGAGAGAAGATACCAGAGAAACCAGCAAGCTTAATTTTACCTTGATTTCACATTAAACCTTACAATCACCAAAACAACTTATAGCAATCTTATCTAATTCATTTTCCTATTATTTTTTTCGGTCAGTGCATAGAGGAGCATTCTAAAAAGCCATTATTGTCTTACAAAAGAAACCAAACTATTTCTTCTGGGGTGTTGCTTTTGCAAACAAAGGTTTCAGAAAGTGACCTCTTAGGTTTCTATTTAAGGAGCACATTAATAATAATAATAATAATAATAATAATAATAATAATAATAATTTTATTTATACGCCGCCCTTCCCAGTTCCAAAAAACGGGCTCAGGGAGGCTAACAACAAATTTCAACACTTAACTGATGCAACAAAAACAGCAAAAAATACAGTATGAAATGTGAATAACAATAAATTCAGAATTCAAGAATCAATTTAGGGGAAAATCCATCCAATAAACATTAAATGATCACCAGGGCTAGCTGGCTAAATCAGTTCTATTTGGGCCAGTGAGGAGATCAAGGGGGATTTAGCTGTGCGATCCCAGAGCGGGTAATCTTAATTAAAAGGGGAGGGGGAGGGAAGGAAGGGGAATAAAAGATCAGACTAAGTTCAAATTGAAAGCCAGGTGGAATAGCTCTGTCTTACAGGCCCCACGGAAGGAAGTTAAATCCTGCAGGGCCCGGGTCTCATGGGACAGAGGATTCCACCAGGTCGGAGCCATCACTGAGAAAGCCCTGGCCCTGGTGAAGGATAATATGACTTCCTTGGGGCCCAGGACCTCAAAACTATGATTATTCATGGACCTTAAGGTCCTCTGCGGGGCATACCAGGAGATGGTATGAGTCATGAATTCCACCTGAGGTGAATCAGAAATAAAAAGCCTCTGTATACAGGACCTTGTTATAGCAGACATCCACGGCTGTCCTGGGCTTCACTTGGAAATGGAGCTCAACAAAGACATTTTTAAAGGAGATTGGCAAACCTTTGATGTGATAACTATCTCTAGAAAGCTTTGTTCTCAGGAGTGGATACCAAGGGGAAGTCTTGGCATTTCTAAGTAGTTGCAGGTCCCTTAGCCAGCACTTACCATATTCAAAGTCAAAGGCCATAAGAAATTTATAGCAATAGTATACAAAAATAACACAGACAAACATCCCTAATCTATACCAACACCAATGATGTAAGAGAGTGAAGATACCAGAGGCACCCACAAACTTAATTCTAGCTTGATTTCAGATTAAACCTAACAATCACCAAAACCAACTTGGCCCCCAATTCCATATAGTACAGCACAAAAAAATGTTGCATTGGGATAGAAGCAATGTAACACACACACACACACACACACACACACACACACACACACACACACACACACTTTAACTGAGCACATTTCACTCCTGCCTGAATTGTTGGCCACCTAGATTCTGTAGGAAAAAAGCTGCTGATATTACTAGTAGTAGGGTGTATAGTTTCAAAATCATTTTTATTCTGCACAGTGTCAAAAACTTTAAGGGAGTTTGACTCAGAGCCCCAGATTTCAGTGCCATAGAGCATTTCAGTAAGCACTTTGCTACAAAGTATCTTTAGGACAGCTTCATTCAGCTGCCCTCCCTTATTGTAATAGAATTTCATCAATGTGCCTTTGGTTTTTGGTGCTTTGACTTTCACGGCCTCAATATGACTCTTCCCAGAGAGGGTTTCACTAACAAATACACCTAGGTAAATAAATGAGCAGGTTTCTTCTGTAGTTTCTTGATTTAAGCACCATTTTTTTACTTATGACTGTGTTCTCCTTTCACACCACGAAGCAGGGCTGTTCAGTGTAAAATCATTGGCATGTATCAGGACTGTTCCTGTTTCTGTTCCTTTTCCTATTTCTTTTTTCAACTGGTGCATAGAGGGGTACTCTAAGAAGCCATTCTATGGAAGGGAAGGTTGCAGTGGCTAAATATGGCACACAGTAGTTAATATCAACATTACAGCTAACACACATCTGCCCTTTTGCATGACACCTTTTGCAGGACACCTTCTCCCACATTATAGTTCTTTACCATCTCAAGAAATCTCTTCCACCAACCTTTCTCCTTTCTACAGCGGCATTTATTTCATGTGTCTACTGTCGTGAAATGAATACCTCATGCAGAGAAAGCAACGCAATCGAAGTCTGCATTGATTATGACTCCTGTTCCTCTGGTTCTCTGAGAAGCAACATATGTGAGCTGAATCTTCTCACTTACTCTTGGTCACCCCAAGGAATGACTTTCTTGTGTAAATTAGCATTATTTAGTATTTATTTGTTGCCTTTATAGCCCACAATTTCTCCAAGGAAATGGTTCTTCTTTTATGCATTTAACCATGTCAGGTTTATTATGCTGAGAGGCAGGGACTCCCCAAGGTCACCCAGTGAGCTTCATGGCTGAGTGGGGATTTGAACCCTGGCCTCTCAGATTCCAGTCCAACACTCAGCACCCATACTCAGTCACATAAAGAGGAAAGGCATTCCCTTTTCCTTTCCATCACATGCATCACATCAGAGAGATCCTGGCATGCATCAGTCTGGGGTTGACTAACCTTTGGCCCTTAAGACATTTCTGGACTACTGCTCATATTCACCTCAGCCAGCATGGTAAATGGCTAGAGATGATGCAAGCTGTAGTTCAGTAAATTCTTTAGGGCCACAAATTAGCCATCACTGCCTTAATTAGCAGTCCACACTACACCAGAAACAGTGGACCTAGGTTTGATTTTGGTTTGCCTTCCATCATAAGGCAAAGTATTCAGTTAAATATATTATTACAATTTCAATGCATTGTAGGACACCTACAAGTTCTGTCTCTTTGCTGTTACACCAGCTGTTCCAGATGAGATACAATGGAGAAATGGTTTCTAGCAACCCTATCTCTCCTTCTTGAATTATTTGAACTAACATCCTGTGAAAGAAGAGGTGTGATATGATGTCATGCTCAGAGACCCCCTGTCACCTTCAAATTCTTGAGGGTGGTGGATGTGCAATGACACTAAGACTAAGTCACACATCTAAACTGCCTGTGAATTTTGGAGCGACTCATGGGATTGCTGGCTCAAGAGAAGCCACATCATCTTTTTATCCTGAGCATCCTGTGATTTAAGCACACAACGATGGGTTATATGGCCCCTTGGCCTCACAATGATTCCTGGAACATTGGTCATTCTAGGTTTCAGCTTCCAGATCTCTCTTCGCCTGCATGCTCATCTGAGAAATCAGGTGATTTCCCCTAATACAAAGTAACTCTGTTGGTTGTTTGAACTCATATAGCTGAGTGGCATTCAACTAAATCCTACTCAGAGTATACAACTGAAATACCACAGACTGTTTCTATGCTATTTTTTTCTTAATATTTGCATATTTGTATGCACTCTTTGGTTGGAGAATTATGGATTTTGAAGGAGAATTATGTTTTGGTTCATTTCTTGGTTCAAGAACTGTGCATTATGTAGTTTCTCACTGAAGGAAAAAAATGTAGTTAAAGAGAAGTATCATTAAAAATTAAATATATTTGGAGGGAATTAACCATTTTTTTTTTTTTTTTGCGTATCTTATGATTTATTTCCTTTTCTTCTTTTCAGTTCCAGAGTATGAATTTTTAACTTACCGGGGATGTTCGATTTCTAATATTTGCCACTCAGGTGATTACAGCTTCAGTGCAGCTCAAGGTAAATTCCTCCAGCTGAAGCTCTCCTGCTGCCAAACAAGTGGGTGCAATAAGGAACCTGTCCACCGTGAGTATCTGCATCTCAGTGTTTTTTTCTGGTAGAACATGCTTGGACATAGTTCTGCCACATTTTGGGGGAAATGATGCAGGAGGCCTTGGGGACCCCATCAGACCACCTCCTTTCTTAAGCTGATCAAATTCTTCCCAAGCTTGGGAAAGCAGGCTTGAGTCTGAGACATGATCTTGGAACCCTGCTGCCTCCAACCCAAATCCAGGTGGGCTTGGGGGAGGTGGTGGGAGCACTCTCAGACCCTGTCAGAGCATCATGCCGCCTGACCAAAGTTGAGCAAATGCTTCCTGGGCTTGGGGAAGGAGGCACTAGGGTATGACAGGAGCCAGGACCCGTACTGCCTTCTACCCAAAGCCCCCCAACTCCAGCAGAGGGGGCTCGGAGTCACAGCACTTGGGCCAGTAAGCCAATGACAGGGGTTTCCCCACGGGGTTGATAATGATTTTGCCACCCTTGAAGTGGGCAACTGCCTCTCTAGGTCGATTCACTTGGAATAAATTCTCAGTAGACATATGTTGAAGTGTTAGAAATCCTTTGGCATATCACTTTCTTTTTTTGACTAAATTTATTCAATCCTGGATTAAAAAAAAAAAAAGAATTCCATAAAGTTAAAATTTCTTAACCCAAGATTAAAAAGTTCTTAACCCAAGGTACTATTTCTGGGTTAGTGGAGTCTGTAATCTGAAGCATATTTAACCTGAAGCACCACTGTATAGAAATCTGTCTTTTGGTCCATTCAGATGCAGGATGCAAGGGTCTAAGAAATACTGGTGGTTCATCCTTGACTCTTTAATGGGTGGAGTAGATGATCACCTCCTTACATACATCTGTCACATTTCAATCAAGCAGTTGGTGGGGCTGAAGGAAGAGAAGTAGAAATCCGGAAAATCTGGGAATCATTCTCCCCCATGTGGATTCTGGCCCTGCCCACTCCTTGCTTACACATAGACACACAAACACAAATACACACACACACACACACACACACACACAGAGAGATTACTTCAAAGAGAATGCAGCTGTCTGTACATTCAGGTACAGAGAGTTAGAAAGCAGAGAGCTTGCCTGATACACTGCTACCAAGTGAGAACTCCAGAAAATCCACAAAACAATAGTGTGCATGACAAAAGGTGAAACACAACAATATTTTTTATAAATGCGCAGCTCAGCAGATATGTCTGTTCTTCAAAGTTGATGGCAAAAGAGGGTTAGGGCTGCCTGGGAGTGGCCCTAGCCAACCGAATGTCTGGGGCAGGTTACACAGGGGAGGATTCTCTGGGATGCCCGATCTCTGTGATCACGGGTAGAAGGAGGAATTACTCTAAGGCCAGACCATGTCAATACTGAGGAGGCAGGTTTAATCATTATTTGACGACTACCTCTGCCTCCGGGTCTGGTCTTGACCGGAAGGATATTGGAATCAGCAAGTGAGACCCACATGACCTGAAGGTGCTGCTGTGCAATGCCCTGTCAATGATTCATAACACCACTGCTATCCATGAATTGATCATGGATGGGGGACTTGACCTGGCATGTGTGACAGAGACTTGGTTGGATGAAGCAGATGGGCCTGTGCTTGCTGCTGCTTGTCTACCAGGTTTCCTTTAGGCACAGCAACCCAGGTCATGTGGGCAGGGAGAGGGGGTTGCAGTGATTTTTAGGAAGTCATTAGCTTGGACCAAGCATCCTATTGGGAAGACCCAGTTTTATGAGTGCATGTTCTGGAAGCTGGGCAATAGGGGCAGTACAGGATTTCCTGCTGCACCAAGGATTCCCTGGCCGAGCTACTTAAGGTCATAGTGGACGTGCTCCTGGATACACCTAGTTTTGTTGTCCTAGGGGATTTTAACATTTATGCTGACACGACCTTATAAGGGGCCACTCCGGACTTTGTGGAAAGCATGGCCTCCATGGGGGTGTCCCTGAATAAGTCTGGCCCAACTCATAGTCATAGATGTGCCTTAGACCTGGTGTTTACCTCTATGAATGTGGGTGATTTGACACTGAGTAAAAGCGAAACAAGATCTCCTGCAATGTTCTCCTGCAATGATTTTCCAAAGTTTTTTGCAGATAAAGTTGCTTGGATTCAGAAAGAGGTAGACGCAAACCATAAGAGTTGGGCTGGGGCGGAAGAGTGCAGGAGTCCTGTTTAGTCTAGTTGCATGGGATAAATTCCAATCTGTTACCTCCGAGGATGTGGGCAGGATGCTTGGACGAGTGAAACCAACCATCTGTCTCCTTAAAAATGAGCCGGGAAGGGCTGGGTGATGGGCTCTGCAAGGTGGTGAATGCTTCCCTCTGTGAGGAAGTCTTCCCAGCCCCATTGAAAGAGGCAGTCATTAGACCGCTTCTTAAAAACAAATCTCTGGACCCAGCTGATATGGCCAACTATTGCCCAGTCTCAAATCCTCTTGGGCAAGGTGACTGAGCAGGTGATTGCTGAACAACTCCATGCACGCCCGAATGATGCACTCCATTTGGATCCCTTCCAATCAGGATTCAGGCCTCATCATGGGATGGTAACTGCCTTGGTCAAGCTGGTCGATGATCTCCGGCGGGCTAGGGACAAGGGTGAAAGTTGTTTCCTAGTTCCGCTGGATCTCTTAGCGGCTTTTGACACCATTGACCATAATATCCTTCTTGACCATATAGAGGGACTCTCACTTGTGAGGTGCCTCAGGGTTCTGTCCTCTCCCCCATGCTTATATTATCTGTATGAAGCCGCTGGGAGAGATCATCAGGTGGTTTGGGCTGGGTGTTCATCAGTATGCAGATGATACCCAGCTCTACCTCTCTCTTAAAATCTGACCAGGTGAAGTGCCTGGAGGTGGTCGGAGGATAGATGAAGGCGAATAGATTGAGGCTGAATCCTGACAAGACATAAATACTGTTTTGGGGAAACAGGGGCAGACAGGTGTGGGGTCCTGAATGGGGTAACAGTGGCCCTGAAGGACCAGGTGCACAGCCTGGGAGTCATTTTGGACTCCCAGCTGTCCATGGAGGCACAGGTCAAATCTGGTGTGCAGGCTGAGACCCTACCTGCTCGCAGACTGTCTCGCCAGAGTGGTGCATGCTCTAGTTATCTCCCGCTTAGATTACTGCAACACAAATTATGTGGTCCTACCCAGAAAGTGCAACTAATACAGAATGTGGCAGCTAGACTGGTGACTGGGAGAACTGAGAACATATAATACTTGAAAGACCCAGTACATTGGCTCCCAGTATGTTTCCAAGCACAATTCAAAGTGTTGGTGCTGACCTTTAAAGTCCTAAATGGCCTCGGCCCAGTATACCTGAAGTAGTGTCTCCACCTCCATCTTTCAGCCCGGACACTGAGCTCCAGCATTGATGGCCTTCTGACGGTTCCCTCACTGTGAAAAGTAAGGTTACAGGGAACCAGACAGAGGGCCTTCTCCATAATGGCGCCCTGTGGAATGCCCTCCCATAAGATGTGAATTTTTATTCTGTTTTTAATGTTCATTTGAAAGCCATTCAGAGTGGCTGGGGAAACCCAGCCAGATGAGCGGGATAGAAATAAATAATTATTATTATTGATATCATCATCATCATTAATGCAGGACATAATGTGGAGGTAGCCTGTCCAGCTTGTGTCAGCAGCTACTAGAAGGCATGAAAGAAATCAAAATAAAAGTACAATAAAGAGAATGGGGAATGAGGTGTATCCATATGCTGACTGTAGCTTTTTATTATGGTAGTTCCTCCACGTGAAGATCTTTCCCCCAATGGTCTACAGTGCCCAGCCTGCTTCAAGATCACTCATTTGAGTGGAGCATATAATAAAAGTTGCCCACGTGAGGGGTATGTCAGCTGCCTTGCCAATGAGACCAAGTGCATTCACCATTATAGCAGTTTTGCATGTGAGTAATATTGCCTGCTTCTGTCTCTTTCTCATTTCCAGAAAAGCAATGACTGATATTTGTATATAGCTTTGATTTCTTTCTCTGAGGGAAAGGGCAATGCTCTAGTTCTGTTTTGGATTCCAAACGATCCCCATATGAAGAGCATAACAACAAGAGGGGACAGGCTCACTCATGTGCAAGGTTTTACCTTGTGTGACTGGGGGGGGGGGGCTACAAAGCACAGCAGATTCCTTACAGCACAACTTTGTCCTCTAATCCACAAGGAGGAGCAAAGGAGAGGGATACAGGGGAGGGTGCAGGACCAGCCAGCACATCACAGCTTCTCCTCACAGCAGTATGTACCATTTGGTGCTGGTCCAGAAGGATAGAACCACACACTTTGGCCAAACATTCAAAAGTAAAGGAGTCTGGGAGAAAGAAGGGTCCTACCATGTACACCTCTGTTCATATTTCCTAGGAAATAAGTTGCACTGTATTAATTGAATCTTAATGCATCACAAGTGTGCAAAAGAACCGCTGCCTTAGTCTAGCAAAATACATGGGGTGGGAGACCAGGACTTTTTTTCAGCCAGAACTCAGTTGGGCGCCATTGCCATTGTAAGAGAACATGGGAGGCACTCATGTTGAGTTCCAGCACCTCTTTTTCTAGAAACTGTGGCAGAAGGTAACTTCCTGTTCACAATGCATCACCATGGTGTTAGCCAGGAAACCCAAATTCAAAGCTAGTGATACTTGGCTGTCAGATTGGTTGGTGAGTGTGTATTGTCAGTGTGTTGGTTGAGCTTTAATAACCACAGTCATCCCTATCCCCAAAGCGCTAATAAAGAACTCATACAAAGGCTATACTTTGTGTTACACAGATCATGGTTTATTTCGAAAGCTCACATTCAAAGGCTGTGCAACTGAAGACTTGTGTGCCCTTGATGAAAAAAACATATCATATGGTGACTTTGGAATGGTTAACATTGAAGCAAAATGCTGGAATGCTAAGATTTCCTCAAAGACAATCAACCTTGAGGGGTAAATACAAGACAGCAAAGCTCTCCTCCTTGTTAATTCCACCATTCATGGTAGCTGCAGAAGAAATTGGGAGCCTAGTGGTGAGAAGAGGAGCTCAGGCCTCATGGGTTTTCTTTTTCACAATTGGTGAAATTCATCATAAAAAAAAAATAAACTCATCTGGCACATCTGAATCTGTATTCTATATCTCTATGTTTTATATATGCAGAATGTGTAGAATGCTGAGAAAGGCATTTGAAGTAAAATATGAGAATTTGCATGTTATTTTGTTCAGCTCCACTTGCATGCCAAGGCTCTGCGACCCTTACAGACAATAATTACACAGAAAGAATTATTTTCATTTATGGGTTCTAATAGGCCACAGCTTTATTGTTTACATATGCGGGTGGTTTGGCTTAGGCATTGGGTGAAGCCAGCATATCTTGAGGAGGGCTAGGAGAAGGCTACAACCTCCCATCCATCCAAACAAAGCCTTACCCAATGCATAACCTTACAAAGTTGTGTTGATTGCTTCTAGGTAGGCAAAAAACAAATGGCTGATGCCACCCAGCTGATCTTTCCATTGATCTTCTTTCCTGACCCAAATAAATTATTTCATTTTCCTTTTTACACAAAAATTATAAAAGAAGCCAACTATTTTTTATTAATAATAAATATCAATGGCAATCCAGATATTAAAAGAAAATGCAGACAAGCAAATAATAATAATAATAATAATAATAATAATAATAATAATAATAATAATATTCTCAGGGTGGATAACAAGCAATAATAAAAGCAAATTGGATGAATACAACTTAAAAACAAGATTAAAATACAACATTGAAATATTGAAACATGAAAATATTAAAATGCAGCCTCATCACAGGAGGAGAAAGGAAAAAGAAAAAAGAATGAGGGGGAGAATAAAATTGGCTCCAAGCCAAAGTTCTGGCGGAACAACTCTGTCTTATAGGCCCTGTGGAAAGAAATCAGATCCTGCAGGGCCCTGGTCTCATGAGGCAGAGCGTTCCACCAGGCCAGAGCCGGTGTTGAAAAGGCCCTGGCTCTGGTTGAAGCTAATCTAACTTCCTTAGGGCCCGGGACCTAAGGTGCGTCTAATGGAGCGAAAAATACAGTAAATAAAAACAAAAACAAAGACAGAAAGAGAAAAGAAAACATCAAGGGAAAAAGAAAAAGAAAAGGAAAGGAAAAAGAGAAATCAGCAATATATTTTCTCTGATCAAACATAACAACTTTACCTTCAATAACTCATATTCATTCACACCCACATTTGTCCCTTTCATTCCCATTTCCTGTTGTAATTTCCAACTTGATTTTGATTTTTTTTTTAAAAAAAGAAATCTCCCATTTATGCTTGCATCTTTTTTCTAAGAAAACAGCCAGAGTTTTGATAGCTATTTCCTCTAAAATCACTCCAAGTTGTATGCAAAGTCCTTTCTCGCTCTCCCTGCCAGTTCAGGATGTCTCTTCACCTCTCTATTCATGACTTCATTCCATTCCTCCAACATCAAAACTCCACCATATGACTCTTTCCACCCTCCACCCCCTCTACACCTGTTCTCTCCTGCTCTGGCAATGCTTCATCCATATTGTTCCCCAAAGTCTCTGTGTGCTCTGTGTAATTCCACTTTCCATGTAATCTGTCTCTGGTCCCCTTTCATTCTCCATCTCATCAGTCAAACCTCTAATTATTTTTATTTGCTAATAAAGCAATTGCGGAAGGATGCCAACAGTGAATGGAATGTCAAACAATGTATTTGGCATACAGAATATTATTGATCTTAGTTACAATTCATTCTCCAATGAGAATGAGCCTCAGTTCTCCTTCCTTCCTTCCTTCCTGCCGGCCCAAACCCCAACCCAGTAGAGCGACTCCAGCTTCCCTGGTGAACGGGTCACTCGCTTGCCAGCCGTGGCTTTCCTTGAGTCCCATGCTGAGTTTCCATAGGTACCCATACTGGAAAGGGGCTTGGAGTTTGGGGAGCAGAGTGTGTGTGTTGGGGGGGGAGCAAGAGGGAGAGAGCTGCACACATGCAATAGCCAGTGGCACTTCTGAGCAAGGCCCAGCCAGCCTGATGGGTAAAAAGCTGCTGCTTGGTTGAGTTGTGGTTGCTGCAGATCTCCAATCCTTTAAAAGACCGGGAGCAGGGGTGCTGGTGGGTGACTTATGATTCTTTCCTGCCCCTTGCCTTCCAAAGCTAGCAGCCTCTTTGCCTTATTTAAGCAACTTCTTCTGTGGTGTTGGGGAAGGAGAAGGAGGAAATGGTAGTGGCCATCAAATACAGTATACTAGAGGTTTCTTTCCAGTACACCCATATCAAACTTCAGCGTAGGAACCTCATTCTCCACAGCCTTTTCAACATAATGGTGAGCTTGAAGGATTTATCTTTGCAAGGCTTGTGGTGGTCCAATGCCACCAAAAGGTCAATTTAATGGATGACACCCAGGGTGACCCACACTGACCTCACCCCATCCTCAGCCAGTGGGAGGAGGGGAGGATGGTAGTGGCAGCCACAGGGATTTGAAGGAGGGATGGACTTGCTCAGTTTAACTTTGAGATATACCGTATTTACTCAACTCTAATGTGTCATTGAATACGGTATACCAGACGATTCTTTCCATTATTGGGCAATAATTAGTCCAGCTGCTGTGAACAGGAAGAATATTTGTTCTTTAGATGTAAGGTTGGAATTTGGGGTCAAATCCCATGATAATAAAGCAAGGGCCAAATTAGGAGGGTAACTCTGGAGATCAGATGAAAAACTTTGTGCCAAAAGGTTTGGCTCACAGTACACCCCACAACAAAGGTGAAAGTAGGAACCTCATTCTCCACAGTCTTTCCAATATAATGGTGAGCTTGATGGATTTATCTTTGCAAGGCGTGTGGGGGTCCACACCACCAAAAAGTAATTTTAAGGAAAATTTCCTGGAGGTGAGAAGAAATTTGTTTTTAGAGATGGATTACACCGTATAGATTTCCATGTTTTTTCACTATTGTGGTTCCTATGTCTGTCTCCCTTCTTTTCCGTATTGCCCACAAAGCTGTCTAATATCATACCATATATCACCGAAACTGCCTCTTTCCTGTCATGGCTATGTCTGTTACATAGTGATTCAAAAGCTGTCAAGGGTCTCAAGCCTTCACCATTGCATTCTAGAGACTTTGCAAAAGTGCATTGTTGATACAGTTGTAACCAGGACCATTTAATGCCTTTTGTCTTTGCCATCCTGTCCTCTTTTGAGATTGCTTAACCTTCTACAAAGAGAACTTTAATCCTATAGAAACCACTTGTTTCAAGATCTACAAATGGGTTATACTGTATTTGTTTGCATGTTTAAATAAGGGGTGATCTAGCAGGGGCATCAGTGATGAAGGCCTAGGAGCCAATATTGAGTTCCAATTCCACCACACCATCAATGTTACTTTGCAAAATGGGTTGTCCACCTTTTTGTGTTCCATCTGAGGCAGCTTCAGGAAGGGCAGAGCACGTACTGATGGTCTTATGTGGGTACTTTCTCTCTGTACCCATGCAATATCTACTTTGCCTTTAATGAGTTAATTTGATTTAATTTTGATTTAATGATTTAATTTTGAAAGCTGCATAGTATAATTCAAGATTGGGTATTCCTAGCCCCTCTTTATTGCTATGTCTAAATAAGATATTTTGACTGAGTCTGGGTCTTTTTCCTAATGAGATAAAGAAGAGTAATTTGTTTTGCCATTTTTTAAAGAATGTTGATAAAACCTGAATCAGGAAAGAGAATTTTGTGGAATTGACATTTTTGTAGCTGCAATATGACATAGCCAGCTAAGGCTTGTGTGTTTCCATTTTGACAGTTGTTTATTTGCCTTTTTGAACAAAGGTTTATAATTTCTTTGATTTCATTGATTAAGGTCAGCTGTGAAGATTATCCTGAGGTATTTAAACCCCCCATGGGCTATCTTTGACATTTCTGTCAGCTGCCTTTGAACTCTTGCTGTCAAATGAATTGGTAATATTTTTTTATTTTGCATAATTAATTTGCAGTCCTGTGATTCAATGGAAACTTCCTAAATGTTCTTTCAAAGATTAAGGCACAACAATTGGATCTTGCACAATCATCAATCCGCAAACAAAGTTACTTTATGTTCAACAGCTGTGAATAGTTTTGCATCCACATTTATTAAAGCAATCAGACTATATGAATCAGGTTTGGTGAAGTCTTTTATTTATAACATTTTACATAATGCCATGTAACAATTGACTTCCCTGCTTTCCCTTTCATGGTTCACTTTACTTATCTATCATTCCTGCACATTTTACTATAGCCAATCTAATTGTTTCTCCATTTTACATCCTTCAAATATTTACACATACAATTTACAAAATAGCATGTAGAGTTACTATTTTGTATTTTGTATGTGTGTTATGTTACTTGTCTTTGTATAAAACTATATCATATCATGTTCATTTATGTAATACAGAGTATGCATGGCTGACAAAGTCCGGTTGGGCAAAACAAGGAATTTTCCTGGAATCATTTTCTTATTTTCTGCATGAGCTGTTCTTCTAAGTCTTTCATCTGAAACCTTCAAACAAAGACACTGATGCTGCCTAGAAATTATATGGACAATTGCTCTGCCATTCTATTCCACCTATGTATTACCTTAATTTTCAAGAAACTATCAAATCAAGTTACTGGGTTCTTGGTTGTTAAAGTGATGTATTGACCATGAACCAGTACCCCTGCCTTTCCTCTAACTGGGTGTGGGGTCTAATTGGTTAAAAAGGAGTATGTACTTTTTCAGATCTTCCAAGCCCCGGATCAAAGGACTCAAGGCATGGCACAGGTGACTACTTGGGTAGCAAAGCTGGAAATAGCTCAGGGATATTAAATGGTGCCAGGGACACAGCGATATGCACTGAATTTTGGACAATGGAGCCAGAGTCATTAGAGTGAGGTATTATAATTGCTTTCTGGGACATTGTTTCTCCTTGTTCCAATTGCATTGGATTGTTTGGAAGGAGAGAGGAAGGCTAGAATTCTTAAAAGCATCTTCACATGAAACATTACAAGATTGATATAAGAATTTCACATTGTGGATATTGCTAACGTAAGAACTGAATGGATTGTATTTCCTGGTCAATCTGCTGGACTCTAATTTCTTGTAATATGTTTGATTTATATGATAAGTTGGTCTACAGAACCAAATATTTTGATATGACGCTGAATAGCATTTAAAAAAGAATTTTAAAAGAATTAAAAATAATAATAATATAATTACATACAGCCTGTTACGTTGTATATGTTGTTCAGTCTATATACACCCAACACAGCACAACAAGACATGCTCTGGAAGACGCTAACAGATTTAGAACAATTTTAAAAGAAGACAAACTACAATAGGTGGAGACTTCAATAACTGCAGAGATAAAATGAAGGACCAAATTGGGCACCAATCGGTGAACAAAATCTGCAACCCAATCTTGGCAGAAATATTAACTGAATGGGACCAGGTGAACATCTTGTGATAAGATGCAGGCTTTTACACTCTCCATGGTAAGCTTCTCAGAGGGAAAGCAATCTCCAAAGAGGAAGTGCAAGGTAAATTAAAAGGCATTCAGACTGCAGTGGTACCTTGTTTAGCACCCGCCTCGTCGAGCGCCTGTTCCATTGAATGTCTGCAGCAAACCCAGAAGTACCAGAACGAGTTACTTCCAGGTTCACCGCTCACACATGTGCAGAAGCACAAACCGCTCTGTGCGTGTGCAGATGTGGCGCTTTGTCCAGCATCCTTTTCAGCCAGTGACCGGTGCTCCGGAACGGATTCCGGCTGCAAAATGAGGTACTACTACCTGGTTTCAAGTAGCTCAGGCACATTCTTTTGCACTTTCATTGGAGCAGAGAGGAGAGGACCTACATACACTTACCTTCTTTGAATCCTTATGCAGCAGTCTAGCATATGACCTGAAGGGTGCCACTTCCCTAATACACAGCAATTTAGTAGATCATGAAGCGGGGAATGCAAGAGGCCTTCAAACTGTATGGGAATCAGAATTAGGCACACAACTGAATAGGCACACAACTGAATAGCACAAATGAGAGTGTACCTAATTCACAAATGAGAATTAGGCACACAACTGAATAGCACAAATGAGAGGGTACTTGGGGTACCTGGACCACTCTCCTCCTTAAATGACCTCTGCTCACTTACACTCAAGGTCATCTTCCACTGGCACTGGATGCCAGTCTGGTTGGCAAAAGTTAACCCCCCCCCTTTCCCCTTCATGTTGGAACAGCTGTGGAAAGCTTGGTTCATTTATCCATATGTGGTGGTCATGCCCTATGTTAATTTTTTGGGAATAGAGTATTCTCATTTTATCTGCAATTAAAAGCCAACCACTTTCTTCAAAATTTGTCTTAGAGAAATGTGACATATGGATAAGGATGGCACTGAAGATGGGATTTGAAGGAGGCCCGAATGAAAAGCTTGGATCAGGTTAAAACAGTCTCACCAAACACATCAGATGACTCAAAGGATCCCGTCTCCTTCCCAACAATCTGATGCAATTGGAAGAAGCAGAAACAATGTTCCAGATTCTAATGGTAGCTTGGCTACTTAAGAAAGAACAAGCCAGAAATGCTGATAAATATAGACCCAAAATGGTTTAGCTGAAAGAACTTCTAAATGCATAAATCAAATTGTTAATAAGTGCATTTAGCCTCAGTGGTATAGCTACAATTAAGCTCCTGAATTTTGCACAGTGTGGCTATTAAATACATATTAACTGTGTTGTAATAAGATAATTTGTTTTTCAGAAACACAAAGTAATTTTGACAGATAGTACACATCTTCCATATCCAACTTGGCACCAGGGCCACATGAGCCTCAGGGCAATAGCTAGGAACAACTGCATCACTGGAGCATAGGAAGAGATAACAATGTAGATGTGATTTTCTTAGAAACCTCACATTTAACAGAGGAATTCAAAGATCATTCATTCAATCTCATGGGCTTTCCATAAAGTTTTTCTGGGCCCCTCTTCCACTCACTCCCAGCATTAATTTAACAAGAATGCATGTCAGTAAACACATTCACAGGCCATCTGAAGATCAGGTAACTAAAACGTTCCTCTATTTCAAGCTGTCTGCTTCTCTGGGACAACTTGTATCCTCACATTTGAGCTACTCTGGAAAGTCAATGTTTCCCTTACTTTCCAAACTATCATTCAGTGTGTCAATGCATGTCTAAATTGCAGGGAGTTGGACTAGAATCTCTGGTTTCCTTCATACTCTACAATTTAGGATTCAATGTTAGAGCAGTTTAAAAGGAGCTGCTCACCCATGAGCCAGAAAATACAATTAAATGTAGTAAAATGAGTATGGATTATTATTATTATTATTATTATTATTATTATTATTATTATTATTATACCCCGCCCATCTGGCTGGGTTTCCCCAGCCACTCTGGGTGGCTTTCAACAGAACATTAAAAACAGAATAAAATCTCAAACATTATAAACTTCCCTAAACAGGGTTGCCTGTCCAATGTCTTCTGAAAGTCAGATAGTTGTTTATTTCCTTGACATCTGATGGGACGGATCACAGGGCAGGCGCCGCTACCCAGAAGGCCCTCTGCCTTGTTCCCTGTAACCTCACAGTGAGGGAACCGCCAGAAGGCCCTTGGCACTGGACCTCAATGTCGGGGCTGAATGTGTTAGGATTATGATGTTCCATTCCACCTTAAAACAGAGGTGTGGATTGCTGTATGTCACATGTCTGTTTACTTCCAGCACAGCCTGCTGGGAACTTCCATTGTGTATACGTTTTGCTTATGCTTTTGCTTGGACAAGAAGGGGAGCAGACATATTTTTCCTTTGTCCTGATGCTGAATAAAATGATTGTAAATATGCTTACATATGCCTCTGTCTGCTCTTCTGTTGCAAAGAGTTCTTATCTCTGCTGGCTTGTGTGCCCAGTCTCTAAAGGTTTCTGAGGCTTGAGTCGCAGTTTTGATGCTGTTCTGAGAACTGAAGTTTGCTTGGCTGATGGCAGGTGGGCTGGAGCCAGCTGGGGGCCTACCAATTGCCCCCGTCTCCCAGGACGCATCTCATCAGAATGATGGGGATGGAGACGCTCCTTCAAGTATACTGGGCCAAGGCCATTTTGGTCTTTAAAGGTCAACACCAGCACTTAGAATTGTGCATCGAAACGTACTCGAAGCCAATGTAGATCTTTTAGGACCGGTGTAATATGGTCTCAGCTGCCACTACCAGTCACCAGTCTAGCTGCTGCATTTTGGTTTAGTTGTAGTTTCCAGGTCACCTTCAAAGGTAGCCCCACATAGAGCGCATTGCAGTAGTCCAAGTGGGAGATAACCAGAGCATGCACCACTCTGGTGAGACAGTCTCCGGGCAGGTTGGGTCTCAGCCTACATACCAGATGGAGCTGGTAAACAACTGCCCTGGACACAGAATTGACCTGCGCCTCCATGGACAGCTGTGAGTCCAAAATGACTCCCAGTCTGCGCACCTGCTCCTTCAGGGGCACAGTTACCCCATTCAGGACCAGGGAGTCCCCCACAACCACTGCCCCCCAAAAAAACAGTACTTCTGTCTTGTTAGGATTCAGCCTCAACCTGTTTGCTGCCATTTAACCTTTAACCACCTCCGGGTACTCACATACAACCTTCACCACCTTCACTGGTTCTGATTTAAAAGAGATGTAGAGCTGGGAATCATCAGCATACTGATAAACACCAAGCCCAAACCCCCTGATGATCATTCCCAGCGGCTTCATATAGAAGTTAAAAAGCATGGGGGAGAGAACGGAACTCTGAGGCACCCCACAAGTGAGAGCCCAGGGGTCTGAACACTCACCCCCCCAACACCACTTTCTGAACACGGCCCAGGAGGAAGGAGCAGAACCACTGTATAACAGTACCCCCAGCTCCCAGCCCCCCTAGATGGTCCAGAAGGATGTCATGATTGATAGTACCAAAGGCCAGTGCAACAAAGGCAGTTTTAGTCCCATGATGAGGCCTGAATTCTGATTGGAAGGGATCCAAATGGTCTGCATCCTTCAGCTATGTCTGGAGTTGTACAGCAACCACCTGCTCAATCACCTTGCCCAAGAATGGAAGATTTCAGACTGGCCAGATCAAAAGCTGTTTTGTAAAGAAGCGGTTTAATGACCACCTCTTTCAGCGGGTCTGCGAATGCTCCCTCACAAAGGGAAGCATTCACCGCCCCGTAGAGGCCATTGGCCAGCCCTTCCCGGCTCACTTTTATTAGACACAATGGGCAAGGATCAAGGAGACAGGTGTCTGGATTTACTCGTCCAAGCAGCCTGTCCACATTCTCAGATGTGGAGATAAGAAAGAAAACCCGAAATCGATCCTGGGTACTATGGGAGGGATCGTCTCAACTCCCATGTTCTTGCTGGGAAGTAGGGGAGGCCATCCTAGGATTTGTGTACATAGTTTTCAGTTTATGGTGCTTGATATTCAGTACAGCAGACCAATTGAGTTTCTTGAAAAACACCATCATTAATAGAGCTGACCTAGTAATTAATTCACATATCTACCAAAATTATTACAATTCCTCAATGCAAAACTATAAAGCTTCTCTCTTTCAGCATTAGAGGGCTAGGATCCGCAATCAAAAGAGCCTGAGTGGAGGCAGTCCTGCAGAGGGAACATCCAGACCAGTGCTATTTTTCTGGGAAAACAGGTGCCGGAATGCACCATGAACATCTCCTTCATTCTCTTAGAATGGCATTGGCACCCACCTGAGAGGTGGCAGAACTTAGTTATGGTGAGTTCCAGCTGAAAAAAGCCCTGATCAAGACATTGTTCTCCTTCTGGAGACACATCAGTGCAAGAACCAAAAGGCTGCCCTACTCAAAGGAGTGTTGGGGAAAGTTTGGCAGTACCAACAGGCAGATACCTTCTTTGTTTTTGGTGACACAGACAGTCATCCAATCACCACCACCTGTCTATATTCATCCAACTCAGCACAACAAGACATGGTCTCAAAGATGCTAAAAGGCTTAGAACAATTTTTAAAGAAGGCAAACTACAATAGGTGGAGACTTCAATAACTGCAGAGATAAAACCAAGGACCAAACTAGGCACCAACCTGTGAACAAAATCTGCAATGCAAACTTGGCAGAAATATTAACTGAATGGGACCTGGTGAACATCTTGCAGGAAGATGCAGGCATTTACACACTCCATGATGAACTTCCCAGAAGGAAAGCAATAACCAAAGAGGAACTGCAAGGTAAATTAAATGGCAATCTTGTCACCTGGTTTCAAGTAGCTCAGGCACATCCTTTTGCACTTTCTTTGGAACAGAGAGAAGAGGACCTACATACACATAGCTTGTTTGAATACTTATGCAGCAGTCTAGCATATAACCTGAAGGGTGTGGCTTCCCTAAAACACAGCAATCTTGTAGATCAGGAAGCAGGGAATGCAAGAGGCCTTGAAATTGTATGGGCATCAGAATTAGAATTGTATGGGAATCAGAATTAGGCCACACAACTGAATAGCACAAAGTGGAGGGAGCTGAACCACTCCCCTCCTTAAATGATCTCTGCTCACTTACAGGAAACCACACTCAAGTTCATCTTCCACTGGCACTGGATGCCAGTCTGGTTGGCAAAAGTTAACCCCCCCCCCTTTCCCCTTCATGATGGAACAGCTGTGGAAACTTGGTTCATTTATCCATGTGTGGTGGTCATGCCCCTATGTTAAAGATATTTGGAATAGTGTATTCTTCATTTCAACTGCAATTAAAAGCCAACCACTTTCTCCAAATCCTGTCTTAGAGAGACCTGACATATGCATAAGGATGGCACTGAAGACGGGATTTGAAGGTGGAGTAAATAAAAAGCTTGGTTCAATTCAATACAGTCTTACCAAACAGATCAGATGACTCAAAGTATCCTGTCTCCTTCCCAACAATCTAATGCAATTGGAACAAGGAAAAATAATGTTCACGAGTCTAATAATGATTTTAATAGCTCTCAGTAATATCTTTGGCTCCATTATCCAATATTCAGTGTATATCGCAATGTCCCTAGCACTGAGCTCTATCTAGCTTGGCTACTTAAGCAGTCACCTGTTCCATACCTTGAGTCTTTAGCTGTCCTTTGATTTGGGGCATGAAAGAATTTATTATTATTATTATTATTATTATTATTATTATTATTATTATTATTATTATTACAAATGCTTCTGTGAACCAAGTTAGAGCCCACACTGAGTTATAGGAAAGGCAGCAGTAGCGGTTCATAGTCAGTATATTGCTTTATCCATCAAGGAACCAGTAACTTCCCATAGTCCCTTGAACATTTAGGTAACACACAGATGGCATAGAGTTGCAGAGCAATTGTCCATATTGCTTCTGAATAGAAGCAATATGTTGCAGAGCTTTTAGTTAGAGGGAGCCATGCCGTCACTTGTAATGGGGTTGTCCAAGAATAGAACTTTTGGAGTGGGTGGAAATACATTTAGAAATGTACTCAGTTGTGTATACAATGTTGCATGGGAATAATAAACCTCCATCAATTTGTTAGTTTTACAAAAGTTGTTGTAGGGTTATCCAGACCTAGATGGCATTACATACAATTTGAAAGGTTGTGGGATCCTGTGTCATATATACACATATCAGTCTGAGAGTTTCTCAGTTTAGTGGAAACTTAAAATCAGTGGAATGGATGGAGCTCTGAGGAGATTTCACCCATCCCATATCCAAGAATCTCCTGATGTTCTCTGCTGATTCTCCAGAGAGGAGGGGGCGGTTTCTGCTCTCTACTTATTCTGCTCCAGCACCACATCAAAGTGTCAGTCAGTGTGTCAGAGAGAAAGAGACACACTGAGTGTTAGAGAGAGATCGTGTGTATAGATAACGTTGCTACTAAGAGCAGCTGCAGACACTCAGTGAAGTTCAGCATTTTCGTTTAGACCTCATTTAGCTCTGTATATAGTTGTAGATAGAATAAAGTAGATATTCTACAGAGCTTCTCTCCGAGTCGTTTATACTCTGCTATACTCTGCTGTGCGACGACTGTCTTGTTGGAGTGAATCCGGTGCTCACAACTCTAAGCTGTGAGTCCACAGCACTTTGACCTGTTCTTGTGCAGGAGGTGGTCTCTGGAAGTGCTACCCAGCTCGCCTAGCCGAGTCGGGGCTGAAGTGGATGAGTCCAGTTGGTGGCACTGGCTCAAGGGCAATGCTGACAAGCTCATTATTTTTAAAAGGATCGCTAAGGAAGTTGGTGAGGGTAGAGTACTGGGTCCATTCATCACTCCTCACATGCCTTCCCCCTGGTCACATCCCTCCTGTTTGTGGTCCTGAAAACAGCGCAGAGCAAATTTTGATTAATGCATCTTCTATCCTTCCCAAAATGTGGGTGAGTCAAAAAGTGCACCTGCCCAGGTGTGGCAAAGGAACCCAGATGGGCAAGATTGTTGTAGAACAATTTAAGGGCCGTTTTTCCACTGTTAGTTGGAGTACTATTACGTGGCTGAATTTTGGGAAATAGTCTTTCAGTAAATTAATTCAGTTGCTACGGAGGATCACTTACTAGTCCCTTCTCTAGCACTAAGATCAGTCAGGGGGACTCACTGTACTCTGCTCAGCACCTGCTAAAAACATGCTTGCTTAGACAAGCCTACTCAGATGCTTAGAGAGTTTTTGCCATTTTAATCTATTTTAGTATTTTAACTATGGTATATTCTGATTTTTTCTCAAATTTATCTTCTTGTAACGGCTGCTGCTTCTTTTTTACAATCAAGCCATGTATAAGTCTTAGGAAATAAATAATATATAAATAAAACAGCATTGCTGGGTATCTGGGATGGATCCAGGGGGAAAAGGAGCAGATAAAGGGTTTGTTTGGTTTTTCTTAGCTTGACCTTAGAAAAAACATTACTACAAATCTTGTGGGACTAAGTAAAGAAGCTTGGTTTAACTATGCTAGTATCTGGGTAGCTGACAAAGTTTTTAATTCTCAGTTGTTTTCAATCTTATACTGAATATTTCCCTACATAAGTGCAACACAGAGGAACAGTGAATTGACATATGTTAAGATATGGTAGGATGTGCTATTGTCAAGTACTCTCTTATTTAGGTTTGTATTATTGAGTATTTCTTGCCAGAATAGTAGCAGTGTGGTTCTGTTGAATTGAAACTAACGAAACAAATTGTGTTATCTTAAGCACTAGCAGCTGAATAAAGAAAAAGCCAGAAATGCTGATAAATATTGACCCAACATGGTCTAACTGAAAGAACTTCTAAATGCGTAAATCAAGCTGTTACAAAAGCTACAATTAAGCTCCTGAATTTTGAACAGCATGGTTATTAAATACATATATACAGTGTTGTAATAAGATAATTTATTTTTCAGAAACAGAAAGTAATTTTGACAGATAATGCATGTCTTCCATATCCACCTTGGCATCAGGGCCACATGAGCTTCAGGGTAATAGCTAGGAACAACTGCATCAGTGGAGCATAGGAAGAGATAACAATGGAGATGTGATTTTCTTATGAACCTCACATTTAACAGGGGAATTCAAAGTTCATTCATACAATTGAATGGACATTCCATGAATATTTTCTGGACTCCTCTTCGACTCACTCCAAGCATTATTTTCACAGCAATGCATGTCAGTAAACATATTCACAGCCCACCTAAAGATCAGTGCGTAACTCAAACAATCTTCGTTTACCAGCTCCTTCCTTGTCTGGGAATCAACTTGTATCCCCACATTCAGGCTACTCTGCATGCCCAATGTTTCCTTACTCTCAAAACAGCTGTTCAGTGTGTCCATGCATGTCTAAGTTGAGCACAGTCATTTTCACTCTTCTGGTTGGCACTTCCAACTGATTTTCCCACAGCCTCTACTTACTTATGTATTTCCTGGGGTTGTTATATTTTAAGAATGCAACCTTCTTACAACATAATTAATGGATACATCATATAACCCAGTGGAAGACAAGTTTTTCAAATAATTAAAATGATAATCACTTCAGCAGCATGCTTACCCAGTTCCTGTTGTCCAACACCTGCTGCATTCCCTGGGTGAGGGTAAGGTCTTCGCTAAGCTGGACCTTGCCCAAGCCTATCAACAACTGCCTGTTGATGATGCCACTGCTGAAGCCCAGACAATCGTCACCCACTGAGGGGCATTCCGTTGCCGCCGTTAATAGTTTGGAGTGAGTGTGGCTCCTGGCATCTTCCAAAGCCTTATGTAGCATCTGCTGCAAGGGCTTCTGGGTGTGGTAGCCGAGCCTCTTCACCGACTCCTCAGCACAAAGACACCTTGGTCCTGGGGTCATCGGGAGACGGCGGCCTTTAACGCGGTCAAGGCTCTCCTTTCATTGGACAATGTGCTGGTACAGTACAGTGAAGCCAGGCTGCTGGTCCTTGCCTGTGACACCTCACCTTTTGGCATCGGCGCTGTCCTCAGCCACCATTTTCCAGACGAAAGATAAGCACCACTTGCCTACTTTTCCAGGACGCTAACTCCAACTGAATGGAATTACAGCCAGCTCGACAATGAGGCACTGGCACTTGTGGCTGGAGTGAAGAGGTTCCATGAATTGAGGCCTGCGCCACCGGCAGCTAAGGGACACATCTGTGAGACACCCAAGACACCCTGGTCGAGGGTGCACATTAATCTGGCTGACCCCTTTCACAGCCGGACCTTTATGGTAGTGGTGGACACCTATTCCAAATGCCAAATGGCTGGAGGTGGCCCTGATGCCCTCCACCACCACTGTGGCCATCATCCGGGTGCTGCGAGGCCTCTTTGCGATGCATGGGTGTCCTGATGTCCTTGTCTCTAACAACGGACTGCAGTTCACATCAGGCACTTTTGAGTGGTACCTTTTGGGACTGGGCATCTGCCAAGCCCTAACGGCACAATTTCATCCATCCAGCAACGGGCAAGCGGAGAGAATGGTGTGCTCTGCAAAAGAGGCACTGGCACGCCAAGACCAGGGAGACTGGCACGAGCGGGTCACCAAATACTTGTTTGTGCAACACATCACCCCATATGCGGCCACAGGACGGAGTCCTGCTGAACTGCTTATGGGCCACCGCCTCAAATCTCTGCTCGACTGGCTGCACCCAGACTTTGCCGTGGCTGAACCCCCGGGGCTGTGCCAATGCACCATGGTCATTTGTTCCAGGAAACTAGGCCTTTGCCCGGAACTTTGTGGGGGACATTCCTTGGGTGCCAGCCACAGTAGTGGGAGTCACTGGACCTCACTCGTACCAGGTGGCACTCAAAAACAGACATTTGTGGCGCCGGCACATAGACCAGCTTAGGCGCAGGGTTGGGGACTTGGACACTACCGTGGTGCCCCTACTGCGCTTGTGGCTCCGAAACAGACACTTACAGATGGCGAGGCTCCACGTATACCTCTCTCGCAAACTGTGGGCGTGGAGCTGAATCAAGCTGCTTCAGAGGGTCTGCCAGACTTCCCACAGACTCAGACCACTGCCGTGCTGCCTGATATTCCACCAACTCCACTTGCAGAGGTTCCATCCACAGCAGCAGATCCAGGGGACTTGGTTTCAATGTCACCTAAGATTGTGCCACAGCCTCAGCAAGAATTGGGCGGCCCCTCCGGACCGAGGTACTGGTCCCTGGCGGTCTGGCAGAGTTTCCAAGCGCCCAACTTATTTAAAAGACTAAATTGTTGGACATGTAACACTATCGGTCTAATGGAAGTGGGTGAAATGTAATCGATATGCTTTTGTGCCTAATGGAACCATTACGTGTAGTGCTGTATATAAGGAAACCATTACGATTGTAACTAACGCCTTATCTTGGTGGGGAAGGGTGTTATGTACTGAAGTTGTCACCCTGGGCCAGCAGGGAGATACTGTAAATAGTTTTCACTCAGGTCCACATATGCAAATAAGGGATTGAAAGTGACATTCAGTGATTGGATAGTTACAGAAAGTGGTTACAGTTGCATTGTGGTGGAGCTCTATATAAGCAGGCTGGCTGAACCCCTCAGTTCAGTTCTGTTCTGGCCTGTGAATAAACAAGAGCTGTTTGAAGAATCGCTGTGTCGTTTGATATGTTCACCCACAACTTAACAGGAGAGATTCATATGGGAGCAAGCAGCCTCTGACATAACCTGGACTTAAGCCATTGGACGTTTTCCCAGGCTGAAAAGCTTCATTGCCACGGCAGTAGATCCATAGAAAGATGTCTTGAACTACAAAAGGGCTTCCAATCTTCAAATAACATTTAACATATGCATAACATAATCTAGGCTCAAACTGAACTCTTAAATGTTTAATAGTTGTGCATTTCCAGAGGTGTACCTTTCATGACAGGGACGCGGGTGGCGCTGTGGGTTAAACCAGAGAGCCTAGGATTTGCCGATCAGAAGGTCGGCGGTTCGAATCCCCATGGCGGGGTAAGCTCCCGTTGCTTGGTCCCTGCTTCTGCCAACCTAGCAGTTTGAAAGCACATCAAAGTGCAAGTAGATAAATAGGTACTGCTCTGGCGAGAAGGTAAACGACATTTCCATGCGCTGCTCTGGTTCGCTAGAAGTGGCTTAGTCATGCTGGCCACATGATCAGGAAGCTGTATGCTGGCTCCCTCGGCCAATAAAGCGGGATGAGTGCCACAACCCCAGAGTCGGCCACGACTGAACCTAATGGTCAGGGGTTCCATTACCTTTACCTTTACCTTTCATGACAACCCACTCTATTCCCCTGGGGCAGCCAGGAATCTGCATATGTTTGCAAGAAGCATGCTATCATTCTCCCCCCCCCCAAACTGCCCCACTTTACATCTTTCTAGTTCAACTGACACACAATATTCTGGGACTACTGACATGCTCAGTCCTCATTGGACTGCTTGGAGTTTGGGTGTTAAGGTGTTATTGTTTTATCCGCTCTTTCTTCTCCTTTGTTTTGTCTGTTTAAGATGTTGTGCACAGCAGCTACTGGGACATGGAATAGTGAGGTGCATATCATCTGCCTTCATGTCATGTGCAACTGCTTCCCAACCCAGGACATTTGCTCAATCAATTTGCAGGTGACAGTTTTGTAATTGCAGAGTTTTCTTTAGGCAGGGGGTTGGGGTAGTTGCACATCTACAGCCATTTAAGTGTGGCAGCAAAGTGTTGCAACCACCTTTGATTTCAACAAAGCCTTGTTATTTCATTTTTGTAATTTCATTTTCAGGCCTTTTTCTCGCTTGTGTTGTTGGTCTTTGCCTTCAAACATCTATCAATGCCTTCAAACATCTTCAAACATCTATCAATAACTCCACATTCCACTCCTTTAGAACCATGTAAGTTTGGTGTGTGGGATGGGTTTCTGGTAGGTTGGCTAGTCTAACACCCTATCCAGTGTAGAAAAGTCAACATTCTTGAATAGCTCCAGATTTAGGGCATAGGGATGAGATTCTTACTGAAGATGGGGTTCGAAGCAGCTGTAAGGCATTAGCTTGGTTCCATTCAAAACAGTGCGGCTAAGGGCAGCCACCACCAAATTATTATAATTATATAATCTGACCAAACAGATCAGATGTCACAAATTATCCTCTCTCTTTCACAACAATCTGCTGCAATTGCAACAAGGAGGGATAAAGTTCCAGAAAATTATTTCATCAGGTCTCAGTAATGACTTTGGAGTCCAATATTCATGGCACAACAGTGTGTCCCTGGCATCCATCAGTACCCCAGCTTTACCACATGAGCCGTGCTTTTAGGCTTTTGTTACATTTTGATTTGGGCCCTTGAAGACCAGAACTTTGCCTTGGGAACTAACTTTGCACTCCCAATAATGTTGGACCCCACACCAATGAGTGCAAAGATGGAAGCACTGGTTCATAGTCAACATATCTCTTAATCCTTCAATAAACTAGTTCTCATGGACCTTGGATATTCAGGTAATGCATAGGTGGCAAAGCACACCAGTGAACTTCTCTGACATTAATTTTGGAATCGTGTCAATGTGGTGGAGGTATTCCAGTTATAGAGAGACATACCACCATTTGAGATGGAGATGCCACAGAATACATATTTTCAATATTCTATGAGAACAGTTTGATTTTACCCCACGGTTTTGATTCCTTTCACTCTTTAAGGGGTTTACTTTCACTCTTTACATGGTTTAAAAAGTCTCTTAAGGGAACAGATCACTTTCTATACTTGCATGATGCATCAAAATTATTGGTTGTCCAAATGTGGAGGAAATTACATGTTTGGGGAAGAGACCAAAGTATGAAAATGTACGGATATTGAATCTAACTGAGAAAATAAACCATAATGTAACAGTGCTGAAAAGAAATAAACAACGTATGCATTTTATGCCATCCTGTGGCCATTTACTTCGTATCCTGGCTAAAAGCATCTAAGCAATGTGTTGTCAGCAGAATCACCATAAATCTGGATGTTGTCACCTGCTTGAGGCTTTAGTTGAAGATGACCACACTCTGGATGGATGCTTCCATACAATGCTGATGAAATAACGTAGGAGAATTTTGTAGAAAATCTTTAAAAAGAACAACTGTTTGAAAACTATGGATACTTATGTGTTAGCTGGAGAGAATGCAGAAAGGGTGGCGTATTCTGATTTTGTGTAGCTGCTTAGCGTTGTTGTTGTTGTTATACATTTTTGAAAGCCAATAAAATATACATTGGTAAAAATGGTTCAGTTATCAGAAAATATAAAAGGTTTCCAGTATAATAGAGAAATATAATGCATATAGATGAGGTTGTACTGAAGATGGGTAGTGAGGTGGGTGTAAACTTCTAGTTTTATTCAATTAAAGGCAACGTGGCTAAAGGCAAGCAGATCCGATGACTCAAAGTATCTTCACTCTTTGCCAGCAACGTGATGCAATTGGAACAAGGAGGAATGAAATTTCAGAACCCTGATACCTGTCTATAACCCTGAGCAATGCCTAGTTTTACCACCTCAGCAGTGCTTTTTTCTGGGGCCTGGAAGATGATAAAAAAAATATGCTCTTTCCAACCAAGTTAGACACCACATAAAACAAAAGCAAAGGCAAAAGCAATGACTCATGGTAAATACACCCTGTTTTCCAATTAAAACCCATCATTCTTAAAAACAAAAACAACAACAACCAATAAAATGAAAGACTTTTAGGGGTCCTGCTCATGAAACAATAATGTATGAAAGGAGCAGATTGTATGTTTCTATACACGTTGCATTAGGAAAATGGAAAAGGGGCAAGACAAAAAATAAGGGGATTTCAGTACGGCATCTTTTAAAATTATAACTTAAGAAGCATGAATTTTATAGGGGGAAAATGTGGAAAATGTACTCTGTGGAAAATGTACTCTAAGGTTTCTAATCCTGATGTGACTGTAAGTTGGTCTCATATCCATTTCCTGAAGGAACTGCAAACCACATTAAATTTTATTAAGAAACTACAGGCAGTTGAAGATTTTATATAGCACTGGTAGGGAAGCATTCCTACAGACTGTGGCTCCCCAACCATGGAAGTAGAAGAACCAACTCCTGGGTGAGCTTTGGTTGTAAACCCAGCAAAGCAACCTTGGTCCCACTGTCCAGTATTCACCCAAAATATGCATGTGAGACCTAAAATGTACTCCTAAGCCCCATGAGGAATGAAGCACAGGCTGATCCCTAAAAGGTATCCTAAACCCAATAATTCCAGAGTGTGCCTAATGTTTTCTTCTCTCCAACTACCTCCCTTGCCCAGACTCAATGCAAGGCACACCAATTTCTTTCCACTTTCTTCTTCCTATATCTCTCTATAATACAGTGGTACCTCGGGTTACATGCACTTCTGGTTACATACGCTTCAGGTTACAGACTCCACTAACCCAGAAATATTACCTTGGGTAATAAGCAAAAGAACTTTGTTTCAGGATGAGAACAGAAATTGTGCAGCGGCAGCACAGCGGCAGCAGGAGACCCCATTAACTAAAGTGGTGCTTCAGGTTAAGAACAGATTCAGGTTAAGAACAGACCTCCAGAACGAATTATGTTCTTAACCCGATGTAACACTGTAAATGGTATCACAACATACTGGAGGCCTCCTCATAAGGAAGATCATTGTCCTTTACTTCCACATACATATTTTTACTCTCTATCTCAACTTTACATCCCTACACCCCATTTGACTGCTTCACTGCCATTGGCTCATCCCTCTGCTGGGCTGCACTAATGACCTTTGAGCTAATCTGCAGCTGAACCAACAAGGGCTTCCTCAATTGCATCTTTGCACATTGCCTGGTACTTTCTACTTGACTGGTTCAGAGTGATGAAGAGTGATTGAGAGTATTGTCTTGTTTGCGTTGTTTGTGGAGACAGCTAGCTCCATGCTGTGTGAGATTTCAATTCTCACCAAACCAAGTACACTTCTGAGTCACTGACACCAGCAGCTGAGCTCACTTGCCATCCCTTTTTCCCTAGGGAAGGGTGACCACTTCCATGGCAGGAGAATCAGTCTTACTGGTTGAAGCCGCCAGTACATCCATGCAATATGAAGCCATGATGGGTTAAGGGTTTTCTTAGATGTTGAAGGCTGAGGGCTACTCTTCTTAGCTGCGGATTACTTTCTTGCTTACAGTCTTACCAAGAACAATCTAATATCCAAACCTTCCTCCTTCTCAGAAGAGGAATCCTGTGGTGGGGGATACTGTATTTTTTCTGTTTATAGGACACCCCCATGTATTAGATGACCCCTATTCCATATAGGATGACCCCCAATTTCAAATTTTAAAAATATGAAGGAAAATATAGTCTTATACAAGGTAAAATACAGTATGGGGGTTTCTTTGCAGGTTGCATCTTGGTTTTGCCCTTGCCTTTGTAGTCTCTTGATTCTTTCTTTGGTGACATTACAATTTAAATCACACATTAATGCCATAGGAGGGAAATGCTGAAAAGTTTTTGGCAAGAGCTAATGAAATGAAAGAGAATTAATTAAGCCAATTCAACACTGAGCTTTGATTTTTGATCCCAGACCTTAGGGAACCATTTGTTCTTACATGTTGCCCACAGCGTGAATCCTTGGCCTATAAATATCTCCATGTAAGCCTCTACTTGCACCATTCCTCTTCCCTGGTCCATCTCTTTTGAGTCTCCCGATCTTTCAAAAATGATGAAAACACTTGTGAGCACATGCCTCCTCTTGGGCCTGCTTTCTCCAGGTGAGTAGCAATCAGCACAATGGGATTCTTTAGATGACTGCAAAAATGTTTGCTCCTTGGGTGGGAATGTGGGTGAGGACAGGATATCAATATAAAAGAGAGTAAGGACCGCTGGCTAACCAAGGGGAGTAAACTCAAGAGTTTAAGCACTTAAGCCTTGGTAACCAAGTATAGTCAGTTGTAAACATTTATTTATGTGGCAGAGGAATCAGAATAATCATGCTAATAAGTGAAAGCTACAGTTTCCAAGATACTTAAGATAGCCATTCGATCTAGAATTTATTATTATTTATTCATTTATTCATTAATATATGTATTGCTTCATTCCCAAAAGGCTTCTGTGCTATTTAGAAAACAGCAACAAAAGAAATCTGCATCTTTGTTAAAATCCAGAATGATTAAAATATACACCATAGTTAAAATAGCCAATAATAAACCCTTAACATAAAAACTACCCTGATTAAATGGTGTGTGAGTGAGAGATAGAATGGGAGAAAATCTCAAGTACTGGAGTAGCAATGAGCATTTCACATAAAGTTCATTACTTTATTTCTCTAGCCAAAGGCCATGACAATTCTAGCTTGATTTCACATTAAACCTTACAATTATCAAAACAACATATAGTAATTTTATCTAATTTCCTTCCCTATTATTTTTTTCCAGCTGGTGCATAGAAGGGCACTCCAAGAAGCCAATATGGTCTCACAAAAGAAATCAAACTGAAAAAGACAGTTTCTAAAACTTTAATGGAGTTTGACTCTGCCCCCCAGATTTCAGTGTCAAATAGCATTTCAGTAAGCACTATGCTACCAAGCATCTTTAGGGCAGGTTCATTTAGCTGCCCTCCCTTATTGTAATAGAATTTCATTAATGCTCCTTTGGTTTTCAGTGCTTTGACTTTCACGGCTCAATATTACTCTTCCCAGAGAATGTTTCACTAAAGAGTACACCAAGGGATATGGGTGGCACTGTGGTCTAAACCACTGAGCCTCTTGGGCTTGCTGATCAGAAGGTCGGTGGTTTGAATCCCTGCGACGGGATGAGCTCCCATTGCTCTCTCCCAGCTCCTGCCAACCTAGCATTTCGAAAGCACGCCAGTGCAAGTACAGTATATAAATAGGTACTGCTGCGGCAGGAAGGTAAACAGTGTTTCAGTGCACTCTGGCTTCTGTCATGGTGTTTTGTTGCACCAGAAGTGGCTTAGTCATGCTGGCCATATGATCCTGAAAGCTGTCTGTGGACAAACGCCGGTTCCCTCATCCTAAAAGTGAGATGAGCGCCACAACTCCATAGTCACCTTTGACTGGACTTTCCCTTCCCTTCTCTTCCCTTCCCTTCCCTTTAAACCCAGGTATATAAATGAGCAGGTTTCTTCTATAGCTTCTTGCTCTAAACATCTTTTTTTTTTACTTTTGACTGTGGTCTGTGTTGTTTATAGATAGGCTTTCACACCATGACGCAGGGCAGTTCACAATATAGAATCATTGGCATGCATCAAGATTGAGATATTTCTGCTCCTTTTCCTTTTTATTTTTCAGCCGGTGCATAGAGGGGTACTCTAAGAAGCTACTTTATGGAAGGGAAGGTTGCATTGGCTAAATATGGCACCAAATAATTAATATGAACATTAAAGCTAACACATATCTACCCTTTTGCATGACACCTCCTTGAGAAGAAGAACACATTGTACTACTTTACCATCTCAAGAAATCTCTTGCACCAACCTCTATCTCCTTTGTGCAGCAACATCTCTGACATGTACCCACTGTCATGAAAATAGTACCTCATGTGAAGCTCCAGCAAGTCATGGCTGCCATGATGATCAAACCTGTTCCTCTGGTGCTCTGCATAACAACATAGGTGAGCTGAATCTTCTCACTTACTTTTGGTCACTTCAAGGAATGAGTTTCTTGTGTAAATTAGCATTATTTATTATTTATTTATTGCCTTTATATCCCAACTTTTCTCCAAGGAGCACAAGGTGGCGTATATGGTTCTTCTCTTATGCATTTCACCTTGTGAGGGATATTAAGCTGAGAGGCAGGGACTCCCCAAGGTCACTCAGTGAGCTTCATGGCTAAGTGGGGATTTGAACCCTGGCATCTCAGATTCTAGTCTAGTCCAATACTCAGCATCAATACTCAGCCACATAACCTTAGTCCAGCCTTCCTTTTCTTTTTCCATCACATGCAGGCTTCATCAGAGAGAACCTGGCATGCATCAGGCTGGGGTTTTGGCCCTTTAGAAATTTCTGGACTACTGCTCCCATCCACCTCAGCCAACTGATAAAGATGGTGCAAGCTGTAGTTCAGTAAATTCTTTGCTTATTGTAACTCACTCTACGTGGGGCTGCCCTTGAGAGTGACCCAGAAACTCCAGCAAGTGCAGAATGCAGCAGCGAGACTCCTTACGGGGTCCTCGCCGCGGGATCCCATTCACCCAGTGCTATACCAGCTGCACTAGCTCCTGGTGGAGTACAGGATCAGGTTTAAGGTGCTGGCTTTAACCTTTAAAGCCATATATGGCCTAGGACCCTCATACCTACGGGACCACCTCTCCTGGTATGTCCCACGGAGGACCTTACAGTATTCAAATAAATTTTGGGGGGAGATTCCGGGCCACAGGGAGGTTAGACTGGCCTCGGCCAGAACCAGGGCTTTTTCAGCTGTGGCCCTGATCTGGTGGATCACTCTACCACAAGAAATTAGGGACTTGACATCTTTCTGCAGGCCTGCAAGACAGAGCTGTTCCACCAGGCCTTTGACCAAGGCACAGTCTGACCCCCCCCCCCTTCTGTAATCTTCATAGAACTCTAACTCGATGATTGCCATTAATTTGATTCTGAACTGATTCTAGAATGTATTTTAATTAATTGACTGTGCTATTTTATGTACACTGTGCTATTTTTACCTGTTGTTAGCCACTCTGAGCCCGACCTTGGCCAGGGAGGCTGCAATACGAAATTCTTCTTCTTCTTCTTCTTCTTCTTCTTCTTCTTCTTCTTCTTCTTCTTCTTCTTCTCATTATCAGCCACAAATTAGCCATCACTGCATTTACTAGCAGTCCACACTACACCAGAAGCAGTGAACTCTGGTTTGGTTTTGGTTTGCCTTCCATCATAAGGCAAGGTATTAAGTTTAATATATTATTACACATTCAATGCAAGGATCATTTTGGGCACCTACAAGTTCTTTCTCTCTTTGCTCTCACGCCAGCTGTTCCAGATGAGATATTACAACGGGGGGGGGGAGGTTTTCTAGCTACCCTATCTCTCCTTCTTGCATTACTCCTACTAACATCCTGTGAAAGAAGAGGTGTGATATGATGTCATCCTCAGAGACCCTGCCGCCTTCAAAATTTTGCAGGGTGGTGGGACACTCACTGTTCAATGACACTAAGACTAAGCCATGTATCTTCACTGTCTGTGAATTTTGGAGCAATTCATGGGATTGTTGGCTCAAGAGCAGCCACATCTTCATTTTATCTTGAGCGTCTTGTGATTTAAGAATGCAATGAAGGGCCATATGGTCCTTTGGCTTCATAATAGTTCCTGGGACATTGGTCATTTCTAGGTTTCAGCTTTCAGTTCTCACCTTGCTTGCATGCCCATCTGAGAAATCAGGTGACTTTTTCATCTGCTACATCTTTCAACTAGAATCTTCCAGACAGACAGATCTATTCCAGTCTCTGCTAAGGGTAGGTGAATTTGTCAATTTTTGTTACTCTCACTTTCTCATTCTCCCCAAACTTCAATTTCTGCACAGTAAATAAGTAAATGAATAAATAACTCATTAAAATGTACCACCATTTAAGAGCAATTTTCTCCTCAAAAATTTTTTCATGCAGTTGCAAACCATTTTGCCTAATAAAAAGTAACTCTGTTGGTTGTTTTAACTCATGTAGCTGGGTGGCATTCAACTAAGTCAGGGGTCAGCAAGGCTTAAGAAACATAAGAGACTTGTGGATTTAGAAGGATAATCGTGTTTTGGTTCATTTTCTTGGTTCAAAAACTGTGCATTGTGTAGTTTCTCACTGAAGAATAAAATGTAGTAAAAGGGAAGTATCATTGAAAATATATACATTTAGAGGGAAATAACCAGAGTTTTTGCAGATCTTGTGATTTATTTCCTTTTGTTCTTTGCAGTTCCAGAGTATGAAGTGTCAACTTTCCAGGGATGTATTTATTCCAATTTATGCCACTCAGGTGATTACAGCTTCAGTGCATCTCAAGGTAAATTCCTCCAGCTGAAGGTCTACTGCTGCAAAACAAATGAGTGCAACAAGGAACCTGTCCACCGTGAGTATCTGCATCTCTGAAGGTTAAGGGCTTATAAAAACAGTGCTTTTTCTGGCAGAACATGATGGAACACAGTTCTGCCACCTTTTGGGGGGAAGGATGCAGGAGGGCTCTGGGACCCCATCAGATCACCTCCTCTCCTAAGCTGGGCAAATTCTCCCCATGCTTGGGAAAGGATCCTGGAACCTGCTGCCTCCTTCCCAAATCCAGATGGGCTTTGGGAAGGTGGTGGGAGCACTCTTGGCCTCATCAGAGCATCACACCAACTTACCTAAGCTGAGCAATGCTTCCCAGACTTAGGGAGGGAGGCACTAGGCTATGACAGTAGCCAGGAACCTTGCTTTCTCCTACCCAAAGCCACCCATCTCCGGTAGAGGGGGCTCGGTGTCAGAGTGCTCAGGCCAGTAAGTCAAGGACAGGGGCTTCCCTGTGGAGCTGGTAATCAGTTTGCCACCCTTGAGGCATTGTAAGTGTGCCAACTACCGTTCAAGGCCCATTCACTTGGAGTATCTTCTGAGTAGACATTTGTAGAAGTGTTAGAAATCCTTTGACACATGACTTTATTTAATTAAATTAAATACACTGCTTGATTGTAAAAAAATAAAAATAAAAATCCAAAAAAGTTAAAATAACAATAAAATAAAAGCATATTAAAACTTGCATCTATTGTATAAACATGGATAGGCTCGTACCCCTTCCAATCTGTGCCTCATCCCGAGGGATGAGGGTAGGGTGAGCAAGGATTACTCACCTCTGTCACTGGTGCTGTGCAATGCCAGGTCTATAGGCAACAAAACCACCACCCTGCGAGATTTCTTTATCTCGCAGGGGGTCGACCTGGCTTGTGTGACGGAGACCTGGGTGTGTGAAGGGGCAACAGTTACCTTACGAGAGATGGCGCCCCCGGGTTTCTCTGTCCTCCACCAGTCCCGCACTGTGGGCCGGGGGGGAGGGGTGGCATTATTAATCCGGGATGATTGTCCTTTCAGGGCTCCACCATCGCCATCGGTCCCCGGCATTGAATGTGTTGGCCTAGTGTGGGGCTCTGAGGAGAGCTTGGCTGTCTAGCTGGTGTACCGGCCACCTAGGGCACCAGCAGCCACCCTGTCAGGCCTATTGGAGGCGGTGGCCAGCTGGGCCTTGGTGTTCCCTAACCTATTGGTATTGGGGGACTTCAACATCCATGCTGATGCCACTCCCTCCTCACAGGCTCTGGACCTGGTGTCTTCCATGGTGACACTAGGGCTCTCCCAGTTTGTTTCGGGCCCCTCACATCAAGCAGGCCACACG
Organism: Podarcis erhardii; assembly: GCF_964252035.2. Taxonomy (NCBI): domain Eukaryota; kingdom Metazoa; phylum Chordata; class Lepidosauria; order Squamata; family Lacertidae; genus Podarcis; species Podarcis erhardii. The sequence continues at coordinate 79,897,132 of NC_138511.1, read as the reverse complement.
CTGGATTTGATCTTTGGTGTAGGTATAGATGTGATCATGTCTCCTTCGATGAAGTTGCCATGGTCTGATCACTACGCTCTGAAAGCCAGGATTGACTTTCCACCCCCACCCTGCTTAGGTGGTGAGCTGATTTGGGCTCGCCCGCAGAGGCTGATGGACCCTGATAGGTTCTGGCAAGCCTTGTGGGACCTTGCCCCCCCCCCGGCGACTCATTGATTGAGCTTGTTGAGGGCTGGAATATCCAGCTCCTGGCAGCCATCGATGAGATCGGACCGAAGCGCCCTCTGCGACCCCGCAGAAACTGGGCTCCCTGGTTTACCGAGGAGCTCCGGAAAATGAAGCGGGACTTCAGACGGCTAGAGCGAGTATGGCGGGGTGCCCGTGACGGAGCCTCAAGAATATCTTATAGGGCTTTTATGAAAACCTACGAGATGGCGGTGAAGGCTGCTAAGAAGTCTTACTTCTCGGCCTCCATTGCATCCACTAGCTCTCGCCCGGCGCAATTATTTAGTATAATCAGGTCTTTAACGTCCCTTGAGGGACAGCCAAATTTAAATAACAATTTGACACACAGCTGTGAGGCATTTGTGAGCTTTTTTGCAGAGAAGGTCTTGTTGCTCTGCCATGACCTCCCTGCCAATTTGGATACAATAAAGGAACTGGAGGCCCCTCGACTCTCCTCGGGTCCAACTTCCAGGTTGGCGCCATAGCCGAATGGCGGATTCCCTCCGAGCTCCGGAGGGAATCTGCTTGACAGGGGTCGGGTCCTGCCGCGCCGGCGACGCGGGGACCCTCAAAAATCACGGGCGCGGAAGCCCGTGGACCTGGTGACTCGGCGGGCACCGTTTGCGCCCTCCCCGACCGCGAAAGAGCCTTTTTAAAGGCTATGGAGCGGAGGACGGGGAGCGGCGCGGTGCTGAGAGTCTTCTGCTTCCCCTGCCGAGCGAAGCCGCATGCCATTCGACGGAGAGCGCTAACTTCTTCTATGGAAAATTGGGACTAAATCTAAAAACAACAACCCGTGAGTAATTTGGAAATTGGACTAAAAACTCTCTTTTTTTGGATTTGGCACGAGCGGGGGAGGTGCAAAAAGGAAGTCCGTCTCCCCCCTATTGTATACAATATAAAGCAAGGATCTTAACTACTAAGGTCGAAAGAAGAGTCTTTTTTCTATTTGGCAAAAGTTATTAATTCCATGGATTGACAGTATAAGTAAGTGTGCTGGAGGAGAAGAGCTATTTTTGAATTAAGGTGCCACTCATCCCGGGACCGGGAGCGATCTGCGAGAGGAGCCTGCGGAGGAGACATAGAAGATTTTGACAGCTGTCAAACTAGCTGTCAAAGTCGGGGAAAATAGAGAACTTTGTTTCCGTTGTCTTTGCTGGTTACATTTGATACAATATAGTTAATTGTTGAAAATAAAGAAGATTTTTTTTTTAAATGATATTTATTAAAATTTCCAATAAAAGCATACAAATACCAATACAGACAACAACAATAAAAACAAAACAAACAAACAAAAACAAAACAACAGGTATAATTTCAAATCTTATTTTCTCAACCTGTTTTCCCCGACTTCCTCATACCTCCCCGTTTTGTATTCTAATTTCATTATCCAGTCAGCAAATCCATTCCCTTATTTCCCAAGAGTTTTTTACTAATTCCATTCCTTTTCTTAATCGAGGTCTCTGAAAACCACATTATTTTTAAACCCCTTTCTATCTAGCATTCATTAATCTTATAGTATTTATTAAGATAGTCTTTAAATTTCTTCCAATCTTCTTCCACTGTCTCCTTCTCCTGGTTGCGGATTCTGCCCGTCATCTCCGCCAGTCCCATGTAGTCTGTCATTTTCATCTGCCATTCTTCCAAAGTGGGTAGATCTGGTGTCTTCCAATACTTTGCAATAAGGATCCTTGCTGCTGTTGTGGCATACAAAAACAAAGTTCTATCCTTCTTTAACACCACATGGCTAACCATACCCAGGAGAAAGGCCTCTGGTTTCTACAAGAAGGTATATTTAAATACCTTTTTCATTTCATTATATATCATTTCCCAGAAAGCCTTGATCCTTGGGCATGTCCACCAGAGGTGAAAGAATGTACCTTCATTTTCTTTACATTTCCAACATTTATTATCTGATAAGTGGTAAATTTTTGCAAGCTTGACTGGGGTCATGTACCACCTATAGATCATTTTCATAATATTCTCTCTCAAGGCATTACATGCCATAAATTTCATGCCGTTGGTCCACAACCTTTCCCAGTCAGCAAACATAATGTTATGAGCAATATCTTGTGCCCACTTAATCATGACAAATTCTTAGTATTGGATTCTAGCAATTCTATTTCCAATTTTGATTTCTCCACCTGGAAACCAGTTTTCCTATCCAGCTTGTAAACCTCCATTATTTGATAATAGTGAAGCCAATCTCGCACTTTATCTTTTAGATTCTCAAAACTCTGCAATTTCCACTTGTCATCCTCCTGTTCTAGGATTTCACAATATTTTGGCCATTTAGACTCCATGTTAAGTTTTTTCAATGCCTTTGCCTCCATTGGTGACAGCCACCTTGGAGTTTTGTTCTCCAACAAATCTTTATATTTAATCCAAACATTATACAATGCTTTCCTGACAATATGGTTTTTAAAGCCTTTATGAACCTTAACCTTGTCATACCACAGATATGCATGCCACCCAAAAAAGTTATTAAAACCTTCCAAATCTAAAATGTCTGTGTTCTCAAGAAGCAGCCAGTCCTTCAACCAGCAGAAAGCTGCTGATTCATAGTAAAGTTTCAAGTCTGGCAGTACAAATCCCCCCCTTTCTTTTGCATCAGTTAAAATCTTAAATTTTATTCTGGGTTTTTGGCCCTGCCAGATAAATTTGGAGATATCTTGCTGCCATCTCTTAAAACACTCCATCTTGTCAACAATTTGCAATGTTTGGAACAAAAATAACATTCTTGGCAATACATTCATTTTGATAGCTGCAATTCGACCAAACAAGGAAAGCTTCAAATTTGACCAAATTTCTAAATCCTTTTTCACTTGATTCCAACATTTCTCATAATTATCTTTAAATAAATTCATATTTTTAGCTGTCATATTAATCCCCAAGTATTTTACACTCTTAACCACAGTTAAACCTGTTTCATTCTGAAACCTCTCCTTCTCCCCTACTGTTAATTTCTTCTCTAATACCTTAGTCTTAGATTTGTTTAATTTAAATCCTGCCACTTGACCAAACTCTTGAATTAATTCCAAAACCCTTTTGGTGCTAGATTCTGGCTCTTGTAATGTAAGTACCAAGTCATCTGCAAATGCTCTCAGTTTATATTGTCTCGCTCCGACCTGAACCCCTTTAACCAGCTGGTCTTTTCTTATCATGTTCAGCAAAACCTCCAGGACCGAAATAAAAAGTAGTGGGAAAATTGGGCATCCTTGACGTGTCCGTTTTTCTATCTTAAATTATTCTGTAACTACGTTATTTACAATTAAAACAAAATAAAAAAATTCCTTCCAGTAGCACCTTAAAGACCAACTGAGTTAGTTCTAGGTATGAGCTTTCGTGTGCATGCACACTTCTTCAGATACTAATGCATGTGCATGCACACGAAAGCTCATACCTAGAACTAACTCAGTTGGTCTTTAAGGTGCTACTGGAAGGAATTTTTTTATTTTGTTTTGACCATGGCAGACCAACACGGCTACCTATCTGTAACTATTTACAATTAACTTTGCTTTTTGTTCAGAATATATTGCGCCTATACCATTTTCAAAACCTTGGCCTACCCCCATCCCATGGAGATTCTTCTTCAAAAAGGTCCAGGAAATATTGTCAAAGGCTTTCTCCGCATCCACAAATATCAGAACAGCTTTTGTATTTATGTTGACTTCTAGCATTTCCAAAATGTCTATTATATTCCTTACATTGTCTGATAGATGCCTTCTCGGGAGAAAGCCCGATTGATCCCTGTGAATCTCCCCCATCAAAACTTTTTTCAGTCTCTTAGCTAGAATATCAGCAAATATTTTATAATCCACATTTAGTAAGGAAATTGGGCGGTAGTTTTTAAGTTGAGTCTTTTCAGTCTCTGTCTTCGGTATAAGCATGATAAAAGCCTCTTTCCACATTTCAGGTGCTTCTTTCCCCTCCAAGATTTCATTACAGACTTCCTTCAAAGGTTGTATTAGCCAGTCTTTTAAAGTCTTATAGTATTTGGAAGTCAGTCCATCAGGCCCCGGAGATTTGCCCAGTTGCATGTTTTGAATGGCACCTTCTATTTCTTGTTCAGTTATTTTCTGATTTAAAATTACTTTACCTTCACTTGAAATTTCCTTCATCCCGTTTTTCTCCAAAAATTGTTCTATATCGGTGTCTTTTTGTGGCCCTTGTGCATATAATTGTTTAAAATATCTCTGGAAGCAGCTTCTAATTTCAATTGGATTGTTGATGTTCTTTCCATCCACTTCTAAATTTGTCACTGTACTTAATTTCTGCCTTTTCTTCAATTGCCAAGCCAAAAATTTCCCACATTTATCTGCTGATTCAAACGTTTTCTGTCTCATTTGTTTGATTTTCCATTCTATTTCTTGGTTCATCAATTCCATATATTGAATTTGATATAATTTAATTTCTCTCAGGATCTCCTGAGACTTTGGTTTGGATCTTAGTTTCTTTTCTCCTTCTTTGATTTTTTTCCAAAATTTTATCCTTTTTCTCATTTTGGCTTCTCTTTTTTATTGCATTTTGTTGTATCAAGAAACCTCTCATAACCGCTTTACTTGCATCCCAGATTACTCTTTTTTCCACATTGGTCCTCATGTTGCTCTCAAAATAATCTTTTAATGTTTTTTGGGCCTTTTTACAGAATTCTTTATCTCTAAATAATGTGTCATTCATCCTCCATCTAAAAGTGCCAGCAGTTGTTTGGTTCATCTCTATCTTCACGGCGTTATGGTCGGAGCAAGTTTTTGGGCAGATTTCCACTTTTTTTATCTTTGATGCCAGTCCTCTATTAACCCATATTTGGTCAATTCTAGTCCAGGTCATTTTGGCTTCAGAAAAAACGGTTCCTTGTCTTTCAAGAGGATTTTTTATTCTCCAAATATCCACCAAGTCCATATTGTCAGTCATTTCAAAAAAAGTTTTTGGCAATCTTCCATCTTTAGAAATCACTTGTCTTTGTGCTTTATCCATGTTTGTAGAAACTACTCCGTTCATATCTCCCATCAAGATTACATTAGTGTCCAAATGATCCAACAGGATCTCATGCAACTTCTTTAAAAATTCAGATTTACCTTCATTCGGTGCATAAATTCCTAAAATCAGAAGTTTCTGCCCTTGAACTTGAATTTCAATTGTCAAATATCTTCCTTGTTCATCTTTAAATATTTGTTTCGGCATCAATCTATCCTTTGCATATATGACCACTCCTCTTTTTTTCACTCTGTCTGATGAAATAAATTCCTGTCCTAATTTTTTATTAGTAAGTAATTTTCTATGTTTTCTTGTCACATGTGTCTCTTGCAGGCAAATCAAGTCCAATTGTTGTTTCTGTAAAATATGAAAGACGTTCTTCCTCTTCCGAGGAATGTTCAGGCCATTGCAGTTCTAACTCAATAGTCGCAAGGCCATGATGGGGTTATTTACTTATTCCTCCTTCTGCTCCCAGTCGTTGTTCTTCATCCGTTGGTGGCTGTAATCCAAAAGATAAATTTGCTAAGTCCAGTATTCCTTTTCCTAAAGATGTTGGCTCCTCTCCAGTTTCCGCTTCCTTTACCAAGTCTTCTTCGTGATCTCTCAGGAATTTGTCTTTATCACTCAATGTCTTTATTCTGATTTTCTTTCCTCTGTACTTGAAAGATAGGCCTTGGGGGAATTCCCACCTGAAGAAGATTCTGCTTTTTTTCAATAATAAAACCAGGTCCTTGTAATCCCCTCTTGCATCTAAGATGGGCTTCGGAATATCTTTAAAAATCTCCACGAAAGAATCTTCAATTTGCAGTGTATTTTGATAGTGCAGATTCAAAATTTTATCTCTTTCCTCCTTTGAACCCAAGGTAATCAAACAGTCTCTTGCCTTGTTCTTTTTCTGTCTTATTCCAAGTCTGAATGCACTCACAATCTTGACCTCCTCCCCCTGCAGGCCCTCCTGCCAAAATTCAGAAAATTCTTTTGTAAGAAAGTCCACCAGCTTATCCTGTTCACTTTCCGGCACAAATCTCAATCTTAAGTTGCGTTCCCTCCTTTGCAGATCTATCAGAGCAAAAGATAGATCATGGTCCACCAGTTTCCTTTCAACCGGTGGTATTTTCCCTTGTGTTTCAGTTGCAATCTCCTTTGCCTCCTCGGCAATCTTTCGTGTAGTAGCTGATTCTTCAAGAAGTTTCCCAATATTCTGAGCATTAGCACTAACTTGTGTTCCCAATTCTTTTAGGCTGGAAGTATTCAAATCAAGTTTTTTTGAGATCTCAGCTACTTGTTTACTTGTGTCAGTTCCTTGTTTCGTTAGGAGTTCCAAAGATTCATTTAGTTTTCCAAGAGCTTTAGCCAAAGCATCTTCTGCAGACATAGTTTTACTTTTAATTTGTGAGGCCGCAGCTATTCCTGTCACTGAGGCCCTTCTTTGTTGTGTAGTACTATAAGTTTTACCAGATCTAAGGTTTTTCTCCTGTGCCGGCTCTATTTTTCCTTTGCCATCTGCCATGCCACTATCATGCCAAGCCAAGGTCAGTCTCACACTCCAAGATTTGTTTTTGCTAGTAAATTTCCAATGGCTCAGCTTCTAGTTGCTTAGTTGTTTTCCACAAAGTAACAAAGTCACCTCTCGGGGGGGGGGGAGTTCCCAACCTGGTTTCAGAACTTTACAAAAGATATACTGCCTCAAAATCCCCCCCCATCTCCAAGTTCCAACTCTTTTTCCAAGTGGTTGCAAATATGTAGCAATCTAGGTAAAAGTCTTTCAAAACTGTATCTTTCAAAGTTGTTCTCAGCCTCACTCTTTTGACAGTTCAAAATTTTTTTCCCTTACTTACAGAGCAGTCCGTCTCCAGGATATAAAAGACAGTGGGTAAAATTCAATCCTCTCCTTTCATGCAGGATATTTAATTTAGTAGCAGTTCTCCCCCACCGCCCCTGCCAGCTAAGTGGGGGGGGGGTTAAATCTTGCTTTGAACAATGGATTTGTTATTCCAAAAGCGATCTTCAAAGGTTTCAGCTTAATAGACTCTTTGCTTTCTTCTATTTACAACGCGGTAAGACAGACTTCCTTTTTATGCCTTTCCCGTAGTGGTAAATCTTTTAAAAATTTAAAGTCCAATTTAAATCTTTATTCCTACTCACGAGTAGATGCTTTCAGTTCCAATTTGCCGGAAGAAATCAGCGCTCTCCGATAATGGCGATGCGGCTTCACTCCACGGACTGGGTAGCAGCTCTCAGCACCACGTTCTCCCCGACACCGTTCTGGAGCCTTTAAAAAGGCTCTTTCATAGTTCGGGGGGGTCGCAAAGGTGCCCGCCGAGCCTCCTTGCTTACAGGCTTCTCCACCTGTAATTTTAAAGGGTCCCCGCTTCGCCGTAGCAGCAGGACCCGAACCCGTGGGGCAGGCTTCTCCCGGAGCTCCGGGAAAAGTCCGCCATTAATCGCTGGCGCCGACCGGAAGTGAAAATAAAGAAGAATTGAAACAAACTAACTTGGCTTTTGGGTTGGAAGTGAAAGGAATACTGAAATAACCAGAATCCCTCTAGTGGGGGTTCAGGGACATTACAAAAATGGAAATAGGTCAAAAAATACTAGCTGGCCTGGATGAGGTTAGGTTTCTCGTGAGAAAGTTGTGTAAGTTACAAGAACAAGGCCATGTTTTGTCTACAAGTGCCACAACTTTGAAGCCAACAGCAAAGGAATCTACTGAGTTGGAAAAGGATTTGATCTACAAAACCCAGGCAGCTGAACAAGGAAAAAAATTTGAGCAGGAGGAGCAGGAAGGAGGGGCTGTAATGTTGCAGAAGGTAAAGGAGAGCCGGAGGTCTGTCAAGATGGACATAAAAGAAAGTAAGAATTGGATGATAAAAACTGGGTTTGATTTGGAAAATGAGGAATGGAAGGATCTCCTTTCGTGGGGATCTGAAGACCTATGTTTTACAAATTTGATCAAGGTGGAAGATGGAACTTTCTGGCTATTTGGACTTAGAAGGATTGAGAATCAAGATTTTAAAGATGGAGATCCGGCTGGAAGGAACATGGACATTATAGGGATAGTGCCCCTCTGAGACTTGGTGTTTAACATAAAAGACTTTCAAAGAAACCGGCAGAGAGGGACTGAGAGAGATTTAAGGGCCTCAGATGTGAGACTGCCGGGCTGATAACAGATGGACTAATGGACAATGGCTTGAGGATCGAAACCGGGGAAGGGAGGGTGGGGTCTGGAAATCCAAAGGGTGTACTAAAATATTCTGATTTATTATATCTTTTTTTCTTTCTATGTTGTTACTAGTATTGATATGGGGAATTCATGGAAGGAGAACTGGGCCGATCTTAGAAAAAGTTTTTAAGTATAATGATTGATGTATAAATGCTAAAAGTTGATATATAAAGTGAATTTAATATAATAACAATCTAAGGTTAAGAATTTAAGAAGAAGAACTTGTTGAACAAATTTTTGGACAGGGAATACAAGAAGGGGAGGCGAGGGGAAGTTCTGGAAAGAAGGTGTTGAAAATATGGATTGTAAATGTCAAAGTTTTTTGTTTTTGTTTTTTGTTTTTTGTTTTTTTCGGTTTATGTATCTTCTGAAATTCTAATAAATATTATTTAATAAATAAATAAATAAAGGAACTGGAGGCCCCTCGACTGTCCTCGGGTCCAGTATTGGACCACTTTGACCGGATATCCCCAGCCGATGTGGACAGACTCCTCCGAGCTGGAAAGCCCACCACCTGTCCTCTCGACCCGTGCCCGTCTTGGCTGATTAGAGCATGTCCAGATGAGGTGCGGGCCCTCCTGGGGGATATCATCAATTTGTCCCTTGGCACGGGGACATTCCCAGGGGAACTGAAGGAGGCAGTGGTGCGCCCGCTCTTAAAGAAAACATCATTAGATCCTTTAGATCTATCCAATTACCGCCCAGTTTCGAATCTTCCATTCCCGGGTAAGGTGACTGAGAGAGCGGTTGCTGAACAGCTTGTTGGGTTTCTGGATGAAACATCGGCTCTGGATCCATTCCAGTCCAGCTTCCGCGCTGGTCATGGGACCGAGACGGCTCTGGTTGCCCTAACAGATGATCTTCGTAGACAGCTGGATCGAGGCGGGTCGGGGCTGCTGATTCTTCTAGATCTGTCAGCAGCTTTCGACATGGTCGATCACGAACTTCTGGACCATCGCCTTGCCGACGTGGGGATCCAGGGCACAATCCTTCAATGGCTGCCCTTGTTTCTCTCTGGTCGGGAACAGAGGGTGGCGCTTGGGGGGGGGGAATTGTCATTGCGCCACTCCTTGGTGTGTGGAGTACCTCAGGGTGCGATACTCTCCCCGATACTATTCAACATCTTTATGCGCCCCCTCGCCCAGCTTGTCCGGAGTTTTGGGCTGGGTTGCCATCAGTATGCCGATGACACCCAACTCTATCTGTTGATGGATGGCCATCCTGACTCGGCCCCAGACACACTGACCAGATGTTTGGAAGCTGTGGCTGGATGGTTACGTGGGAGCCGGTTGAAGCTAAATCCTTCGAAGACAGAGGTCCTGTGGCTGGGACGGGACGATATGGGATTGGAGGGGCAACTCCCATCTCTTGCGGGGGTGCAATTAGTGCCAGCACCATCCGTTAAGAGTTTGGGTGTAATCTTTGACACCTCCCTTTCCATGGAGGCACAGATTGCAGCTATAACAAAGGCGGCATTTTTCCATCTCCACCAAGCTAAGAAGTTGGCTCCTTACCTCTCTTGCCCTGACCTAGCCACTGTGATCCACGTGACGGTCACCTCCAGACTGGATTATTGTAACTCGCTCTACGTGGGGCTGCCCTTGAGACTGACCCAGAAACTCCCGCGGGTGCAGAATGCTGCAGCGAGACTCCTTACAGGGTTTTCGCTGCGAGATCACATTCACCCGGTGCTATACCAGCTGCACTCGCTCCCGGTGGAGTACAGGATCAAGTTTAAGGTGCTGGTTTTAACCTTTAAAGCCCTATACGGCCTAGGACCCTCGTACCTATGGGACCACCTCTCCTGGTATGCCCCACAGAGAAACTTACGGTCTTCAAATAAAAACATCTTGAAGGTCCCAGGCCACAGAGAAGTTAGGCTGGCCTCAACTAGAGCCAGAGCTTTTTCGGCTGTGGCTCCGACCTGGTGGAACACTCTGTCACAAGAGACTAGGGCCCTGCGGGACTTGACATCTTTCCGCAGGGCCTGCAAGACAGAGCTGTTCCGCCAGGCCTTTGGCCAGGGCACAGCCTGACTCCCTCCCTTGGCAACCTTCGCGGAGCTCTGGCCCAATGGTGGCCAGTGGCTTGAATTTAATTAATTTTATAATGAATGATTTTAGATTGGATTGGATTGATCTTTATTACGGCCATTGGCCCATTACACGACAGTTTCTCATACCAACATATTATACTTAAACCTCCAAATTTAAAATCGCCAAAACTTACAAAAGACAAACAGGAACCGAAGCAAAACAAAAACAAAGACCACCATCATACATTACAATAAATTTGTAACCTATACATCTCCCTCTGCTCATAAATTAATCAAGGATATCAATGGTGGTATCGCCTAAAACATAGATCATGGTTTAAAACAATGGTGATATCACCTAAAACATAGATCATGGTTTAAAGGGGTTATCCGAGCCACACAGGAGACCGTTTCTCTTCTTTAGGGATAGGACGCTGATCAAGAATCTGGCAACCATGAGTGATTTTAGGGGGTCATCATCGATTAGGAGCCTTAAGAGGGCTAATAAACCAAGATTTAGAGGTGAGCAGGTACCATTGCCCAAGACCATTTTCTGCTGCAAGTCCATCTCCTCTAGCTTACAGGTTACTGTTCTTTTAGCTGGGACTATGTCCTGCTCTAGTAATTTGGATGGGGAGATTCCTATTGCCGTAATTTTCAGCTGTAAATTTTTTACCCATGGACTCTGGAAATCATCTCTCCACATACATTGTATCAAGTACAAGTTTGGGAGATTGTGCCATAGAGATAACCAGTGACAAAGTATGTGCTTCCACAGAGCATTTTCCAGGGATACAATATTAAGTTCCATGCGTAACGCTGTATTACTTACACAGTTGGGCAGTTTCAATATCCCTCTTAAAAACTGATTTTGAATGACCTCCAGGTGAGATAGGTTGGCAAAAGTCCCCCAAATTGAGATGGCATAAGCAATTGTCGGGATCACCTTGGCCTTGAAGACTTCCAACGCTGATGGGATATGAAGGGCCCCATCAGTGAAGAAGAATCGCAAGATCACCAAGGAGATAGCTTTGGCTCTATTTGTAACATAGGCTACATGGGCCTTCCATCTGAGGTTATGTTGTAACCAAACTCCCAAATATTGGAATCTGTAGACTTGTTCAATGACTCTCCCATCAATTCTCCAATTATGGAGTTTCCGGCTCTTTGAGAAAATCAGGATCTTAGATTTTCCATAATTAATTGTAAGGGAATTTGCGTTACAGTATGATCCAAAAAATTTTAAGGCCCTCCTGAGACCTACTCTAGAAAAAGAAAGAATGACTGCGTCATCCGCATATAGTAACAAAGGGCAGCGATAAAGTGCTAGGCGGGGTGCATGAATCCTTTCTTGGGCCTCTATTAGGGGAGTCCTCATGTCACTTATGAACAAATTGAACAGGAGTGGAGCCAATATACAATCCTGTCGGACACCTCTGTTAATGGGAATTGAATTGGTGAGATCACCCTCCGGGGTGAATCTCACTCTAGCCGCTGAGTTCTCATGGAGTTTGATTATTAGCCAGAGAAGCCTTCTGTCGATGCCCCAGCGGGTGAGTTTTTCCCAGAGGATGCTCCTGGGGATACTATCGAATGCTGCCTTTAGGTCAATGAATGCCACACAGAGTTGGCCACCCTTTGGGGTGGAATATTTCCAGGCAAGATGCTGTAAAATTAGAATATGATTAATTGTTGACTGTTTGGGGCGGAATCCAGCTTGTTCGGGCCCAATTAATTTTCTCTCTTCGGCCCATTGGATAAGTCTGTTCAACAGGAAGTGGGCATACAGTTTCCCCACTATTGAGAGCAGACTGATGTTTCTGTAATTCCCCGGGTCATCTGGTGAGCCCTTTTTGTGGATTGGAACGATAACAGCGTCCTTCCATACTTCCGGGATCATTCCAGAGTTGTTAACTGCATCGAAGATGGTCGCCAGGACCTTGGCCCACCAGTCTGCGTGGTATTTTATAGCTTCTGCCGGGATCAGGTCTGGCCCAGGCGCTTTCCCTCTTTTGAGTTTGACGATCAAGTCATGGATGTCTTCCGGGTCGGTGGGGGCCCAGCGGGGAAGCTGATCTTGAAATTCATCTCTTGTGTTAACGATACAGTCAGTTGTGGCAAAGTAATTTTTTAAATAAGATTCCCAAACCGGGGCGTGAATAATAGTTAAAGGGTATCTTTTAGTTCTTTTATTTACCAGGAGCCAAAATTGTCTGGAGTTCCGTGATGATGAGGCCCGCCATTGATTCACTTGCCATTCCAGTCTGGCACCGTTTTGAATTTGCTTGTAGGCCGATTTTGCTTGGAAATATTCTTTTGGCAAGACCGTTGCCCCAGAGGCTTTATACTCTTTGTAGATGTTACCAAGAAGTTGTCTAGCCTGTTTACAAGCACTGTTGAACCACAATGCACCTATCTTCCTTTGTGTTCGATTTATTTTATGCGTCGGGACAGAGAAAAAAGACGTTAGATCTTCCAACAGATTCGAGAATAGTCTTAGAGTTTGGTCATAATCATGATAATCCTCTAATAAGCCTGAATATGCTTGTTTTAGTCCTTGTTGTAAATATGCTGAGAATTTTTGAGCCTGTAGTTCGGACCATTTTACACTTTTGACTTGCAGTACTGAGTTCGTAATCAAATGTGTTGGATGTCTGCCTCCATCTGGGGTCCAGTCTATAATCATTGTGGCGACCAACGGTAGGTGGTCGCTCAGTTGAATATTTTCAACTTTAAAATGGGAAAATTTGGGGAATATATCATGAGATACCAGCATATAATCCAGGACACTGTTTGCAGAGGAGCTTATGTGTGTGAACTCACCCGGTACGTCAGGCGGGCAGTTCCCGTTTAGAATCACTAAGTTTAGGCGTAGTACCAATTGGTAAAGAAGGGTTCCTGCTTCATTTACCCTTTTGTCTTTGGAGAGTCTTTGATTATGGAGGGAGAGGTCATTAATGAATTCTGGGGTTATCCACCATTTGGCTTTGATTAAGGACTCCCAGTTTGTTGCAATGCGAGCATTGAAATCCCCTGCTATAACATTGGGTATATTGGGGTGTTTGGAGTGACAAAGAATAAGATGTTCCTCCAAGATTCCCCATTTATTGTATAAGTCTGCAATGTTGCCTCCAGGAGGAAGATAAACATTTGTTATAGCAAGTTCGAAGTTTTTCCCCGTAATCAGGGCTGTAATCAGGGCATTTACAAGCGTGAGTTTTGCCTGTATTTTCAAGGAAATTGCTATAACTAATCCTCCACTAGGCCGGCCTCCTTTAGTAGACGGGCATGCTGGTAATGATATAGCATCAAAACCATTAATATTTACTCTCCCCTCTTCCCATGTTTCCTGCAGGAGAATTACTTGGTGTGAGTTTATTAGTTTTACAAAGTCCGGGTCAGATTTTTTCCCCTTCCAACCTGCTATGTTCCAGCTTAAAAGGGAGAACGGGGGAGAATTTGACTGAGGTTTGGGTAGTCACAATGGAGAAGGGGGGAACGCTGCTCTTGGTGGATTGTCAAATTTGAAGAAGTCAGTAATTTTCCTTTGGCTAATAGTAAATGACATCTCTCCTTTTGGCACAGGTGTGCCTCTTGAGCTATTTGTAATTATGCTCTGCTCGCCCGGTCCTATAGGGGTAGTGTCCTGGTTGGGTCTAGTCTCCTCTCTGAAATCCCTTGTTTTATCAGAGAGCTTGTCATCTAGGGGAGCGGAGATTAGGTCGGTACAAGTTTTAACTATAATTAGATTTTCCTTCCGTGGGTGTATCATCTTATTTATATGGCCCAAGGGGTCTTCTGTCCAGTCCGTATCGATAGCAGATTGAACTTCCAAATCATCAGCTAGAGATTCTCCGTTCGATGATGATGACTCCAGGTCAGGCATTGAGGAATGTGTTGAAATTTTGTTTATATTTTGCTGTTCTTTAGTAGGTATAACCATTTCAGCAGATGCAGGAAGAGCTGGTTCCAGATTAACTAATGGGGGTGGCGAGACGATTGTCTGTATCGTTGTCTTGGCTTTTATGGACCTATTTTGGGGCTGTGGGCTGAATTTGAGAAGGTCCACTGAGCCTCCAATGGCCCTGTTGGTTTGAATTCCTTTGTTTCCTATTTTGCTTTTGGCCTGAGACATCTTCTCTCTTAATTTACCTAATTTATTTATTATTTTTTCCTTTTCTTGTGACTGTAATTCGTCAAATGAATTCATAAGTGCGCTTTCATTGTTGGATATTCTGGAGCCACCCAAATTCGTCCCTGGTTGTGGACTGCAGGCAATCTCCTCCGTTCTCAGTGGGGAAAGCAACATCTCTTTGTCTGGTGATTTTGTAGAGCTTGTTTCTGAATCTAATATCTCTTTCTCTTTTTCCACAAGTAGTGGTTTTACTATACTGTCCGCAAAAACCCTTGTGGGTATGATTTTTGTTTTTATAAATTCCCATTTTTGTCTTATTATTAAGAAGGGTAGTCTCAGCGAACGGAAGGCTAAAATAACTTTGTAAGGGCCATTTGATTGAGTTAGCGGAAGTAAAGCATAAAGATCGATATGAGCTATGCTTATTCTCAGGATTTTGCTTAGGGCAGTTTTAGCTCCTCCCAAGCTTGACCAATCCCATATCTCAGACCTTATCATTAGGCACACCTTCTTAGGTTGCAGTGTTAGATTTTGCTTACACATGAGATCATTTAGTTTGTATTTTCTCATCCCCTTTGCCCCAAAGTTTGGCGGGGCTATCATTGGAGGTCCCCTCTGGTAGTTATTTTTGAGGGCAATTTTGGCATCCATATCCATCACTTTTTCCGTTAGCTTGGAAATTGAGCACGTCAGAAAGTCTATCTTTTTAAAAATACAGTCCAGTGTCCTAATGACTAGTTGTAAATGGGAGGACTCATTTCCCAGCTGGTTTTCTTTGTCTCGGATCTTTTCCCCCATCCAGCTCAGGCCCACTCTTGATGGGAGTGCTCATTAGATTACAAGTGTGTAGCATGGTATTTTGGGACTTGGGAATGTTATTAGCCACATCCAAGTCACCCAGTGGAAGAAATCTATTGTATGTAGTAACTGCTGCTTGAAAATTTGACTGGTCTCTTCTTTCTTTAGCTTGTAGCTTAGGGCTAGGGAGAAGTAGTAATTCCTCTGCTTCTCTGAGGCGTTTCCTCTTGCCCATAGCCACAGTATATATGAGCTAAATAATGTAAATAATACAGGAGAGAAGAAGGGGACTTCTTACCACAGTCAATGATTTAGCTACACAGCTGAGTATTTAGCTCCAGGGATTTCTCCGCAGTTCGTTAAAGAGCCAAGAGCCCCAGAAGGGAAACTTTCTGTGGGCTGGTTCACTGATTCCTTCTAAGCAGTCTTTCAAGGCCTACCACATAAGGCTGGGCCCAGAACGAAATCGTGCTGAAGCCGGTTACCAAACCTCCAGAGGGTCCTATCCGATGCACTTTTGTAAAGTTATTGTGTAGATTAAAAACTTCCCTCCTTCTCCAGGTGCCGTTGGTCGGGTAAGCAGTTCACAGTTCTATCTTTAGACCTCTTCTCTCTCTGCTCTCAGTACAGGCAGCAGCGTTCTCTCCTCCCTGGCAACCTTGACCGGGCAGCTGATAAGGAGGGAGGGAGCAGGCTGAGACAAGCTGAAGACAAGCTGAAGCTCGCAGAGCCAGCAGGAATTGTAAAAGTACTCAAAATCTATAAAATGTAGTAATTCCTCTGTACTGTAGTAATTCCGGAGGGCAATTAAGATACGGTTTTAAAAGAATAAAACTGAGCGCCGGGGTTGCAGAGCTGGGTGTCTATGGGCCAGTCTCAAAGCCAGGCTCACCGTCGTGTCTCTCCTTACCCTCCTTCTCCAGACACTGTTGTTCGGGTAAGCAGTTCACTTCTCTCTCTGCTCTCAGTTCAGGCAGCAGCGTTCTCTCCTCTCTGGCAACCTTGACCAGGCAGCTGGTAAGGAGGGAGGGAGCAGGCTGAGACAAGCTGAAGACAAGCTAAAGCTCGCAGAGCCAGCAGGAATTGTAAAAGTACTCAGAGTCTTTAAAATATTTTCCGTTTGTTAAAAATTGGCATCCGGAGGGCAATTAAGATAAGGTTTTAAAAGAATAAAAATGAGTGCCGGGGAGCGTGACTTGCCTCGGCACCATCTTGGCTCGCTCTTTGGATATTCGGGATCGAATGATTTTAGAGTGTTGTTTGTGCTGTACTTTTGTACTGTTTTATTGTTGTTAGCCGCCCTGAGCCCGGCTTCGGCTGGGAAGGGCGGGATATAAATAAATAAATAAATAAATAATAATGATTATAGCAGGCACGCACTTTTGTTTCTAGAAAAAAAGCACTGTATGAACCAATGATATACAGTGTGTCAATTAGTTACAAGAAAAGTATAGAATTCTGTCTTTTGGTCCATTCAGATGTGGGGTGCAAGGGACTAAGAAGTATCTATGGTTGACCCTTGAATCTGGAATGAGTGGAGTAGATGATCACTTCCTTACATACATCTATCACATTTCAAACAAGCAGTCAGTGGGGCTGAAGGAAGAGAAGTAGAAATATGGGAAATATGGACATTGCTCTCCCCAGTGTGGATTCTGGGCCTGCCCACTACTTGCTTGCACACACACACACGCACACACACACACACAGAGAGAGAGAGAGAGAGATTACATCCAAGAGAATGCAGCTGTCTGTACCTTCAGATACAGAGAGTTAGAATCAGAGAGCAGATAGCTAGTCTGATACATTTCTACCATGTGAGAACTCCAGAAAATACACAAAAAATAGTGTGCATGACAAAAGGTGAAAGACAAAAACATTTTTATAGATGCTCAGCAGAGGTGCCTGTTCTGCAAAGTTGATGGCAAATGTAGGACACTATGTGGAGGTAACATGTCCAGCTAGGGTCAGAAGTTACTAAAAGGCATGAAAAAAAATATCAAAATAAAGGTACAATAAAGAGCCTGGGGAATGAGGTGTATCCATATGCTGACTGTAGGTTTTTATTTTGGTAGTTACACCACGTGAAGATCTTTCCCCCAATGGTCGACAGTGCCCAGCCTGCTTCAGAAAGACCGATTCTTCTGGCAAAACAGGTTGCCCACGTGAGGGGACTGTCAGCTGCCTTGCCAATGAGACCAAGTGCATTAACTATTCTAGTAGGATGTTATGTGAGTAATATTGCCAATGGGGCAAGAAACTCAGCTCCTCTCTGTCTCTTTCTCACTTCAAGAAAAGTAATGACTGATATTATTTTGCATTTTATTTATGATAGGTGTGTATAGCTTTGATTTCTTTCTCTGAGGGAAAGGGCAATACTCTAGTCCTGTTCTGGATTCCATTCTATCTGCATATGAATTGCATAAGAACTGGAAGGGACAGGCTCACTCAAGGGTAGGGTTTTACCTTGTGTGAGACTGGGAAGCCTACAAAAGTACAGCACACTCCTTACAGCACACCTTTGTCCTCAAATGCACAAGGTGCATCAGAGCAGAGGGGTACAAGGGAGGGTGCAGGACCAGCCAGCACATCACTGCTTCTCCTCACAACAGTATGCACCATTGGGTGCTGGTCCAGGAGTACCCACCCACCTTGGCCTAACATTCAAAAGTAAAGGAGGCTGGGAGAAAGGAGGGCACTACTAGTGCATCTCTCTTCATCTATCTTCATAAATAAGTTGCATTGTGTTTATTGAATCTTACTGCATCACAAGTGTGCAAAAGAACTGCAGCCTTAGTCTAGCAAAATACATGGGGTGGGAGACCAGGGCTTTTTTTCAGCCAAAACTCATTTCCAGCAACTCTCAGGTAGGCCCCATTGCCATTCTAAGAGAACAAGGGAGGCACTCCTGTTGAGTTCCAGCACCTCTTTTTCTAGAAAAATAGCACTATGGCAGAGGGTAACTTCCTGTTCACAATGCATCACCATGGTGTTAGCCAAGAAACTCAAATTCAAAGCAAATAATCAGCAGGCAATCCAATTCTCTCCTTTCTTCTTTTACAGCACAGCATAAACTCGAGACAGACTGAAAAGGAAGGTCCCTGCCAAAAGTGGAGCTTGCAGGCTCTGTGTTTGGCAGGGATCAACTGTAATATTGAGAACTTGATCCCAATGCCAGCACAACTTCCTGTTGGTGCCACTTAGTTGCTAAACATTGGAAGCAAACTTTGCTTTGAACAAGGGGTTCAGCTGATTGGCTGTGACTGCAAGCCCTCCTCTCAAGCAAATGATTCAGAGTAGTTTCCAAGATTCCCAGTTGTTCTGCTGCTGCAGTGAATTTACCTGCCACATATCTCATGTAAGACAGTTTTAGTGTAAGTCAAGTGGATGTTGCTTGGGTAGAATGGTCACATTAGGCCACCTGGTGGGCTTAATTTGGCTCACAAGGTAAGACTAGTGATAGTTGGCTGTCAGATTAATCCTACAGGGTTGTAAACATACTGAGCTTTAATAATCACAGTCATCTTTATCCCCAAGGCCCCAGAACTCATGCAAAGCTTCTCCTTTTTATTATACAGATCATAATAAGACACCTTATAGACTCCAATTCAAAGGCTGTGCAACTGAAGACTTGTGTGCGCTTGATAGAAAAAACTTTAAATATGGTCACCTGCTAGTCCACGGAATTAAAGCAAAATGCTGGAATGCTGCAATATCATCAAAGCAAATTGATCTTGAAGGGTAGATACAAGACAGCAAAGCTCTCCTCCTTGTTAATTCCACCATTCATGGTAGCTGCAGAAGAAATCGGGAGCCTAGTGGTGAGAGGAGGAGTTCAGGCCTCATGGGTTTTCTTTTTCACAATTGGTGAAATTCATCATAAAAAAATAAACTCATCTGGCACATTGAATCTGTATTCTGTATCTCTTTGTTTTATATATGCAGAATGAGTAGAATGCTGAGAAAGGGCATTTGAAGTAAAATATAAGAATTTGTATGTTACTTTGTTCAGCCCCACTTGCATGCCAAGGCCTTTCAACCCTTACGGACAATATTTACACAGACACAATTATTTTGGTTTATGCATTCAAATAGGCCACAGCTTTATTGTTTACAGATGCGGGTGGTTTAGCTTAGGCATTGTTTAGCTTAGGCCAGGCTATATCTTGATTCCCGCCAGTCTGCAGGGTAAACCACCAGTAGGGGGAGCCCTATGACTTACATAAAATAGGGACTCCCTTGTTAGGTTTCTCTGTGTTGCCACTGTGCAGTTGCTTGGAGTCACAGGACTCTGTTTACTTTCCAGGGATTCCAGACTGTTGGAAGTCTCATGGAGGACGGGAGACAGATGTGATGTTTACTGGTTTCCTGTTCCTTTGTTTTTCAGTTGCTCTCTGCCTTCCACAGAGAGAGGATATAAATTCTTACTGTCTGCGTAGTTAGGAATAAAACTCTTAGCCATGTAGCTCATACTATCTCAGCTCCTTCCCTGTGTGCTGGATACTCTGCATTTTGGGAATGTGCCCGGAGCCTCATCAAAGGCTCAGATCGTTAATTATTGTCAAAGGAGAGAATGAAGGCCTCGACCGGAGGAGTAGTAGCTCGGTCGTAGCGGAGGCTACGATACCCCTGAGGGACAAATTTGACAGACACTGGGAGACAAATTGAAATAGGATTTGAATGGATTCACATAATCAGGGGTTCCTGGTTTGAACCATGTCCTTGTAATGGGAGACGGTGACAGAAGCAAGTGGAGCCCTCTTCAAAGAGAAAATGAAAAAAAGCTCCTAACCAAATACAATGTGACCAGTTAGACACGGGCACATTAAAATAATATTTATCAACAAGTACTCTCATTATAAACCTCTGCTAATTGTAAC
The DNA here is from genome assembly GCF_964252035.2 of Podarcis erhardii. Taxonomy (NCBI): domain Eukaryota; kingdom Metazoa; phylum Chordata; class Lepidosauria; order Squamata; family Lacertidae; genus Podarcis; species Podarcis erhardii. Next base: position 79,876,859 of record NC_138511.1, on the reverse strand, counting down.
TAGAGGCCTGAAGAGTTCATCAGAGTCATATTTTTACGCTGAGCCAAAGTATCTGTCTGAGATGGGTTTGGGGCTTGCCCAAAATAAAGTAGGTGGCTTGTGTCAAAACAGAGGTGGTGATTTGTTCTGCCCCATCTTGGTAATCCACATATTAAACACAGTACAGACAAGCATCTACTACAACTGATATTATACTTGCAAGCTTACCACAAGCAAGAATGATAGGATGGGGTAATAACACAAGGGAGAGCAATCAGCAGCCTGGGAAGAAGCCAGAGGAAGAGTTTCATTGTAACTGGCAGGTCAAGGATGTAATCAAAGCAATAACTTTACCTTTACTTTCACCTCTAAATTCACTCCAAATTTTACAGAGTCTTTTCTCTCCCCACTCTATCTTTTCCAGCTCAGGATATCTCCATCTCTCCATCCATTCTACACTGGCTCCCAGTACATTTCTGAGCACAATTCAAAGTGTTGGTGCTGACCTTTAAAGCCCTAAATGGCCTCAGTCCAGTATACCTGAAAGAGCGTCTCCACCTCCACCATTCTGCCCGGACACTGAGGTCCAGCGCCGAGGGCCTTCTGGCAGTTCCCTCGCTGCGAGAAGCCAAGTTGCGTGGCGAGTCCCCCCCCCCCCCAGTGGAAATAAAGACACAAGACACCATGATTCAAGTTAATGGGCGAAATAGGCCACAACTTTATTGATTACAGAAATGAGCAGTATTGGCTTAGGCATTGGTCCTATTGACTATCCGGCTTCAGCCCGATTGCATGAAGACCGGAAAGGGTTAACCACCAGAAGAGGGAGTCCTGCTGATGCACATCAACTAGGAGCTCCCCCAGGGTCACCGCTCGGGGGCATGCCTTAGGTCCATACCTCCATATGCTTCGGACAGGGCCACGCCCCCCAGAATCCTTTATTTGACTACCCTGCTATGTGGGGGAGATGATGCCGCTTCCCCCCCCTCTCATTTGCTTAACAATGCTCCTTCCCAATGCCTAACCGCCAGCAAATGCCTAAACCCAGCAAAGGCACTGTGGTCCCACTCCCCAGCATTCACCCAAAATATGGATGTGAGACCTCAAGTGTATCCCTAAGTCCCACCAGGCTGATCCTTGAAAGGCATCCTAAACCCAATAATTCTGTAGTGTGTCTAAGGTTTTCTTCTCTCCAACTGCTTCCCTTGCCTACACTCAATGCAAGGTAGCTACACAAATTTCTGTCCACTTTCTTCTTCCTATATCGTGCTATAATAAATGGTATCACAACATAGTGGAGGCCTCCTCATAAGGATGATCATTGTCTTTTACTTCCACATACACACTTTTACTTTCTACCTCAACCTTACATCCCTACACCGCATTTGACGGCTGCACTGCCATTGGCTCATCCCACTGCTGGGCTGCACTAATGGCCTTTGAGTTAATCTGCAGCTGAACCCACAAGGGCTTCCTCAACTGCATCTTTGCACATTGCCTGGTACCTTCGACTTGACTGTTCAGAGTGATGAAGAGTGATTGAGAGAATGATCCTGTTTATGTTGTTTGTGGAGACAGCAGGCTCCATGCTGTGTGAGGTTTCGAGTCATTGACTCGAAAGTCATTGACTGAGTCATTGACACCAGCAATTGAGCCCCAGACCTCAATGAACCATTTGTTTCCAGGTGTTGCCCACAGCATGAATCCTTGGCCTATAAATATCTGAAAGTAAAACCTCTTCCTGCATCAGTTCTCTTAGCTGGTCCATCTCTGAGTTTCCTGATCTTTCAAAAATGATGACAACACTTCTGAGCACATGCTTCCTTTTGGGCCTGCTTTCTCCAGTTGAGTAGGAACCAGTGCAATGGGATTCATTTTATCATCTTTGTTGTTGTTTAGTCGTTTAGTCGTGTCCGACTCTTCGTGACCCCATGGACAAGAGCACACCAGGCACTCCTGTCTTCCACTGCCTCCAGCAATTTGATCAAATTATCATCTTTAGATGACTGCTAAAATGTTTGCTCCTTAGACAAGAATGTGAATGAGGACAGGACAGCAGCATAATAAAGAGTCAGGACTGCTGGCTTACCAAGGAGAGTAAACTCAAGTTTAAGCACTTAAGCCTTGGTGACCAAGTATAGTCAGTTGCAAACATGTATTTCTGTGATGGAGGAATCTGATTAACCATACTAATAAGTGAAGGCCACAGTTTCCAGGATACTTAGGATAGCCATTCAATCTAGAATATATTATTTATTCATTAAAATATATATATTGCTTCATTCCCAAATGGCTTCTGTGCTATTTAGAAAACAATAGCAACAAAAGAAATCTGCATCTTTTTAAAAATCCAGAATGATTAAAATATACACTATAGTTAAAATAGCCAATAAAAAAAACCTTAACATATAAACTACCCTGATTAAAAGGTAATCCCTCCTCTCTCTCTCTGTATACATTCACACCAACCATTACCTGCTTCTCTAACATCCTTGTCCTTAGTAAGTGTTCCCTAAGCCAGGATCTCTTCTAAGACAAAAGTCAACTAATAGGGAAACGGTGTGTGAGTGAGAGATGGAGTGGGACGAAATCTCAAGTACTAGAGCAGCAATGAGCATTTCACATATAGTTCATAACTTTATTGAACAAGCCAAAGGCCATGACAAACTTGTATAAATGGTATTAATAAAAGAATACAGAGCAGACATCCATAATATAAGCTAACTCCCATGATGTAAGAGAGAGAAGATACCAGAGACACTAACAAACTAAATTCTAGCTTGATTTCAGATTAAACCTAACAATCACCAAAACCAACTTGGCCCCTAATTCCATATAGTACAGCACAGGAAAATGTTGCATTGGCATAGAAGCAATTTAAACACACATGATGTCAGTATATGGAAACATCAAAGCTGCAGACACCCAGATTGTTGACATCACATGATGCGCCTATCTGTGGGAAAGAAGAATTTCCCAGGACGTTCACAGGCTGGATAAGTCTTTGTGAAGAGTGTAACTTGAAACCTTCTGTGTGTGCATATTCAGGAAGTTTGTCAGACGTGCTAGAAGAACTGAACTGAAAGGACGTGTTTTTCTCTAGTGCTGTAATGTCAGAAATAAACATCATGAAAATAGATTTCTGACTTATTTTCTTTCCATTGCAGAAGCAGGAAGGAGGGGTTGTGCATTTTACCCACACTTGGGAAAACGTCACCTATCAAAATCTCCCTGTTCTGTCTGGATATCAGCCAGAGGAGGTTACCGGTAAGCAAGCTCCGAGGACAGTGAGAGGGGCCAACCTCTATGGAGGGGGCTTGCAAACCAACACACACAACCCCCCCCCCACACACATACACAAACTTTAACTGAGTGCATTCCACTCTTGCTTTAATTGTTGGCCACCTAGATTCTGTAGAAATAAAAGCTGTTGATATTACTGTTGGTATGGTGTGTAGTTTCAAAATAATCTTTATTCTGAGCAGTTTTGAAAACTTTAATGGAGTTTGACTCAGACCCCCAGATTTCAGTGCCATAGATCATTTCAGTAAGCACTTTGCTACAAATTATCTTTAGGACAGCTTCATTCAGCTGCCCTCCCTTATTGTAATAGAATTTCATTAATGCTCCTTTGGTTTTTGGTGCTTTGACTTTCACTGCCTCAATATGACTCTTCCCATAGAGGGTTTCATTAACTAATACACATAGGTATATAAATGAGCAGATTTCCTGTGTACAGTGGTACCTCGGGTTAAGTACTTAATTCGTTCCGGAGGTCCATTCTTAACCTGAAACTGTTCTTAACCTGAAGCACCACTTTAGCAAATGGGGTCTCCTGCTGCTGCTGTGCCGACGGAGTATGATTTCTGTTCTCATCCTGAAGCAAAATTCTTAACCTGAAGCACTATTTCTGGGTTAGCGGAGTCTGTAACCTGAAGCGTATGTAACCTGAAGCATATGTAACCTGAGGTACCACTGTAGTTTCTTGCTTTTAAACAGCTGTGTTATTTATACATAGGCTTTCACACCATGAAGCAGGGCAATTCACAATATAGAACCATTGGCATGCATCAAGATTGAGATATTTCTGTTCCTTTTCCTATTTTTTTCCAGCCGGTGCATATAGGGGTACTCTAAGAAGCCACTCTATGGAAGGGAAGATTGCATTGGCTAAATATGACGCCCAATAATTCATATGAACATTACAGCTAACACACACCTACCCTTTTGCATTCCACCTCCTTAGAAAGAAGGACACCTTTTTCCACATTATAGTACTTTCCCATCTCAAGAAATCTCTTCCACCAACCTCTATCTCCTTTTTGCAGCGGCATTTCTTACATGTGACTACTGTCATGAAATGAGTACCTCATGTGAAAATACCGAGAGCAAAGCCTGCAATGATACTCACATTTGTTCGTCTGGTTCTCTGAGTAACAACATAGGTAAGCTGAATCTTCTCACTCTTGGTCATCCCAAGGAATGACTTTCTTGTGTAAATTACCATTATTTATTATTATTTTTTGCCTTTATAGCCCATCATTTCTCCAAGGAGCACAAAGTGGCATATATGGTTCTTCTCTTATGCATTTAACCTTGTGGGGGATATTAAGCTGAGAGGCAGGGACTCCCCATGGTCACCCAGTGAGCTTCATGGTTGAGTGGGGATTTGAACCCTGGCATCTCAGATTCCAGTCCAACACTCAGCACCCATACTCAGTCACATAAGGCGGAAAGGCATTCACTTTTTCTTTCCATCACATGCAGGCTTCATCAGAGACAACCTGGCATGCATCACCTTGGGGTTGGCTAACCTATGACCCTTTAGAAATTTCTGGACTACCACTCCCTAACACCTAAGCCAGCATAGTCAATGGCTAGAGATAATGCAAGCTGTAGTTCAGTAAATTCTTTAGGGCCACAAATTAGCCAACATTGTCTTAACTAGCAGTCCACACTACACCAGAAGCAGTGAGCTCTGGTTTGGTTTTGGTTTGCCTTCCATCATAAGGCAAGGTATTCAGTTAAATATATTATTACAAATTCAGTGCAGGTGCCAAACCATTTTGGGCACCTGCAAGTTCTTTCTCTCTTTGCTGTTACGCCAGCTGTTCCAGATGAGATATTATAATGGAAAAATGGTTTTCTGGCAACCTTATCGCTCCTTCTTGCATTACTCTAACATCCTGTGAAGGAAAAGGTGGGACATGTTGTCATGCTCAGAGCAGTGGGGGAGGAAGCCGCTCAGGCACCCGGAGCGGCAAACACGACGTGCACCTGGGGGCGAGGGGATCTGCCCACTAGGACGTGCCGATCCTCCCTGTGGTGCCATCGGCAACACCCAATCCTCCCGGGGAGCACACTTAATGTCACCCCCCCTCCACTGGGATGACACCTGTCCTATCTGCTGTAGGATTTGGAGTCGGGGGCGCCGTTGCCTCACTGCTTTGCCTGCTCATGGCTTTGCCGGTCGCTGGGATTAGGAGGTGGAAGGCGGGGTGCACTGAATCTCACCCCCCTTCAGGCTGAAGGGGGTGACATTCGTTGCCCCCCTCCCGTGACTCCCAACCCTACAGCAAGCTGGGGGAGGGGGGAGAGCCACAGTAACTGCTTTGCCATGTCGCTTTGCCACTCACTGGACTTGGGGGAGTCACAGGCAGGGGCCATTGCATACTGCTGTGAGGAGAAGCAATGATGTGCTGGCTTGTCCTGCACCCTCCCCTGTATCCCTCTCCTCTCTTCCTCCTTGTGCATTAGAGGACAAAGGTGTGCTGTAAGGAGTCTGCTGTACTTTGTAGGCCCCGCAGTCTCACACAAGGTAAAACCTTGCACATGAGTGAGCCTTTCTCATCTTGTTTTGATGCAATTCATGTGGGTATAGTTTGGAATGGTTACATTAGGCCACCTGGTGGGCTTAATTTGGCTCACAAGCTAAGGTTCCCAAGGCATGCACTAGTGATAGTTGGCTGTCAGATTAATCATAGAGTGTGTTTGTTGTAAGCACACTGAGCTTTAATAACCACAGTCATCCTTATCCCAAAAGCCCCAATAAAGAACTCATGCAAAGCGTATCCTTTGTATCACACAGACCGTGAACGGAATATTAATCTCCTCAGATTCAAAGGCTGTGCAACTGAAGACTTCTGTGCCCTTGATGGAGAAGTCTTAGTATATGGTGACCTGAGTCTCTTTAACATTGCTACAAAATGCTCTGATGCTACGATATCTTCAAAGCAAATTGACCTTGAAGGGTAGATACAAGACAGCAAAGCTCTCCTCTTTGTTGCGTCCACCATTCATGGTAGCTGCAGAAGAAATTGGGAGCCTTGTGGTGAGAGGAAGAGCTCAGGCCTCATGGGTTTTCTTTTTCACAATTGGTGAAATTCATCATAAAAAAATAAACTCATCTGGCACATTGAATCTGTATTCTATATCTCTTTGTTTTATATATGCAGAATGTGTAGAATGCTGAGAAAGGGCATTTGAAGCAAAACATGAGAATTTGCATGTTATTTTGTTCAGCCCCACTTGCATGCCAAGGTCTTGTGACCCTTACAGACAATATTTACACAGACACAATTATTTTGGTTTATGCGTTCAAATAGGCCACAGCTTTATTGTTTACAGATGCAGGTGGTTTAGCTTAGGCATTGAGTGAAGCCAGGCTATATTTTGACTCCTGCCCATCTGCAGGGTAAACCACCAATAGGGGGAGCCCTATGACTTACATGTGGACTCCCCATTGGGGTTGTGACATTCCCCCAGCCCATGTCCAGGCATTGGACAGAACCCACACCCCCAGATCCTTTTAACAGGATACCCTTAGTGAGGAGGGGCAGGTGAAGGTTACCTCCACCCCATCCAAACAAAGCCTTACCCAAAGCTTAACCTTACAAAGTTTTGTCAATTGCTACAAGGTTGGCAAAAAAACACACAAATGGCTGGAGCCACCTAAATTACCAGTATATTCTTTCTATTAGGCAAACCGATCTATTTCCTGAGCCAAATAAATTATTTCATTTTCTTTTTTACACAAAAATTATAAAAGAAGCTATCTAATTTTTATTAATAATAAATTTCAATGACAATGCAGATATTAAAGAAAATACAGACAAGCATCTATTGAAAGTGATACTACATTGGCAAGCTCACCACAAGCAAGAATGCAATAGGGTAATAGCACAAGGAAGAACAAACAACAACAAACAACACAGGGGGAGGTCCATTGTGATTGGCAGGTCAGGGATGTAATCAAAGAAATAACTTTACCTACACCTAATCTCATAACAAAAGAAAAGAAATTAAGTTAAATAAAAACAAAAACAAAGAAAGAGAAAAGAAAACATCAAGGGAAAAACAAAAAGAAAAAGAAAAGTAGAGGAAAAAAGAGAAGAGAAAAGAGAGAAAATAAAAGAACTTCTGATTTTAGGTCTGTCAGAAGAAATTATTCACTGTTCTACTTCCTGTGAGGTAATATTTTCCCAGTCTTCTGACCCAAATAGATCAATTCCTTTTCCTTTTTCCACAAAAGTCCCAAAATGGTTTCATCATCATCATCATCATCATCATCATCATCATTATAATTAGTCAGCAATATACAGCATTTTCTCTAATCAAACATAACAACTTTACCTCCAATAACTCTCACAACCATTTCTCCATATTCGACAATAATAAATCTTTTCATCTTTATCCACAGTTATTTCTCCATTGTGATAAAAAATAAAAATAATATCCCATAGTTCTTTACTTATTATGTACTCGTTAATTCACACCCACTTCTGTCTCTTTCATTCCCATTTCCTGTTGTAATTACCATGGATTTCCAACTTGCTTTTGAATTTTTTTTAAAAAAATCTCCCATTTATGCTTCCATCTGTTTTCTAAGATGGAAGGTTTGATAGCTATTTCCTCTAAAATCATTCCAAGTTGCATGCAGAGTCCTTTCTTGTTCTCCCTGCCAGCTCAAGATGCATCTTCACCTCTCTATTCGTGACTTCATTCCATTCCTCCAACATCAAAACTCCACCATTTGCCTGTCCCTGCCCCCATCTACACCTGTACTCTCCTGCTCTGCGCATGATTCATCCATATTGTCCTCCAAAGTCTCTGTCTGCTCTTTCCATTTAATCTTTCTCTGACCCCCTTTCATTCTCCATCTCAATCAAACCTCTTATTATTTTTATTTGCTCATAAAGCAATTTGACCCTGCTGCCTGCATGCCGCAAAGACCAATGAGCCTCAGTTCTCCCACCCAGTTCTCTACTCCAACCCAGTAGAGCGACTCCAGCTTCCCTGGCGAATGGGTCGCTCGCTTGCCAGCCATGGGTTTCCTCGAGTCCCACACTGAGTCCTCTCTCTCTCTCAGTGTTTCCATACTGGAGGGAGGCTTGGGGTTTGGGGAGTGGAGTGTGTGTTGGGGGGGGGCAAGAGGGAGAGAGCAGCACACATGCAATGTCCAGTGGCACTTCTGAGCAAGGCCCAGCCAGCCTGATGGGTAAAAATCTGCTGCTTGGTTGTATTGTGGTTGCTGCAGATCTCCATTGCTTTAAAAGGCCGGGAGTGGGGGCACTGGTGGGTGACTCACAATTCTTTCCCACCCCTTGCCTTCCAAAGCTAGCAGCCACTTCGCCTTATTTAAGCAACTTTTCCTGTGGTGTTGGGGAAGGAGGAGGAGGTGGTAGTGGCCATAGAAAACGGTATACTAGAGGTTTCTTTCCAGGACAGTCATATCAAATTTCAAAGTAGGAACTTCATACTCCACAGCCTTTCCAACATAATGGTGAGCTTGAAGGATTTATCTTTGCAAGGCTTGTGGTGGTCCAATGCCACCAAAAGGTAACTTTAAGGGATGACACCCAGGGAGACCCACACCGACCTCACCCCCCATACTCAGCCAGTGGGAGGAGGGGGAGATGGTAGTGGTGGCCACAGGGATTTGAAGGAGGGATGGACTTGCTCAGTTTAACTTTGAGATGTACCGTATTTACTCAACTCTAATGTGTCATCGAATACGGTATATTAGAAGATTCTCTCCATTATTGGGCAATAATTAGTCCAGCTGCTGTGAACAGGAAGAAAATTTGTTCTTTAGATTTAAGGTTGGAATTTGGGGTCAAATCCCATGATAATAAAGCAAGTGCCAAATTAGGATAGATATATTGTTTGGTAACTTTGGAGGTCAGATGAAAAACTTTGTGCCAAAAGGTGTGGCCCGCAGTACTACCCACACCAAAGGTGAAAGTAGGAACCTCGTTCTCCACAGTCTTTCCAACCTAATCGTGAGCTTGATGGATTTATCTTTGCAAGGCATGTGGGGGTCCTCACCACCAAAAGGTAATTTTAAGGGAAATTTCCTGGAGGCGAGGCAAAATTGTTTTTAGAGACGGGTTATGCAATATAGATTTCCATGCTTTTTCACTTATTGAGGTTCTTATGTCTGTCTCCCATCTCTTCTGTGTTGCCCACAAAGCTGTCTAATATTATACCATATATCACCGAAACTGCCTCTTTCCTGTCATGGCTATGTCTGTTACATAGTGATTCAAAAGCTGTCAAGGGTCTCAAGCCCTCACCATTGCATTCCAGAGACTTTGCAAAAGTGCACTGTTGATACCAGGACCATTTAATGCCTTTTGCCTTTGCCATCATGTCCTCTTTTGAGATTGCTTTACCTCCTACAAAGAGAACTTTAATCCTATAGAAACCACTTGTTTCAAGATCTACAAATGGGTTATACTGTATTTGTTTCCATATTTAAATAAGGGGTGATCTAGCAGGGGCATCAGTGATGAAGGCCTAGGAGCCAATACTGAGTTCCAATTCCACCACGCCATCAATGTTACTTTGAAAAATGGGTTGTCCACCTTTTTGTGTTCCATTTGAGGCAGCTTCAGGAAGGGCAGAGCACGTACTGATGGCCTTGTGTGGGTTCTTTCTCTCTGTACCCATGCAATATCTACTTTGCCTTTAATGAGTAGCATCAATGATTTAATTTTGAAAGCTCCATAGTATAATTCAAGATTGGGTATTCCTCGCCCGTCTTTATTGGTATGTCTAAGTAAGATTTTTTTGACTGAGTCTGGGTCTTCTTCCTAATGAGATAAAGGAGAGTAATTTGTTTTGCCATTTTTTAAAAGAATGTTGGTAAAACCTGAAACAGGAAAGAGAATTTTGTGGAATTGACATTTTTGTAGCTGCAATATGACATAGCCAGCTAAGGCTTGTTTGTTTCCATTTTGACAGTTGTTTATTTGCCTTTTTGAGCAAAGGTTTATAATTTCTTTGATTTCATTGATTAAGGTCAGCTGTGAAGATTATCCTGAGGTATTTAAACCCCCCCATGGGCTATCTTTGACATTTCTGTCAGCTGCCTTTGAACTCTTGCTGTCAAATGAATTGGTAATATTTTTTTATTTTGCATAATTAATTTGCAGTCCTGTGATTCAATGGAAACTTCCTAAATGTTCTTTCAAAGATTAAGGCACAACAATTGGATCTTGCACAATCACCAATCCGCAAACAAAGTTACTTTATGTTCAACAGCTGTGAATAGTTTTGCATCCACATTTATTAAAGCAATCAGACTATATGAATCAGGTTTGGTGAAGTCTTTTATTTATAACATTTTACATAATGCCATGTAACAATTGACTTCCCTGCTTTCCCTTTCATGGTTCACTTTACTCATCTATCATTCCTGCACATTTTACTATAGCCAATCTAATTGTTTCTCCATTTTACATCCTTCAAATATTTACACATACAATTTACAAAATAGTATGTAGAGTTACTATTTTGTATTTTGTATGTGTGTTATGTTACTTGTCTTTCTATAAAACTATATCATATCTTGTTCATTTATATAATCCAGAGTATGCATGGTTGGGCAAAACAAGGAATTTTCCTGGAATCATTTTCTTATTTTCTGCATGTCTGAAACCTTCATACAAAGACACTGATGCTGCCGAGAAAGTATATAGACAATTGCTCTGCCATTCTCTTCCACTGATGTATTACCTGAATGTTCAAGAAACTATCGAATCAAGTTACTGGGTTCTTGGTTGTTAAAGTGATGTATTGACCATGAACCAGTACCCCTGCCTTTCCTCTAACTTGGTGTGGAATCTAATTGGTTAAAAATGAGTATGTACATTTTCAGATCTTCCAAGCCCCAGATCAAAGGACTCAAGGCATGGCACAGGTGACTACTTGGGTAGCAAAGCTGGAAATAGCTCAGGGATATTAAATGGTGCCAGGGACACAGCAATATGCACTGAATTTTCGACAATGGAGCCAGAGTCATTAGAGTGAGGTATTATAATTGCTTTCTGGGACATTGTTTCTCCTTGTTCCAATTGCATTGGATTGTTTGGAAGGAGAGAGGAAGGCTAGAATTCTTAAAAGCATCTTCACGTGGAACATTACAAGACTGATATAAGAATTTCACATTGTGGATATTGCTAACGTAAGAACTGAATAGATTGTATTTCCTGGTCAATCTGCTGGATTCTAATTTCTTGTAATATGTTTGATTTATATGATAAGTTGGTCTACAGAACCACATATTTTGATATGACGCTGAATAGCATTAAAAAAAGGATTTTAAAATAATTAAAAATAATAATATAATTACATATAGCCTGTTACGTTGTATATGTTGATCAGTCTATATACACCCAACACAGCACAACAAGACATGCTCTGGAAGACACTAACAGATTTAGAACAATTTTAAAAGAAGACAAACTACAATAGGTGAAACAAAATAAAAAAATTCCTTCCAGTAGCACCTTAAAGACCAACTAAGTTAGTTCTTGGTATGAGCTTTCGTGTGCATGCACACTTCTTCAGATACACTGAAACAGAAGTCACCAGACCCTTCTATATAGTGAGAAGGTGGGGAGGGGTATTACTCAGAAGGGTGGTGGGATTGGGTGATTGGCAGATAGCTGTGATGAGCCTGTTGACGACTCTTAACGACTGCAATAGGTCTTACAGGAAAAAGCAAGGGGTGAGAAGGTGAAAAATGGCTTTGTCATGTATAATGAGATAAGAATCCAATGTCTTTGTTCAGACCAGGTCTCTCCATGGTTTTAAGTTTGGTAATAAGTTGCAATTCAGCAGCTTCTCTTTCCAGTCTATTTCTGAAATTCCTTTGTAATAGAACAGCTACTGGAAGGATTTTTTTTAATTTTTTTTAATTTTTTATTTTATTTTTTTATTTTTATTTTTTTACTTTTTTATTTTTTTTTTACTATGGCAGACCAACACGGCTACCTATCTGTAACTGGTACAATAGGTGAAGACTTCAATAACTGCAGAGATAAAACAAAGGACCAAATTGGGCACCAATCGGTGAACAAAATCTGCAACCCAATCTTGGCAGAAATATTAACTGAATGGGACCAGGTGAACATCTTGTGGGAAGATGCAGGCATTTACACTCTCCATGGCAAGCTTCTCAGAGGGAAAGCAATCTCCAAAGAGGAAGTGCAAGGTAAATTAAAAGGCATTCAGACTGCAGTGGCACCTCGTCTAGCACCCGCCTCGTCGAGCGCCCATTCCATTGAATGCCTGCAGCAAACCCAGAAGTACCAGAACCAGTTACTTCCGGGTTCACCACTCGCACATGTGCAGAAGCATAAACTGCTCTGTGCGTGTGCAGATGCAGTGCTTTGTCCAGCATCCTTTTCAACCAGTGACTGGTGCTCCGGAATGGATCCTGGCTGCAAAATGAGGTACTACTGTACCGGGTTTCAAGTAGCTCAGGCACATTTTTTTGCATTTTCATTGGAGCAGAGAGGAGAGGACCTACATACACTTACCTTCTTTGAATCCTTATGCAGCAGTCTAGCATATGACCTGAAGGGTGCCACTTCCCTAATACACAGCAATCTAGTAAATCATGAAGCGGGGAATGCAAGAGGCCTTCAAACTGTATGGGAATCAGAATTAGGCCACACAACTGAAAAGCACAAATGAGAGGGTACCTGGACCCCTCTCCTCCTTAAATGGCCTCTGCTCACTTACACTCAAGTTCATCTTCCACTAGCACTGGGAGCCAGTCTGCTTAGCAAAAGTTAACCCCCCCTTTCCTCTTCATGTTGGAACAGCTGTGGAAAGCTTGGTTCATTTATCCACGTGTGGTGGTCATGCCCCTATGTTAATTTTTTGGGGAACAGAGTATTCTCATTTTATCTGCAATTAAAAGCCAACCACTTTCTCCAAAATTTGTCTTAGAGAAATGTGACATATGGATAAGGATGCCACTGAAGATGGGATTTGAGGGAGGCCCAAATGAAAAGCTTGGATCAGTTTAAAACAGTCTCACCAAACACATCAGATGACTCAAAGGATCCTGTCACCTTCCCATTGCAATTGGGAAGAAGCAGAAACAAGATTCTAGATCTAGATTCTAATAGTGATGTTAATAGCTCTCAGTAATGACTTTGGCAACATTGTCTAATATTCTACGCATGTCACAATGTCCCTAGCACCATCCAGGTAGCTTGGCTACTTAAGAAAGAACAAGCCAGAAATGCTGATATAGACCCAAAATGGTTTAGCTGAAAGAACTTCTAAATGCGTAAATCAAATTGTTAATAAGTACATTTAGCCCCTATGTTAAAAATATTTGGAATAGTGTATTCTTCACTATTATTATTATTTTTAACAAATGCTTCTGTGAACCAAGTTAGAGCCCACACTTAGTTATAGGAAAGGCAGCAGTAGTGGTTCATAGTCAGTATATTGCTTTATTCATCAAGGAACTAGTAATTTCTCATAGTCCCTTTGACATTTAGGTAACACAGATATGAACCCCCAAACCTCTGTATAGGGCTGTAAATGTCCCATTTCAGAAACATTCCAGTTCCAAAATTATACTGCAACCACTAAAGAGGTCTAGCCCCTCACATCCATGCTCCTAGATTAATTTATGGAACAGTCAGACAGTAAGCCATGCTGTCACATCTATAAATACATCAATGAGACCAGCAACAAAACATTGGCAGTGCTGCTCTTCCTCATGAAGGGCGTTCTCCCCCCCCCCCACTGTCCCACTTTTCATATTTCTAGTTCAGCTGACACGCAACATTCCGGGGCTACTGACATGCTCAGTCCTCATTGGGCTGTTTGGAATTTGCTGTTGTTGTTTTCTTTGCTCTTTCTTCGGCTTTTCATTGTTTGCTTAAGATGTTTTGTACTTCTGCACAGCAACTAATGGGACATGGAATACTGAGGTGCATATCATCTGCCTTCATGTCATGTGCAACCACCCCCCAACCCAGGACATTTGCTCATTCAGATTGCAGGTGACAGTTTTGTAATTTCAGAGTTTTCCTTAGGCAGGGGGAAGTGGATGTTGCACATCTACATCCATTTTAGTGTGACAGCAAAGTGTTGCACTTTGATATTGTAATGGTTGTGAGGGGTTACTTGTGCATAAATTTACTTCAGTTCAGTTAGTTTGCTTGCCCAACCATGCTTAGGGTCGGAGCTCGCCCTCCGTGACCTGTTAGTCACTTGCAGAATCCGAGAGTGGCCGTTTCTTGAACCTCTTCCAGCATAAAAGCTGTTTGACCCCGAGTCTCCTCCTATGTTCCCTGCGCGGAACGCGTCTGCGTAAGTAAGGGGACGGCAGGGGCGTCCCAGCGCTCTCTCCACTAGTTTCAGGTGAAGGGTCTTGGAGCCCTGTCACCAATTCCTCCATCTCCCTCTCTTCTCTATGGGTGTTACGTTGAAATCCTTCCCCCCTGCTAGTCCCCTCTCCGGCATCGCTCTGGAGCCCTGCCTCCGACTCTTGCTCTGATGGCAGTTCCCTGACAGATATGGACACATCCCTAGCAGATATATCCAAGTGCATGTATTATATACCTCTACTGTCTCCAAAGTCTAAACTGTGAAGTTGAGATACACATATTGATTGACTTCATTTTAAAACCTTTCTCTCATGTGCTTGAGTTGTGGGACTTTGCTTTAAAACATTTATCAATAACTCCACATTCCACCACTGTAGGACCATGTAAGTTCTTAGAATACTGTGCTTAGAACACAGTAAAGTGGGTTTGGTGCCCTGGTTTGGCACAGGAACCCAGATGGTTGCAAAACAAATAAAAGATTAGAGAAACATATTTCCTAGCCTCAAGATCAGGCAGTCGCCCTCACTGTACTTTTTTTGGCCCCTGCTAAAAACATTCCTGTTCAGACAAGCCTACTCAGATGCTTGCAAAATTTTTATGATCTGTTTCAGCATTTTATATATGTATGTTTTAGAGTATAGTTGTGAATTCATCGTGATCTTATTGTTATCCTTTCTGCAAACCCCTTTGATGATTTTCACAAATAAGCAGTGCATACATTTAATGAAATAAATAAATTGTAAATAAAATAACAATGCTGGATATCTGGGATGGAATATAAAATAGAGAAAGAGCTGTAGTTAAGAAAAATGTGGGAGTGACTAACGAGGCTGGGTTTATCTATGCAAGTATCTGGGTAACTGACAATGTTTTTCCGAACATAAAATTAACTTTTTCTAATGTTTTTCTTACTATCAGAACGGCCATTCAGTGTGTCAATGAATGTCTAAGTTGAACAGTCATTTTCAAACTTCTGGCTGGCACTTCTGAATGATTTTCCTAGGGCCTCTCATTACTTGTGTATTTGCCTTGGGTTGTTATATTTTAAGAAATGTAAGCTTCCTACCACATAATTAATTGATACATCATATAACCCAGTAGAAGACAAGTTTTTCAAATAATTAAAATGATAATCAGAGAAGAATCAGGTGACATAACAGGGATATCATATTGTTGAGAGACTATCATAGGCAAGTCTATTGACCCAACATATTGGAGGAATATTTAAACTATCTATGAAGATGGTCTCAGCCCAAAATCAAGAATTTGCACTAAAAAGCATTTCTAAGAAAAATGATAGTTCAATGCTGCTTTGCAGATATAAATCCCCAAACCTCTGCATAGGGCTGTAAATGTCCCATTTCAGAAACATTCCAATTCCAAAATTATAGTGTAACCACTGAAGAGGTCCAGCCCCTCACATCCATGCTCCTGGATTAATTTATGGAACAGTCAGACAGTAGGCCATGCTGTCACTTCTATAAATACACCAATGAGACCAGCAACAAAACATTGGCCGTGCTGCTCTTCCTCAGGAAGGGCGTTCTCCCCCCTCCCCCCACTACCCCACTTTACATCTTTCTAGTTCAACTAACACACAACATTCTGGGAGTACTGACATGTTCAGTCCTCATTACACTGCTTGGAGTTTGGGTGTTTGGGTGTTATTGTTTTCTCTGCTCTTTCTTCTCCTTTGTTTTGTCTGTTTAAGATGTTGTGCACAGCAGAACAAGGAGGGTCAAAGTTCTAGAAAATGATTTCATCAGGTCTCAGTAATAACTTTGGAGTCATTGTCCAATATTCATGGCACAGCACTGTGTCCCTGGAACCCATCAGTACCCCTGAACTATGTCCAGCTTTACCACATGAGCACTTACCTGTGCTGTTCCTTTAGGCTTTAGCTACATTTTGATCTGGGCCCTTGAAGACCAAAACTTTGCCCTGGGAACTAACTTTGTACTCCCAACAAAGTTGGGCCCCACACCAAGTGAGAGCAAAGATGGAGGTACTGGTTCATAGTCAACATATCTCTTAATCCCTCAATAAACTAGTTCCCATGGACCTTGGATATTCAGGTAATGCATAGGTGGCATAGAGACCAAAGGGATAGAGACAAAAGTTATTAAAATGTATGAATCAGGCATAGGGCTTTCTCGTTAATGGCACCTACCCTGTGGAACACCCTCCCGTGAGATGTCAAAGAAATCTGAAAGACATCTGAAAGCAGTCCTGTTTAGGGAAGTTTTTAATGACAGATGTTTTAATGTATTTCTAACCTTCTGTTGGAAGCCACCCAGAGTGGCTGGGGAAACCCAGCTAAGATGGACGAGGTAGAAATATATTATTATTATTATTATTATTATTATTATTATTATTATTATTATTATTATTATTAATGGATATAATTGAAAAAACCCCATAATGTAACAGGGCTGAAAAGAAATAAACAATGAATGCATTAAATGCCATTCTCTGGCCGTTTACTTGATATCAAAGTATCTAAGCAATGTGTTATCAGCAGAATCACCACAAATCTGGATGTCGCCACCTTCTTGATGCTTTAATTGAAGATAACCACACTTTGGATTGATGCTTCCATACAAAGCCGATGAAAGAACATAGGAGTCTTTTGTAGAAAATCTAAAAGAAGAACAAATGTTTGAAAAATATGAATCCTTATGCGGTAGCTGGTGAGACTGCAGAAAGAATGGCATAGTTTGATTATGTGTAGCTGTTTGGTATGTGGTGTATACACCCACACCCACACACATTCATTTAAGAAAACCAATAAAATATATATTGTTGAAAAATGGTTCAGGTTCCAGAAAAGAAAGGTTTCCAGGAAATATAATGCATATAGATGGGGTTGTTACTGAAGATGGGTAGAGAAACAGGTGTAAACAACAAGCTTGATTCAATTAAAGGCAACATGGCTAAAAGCGAGCAGATCAGATGATTCAAAATATCTTTACTCTTTCCCAACAATATGATGAAATTGGAACAAGTAGGAGTAAAACTGCAGAACCTGATTTCCTCAGCTTTTGGTAATCCCTTTGGGACCAATTTACAATATTCACTGAATATCACTCCTGAAGGAACTAAAAACCAAATTTAATTTAATTAAGAATCTACAGGCAGTTGAAGATTTTATATTGTTCTGGTAGAGAAGCATTCCCCCAGACTCCCATGCTCATAAGACAGCCACAGACTGTGGCTCCCCAACAACTGAGCTTTAATAACCACAGTAATCCCTGTCGCTAAGGACCCAATAAAGAACTCATGCAAAGTTTATTCTTTTTATTACACAAATCGTGCTCAGAAATTTGAGACCCTCAAATTCAAAGGCTGTGCAACTGAAGACTGTTGTGCCCTTAACGGAAGAAGCTTAGAATATGGTGAGCTGACACTCCCTAGAATTAAAGCAAAATGCTCCAATGCTGCCCTATCCTCAAATCATATTTGTTTATGCATGTGCATCTTTTACCACAAATACATTTTCCATTTTGGGCAGTCATTAATGTGGCACTGTACAACTTGGGCTTGGATTTGGGACTCATTCTTTTCATATTGGTGCAGCATCTACCATGACTCACCTAGGTTTTTCTGATCAACACTTGCAGGTGGTGGGGCAGTAGCACTGAAGGCTATTTTAAATTTACTGTTGCCCCCTAGGGGGCAAGCTGGGACCTAATGCTTGAAATGCATTATGTCTGGAGGGAGAGATACAGGGTCCTTATCTGTGGTCACAGCATGGTGTTTTGGGGCCTATCTGCGGGCTTCCAACTTTGACACACAACTGGGATTGAGCCAGTTAATTTCACTTGGGTGGCTGGGCCACAGCAGCATGTGTTATGACTGGTTTCCTCCCTTTGTTGATACCTGGGCAGCAATTATCTGGGTCTGCTGGGGCTATCTGGGGTTAAACTATATAGGCCAGATGGAGTCCATTTGATGGATGTCAGCTATGACATCTTCCTACCAACCTGTAGAGGGAGCTGCATGGGTGAGGAAAGGGGACTAAACAGAGATTTCTCCCCTTTCAGTGGTGGTTTACATGCAGGAAAAGAAATTGTTTGGTTTAGCCTGGTTAGCATATTTAGGCACTTTTCAGGTGATGGATTGTTTCCGAGGCTCACGTCTTGGCTCACATATCCCACCCCATTGTACACCCCTTGGGTTGATTTTTATCTAAGGTCAAAATAAAAGTGGCTCAGTTCAACTCCAGCTTATGGGTCTGCCATGTGTCTGTTTTACAAGTTGAAGCTTCCAGTGCATCCATGCAATACAAAGTCAAGATGGGTTAGGAGTGCATCATAAATTAATTATGATTTCATTAATTGTGAAAATTATTTCTGGAAAGTATCTGGCACTCAAAAATGACTAATTCAGCCAATTTCGAAATGGAGCTTAGGATTTCATTATGTCCCTCCAGCACTCTTGGACTTCAGTGAAGCATTTGTTCCCAAGTGTTGCCCACAGCATGAATCCTTGGTCTATAAATAGCTCATTGTAAGCCTTTACCTGCAATTGTTCTCTTTCCTGGTCCATCTCTGCTCTGAATCTCCTCATCTTTTGAAAATGATGAAATCACTTCTGACCGCATGCCTCTTCTTGGCACTGCTTTCTTCAGGTAAGTAGGAACCAGTAGAATGGAAATCTTTTCATCTTTAGATGACACTGAAAAGGCATGCTCCTTGGGAGGGAAGGAGAGTGAGGAAAGGAGATCAGCATAACAGAGAACAAATTTTGCTGGGTTACTAAGGAGAAGTAGGGGAGAGTCAGCTCAAGAATTTAAGCACTTAAGCCTTGACAGCCAAGTATAGCCTGCTCCAAACATGTATTGGTGCATTGGAGGAATCTGATTAACCACACTCAGGCCCAATAAGTGAAAGCTACAGTTTCTGGGATACTTGGGTATAGCAAATCTACCTAGATTATACCATTATTAATTAATAAAATATTCAACTCTAAATTGCTTCAACATCATTTACGTACAAAAAACAACAACAAATGAACAAATCTGCATTTTTGTTAAAATCCAGAATGATTAAGATATACACCATAGTTAAAATACGTCTCCGAGCACAATTCAGGTGTTGGTGCTGACCTTTAAAGCCCTAAATGGCGTCTCCACCCCCATCATTCTGCCCGGACACTGAGGTCCAGTGCTGGGGGCCTTCTGGTGGTTCACCTGCTGTGAGAAGCCAAGTTACAGGTAACCAGGCATAGGGTCTTCTCGGTAGTGGCACTCAACCTGTGGAACGCCCTCCCACCAGATGTCAAAGAAAAAAACAACTACCAGACTTTTAGAAGACATCTGAAGGCAGCCCTGTTTAGGGAAGCTTTTAATGTTTAACAGACTATTGCATTTTAATATTTTGTTGGAATCCGCCCAGAGTGGCTGGGGAAACCCAGCCAGATGGGCAGGGTATAAATAATTCGTTGTTGTTGCTGTTGCTATAAAAACCCTTTAAAATATAAGCCACCATGATTAAAAGGTTCAGTTCAACAATTCCCATTAAAAAGCTGAGCAGTTATGCTCCACCAGCTTTCTCTGCATCCAACCCCTTACATTCAATTGGGAATTTAAGTCTGATAAACTTTCACTCTTTTCCCCAAAGCGTCACAGAAGTGTAGCTGCTTGGAGGTGCAGAGAACTGTGGTTGAGAGTTCCACTTTCCCCCAGTTGCTTTTGACATTTGAGATATTTGCACATGAAGTTTCCCCATTTCATTACCATTTCAAGAAATCTTCTGCCCCCCCCCCCAATTTTGTCTCCTTTCTGCAGTGACTTCTCTGAGATGCATACTCTGTGATGTTATTTTTACCACAAGATGTAAAAGCAATTCAACCCGTATCTGTAAGCCTAATGAAACCTGTTTCTCTGGTGTTAGGCAAACCAATATGGGTGAGTTGAATCTTTTCATTTGCTCTTCGTCATCCCAAGGAATGACTTTTGTGTGCAAATTAACATTATTTATTATTTATGAATTGTATTTATATCCCATCTTTTCTCCATGGAGCACAAAGTGGTGTACATGGTTCTTCCCCTTTGCATGTAACCTTGTGAGTGGAAGTGTCTAAGGTCACTGAGTGAGCTTCATGGCTGAGTGGAGAGTTGAACACTGGCAGCCTAGGTTCTAATCCAACAAACAGCAGCTATCCTCTGTTACATAAATTTATTCCAGCATTGCTTCTGTCTTTGCATTTCATGTGTGCCATGATGCCATTCTGCCCAGACACCTAGGTCCCCTTCAGTTTCTTACAATGGTTGCGAAACTCAGAGTGCAATGATACTAAGTCATGTATCTTCATAAATTGCATTTTGGAGGGACACATGGGATTATTGTCTTAAAAGCAGATCCAACTTCCTTTTATCTTGAGTATGCAGTGATTTGGGAACACAAGGAAAGGTTGTGTGTCCTCAGCTTCACAACAGCCCCTGGCATTTTGGCTATCTCTCATATTCAGCTTCCACTTATCTCATTGCCTGCAGGCCCTGGAATAAGGAACAATAACAAATAATACTAGATTGTGGTATAAAAGTTAGACATCATTTGTCACAATTTGTGAGTCTTAAGCAGTAACAAAGTACACAAAGGCTGACTTGGGACAACTGTGCATAAAGTGAGGTCAGTTTTTAGCATGCAGGGGTGATTGCCCTGGGCACAAAATTGTTAGGGGTGCAAAATTTCAACACTCAGTGAGCTTCCATTGCTTGGCTCCATTGAAAAAAGCTTTTCTATGTAAACCAGGAAGTGACCTTTGCAGACAATGGAATGACTTATCTCTGTGGCTGCAATCTCTTGGGTGATGTGGACACTGTTATACATTCCCTCTGTATGGCCCCAGGTGCTGGCAACCCATGATATGCCACTGAGTCAGGGAAACCCTCTTCCGTCACCAGAACGCTGCAAATTCACTCTCATCTGATAAATGAGATGCCTTTTTCATCTGCTATGTCTTTCAGCTAGAGCCTTCCAGACAGACAGATCTAATACACATAGGGGTGTATTATCTGATAGGGGTGGGTGAATTGGTCAATTCTCTCGCCTTTCCATTCTTTTCCAAACTTACATTGAATTTTGCACAGTAGATAAATAAATAACATAAAATGCACCAGCATTTAAGAGCAATTATCTCCTAATACAACATTCTCCTGCAGATTTGATTAATATAAAGGTATTGGCAAACCATTTCTCTTAATTCCATTTTTTATCTAATATAGCTGGATTGCATTCAGTTAAGTCCTGCTCATAGAAAGCAACTGAAATTAATGACCCAAAGATAGCTACACTCATTAATCACTGTGGGTCTATTGTGTATTGGACTAGCATGGAATGCCACCTGTTTCTTTGCACATATTCTTCAATATTTGCATCTTTGTACGCACTGCTTGGTTGGAGTACTGCTTAGCAATATCAGAAATAGTGGAATTTGAAGGAAAATAGAATTTTAGTTTATCTATTGTTTCAAGAACTTTGAATTGCTTTAAGGTAAAGGTAAAGGTACCGTACGGGCCAGTCGTGTCCGTCTCTAGGGTTGTGCGCCCATCTCACTTAAGAGGCCGGGGGCCAGTGCTGTCCGGAGACACTTCTGGGTCACGTGGCCAGCGTGAAAAAGCTGCATCTGGTGAGCCAGCGCAGCACACGGAAACGCCATTTACCTTCCCGCCAGTAAGCGGTCCCTATTTATCTACTTGCACCCCGGGGTGCTTTTGAACTGCTAGGTTGGCAGGCGCTGGGACTGAGCAATGGAAGCGCACCCCGTCGCAGGGATTTGAACCACTGACCTTTCGATCGGCAAGTCCTAGGCACTGAGGTTTTACCCACAGCGCCACCTGCGTCCCCTTGAATTGCTTTAGTTTCTCATTACAGGGCAAAAAAAATACTTAATGGGAAATATCATTAAACATAAATACATTTGGTAGGAATTAACCAGAATCTTTGCAGATCTTGTGATTTATTTCCTTTTGTTCTTTACAGATCGAAATATGAAACTTAAAACTGCCATGGGTTGTGTTCTTTCTAAACTTTGCCACACAGGAGATTACAGCGCCAGTTCAGCCTATGGTAAATTCCTCCAGATGAAGGTCTACTGCTGCAATACCGAGCAGTGCAATGGGGAAAATGTCCACTGTGAGTATAATTATCTTTGAAGTTTAAAGTCTTATAAAGCCATTACATGAAGTGCTACCTAGTTACAGGCAAAGTATAGCATTTAAGTTATTCAGTCAATTCAGACACTGAGTGCAAGTGTTCTAAGGAGTATCTATAGTTGATTCTTTAATCTCGGATATATAGAGTATATGATCTCCTCTTAGGAAGCAGAATACTCTAGTCTGCTTTACTTACACTGGTCAAATTTCATGGGGGCAGGGGCTCTGGAGGAAGTGGAATAGAAAGAAATATGGGAACTGTTGGCTTAGTTCTGCCCAATTTGGGTTCTGGGCCTGCCTACTCCTTGCTTGCATTGAGAGAGAGAGTGATTAGGGGACTTCTGGTCTTCTGCTGCTTGGAAATGGCAGCGCAGATCGGATCGCTCTGATTAAAGCAACTGGTCCAAAACTGATAAGAGCAAGAGGGGAGAGTGCCTGGGCTAGGCATCCACCCAGAAAGCCTCACAAAGGTTTGTGAGGTGTCAAGAGGTCGGGCAGAACCTCCGTTCTCCTGCTTATCCCCCCCAAAACCAAGCTGAAAGGCGAGTGGGGGTGCGGTCAAGAGCGCTCCTGGCTAAATCATGGCTCTGCCAGCTGAAGTCACAGGCTGCCACCGAAAGCAGAAGATTTTGCTAACAACATTTGGAGCTGAGTGAACAGTAAGCAACCAAATTTTCCTTTTATTTAATTTCAAAAATTCAGCGAAACTTCAATTTTCTGGCAGACAGCCAACTGCAAGGGAAAAATTTGTAAGTGGCTAAAGGAACAATACTGGATATTATCCTGGTGAGATCTTTATTCTTTTATATTTTGGGCAATTTAATAGCACTGACCTTGACTTTAAACTTGGAGTTTAAGAGTACTGACCCTGACTTTGAATTTTGAACATGCACCTGATTTGTCCCAAATCAGATGGATATATTTTATTTCAGAGTTTGATAAAGGAATATTAGTTCTCTGGTTTCTGTTTTGGATTTATAATACCTGGATCTTCACAATCTGACCCAAAGCTAAGCAGCTTAACACTCATCCAACTCGGGGAGGGGGGCACTTGAGAAGGGTGAGTGCCTAGAACTAGCTGGAGGGCTTATATTGAAAGATGTAATAGGAAGATTGGTGAAGACCAGTGTAAGGAACCTTTCCACTAACTTGGATTTATAGCTACTTTGGATTTACAATTAATTACAATTATTTTGGATGAAATCAGATTTACAATTATTTGGGATTTACAATTACACATGTGTGGCAGGACTCAAGTGGAATTACAGAAAGACTGACCCTGACTGAAGGGAAAAGAAGAGGAGCAAGTATACGAACACAAAGAACCTTGTAAACCTTCTCTTCCTTTTTTCTTTTTTCTCCTTTTGGTTTTATATATATATATAGCTGTGAACAGTATAATAACGATATTGCCTTTATTTTTCTTTATTTGTTCCTAACCCTTAAGGCTTAAATCTTTATAAGCTTTAAGATACGTTGTTCATATTTCTTAACTGCATATTCTTTGTCTTTGTGAAATTTTTGCCATTTATGTTCCGACCCTGTTTGCTCTTGTTAGCAGGCTGAGAACTGAAACAAAGTCTCAGAGGTGGCCTTGAACAACTGATAAGAGTGGTGTTGAGATTTTATTGCTTTGCCAGTGTTTTGAGAACAGACAGGAAACTGTAGGTAAATAAGGGATGACAACTTTAACCAAATGCAAAGGCCTTACAGGCCAAAGGGATTCAGTCACGGAAGGCAGTATTGCATCAGAGGTGTCGTTCATTCTGGGAGATTTTAGAAAGGAAATGTTGGCACAAATGCAATTACAATTTGATAATGTCAGGGAGGATATAAGGGGGGAGGTGGGGAAAAAGTGGCAGACAAATTGGATGCCATGGAAATAAAAAACCTGGAGACCAAAACTCAAAAAATGAGGGGGGGGGATCACTCAAGATGTGCAGGAAGGCAGATATGAGAGGTTTATCAGGTGGACAGGATCAATTTGAATTACAACTTGCCCTCCATGAATGGATGGGGGAGAGTCAGGACTATCTGGAGGAATCAATAGAGTTGCTACCAAATTCACTCGAAGACAAAGAGCTAGAAAACAACCTGGAGACTGTTTGGTAACATTCACTTCTAAGAAAATTAAAGGTGCTATCCTTCAAAAAAAAAGAAAGAAAAAAGAAAAAGCTATGAAAACAGTCTCCAGGTTGACAGCAGTCTGGTGGCCATGTACAAGGAAATCCCCCCAATTATAAAACAAAGATGCCAGAGATTCCATTTCATAACAAATGGCCTGAATAAAGCCAACATAAGATTCAGATGGGAATTTCCAGAAGGAATTTTCTTTAAATATAAAGGCTAAAAATATAGATTGGCAAATGAAGATCAAGTACATGAATTCTGACGGAAACCTGGCAGGGACTTTCAATTTGATAACCCACACACAGGACAAGGCCCTTTGGGCCCAGCAGGAGGGACAGGTGAACCTGTAATGGGACTAGAAGGAGGGGCAAGGCAGAGATCCAACAGGCGAAGCAACAGGAGGGGACATATGTAATTTAAATAATCAAGACAAAGGGGAAGTTTAAAGGTCAAAACAAACAGAAAAACAAAATGGCAAACTTAAAGGTATTGAGTTGGAATGTAAACATCTTAAATAATAAAACAAAAATAAATAAATTACATCATATAATTCTCAAGCAAAACTTAGATATAGTCTGCCTCCAAGAAACACATATAGCGAAAAAAAACACCAAAGTGTCCTTATTAATAAAAAGCTAGGTAAGGAATTTATAACAGCAGATAAATAAAAAAAAACATAGAGTCAAAATCTGAGCCCAAACAAATGTTTAAGGATGGTCAAGGGAGAATCATAGTGGTACAGATCGTGGTGCATGGCAAAAAAAAAGTATCTATTAATAGGAATTTATGCCCCTAATGTAAAAGAACACAGAATTTTATAAGAAATTAGAGACTGATTTAATGGATTTTGCAAATCAAAAAATGATTTTGATGAGTGACCTGAATGGAGTCATGTCATTGGAAATGGATAAAACCATCAGAAAGAAGCTCACTAAAGAGGGCAGACTCCCAAAAACCTTCTGCAAAATGTTAGACAATTTAAATTTGATGGATATTTGGAGAAATAAACACCTATTAGAAAGGGAATTCACATTCAATTCAAATGTGAATAAAAGCAGCACAAGGATAAACACAAGCTGGGCGGCTAAATAACTAGAATTGAAGGTAAGGAAAATACAAATAATGTCAAGAACAATATCAAATCATAACCCTGTATTTTTAGAAATGCAAAATGAAACTCAGTCCACTTTCAGATGGGGATTAAATTTATTAAAGGATCATTTTTTTTTTTAGAAAAGGCACAAAAAATATTAGGAGATTATTTTGAATTAAACCTTAATACAGCGGTACCTCTGCTTAAGAATGTAATTCATTCTGGAGGTCTGTTCTCAACCTGAAACTGCTCTTAACCTGAAGCACCACTTTAGCTAATGGGGCCTCCCACTGCCGCTGTGCCACCACCACACAATTTCTGTTCTCATCCTAAAGCAAAGTTCTTAATCCGAGGTGCTATTTCTGGGTATGTGGAGTCTGTAACCTGAAGCGTCTGTAACCTGAAGCATCTGTAACCTGAGGTAACACTGTAAAGGCATGAAAACACAGGTAGAATGGGATGCAAGCAAAACTATCATGACAGGACTATTTATTCAGCAAATTACGTATAGAAGAAAATTGAGAGAAAAAAAGAAAAGGGATATATTAGAGGCACTGATGAAAAAAGAAAAGGAATTCATAGATAAACCAAATAAAGAGTCTACAAAGCAAGCAACAAAATTATTACAAACAAAATATTCAATGATTATTAATCAAGAAATAGAGTGGAAAATTAAAAGAATGAAACAAAAGCATTTTGAATATGCAAATAAACTAGGGAAATTATTAGCATGGCAGCTGAATAAAAATGAGTCAAAAAAATATTAGAAATGAAATGAAAAAATCATAGGTAACCCGAAAGAAGTCAGGAAGGCTTTTCTTAAATATTTCACATAATTATATAGGAAAGGATGTGAAAAGGGGAAAGAAATAGACGAATATCTGAAAGTCAGTGATTTGCCAAGGATAACAGAAGAAAAATTAGCAATCTTACATGCCCATATAACAACACAAGAAATATTAGATGTAATTAAGCAGGCAAAAATAGGAAAATCGTCAGGACCAGATGGATTATCAGCAAAATATTATAAGAAATTAAATAGTCAACTGGTAAGACCATTACAGGATATCATGAATGAAATTTTAATTTCAGGGGAAGTCCCAGAGACATGAAAAGAGGAATATGTAGCTTAATTCCAAAACAAGAGGCTGATGTGTTATCAGTAAAAAAAATTATAGACCAATTTCATTATTAAATAATGATATAATAAGTTATTTGCCAATAGAATCAAATCAGTAGATTATATACATCATGATAAGGCAGGTTTCCTTCCAGGAAGACAAATGAAGGATAATATAAGGAATATCATTGATATTATAGAATACCTGGAAGTGAGAAATGGGGGAAAAAAGCAGCATTGATGTTTATAGATGCTGAAAAAGCCTTTGACAATGTCTCTTGGGAATTTATGAAAAAAAATCTTTAAGAAATAAATTTTGGATATAAATTTAGAGGAGGAATTCAGGCCATATATTCAGACCAAAAAGCAAAATTAATTGTTAATCAGGTGGTAACAGAGGAATGTAGAATACAAATAGGTACAAGACAAGGATGTCCATTGTTACCTTTATTATTTATTTTAGTCCTAGAAGTCCTAACAAGAAACATAAGGACAGATGAAAATATTAAAGTAGGGGAAAAGTCATATAAATCGAAAGCTTATGCAGATGACCTGGCAATTACTGTAGAAGATCCCAAAGATTCCCTTCCAAAAGTAATAGGAAAAATTCAGGAGTTTGGGCAAGTAGCAGGATTTAAATTAAAAGACCAAATTATTAGTTAAAAATTTAAGAGAAGCAGATAAAAAGGAATTATTCCAAATTACAGATATAGAAACCCATAAAAAAGTTAAGTATTTAAGAATTTGGCTCACAACTAGAAATATTAATATTTATAAAGACAATTATGAAAAAATGTTGGAATGAGATAATAAAGGAATCTAGAAATACGTGGAAGAATGAATCTCTCAATAATGGGAAGAATTGCAGTGATTAAAATGTGTGCATTGCCAAAAATGTTGTTTTTATTTCAGGCAATACCGGTAATAAGTGATATGGTCTCCTTCAAGAAATGGGGAAAGGATATGTCTAAATTTATCTGAGAAGGGAAGAAACTGAGGATAAAATATAAAATATTAACAGATATTAACAGATATAGAATAGAATCATAGAATCATAGAGTTGGAAGGGACCACAAGGGCCATCGAGTCCAACCCCCTGCCAAGCAGGAAACACCATCAGAGTACTCCTGACATATGGTCGTCAAGCCTCTGCTTAAAGACCTCCACCACACTCCTTGGCAGCAAATTCCACTGTCTAACAGCTCTCACTGTCAGGAAGTTCCTCCTAATGTTTAGGTGGAATCTCTTTTCTTGTAGTTTGGAACCATTGCTCCGTGTCCGCTTCTCTGGAGCAGCAGAAAACAACCTTTCTCCCTCCTCTATGTGACATCCTTTTATATATTTGAACATGGCTATCATATCACCCCTTAACCTCCTCTTCTCCAGGCTAAACATGCCCAGCTCCCTTAGCCGTTCCTCATAAGGCATCGTTTCCAGGCCTTTGACCATTTTGATTGCCCTCCTCTGGACATGTTCCAGTTTGTCAGTGTCCTTCTTGAACTGTGGTGCCCAGAACTGGACACAGTACTCCAGGTGAGGTCTGACCAGAGCAGAATACAGTGGCACTATTACTTCCCTTGATCTAGATGCTATACTCCTATTGATGCAGCCCAGAATTGCATTGGCTTTTTTAGCTGCCGTGTCACACTGTTGGCTCATGTCGAGTTTGTGGTCAACCAAGACTCCTAGATCCTTTTCACATGTACTGCTCTTAAGCCAGGTGTCACCCATCTTGTATTTGTGCCTCTCATTTTTTTTGCCCAAGTGCAATACTTTACATTTCTCCCTATTAAAATTCATCTTGTTTGTTTTGGCCCAGTTCTCTAATCTGTCAAGGTCGTTTTGAAGTGTGATCCTGTCCTCTGGGGTGTTAGCCAGATTTTAAACTGTATTATGAGGGGAGCTGTATTACTTGAATTGGATTAAATCAGAAAATAAGGATTTATTAGATTTGGAAGGACATGATAAAAGATTTGGCTTGCATGCATATTTATGGTATAGTAAAGGAAAGAAACAAAAATAGTTTTCATAATCATATAATTAGGAAATCATTAATAAAAGTATGGGCAAAACATAAAATTTATTAGAACAAAAAGCACCCTGGTGGGTGCCCCAACAGAGGCAATGTCAAATAAAAGAATAAATATGGAAGCAAAATGGCTGACATATAGAGACTTATTGCTAGAAAGAGAAGGGAAATTAATATTAAAAGAGTACGATGAGATAAGAGATTTTGTTCACGATTGGCTGCAACACCACCAATTAAATGAGATTTTTAAAGAAGATAATAAGAAAGGATTTGGTTATACTATATCTAGATTCCAAAGAGAAATTATAGAGGTTAATAATAAATTATTTTAAAAATGTATACAGTGGACCCTCAGGATACAAACTTAATCCGTTCCAGGGCAGCTGAAACCTGCAACCTGAAAAATCTGTATCCAGAGGTACCGCTTCTGCGCACGCGCATGGTACGCAAAGCACTTCTGTGCATGTGCACGCAGCAAAACCAGGAAGTATACACTTCGGAGTTTGCTGCGTTTGAAACCCGAAGTTTATGTATCTGGAGGGATACATAAGTAGAGGTACGACTGTAATTTGTTGATAGAATGGGAGACAAAAGATGAGGAGGTCAAATTGGTAATGATCAAATGGGCACAAGATATAGGACATAATATACAAATGGAGGACTGGGAAAAGTTATTGAAAGTTAGAATTTAGAATTTGCCGATGGTATATTGTTAAAAGAGAATGATATGAAATGATGTATAGATGAATACTTGGGGGTTAATATGACTGCAAAAAATGTGAACTTATTTAAAGATAATTATGAAAAATGTTGGATGGAAGTGAAAAAAGATTTAGAAATTTGGTCAAATTTGAAGCTTTCCTTGTTGGGTCGAATCACAGCTATAAAGATGAATGTACTGCCTAGAATGTTGTTTCTATTTCAAACATTACAGATTGAGGACAAGATGGACTGTTTCAAGAAGTGGCAGAAAGATATCTCTAGATTTGTCTGGCAGGGCAAAAAACCCAGAATAAAATTTAAGATATTAACTGATGCAAAGGAAAGCCCTGCCAGACTTTAAACTTTACTATGAATCAGCAACATTTAGCTGGTTGAAAGAATGGCTACTCCTTGAGAATACAGACATTTTGGATTTAGAAGGTTTCAACAATGTTTTTGGGTGGCATGCATATTTGTGGTACGACAAGGTTAAAGTACATAAAGCATTTAAAAATCATATTGTCAGAAAAGCATTGTTTAATGTTTGGATAAGATATAAAGATTTATTGGAAAACAAAACCCCAAGGTGGTTGTCGCCAATGGAAGCAAAGGCTTTGAAAAGACTCAATATGGAGTCGAAATGGCCGAAATATTGGGAAATTTTGGAGCAAGAAGGTGATAAATTGAAATTGCAGAGTTATGAGAAACTAAAAGATAAAGTGCAAGACTGGCTTCATTATCATCAGATAATGGAGGCTTTTAAACTGGATAGGAAAATTGGCTTCCAGATGGAAAAATCAAAACTGGAAACAGAATTGTTAGATCCCAAAACTAAGAATTTGTCAAGGATGTATAACTTGCTGTTGAAATGGAATACTCAAGATGAAACGGTGAAGTCTGCTATGATAAAATGGGCACAAGATGTTGGACATAACATTATGTTTGCTGACTGGGAACAGTTATGGACCACAGGTATGAAATTTACGGCATGTAACGCCTTAAGAGAGAATATTATGAAAATGATATACAGGTGGTACATAACCCCAGTCAAGCTTGCAAAAATTTATCACTTGCCCGATAATAAATGTTGGAAATGTAAAGAAACTGAAGGTACATTCTTTTACCTTTGGTGGACGTGCCCAAAGATTAAGGCTTTCTGGGAAATGATATATAATGAACTGAAAAAGGTATTTAAATATACCTTCCTTAAGAAACCAGAGGCCTTTCTTCTGGGCATGGTCGGCCAATTGGTGCTAAAGAAAGACAGAACTTTTTTTATGTATGCAACAACAGCAGCAAGAATACTCATTGCGAAGTATTGGAAGACGCAAGATCTACCCACTCTGGAAGAATGGCAGATGAAGGTGATAGACTATATGGGACTAGCAGAAATGACCGGCAGAATCCGAGACCAGGGAAAAGAGTCGGTGGAGGAAGACTGGAAGAAATTCAAAGACTATCTGCAGAGGTATCATAAAATTAATGGACATTAGTGTGATGTTGCATAAAAATTAAGTGGTTATCAGCTGTAATGTAGAGGTTGAGTAATAAGTCACAATAAGTTACAACAAGTTATAATAAGGATTTGCTGAATTAAGAATTTGAACTGGAATACAAAAGGGGGACAAAAGGGTGAGAGGAGGTCTGGGAAACAAGTTAATGGAAATGAGTAATGGAAACTACATTTGTTTTAACTGTTTTTTTTGTTTTTGTATTTTTGTATTATTATTATTATTATTATCATTATTTGGTGTATGTTTGTTTTCTGTATTAATTTGAAACTTTAATAAATATTCTAAAAAAAAAGAAATGATGTATAGATGCACACCTGCGAAAATGGCAAACATGTTTAGAACACGGTCCAATAAATTTTGGAAATATAAAGAAATGAAAGGTACCTTTTTCCACATGTGGTGGGATTGTAAACAATTAAAAATTATTAGGATATGATTTATAATGAAATGAAAAGAAAGTTCAAGATGACTTTTGTTAAGAGACCAGAAGCCTTTTTATTCGGTATTTTAGGTCAAGATTTGCCAAAAGACAAGAAGAACTTATTCATGTATGCAACAACATTGGCTAGAATATTATTAGCTCAAAGGTGGAAAAGTGATGAAATGCTAGTGAAAGAACAATGGCAAGAAAAGTTGATGCAATATGCTTAAATGGTGAAGCTGACAGAAAGACTCAAGGATAATAATGACTTTTAAAAAGATTGGGAACCTTTTATGATGTATATACAGAAACAATGTAATGAAATGGACTCACTTGCAGGATTTGACTAAGACACTTACAATCAACAAATACAAACAGAATACATAAATATGAGGTTAAAATGTTAAGAATAGGTACAATTTTAATTTTAGTATATAAGGCATATAAAATTAGAAGCAGAAGAAACAAATATGTTATAAACCAGAAAGTGAAGTTGGGGGAAGTCGCAGGGGGGAGGGGCTAATCTAAAATGTAAAATGTAATTTGAATTTTTGACTATGTTAAAACTTGTTGTTAAATCTTAATAAACATATTTTTTTAAAAGGGGTTGGGTAGGGGATCACCTCCAGGGGAATTCAGCTATTTGTACGTTCACGCATGGAGTTTTAGAAACACAGGTTAGATAGCTTGCCTGATGCCCTTATACTGAGTGAGAACTTTGGAAAATCCACAGAGAAAGAAAATGCATGACAGAAGGTGAAACACAAAAACATTATTTAGAGCAAGCGCAGCAGACATGTCTGATCTGCCAAGTTGATGACAATTGTAGGACACAATGGGGACATTCCGAGTCCATCTATGGTCAGACATTACTAGAAGGTGTGAAAACTACTGAAGTAAAGTTAAGAATAGAAAGAGAGGAAGGAATGTGTTGTATTCATAGGCCAACACTGCATTTTTACTTTGGTAGTTGTGAAACGCGAGGATCTTTCTCCCAATGGTCGACAGTGCCCAGCATGCTACAGTCGTGTCATTCTTGGAGGGAAACTTAATTGCCTAATTAAGGGGAATGTTAGCTGCATTGCCAATGAGACCAAGTGTATTGACTTCTACGGTCAAGAGGGACGTGAGTAATATTGCCATTCAGCCAAGGAAATTGTATATGTTATGTGTGTATACTTTTGATTTCTTTCTCCCGGGGAAAGGAGGGTCTCTATTCAGTTTTTGGATTCCAAACTATTCCCCCATATGAATTGCATAAGGACTAGAGGGGGCAGACAAATCTACAGCAGGCTCCTCAGGGCACACCTTTTCCCTCTAATGCACAAAGGGCAGCAGAGGTGAGGGATACAAGGGAGGGTGGAGGAAGTATGCAGCATTGGGTGTTTCTCCACCAGGACTATTTCAACCCACTCACCTTGGCCAAACATTTAAAATAAAGGAGGCTGGGAGAAAGAAGGGTACTACCAGTTCACATCTGTTAATATTTCCTCAGAAATATGTTTCATTGAGTTTTGGGTCCTGATGCCAGCATAGCTTCCTAAGTGACATGTGGGTGATTGACACTGGGAGCAGATTTTGCTTTCAAGAAGGACCTGAGCCTATTGACTGTGACTGCAAGCCCTGCTTCTCAAGCAGCAATTCAGAGTGGTTTTCAAAGCTCCCAGCTGTTCTGCTGCAGCAGCAGATTTATCTGCCACATATCATACATAATACGTAAGGCAAAGTGCGGGGGGGGGGATTTCTGCACTGGGTACCACCCTACCTTGCTACGCCTCTGGTAATAAGATGTCGTTCTAAGGCAAGTGGGTGTACCGTTGGTAAAATAGTCAAATTTGGCCACCTGCTGGGTTTAATCTGGTACACAGGGTAAGGTTCCAGAGGCATGCACTCATGATATCTGACTGCCAGCACACTGGGCTTTCATACCCACCATCATGCAAACTCATTCAAACTTTATGCCTTTTATTTCCCAGATCCTTTTCAAATGTGGGAACTGAAATTCAAAGGCTGTGCGACAGAAGACTTTTGTACCCTTAATGGAAAAGCTGTTAGTGGTTATCAGTTTCCATTTTTTAAGACTAAAGCCAAGTGCTACGATGCTGAGGAATCCTAAAAGTAGCAGCAGAAGAAATTGGGAGCCTAATGGTGAAAGGAAGAGTTCAGGCCTCATGAAATTTCTTTTTCAAAATTGGTGAAATTCATCATGAAAAATAAACTGTTCTGGCGCTCTTCTGTATTCTGTATTCTGTTTTTATTTTTTATTTTGACAAAGTACTAATCATAAATAAATAAGAATAAAAATGTGCACCCCAGCAATGAGACCATTCCATTGTAACTATCCAAAGTCCCAAAATTTCAACACCACTTGCGATAGTTTGACCCCTTTCTGTTTCAACAGTACAAATTCTACAAACACCTTCCATATCTCCTCAAAATCATTTCACCTGTGTATTCCCCGTTTTACCTTAATGGCACATGTTAATTTATCATTAATAGCTCTATCCCACACCTCCGCATCCCATTCTTCCATTTTATATTCTGCTTGCCCTGTTCCTGGGTACAGTGGTAGCTCAGGTTAATAACTTAATTTGTTCTGGAGGTCCGTTCTTAACCTGAAATTGTTCTTAACCTGAGGTACCACTTTAGCTAATGGGGCCTTCCGATGACACTGTGCCGCAGCCGCGTGGTTTCTGTTCTCATCCTGAAGTAAAGTTCTTAACCCGAGGTACTATTTCTGGGTTAGTGGAGTCTGTAACCTGAAGTGTATGTAACCCGAGGTACCACTGTATCATAATTCGTGCAGCTGTCAATAAATTTGTGACCAAGTCCTTCACAACCAGTGAACCTTCCACCACATCAAATAATAATAATAATGCTAGCTCTGGACTTTTGGTCAGCTTTAATCCAGTGATTTCTGTTATCTCCTTAAATATTCTTTCCCAGAAAAATTGCACATATTTACACCCGCACCACATGTGAACATAATTTCCTGTTTCCTGGCATCCCCTCCAACATAACACTGAATATTCCTCGTTTATTTGAATTAATCTGACTGGTGTGAAATACCATATCAAAACTAATTCATAATAATTTTCTTTTATACTTATAGAAAACATTTTCAACATAAGATTCTTCCATATTTTCCCCAGCTTTGACTATTTATCTGCCATGTTGTCTCCTTAGAATCATAGAATCATAGAATCATAGAGTTGGAAGAGACCACAAGGGCCATCGAGTCCAACCCCCTGCCAAGCAGGAAACACCATTAGAGTCGACCCTCAGCACCACACCTCCCCTGTCCCCCGTTCCAAAGCCCTTAAAAAAAAGGCTCCTTCTCAGGTCAGGGAGGGCGCAAATGGTGCCCGCCAAGTCACCAGGTCCACAGGCTTCAGCGCCTGTGGTTTCTGACGGTCCCCGCGTCGCCACGGCGGCAGGACCCGTCTACTATTGAGCCGATTCCCTCCGGAGCTCGGAGGGAATCCGCCATTAGACGATAGCGCTAACCCGGAAGTCAGGGGTTGGAATCATAGAATCATAGAGTTGGAAGAGACCACAAGGGCCATCGAGTCCAACCCCCTGCCAAGCAGGAAACACCATCAGAGCACTCCTGACATATGGTTGTCAAGCCTCTGCTTAAAGACCTCCAAAGAAGGAGACTCCACCACACTCCTTGGCAGCAAATTCCACTGTCGAACAGCTCTCACTGTCAGGAAGTTCCTCCTAATGTTTAGGTGGAATCTTTTTTCTTGTAGTTTGGAACCATTGCTCCATGTCTGCTTCTCTGGAGCAGCAGAAAACAACCTTTCTCCCTCCTCTATGTGACATCCTTTTATATATTTGAACATGGCTATCATATCACCCCTTAACCTCCTCTTCTCCAGGCTAAACATGCCCAGCTCCCTTAGCCGTTCCTCATAAGGCATCGTTTCCAGGCCTTTGACCATTTTGGTTGCCCTCCTCTGGACACGTTCCAGTTTGTCAGTGTCCTTCTTGAACTGTGGTGCCCAGAACTGGACACAGTACTCCAGGTGAGGTCTGACCAGAGCAGAATACAGTGGCACTATTACTTCCCTTGATCTAGATGCTATACTCCTATTGATGCAGCCCAGAATTGCATTGGCTTTTTTAGCTGCTGCGTCACACTGTTGGCTCATGTCAAGTTTGTGGTCAACCAAGACTCCTAGATCCTTTTCACATGTACTGCTCTCAAGCCAGGTGTCACCCATCTTGTATTTGTGCCTCTCATTTTTTTTGCCCAAGTGCAATACTTTACATTTCTCCCTGTTAAAATTCATCTTGTTTGTTTTGGCCCAGTTCTCTAATCTGTCAAGGTCATTTTGAAGTGTGATCCTGTCCTCTGGGGTGTTAGTCACCCCTCCCAGTTTGGTGTCATCTGCAAATTTGATCAGGATGCCCTTGAGTCCATCATCCAAGTCGTTGATAAAGATGTTGAATAAGACCAGGCCCAAGACAGAACCCTGTGGCACCCCACTAGTCACTCTTCTCCAGGATGAAGAGGAACCATTGATGAGCACCCTTTGGGTTCGGTCAGTCAGCCAGTTACAAATCCACTGAGTGGTAGCATAGTCAAGTCCGCATTTTACCAGCTTCTTTACAAGAATATCATGGGGCACCTTGTCAAATGCCTTGCTGAAATCAAGGTAGACTACATCCACTGCGTTCCCTTCATCTACCAGGCTTGTAATTCTGTCAAAAAACGAGATCAGGTTAGTCTGACATGACTTATTTTTCAGAAATCCATGCTGACTATTAGTGATCACAGTATTCCTTTCTAGGTGCTCACAGACTGTTTGCTTAATGATCTGCTCCAGAATCTTCCCTGGTATTGATGTCAGACTGACTGGGCGGTAATTATTTGGGTCCTCTCTTTCCCCCCTTTTGAAAATAGGGACAACATTTGCCCTCCTCCAGTCTGCTGGGACTTCGCCTGTTCTCCAGGAATTCTCAAAGATGAGTGCCAGTGGTTCTGAGATCACATCTGCCAGTTCTTTTAATACTCTTGGATGCAGTTCATCTGGCCTAGGAGACTTGAATACATCTAAACTAGCCAAGTATTCTTGTACTATCTCCTTAGTTATTCTGGCCTGTGTTTCCTCTGCTGAATCATTTGCTCCAAATTCTTCAGGTCGGGCATTGTTTTCTTTATCGGAGAAGACTGAGGCAAAGAAGGCATTGAGGAGTTCAGCCCTTTCTGTGTCCCCTGTTTGCATTTCACCATCTTCTCCTCTGAGTGACCCCACTGTTTCTTTGTTCTTCCTTTTGCTACGAACATACCCATAAAAGCCTTTTTTGTTGCTTTTAACCTCTCTAGCAAGCCTGAGTTCATTCTGTGCTTTAGCTTTTCTGACTTTGTGTCTACATGTGCTGGCTATTTCTTTGAATTCCTCTTTGGTGGTTTCCCCCCTTTTCCATTTTTTGTACACATCTTTTTTTAATCTTAACTCAGTTAAAAGTTGTTTAGATAGCCACCCTGGCTTCTTTAGGCACCTTCCATGTTTCCGTCTCATTGGTATTGCCTGAAGTTGTGCTTTTACTATCTCCCTCTTAACAAACGCCCAGCCATCATGAACTCCCTTTCCTTTTAGTATTACTGTCCATGGGATCTCACCCAGCACTTCCCTAAGTTTTATGAAGTCGGCTTTCTTAAAGTCAAGAAATTGAGTCCTAGTATGCTTGGCTGCTCCTTTCCACTGCTCCTTTTCCCACACCTCTCTTTATTGATCTTCTTGATCCTCATTTTCTACAAATATTTTGTGAATATCACTGGTTTCCCCTTTTATAACTGTATTTTCTTCTTTATCTCCCTTTTTTATAATCATTCTTTTCTAACTGTGTATATTCTTTGCAGTTCTTGTTTTCCCTTAACCACTTCTTTTTCCATTGCTGCAGTTGTATACAGTTAAACCAAGCTATAGTACTTCCTGTTAGAGCTTCTCTTATTTCTTCTTTGCTTCTCATTTTCTCCACCCAATTCTTTATTTTAAGTATTTCCTTCTCATTCGCTTCTTTTTCAATTTCCTATTTAAAATTTACTGGGAAGTCTTCTATCATCACAACTGGAGTGCAGAATTTGCTAGTATCAATTTTCCTTTATAGTTCAGTAATTTCCCCCTCATTTCCAGTGTACCACTCTCTAACCATTCTTACTCTCTTTGTTCTGTTGCCCATCTATGATATCTCTTAACTGATAATATAGCTAGGTGTTGGGGAGACCCAGTCCACCTCTTTTCTGGGTTTTATGCCATCTTCTTTTATTGATTCTAGGTTTCTTATTCCAGTTACAAAATTTATAGATCATACTTTGCCAACCCTTTCTTTTGTCTCCGATATTTTAATTGGTAATATTCTAAATAAAAAAATATTCTAGAATTTTTTTAAACATTTTAATTAATATTACTCTTCTGAACCATGAAAACTTAATTTTCTTATATTCCTCCATGTTTTCCTTAATCTCCCTCTTTAATTTGTCAAAATTCTCTTGTTCTAAACTGTCTAAATTTCTTGTTATATTTATTCCCAAGTACTTTATTACATTTCTTAATTTTATATCTATTTTTACTTCCTTAAAAAAGATTATTTTTCATCTTCATCATAGTTGAATGTCATTATCTCTGATTGGGACCAATTAATTTGCAACCCTAT
The DNA here is from genome assembly GCF_964252035.2 of Podarcis erhardii. NCBI lineage: Eukaryota > Metazoa > Chordata > Lepidosauria > Squamata > Lacertidae > Podarcis > Podarcis erhardii. The sequence goes on along the minus strand of NC_138511.1, from coordinate 79,838,405 downwards.
TATTTTTCCTCAAATGTGCCTCTATTACCGGGATATTTTCCACTGGATTTTTGATTGTTAGCAGAATGTCATCTGCAAATAAGCTTATTTTCTCTTTTCCTTTATTGCTTATTCTTTTCATATTTCTATCTTCACCCATTACATTGGGCATAGTTTCAATGACCAATACAAATAAAATTGAGGAAAAGGAGCATCCTTGTCTTGTGCACTAGGCTAGTGTTATTTGTTCTGTTCGATAATCATTTTTAAAGGTGGCCATTCAGCACAACCAAATGCCTTATCTGCTGAATATAACTCTTGGTAAAACTCCTGAAACACTCTCAACTTATCTTTCATCAAATTGTGAATATTATCGGTTTTATCTTTCATTGTTGTTGTTGTTTAGTCGTTTAGTGGTGTCCGACTCTTCGTGACCCCATGGACCAGAGCACGCCAGGCACTCCTGTCTTCCACTGCCTCCTGCAATTTGGTCAAACTCATGCTGGTAGCTTCGAGAACAATGTCCAACCATCTCGTCCTCTGTCATCCCCTTCTCATTGGGCCCTCCATCTTTCCCAACATCAGGGTCTTTTCCAGGGAGTCTTCTCTTCTCATGAGGTGGCCAAAGTATTGGAGCCTCAGCTTCATGATCTGTCCTTCCGGTGAGCACTCAGGGCTGATTTCCTTAAGAATGGATAGGTTTGATCTTTTTGCAGTCCATGGGACTCTCAAGAGTCTCCTCCAGCACCATAATTCAAAAGCATCAATTCTTCGGCGATCAGCCTTCTTTATGGTCCAGCTCTTAGGCTATTTAAATTATTTACTTTTTTTACTGTACAGCTCTAGCCAGCAATTTGGAATTTTTATTACAATCTTCAAAAAATTATATTTTCAGGAATAGCAAATCTCTCTGCACTTTTTCCATATCTTTATTTTCTAAGTCCTTACTTTTTGCCTGTAATTGTGCATAACACCTTTTATCTTTATCATTCATATATTGATTTCCCCTCTATTTGATCTCTTATTTAGATTTGTATTACTTTGTATTTCTTACCAGAGGTGTAGCACTGTGGGTCTGTTGAACTGAATGCAACCAAGCACCTTGTGGCATCTTAAGTACTACCAGTTGAAAACAGAGACCAAGTTTCAAAATGCTGATAAATTTTGACCCACCCAAGATGGGTCAAAAAAGCTGAAAGAATTGATAAGTGTGCAGATTAAGCTTTTAGGAACTGCACTTAGCCTCAGAGGTATAGCTGCATCAAAGTTCCTGCATAATGCACATTGTAGTTATTAAATACATATATTCAGTGTTCTAATCAGATAAAAAGGGATGTGGGTGGCGCTGTGGTCTAGAGCTTAGGGCTTGCCAATCAGAAGGTCGGTGGTTCAAATCCCTGTGATGGGGTGAGCTCCTGTTGCTCGGTCCCAGCTCCTACCAACCTAGCAGTTCGAAAGCACGTCAAAGTGCAAGTAGATAAATAGGTACCGCTCCAGCGGGAAGGTAAACAGCGTTTCCGTGCGCTGCTATGGTTCGCCAGAAGTGGCTTAGTCATGCTGCCCACATGACCCAGAAGCTCTTTGAAGACAAACACCAGCTCCCTTGGCCTTTAAAGTGAGATGAGTGCTGCAACCCCAGAGCTGTCCATGACTGGACTTAACAGTCAGGAGTCCCTTTACCTTTAATCAGATAATATATTTTTCAGAATCACAAAGTAATTTTCACAGCTAGTACTTCCATATCCAACTTGGCATCAGAGCAACATGAGACTCAGGGAACCTAGGCACAGCTGTTGCAGTGGAGCATTGGAATGGATAGAAATAGAGTCTTGAAACTCTTAGAAACCACACATTTAACATGGGAATTCAAAGTTCATTACTATTCCTGGCCTTTCATTCTGACCCTCCCCTCATCCCATTCCTTCCTGTTGTTCTGACCCAGCACCAGTTTTTTTTTCTGCTTGTAGGTGTCCTTGGGCAGGCAGGCAGGCAGGCAGGCAGGCAGGCAGGCTTAAGGTTGCATGGCCATTGGGCAAGCATGGTAGAAGCAGAGGTACTCGACTCAACAGGTGGACTGAGCAGGGGAAAGGCATCTGTGAGCATTCTGATTTGAGTTCTACAGGCTACTATGCTCAGGTTCAGTATCAGGCACTTAGTCCAGTTCCCCAGCAAATGGTATATAACTCCCATATTCCGCTGAGTCATCTTTCCCTCATGCTGAAATGGAGGCCAGACACATGGTGACTGGGCTCTCTTTCTCTCCAAGTTGCTTCTTCCCAGTATGCCACCAACAGTGCCTTTAAGAAATCCCATTGACTGTGCAGAGGCAGAGTGGAAAGATACCTTGGTCATGAATACAGTAGGTTTCATGTAGGCTCATGCATTGACCTGTTTATGTGGCACATACCTGTGTTGTTGCTGTCACAATGAAGAAGCTGCAAACAGACTCAAGGTGGAACAGTGTGAGCAAGCTAGCCTGCTACTCTCAGGTGGTGTGGAGCACAAACTGTTGTGACAAGAGAAGGAAACTAGGAAAACTTTCACAGCCGACTCTTCTTGGCCCCAACCTGAACTCAGAGGCAGAGCAGATGAGTTGGTTGAGTCACATGCTAGTAAGCTAGCAAGTGACTGGGAAACTGGACCACTGCAAGACACTGGAGCTTAGAAGAACCCAACTCCCAGGGCCCAAGGTCCTTTCAGCCCCCAAATAAAACAATGGAGGGGGTTGGGCTCCCCCAAAGCTTATGGGTATTGCAAGTCAAATGGTGATTGATTATGTGGGATGGGGCTTATCTGCTCCCCCAATATTCAAGTTGGCAGCCCTTGGCTAGTGACCTAGTGAGTGACTGGGAAACTGGAGCACTACAAGACACTACAGCTTAGCAGAACCCAACTCAATTGCTTATGGATTCTTTTTTCTTCACTCAATTACCTGAGGGGCCAGGCATGAGATCACAAGAAAGAGGACACACACTAGATACACAGTCATTTTCAGACTTGTGGTTGGCATTTATAGGATTGTTATTCTCAAAGTCCCCAATTACTTATATATTTACCTTTGGGTTTTATGATTTAAGAACAGTTCTTCTTCCTGGGTTTCAGGTAGGGTTACCTTATTTCCCCTCCCATGAATGAAATTTTAAAGCTCTTTTTTTTACAAAGAACCTCTATTGCTATATAGGGTTCCATATGTCCATGTCAGGAACGTGGCCCCCCAGGACCCAGAAGAAGGGTTAGCCTCAGAAAGTGAACAAGAGACTGACTTTCCTGAGGAGGCAGAAGGGTTAAACTCCAGGGCTAGCAGTTCACAGGCTGGGGATTCTGAATGGGGGAGAGAGGCTGATTTCCAAAACTGACACCCAGCAGCCCTCCCTTCACACTCCTAGCTTAGATGAAGAGGGGGGATTGGAAGATGGCCAAGGAGAAGCCAGGCTGCCAACATATAAGAAAGAGACTCTCTCCACAGACAGTGGAGAAGAACCGATTCAAACTACTTGGACTGAGTGTTGGAAACACCTTAAAGTGGAGAGAAAGGGAAGGGGAAGACATATGACATATGCGGAGAAGAGCCACTTCAAACTCCCAGTCCTCGGATGCCTTAAAGACCCCACACCCTCACAAGCTGGCACCTCTGGCCCTAAATGTTCCCCTATGGAAAATTTCACAGCATACCACTGAAAAATGGACTTTCTGGTAAAAATATATGAAGGAAATCACCTTACATCAAAGTGAACTTGTTTGTTCACTCCCATAATTACCTTCCAGTGTTGACACAAGTGCCCTGACAGAACTCTGTCCCAGATTTTCTCCTTCCAGCCCTCATGACTGGGACCAGTTCACCTTTTCCAATGTTGGATAATTTCTATTCCAACCACAGTTAACAGCAGTGTAAAGTGGATACTGACTTGTAAATAGTTTTTGTACACCTGAATGTTATATTTCTGAACTCTTGATGTGCTTATGAGATTTTGCAGATTTTTAAATCAAACCCTTTTATAGATAAATTATTAAAATTCTCATTCACCAAAACAACCACTCTTTCCAAGGCCCTGGTAAAGGACTCGTGAGAACACCCCACCTCCATATTTGCTCACTTTCCCAGGATTTTTTCCCAGGAAAATAGGAAACAATCCTCCAGGAACTATAATCACAGCTGCCTTCAATATTTTCCTCAAGGACCACACAAATAACTGTTATAATGTAGCACCCTGCTTGTGGTTAACGCTTAGCTGGAATGAAATATTCAATGCAGCAATAGAGAAATTAAAATAATAATTTATTTGTCAGACAAATAAATGAGAGACACAGTGGTATATGGTTACCAAAGCTCTGCTCACTCCAGCCCTGATGGTCAGCACTTATATTTCCTCAGCCCAGCCCCCTTGCTCCACCTTTGGCTGCCTCTGTCCAATCAGCCTGGTTGAAATTCCTATTGGCTGTTTGCTAAAACCAATCATAAAAGATACACCCATTTCCTATTACCTTTTATGGGAGACAAAGAGCTATATTTCCTTCTATCTATAAATGGCAAACAAGTAGTCATATATCTTACATTTGCCTCAACAAGGCACCTTAATTACCAGCTCATCTCTTGCCCTCCTTGCCCTATTGCCCTCCAAAACAGATGGCTAATGGTTTTAAATTTTTATCTTAAACAGAGGTCAGAGATCTTGGGTTCACATTCTCACACACCATCAATGAAAGATCTCCTTCTTTGGAGGTCTTTAAGCAGAGGCTTGACAACCATATGTCAGGAGTGCTCTGATGGTGTTTCCTGCTTGGCAGGGGGTTGGACTCGATGGCCCTTGTGGTCTCTTCCAACTCTATGATTCTATGATTCTATGATTCTATGAAATAAGAATCTAACATAAGAATCTAACATTTCTTACTTTCTAAATCCTTTGCATAATAACATTTAAGCCAATATATTTCATACATAACATATATAGATTTTTTAGAAGCAAAGGCCTTTTCAAAGTAAAAACTTCTTCAGTTTGCAACCCCCTTTCCTGGCCAGCTGCTTTTCCCATTAGCTCTTGCCCTTTAACCTTATGAAAATGTGGCTAAAGTCTCTAATGGGAGACACATGGTATTATATTTTGTTAAACAATGAAGCCTACTATTTACCAACTCTTAATTAGTGCTTTTGCAGCTTGATTGTATTCTGTAGGGTCAGTAACCTAGTAACCTTTGCTCTCAGCCTGTAATTCCCTTTTTACAACTTTGAGAATTTTGGCTCCTGCTATAAATAAATCAAGGGGGCCTTTGTCCAGGAGGATAAACATCTGCCAGGATTCCCTGATTTATGACGTTGTGGAGGGGAGTTTGAGACCTAGTGGTGAAAGTCAGGTCTCAGGCCCTCTGGCTTTTCTCCCCCCCTCCCCATATGGTGGAGGGAAATGGGATGCAGAAGATGGAGGGGCAGAGGGTCTTCCAATAGTCATCACCATCTCACATAGGGAAGTTTTTCATATTTGATGTCTTGCTGAGTTTGTTGGAAACCGCCTAGAGTGGCAGGGACAGTCCAGTTAGAGGGTGGCATATAAATAATAAATTGTTGTTGTTGCTGTTGCTGCTGCTGAAATGAGGGGGTTTGGGGTTCTAGCTCCAAAAACCTATAATGTAACTGATATATCAGTGGAATATGGTTAGCTCATATAACCCCAGTGAAAAAGAACACGTCTTCAAAAAAGTACAATAGTCAGTCAAGAACTAGGTAACAACGTGATTACCATATTGTTGGGACTTTTATAGACTATTGACCCAACATGTTGGAGGAACAGTAGGAGTAAGGTAGGTTCATCTGCGTATGTTCAAATGGAAGCAAGGCGCCTCTGAGATAAATTGAACCTAAGCCCTGAGGTGTTTTCCCATACTGAAGAAGCATCCCTGCCTCAGCCGTAGAGCCACAGAGAGCTGCGCTGCAACTACAAAAGGGCTTAGGTTGCTTCGAGTAACATAGAACTCTGTCTGTTCTCCTTCCCTCTCATACACAAACATAATCAAGAGAAGTCAGGATTGACCTCTTGAACAATGGTGCAAAGATGAGATTTTCAGAGGTGCAGCTTTCATGACAACCCATGGGTGTTGTTTCACTTTGCTCTTTTTCTGCTTTAGATTGTTCGCTTAAGATGTTTTGTACTTCTGCACAGCATGGGACATGGAACATTGTGGTGCGTATCATTCTCCTTAATGTCACAGGCAGTACATAACCTCTGCCCAGCCCAGGACGTTTGCTCAATCAGATTGCAGGTGGCAGTTTTGTAATTGCAAAGGCTTCTCTTTAGAGCTGGGGGGGGGGGAGAGAGAGAGAGAGAGAGATACAGACAGACAGACAGACAGACAGACAGAGACATGGATGTATCCAGCTGTTAAAGCCTGAAAGCAATGCATCACCACTCCACTCCATAGACTTTATGTGAAGCAACCACCTGCCATTTGAACACATCCCTGGCAGATTCTACAATATCTCTAAATTGTAAACTGCGGAAATGAAACATTCGCATTGATTGATTTTGTAATTTCATTTTATTTTATTTTTTTATAATAATTTTTATTAACTGGCCAATCACATCAAATTAAATCACATCATATAAATTCCGAATTACAAAGCCAAATTTTTAAATTTTGTTGGGGGAACCCATACTTCAAGATCCAATTTCATTTTAGGCCCTTTCTCTCACATGCTTGTGTTGTTTGTCTTTGCCTTAAGACACTTATCAATATGTCTACCCTTCAGCCCTGTAGGACCATGTAAGTTTGGTGTGCGGGGTGGGGTTCTGGTAGGCTCTCTACTTGAATACCCAATACAATGCAGAAAAGCCAACATTAGACCATCCCCATCAGCTGTCTGTCCAGCCTATTCTTGAATAGCTACAGATTTGGGGCATCTAGATGAGGTTCATAATGAAGATGGGTTTTGAAACAGATGTAGAACATTAGCTTTGTTCTATTCAAAACAGTTTGGCCTAGGGCAGCCATTGCCAAACACATCAGATGACTCAAACTGTCCTCTCTCCTTCCCAACAATTTGATGCAATTGGAAGAAGGAGGGTCTAAGTTCCAGAAAATGATTTCAGCAGGTCTCAGAAATGACGTTGGGGTCATTGTACAATATTTATTGCACAACACTGTGTCTCTGGCACCAATCAATGGCCTTGATCTATGCTGAGCTTTACCACATAAGAAATCAACTGAATTCAACCTTCAGGCTTTAGCTGCAGTTTGACCAGGGCCGTGCGAGACTGGAAGTCAGACTTGGGGACTAACATTGTTCTTCCAACAAAGTTAGACCCCAAACCAAGTGAGAGCAATGACAGAGGCACTGGCTCATAGTCAATATATCTAGTAATCCATCAATAACCCAACAACTTCCATTAAGTTTTAAAGTCTACTCCGCTTTTGTTGGAACTTCTTCATCTTTCCATTTCTGAGCATAAAAAATTCTGGCTGCAGTAGCAGTATGCAGAAACAATATAACCAACTTTTGTTGTTTTTTTAAAAAATAATATTTATTAGAGGTTTAAAGATTACAGAAAAAGAAGAAAGAAAAAATGAAAAGTTAAACAAAACAAATCAATACCTTACAATACATAGGGGGGGGGGAAAATACAGCAAAACAAAAAGAAAAAGAAAAACAATTAAAAACACATCCAATATTTCCATATCTTTGTATTTCATTTACTTGTTTCATCGACCTCCTCACACTTCCCTTTTTTGTATTCTAATTCAATTAGCTATTTCAGCAAATCCTTTCCCTCTCTCTCAATTTTTGTTCTATAATTTATCTTAACACAATCTAACCTTAAATTTTCCACTTTGGCCGATTAACAATCTATTTTTACTAATTCTTTATAACATTTCTGCTAAAGCCATATAACTTCATTCCAGCATCCTTCTAACATTCATTAATTTTGCAAATAAACTTTAATTTTTTTCCAATCTTCTTCCACCGACTCTTCTCCCTGGTCTCGGATTATGCCAGTCATTTCCGCCAATTCCATGTAGTCTATCAACTTCATCTGCCATTCTTCTTGGGTGGGTAGAATCATAGAATCATAGAGTTGGAAGAGACCACAAGGGCCATCGAGTCCAACCCCCTGCCAAGCAGGAAACACCATCAGAGCACTCCTGACATATGGTCGTCAAGCCTCTGCTTAAAGACCTCCAAAGAAGGAGACTCCACCACACTCCTTGGCAGCAAATTCCACTGTCGAACAGCTCTCACTGTCAGGAAGTTCTTCCTAATGTTTAGGTGGTATCTTTTTTCTTGTAGTTTGGAACCATTGCTCCGTGTCCGCTTCTCTGGAGCAGCAGAAAACAACCTTTCTCCCTCCTCTATGTGACATCCTTTTATATATTTGAACATGGCTATCATATCACCCCTTAACCTCCTCTTCTCCAGGCTAAACATGCCCAGCTCCCTTAGCCGTTCCTCATAAGGCATCGTTTCCAGGCCTTTGACCATTTTGGTTGCCCTCCTCTGGACACGTTCCAGTTTGTCAGTGTCCTTCTTGAACTGTGGTGCCCAGAACTGGACACAGTACTCCAGGTGAGGTCTGACCAGAGCAGAATATAGTGGCACTATTACTTCCCTTGATCTAGATGCTATACTCCTATTGATGCAGCCCAGAATTGCATTGGCTTTTTTAGCTGCCGCATCACACTGTTGGCTCATGTCAAGTTTGTGTCTTCCAATGCTTTGCGATAAGTATTCTTGCTGCTGTTGTAGCATACATAAAGAAAATTCTATCCTTCTTTGGCACCAATTGGCTGACCATGCCCAGGAGAAAGGCCTCTGGTTTCTTCAGGAAGGTATATTTAAATACCTTTTTCATTTCATTATAGATCATCTCCCAGAAAGTCTTAATCCTTGGGCATGTCCACCAAAGGTGAAAGAATGTCCCTTCAGTCTCATTACATTTCCAGCATTTGTTATCGGGCAAATGGTAGATATTTGCAAGCTTGACTGGTGTTATGTACCACCTGTAGATCATTTTCATTAAATTCTCTTTTAAGGCATTACATGCCGTAAACTTCATACCTGTGGTCCATAACTGTTCCCAGTCAGCCATCATAATGTTGTGTCCAACATCTTGTGCCCATTTAATCATAGCAGATTTCACCGTTTCATCCTGGGTGTTGCATTTCAACAGCAAGTTATACATTCTTGACAAATTCTTAAATTTAGGATCTAACAATTCTGTTTCCAATTTTGATTTTTCCACCTGGAAGCCAGGTTTTTTGTCCAAATTATATGCCTCCATTATTTGATAATAATGGAGCCAGTCTCGCACTCTATTTTTTAATTTTTCAAAACTCTGCAGTTTTAATCTGTCTCCCTCTTGTTCCAGAATTTCCCAATATTTCGGCCATTTGGCCTCCATATTGAGTTTTTTTTTTTTTTTCTGAGCCATTGGTGACAACCATCTTGGGGTTTTATTTTCTAACAAGTCCTTATATCTTATCCAGACATTAAACAGTGCTTTTCTGACAATATGGTTTTTAAACGCTTTATGTGCTTTAACCTTATCATACCACAGATATGCATGCAAATATAACCAACTTTTGAGGACCAAACGTTTATTTCAACAAGGAGTCCAGCTGATTGGCTGTGACTGCAAGCCCTGCTTCACAAGCAGCAATTCAGAGTGGTTTTCAAAAATCCCAGTTGTTTCACTGTAGCAGTGAATTTACGTGGCATGTATCTGATGTAGTAGAATATCAGTTTAAGACAAGTGGTTTGGAATTGGTAATGAGCACTCACACTTTATATGTGGGTGCCTTTTGCGGGATCACGCATGGGGCTACAGTTCCCAGGGAACTGAAGGAAGGAACATTCAGAACCCTGAGGAGATTAGAAAGTGCTTTCAGAGATATTTCAAAAAATTATATACTCAAGGGCCGGAAGATGAGAACAAGATAAAACAATTTTTGATAAAAAATGGACTACCAAAACTGTCACAAGAAAACAGATCAATCCTGAATTGTAAAATAACACGACAAGAGATTGAACAAGCCATTCAGAACATGCAACTGGGCAAATCTCCAGGGCCGGATGGGCTCACCTCCAAGTACTATAAGATATTGAAAGACTATTTGATACAACCACTGATGGAGGTGGGCAACAAAATTTTGGAGGGGAAGAAGGCACCGGAATCGTGGAAAGAAGCTTTCATCACATTGATACCTAAATTGGAAACTGAAAAGACACAACTTAAGAACTACCGTCCCATCTCCCTTTTAAATGTGGATTACAAAATATTTGCAGACATTTTAGCAAGCAGATTTAAAAAAGTTTTAAATGAAGTAATTCACAAGGACCAGGCGGGCTTTCTCCCAGGCAGACATTTGTTTGCTAACACAAGGAACATTATTGATATTTTGGAACTGCTGCAAACAAATATCAATACAAAAGCTGTATTAATCTTTATAGATGCGGAGAAGGCCTTTGATAATATTTCCTGGAAATTTATGAAGAAAAACTTGGAAGGGATGGGAGCGGGACGGGGGTTTGAAAATGGGATAGATGCAATCTATTCAGAACAAAAAGCTAAATTGATAGTTAACAATGTGGTCACAGAAGAGTTCAAAATTGAAAAAGGAACACGACAAGGTTGCCCTATTTCCCCACTGTTATTCATTTCAGTCCTGGAGGTGCTCTTGAATATGATTAGGGGGGACCGGTTGGTTGAAGGAATTCAGGTCGGAGCGAAACAGTACAAACTTAAAGCTTTTGCAGATGACCTAGTTTTGACTTTACAGGAGCCAGAATCTAGTACGAAAAGAGTACTACAATTGATTCAAGAGTTTGGTCGGGTGGCGGGATTTAAATTAAATAAGCAAAAAACTAAGGTATTAGAAAAAAACTTGACAGTTACAGACTCAGAACGGTTTCAGAGGGAGACAGAGTTAAATGTGGTCAAAAAAGTAAAATGCCTAGGGGTAAATATAACAGCAAAAAACTTGAGTCTTTTTAAGGACAACTATGAGAAATGTTGGTCAGAAATTAAGAGAGATTTAGAAAGTTGGACAAGATTGAAACTTTCCTTGTTAGGCCGAATTGCTGCTATTAAGATGAATGTCTTGCCAAAAATGCTGTTCTTGTTCCAAACATTACAGATTGTGGACAAAACAGAGTGCTTTCGGAAGTGGCAGAGAGATATTTCCAAATTTGTCTGGCAGGGCAAAAAGCCCAGAATTAAGTTTAAGATATTAACTGATGCGAAAGAAAGAGGGAGCTTTGCCCTGCCAGACTTAAGGTTGTATTATGAATCAGCAGCTTTCTGCTGGTTAAAAGACTGGCTACTTCTTGAAGACACTGATGTACTGGATTTGGAAGGTTTTAACAATGCTTTTGGCTGGCATGCATATCTATGGTATGACAAGGTTAAGATTAACAAGGTTTTCAAGAACCATATTGTCAGAAAAGCAGTGTTTAATGTCTGGACAAAATACAAAGACTTACTGGAAAATAAAACTCCAAGGTGGCTTTCACCACTGGAAGCAAAGGCCCGAAAAAGACTCAATATGGAGGCCAATTGGCCAAAGTATTGGGAAATATTAGAAAAAGATGGAGATAATTGGAAATTGCAGAGTATGGATAAAATGAAAGATAAAGTGCGAGATTGGTTACATTACGCTCAGATTAAGGAAGTTTTTAAACTTGACAAAAAGTTAGGATTCCAGGTGGAAAAATCGAAGCTGGAAATGGAATTGTTAGAGCCTAAGACTAAGGTACTTTCAAGAATGTATAACTTGCTGTTAAAATGGAACACACAAGATGAAACGGTAAAATCGGCCATGATAAAGTGGGCACAGGACATTGGGTATAATATCATGTTTGAGGACTGGGAAAGGTTGTGGACCACTGGGCTGAACTTCACTGCATGTAATGCTTTGAAAGAAAATGTTATGAAAATGATATATAGATGGTACATGACCCCAGTCAAAATTGCAAAAATATACCATTTGTCCGATAACAAATGCTGGAAATGTAAAGTAAGCGAAGGAACGTTCTTTCACCTCTGGTGGACCTGCCCTAGAGTGAAGGCTTTCTGGGAAATGATATATAACGAGCTGAAAAAGGTATTTAAGTATACCTTCCCTAAGAAACCAGAGGCCTTCCTTCTGGGTATTGTCGGCCAGAGGGTGTTAAAGAAGGACCGAACATTTTTAATGTATGCAACAACGGCAGCAAGGATACTCGTCGCCAAGCACTGGAAAACCCAAGATTTACCCACACTGGAAGAATGGCAGATGCAACTGATAGACTATATGGAACTGGCCAAGATGACTGGCAGAATCCGAGACCTGGGAGAGGAGACCGTAGAAGAAGATTGGAAGAATTTTAAGATTTATTTGCAAAAATATTGTAAATTGTATGAAGGTTAAGAAGGATGCTAGATTATAAATAATTTGGCACCATTAAAATAGACGAAATGAATTATGAAGATAAGTTAAATTTAGGAAAAGACAAATTTTGGATAATTATTAGGCTAAGCTTAATTTTTTTAAGGTATGAAATAAACGTATCTAAAATTTGAGATACAACATTGGAAAATTAGATAATAAGGATGGAAACAAGGTGATAAATTGCTGGTTTAAGTTTTATAATTTGGAACGCTGGAGCGGGAGATGTGAGGAAGTCCAAAGAAGATAAGAAAATATGTTATGATATGTACTACTGTGTTTATTTATTTGTATTGTAATCAAAAAAACCTTTAATAAATATATATATATAAAAAATACAGTTCCCAGGGAACTTACTAGAAATAGGGGGCTGGCTTGCTTCTCAGTGTTATTATTCGGAGGTTCACGCCCAGCCTCAGTAATCAAGTTTATTGTTGGGAGGTGGGGCCAGCCCCAGTATAAATAGGGGGTGGAGCCGACAACAGCCAGGCAGTCGGCTCTGGAGATTCACCCTCCCTACCCTCCCTTTATTTAATGTTTTCTTGTTTGCAGGTTAACTTTTTCTTCCTGTTTAGCGGGCACTGTTGCAATCTTTGACTGGTTGCTGTTGAAGGACTGGGAAGAAATTTTCCTGCATTGGCAGGTTTTGTCTTCTCCATAGCAGTTCATCACAACTTTGGCGGTTATGGCCTTGGGTCTTTAGTCTTTTCTTCCCTATATTGGGGGGTGGGGTTTGAAGTGGTGACTCACCCCCATGCAGCAGCGATTCCAGGGTCCCCTCTTAAAGGGGTTATATATATGGGTCTCACTGGCCACACACAAGGTTGTCAGTGAATTACCCTGCGTGCTGGGATATGGGCTCAGCTGCCTGCTACACTTATGTCTCGCCGAGCACCTCCATATCCCATTTACCTGGCTGGGGGGCTGGGAGGGATACATGCCGAAGGCCTAAGCCAAGGTCTTCCTACATTGGGAATGTAGGAATTTAAATAAAGTTGTTGCCTAATTTTAATTCCATAACATGTTGTCAGAGTCTTTATTCCTTTCTTGTGATCTCTGAGGGCTGGGGCTGTAGCCCCTGGTCACACAAAAGGGTGAAATTAGTTCAACTGCAAGGTTTCATTTGGCTCATAGGGTAAGATTTCTAAGACATGCACCAGTGATATCTGGCTGCCAGATTTATCATGCAGTGTGTTGATTCTAAACATACTGAGTTTAAATAACCACCATCATCCAAACTCATGCAAACCTTATGTTTTCTATTTCCCAGGTTTGTCCTTCCTACAGAGACTGAAATTCTAAGGCTGTGTAGCTGAAGACTTGCCTGCCTTTTAAAATAGGAAAGATTTCTATTAAAATCATATGAAGCCAAATGCTACGATCCTGAGAAATTCTCAAAACAGAATAACCCTGAAGGGTAGATAGGGGAGAGGAAAGCTCTCTTCATTTTTAATTCCATCATTCATGGTAGCAGCAGGATATTGGAGCCTTGTGATGAGAGTAGATTCTCTGGCCTCCTGGGTTTTCTTTTTAACAATTGGTGGAATTCATGATCAAAATAAACTGTTTTGGCACATAACATCTACATTAATACATCTGTATGTTTTATAAATGTAGAATGTGTGGAGTGAAGAGAAAGGCTATTGGGTGGTCAATTCAGTTCAATCCAAGTTTATTTGTTGCTGTGAACATCCTGGTCATTTCAGCCAAAAAGTAGATTAAAAATATTCTATGGATACTGCAGTTCCATTATTACACCATTTACATAAATGTTAAACAGCAGGGGGGTCAATAAACACCTCTCTCTCTCTCTCTCTCTCTCTCTCTCTCTCTCTCTCTCTCTTAGAATTGGAGCTGTCAACTGATCATTTGTCCCTTCTCTCACTCTCATATAGTAAGCGTTTCAGAGCATAATATCCTAATAAATGTAAGGAAACCATGTTGTGTGTTTTTGAGCATTTTAACCACAAGCTTTCATGAATTATCCCGTCAAGTGCTGCTGTAAGATCTACAAAAGTGCATATAAATATTTCTTTGGTCCAATGTCATACTTTTTTATTAGATGGTTAAGACATAACATTGGTCAATGGTACTTCTTCCCCACCTGAATCCTATCGGCTCTTCTGCTTTGATATAATTGGTTTCAGCCCAGTCCTCCAGTTTTGTCAGTATGTACCTGACATACAACTGAGATGCCACACCCAGCAGGCTTATTCATCCATTCTTACAGGGATCCCTTTTATCTCCCTCCTCGTAGGTTGGCGCTGTAATACTTGTATCTCACCCTTTAGGGAGCTTACATACACATTTATTTATGTGTTCAATTTTGCTAGCACCAGGAGCCACCAATTATAATTCTCAATAAACATTTCAGGAGGCATCACATCTTCCCCAGGTGCTTAGCTATATTTCAGTGCATTTCTCAATGATTTAACATGTGAGGGAGTCACAGCTGGCCACAGATCACTTTTGTTCAATTCAGTAAAATGAGTGCCAGAATATACTTCAGTTGTCAATTAAAAGCTTGATTGAAAAAACACTTCCCATTTATCAGCCATAACATGTACAGAAATCTCAATTTTCCTCTTTCAGATTTTTGTGCTATTATGGCCCAGAACTAAACTGCATCGTTCCCAACTGCAGCTAGTTCTAATTCGTTCCAATGCTGTTTGCAATGAAGCACAGTTTTCTCCTCCTTGCCCTTTTGGATAAGATCAAGTGTATTTATTAGAATGGTAGTTCCAATTTGACCCCTAAGATTAATTATCCTTAGACTGCAGCTATTTGCAAAACAAGTGTTATTCTTCTACTTCTTTTTCATACCATGCTAAGAAATCCTGCCTTGATGCTTTCTTTGGAGAAATTCTCAGTGAGCTCAGATGTCAACAAAGTTTAGGTACGTTGGTGTATCTAGCTTGAAAGCTAGATGGTCCCATAATTCTGTGTCTCCAATAGCCCCAGGACAAAACTGGATCCTATTGACATCTAAAGAAAATGTTGTATACAGCCCCAGCATGGTGACATTCCAAGGAATACGAGGAAGTAAAGTCAAATCTGCAAGATTAGATCTTCAGGAAGAAATAGACAGAGGGCTTTGAAATATTCCAGGATATCAGCCTAGCCACACTGAGGCAGCAAATGGCCTTAAACATTGACACTAAAAGAAGCTGGCATAGCATTTCACAGAGACTTTCTTTTTAAGTTGATAATCCAGCAAAAAGGCAGAACCTAGGTTGTAAGAATCTGGACTATATCAAGCAAAACTGTAAATTGGAAGAGGTGGGAGGAAAGGGCATAGAAAATAATAATAATAATGATAATGATGATAATGATGATGATGATGATGATAATAATAATAATAATAATAATAATAATAATAATAATAATAATAATTTTATTATTTGTGCCCCGCCCACTCTGGGTGGCTTCCAACAGTACACTAAAAACAGAATTAAACTTCAAACATTAAAAAAATTCTCTAAACATGGCTGCCTTCAGATTTCTTCTGAAAGTCAGGTAGTTGCTTACTTCCTTGACATCTGATGGGAAGGCATTCCACAGGGCAGGTGCCACTACTGAGATGGCCCTCTTCCTGGTTCCCTGTAACCTCACAATGAGGGAACTGCCAGAAGGACCTCAGAGCTGGACCTCAGTGTCCGGGCTGAAGGATGGGGATGGAGACGCTCCTTCAAATATACTGGGCCAAGGCTTTTTAGGGCTTTAAAGGTCAGCACCAACACTATGAATTGTGCTCGGAAACATACCGGGAGCCATTGTAGGTATTTCGGGACCAATGTTATATGGTCTCAGTGGCCACTCCCAGTCACCAGTCTAGCTGCCGCATTTTGGATTATCTGTAGTTTCTGGGTCATCTTCAAAGGTAGCCCCAGATAGAGGGCATTGCAGTAATCTAAGCGGGAGATAATTAGAGCATGCACCACTCTGGTGAGACATATAGATGTTAAAAAGCATGGGGGAGAGGACGGAACCCTGAGGCACCCCACAAGTGAGAGCCCAGGGGGCCAAACACTCACCCCCGGCACCACTTTCTGGACATGGCCTTGGAGTAAGGAGCAGAACCATTGTACTACAGTGCCCTCTGCTCTCAGCCCCCCTAGATGGTCCAGAAGGATGTCATGATTGATAGTATCAAAGTTCGCTGAGTGATCCAGCAGAACTAGGAACCAACTTTCACCTTTCCCCCTAGCCCACCGGAGATCATCGACCAGTGTGACTAAGGCAGTTTCAGTCCCACGATGATGCTTGAATTCCAATTGGAAGGGATCCAAATGGTCCGCATCCTCCAGCTGTGTCTGGAGTTGTTCAGCAACCACCTGCTCAATCACCTTGCCCAAGAATGGAATATTTGAGACTGGGCAATAGTTGTTCATATTGGCCGGGTCCAAAGATTTTTTTAAAAAAGAAACGGTTTAATAACCGCCTCTTTTAGTGGGTCTGGAAAGGCTCCCTCACAGAGGGAAGCATCCACTACCCCACCGAGCCCATCGCCAAACCCTTCCCGGCTCACTTTTATTAGCCAGGATGGGGAAGGATCAAGGAGACAGGTGGCTGGTTTCACTTGTCCAAGCAGCCTGTTCACATTCTCAGATGTGAAGATAAGAAAGAGGACCCCACATGCCCCCCCCAATTGATCCTGGGTATCATGAGTGGGATCACCACCACTTCCATGTTCCTGCTGGCAAGCAGGGAAGGCCATCCTAGGATTTGTGTACATAGTTTTCAGTTTATGGTGCTTGATTTTCAGTCCAGCAGAAAAAATGAGTTTCTTGAAAAACACTATCTTTAATAGAGCTTACCTAGTAATTAAGTCACATATCTACCAACATTATTACAATTCCTCAAAGCAAAACTATAAAGCTTCTCTCTTTCAATGTTAGAGGGCTAGGGTCAGCAATCAAAAGAGCCTGAGTGGAGGCAGTTCTGCAGAGGGAACAGCCAGACGGAGGCGAAGGAAGAAGAACCAACACCCAGTGTGGGGTGTTGGGGGTGGGGCAAACTGCCCTGCGGTGCATGTGCACATGCCGTACATACGGTGCATGCACACGCCACTACGTACGGTGCATGCCTGTGTGCTGTATGTGTATGTAGCGGCACCGCGTATGCGACGCCAGGAGGTTTGCTGAAAGTACTTCTTGAGCACTGTACAGCCAGTGATATGTTCCCTTCTTGTCACCCCTACAGAGATGGCACACAGGGTGCCCTTCCTCTGCCACTGCATCCAGACCAGTGCTATTTTTCTGGGAAAACAGGTGCCGGAATGCACCATGAACACCTCCATCATTCTCTTAGAATGGCAATGATGCCCACCTGAGAGGTGCCAGAACTGAGTTATGGTGAGGTCCAGCTGAAAAAAAGCTCTGACCCAGACATTACCTCCTGCAGGAGACACATCAATGCAAGAACCAAAAGGCTGCCTTACTCAAAGGATGCTGGATAGGCAAGCAACTACAAATTTCTGCCTCTGGGAAAACTTGGGGAGTTGCTTTCCTGATAAGCAAGCACTGCCCTCTGAGCACTGAGGAAAGTTGGGTAGAGCCGACAGGCAGATACCTCTTTGTGTGTGCTGTCATAGACAGTCATCCAATCACCATCACCAGTCTAGATGAACCCAACTCAGCACAACAAGACTTTCTCTGGAAGATGCTAACAGAAGTAGAACAATTTTGAGGGGGGGCCACTAGTGGCGCATTGGAAGATGGCTGACAATAACATCTCTCCGACCCACACAAGGTAATTAAGAGGCTGTAATGGGAGTAAACAGCCTCCCTGCCCCCCCCAAGCATGTAGGAGGGAGTGCCCTTGCCTGCTGTGCCCTATACCACCCCCGAATTTGTGGGGGTGGGGGCCCTAGGCAGAAAGCCCTTGTGCGGATCTCGGCGCTCCTGGACGCTGTCTCTGATTCGCGCCTCTAGCTGCAGCAACTTCAAAAGAAACAATTAGGAGGAAGCTAATGCACATATTTCAAGGAAGAAGGGGGAGTAAAGACTGCTAACTGAAGAGATCTCTGATAAACAAGACGGGTTGGAGGAACAAGAATAAATCATGAGAAGACACACCAAGGCTCGGTATGTTCGGCAACAGGACTGGATGGGGGAGGGGAAAAAACTTTCCTTTCTTTTCTCTATGTGATTAACCAAGAATCCCCCCGCCACAAGTCACAAGTCAGAAATGCCGTTTAATTGACTTAAGCTGTGGATTTAAGACTGTATGGAGATAATTTTCTAACCAAAGCATGTTTCAAGAAGATCGTGGAAAGCATAAGAGCTTTGGAATGACGCAGCAAAAAATAGCGTCACCATTTTGGCAAGTTCTGTTGGAAGACTTGAGTCTGGGAGGAGGAACAGAGTTGTTTTTATATTGTGGGTGTGCCTCCTCAGAGGGACTAAAGAGCGACAGATTTGCGAGATTAATGATGGAAAGAGTGCTGTTATTTATGAAAGTGATGATATATGGAAAGCATCTTGATATGATGATTGGACGAACGGAAAAATTCACACAGGATTATAATTGGTGTTTAGCTGCTTAAGGAGATTATCAGAAGAGATCATAAAGAAAAAAAGAAAAATATATGAACAAGATGAGATGTGGAAACAGCAAGATAAGATTAGATAGAATTATGAACATTATTTGGACAGATTTGTGGATATTAACGCAGCAGCAAGAAGATGATCGGAATCCCCCTTCGGAACTTGAAATATGGGTCCCCCCAACAAAAATTTAAAATTCGGCTTTGTAATTCGGAATTTATGTGATGTGATATGATTTGATTTGATTGGTCGGTTAATAAAAAATATTTTTTTAAAAAGAAAGAAGTAGAACAATTTTAAAAGAAGACAAACTATAATAGGTGGAGACTTCAATAAGTTCAGAGATAAAACCAAGGACCAAAGTAGGCACCAATCTGTGAACAAAATCTGCAACACAAACTTGGCAGAAATATTAACCGAATGGGACACTCCATGATGTGCTTCCCAGAAGGAAAGCAATCTCCAAAGAGGAACTGCAAGGTGAATTAAAAGCCATTAATATTACCTAGTTTCAAGTGGCTCAGGCACATTCTTTTGCACTTTCTTTGGAGCAGAGAGGAGAGGACCTATGTACACTTACCTTGTTTGAATCCTTATGCAGCAATCGAGCATATGACATGCTGCTTCCCTAATGCACAGCAATCTAGTAGATCATGAAGTGGGGAATGTTAGAGGCCTTGAAATTGTATGGGAATCAGAATTAGGCCACACAACTGAATAGCACAAAGGGGAGGGAGCTGGACCATTCCCCTCCTTAAATTATCTCTGCTCACTTACAGGAAACCACACTCAAGGTCATCTTTCACTGGCACTGGATGCCAATCTGCTTGGCAAAAGTTAAACCCTCCCTTTCCCCTTTATGTTCAAACAGCTATGGAAAACTTATCCATGTGGGGTGGGAATGCCCCTATGTTAAAAACGTTTGGAATAGAGTATTCTCCATTTTATCTCCAGTTACAAGCGAGCCACTTTCTCCAAATCCTGCCTTAGAGAGATGTGGCATATGGATAAGGTTGGCACTGAAGATGGGATTTGAAGGAGGCGTAAATGACAAGCTAGGTGCAATTCAATACACTCTCACCAAACAGATGAGATGACTCAAAGTATTCTATCTCTTTCCCAACAATCTGATGCAATTGGAACAAGGAGAAACAATGTTCACGAGTCTAATAATGATTTTAATCTCTCTCAGTAATAACTTTGGCTCCATTGTCCAATATTCAGTGCATATCACAATGTCCCTAGCACTGTCCAGTTCCCTTGAGCTCTATCTAGCTTGGCTACTTAAGCAGTCACCTGTTCCATACCTTGAGTCTTTAGCTGTCCTTTGATTTGGGGCATGGAAGATTATTTTTTACAAATGCTTCTGTGAATCAAGTTAGAGCCCACACCAAGTTATAGGAAAGGCAGCAGTACTGGTTCATAGTCAGTCAATTGCTTTGTCCATCAAGGACTGAGCAACTTCCCATAGTCCCTTGGACATTGAGGTAATACATAGACGGCATAGAGTTGCAGAGCAATTGTCCATATTGCTTCTGAATAGAACCAATGTGTTGTAGAGCTTTTAGTTAGATGGAGCCATGCCACCACTTGTGGTGGGGCTGTTCAGGAATAGAACTTTTGGGCTCCGTGGAAATACATTCAGAAATGTATAATATTGTATATATAACTTGTATGGGAACAATCAACCCTCACCAATTTGTTAGTTTTAGATGAAAGGTTTTAGGATCCTGTATCATATATACACATATCAGTCTGAGAGTTTCTCAGTTTAGCAGAAACTTGAAATCAGTGGAACAGATGGAGGTCATTATTTTTTAAAAAGATCGCTAAGGAAGTTGCTGCAGGTAGAGTACTGGGTCCATTCATCACTCCTTGCATGCCTTCCTCTTGGTCACATCCCTGCTGTTTGTGGTCCTGAAAATTTTTATTAATGCATCTTCTATCCTTCCCAAAATGTGGGTCAGTCATGAAGTGCACCTGTGCTTAGTGCATTGTGTGTCCTTTGACAGTGCAGTGGGGTTGCTGCCCAGGTGTGGCATGGGAATCCAGATGGGCAAGATTGCTGTAGAACAATTTAATGGCCATGATTCCACTTTTAGTCTGAGTACTATTAAGTGGCTGAATTTTGGGAAATAGTCTTTCAGTAAATTAATTCAGTTGCTATGCAGGATCTCTTGCCAGTACCTTCCCTAGCACTGAGATCAGTCAGGGACTCTCACTGTACTCTGCTCAGCAGCTGCTAAAACCATGCTTGTCTAAACAAGCCTACTCAGATACTTAGATGGTTGTTTGCCATTTTAATCTGTTTTAGTATCTGAACTCTTGTATATTCTGATGTTTTCTCAAATTTCTCTGCTTGTAACTTCTTCTTCTTCTTCTTCTTCTTCTTCTTTTACAAGCAAGCCATGCATAAATCATAGGAAACAATATATAAATAATACAGCATTGGTGGGTATCTGGGATGGACCAAAGGGGAAACGAGCAGATAAAGGGTTTGTTTGGTTTTTCTTTGCTTGAAAAAGAAAAAAGAAAAAAAAATACTACAATTATTTTGGGAATAAATAAAGAAGCTCAGTTTGACTATGCTAGTATCTGGATAGCTGACAATGTTTTCTGTTTCTCTGTTTTTTAGAGCTAATAATTAACACTTCCCTACATAAGTGTAATACAGAGGAATAGTGAATTGCTGTATGTTAAGATATGGTAGAATGTCCTATTGTCAAGTCCTCTCTTATTTAGGTTTGTATTATTTAGTATTTCTTAGCAGAATAGTAGCAGTGTGGGTCTGTTGAACTGAAAGCAACCAAGCACCTTGTGGTATCTTAAGTACTAGACCAAGCCAGAAATGCTAATAATTATAGTTTAGTTGATAGAAATTCTAAATGTGCAAATCAAGCTGTTCTAAAGTACATTTAGCCTCAGTGGTATGGCTACAATTAAGCTCCTGAATTATGCATGTCATGGTTATTAAATACATATTAAAAGTGTTGTAATAAGATAATTTGTTTTTCAGAAACACAAAGTAACACATCTTCCATATCCAACTTGGCATCAGGGCCACATGAGCCTCAGGGCAGTACCTAGGAACAACTGCTTCAGTGGAGGATAGGAAGAGAAACAAATGGAGATGTGACTTTCTTAGAAGCCTCACATTTAGCAGGGGAATTCAAATTTGATTGATACAATTTGATGGGCATTCCATCTAGATTTTCTGGACCCCTCTTCCACTCACTCCCAGCATTAGTTTAACAGGAATACATGTGAGCAAACACTTCCACAATCCGCCTGAAGATCAGAACTGAAGAAGTGTGCATGCACACGAAAGCTCATACCAAGAATAAACTTAGTTGGTCTCTAAAGTGCTACTGGACATTTTTTAAAAAAATTATATATATATTTCTACTGTGTCAGACCAACACGGCTACCTACCTGAAATTAAAACACCAGTCATCAAAAACTTCCCTAAACAGAGCTGCCTTCCTCTTATCACCCTCCAATGGTAAGTTAAATGTTCCATAAGTGCTATACAGAAAAAAACCCCATCTATGTGCATTCATTATGTGTGCGACTGCACATACATGCCTCACACCAAACCCAGAAGGGACCTAAAAAGATCACAAGAAAGTCACAAAAAGGGTCGGAAGGGGGCAGGGGCAGAATGGAGTGTTTGCAGGCTTCTTCAGTAGTTCTTCAAATACACAAGATTTTGCTTAAATGTGCAGCACCTTGGAACATAAACCCTGAGTAAATGGGGGCTTTGAGCATCAGCAAACAAAATATCCAAGAGGCTTCCTGTCTCCATAGTCGATCTGCAGATTTTGCTGCTTTCAGGTTTTGACAGAGAACAGGTTTCAACCCTGGGTTCTGTCAGGTCTGTTCAGTTCCTTCCTTGTTTAAAAAACATTTGTACCTTGCCCATTCTCACAAACAGTGGAAAGTGGCCCACATAAAAATCCAACCCCAGATTAACTACTTCAAGCATCACTTACAAAATCAAAGATATATTAAAATGCTGCAAAATCACAGGATAGAAAAAGAAAAGAAAAAACATCTGCAGCAGAGTGACTGGGATAAACCAAAGAAGCTGAAGTGGTTAAAAAACGAAGAAAAGCCAAAAACCAGTGCAATAAAACAGCCCTCTACAAGCAAAAAAACCTTCTTTGAAAGGAAAGGTTGTTTTAATTGTTATTTACTACTTTCTGGAAAGTTATTAAAAAGGGGAAGGGGAGACATGCTTTCTCTGGAGGAGTTCCAGTGTTTTTGTGTGTGGAGCCCATGTTCGCTTCCTATTACCTCTTTTAGACTCTCCATCAGCTTTAGAAATTTCAACCTCAGAAACAGCAGGCATGAGAGTGAATTCCCTGCCCCCTCCTCTGCTGTAGCTTCCCTATGATTCTGTGCTTCTCCCCACCCCCTCTTTCCCATCTATCCTCCCTCCCTTATTTTAAAGACCTTCCTCCTCCCGTCTGGACGTCATTGCCAGCTGAAGAGAGGGAGAGGGAGGCAGCTGCAGCTTGGAAAAATCACTGATATGGACAAGAAGCGGTTGCAACTGTGGATATTACACTTGGGTGTTTTAGAGTTTGCTTTTCAGAATCTGAGCATGAAGGAGAGAGGTGGGATCACGTGTGAGAGAAGGCTGCAGGTTCTTCTTCTGCCTCTTTCCCACTTCGAGCTGGAGATCTCCACTGCCGTTTCCTTCATTGTTCTTCGCCTCCTCTAGGATTGCCTCCAGGCTATCAGTCCTTTGCAAAGAGGGATTCGATCACATCCCAGAAATTGCCCAGTGAAAGTGGATTAAAGTGTTCTGTCGCAACAAATCTGCTCTCTCTTTAGGACTTTTTGTGGGGTGGAAAAGATGTGGAACAAATGATTGATAAAGGGGAAGATGTATCACCAACCGCCGCAAATGCAAACCAGGATTTGGATTTATCATTGAAGTCTAACCTTCCTGCAAAACAAATTGGAACAAACGCTCCCTATAGGCTGGACTTCATCTTACCTCTGTGTAAGCTTTGTGCAAGCACACTGGACGCATGCAGCCCCATTGCTCTGCTTTTAGGATAGTGTGTGGATGGGAAAGAATAAATTAAATGGAGGTACCAAGGGGGGAACGGGGGATGAAGTTTGGAGGCAATTCATGATCTGGCTCTGAACTGATTGCAAGAGGTAATTCTTTCATTAGCCGTTTGCTCCCTCCCTGCCAAGATTGATAGATGAACTGTTGTTGGAGGCTAGGTGGGGATGCACTAAAATGAATGATAAGATTGTCCATAGGAAATAATGGGACTCAAATGCCATTTAACATGACTGGGCTCCATTGAAATACATGCAAGGAATGAAGCTTGAGAGGGAACTGAATGGATCACAATGTTAGTTAACTGCATTGATGCGGAGAAACATAAATACTACTGTTAGGAGTCATCTACACTTCTGTTTGTCCTGTGTTTTCTTCCATTTTGTCCCTTGATTTCCAGGCATGGGTCCATGAGATTTTTTTCTTTTGCCTCACTACTTCCCCACTGCTTACTGCTAAATCAGAACATATGTCAGTCCACAGAGAAAACTCGACTGGCATTTGTGCAGATTCAGTGGTAAACAGTAGGTTTTCCCAGGGAAAGGGATGGAACAAAATAAATGTCTCTCAGACCCCTACCTAGAAATCATAGGACAAGGGTAGGTGAGCCCTTAGACAAGGGGCAGAGTGGGCATCTGGAGACTGAAATATATAAGATAGGAGAAGATAAATTTTGGAGTTGCCAGCGGAAAAGGGGAGACTGTTTCATGTGTGGTGCTGCACGTGTAAAAAAGTAATTGTCTTGGAAGGAGGGGGTGGGAATAACAATTATTTATGACATGTTCCCAATTAAATTTCAAACCCAAACCTATGTTGTGCTTATTTAATTATGTGGGGAAAGATAATTTTCTTTCTGCAATTTGTATTTATGAAATTATATAAAACCTATAAAAGGCAGGTTTTTAAAAAGTAAATCCACTGGATTGAATTCATAGAATCGTAGATTGGTAGAGTTGTAAAGGGACCCTGAGGATCATTTAATCCAACCCCCTGCAATAGCAAGGATATGCAGTTGTCCCATACAGGGATCGAACCTGCAACTGTGGCGTTATCAGACCACATTCTAACCAATGCAATGATCCAGGCTCTTTGGGAAGAAGTTGTGGCTCAGTGGTAGCACATCTGTTCTGAAGGTCCCAGGTTCAGGTGGGGCAGGGAAATATCATTGCCTGAAACCCTGGAGAGCTCAATATGTCAATATTGAGCTAGATGCACAAGTGGTCGGACTCAGTTTAAGGCAGCTTCCTAGGGACTTGGGGATTATCCTCACTTCCTGGAAAACACAGGTCCAAGTGGTTTCCCCCTTGCCCCACTCCTTTCCCAGGGCAAACGCACACTTTAGCGATAAATCAGAAGAAAATGTTGATCCGAGAAAAAGCTGAATTGCTGTTTGCTCCCTACTGAGTGCTAAGATGTGGAATGCTGTGGCACAAGAGGAAGTCTGGATAAACCCTAACTGGCAGGGATACTCCATTTTTACTGGAAGAGGCATAGGTTTTGTGTGTATGTGTGTGTGTGTGTGTGTGTGTGTGAGAGAGAGAGAGAGAGAGAGAGAGAGAGAGAGAGAGAGAGAGAGAGAATGTAAGTTGTGAATTTGCATGAAGTCAGGGGAGGGGAGCAAAATATAAGGTAGGTTTTTATTTGGTAGTTTTAAACAGCAGCAGAAGTTTGAACAAAGCAGGGATGGAAGAACACACAGAGGCGAATTTAGGGCAGTGCGTGCCATTGTGACTATTTAAAATGACATGATTCTCTCTCTCTCTCTCTCTTTCTGTGTGTGTGTGTGTGTGTGTGTGTGTGTGTGTTTCTGCCTAGTCTGGAATAAAAAGATGGATTTTCTTTATATATGTCTTTAAAAGGTGCTTCTAGGAAAATTTGCAAAGCATTAAGGCGATCTTTCATTTCAGAATCAAAGGTGATTTATAAAGTCTTCAAATATATTTATATATACATGGGGGAATGTACCTGGCAGGATCGAGTCCTTAGGTTCCTTGCAGCTGGTAAACGGAAGAGTCCAACCTGTGTGGTGATGCTCACATTCAACCACCTTCTCTGCAGGGAACACCTTTCGCAAAGGAGCAGCATTTTGCACCCTGCACCCTAGGATTTCATTCTCTACAGCAGGCATGTCCAACAGGTTGATCATGATCTACTGGCCAATCATGGGGTGTCCGTGTTCAATCCTGTTCGATCATTGGACCCCCAACATACTCCCAGCAAAAGCTCAACAATCCTATACAGTGTTGCTCCAAGGGGCAGATCATTGGGAAGGATGGAGAGGCCAGGTAGGGATGCTTACCTTTTCCCAGGAAGACAGAGTTCTGCCCCCTGTGAGCCCTGGAAAGGGAAGAAGAAGAAGAAGAGTTTGGATTTGATATCCCGCTTTATCACTACCCTAAGGAGTCTCAAAGCGGCTAATAATCTCCTTTCCCTTCCTCCCCCCACAACAAACACTCTGTGAGGTGAGTGAGGCTGAGAGACTTCAGAGAAGTGTGACTAGACCAATGTCACCCAGCAGCTGCATGTGGAGGAGCAAGGAAGTGAACCCGGTTCACCAGATTACGAGTCCACCATTCTTAACCACTACACCACACTGGCTCTCTTATCTCTTGTCCATAAGAAGCTATTTCTTATCCAGTAAATCTAGCCATGCGGCAAAGGCAGCATACACACACACCATATAAACCACATTAGTTTCCCAAAACAATCATGGTTTGCCCATCAGATAGCTATAAATCCCAGCATCCTCAACAAACTACAGTTCCCAGGATTCCATTTTTTGGGGGGTGGGGGCAGAATCATGTGCTTTGGGTGTATGAATGAATCGATTTATTTTGGTCACTGACCAGAATGTTGGATATATGGTTGTGTATGCAGCATTTGCAGTTCAGAAAGCATTTTTCCCACCTGATATTGTCCACCACAGAATGCAAGTCCATATGATCAACTCCTTAAAATGGTTAATGAGGGGGAAATATTAGCACTCCCCCCCACCAGTTTTTCAAGAGGGGAGTCAAGTAAAAATAAGATCATGAGGAGAATTAAAATATGTATACTGGGGGGAACTGAAACTCTAGAGTGCATTCAAGTACAGTAATAATAATAATAATAATAATAATAATAATAATAATAATAATTTCTTTATACCCCCCCCCATCTGGCTGGGTTTCCCCAGCCACTCTGGGTGTCTCCCAACCCAACATTAAAAACACATTACAGCATTAAATATTAAAAATTTCCCTAAACAGGGCTGGCTTCAGATGTCTTTTAAAAGTAGGATAGTTGTGTATTTCCTTGACATCTGGTGGGAGGGTGTTTCGCAGGGGGGGGGGGTGCCACTACCGAGAAGGCCCTCTGCCTGGTTCCCTGTAACCTCACTTCTCGCAGTGAGGGAACCGCTAGAAGGCCCTCGGCGCTGGATCTCAGTGTCCGGGGTGGAGACGCTCCTTCAGGTATACAAGACTGAGGCCAGTGGGTGATATTGAACTAAGGCCCCATCTGCATTATGTATGCAAGACAGTGTTGTGCTAATCTGAATAATTCAAGGCTTCACCAAAAGCATTCTGGGAACTGTAGTCCTGAGAGAACTCCTATTCTCCTCACAGAGCTGTGATTCGCAGAGTTCTCTGCAAAGTAGGACCACTATGCTGGAGTATGTTAAGATATGTAAAGATGTGGTAGGATGTGTGTAATGGTTATAGGGGTTGCTCGTGCGTAAGTTGCCGCCAGTCCTGGCTAGGTTGCCTGGTTAAACCTTTTCTGTCTGGACAGCCCTTCACTTCGTGGCTGTTTCAGTCGCTAGCAGAATCCGTCAGTGGGTGTTTCTTGAACCTCTTCCAGCAAAGAAGTTCTTTGACGCCAAGTCTCCGCCTACTCTCCCTGCGCGGAAGTCTTCTGCACAGGGTGGGTGTGAGAGCAGAGGACCTGTGCTCTCCCCGCTGGTCTCCCCGCTGGGACCGAAAGATGGGAGCTCACCCCGCCGCGGGGATTCGAACCGCCGACCATGTGATCGGCAAGCCCTAGGCACTGAGGTTTTACCCACAGCACCACCCGCGTCCCAGCAATTATGTAGATAGCTCCAAAAAACTATAATGTAGCTGATAAATCAATAGAATATGGTTATGTCATATAACCCCAGTGCAAGATAAGTACAATGATAATAGGACAATAAACAGGTGACATAACAGGGTTACAATCTTGTTGAGAGACTGTTATAGGCAAGATTATTGACCCAATACATTGGAAAAGTATTTGGACTAAAGTATCTATGAAGCTGGTTTCAGCCCAAATTCAAGAATCTGCAGTAAACAATATTTCTGAGAGAAATGATAGCTCAATGATGCTTTGTATGAAGAAAACCCCAGGTTTGATACCCAGAACCACCAGATAGGCTGGGAATGCCCCATTTCAGAAATGTTCCAGTTCCAAAATTATAGTGCAACTACTGACGAGACACAGCCCCTCAAACCCATTCACATGACATTATTTATGGATGTGACAGACAGTAACCTAAGCCCTGGGATGTTTTCCCATACAGAAGAATCTTCCCTTCCCCTGCAGCAGACCCACAGAAAGCCGTTCTGCAACTACAAAAGGGATTAACTTGCTTCGAGTAACATAGAACTCTCTGTCTACTCCCTCCCTCCCTCCCCCCGTCTCTCCCTCATACACAGGCATAATCTATAAATGTCAGGGCCAACCTTTTTCACCTTTAACAGTTGTGCAAAACTGAGATTTCCAGAGGTGTAGCTTTCATGACAATCAACCCAATTCCTCTGGTACAGCCAGGAATCTGTACTCAACATCCTTCCGCAGGGCCTGCAAGATGGAGCTGTTCCGCCTGGCCTTTGGTCCAGGCCCAGTTTGACCCCCCTCTATTGGACCCTGTAAGTTGCCTATTTGACCCTTTTATCAGCTCATGTGGGACCAACATGGATAGCTGGCTCTGATGAATACTTCCAATGCAGGAAGCAGATCCCCAGCAGATGACTGTCCACCCTGTTCTGAATAGCTCCTATTTGGGGAAGATGGATGAGGTTCGTACTGAAGATGGGTTTTGAAGCAGCTGTAAACCATTAGCAACCACTTTGCTCATGTAGCCACTTTGCCTTTGTACACATTCCTGGCAGATTCTACCTACTGTGTTTAGCATACCTCAACTATCTCTAAATTCCAAACTGTGGAACTGAGACACTTCCAATCCTGGAAGTTTGCTTTGTGAGGTGGGGTTCTGGTAGGCTCTCTCCTTGCATGACACTGTGTTTTAGCAACATCAGTTAGGCTTTGGACACTGGTTGTTCTATTTTGGTGGTGGGCATAGTCAGAAAGTTTTGGGTTGGATGGCCACCTGTCTTTTAAAATTTAATTGAAAATGCTGCATTGCAACGGGTTGGACAAGATGACCTTCAGGGTACCTTTACGCACGAGCAATTTTACTTTCTACCTCAACCTTACTTCCCTATAACCCAGTTGAATGCTTCATTGTCATTGGTTCTGCATTAATGGCCTTTGGGGTATTTTCAGCTGGTCCAACAATGTCTCCTTCAACTGCCCTTTGTACATTGCCTGCTGCCTTACACATGACTAGTAGAGAGTGGTTGATGGTATGACCTTGTTTGCATAGTTGGTGGAGACAGATAGCTCCAGGCTCTCTGAGTGCTTGGTTCTCACGTGGTGCATTTCTTAGTCATTGACACATTCAGCTCCTGAGGTCTTTTGTCATGACTCCCTACCCCCCGGGAAGCTGACTACCTCCATGATACGAGGATCGTTTTTACTCGTTGAAGCCTCCAGTGCATCCAAGCAATATCAAGCTAAGGAGGCTGAAGATGGGAACAGCTAATAGAACCATTTGTTCCCAAGTGTTGTCCACATCATGAATCCTTGGCCTATAAATATCTCCATGTAAGTCTCTACCTGCATCAGTTCCCCTTCCTGGTACATCTCCTCTCTGATTCTTCTTATCATTTGAAAATGATGAAAGTGTTGGATCAATCCATCAAACTCTAATGGATGATTTAGAAGGACTGGGTCTGGCATCACTTTCCTCTGTGTGTGTGTATGTGTGAGTATCCATACTCAGCAGAGTTACATCTCAGTGCAGCTCCTTCCTTGGAAGCATCTTCAGGGTTGAAGGTACACACAGTAGGCAATAAACACTCATGGCCACCTTAAAGATTCAGTCAAGTCTAGGGCATTACTTGATGGACATAATAGCATATTGGTAGCAAATATATGCAGACATTCACCACTGCCGTGGTCAAGGCAGGCTTAGAGTCCAGTAAGAGTCCATGAATCTCTCTCTGCTTCTCTCACCACAAGGAACAAGCAACAGACTCACAACAAGTTACAACAAGTTATACAGAACCATTGTTATCAGTATCTCCTGTCACACTGCGCACATCCAAAGAACAGTTCTCAAAGAAAATGTCCTTCCATAGACAAAAGAATCAGCCTTCTGCTGCTTCTTGAAACGTCTTCTCTGTTTCTGGAACAAAGGATGCTCACACACAGAAAGAGAATTGTTTCATGTTTTATATAGACTAACTGTTCCATCTCCACCCAATATACCATTAAGTTCTTAACCATCTCACAAAATCTCCTGCATCAACCTCTATCACAGTGGTTCTCAACCTGTGGGTCCTCAGATGTTGTTGGACTACAACTTCCATCATCCCTGACCAGTGGTCATGCTGGCTAGGAATGATGGGAGCTGTAGTCCAACAACATCTGGGGACCCACAGGTTGAGAAACACTGCAGTTTTAGGCAGTGACATCTCTGAAATGCTCCTACTGTCATAGTAATACAACCCCATTTGAAGGCGATACATCTGAGGGCTGTAAATCTAATGCATCCTGCACCTCTGGTGTTCTGGATAACAATATAGGTGAGCTGAAACTTCGCACTTATTCTTGGTCACCCTGGGAAATGACTTTCATGTGGAGATTATTATTATTTATTAATTGCATTTATATCCCACTTTTTCTCCAAGGAACCTAAGGTTGTGGTACCAGTTGCAGTTCCACCCTCCCCTGTGCAGTGAGTACTGTGGGGTGCAACAGAATGAACCCACACAAACAATGATCTGGATTAAAAATGGTGTAGGTGGAATTTTAGTTCAGGCATTGGCTGTAAAGCTAATACGAGTTATGAGAAAATTGTAAATTAGTTATATAGAAAACTATTCTGAGAAGTGTCTGGTAGCAGCTAATGAAACTCAAAGATGAATATATATACATATACATATACATATACATATACATATACATATACATATACATATACATATACATATACATATATATATATAATTAGTTTTTACATGTGTTTTCCAAACATTACATCCCATTTTAAACAACATAACAAACCTTTGGCTATCACAGCCTAGGACTTCCATCAACCTCGACTGGTGGTTTTCTTACTTCCTTTCTAATTTTGCATTTTATTATTATAGTTATTGCTATTGAATCCAAATCCTAAATAAACTCCTTCTTAGTCCTCCTTCGCAATAATTCATATAGGTCTCCTTACAAAACTTATTGTAACCCTACAAGCGATGTCAATTGATTACAATTGTCTTTCAAATATATCATGAATTTCTTCCAGTCCTTCAGGAAAGTCTGGTCTTGCTGGTTCCGAATTTTCCTAGTTAATTTTGCCAACTCAGCATAATCCATCAATTTCACCTGCCAATCTTCTTTTGTTGGTAATTCTTCCTGCTTCCATCATTGGGCTAATAGTATTCTTGCTGCAGTTGTCACATATAAAAACATTTTTTATCAAACTTTTGAATATCTGTACCTACAATACCAAGTAAAATGGCTTCTGGTTTTTTAAAATATATATATATTTCAACATCTTTTAAATCTCATTAGAAATCATTTCCCAGAAGTCCTTCACTTTCTTACATTCCCGCCACATATGGTAAAAAGTACCTTCTTTTTCCTTACATTTCCAACATTTATTATTTGTT
This sequence comes from Podarcis erhardii, assembly GCF_964252035.2. Lineage (NCBI taxonomy): Eukaryota > Metazoa > Chordata > Lepidosauria > Squamata > Lacertidae > Podarcis > Podarcis erhardii. The sequence continues at coordinate 79,806,414 of NC_138511.1, read as the reverse complement.
TTATACATTTTAGCTCATTTTACTGGTGTTATATACCATCTGTACATCATTTTCATTATATTTTCTATTAAAGCACTGCAGGCAGTAAAATTTATTCCCTCTCTCCATAATTTTTTTCCAATTTTCTAATTGTATATTATGACCAATATCTTTAGCTCAATCATAACTGATTTAACTTTTTCATCTTTCAAATGCCATTCCATTTAGATAATATTTTAACTTTATTATTTAATAATTCTAATTCAAATCTCGATTTTATATATCCAAATCCATTTTTCTTTTTATCATCTTTAAACATTTCATTAATTTGAAGATAATGGAACCAGTCATTCACAAAACCTTTGACCTCCTCATAAGGTTTTGATTTCCATTGGTTATCCATCTCCTTCACTAATTGTTCATAGGTGGCCCAATTTTTACTCATATTTATATTTTTCACACTCATTGCCTAAAGAGGCAATAGTCATCATGGTGTCTTACATTCTAATAAATGCTTATATCTATCTCACACCTCATACAATGACTTTCAAAATATGTGGTTCCCAAATCCTTTATGAGCTTTTACCTTATCATACCAAAAATATGTGTGCCATCAAAGATGAATAAATCAGCCAATTTCAGCATGGAGCTTTGAATTTCACTATGTCCCTCTGTGTCTTCTTGGCAAACACACAGCCCCCACTCCCAGACCTTACTGAACCATTTGTTCCCAAGAGTTGCCCACATCATGAATCTATAGCCTTTAAATATCTCCACGTAAGACTCTACCTGCATCAGTTCTCTGCCTTGGTACATCTCTGCTCTGAGTCACCAAATCTTTCAAGAATGCAGAAAGCACTTCTGAGCACCTGCCTCCTCTTGGCCCTGCTTTCTCCAGGTAAGAATCAACTTGCAGAATTGGATTATTTTAATCATCTTTTAATGACACTGAAAAGACCATTAAGCTTGTTACCATCTCAGGAAATCTGCTGCAATAACCTCTATCTCCTTTATGCAGCGACATCTCTGATTTGTTCCTCCTGTAATAGTAATGCAACTTCATGTAAAGGTGAAAAATCTGAGATCTGTCGCTCTAAACCAATCTGTGTCTCTGGTGTTCTGGATAATAATATAGGTGAGCTGGAACTTTTCACTTATTCTTGTTCACCCAAATAAATGTTGTTCATGTGCAAATTAATATAATGTATTGATTATTACTTGCATCTAAACCCCAACTTTTTTCCAAAGAGCACTATGTGCTGTACATGGTTTTGGTACCAGTCGCAGTGTCACCCTCCCCTGTGTGAGGTGTGATAGAATGAACTCACTCACAAAATGATCTAGATTAAAAATGGCCACAAATTTATTGATTACTGGTGTAGGTAGACTTTTGGCTCTGGCTTTGGTTATAAATCCATTCCAGTTGCCTACTGAAGGGGTGAAACCACAGGGTCATGTCATGAAATATGGCCTCTCACCAGGCGCCAATCTACCCAGATTGACTTGCTAAGGCCATCGCTGGGAACGGGACTTCCATCGAGACCCTTCTAATGAGGTACCCTGATTACGCTGCTGATTCAGCACAGGGTGATTAGGTTCATCTACTGATTCAAGAACTGTGCATTACGTAGTTTTTCATGGAAGAGTAAAGAATTTCGTTAATAGGAACCATCATTAAAAATAAATACATTTGGAGGGAATTAATCAGAATTCTTGCAGATCTTGTGATTTGTTTCCTTTTGTTCTTCACAGTTCAGCAGTATAAAGTGGCAACTTACCGGGGATGTGGTCATTCCCAACGTTGCCACTCAGGTGATTACAGTTTAACTTCAGCCAATGGTAAATACCTCCAGATGAAGGTCTTCTGCTGCGGAACATACAAGTGTAATAAGGAACCTCTCTATGGTGAGTTTCTGCATCTCTGAAAGTTAATGGCTTATTAACCCGTCATATAACTTCCACCCAGTTACAGACAAAGTATAGCATCTTTGTTTTTCAGTCCATTCAGACACTAGGTGCGAGGGTCTAATAAGTATCTACAAGTGATCTTTGAATCGTTCAAGAAAGGAGATTCCACCTAAACTTCAGGTAAAACTTTCTCACAGTAAGAGTTCTTTTACTGTGGAATGTTCTTAATCAGGACATTGTGGAATCACCTTATTGGAGCTTTTGAAGCAGAGATTGGATGGCCATTTGTCCTGGAGGATTTAGCTCGGTATCCTGCATTACAGGGGGTTGGACTAGATGACCCTTAGGGTCCCTTCCAGCTCAACAGTTCTGTGATGAATCTGGAATGGATGAAGTAGATGGTTTCCTCTTAGGACGCAGAATACTTTAGTCCTCTTTATTCATCAGTCATACTTTATATGTATAAGGGCTGGGGCTGGAGGCAGAGAAAGAGAAAATAATATGGAAAATCTTGACACAGCTCTAAAAACTTTGGGGTCTGGGTCTGCTGACTACTTGCTTGCACCCATAGTAAGAGAAATGACCTCCAAGAGAATGCAGCTGACTGTAGCTTCAAATACCCATATAGCTTCAAATACCCATATAGCTTTGAATACCCATATACAAAGCTTTGAATACCCATAAACTGTAGCTTTGAATACCCATATACAAAGTGAGAACTGTGGAAAATAGAATGAAAATGAGCATGCCTGAGAAAAGATGAAAAACAAAATCATTATTTATAGACACTCAGCAGTTGTGCCTTTTCTGCAAAGTTGATGGCCAAAGTAGGGCACAATGTGGAGATAGCAAGTCCAGGTAAGATCAGAAGTTACTAGAAAGCATGAAATAAATGAAATAAAGTTAACAGTAATGAGAAGGGGGGGGGGATGATGTTTATCAATATACTGACTGTAGGCATTTACTTTGGTAGTTCCACCTCGTGAGGATCTTTCCCCCAATGGTCTATGGTGCCCAGCCTGCTTCGGCCAAACCTGCGAAGGTCAGGGGACTGTTAGCTGCCTTGGCAATGAGACCAAGTGCATTGACTATTCTAGCGGGGCTATATGTGAGTAATATTTCCAATCAGCTAATAAAATCTGCTCCTCTGTCTCCTTATCACTGCCAGAAAAGCAATGTCTAATCTTTGCTTGCTTTTTATATGTGTTATGTGTATGTAGCTTTGATTTCTTTCTCTGAGGAAAAGGAGGATGCTCTAGTCCTGTTTCGTATTCCAATCTACCCCTGTTACAATTGTGTAAGAGCTAGAGGGGACAGGCTCACTCATGGGCAGGGGTTTGCATTGTGTGGGGTGTTTACAAAGGTACAGTAGGCTCCTCACAGCACACTTTTGTCCTCTAATGGACAAGGGGCATCAAAAAATAGGGATACAAGGGGGGCGGGTAGGACCAGATAGCACTGTTCTGCCTTGAAAGCATTGGTTCAATGTGTAGTAATCATTTATAGTCTATGGGTTGAAGTAGAATGGTAATTTCTACATCTGATACAAGCTGAGAATTTCCAGCTGACAAGTTTCTATTCTCTTTTGGATTCCAATCTACCGCTGTTAAAATTACTTAAGAACTAGAGACAGACTCACTCAGGGGCAGGGTTTTGCATTGTGTGGGGAGCATAAACAAGTACAGCAGGCTCCTTACAGCACATCCTTTTCCTCAAGTGTGCAAGGGGCATCAGGGCAGAGGGATACAAGGGGAGGTGCAGAACCAGCCGGCACCTAACTGCTCCTCCGCACAGCAGTACAGTGGTGCCCCGCAAGACGAAAGCCTCGCAAGACAGAAAACCCGCTAGACGAAAGGGTTTTCTGTTTTGGAGGCGCTTCGCAAAACAAATTTCCCTATGGGCTTCCTTCGCAAGACGAAATGTCTTGCGAGTTCCTGCGGGTTTTCCCCCCTTTCCCCCCCTTTCCCTAAGCCGCTAAGCCGCTTATCAGCTGATCTGCTGATAAGCCGCTTATCAGCTGATCCGCTAAAAGCCGCTAAACCGCTAATAGCACTAATCCACTAAGCTGTCAATGGGCTTGCTTCGCAAGACGAAAAAACCGTTATACGAAGAGCCTCACAGAACGGATTAATTTCGTCTTGTGAGGCACCACTGTATGAACCATTGGGTGCTGGTCCAGGAGGATTGTGTCTTGCCACACACCTTGGCCAAAAGTTGAAAAGAAAGGAGGCTGGGAGAAAGGCAAGTGGGTAGCCTTGGTAAAAGTGACACATTTGGCCACCTGCTGGGCTTCATTGGTTCACTGGTTAAGTTTCCTAAGGCATGCACTAGTGGTGACTGGCTGACAGATTAATCCTACCATGTGTTGGTTCCAAACACACTAAGCTTTTATAAACATGGTCTTCCCTAGGACCTAATAAAGAACTCATGCAAACCTTATACTTTTTATTTCCCAGATGTATATGGTTTCCTTCCGCCACTGACACTCAAAGGCTGTGCAACTGAAGACATGTGTGCCCTTAATGGAAAAAGATTTTCATATGGCTATCTTCACTTAGAGCGGATTGTAACCAAATGCTCTGATGCTAAGAAAGCCTCAGAGCAGATCGTTCTTGAAGGGTAGATAGGAGAGAGGAAAGCTCTCCTCCTTGTCAATTCCATTGTTTATGGTACCAGCAGAATATAATAACAGCTTATGTTGAGAGGAGGGGCTGAGGCCTACTGGGTTTTCTTTTTCACTGTTTGTGAAATTCATGATCAAAATAAACTCTTCTGACATATCTGTATTCTTTATCTGTATGTTTTATATATGCAGAATGTGTGGAATGATGAGAAAGGGTATTTGACAGGATATATGAGAATTGGCTTTGTGTTTTATTCAGCCCTACTTGCTTCTACTGCTAAATTTACATGGTAGCACAAAACCTCACACACACAAATGCTTCTGTCCTAAAACAGATATTTATTGGAAGATCCGTCAGCCAGTCATAGGCAGTCTAAGCATTAGACTGGTCAGTTGTGCATCACAAGACAGGGGAAATGTATCTCCAAAGAAGAGATCCCAGGTTTGCATAATATTCATCTTTGCTGATTTTTCTCTATAAATTCAAATTCATAATTTAGAAATTCATCTCACTATAGTGGTGCAGGCTTAATTTTGAACTGTTTGCCTGCCCACTTAGTCCTCCCAATTCTAGTGGCTGATGCCCTATTCTCTCTGCTTATTGTTCTTGGTCTTTAAACCAGAACTGGACCAGAGAAGCTTTCAAATGAAGGACGCCTTGAAGGAGAGGGTTGTCTTCTGACTGTTCATCTAATTCAGGACTGCCTTCTACAAAGATAGACATATGACTCACCCATATGACATATAATTGCAATGACAAAGTTGACAGATGTTTAGAGACAGATTGAAATACATTTTGAATGGATTAATAGAACAAAGTGCTCCTAGGTTTGAATCAGGTCACTGGACCAAGTGGTGCCTTCTTCAAACAGAAAATCAAAAGTGCCTGAAAGTAAAGACTTTGTGATCAGTTAGATGTGGACAAAGTAAAATAAAGCCAATGCTTAATTCATCCATTCTCGACATGTACTCTTATTATTAACCCCTGTTGATGCTGATTAGGGCTGCAGTGCTCATCAGAGTCATTTGAAGCCAACCCCCCCCCCCTCTGTGTGTGTGTGTGTGTGTGTGTGTGTGTGTGCTGATATTGGAATTTGAAGAACAAAAGGTTCCTTTTTACTTTTGTGGCAAAATAAAAAAGGGAGGGAGAGACAGAATGAGGCATTGGACACCTGAGTAGCAGCAGTAGTAGTTCACATTTGTGTAACAAATTATGGCCAGCAGTCAGTCTCTGAGAACATTGTTGGTGGTCATAGCATTGTGAGAAGATACTAAAAAATGGGGGGGGGGGATAATCAGAAGGCCTCAGGTTGGATGGTCGTGTGTCATTTAAGATTTAGTTGAGAATCCTGTATTGCAGCGGGTTGTACAAAATGGTGCTCAGAGTACCTTCCAACTCTATAACTCTATTCTTCTAGGATTTTATGATTCAGTGACTTAGAGGCCTTCTCAGAGCAAGAATCTAAGTAGGAGCTGTCCATGTGCCTACAATAACCCAACCACATTACCCCCAACACCAGTACAAGGCCTTGCTTGTTGGCTGAAAATCTGCTGTACCCTCACTATCCAAAACATTATCGGATTCTTTGAGGCATCTCTGCTCTAAACCTGCTATGAAGTGCAAGCCTTAAATATACTAAATAAAAGTCACACTCTTTTTTGATTTTATTAGGTAAAGGTAAAGGTACCCCTGCCCGTACGGGCCAGTCGTGTCCGACTCTGGGGTTGCGCGCCCATCTCGCTTAAGAGGCCAGGGGCCAGCGCTGTCCGAAGACACTTCCGGGTCACGTGGCCAGCATGACGAAGCTGCTCTGGCGAGCCTGCACCAGTGCAGCACACGGAAATGCCATTTACCTTCCTGCTATAAAGCGGTACCTATTTATCTACTTGCACTTAAGGGTGCTTTCGAACTGCTAGGTGGGCAGGAGGTGGGACCGAACGACGGGAGCTCACCCCGCCACGGGGATTCGAACCGCCGACCATGCGATCGGCAAGTCCTAAGCGCTGAGGTTTTACCCACAGCGCCACCCGTGTCCCTTTTGATTTTATTAGAGAATACTAATAAAAATTAAAGGCTTGCAGTTGCCTGGCTACACATAAACAATTTTATTGTATTTTACAATTTAATATTCAGCCAATGAGTTGCAGACCTTTTAGTTACAGAGAGCCATGCCATCACTTGTGGTGGGGCTGTCCAAGAATAGAACTTTTGGGATGGGTGGAAATACATTCAGAAAATGTATAATATTGTATATATAAGGTTGTATAGGAACAATCAACCTTTATCAATTTTTTATTTTTACAGAATTTGTTGTAGGGTTATTCAAACCTAGATGATATTACATGCAATTTGAAAGGTTTTAGGATTTCTGTATCATATATACACATATCAGCCTGAGAGTTTCTCAGTTTAGCGGAAACTTTATATCAGTGAAACAGGTGGAGGTCATTATTTTAAAAAAGATCACTAAGGAAGTTGCTACAGGTAGAGTACTGGGTCCATCACTTCTCACATGCCTTCCCCCTGGTCAAATCCCTGCTATTTGTGGTCCTGAAAACAGTATAGAACAAATTTTGATTCATGCATCTTTGATCCTTTCCAAAATGTGGGTCAGTCAAGACGTGCACCTGTGCTTAGTGCACTGTGTGTCCTTTGACAGTGCAGTGGGGTTGCTGCCCAGGTGTGGCACGGGAATCCAGATGGGCAAGATTGTTGTTAGAACAATTTACGGGCCATTTTTTCATTGTTAGTTGGAGTACTATTAAGTGGCTGAATTTTGGGAAATAGTTGTTCAGCAAATTAATTCAGTTGCTATGCAGGCTGTCTTGCCAGTACCTTCTCTAGCACTGAGAACAGTCAGGGGTGCTCACTGTACTCTGCTCAGCACCTGCTAAAAACATATTTGCTTAGACAAGCATACTCAGAGGCTTAGAAAGTTGTAATTTTAATCAGTTTTAGAATTTGAACTCTTGTATATTCTGATGCTTTCTCATATTTATCCGCTTGTAACAACTTCTTCTTCTTCTTCTTCTTCTTCTTCTTCTTCTTCTTCTTCAATCAGGCCGTGTATAAATTTTAGGAAATAATGTATAAATAAAACAGCATTGCTGGGTATCTGGGATGGACCAAGGGGAAAACTGAGCAGTTAAATGGTTTGTTTGTTTTTTCTTAACTTGATCTTAGGAAAAACATTACTACAATTTTTTTGGGAATAGATAAAGAAACTCAATTTGAATATGCTAGTATCTGGGTAGCTGACAATGTTTTGTGAGCTTTTTATATCTGTCCTGGAGGTTTTATTAAACATGATTAGAAGGGACCAGCTGGTTAAAGGAATACAGGTCGGAGCAAAACATTACAAATTAAGGGCATTTGCAGATGACTTAGTGTTAACATTGCAACAGCCAGAGGCTAGCACCAAAAGAGTGTTAGAGTTAATTGAGATATTTGGTCAAGTGGCAGGATTTAAATTGAATAAACAAAAAACAAAAGTGCTGGAAAAAAAATTAACAATGAAAGAAAAAGATAGATTTCAGAGTGAAACTGGTCTGGAAATAACGAAAAAAGTGAAATACCTGGGGGTGAATCTAACATCTAAGAATGTTAATCTATTTAAAGATAACTATGAAAAATGTTGGACAGAAGTGAAGAAAGATCTAGATATATGGTCTAGGCTGAGACTTTCCTTGTTAGGCCGAATTGCTGTTATCAAGATGAACGTATTACCGAGGATGTTGTTTTTATTTCAGACACTACAGATTTTGGACAAGATGGAGTGTTTCAAGAGGTGGCAGAAAGATATCTCCAAATTTGTCTGGCAGGGCAAAAAGCCCAGAATAAAGTTTAAGATTTTAACAGATGCGAAAGATAGAGGGGGGTTTGCCCTGCCAGACTTAAAACTCTATTATGAAGCAGCAGCTTTCTGCTGGCTGAAGCAATGGCTACTTCTTGAGGACACAGACATTTTGGATCTGGAAGGGTATGACAATAACTTTGGTTGGCATGCGTATTTATGGTATGACAAGGTAAAGGTTCATAAGGGTTTCAAAAATCATATTGTCAGGAAGGCATTGTATAATGTTTGGATTCGATATAAAGATTTGTTGGAAAGTAAAACCCCCAGGTGGTTGTCACCAATGGAAGCCAAGGCAGTGAAAAAGCTTAATATGGACACCAATTGGCCAAAATATTGTGAAATTTTAGAACAAGATGGTGAAAAGTTTAAACTTAAGAGTTATGATAAGCTGAAGCATAAAGTTCGAGATTGGTTACATTACCATCAGATAAATGAAGTATTTAAGCTAGACAGGAAGGTAGGATTCCAGAAGGAGAGGTCGAAGCTAGAAACAGAACTGTTAGAACCCAATACTAAGAATTTGTCTAGAATGTATAACTTGTTGCTGAAATGGAACACTCAGGATGAAACGGTGAAATCAGCTATGATTAAATGGGCACAAGATATTGGTCATTGTCAGGGAACTGCCATCGGAGGAACAGGTGGTGGAAAGGCTCCAGGAGAATAGGAGAGATTCTGCAGCAGAAGAAGGAACCAGTAGGGGGAGAGCAGGAGCTCCGGAGGAAGGGGAGTCGGAGGGGAGGCTCTGGGATACTTCCAGTGAGAATAGTGAAGAGGTAACAAGACCCCCCTTAGGAACTCCCACCCTTCGCCGGAAACTGTCACGCAGAGAGTCCCGGAGGCGCATGTCCGTCAAACAGCTTTTATGCTGGCGTAAGTTCCGTAGACGCCCACTGTCAGATTCTACCAGCGACTGACGGAGTCATGCTTTGGGGGCTCCGTTAGTGACTCGGTTTGGTTGACCAGCCAAACACCAGAGGGATCAAGCTTTTACACACAAGCAGCTCATTATCCCATCACAGCAATCTGACAGTCTTTGAAAGCGGCTTGTGCAAGCAGAGGGCATCATGAGCGAACCAGCCGGAACCGGAGGAGCGGGAGCTGGAGCTGGAGCAGGTCCAAGCCTGGAAGAAAGGTACAGGGCGTTGGAGGTCCAGCTCGCGCTGCAAACGGCGAGGCTCGAGGAGAGGAGGGCTCAAGATGCGGATAAGGGGAAAACCACCCCACTTGCCAGAAAGGTGCCTGGATTGGTGCAGAAATTTGGGGGGGATCCCAGGAACTATCAAGCCTTTAGGACAGAGATGCAATATGCTCTCAATCTACTGTTTGATGACTTCCCCGATGAGAACTCTAGAGTGGCGTATGTGATTGGCCATCTAGAGGGAGGGGCGAAGGACTGGATTCGACCTCTGATGGCAGCCAATAATGAAATCTTAAAGGACACAATGAAGTTTTTTCGCGCCATGGACTTGATGTTTTCCAGCGAGATTGAGCAGGGGGTGGTGCGCAGGCAGTTAATGGCGTGTAAACAGGGGAGCCGATCTGTACGTGAGTACTGGACTGAGTTCACCATGCTGATTCATAGACTGGGGTGGGACCTTGCGAGTGAACCTATTCAAATGCTGTTTGAAGAAGGGCTCTCTCCGGCAGTGAAAGATGAACTTTCCCGGGCGCCTAGGGCGGAGTCTATGGATCAGCTGACTAAATCTGCGCTGTCCATAGGGGCGCGCCAGGAGGCAAGAGCTTTGGAAAAGCGGGAAGGAAAGGGGGAACGTTGGAAGGACTTCCGCATTCCAGAGATTCCGGAGCAGCCTTTCCCGCCAGCAGAGCCGATGGAACTTGGAACAGCGCGCGTGCGCGCAGTTTCAAACACCAGTGAAGGGCGGAAGAAGGAGGGAAAGAGCGCCAAGAGATGTTATCTCTGCCAACAGCCAGGTCACTTTGCCAGAGTCTGTCCGCAAAGGAAGGAATGGCAAGGGATGGCGGGAACTGTTGGGGGGAAGGAGGAAGGAGAAATCAAGGAGCAAGTAAAAGCTGTTGTTGATATGCAGTGTCCCTGCACAGCGGAAGGATGAGGAGTACGTGCCACATACTCTATATTGCTTTATTTACACTTCAAAGCTGGTATGTTACAGAAAAACATCTTGCCTCTGCTGGAGCAGAGAAAAGCATCCTCTCTCCTCTAAAGCACGGAGAGAGAGAAAACAACAAAAAAAAAAAAAACACTGAACTGCAAAGGACAGTGAAAAACAGGAAACCAGTGTACGTCACATCCAGTCTCCCTTTCCCGTGGGAAAACCCAACAGTACGCTGACTGTGGAATGTAAACACCTGTCTTGTGACAAGCACTTCGCTGCACAGTGAAGAGAGCAGAAACCAACATCCTCCCCCTTTCTGTGAACATCACTGGGCAGCGTGTTCGTACAATATCAGTACAAACCCAACTTCTGCACATAGGTACAGTGTTGATCCCTTGATACAATCTTGGACAATACATCAGCAGGAATTTCATTACCTGGCATATAGGACACCGTTACGAGTCCCTTCTGAATATGTTCCCTAGCATGTTGCAACTTCAATTGCAAGTGCTTCGTGCTTTGCTTACAACCTTCAGAATTCAGCAAAGCCAAACATGCTTTGTTGTCCTGGTAAACCTGGTGTGATGGCCTGGGATTCCGATTCAGAGGATGAACCAGAGGAATCCCAGCCTGCACAGGAGTCCCCGCCTCCAGGGCCGGCTGAACTGGGGCAAGGCCTAGATGCTGAAGAACCTGCACCTGTGACAGAGCATCAGGAGCTGGCCCCAGGTGAAGCCCTTCTGGCCCCAGAGGGGCTTGACGACTCAGTGGCCACAGGTGAGCCTCCTCCAGGGCCCAGTAACCCTTCGGCCTCTCCTGATCTGCAGAGGCTTAGGGCAGAGAGGCGAAGGGAACTGGTTGCCCCCAGGAGGAGTGCTCGCCTTAAGGCCAGAGGAGGCGGGGCTCCTGGGGGCCGGGACCGCCCCCGGCCTTAGAAGAGGATAAAAGCCCAGTCAGCCTGGCCCCAGGTTGCGGGAGCAACGTCGTTGTTGGCTTTGGACCTTCCTGTGTTCCTGATCCCTGCTTGGCCTCCTGTTCCTGACTATCCGGTGTTCCAGTTCCCAGCTCGGCCTCCTGTTCCAGCGTACCTGTTCCCCGCCCGGCTCCCCGTCTTGGACCTCGCCCCTCTTCGTGTGGACTCTGCTTACACCCACGGTACCTTCCCCCGGGACCAGCACAGTTTGCTCCCACCACACCCGCACTCCCCCTTCGTTGGGGTGCGTTCGGGAAGAGCCAGAGGCCATGGCTGACCAGGCGGCTGCGCTGGTGGCATTGGCCCAGGAAAACCAGGCCTTGACCCACACCGTTCAGCAGCTAAGCGATGTGGTTGCGGCGCTTCAGCAGCGGTTGGAAGCCTTTCCAGATCCTGGGGCCGACGCCCTAGCTCCAGGCAAGTACCCAGTGGCCTTGCCAGAGAAATTTGATGGGACCCAGGCCAGTTTTCCCATGTTCCTCGCCCAGGCCAAGTTGTACATTCAGGGGCGAGCCCGGAACTTCCCTGACGACCGCACCAAGGTGCATTTTTTAATCAGTTTGTTAAAGGACCAGGCGGCCAAGTGGGCTTTGCCACTGCTCCGGCAAGACTCTCCTTTGCTAACGGACTATGTGGGGTTTTGTAACCACTTAGAGACTGCGTTTGGTAACCCACTGAAGGAGAGCCAAGCCAATCGGGCGATTCGTCGGTTGAGACAGGACAAGTCCACAGCCGCCGCCTACGCCACAGAATTTCGGCTGTTGGCACAAGACTTGTCTTGGAATGACTCTGCACTACGGGACCAGTATCTTGAGGGACTGTCGGACGAGATACTGGACCAGTTGGCCATGATGGATCGTCCCACCACACTGGATACCCTCATTCAGCGGAGCCTGCAGATAGACGATCGGTTGGAGGACCGTCGCCAGACCCGGGACCGCCAGCACTCCCGACTCCTGGCGCCAGTCCTTCCCAGCAGGTCCACGCCCACAGCCGAGTTGCCAGTCGAGCCAACGCCGCTCGGGGCTGCGCGACCTCGGCTCTCCCCCTCGGAGAAGTCGCGGCGTCGGGAGGGGAACCTGTGCCTTTACTGCGGTGGGGGTGGACATTACGCCCGTTCCTGTCCCGAGAAGCTACCAGTCGCAGGGAAACCGCCAACCTCAGTAGCCGAAGGCCCTAGCAACGTGGGGTCCCAAACCATGCAAGAAGGGCCCTCACCAGTAGAATTGCGACATCTCATGGTACCGGTGCGTCTCTACCCTCCAGGTGGGCCCTGGATTCTTACCCACGCTTTGGTAGATTCGGGGGCAACCCGCTCCTATATGGACGCTGCCTTTGCCGCTCATCATCAGGTGCCACTTCAGAACAAGCCAGAACCGGTACAGGTGGAGGCAATTGACGGACGGCTCCTGCGTTCGGGTGCCGTCACTCGGGAGACCCAGCCCTTGGTCCTGTGTCTCCAGCAGCACCGGGAGGTGCGAACCTTGGACATTGCCTCCATGCCCCGGTTCCCCCTGGTGCTCGGAATGGACTGGCTAGAGGCTCACAACGTTCAGATTGACTGGGTCAAATGGTCCGTACACTTCCCAGATCCATGTTCCCATGCTCAGTCGCAGATGCTAGCGGCCGCACCCACGGAGGAGGCAGCACCCACGCTCCCAGCCGTGTACCGGGACTACCAAGACGTGTTCGAGGAACGGGGGGCAGACCAGCTGCCGCCACATCGGTCTTTTGACTGCGGCATAAACCTCCAGCCCGGAGCGCCCCTACCGGTGAGTCGCTTATACTCTCTAACAGAGCCAGAGCGCGAGGCTTTGCAGGACTTCTTGCGCAAGAACCTGGAGCGTGGGTTCATTAGGCCTTCCACCTCGCCTACTGCGGCACCAGTGCTCTTTGTTAAGAAGAAATGTGGGGAACTCCGTCCTTGCCATGATTACCGAGCCCTGAACAAAATCACCATCCCAGACCGGTACCCCTTGCCCCTTATTTCGGAGTTGCTGGAGCGGGTGCAAGGGGCACAGGTGTTCACCAAGCTGGACCTCCGGGGGGCCTACAACTTGATTCGGATCCGAGCCGGGGATGAGTGGAAGACAGCGTTTGGGACCCGGTACGGGCAGTTCGAATACTTGGTTATGCCTTTTGGTTTATGCAACGCGCCTGCTGTGTTCCAACGCTACATCAACCACGTGTTCCAGGATTTGTTAGACAAGTACGTGGTGGTGTACTTGGATGACATACTGGTTTACTCCCGTGACCCGGCTCGCCATGAGGGACATGTCCGGACCGTGCTGCAGCGCTTGCGTGAGCACCGTTTGTACGCAAAGCTCAGCAAGTGCGAGTTCCATCAGCGGACTGTGGACTTCCTTGGTCACCGGCTCTCTCCAGATGGGGTGCAGATGGACCCTGGGAAGGTGGCAGCGGTTCGAGAATGGGCGGCACCCCGGAACCGCAAGGACCTACAGCGTTTCCTGGGGTTCGCCAACTACTACCGGACCTTCATCGCAGATTATGCTCATCGCACCACCCCGTTGACCCGGCTACTGCGCCCAAAGACGCCGTTTTCCTGGGACGAGGAGGCAGAGGAGGCGTTCCAGGGGTTGAAGGCCTGTTTCCAGAGGGCGCCGATCTTACAACATCCTGACCCCTCTCGACCCTTTGTGGTGGAGACCGACGCCTCCAGTACGGCTCTCGGTGCCGTCTTGTCTCAACAGAATGGACCTGAAGCGCCACTCTTGCCCTGTGCCTTCTATTCCCGCCAGCTCCTACCAGCGGAGCGTAACTATACTGTGTGGGAGCGGGAACTACTGGCCATCAAGGTGGCCTTTGAGGTCTGGCGCCACCATCTTGAGGGGGCACGACATCCGGTGGAGGTGAGAACCGACCACCGGAATCTGGAGTACCTCCAGACCACCCGCAAGCTGAACCAAAGACAGATCCGGTGGGCGTTGTTCTTTTCCCGGTTCCAGTTCCGGATCCGCTATATCCCTAGCTCTCAGAACCAGAAGGCAGATGCCCTGTCCCGGAAACCTGAAGACAACGCAGACACGGTACAGCAAGCAGAACCCACCACGATCCTACCTCCAGCTGCGTTCCTGGCCACCCAGGAGGCGGAACCACTGCAGGCTCGGGTGCGGGAACAGCAGCGGGTCGACGCTTGGGCCCAGGAACGACTCCGGGAGCTGGCTGAAGGGTCCAGCCCACAGTATCCGGGGCTGGTCCTGCATCAGGGCCTTCTGCTGCACCACGGCCGTCTGTACATCCCGCCAGGGCCACTGCGGCTGGAGGTTCTCCGGATGGCCCATGATGCCCCAGCAGCGGGGCACTTTGGACGGTATCGGACCACCCATCTGGTCAGTCGTGAGTTTTGGTGGCCCCGCCTGAAGGCCGACGTGGCTCGCTACGTTGCTGGTTGTGATGTCTGCCGGCGCGCCAAGGGTCCTACCGGGCGACCCCCCGGCCTACTTCAGCCATTGCCAGTTCCACTGCGCCCTTGGCACACGGTTTCATTGGACTTTGTAGTGGACTTACCCCCGTCTCGTGGCTGTACCTGCCTTCTAGTGTTCTCCGACCATTTCACCAAGATGGTGCACTGCACCCCCTGCCCATCTGTACCCACAGCCAAGGAAACCGCTCAGCTGTACCTTCAGCATGTCTTCCGCCTGCATGGCCTACCAGAGCGCGTGGTGTCCGACCGGGGCGTTCAGTTCACATCCCGGTTCTGGCGAGCATTACACCAGACCCTCGGGACAGAGGTCTGCCTCTCGTCAGCCTACCACCCACAGACCGATGGCCAGACGGAACGGGCGAACGCGGTGCTGGAGCAGTACCTCCGGTGTTACTGCAGCTACCAGCAGGATGACTGGGTCGACCACCTGGCATTGGCGGAGTTCGCCTACAACAACGCGGTGAATGCGTCCACCCAGCAGACCCCGTTCCAGGCCAGTTACGGTTATCATCCACGGCTGTTTCCAGATGTGCTGCCGGCATCCGCGGTCCCGGCGGTGACGGAGTGGCTTCAAGAGCTCCAGTCCCAGCAACAGCTTTTGGTGGAGCAACTGCACCAGGCCAAGGAAGCGTACAAAGCCCAGGCCGACCGCCACCGCCAGGTGGGGCCGGAACTTCGCGTCGGTGACCTGGTTTGGCTCTCCACTCGCCACCTCCACCCCTCTCGACCTTCGCGGAAGTTGGACGCCCGCTTCACCGGCCCGTTCCCTATCGTGGACCAAGTCTCTCCTGTAGCATTCCGTCTCCGGTTACCCGCAACCCTGAAGGTTCACCCGGTCTTCCACAGGTCCCTGCTGAGTCCGGTGGCCCCACCCGACGAGTTCCACCCGAACCGTCCCCGTCCGCAGCCAGTGTTGGTTCAGGGAGAGCCTGAGTATGAGGTGGAACGCATCCTGGACTCCCGATACCGCAGGGGAAAGCTGCAGTATCTCATTGACTGGAAGGGATATGGACCGGAGGACCGTTCCTGGGAACCAGCGGCCAACGTCCACGCACCTGCCTGCCTCCGAGAGTTCCATGCGACGTACCCCGGCAAGCCGGGTCCGGACCCTCGGTTGAGGGGGGGGCCTGGGAGGGGGGATGGTGTGATGGCCTGGGATTCCGATTCAGAGGATGAACCAGAGGAATCCCAGCCTGCACAGGAGTCCCCGCCTCCAGGGCCGGCTGAACTGGGGCAAGGCCTAGATGCTGAAGAACCTGCACCTGTGACAGAGCATCAGGAGCTGGCCCCAGGTGAAGCCCTTCTGGCCCCAGAGGGGCTTGACGACTCAGTGGCCACAGGTGAGCCTCCTCCAGGGCCCAGTAACCCTTCGGCCTCTCCTGATCTGCAGAGGCTTAGGGCAGAGAGGCGAAGGGAACTGGTTGCCCCCAGGAGGAGTGCTCGCCTTAAGGCCAGAGGAGGCGGGGCTCCTGGGGGCCGGGACCGCCCCCGGCCTTAGAAGAGGATAAAAGCCCAGTCAGCCTGGCCCCAGGTTGCGGGAGCAACGTCGTTGTTGGCTTTGGACCTTCCTGTGTTCCTGATCCCTGCTTGGCCTCCTGTTCCTGACTATCCGGTGTTCCAGTTCCCAGCTCGGCCTCCTGTTCCAGCGTACCTGTTCCCCGCCCGGCTCCCCGTCTTGGACCTCGCCCCTCTTCGTGTGGACTCTGCTTACACCCACGGTACCTTCCCCCGGGACCAGCACACCTGGATTGGACATTTGACAGGAATTTTCATGTCTTTGCACAATTGTAACAACCATTCACAATCTTTAAGTGAATAAGACAGTGCGTTCAGTTCAGCTTCACAAGTACTTAAGCTAACTGTTGTTTGCTTCTTGCATGACCAATCAAATAGACTCTGATTGTACATATAGCAAACTCCAGACGTACTTCTCCTGTCTGTAGTGTCACTTCCAAAACTTGCATCTGCAAATATTTCAAGACCACCAGACTTCTGATTGTTAAATCTCAGTCTGTAATGCATAGTGCCTTTCAAATACCGCGCTATGCGTTTCAGAGCTTTCCAATCCTTAACAGTAGGATTGTTGACTTGTCTGCTTAGCAAATTACAGCTAACAGCAATGTCTGGTCTTGAACATCTGGCAATGAAATTTAGCTTGCCTAGCACACTTCTGTACAGTGTAGTGTCAGAAAATGCTTCTTCAGTGTCATCTACCTGATAACCTGTTGTCATCGGTGTGTCTACAGGGTTAGCATCCATCAGGTTTAGTTTGCTTAACACATCAGCAATTTTCCGTGACTGGTGTACTAGAATGTTACCATCTTGATCTCTCTCTATTTCCAGAGATAGGTAGTTGTTTACCTCACCAAGATCTTTCATGTCAAAGTGCTCTTTCAGTTGAGCTAGGGTGTTATTGTACAATGTGACATCCTTCCAAAAGAATAAAAGATCATCAACATAAAACAAACAATACAGTTTCTTTTGCCCCTCCTCTTTGACAAATACACATGGATCAGCTTTCCCTTGTTTAAAACCTAGAGAAAACAACACTTCAGTGAGTTTTGTGTGCCAACACCTTGCACTTTGTTTGAGACCATAAAGGGATTTCTTCAGAGCACAAACAAATCCCTGTTTTACCTGTACGCCATCAGGTGGAAGCATATAAAGTGATTCATCTAGAGATCCGTACAGAAAAGCTGTATTCACATCATGGTGACTAATGTGTAGATTCTCCTCTGCAGCTAGCTTGAGCATAAGCCTAATGCTCTCATACCTCACGGTGGGTGAGTAGGTCTCGTGATAGTCTTCACCTGGTACTTGTGCAAAACCTCTGGCTACCAATCTGGCTTTGTGTCTGACTATCTTGCCATTTTGATCAGTCTTCGCTTTGAAGACCCATTTGCTTCCAAGCAGTTTCATTCCTGGAACTACTGGAACAAGGTCCCATGTTTTGTTCCTTTCCAAGGAATTAAGCTCAGCCTTCATTGCATTTAACCATGGCTCAGCTTCCTTTGAATCCAAATCCTGGATTTCTTGGAAACTTGAAGGTTCAAATACCTTCTTGGAGCTTTTAACAGCTGTTACTGCTATCTTAGCAAACTCATCAGCAAATCTCTTTGGAGGTCTGCCTTTTGTGGCTCTCTGTGACCTGCGAATTAGCCGTAGGTCTTCAACACTCTCCTCTTCCTTCTTGGGAGAAAAGTGGCCTATTGTGAACAATGGTTCTTCCAATTCCTGATCAGAGCTTTCAGAGGGTCGCATAGAGGCTTTCGCACTCTTGAAATCCTCTGAATCACCCGATTCAGTTTCAGACTCAGAATCAGAACCTTCATCAGTGGGTGTGGGTTGTTGTGGTTGCTTTTGACTATCCTCAGTCTCATCACTGTCATCAGGATAACATTGGAAAATTCCCACATTCTCCCCCCACTTGGCATTGTACTCAACGCTTCTTGTGAGCTTAATTGCCTTTGAGTCAGTCATCATTATTCTGTAAGAACCTTTCTGATAACCTAGAAAGATACCATGCAATCCACGCTTGTCTAACTTGGAGTTTTGTGGTGAGTGAACCCACATGTCAGAACCAAAAATTTTCATGTGTTTGATGTATGGCTTCTTGCCAAACATCTTCTCATAGGGGGTACAACCAATCGCTGAAGATAACCTGCGATTATAACTGTAAGTGAAACATGAGAGAGCTTCGGCCCAATAACTCTCTGGAAGATTGGCATCATGCAGCAAGGTTTTTAACCCTTGAAGCAAAGTCTGGTTTGCTCGTTCCGCAAGTCCATTCTGCCATGGCGAGCGAGGACTAGACAAATCGTGTTGAATTCCTTTCTCAGTCAGAAAAGCTTCAAACTGCTGAGAAGTGAATTCTCCCCCGCGATCACTGAAAAGAGTCTTTACCTTCTTACCATGCACATTTTCCAACCAAGCACAGAATTCCTTGAACCTAGGAAAAGCCTCTGATTTCTGCTTGAGATTGTACACATAAATATACCTGGAAAATGCATCAATGAGAACCATGAAGTACCTATTTCCTCCCAAAGAGGGCGCTAGTGGTCCAACCAAATCAGCATGAACAATTTGGTATGGTTCTGTAGCTTGCCTACTAGACACCTTACCTTTCGCAGCCATTTTTACCTTGTTTGCTGCGCATGCCTTGCACTTCATGTGGTACCTGCAGGGTTTAATAGTCATACCTTCAACCAAGGCAGGCATTTTAGATACTGCCTCAAAATGCAAATGACCAAATTTTCTATGAAAATCATGAATACATTCTGCATGCAAACTTTTGTTAGTACCTGCAATGCAACAAGTGTCATCCTGCACAACATCATCAAAATACAAAACATATAAACGATCAACATATTCAGCATACAATACATAATCATTTTTCTGTGTGATGATGCACCTTTTGTTCTTAAAGGAAACGTCAATATTCCGCTCATTCAGCTGTCCAACGCTGAGCAGATTATGTTAGGCATCCGGCACATAAAGCACATTCTGTATCGATAAGTCCAAACTGTGAAGAACAACAGTTCCGTAGCCTTTACTGGGGATTGTGTGGTCATCCGCTTGGTTAATCGCACCTTCCTGCGGTGTAAAAGACACGAACAGTCGCTTATCGTTGCACATGTGGTGCGTTGCCGCTGAATCAACAACGAAGAAAGATCTAGACATCTTCTGGACCTCTGCAACCTTTGGAGTGAAGCGTGAGACCATTGCCTTGGACTGCGTTGTCCTGGACACTGGACCTTTGCCTTTGTTCTGGCCTCTTCCACGCGATGAGCTTCCACTGCGCTGCTCTGTCTTGGCCCTGGGATATTTGCATTCCCTCTTCATATGGCCTAGACGTCCACACGAGTAGCATTTCACTGCCTTCAAAGCTTTGGCGCCATCTGGTGGTTCCACTGCACTATGGGATGACGACTGTGAAGTCTCCCACTTGCCCATGCAGCTATCACCCTGGCGGTCTGCTTCAATCTGAATCATGGCAGTATCACAGGCTACTGTGAGTTGAGCATTTGGCTGATCAGTGGTAACAGATTCCCCACTTGCCTCAGCCAGCCTTCTGCAGCTAGCCATCATGACTCTGGCATTAGCCTTCTGCGTCATCTCTGCTGCTTTAAATCATGCTGCTTTATACAAGCTGCGTCTGTGCTGCTTCATTCCAAAGGCAAGTTCAAAACAGCCTCTGCCTGTGAGCCTGTGCCACTCTGCTTATCTGCAGCTGCTTCAAACCTTATTCCAAAGGCAAGTTCAAAAGGAAAGTTCTAAAGTGCTTTCTCTATGCTGCCTTAAATCCATGCTGCGTCACTTCTGCAGCTGCTTTACTCCAAGAGCACTTTTAAAAGTTACTTTCGATTTCCCCGCATAGTAACTTTGCCCGGCAAACGGCTTTAAAAGTTCAAAGTCCAGCCATAAAGCCATTAATTAGAAGCTGGCAGGCTGCCCAGAGCAGTAGCACATACCTCATCAATCATCTTGACGCGCAGAGCAGATTCCGTTCCGATCTGTCCCCCTGCATTCCGATCCTTTGCCGGCACTCCGATCCGACTTCTGGGCCCATAACCAAATGTTGTTGATATGCAGTGTCCCTGCACAGCGGAAGGATGAGGAGTACGTGCCACATACTCTATATTGCTTTATTTACACTTCAAAGCTGGTATGTTACAGAAAAATATCTTGCCTCTGCCGGAGCAGAGAAAAGCATCCTCTCTCCTCTAAAGCACGGAGAGAAAAAAAAAAAACACACTGAACTGCAAAGGACAGTGAAAAACAGGAAACCAGTGTACGTCACATCCAGTCTCCCTTTCCCGTGGGAAAACCCAACAGTACGCTGACTGTGGAATGTAAACACCTGTCTTGTGACAAGCACTTCGCTGCACAGTGAAGAGAGCAGAAACCAACAAAAGCCAACGCCTGGCTGCCAACATCAGGGCACAGCAGCCAGGCCAAGGAGTAGTGAATGTGCCCACGCCGGAACCTCCAAGACCAGCGCTGGTGATAGAGGTGTTGCTGGAACTGTCAAACGGACACCCACTAAAGATAAAAGCGCTATTGGATTCAGGCAGCTCCTGTAATTTCATGAGTAAGGAGTTTGCAGCTGAACACCAGATACAGACTATCCCATTAAGTAAGCCTTTGCAGGTTACCACGATTGATGGGAGGGAACTGTTGGGAGGAGAAGTGAGCCAACAGACTGTACCAATGATAATGAGGGTGGCAAGACACACAGAACTGATAGCGTTTAACGTAGCCACCTTGGGAGGAGCTCCTATTATTTTGGGAATGAGCTGGCTGGCACTACATGATCCGCTAGTAGGCTGGCATCAGAGAGTGGTTTCCTTTGGATCAGCACATTGCCTAGAACACTGCAAGGAGGGAGAGGCTCAGGCAGGGGCCAGGGCCACTCTAGCAGGGATGGAAGTGATGGACAAGGGGGAGGTGCCACCACAATACGCTGACTTGATGGACGTCTTTAGCGAAAAGGAAGCAGATAAACTGTCCCCGCACAGACCCTTTGACTGTCAAATTACCTTACTCCCAGGAGCACAATTGCCAGTGGGCAAGCTGTATGCAATGTCAGACAGTGAGATGCAGGAGTTAAGGGAGTTTATTGACAAGAACCTCAAGCGAGGTTTCATCAGAGAGTCACGAGCGGTGGGGGGGCAGCCCAGTGTTCTTTGTGGACAAAAAAAACACGAGTAAACCCAGGCTTGTATGTGATTTCAGGGCCCTAAATGCAGTGTCAGAACCAGTGACTTTCCCTATGCCTAGAATTGATGACATTCTGACACGGGTGAGAAAAGGGAAAATTTTTACCAAGCTGGACCTTAGAGGGGCATATAACTTGATACGTGTGAGAAAGGGGGATGAGTGGAAGACCACTATGTTCACCCCCTTGGGGGCCTTTGAGTACCTCGTTATGCCCTTCGGATTACAGGGGGGCTCGGCCTGTTTTCAATCATTCATGAATCACGTCCTGGGGCCATTGCTCTACAAGAACTGCGTAGCATTCTTAGATGACTCCTGGTGTACTCAGAGAATGAGGAGCAGCATGTGCGAGATGTAAGAGAAGTACTGAGCAAACTGCGAGAAAATCGGCTGTGGGTGAAACTGGAGAAGTGTCAGTTTCATACCAGGGAGGTGGAATTCCTGGGGTACCGGTTGTCTGACAAGGGATTGGCCATGGATCCCAGCAAGGTTCAAGCGGTACTGGAATGGAAAACACCAAAGACCAAGAAGGACGTGCAAAGATTCTTGGGCTTCGGAAACTTCTATAGGAAGTTCATAAAAAACTTTGCCCATTTAACAGCGCCCATCACGGATTGTCTTAGCAGCAAGAAAAAATTTGTTTGGACGGAAGAAGCGCAGCGGGCGTTCGAACACTTAAAGCAGGCATTTGTGTCGGAAGAGCAACTTTTGCACGTAGATCTACAACAACCAATGAGAGTGGAGACTGACGCATCAGACAGAGCGGTGGGGGCCGTGCTTCTCCAGCCGGGAAAAGATACGTCTGAATGGAGACCGTGTGCATTCTTCTCGCGGAAGTTGAACAAATCCGAGAGGAACTACACAGTATACGACCGAGAACTGCTCGCCATTCATGAAGCATTCCGGAGATGGCGGCACTTGCTGATTGGGGCGCAGCACAAGGTTCAAGTCCGAACTGACCACAAAAATCTGGAATACTGGAGAACAGCCCGAGTGCTGAACCAGAGACAAGTGAGATGGGCCCAGGAGTTCTCCAAATTCCACTTTGAGATTAGTTACGTGCCAGGCTCCGAGAACGTGAGGGCGGACGCTCTTTCCAGGAAACCTGAGTACTTAGAGGGGGAGGGAGCGCCTGAGGCAAGGCATGTAATCCCTGAAGACCGCTGGGTGTGTGGGGCGGCATTGGTGGGGCAGAGGGAACTGATAGAGGGTACTGAGAATGATGAATACGCCCAAGAGAAACTCAGAGAACTCAGGAGGACAGAGGAGAACACAGGGGGGTTTGAAGAAAAGAACGGGGCGTTGTATTACAAAGGGGCACTGTACATGCCCGATGGGGAACTGAGGGGCAGAGTACTCAAGCAGTTACATGACAGCCCCACAGCGGGGCATTTTGGACAGCACAAAACCATGTGGTTGGTTACCAGGGAGTTTTGGTGGCCCAAGGTGAGGGAGGACGAATATGTCAGGGGTTGCGACAGGTGCCAGCAAGCGAAAGGGGAGAGGGTGGCGCCAGCGGCGCTATTACAACCCTTACCCACACCAGAAAGGCCATGGGAGGCAGTATCCATAGATTTTATGACGGATCTGCCAAAATCCAAAGGCAAAACAGCTGTCATGGTGGTGGTAGATCTATTAACTAATATGTGTCATTTTATAGCCTGTTCACATGCAGTCACAGCGGAGGAAACCGCCAAGTTGTTTGTAGAGCATATTTTCAGGTTGCATGGCGCCCCCTTGAGGGTGGTCAGCGACAGAGGGAAACAGTTTACTTCCAGGTTCTGGAGGAAACTTATGAGCTTACTGCACGTGGAACTCAATTTTTCAACTGCCCGGCACCCAGAAACAAATGGGCAAGCGGAAAGGGCAAACGGGATTTTACAACAATACCTGAGGTGTTATGTAGAAGACAGAGAAAATGATTGGGTAGATAAGTTACCTCTGGCAGAATTTGCCTACAACAATGCGGAGAACGTGTCCACAGGGATGAGTCCCTTTCTGGCAAATTATGGGTGTCATCCCCGGGCATTTCCAGGAGAAGGAGGGGAGAGGTGGAGTGTGCCGGCGGCGGAACTTTTTGTTGAAGAGATGGAAGCGATCCACCGTCAGCTTCAACTTAACTTAGAGAAAGCCAAGGAAGAATATAAGAAGCAAGCAGACAGAAATAGGAGGGAAGGTGAAACTATAAGGGTGGGAAACCGGGTGTGGCTATCCACCCAAGGACTACCGTTCAAGGGAGGGAGTAAAAAGTTGAGACCCAAAAGATTGGGACCCTTTGAGGTCATACAGCAGGTCAACCCAGTAGCATTCAAACTCAGACTGCCCAGTCACATGAAATTGCACCCAGTATTTCACAGGTCATTACTGTCGCCGTACCGAGAGGGACGTGAGTGGGGGGAGCGTGAGAGAGAGGTCACCCAAACGCCCGTGATCGAAGAGAGAGAAAGCGACATGAACGTGGCAGGAATCATTGATTCCAGGTGGAAGGGGAATCAGGTGGAATATCTGGTAGAATGGGAGGGGGAAGTAGAGTCGGAAAACACTTGGGTACCAGCAGAGGTAGTCAACGACGAGGTTTTAATAGAAACATTTCATCAGCGTTTCCCAAAAAAAACGCAACCCGTGGCACGATTTAGAAGGGAACACTTTGGGACCACCGATGAGGAAGGGGAGTTTGAAGGGTTCCCAGAGTCAGGGGTGGGTGAGGAAGCCGACTCCGACGAAGAAGAGGAAGACGGGGAGAGAGACGGTACCCCGTGGCTAGAAGTGTTTGAATCCTCGGACGACGAGGAGAGTTCCTTCAGGGGCTTTCCGCCCTCACCGCCAGTGGGAGAGGAGGCGGGGGGTGAAGGGGGCCCTGGGGGGGAGGTGGATGTCAGGGAACTGCCATCGGAGGAACAGGTGGTGGAAAGGCTCCAGGAGAATAGGAGAGATTCTGCAGCAGAAGAAGGAACCAGTAGGGGGAGAGCAGGAGCTCCGGAGGAAGGGGAGTCGGAGGGGAGGCTCTGGGATACTTCCAGTGAGAATAGTGAAGAGGTAACAAGACCCCCCTTAGGAACTCCCACCCTTCGCCGGAAACTGTCACGCAGAGAGTCCCGGAGGCGCATGTCCGTCAAACAGCTTTTATGCTGGCGTAAGTTCCGTAGACGCCCACTGTCAGATTCTACCAGCGACTGACGGAGTCATGCTTTGGGGGCTCCGTTAGTTGACTCGGTTTGGTTGACCAGCCAAACACCAGAGGGATCAAGCTTTTACGCACAAGCAGCTCATTATCCCATCACAGTCATGATATTATGTTTGCTGACTGGGAACAGTTATGGACCACCGGTATTAAATTTACGGCATGTAGTGCCTTGAAAGAAAACATAATGAAAATGATCTATAGGTGGTACATGACCCCAGTCAAGCTTGCAAAGATCTACCATCTGCCCAATAACAATTGTTGGAAATGTAATGAGTCTGAAGGAACCTTCTATCACCTTTGGTGGACCTGCCCAAAGATCAAGGCCTACTGGGAAATGATCTATAATGAAATTAAGAAAATCCTTAAGTTGACATTTGTAAAGAAACCGGAGGCTTTCCTCCTGGGCATGGTCGGCCAATTGGTACCAAAGAAGGATAGAATATTCTTTATGTATGCAACTACAGCAGCAAGAATTCTTTTGGCAAAGTATTGGAAGATGCAAGAACTACCCACTCTGGAAGAATGGCAGATGAAGGTGACCGAATTTATGGGACTGGCAGAGATGACCGGCAGAATCCGAGACCAGAGGAAGGAGGCAGTGGAGGAGGATTGGAAAAAATTTAAAGTATATCTTAAGAACTGTTGTAAAATTTCGGACTGTTAAGATGTCAAGGGGTAAGAAACAGAGAATTACAGCTGTAATCGTTTAAGTTGAGAAAACCCAAAAAAGTTAAATGAAAAAATTGACTGAAGGGTTGCTAAAAAATTGCAAAACAAGGATGCAGTGAAGGGGAGGTATGGGGAAGTCACATTTTATTTATTTCTCTGTGTTTTTCTTTTCATTTCTTGTTTTCTGTTTTCTGTTTTGGAAATTAATAAAAATTATCTTAAAAAAAAAAAAGACAATGTTTTGTGTTTCTCTGTTTCTTAAAGCTAATAACGTATTTTTCGCCCCATAGGACGTAGCACCCCATAGGACGCACCTAGTTTTTTGGGGGGATTTTTATTTTTTTTCCCCAGGCGCGGGGGCTGGTGCGGGGGAATCCTGAGCTTCCCCCGACCCCAGCCCCCAGAACAGGCTGCCGCCCCAAGCCTTGCGCGCCCGGCGGGACCTCCTGCAGGGCGTGTGAGGCTTGCCAACATCTGCCCGAAGCAGGGGGCGGGCTCCGCAGCTCGCCCCGTGCTTCGGGCTGCAGGCTGCCACCCCAAGCCTTGCTCGCCCGGCGGGACACACCACTGGGCCCGCAAGGCTTGCAGACATCTGCCCAAACAGGGGGCGGGCTCCGCAGCTGTCCCCCTGCTTTGGGCTGCAGGCTGCCGCCCCAAGCCTTGCTGAATGATGGGGGCTTTAAAGGTCAGCACGAACACTTTGAATTGTGCTCCAAAACGTACTTTTGAATGCTTCAGTTGTTTTTTAATTGAACTGTCAAGAAGTGGACAGGTTTGGCAGATGTGGTCTACTATCTGGATGACATCCTCTTTATATGCCCTGCTGAGGCAGGCTGGTGTTCTCACCTGACACAGGAATTTAGTGATATGGCAGAGGAACTGATGGTTCCTCTGGGAAGGGAAAAGACAGAGGGGCCTTATGCAGCATGAACTTTGCTAAGTATAGAGTTGGATTCAGTCAAACAGTGTTCAAGGTTACTTAATGAGAGTTGCAGGAGTTAGTGGTTTAAATTTTTCGTGCTGGGTGGTGCTGCAAGGCCAAGAATTTATGATACATTTTTGTGATGCTAGTTTATCATAGAGAGAGTCTGTCTAAGGGACATTGGGATCAATTCTTTTTGGATTGGGTCTGCATCCACAGCAGCCTACCTAGATATGTCCAAGGATGGCTTCCATTTTTGCTCTGCAGCAGGAATGGATGCCTCCCTCAACATTGCAGGGAGAAGCAGATAAAGATAATGAGAATGTTGGGGGTTAAACCATTCTCTGAATTCCTCTCTGGGCTTGAGAGGAATGGTCTTTCATCCTTGGTTTGCCCTGAGGTCTGGCACTCACTTCCTCATGGAATGCGAGGGTAGGCAAAGGCACAGGGTGCAGAAGCATTGTGTCTGCCGCAACCCCCTGACTCCGTTTCTCAAAGCAGAGGCTACACTATTAATGGATTTTAAAATTGGCTTTAAAATAACAGTACATGATGGAAGATTATATGACTTTCCAAAATAATAATAATAATTCCTTGGTAGGCAGTAATAAATGATATCACAACATATCACACATGGAATATCATGGTCTTTTACTTCCACTTACACAGGCTTACTTTTTACCTCAACCTTACATCCCTAAACCCCAGCTGACTGCTTCACTGCCATTGGCTCATCCCACAGCTTGGCTGCACTAATGACTCTTGGGTTAATCTGCAGTGGAACCAAAAATGTCTTCCTCAGTTGCTCTTTGCACATTGCCAGGTGCACTTGACTAGGAGAGAGAGATTGCCATATAGGCTTTGCACTTGTCATTTTTGTTCCCAGATTCTTCTTTCTTTCTTTCTTTCTTTCTTTCTTTCTTTCTTTCTTTCTTTTTGGTGTCGTTACCATTTTAACTGTAACGTAATTTTATAGAAAAATAATTCTGTCAACTGCCTTGAAACAGCTAATGAAATCAAAGATGAATAATTCAGCTAATTAAATCAAAGATGAATCATTCAAAGATGAATCATTCAATTAATTTCAACACTGAGTTTTGAATTTCAACATGTCTCTCTTTGTTCTCTTGACAAATACACAGGTCCCATTGCCAGACTTCACTGAACCATTTTTCCCACACTTTGACTGTAGTATGAATCCTTGGCCTATAAATATTTCTAAGTAAGCCTCTGACTCCATCAGTCCTCTTGACTAGTCCATCCATGTTCTTGAGTCTCCTTATTTTTCTAAAATGATGAAAGAACATCTGAGCACCTGCCTCCTCTTCACCCTGCTTTCTCCAGGTAAGTAGGAACCAGTAAAATGCATTCTTTTTATCCTTTTTAGAAGACACTGAAAAGCCTTGCTCCTTGTGAGGGAATGAGAATGGGGACAGGAGATGAGAATAATGGGGGGGGGGGGAATCGTAGAATTTTAAAGTTGGAAGGAATCCCCTTCAATGCATAGAATGGCACTCTCTGTGGTTCACAAAATAGACCAAACCATTTCTGCTTTGATATACCTACATGCTTGTGCCAATAAAGGTTTCAGAAAGCAGTCTCTTGGGTCTCTATATAAGGAGCAGGCTAAGAGATAATGAGTGATGTCTTCTACCTGAGGCTGATCACAAATACAAGGTGTGTCTGTTGTAGCAGTCACTGAAGGCTGTGTTGGGCATCCCTTGGAAATTGGCAGTTCAATAGCGGCATTTGTTAAGGAAAGTGGCAAGCATTTGATCAGATAACTTGCGCTAGAATACTCTATTCTTAGGAGTGGATACCAAGGGAAAACTTTGGTGTTTCTAATTAGTTGCATCCCCTTTTCTTGACACTTATTCAAGGGCAATGCAGAGCTCAGAGAAACTAGAGGTAGTTTAAAACATACTGATATTCAATTCCATATAGCACAAGGCATGGAAATGCTACATTGGAATAGTAGCAATTTTAAAAATATATACTTTAATTTTGCACATTCCGCTCCACCTGGATAAAAACTGCTGATATTCTTGATGGTAGAGAGTATAGCTTCTTTTTTTTATTCTACACAGTTTCAAAAACTTTAATGGAGTTTGACTCAGATTTCAATGCCATAGAGAATTTGAGTACCCCTATGATTTTCTGTGTTTAACTTTCATTGACACTTTCAAGAGAGTGTTCTGTGTATTGTGTTCTTGGTCTAGGCTTTCTTATTTACAATATGTACTGTACTCCTCCAAGAGTTTTTTCAGGACTCATTAAGAAAAAAAAGAGGTGCTCTAAATTTATTCACTTTTTGTTTATTATTTAATATATTATTTAATTTATTAATTTTATCTATGTATGTTCAAAACATAAAATCATGGGCACTCATCAAGAGAGAGATCTCTCTTTTCCTAATTACTGGAGAAGGGGAAATTGCCTTGGATAAATATGACACCCAATCATTAATAAAAAAAGTTATAGCCTTCCAGTTTAACGCGCATCTACCCTCTTGCATGCCACCTCCTTAGGAAGAAGGACATCTTTTCCCACATTATAGTACTTTGACTAGTTAGGAAAACAGGAGTTGGATGATTAACATGCATTTGACTTCACTATTTCAAAGAATAAATCTGAAATATATTTTATATTTGCATACAGGGTTTATGTGTTTTATATAGCCAGACTGTCTCATCTCAACCCAATGTACCACTAACTCCATTACCATGTCAAGAAATCTCCTGCAGCAACCTCTGTCTCCTTTATGCAGTGACATCTCTGACATGTTCCAATTGTCGTTTGCCACATGGCCATGCCGCTTGTGACATCTTTAAATATCCACATCGTGTCTGTAGGTCTTATGGAATCTGCTCCTCTGGTGTTCTGCAGAGCAATATACGTAAGTGAAATCTTCTCACTTACTCTTGGTCACCCCAAGGAATGACTTTCATGTGTAAATTAGTATTATTTATTATTTATTTATTGCATTTATATCCCACCTTTTCTCCAAAAAGTACAAGGTGGTGTACATGGTTCTTCCTGTTACAGATATCAAATATTGCACAGTTTGAAGTGATTGGAATCATAAGAACTGACTCCTTTGAAAATGAAATGTTGTTTATGAAATATTGTTTAAACTTTTACTGGCAGAACTTTCTTCAAAACAGAATTAAAACATCAAAAATATCCATATAATATATTGTGCTGTCCAGCACAGGCTCAGCTTCTTATAAAATATGAAATAATCCAAACTGACCTATAAGCAAAGGTCGCTTTCTCTCTCTCCAGCCTGCTTTTCTGTCTAAAGGCTGTTTGTTCTCCCTTCAGGAGAGTCATTTACATACATTGTTTTGTCTGTAGCTTTTAGAGAGATGACTCTATTTGCATCTTCACACCACAGAGGCAAAGACTCAAAGGCAACTCTTTTTGAAATGGGGATTTCAACCCAGTACCTCTCTCATGACCTCAGGTTTACAACGCTGACATGTTAGCTAACAGAGAACAATAATCAGTTAGTTAATCATTAACTCTGCAAGGAGCTCAGAGTCCTTTAGAAATGCTTAGTGTTACCAATACATGTTTAGTCATTTTCCATTTTCATACATACAGATTTTTTCATTTCTGTGTGAATTAAACCACTATACTTAACACTTCCCCCATGCATTTAACCTTGTGAGGTAGGTTAGGCTGAGAGGCAGTGAGTGTTGAACGTCACCCAGTGAGCTTAATGACTGAGTGGAGATTTGAACCCTGGCACCTCATGTCCTAGCCCGACACATAGCAGCCACATATGCAGGGGTGGGGTGGGGCTGGGATGGATGTTTAGTTGGGAATTTGTTTGATTTTGATGGATTGTAATTTTTACAGTTTTTTATTTGTATTGTTTTTTGGGGTTTCTTTTTTGTTTTGTTTTCATTGTTTTAATGCCTTACTTTGTTTTTAAGGGGAGGGGTCAGGGCTGCCGGGGAGTGGGTCCCAGCCAACAAAATGGCTGCGGCATGTTCCACAGGGGGGGATGCGTTGGGACAACCGATCTCAGTGATCTCGGGTAGGAGGAGGAGTTACGCTAAGACCAGACCATGTCATTACAGAGAAGGCAGGTTTAGTCGTTGTCTGAGGACTATCCCTGCCTCCAGGTCTGGTCCTGACCAGATGGATACTAGAATCAGCAAGGGATACCCACATGACCTGAAGGTGCTGCTGTGCAATGCCAGGTCAATGATTCATAAGACCACTGCCATCCATGACCTGATCATGGATGGAGGATTTGACCTGGCATGTGTAACAGAGACTTGGTTGAATGAAGCAGATGGGCCTGTTCTTGCCGCTGCTTGTCCACCAGGTTTCTCTTACGCACAGCAACCCAGGCCTTGTGGGCGGGGAGGGGGGGTTGCAGTGATTTTTAGGAAGTCATTAGTTTGCACCAGGCGTCCTATTGGGAAGACCCAGTTTTCTGAGTGCATGTTCTGGAAGTTGGGCAATAGGGGCAGTACAGGATTCCTTTTGGTGTACCGACCTCCCCGCTGCACCAAGGATTCCCTGCCCGAGCTGCTTCAGGTCGTGGCGGATGTTCTCCTGGAGACGCCTAGTTTGGTTGTCCTAGGGGATTTTAATATCCATGCCGACACGACCTTACAAGGGGCCGCTCGGGACTTCGTGGAAAGCATGGCCTCCATGGGGCTGTCCCTGAATAAGTTTGGCCCAACCCATAGCCGCGGACATGCCTTGGACCTGGTGTTTACCTCTACGGATGTTGGTGATCTGACACTAACTAAAAGTGAAACAAAAGAAGTGCCATGGTCAGATCACTTCCTGGTGCAACTGGACTTCTCCGCGACCCTTCCCCTCTGCAGGGAGGTGGGACCGATTCGGATGGTCCGCCCCCGCCACTTAATGGATCCAAATGGTTTCCAGAGAGTGGTAGGGGATGCTTTATCCCATGTTGATGGCCTTTCAGTTGATTCCCTGGTGGCCCGCTGGAATGTGGAGTTAACCAGGGCTATTGACTGTTTGGCTCCGAAGCGCCCTCTCCGATTGCATGGAGCCCGGAGAGCCCCGTGGTTTTCCACGGATCTGAGGGCAATGAAACAATCGTTGAGACGGCTAGAGCGCCGGTGGCGGATAACTCATTCTGAAGCTGACCGGACACAGGTTAGAGCTCAATGTCGAGCCTACCAAGTGGCGGTAGCGACGGCGAAGAAAACTTTCTTCACCGCCTCTATTGCATCTGCAGAAAACAGCAGCAGGAGACTTTTTCAGGTGGTCCGCAATTTAGCGGAACCACCTGCTACATCGGGGCCCAGTACGGGCCACATGATCTCCTGCAATGATTTTGCAAAGTTTTTTGCAGATAAAGTCGCTCAGATTCGGGAAGAGGTAGACGCCACCGTGGGAGCAGGGCCGGGGCGGGAGAGTGCTAGAGTCCTGTCTAGTCAAATTGCATGGGATCAATTCCAATCTGTTACCACCGAGGATGTGGACAGGCTGCTTGGACGAGTGAAACCAACCACCTGTCTCCTTGATCCTTGCCCATCCTGGCTTATAAAAGCTAGCCGGGAAGGACTGGGTGATGGGCTTCGTGAGGTGGTGAATGCTTCCCTCCGTGAGGGAGCCTTCCCAGACCCACTGAAAGAGGCGGTTATCAAACCGCTTCTTAAAAAACCATCTTTAGATGCGGCCACGATGGCCAACTATCGCCCAGTCTCAAATCTTCCATTCTTGGGCAAGGTGATTGAGCGAGTGGTTGCTGAACAACTCCAGGCACGCCTGGAAGAAGCGGACCATTTGGATCCCTTCCAGTCGGGATTCAGGCCTCATCATGGGACTGAAACTGCCTTGGTCGCACTGGTTGATGATCTCCGGCGGGCCAGGGACAAAGGTGAGAGCTGTTTCCTGGTTCTGCTGGATCTCTCAGCGGCGTTTGATACCATCGACCATAACATCCTCCTGGACCGTCTTGAGGGGCTGGGAGCTGGGGGCACTGTCATACAGTGGTTCCGCTCCTTCCTCCTGGGCCGTGTTCAGAAAGTGGTGGTGGGGGATGAGTGTTCAGACCCCTGGGCTCTCACTTGTGGGGTGCCTCAGGGTTCTGTCCTCTCCCCCATGCTTTTCAACATCTACATGCAGCCGCTGGGAGAGATCATCAGGGGGTTTGGGCTGGGTGTTCATCAGTATGCGGATGATACCCAGCTCTACCTCTCTTTCAAATCAGAACCAGTGAAGGCGGTGACAGTCCTGTGTGAGTGTCTGGAGGCGGTTGGAGGATGGATGGCGGCTAACAGATTGAGATTGAATCCTGACAAGACAGAAGTACTGTTTCTGGGGGACAGGAGGCGGGCAGGTGTGGAGGACTCCCTGGTCCTGAATGGGGTACCTGTGCCCCTGAAGGACCAGGTGTGCAGCCTGGGAGTCATTTTGGACTCACAGCTGTCCATGGAGGCACAAGTTAAATCCGTGTCCAGGGCAGCTGTGTACCAGCTCCATCTGGTACGCAGGCTGAGACCCTATCTGCCTGTGGACTGCCTCGCCAGAGTGGTGCATGCTCTGGTTATCTCCCGCTTGGACTACTGCAATGCACTCTACGTGGGGCTACCTTTGAAGGTGACCCGGAAACTACAACTAATCCAGAACGCAGCAGCCAGACTGGTGACAGGGAGCGGCCGCCGAGACCATATAACACCGGTCTTGAAAGACCTACATTGGCTCCCAGTACGTTTCCGAGCACAATTCAAAGTGTTGGTGCTGACCTTTAAAGCCCTAAACGGCCTCGGTCCAGTATACCTGAAGGAGCGTCTCCACCCCCATCATTCTACCCGGACACTGAGGTCCAGCACCGAGGGCCTTCTGGCGGTTCCCTCACTGCGAGAAGTCAAGTTACAGGGAACCAGGCAGAGGGCCTTCTCGGTAGTGGCGCCCTCCCTGTGGAATGCCCTCCCACCAGATGTCAAAGAGAACAACAACTACCAGACTTTTAGAAGACATCTGAAGGCAGCCCTGTTTAGGGATGCTTTTAATGTTTGATGTATCATAGTATTTTAATATTCTTTTGGAAGCCGCCCAGAGTGGCTGGGGAGGCCCAGCCAGATGGGCGGGGTATAAATAATAAATTATTATTATTATTATTATTATCCTCTGTCTCATGAATTTACTCCAACATTGGTTGTCTCTTTCCATCACATTTCGGTTTCAGCATAGAGATCCTGGCATGCATCAGACCAGGGCTGGCTAAGCTATGGTCCTCTAGAAGGTGCTGGACCACCACCCACATCCACCTCAGCCAGCATGGCCAATGGATGGAGATGGTGGAAGCTATAGTTCAGTAAATTCTAGAGGGCCACAGTTTAGCCATCCATGCATTAACCAGCGATCTGCACTATACCAGAAGCCATAAAGTCTGGTTTGATTTTGGTTAGACTTCCATCATAAGGTGAGGCAGTAAGTTAATTAAATTATTACAAATTCAATGCAGACATCATTTGTGGCAGCTGTAGCTTTTTTCTCTTCTTGCTGCTGCACCAGATGGTCCAGATTAGATTGTACAAAGAAAACAGATGGTTGTCCTAGAACCCTACTTCTCCTTCCTGCATTATTCCAAGTATCAAGGGAACTGACACATAGCACAGTTCATCCGCAGCTCAGAGAGAGACAAGGCAGCACCAGATACCTTGCAGTTAGTCTTTTATTAAAGAATCAGAACAGAAAACACACAGAGACACCAAAATACACACTATACCAAGCAGTTGCTGAGACTGTCTTGCACCTCCCACTTCTCTCCATTCCCTCTTTGTCAGGACCCTCCCTCCATCTACAGTGAGTCCCAAGAGACCCTCTCTATCTTTGCCTGGTTCTCTGCACTGTTATGTGTATCAAATCCCATGTTCTGGGAGTTTGCAGGCCGTCAACAGAAATACTATTAGGGGGGGGGGGCTCTGTGGTAAAGCTGCTAAGTCTGACTCCTCTCTTTGTTTCCTGTGGGGGCACCTGCTTCCCCCCTCCATTTTCCTTGTCCTTCAAGCTCCCAATCTTTACCTCCTCTGGGGTGTGTCCAGTTATGCAGCACCAAATCCGGGCTCCAAATCCTCTTCCTCTGTACATTCCCCGGAGAGCTCTTCATCAGACAGTTTTCACCACTCCTTGTCATCTACCCAGTCCCTGACAGCAGGCATAGAGACACCAGGCATGGAGTTGAGTAGCAAAACTGATTCTTTATTCAAAGACACAAAACATAAACAGAGCATTCCACTGGCAGGTCTAGCCCAATGAAGCATTTGCCAGAGCTGAGGATATGAGCCTTCTACTTCATCCTAAAGCACCTCCCCAGCTGGCTGTCTTCCCAACAGTCTCCTTTAAGGCGGGGCTCTCTGTGCCTTTTGTTCTGCTACATGGAAAACCCTTCTCGTTCTTGGAGACAGGGGAGGAGGGGAGAGGAAAACCATGGAACTGTCAGCCTGCTGGGTGTCTGTCAAAGTGCCAGCTTCTTCCTTCTCAGTTGCCTCACTCTGTTACTTGCTTTGCCTCCAAACTGTCTGCCTGCCCGCCCCCCCCCCACCTTCTACCTCTGATCTGTCTTTTGAATAGCACCATCATTCTCCTGGCTCAGAGGCTTCCCCCTCTGATGTTTTTTGGGGGGGTCCCTGGCTGTAGCCTCCCACCATTCCTCCTTGTCTAGTCAGTCTCTTACATCAACATCCTATGAAAGAAGATGTGTGTTGTGATGTCATCAGTCTCAGAGACCCTGGGCCCCTTCAGTTTGTTGCAGGGGGATAGTAAAATCAAAGTGCAATGATACTAAGACATGCATCTTCATACACTGTGCATTTTGGAGGGATTAATAGGATTGTTGTCTCAAAAGCAGATACATCTTCCTTTTATCCTGAGTATCCAGTAATTTTAGAACACAAGGAAGGGCTATATGGCCTCTTGGCTTCACAAAGGCCCCTTGAACATTGAGCATCTCTAGGTTTCAGCTTCCATTTCTCTCATTGCCTGCATGCCCTGGAATAATAACCTGAGATACAAGACTGTGGTATAAAAGCAGAAATTTATAGACCCACTACAATTTGTGGGTCTTCAGCAACAATGATCAACAAGTGCAGGCTGGGACAACTGTGCAATAAGTGAGGGAAACCTGTCTGTATAACACCCTAGACAAATGATTCCTCCATCATCAGAATGGTGCAAATTCACCCCATCTGAGAAATCAGATGCCCTTTTCATCTGCTACATCTTTCAACTAGTATCTTCCAGACAGACAAATTTATTCCAGTCTCTACTGGAAATGGGTGAATGTGTCAATTTTTGTTTCTTTTACTTTCTCATTTTCCCCAAACTTATATAGTGCTTTGCACAGTAAGTAAATAAATAACTCATGAAAATGTGTCAACATTTGAGAGCAATTTTCTCCTAATAAAACATTTCTGTGCAGTTGTGACTAATAAAAATGTGATTGTAAACCATTTCCCCTTAATACAATATACGTGTGTCAGTTCTTTTAACTAATATAGCTGAGTTGCATTCAGCTAAGTACTGTTTTGAGTAAATACAGTGGTACCTCAGGTTAAGAACTTAATTCGTTCTGGATGTCCGTTCTTAACCTGAAACTGTTCTTAACCTGAGGTACAACTTTAGCTAATGGGGCCTCCCGCTGCTGCCATGCCACCACCACTAGATTTCTGTTCTCATCCTGAAGCAAAGTTCTTAATCCAAGGTATTATTTTGGGGTTAGCGGAGTCTGTAACCTGAAGCGTCTGTAACCCGAGGTACCACTGTAACTGAAATGAATGGCCCTAAAATAGCCTTGCTCACGAACCAAAATGAGTTGGATTAGCATTGAATACCACCTGCTGTTTACACGCATGTTTCCTTAATATTTGCATCTTTGAATGTACTGTGTACTGTTTTGCTGGAGAACTGATTAGCAAAAATCAGAAAATTATGGTTTGATAGACAGCAGAGCCTGGTGATGCAGTCCCTCAGAAATTTCACCAGAGTCCTGGAGCCTCTCTCTGACTGGTTTTGTTAACCAGTTAACCAGAGGGAGGTGGAGCAGCACTTTGGGAGGGAGAATAAAAGGAGCAGTTTCTGGTAGGGTTGCCATTTGTCCAGGACTTCCTGGACATATATGGAATAACACATTCATCAGCTGCGTCTGGGCGGAAATTGGCTAAATGTCTGGGTAAATCTGGACGTATGGCAGCCCATGTCGGAAGTGCTGATTTTGCCAATTTCCCCTTAAAATAGCTCAGAACCATCAATTTTTTTTTGTGATCTTGCCAAAAACTGCTCAACAACTTTTCTGTCTGGATTTTCACTGTTTGAAATATGGCAGCCCTGTTTCTGGGGGAGATAGTTAGAATGGGCTTGATTTGAGATGTTAGATAAGGTTCAGGTTGAGAGATAGGGCTAGATTTGAGATGGGAGATAGTGATTAGGATACAATATTATATGATAGAGGGAGAACTGGTTCTGATTTGAGTTGAACATCCACACGGAGTCTATCTATGGCAAGAGGAACTGTAACACCTGTTATATCTAAGTAAAGGAACGAGAGGAACTATTAAGCATTATACTACCTTCACTAGAAACCTGAACATCTACCTTAAGTGAACCAACTGATTTTTAGCAACTGAAGTTTAAGAAGAGCTGTGCCTATAATACTGTCTTTAGGCCTGTGACATCCTTATATTTAGTTTAAGTAATAAGTTACCTTCTACCTGAAAGAATGCATCTCCTGATCCAACCTTGTTTCACAAATTCTTTTTGTAAATAAAACTTTTCTTGATTGTTCAACTTCTACCCAAGGCTCTAAATCACTAAATTTTCCCTTATACAAGACCACCCCCTTCCAAGGTAGCCTGTGGTAAATTGTAGACATTCATTTAATTAGCGTACCATGAGGTGTGTCTGCTATATTTAATTGGAGGCAATTGGGGGGGGTGAATCCTCTACTTAATTAATTGGTGGTAAGCAGTGGGATCTTCTATATAGGGATTTTGAAGGATAATGGTGTTTGCGTTCATCCTTTGGTTCAAGAACTGTGAATTACGTAATTTCTCACTGAAGAGTAAAAATAAATACATTTGGAGTGAATTAACTAGAATTTTTGGAGATTTGGGGTTTATTTACTTTTCCTCCTTTCAGTTCAATGGTATCAAGAGGAAACTTACCGTCAATGTGAGGACCCCAAATTTTGTCACTCAGGTGATTATAGCGTCACTGCAGCTGAGGGTAAATTTCTCTGGACAAAGGTCATCTGCTGCAGAACGGAACTGTGCAATTTGGAGCCTCCCCATCGTGAGTATCTACATCTATGAAATTTAAAGGCTTGTAAAACCATTATATAAGAGCCACCTAATTACAGGCATAGTAGAGCATTTATGTCTTTTGGTCCATTCAGACATAGTGTGCAAGGGTCCAAGAGTATCTACAGTTGATCTTTGAATCTCGAATGGATAGAGTAAATGATCTCCTAGAATCATAGAATCATACAGTTGGAAGAGACCACAAGGGCCATCGAGTCCAACCCCCTGCCAAGCAGGAAACACCATCAGAGCACGCCTGACATATGGTTAAAAAAGGCTCCTTAAAAAAAAGGCTCCTTCTCGGGTCAGGGAGGGCGCAAATGGTGCCTGCCAAGTCACCAGGTCCACAGGCTTCAGCGCCTGTGGTTTCTGACGGTCCCCGCGTCGCCACGGCGGCAGGACCCATCTCCTATTGAGCCGATTCCCTCCGGAGCTCGGAGGGAATCCGCCATTAGACGATAGCGCTAACCCGGAAGTCAGAATCATAGAATCATAGAGTTGGAAGAGACCACAAGGGCCATCGAGTCCAACCCCCTGCCAAGCAGGAAACACCATCAGTGCACTCCTGACATATGGTTGCCAAGCCTCTGCTCAAAGACCTCCAAAGAAGTAGACTCCACCACACTCCTTGGCAGCAAATTCCACTGTCGAACAGCTCTTACTGTCAGGAAGTTCTTCCTAATGTTTAGGTGGAATCTTTTTTCTTGTAGTTTGGAACCATTGCTCCATGTCCGCTTCTCTGGAGCAGCAGAAAACAACCTTTCTCCCTCCTCTATGTGACATCCTTTTATATATTTGAACATGGCTATCATATCACCCCTTAACCTCCTCTTCTCCAGGCTAAACATGCCCAGCTCCCTTAGCCGTTCCTCATAAGGCATCGTTTCCAGGCCTTTGACCATTTTGGTTGCCCTCCTCTGGACACGTTCCAGTTTGTCAGTGTCCTTCTTGAACTGTGGTGCCCAGAACTGGACACAGTACTCCAGGTGAGGTCTGACCAGAGCAGAATACAGTGGCACTATTACTTCCCTTGATCTAGATGCAATACTCCTATTGATGCAGCCCAGAATTGCATTGGCTTTTTTAGCTGCCGCGTCACACTGTTGGCTCATGTCAAGTTTGTTTGTTTTTTTTTTTAAATAATTTTTATTGATTTTACAACATAAACAAAAAACAAATAAACATAACACGACTTCCCCAAACCTCCCCTTCCCTGCATCCATATTTTAAAATTTTTAGCAATTCTTCATCCCATTTTTATATTTAATTCTCTTTAAAAAAATTCTATTTTATAAATTTCAATTTATAGCTGTAATTCTTTGTATCCAATCCCTTGACATCTTAACATTCCGAAATTTTACAACAATTTTTAAGATAGATTTTAAATTTTTTCCAGTCCTCCTCCACTGTCTCTTTCCTCTGGTCACGAATTCTGCCGGTCATCTCTGCCAGTCCCATAAATTCAGTCACCTTGGTCTGCCATTCTTCCAGAGTAGGTAATTCTTTAGTCTTCCAATACTTCGCCAAAAGGATTCTTGCTGCTGTTGTTGCATACATAAAAAAGGTCCTATCTTTCTTTGGTACCA
The DNA here is from genome assembly GCF_964252035.2 of Podarcis erhardii. Classification (NCBI taxonomy): domain Eukaryota; kingdom Metazoa; phylum Chordata; class Lepidosauria; order Squamata; family Lacertidae; genus Podarcis; species Podarcis erhardii. The sequence continues at coordinate 79,767,176 of NC_138511.1, read as the reverse complement.
ATTGGCCGACCATGCCCAGGAGAAAAGCCTCCGGTTTCTTTACAAATGTCCACTTAAGGATTTTCTTAATTTCATTATAGATCATTTCCCAGTAGGCCTTAATCTTTGGGCAGGTCCACCAAAGGTGATAAAAAGTTCCTTCACATTCATTGCACTTCCAACAATTGTTATTGGGCAAATGATATATCTTTGCAAGCTTGACTGGAGTCATGTACCACCTATAGATCATTTTCATTATGTTCTCTTTCAGGGCACTGCATGCCGTAAATTTAATACCTGTGGTCCATAACTGCTCCCAGTCAGCAAACATAATATCATGACCAATATCCTGTGCCCACTTAATCATAGCTGATTTAACCGTTTCATCCTGTGTATTCCATTTTAGCAGCAAATTATACATTCTAGACAAATTCTTAGTATTGGGTTCTAGCAATTCTGTTTCTAACTTTGACCTCTCCTTCTGAAATCCTAGTTTTCTGTCCTGCTTAAAAGTTTCATTGATCTGGAAATAATGTAACCAATCTCGGACTTTAGGTTTCAATTTCTCAAAACTCTGTAATTTCAACTTTTCACCATCATATTCTATAATTTCACAATATTTTGGCCAATCTGTATCCATGTTCAGTCTTTTTACCGCCTTGGCTTCCATTGGTGACAACCACCTGGGGGTTTTACTTTCAAGCAAATCTTTATATCGATTCCATACATTATACAATGCTTTCCTAACAATATGGTTTTTAAAATTTCTATGTACCTTTACCTTGTCATACCATAAATATGCATGCCAACCAAAACTATTATCATAACCTTCCAGGTCCAGAATGTCTGTATTCTCAAGAAGTAGCCATGGTTTCAGCCAGCAAAAAGCTGCTGCTTCATAATAAAGTTTTAAGTCCGGCAGGGCAAAGCCCCCTCTATCCTTTGCATCAGTCAAAATCTTAAATTTTATTCTGGGTTTTTTGCCCTGCCAGACAAATTTAGATATGTCTTTCTGCCACTTCTTGAAACAGTCCATCTTATCTAGAATTTGCAATGTCTGGAACAAAACAACAATCTCGGCAATACATTCATCTTGATAACAGCAATTCGGCCTAACAAGGAAAGTCTCAATCTTGACCATATATCGAAATCTTTCTTCACTTCGGCCCAGCATTTCTCATAATTGTCTTTAAATAGGTTCACATTCTTAGATGTTAAATTCACCCCCAGATATTTTACCTTTTTAGTAATTTCCAAACCAGTTTCTCTTTGAAAACTATCTTTTTCCCCCACCGTAAGATTTTTTTCCAACACCTTTGTCTTATGTTTATTTAATTTAAAACCTGCTACCTGACCAAATATTTCAATAAGTTCCAAAACTCTTTTTGTACTGGTTTCTGGCTGTTGTAATGTCAAGACTAGATCATCTGCAAATGCTCTTAACTTATAATGTTTAGTTCCGACCTGTATACCTTTAACCAGCTGGTCTCTTCTAATCATATTTAGGAAAACCTCCAGTACCGATATAAACAATAGAGGGGAAATTGGGCATCCCTGTCGTGTCCCTTTCTCTATTGGAATTTCGTCCATAACCATACCATTTACAATTAGTTTGGCCTTTTGCTCAGAGTAAATTGCACTTATACCATTTTCAAAGTTTTTGCCTACCCCCATCCCTTGGAGATTCCTCTTCATAAAGCTCCAACAAATGTTGTCAAAGGCTTTCTCTGCATCCACAAAAATCAAAACAGCTTTTCTATTTATGTCAGTTTCCAGAAGTTCTAAAATGTCTATAATATTCCTCACATTGTCTGACAATTGCCTGCCTGGTAGAAAGCCAGTTTGGTCCCTGTGAATCTCCTCTAACAAAACTTTTTTGAATCTTTTTGCTAAAATGTCTGCAAAAATTTTATAATCCACATTCAAGAGTGATATAGGGCGGTAATTCTTAACTTGATGTTTCTCAGTTTCTGTCTTCGGTATAAGTGAGATGAATGCTTCCTTCCACGATTCGGGAGCCTTTTTCCCTTCCAAAATTTGATTGCAAACTTCTTTCAATGGTTGTATTAACCAATCCTTCAGTACTTTATAGTATCTCGCGGTTAGTCCATCTGGTCCTGGTGATTTTCCCAGCTGCATATCCTGAATGGCGCTCTCTATTTCTTGATCTGTAATTTTCTCATTCAAACTCCTTCTATTATTTTCAGAGATTTTTGGTAAGCCGTATTTTCCAATAAATTCTTCTATCTCCTGTTCATTTTTTGGCCCTTGTTTGTATAATTTCTTGAAGAAACTTTGAAAACAATTACATATCTCATTTGGTTTATTAATAGACTTCCCATCTACTTCGAGTGATGTCACTGTATTCAATTTTTGCCTCTTTTTCAATTGCCAAGACAGTAGCTTCCCACATTTATCTGCGGACTCAAAAGTCTTTTGTTTCATTTGTTTAATTTTCCATTCTATTTCCTGATTCATCAATTCCATATATTGTGTTTGATAGAATTTTATTTCTCTTAATATCTCTTGAGATTTAGGCTTAGATCTCAATTTCTTCTCCCCTTCTTTTATTAAATTCCAAATTTTCTCTTTCTTCTCATTCTGTTTTTTCCTCTTTATTGAATTCTGTTGTATTAGGAAGCCACGCATCACGGCTTTACTTGCATCCCAAATAACTCTTTTTTCAGTGTCTGATCTCAGGTTAATCTCGAAGTAGTCTTTAAGTGTCTTTTGGGCCTTTTTACAAATTTCTTCATCTCCAAAAAGAGTGTCATTCATTCTCCATCTAAAGGTTCCAGCTGTTGTCAGTTTCATTTCCATCTTGACAGCATTGTGGTCAGAACAGGTCTTTGGGCAGATTTCTATTTTTTTAACTTTTGATGCCAGATTACTAGAAGTCCATATTTGATCAATTCTAGTCCATGTCATTTTTGCTTCAGAGAAGAAGGTCCCCTCCCTTTCCAGAGGGTTCCTAGTTCTCCAAATGTCAATCAGGTCCATAGTGTCAATCAGTTCGAAGAATGTCTTTGGTAGTCTTCCATCATTAGATATTGTTTGTCTTTGGGCCTTGTCCATGTTTGTGGAGACGACTCCATTCATGTCACCCATCATTATAATTTTAAAATCCAAAAAGTCCATTAAAATCTCATGCAACTTCTTGAAGAATTCAGCCTTCCCCTCATTTGGTGCATAAACTCCAACAATCAAAATCTTTTCTCCATGAATTTGAATTTCCACTGCCAGGTATCTTCCTTGGTCATCCTTAAAGATCAGTTTTGGTTCAAATTTTTCCTTGACATAGATCACAACTCCTCTTTTCTTGACTCTATCTGATGAAATAAATTCTTGTCCTAATCTCTTATTTGTTAAAAGTTTTCTATGTATCCTGGCAATGTGAGTTTCTTGTAGACAGATTACATCTAGATGTTCCTTCTTTAATAAATGGAATACTTGACCCCTTTTTCGAGGGTGGTTCAAACCATTACAATTCCAGCTGAAGAGTTGCAGAGACATTTTTGTTACTGGGTAGCTCTTCCACCGACTGCACCAAGTTGTTGTTCCTCCTCGGTCGGTGCTCGGTTCAGTCCAAATGATAGATTTGAAATGTCCGGTACTTCCCCCTCACTAACAGTTCCTTTCATGTCAAGTTTGTGGTCATGTCAAGTTTGTGGTCAACCAAGACTCCTAGATCCTTTTCACATGTACTGACCTCAAGCCAGGTGTCACCCATCTTGTATTTGTGCCTCTCATTTTTTTTTGCCCAAGTGCAATACTTTACATTTCTCCCTATTAAAATTCATCTTGTTTGTTTTGGCCCAGTTCTCTAATCTGTCAAGGTTGTTTTGAAGTGTGATCCTGTCCTCTGGGGTGTTAGCCACCTCTCCCAGTTTGGTGTCATCTGCAAATTTGATCAGGATGCCCTTGAGTCCATCATCCAAGTCGTTGATAAAGATGTTGAATAAGACGGGGCCCAAGACAGAACCCTGTGGCACCCCACTAGTCACTCTTCTCCAGGATGAAGAGGAACCATTGATGAGCACGCTTTGGGTTCGGTCAGACAGCCAGTTACAAATCCACTGAGTGGTAGCATAGTCAAGCCCGCATTTTACCAGCTTCTTTACAAGAATATCATGGGGCACCTTGTCAAATGCCTTGCTGAAATCAAGGTAGGCTACATCCACTGCGTTCCCTTCATCTACCAGGCTTGTAATTCTGTCAAAAAACGAGATCAGGTTAGTTTGACATGACTTATTTTTCAGAAATCCATGCTGACTATTGGTGATCACAGTATTCCTTTCTAGGTGCTCACAGACTGTTTGCTTAATGATCTGCTCCAGAATCTTCCCTGGTATTGATGTCAGACTGACTGGGCGGTAATTATTTGGGTCCTCTCTTTTCCCCTTTTTGAAAATAGGGACAACATTTGCCCTCCTCCAGTCTGCCGGGACTTCGCCTGTTCTCGAGGAATTCTCAAAGATGACTGCCAGTTATTCTGAGATCACATCTGCCAGTTCTTTTAATACTCTTGGATGCAGTTCATCTGGCCCTGGAGACTTGAATACATCTAAACTAGCCAAGTATTCTTGTACTATCTCCTTAGTTATTCTGGCCTGTGTTTCCTCTGCTGAATCATTTGCTCCAAATTCTTCAGGTCGGGCATTGTTTTCTTTATTGGAGAAGACTGAGGCAAAGAAGGCGTTGAGGAGTTCAGCCCTTTCTTTTCACCATCTTCTCCTCTGAGTGACCCCACTGTTTCTTTCTTCTTCCTTTTGCTACGAACATACCCATAAAAGCCTTTTTTGTTGCTTTTAACCTCTCTAGCAAGCCTGAGTTCATTCTGTGCTTTAGCTTTTCTGACTTTGTGTCTACACGTGCTGGCTATTTGTTTGAATTCCTCTTTGGTGGTTTCCCCCCTTTTCCATTTTTTGTACACATCCTTTTTTAATCTTAACTCAGTTAAAAGTTCTTTAGATAGCCACCCTGGCTTCTTTAGGCACCTTCCATGTTTCCGTCTCATTGGTATTGCCTGAAGTTGTGCTTTTACTATTTCCCTCTTAACAAACTCCCAGCCATCATGAACTCCCTTTCCTTTTAGTATTACTGTCCATGGGATCTCACCCAGCACTTCCCTAAGTTTTATGAAGTCGGCTTTCTTAAAGTCAAGAAATTGAGTCCTAGTATGCTTGGCTGCTCCTTTCCGCTTTATAGTAAACTTCAGAAGAGCATGATCACTCGCGCCTAATGATCCTTCCACTTCTACCCCACTAACCAGGTCATCAACATTGGTTAGGACCAGATCTAAAATGGCTGTTCCTCTTGTTGCTTCTCCCACTTTCTGGACAATGAAGTTGTCTGCAAGGCCAGTGAGGAATCTGTTTGTCCTTATGCTCTTGGCTGAGTTTGACATCCAGCAAATATCCGGGTAATTGAAGTCCCCCATTACTACTATCTCCCTTCCTTTTGCATGCTTGGCCATCTGTCCCAGGAAGGCATCATCTATGTCCTCCGTTTGGCTTGGGGATCTATAGTAAACTCCCACAATGAGGTCCCTGTTATTCTTCTCTCCTTTAATTTTGACCCAAATGCTCTCACTTTGGCTTTGAGGTTCTAAATCTTGGATCTCTTCACAGGTATACACATCCCTGACATATAACACCACTCCTCCTCCTTTCTTGTCTGGTCTGTTTCTCTGAAATAGATTGTATCCCTCCATTATTACATTCCAGTCGTGGGACTTATCCCACCAGGTTTCAGTGATGCCTATTATGTCATATTTAGTTTGCTGTACCAAGAGCTCAAGCTCATCTTGTTTATTACCCATGCTTTGCGCATTAGTGTACAGACATTGAAGTCCATTAATCATTCCCCCGTGTCTCTTATTTAAGGATTTTTTCCTCCCACCACTAGGTCTGTGTGCTGTTTGCTCCATTTGGTCTATGACATTTGGATGATCATCTTCATCAATTGATAGACTCCTACCTTCAGGAGCACTGTCTCCCTCCCCCACGTTAGTCAGTTTAAAGCCCTCCTGATGAGGTTTCTGAGATTTTTGGCAAAAACATTCCTCCCAACCATTGTGAGGTGCAGCCCATCGCTTGCCAGAAGTCCATCTTCAAGAAACTGCAGTCCGTGATCTAAGAATCCAAACCGTTCCTGTTTACACCATTTGCGAAGCCAGCTGTTCACTTCCACTATTTTTCCCTCTCTCCCTGGGCCACGTCGTTCAACTGGGAGGACAGATGAGATGACAATTTGTGCATTTAATTGCTTCAATTTCCTGCCCAGAGCCTCATAGTCTCTTTTGATCTTCTGGAGGCTATTGCTTGCAGTGTCATTGGTTCCCACATGAACCAAGAGGAAGGGGTATTTGTCAGTGGGTTTTATGATTCCTTGCAGTTGTTCAGTTACATCTTGGATCTTAGCCCCGGGGAGACAGCACACTTCCCGAGACATCTTTTCAGGCCCACAGATCACTGCTTCTGTTCCCCTCAGTAGGGAATCCCCTATCACCACTTCACGCCTCCTCTTAGGTTTGGTCGGGGTTCTTCCGCGAGCTGTCCGTTCCAAGGTCGCCTGCACATTCCCTGAGGACTGACTTTGCTGCTCGTCTTCATATACCTGATCGACTGTAACGAGGGAGAGATCCTCAAATGGAGTCTGCTCTTCGTCTTCCATGCTAGGGGAGAGGACCTCAAAGCGATTGTGTATTTCTAAACAATCAGAGTGAACCCTGGGCCTCCTACTTCTTTGCGTCACGTTTCTCCATATATCTGGCTCCTGTGTTGGTGAACTAGCCTCCTTCTCAGGGGAGTCCCCTGTCTCCTCCTTGCTGGAGACGGTGTGCTCTGTTGCTTCCAAGAAGAGCTCCAGCTCTCTAATTCTTTGGAGCGTAGCTACACGTTCCTCCAGTTGCTGGACTTTGTCTTTTAATAGGGCAATCAACATGCAATTGCTGCAGGTAAAGCTGCCTGCAACCTTTGGCAAGATGGCAAACATTGTGCAGGAACCGCAGGCGACTGCAGCTGTTCCCTCACTCTCCATCTTGAGAACGTGTTGTTGGGGCTGGCTACAGCAGTCCTCCATCATAAGAAGCGTGCAGACAGGACAAATAACTCCCCCCAAAAAAACCCTAGGTCTCCCCCAACAAACGTTTGAGACTAGCTCCCCTAAATCTAAAGATGGATCAAACTCCTTCTTCAGCTGCTGCCCTGCATCCTCTTAGGATGCAGAATAATCTAGTGCTCCTTACTTACATCAGTCAAATTTCATACAGGTAGGAGGTGGCGCTGGAGGCAGAAAAGTAGAAAGAAATATGGAAAATCTTGGTATAGCACTGCCCAATTTGGGTTCTGATCTTGCCCAGTACTTGCTTGCACTTACAGAGAGAGGGAGGGAGAGATATTGCCTCCAAGGGAAAGCAGCTGTCAGTACCTTCGGATATGGAAGTCTAGAAACAGCAAATAGTTTGCCTGATGCATTATTCAGAGATGATCAAGAGACAATCCTAATCTGCAAAGTTGATGGCAGTTGTAGGACACAATGTGGAGTATTAAGTTACTAGAAGGCATGAAAAAAGTGAAGTGATGTTAACAATAAAGAGAGTGGGGAATGAGGTCTATCAATATGCTAACTGTAGGTTTTTGCTTTGGTAGTTCCACCTCGTGAGGATCTTCCCCCCAATGATCTACAGTGCCCAGCCTGCTACAGCATGGTCGGAACTGGAGCACCACAGAATTGTCAAAGTCAGGGGAATGTCAGCTGCCTTGCCTATGAGACCAAGTGCATTGACTATTTTAGTATGCTTATGAGTGAGTAATATTGCCAATCATCCAAGAAAGTCCACTCCTCTCTGTCTCTTTCTTACTGCCAGAAAAGCACTGACTTAACTTTGTTTGCATTTTATATGTTTATATCTTTGATTTCTTTCTCTGAGGGAAAGAGGATGCTCTTGTCCTGTTTTGGATTCCAATCTACCTGTTAGAATTCTATAAGAACTAGATGGGACAGACTCATTCATGGCAGGGTTTTACATTTTGTGGGCATCTTACAAAAGTACAAAAGGCTCCTTACAGCACACCTTTTCTTCTAATGCACAAGGGGCATCAGAGCCGAGGGACTCAAGGGAGGGTGCAGGACCAGCCAGCACATCACTGCTCCTCCTCATAGCAGTATGAACCATTGGGTGCTGGTCCAGGAGGACTGTGTTTTGCCACACACCTTGGCCAAAGGTTTAAAAGCAAAGGAAGCTGGAAGAAAGAAGGGTCCCATCAGTACAAATATGTTCCTTGTTCCTCAGAAATGAGTTGCACAGTGTTCATCGAGTCTTACTGCCTTAGAAGTGTGTAGAAGAACTGCAGCCTTATTCTAGCAAAATACAAGGGGTGGAAGATGGTAATTTAATGTTTACAATGCCTTGCTGGCAAAGATTAGTGTGGGATTTGTCCTGCTTATGGCTCCTCACCCTTATATTTAATTCCCAACACATGTCATTGGGAGGCTTTCTAAGTGACTTTGAGAAGTGTGTGGTGTGGAGGACTTCCGGGTTGGTGCCTCCGGCAATGGCGGAGCTCCTCCGATCGGGAGGAACTTGCTCCGTGAAAAGTAGGGTCTGAACCGCCATGGCGAAGGCGGAGACCCACAGAAATCACAGGCGGAAGAAGCCTGTGAACTTGGGATTCGGCTGGCACCATTCACGCCTCCCCTACTCGTGGGGAAACCCTGTTTTGGGGATCCGGAGCGAAGTGGGGTGAGTGGCGCGGTGCTTTGAATCGACCGCTTCTTTCATGGAGCAAAGCTGCATTGCTGCTGTCGGAGAGCGCTGACTTTTTTCCTGTGGACAATTGGATTTTAAACAACAACCCGTGAGTAGAACGGAAAATTGGACTTTTAAACAATTTAATTTGGCACCGAACGGGGAAGGTTCAAACAGGAAGTCCACCTTCCCTTTCTGTAAATAGACTGAAGCAAAGTAGTTGTTAACTAAGGTCCTGGAAAGTCTTATGTAAAGGATTAAAACTCCACTGATTGAAACTATTACCCCCCTTGGAAGAAGGGGAAGAGGGGGGGAGGAATTTTGACCAAGCGAACCTGCAGGAGAAGGTGAAGAATTAAAAATTGAAGCACCACGTCTCTGAACCTGGGAACGGTTTGCAAAAAGTCCATCGACGGTGAACAGGACAAATTTGACAGCTAGCTTTAAAAGAAAGACATTGTTTCTATTGTCCACTTCTGCATTTAAAAAGAAGAAAAGGTAACTGAAAACTGTTACAAATTTACTTTTGGAATTGTGCTGGGAAGGATTGATACAAATGGAGACTGTCTTCCTCTAGAGGGAGTTTTGGGACATTGTTACAAGAGTGCAGCTGGAGAAACTGGCTTTAAAGATAAAGATTCTGGGAAACTAGTTCTGACCTTGAACATCTCAAGAATGTCGGCTGAGAAAGAAGTAGCGTCTGTACTGAATAGGACAATTTATCTGTTGGGAAAGCTACATAAACAGATAGATGTTATGGCTAGTAATATTGATATTTTGGGAACAAGAGTGGGCATCAGCACAGAAGTTGACAAGAACCCGGCACAGGAATCTATTTTAACTGAACAAATTGATGAATCAGAGAAGGAGAAAGTTGCTGTTGTTGAATATAAAGCAATACAAGGGGGAGCCTCAACCCCACAGAGGAAAATGGAGGATTACAAGTTGAGGCCCTATATGACTGCAATTAGGAAAAGCCAGATTTTGAAGATGGGAGCCTGGCCCAATTTGGAAAAGGAAAGTTGGAGAGATCCCCTTATGCAGGGATCAATTGATTTTTGGGATACAGATCTGAGCCAGGAGGAGATTGGAGCTTTTGGGGCCTTTGGATTTGGAGGAATTGTGAAACAAGACTTGGATTATTTTATGGGTCCTAGCTTTAACTTTGGAAAGCTGGCAGACCTGTTAAGAAGGAATACAAGTACTGTTGGGTTGGAGCTTCCCCGAGATCTGCTTTTTAGTACCAAAGATTATCAAGAAGATTGGCAGAAGGGACGTGAAGAAGAGTTAAGAGCCTCGGATTTAAGATCTCCAGGTTGATGGACTGTTGGAGGTTGATGGAACTGACGGCAGGGGCCAAGACCAGGGGGAGGAGACGGTGGAAGATGATTGGGATTTTAAAGTGTATATATGGAGACTTTAAAGAATTTAATGACAGATGGGAAAATCGTGGAATGAAATTTCTATGACCCTAGGGGAAATGTCGCAAGAGATCAAGTTCAAATATATTAGTTTGAATGAGAAATAAGATTAAATAAAGTAAAAATGGTTTGTTAATTGGTGAAAAAGAGAATGTAAAATTACAGTATATTAAGATAAATTATTAGGATAAAAACAAAGATGAAGGATTTGCTGAAATATCTAATTGAACTAGAATACAAAAAAGGGAGGTGTGAGGAGGTCAAGGAAACAAGCTAAAGAAATATAAGTTATGTGAAGGTTTAAATTGTTTTTTTTATTTTTGGTGTGTGTGTTTTTTCTTTCTTTTTCGCTTTTTATTGTCTGTATTTTTTTCTATTGTGATGTATTGTTTTGTTTTTTGTTTAACTTGGAGTTTTTTTCTTTCCTGTGTAACTTTTAAAACTTTAATAAATATTATTAAAAAGAGAGAGAGAGAGAAGTGTGTGGTGTGGCATGCCTACCAGCCAAGTGGCATCACTATGTTTTCAGGAAACCCAGCTTCAAGGCAGCGAATCAGTAGGCAACCCAATTCTCTCCATTCTGCTTTTGCAGCATAGCTTCAACTCAAGCCAAACTGAAAAGGAAGTTCCCTGCCAAACGTGGAGCCTTCAGGCTCCACGTTTGGCAGGGATCAACTGCAATATGCAGTTTTTGATCCCAATGCCAGCACAGCTTACTGCCAGTGTCACTTGGCTGATTGGCAATGGTAGAAAACATTGCTTTCAACAGGAGATTAAGATGACTGGCAGTGACTGTAAGCCATGCTTCTCAAGCAACAATTCAGAGAGATTTCCTAGACTCCTAGTTTTTCTTCTGCAGCTGTGAACATACCCGTCACAAATGTGATGTAATACAATGTTGGTGAAAGGCGAGTGGGTGTTGCTTGGTTAAAATGGACAAATTATGCCACCTGCCTGGCTTAATTTGACTCACAGGGTAGGATTCCTAAGGCATGCACTAGCAATATATGTGTCTGCTGGATTAATCATACAGTATGCTGGTTCCAAGCACACTGAACTTTAATAACCATAGTAATTCCTACACCCCACAAGGTCCCATTAAAGAACTAATGCAAAACTTATGCTTTTTATTTCCTAGTTGACCACGATATTTTCGACCTCAAATTCCAAGGCTGTGCATCTGAAGACATGTGTGCCCTTGATGGAAAACACTTTAGCTTTGGCTATATTGCATTAATGAATGTTAAAGCAAAATGCTACGATCCTGAGAAATCTTCAAGACAGATTTACCTCAAATGGTAAACAGGAGAGAGGAAAGCTCTCCTCTTTATTAATTCCACCATTCATGGTAGTGGCAGAAGATACTAGTGAGCCTAGTGGTAAGAGGAGGGACTCAGGTCTCCTGGGTTTTCTTTTTCAGAATTGGTGAAATTCATGATCAAAATAAACTCTTCTGGCATATAGAATCTGTATTCTGTATCTTTATGTTTCCTATTTGCAGAATGTGTAGAATGGTGAGAAAGGGTATTTGACAGGAAATATGAGAATTGGCATAGTATTTTGTTCAACCCTACTTCTCTCTACTGCTAAATTTATGTAGTACCACAAAAAAACACCCAAATGCAAGTTCCTCTGTCGTATAACAGGTATTGATGGGAAGATCCATCTTCCAGCTGTAGAAAGTCAACGTTTTAGGCTGGTCACATGAAAAATGGAGCAAATTTGTTTTCTCCTGCTCTCAAAGGTAGGACCCAAACCAATGGCTTCAAGTTGAGAAAGGAAATTCTGACTAAACATCACAAAAACTTTCTGACATTAAGAGCTGTTTAGATTTGATATCCCACTTTATCACTACCCGAAGGAGTCTCAAACAGCTAACATTCTCCTTTCCCTTCCTCCCCCACAACAAACACTTTGTGAGGTGAGTGGGGCTGAGAGACTTCAAAGAAGTGTGACTAGCCCAAGGTCACCCAGCAGCTGCATGTGGAGGATCAGAGACGTGAACCCGGTTCACCAGATTACGAGTCCACAGCTCTTAACCACTACACCACATTGTTCTAAAGTGCAACAATCTCCCTTGGGAGATTGTGGTCTCTCCTACCTCATTTTCATTATCAGTCAGAGGTTGGATGGCCATCTGTCATGGATGCTTTAGCTGAGATTCCTCCATTGCAGCGGGTTGGATTAGATGACCCTTCCAACTCTACAATTCTATGATTCTAAGGCATTAGGCTGGTCACAGGTGTGCAGAATATTTATGCATACTGATTTGTGTCTGTAAACCAGAACTGGACCAGGAAAGCTTTCAAATGGAGGACTCCTTGGACTCAGCTACATTCGTAAAGAAAAGGTGCTTTATATGTTATTCCCTTTTATGAAGTTTAGTGTGCGTTTAACTGAAATGCTTTTTTAATGTGTCTAGATCCAGCCCTTGAAAGAAAGGATTGTCTTCTGACAGTTCATCAAAATAGCACTGCCCTCTATAAAGGGAGACATATGTCTCCACTATATGACATATAATTATAATGACCAAATTTGACAGTCACTTAGAGCCAGATTGAAATGTGATTTGAATGGATTCATAAAACAGGGAGTTCCTGGGCTTCAATCAGGTGTTTGTAATGGGAGACTGTGACTGCACAAAGTGGAGCCTTCTTCAAAGAGAAAATGAAAAAAGGCCCAAATTACAGGTGATCAGTGTGATACGGACACATTAAAATAATTCCTGGATCTCCACTTTTTCACTTTGTTAAAACTAATTTCTTGGTTTTTGTGGGGTGTTGTTGTTGTTTAAAAAAAACAATACAAAACAAAACAGTAACAACAACAACAACAACAACAACAACAACAACAACAACAACAACAACAACAACAACAACCTAGTCTTCCTTTCAAGGGAAGTTTCATTTTGGTGCATGTCTTTTTTTTTCCTTTTTTTTTTTTGCGGGGAGGAGTGTAAATTAGATAAGATTGGTCAGTGGTAGAGCATCAACTGTACATACAGAAAGCCCCAATTTCAATCCCTGATAGCTCCAGGTAAGATTGAAGATACCTGTCTCAAACCCTGAACAGCTTTAGGTATTCATTGTAAACAATGGCGTTGTGCACAGCTGGAAATTTCCAGAGGTGTATCTATCATGACACCCCACCCTATTCCTCTGGGGCAGCCAGGAATCTCCGAAACTTTGCAAGAAGCATTCTGTTATTACTATAAATACATAAATGAGACCAGCAATGAAACCTTGGGAGTGCTGCTGATCCCCAGTGAGGCCACTCTTTTTCTCACCACTGCCACACTTTTCATCTTTCTTTTTCAGTCGAAGCCCAACAATCTGTGGCTTCGTTGGTCTGCTTGGTGTTTGGTTATTTGTGTCTTTTATCCCCATCTGTGCCACTTTATGTTGTTGGTCTGAAATATTTCGTACTTCTACACAGCAGCTGATGGTATGTGGAACAGTGTGTTGCCCAGGCCAGAACACTTACTCAATCAGATTGCAGGTGACAGTTTTTTTAATTGCAAAGGGTTCTCTTTAGAGCAGGTGATGGGGAGAGTTGCATGTGTCCAGCCATTTAAGCATGACAGCAAAGCATCATCACTTGACTCCTTAGCATAGCTCTCAACTTACAGATTTGAAAATAAGGGACCAGCAGCCAAAATAAGGGACCTGCAGCCTCACCTGTTCCAGGCACTCCAGTCTTCCTGTCCTCCTGCAGTCTGGTCAAACTCATGCTGGGTAGCTTCGAGAACACTGTCCAACCAACTTTGTAACCAGAGGTTCAACTGAATAGAATCTGAATCACATGTACCACAAGGCCTATGCAGCCTCAACTTAAGATGGCTCCCTGGCCTGGCTTTGCACTGCAAAGTTTGCAGCAGCACGTGCAACAAAATGACGTCCAGCATTCAAAAAACCCCTCAGCTTGCATTAACTAGCCACACAGAAGGCATGCAAGCTCCACCCCCCAGTCGTTCTTAGACTTCTTATTGGGTGAGCAACACAGCCAAGCAACACAGTTGGAGCCTTCCTCCTCCCTGGCCGGCAGGGAGGGAGGGAGAGGAGCTGCTTCCTTTGAAATTTAAGGGACATTTAAGGGACATCCTTCAATAAGGGACAGCAGCGGGACATGGCACTGGAATAAGGGACTGTCCCTTCAAATAAGGGACACTTGACAGCTATGCAGGTGCAACCACCTGCCATTTGAACACACCCCTGGCAGATTCTACCTGTTGTGTGTACAATACCTTAACTATCTCTAAATTACAACCCAACCACAGCATGGATGAACCTAGTCATATTCATGACTTATTCATATATTTAGCAGTGAACATGCTGAAAGAAGTTGGTGCTCCAGAAGCAGTAGCAGGGCAGTCCTTCCTGGATAACTTGTTTCAAACCTTCTTCCTCAGCTAATAAGAATGATGCGGAATAAAGTAAATTCAGATACAATCAATGAGATGATATACCAAAACATTCTACATTCAGTTATAAAATATAACAATAATATGTTACCAAATAAGAGGTCCGAGAGGGTACATAGATTACAAATGGTTCAGGTTTCACTATGCATTGTAATTAGCTGACACAGTTAGTACAAAGTTGCATTATAAAAACCTCCAGCCGGTGAATTAGATAACATCCAGATTTAAAGGTACAGCACCTAATATATACACAACACCAGGAATACAGATAGCAGCAACACTTACAACTGCAAAACCAAACGTGGAATTACACAAAACAATTTAGGTCTAGTTCATTGTTTAAACCTTTGGGGTGTATGGATTTAAAAAGGTAAATCAACTTGGCTTCTTGCTGATGTAACAGTTTGACAAAGCCCCTCCTTATCCCGGGTTTCCTCTGGCTGACCCATAAATCCGTATAAAGTAAGTCTGTGTCAGCATGATTATGCTTAACAAATTGATCCACCATGGGAATTCCTCGCAGCGCTTTTAGCAGAAACGCTCAGAGTCCCAGGGTTTTCCAGTGCAGTCTTTTTAATGTGAGCTATATACAGGTATTTACAAAAACAGTCCATACAGAGTACCTGCTCCTTAAGGCAAACAAATACTCTCCACCACACCACAGCACAACCACCACACTTACTGTTGAACAGGCTTTCCTTTTTATTTTATTTTTTAAAAATAATATTTATTAAAATTTCCACAAGAAATTACAAAAAGGATAAAAAGAAAACACAAAAAATACAAACACTACAAAAAATAGGGGAAAAAAAAGACAATTAAAAACAATGATTGCAATGATTGAAACAAAAACAACGTTCTTGGCAGTACATTCATTTTTATAGCAGTAATTCGACCAAACAAGGAAAGCTTCAAACTTGACCATATTTCAAGATCCTTTTTCACTTCTGACCAACATTTTTCATAGTTATCTTTGAACAAGTTCACATTCTTAACAGTCATATTAACCCCCAGATATTTTACCTTCTTTACCAATGTTAAACCTGTCTCCTTCTGAAACCTCTCTTTCTCCATCGGTGTTAATTTTTTCTCAAGAACCTTAGTTTTTAACTTATTCAACTTAAATCCTGCCACTTGACCAAATTCTTGAATCAATTCCAATACCCTTTTTGTACTAGATTCTGGCTCCTGTAATGTCAGTACTAGATCATCAGGCTTTCCTTTTTAAAACAGGTGATAGCCAATCACATTAATCACACTCCTGCTGAGTCACTCTGACCCAGCACTTCACAGAGTATTGCATCAGCCTGTTGAAGCCTGCAGACTTACTCAGTATCCTGCGAATCCCAACACTCCTCCTTAAGTCAAAGGCTTGAGACCTAATAATTCTCTTAAGTCTCAAAATTTGGGAGCATCCAAACATTTTGTATACAAATCCGCCACATTACATTTTGTGTCACAGTGCTGTACCTTTAACACATTTCTTTCCAAAGCATTTTTCACATTTCCGTATCTTATAGCAATATGTTTACTCTTGCTCTTAAAGTTCTGTTGGTTAGCAAGCTGTTGTGCAGCCATGTTGTCACTTAGCACAGTATTGGCATTTCAGAAGGTATTCCAAGCTCTTTTGTTAGGCAAGCAAACCACTCTATTTGTGACACACATTCGCTTATGGCTGAGTACTCTGCTTCACAAGTACTTGTGGCAACAAATGTTTGTTTCTGGGATTTCCACTGAACCAGGGCATTTCCAATATATATGGCATAGCCAGTGGTAGACTTTCCATTTTCTCTGTCCCCCCCCAGCTGGTATCAGCGTATGCATACACTTGCTGATCATATCCTGTATCAAGCACCAGTTTGTAATCTTTTGTGCCTTTCAGATACCTTAGGATTCTTTTAAGTGCTACCCAATCTCTCTGAGCCGGGTCTGCACTTCTTTGGCTTAACATGTGCACTGCCAGTGTTATGTCGGGTCTTGTCCAACAACTTAAATATAACAGAGAACCCAACAGAGAATGAAACACTGTTGCATTCTCACATTTTTGCCCTTCTGGTTCATTTTTGTACTGGGTAGTTATGGGAGTGTCAACCTCATTTGCCCTCTCCATTCCATATGTCTTCAGTAACTTTTCGATTTTTTCCTTCTGACTCAGAGAGTAGACGCCCTCTTCATTTCTCTCAACCTCTACTCCTAAGTAATTTTGAATCTCTCCCAAATACTTCAGTTTGTATTTGTTACCTAGGCTGTTTATAAACCAAGACACTTGCTTTTGTGCAGTTGTTATTAGACAGATATCGTCAACATACAAAAGTAAATAACAAACACTTCCTTGCACCATTGCTGAATATAAACAGGAATCAGCCAGGCTTTGTTTGAATCCCATCTTTTTCAAAGTTGTGTCTATGCATTCATGCCATAGACGTGCACTTTGGTGTAAACCGTATAGTGCCCTTTGCAGCTTTAACACCATGCTGTCTTTTTCCAGCTCATAACTTGGTATTTGCTGTAAATACACCTTGGCGTCAATAGGAGCATTTAAATATGCTGAGGCAACATCAAAATGATTAACTTTTAACCCTCTCAGACTTGCCATTGCTAAAACTGATTTTACTGTTTCAGCCTTTGCTGTTGGGGCAAACACTTCATCATAATGTATCATTTTTCTTTGTGTAAAGCCCCTTGCAACCAACCTGGCTTTCCTCTGACAACTACCATCAGCCAGCTTTTTCACTTTAAAAACCCACTTACAGCTTATGGGCTTTTTACCTTCAGGCAATTCTGTAGGTACAAACGCATTGTTGTTTAGCAGAGAGTTATACTCTGCCTGCATTGCCTTTAACCACGCCTCTTTCTCTAGAGTAGGTAACTCTTGCACTTCTTCAAAGTATTCTGGCTCAGTTACACAAACCTGGTTTATGGTGGCTGGGAACCCATAACGGTCTGGAGGTTGACCTTTATTACTTCTTGCAGACCTCCTTTGTTCATTAATCTCACCCCCTGGGCTACCTTCAGGACTGCTTTTGGGGTGGATTGATTCTGAAGATTTACCTCCTCCTGTCCCTGTTGCACTTTCTTCTCTCCCCTGCTCCATGCTAGCAGCTGGAGAAAAATGCTCAACCTTTACCTCCTCCCTTTCAGTTTCTCTGGGAGTGCTGCCAATTCTTAGCTTTGTTTCAACTGCCTTATCAGGTATGCTTGGCAGTAAAACTTTTTCTGGCAGCAGGTTTGCATGTATCTTGGGCCAATTTTTTTGCTCATTAAAGCTGGCTGATCGACTATAACTCAAAAGATTTTTATCATCCTCAAACCTGTAGGCTTTTGTACCACTTTCATACCCAAGAAATAGCAATTGCTGTGCCCTTTTCCCACCTTTTCTTCAGTTCTTTACAAGTATGTCAACCCACGCCTTTGTCCCAAAGATTCTCAAATGTTGCAAACTGGGACTTTTGTTATAGAGAATCTTATAGGGTATGTCATCTAGTACCCTTGACCACAAGCGATTCCCAATATAATTCGCGGTCTTAATACTCTCAGCCCAGTACTTAATTGGAAGATTTGCATCTTCTAACAATGCTTTCATTTGTGTCTGCAAGTCACCTCCCCTACGCTCTGCTACTCTGTTCTCCTGAGGCATCGCCACATTGGTAAGCCTATGTTTAATCCCTTGGGAACACAACCAGTTTCTTAGGGAGCTTGCCATAAACTCTCCTCCCCTGTCTGTCTGAATAGAGCACACCTTTTCGCCAAGTTGCCTTTCTACCCTTCTTACCCAAAACTTCAAAGTTTGGGCAACGTCAGACTTTTGCTTTAATGGATAGACCCCGCCAAATCTAGAATAGTCATCGACTTCTGGAGGCGGCGCAAATGGCAATGGCGGTCCTCCTCTCGCGCTGAGGAGGAAGCTCTGCAGAAACGGGTCGTCCGCTACGGCAAAGTGGAGACCCGCATCGAAAAACCACAGGCAGCAAGAGCCTGTGGCCGTGGGACTCGGCGGGCGCCAGAAGCGGCTCCTAACATCGAGAAGAGACCACGTAAGGAGCCTCTGACCGTGGAGGGGGTCGCGGCGCTGTGAGTCGATCGCTACTCTGCAGAGTGAAGCTGCACAGCTGCTGTCGGTGAGCGCTGACCTTTTTTCCTTGGAAAATTTGACTTCAAGAAACAACAACCTGTGAGTAAAGTTGAGACTGTAACAAAATTTGAGCCAAAATTAACAGAAATTGGGTTGAAAGCGGAGAGACGTCAAAAGGAAGTCTGTCTTCCGCTGTTGCGGTAACATCAAAGCAAAGATCCTGAGGTATGGAGCCTGTGAAGAGGCGTTAAAACTAACTGATCTTGGCTTCCACCGAAGCTGGGTTAGGGCAAAGTGAAGATTTAAGTTATTTTCGTGACTTATCTTTTACTGGAACTGTGTTAAACTTCTTCTTTTGGGAACTACAAATTTTGACTGAGAGACCCAGGTGCTTGGGCTGCCTGAATAATAGAACTGTCAGTTTGCAGTTTTAGTTACATGGTATCTGGGATTTGTTATAACCTGAGTGCCTACAGACTTGCTACTTTGAAACATCAAATTGGCACTTATCTGAAACAGTGTAATACACTCAAACCAACTCTGCTAAACTCAAGTTTGTGAAGGTTCCCGGATTCAAAGGCGTGGTGTTTCGCATATCCTACTGGCAACCAGTCTAAGCTCCTTATTAGCGGCAGTGCTGAGTTTTGCAAGCAGAGTGGGTGGAAGCGTCTTCACAGAAATCCGGCTGTTCTGTTAGACTCAGATGAGGAAGAGGAGGGCGAGGCTGAACCTGTTGCTGAGGTGCACGGTCCACAGCCGCAGAGTCCAGAGCCGGGATCTCCAAGAGAGAGGCTCCGTATCTCTCCAAAAGGGAGTCCCAGGACCCCTCCACAGGTCTCTGTCAAGTCTGAGCTAAGGAGTGAACCATCCTCGCCAGCAGAACCAGCTGTACGCCCGAAACAGTGCAGCAGGTCAGAGGGGGATGTTTCTGACACAGAGGATAGTAGGGTTGATCCAGGTGAATCAGGCGCAGTTCCAGAATTCACACTGAGGAGGTCAGCAAGATCAACCAAAGGGAAGCCACCTGAAAGGTATGAAGCCACTAGTGTCTGGGTTGGTGTGGCTAGATGTGAACCTGAATCCTTTGAGGATGTTCAGAAGTTGCCTCAGGAAGAAGCTAGCAAATGGCGTGAGGCGATGCAGAAGGAGATGAACTCAATGGAGTCTCTTGGTGTGTTCTCACTCACTCAGCTGCCGGCTAACAAGCAAGCTGTCAGCTGCAGATGGGTTTACCGCATGAAATCCACTGACGCTGGAGAGCCACAGTATAAAGCGAGATTAGTGGCTCGTGGATTCACACAGAGGAAGGGTGTCCACTTCACAGAGGTATATTCGCCGACCTCAAGAGCACAAACTTTGAGAACGTTCTTGGCGATAGCAGCACAGAGAGGTTGGATGGTGAACCACTTTGATTTAGATGTCGCCTACCTGAACTCAGATCTCCAGGAAGAGTTGTACATGCTTCCTCCTCCAGGGTTTGAAGTCAGTGAGCCAGGCGTCGTGTGGCGGTTGCACAAATCCATCTATGGATTACGCCAATCTGCCAGAAATTGGATACGTGCCTACATGAAGCCATAGAAGAGCTAGGTTTTAAGAGGTCTCTTGCAGACAGTTGTCTTTACATTAAAGATTCAGGCTTGAAACAGCAAGTGGTGCAGGTGTTCGTAGATGACATTTTGATTATGGCACAGACAGGTAAACAGGTGGAGAAGTTTGCTAAGGAGCTTGGAAAGCGGTTCAAGCTAAAGCAGCTTGGAGATGTCAAGTCCTATCTAGGCGTAGAGATCACAAGAGCAAGTGATGGAAGCTTTTTGCTTCGCCAGAAAGGTAAGATTGAGCAGTTGCTTGAGAAGTTCAGGATGTCTGATTGTGCAGGTGCCAGATCACCCACGGAGGCTGGATACGTGAAGGAGTGTCAGCAAGTAGAACGCGTGGTGTTCGAAAACACTGAACTCTTTCAGTCGGCACTGGGTAGTCTGTTGTATCTGTCCCAGTGGAGCAGACCAGACATAGTGTTTGCTGTCAATCTGCTCAGTAGAGAGGCTTCAAGTCCTAGTGTGCAGGCCTGGAATGGTATAAAGCGGGTGCTACGTTACCTGCAAGAAACCAAAGACTTTTGCCTCAAGATGTCAGCTGAGGGTGGTGTCAAGCTGACCGCGTGGGTGGATTCGGATTGGGCTAACCTTTCGGACCCTGGGGAAAAGCATCAGGACAAGAAGAAGTGTGGATAAATCCTTAAAGTCAGTTTCATTCCATCCATGGCAAGAGACATTATCAGACACACTTCAGCCAGTAAAAATCATTCATTGTGGATGTGGAACAAAACTGGTGATCTGGGGAGAGTGGGTGTGACTGGGAAGAGTCCTGAGGGTGGACAGAGAAAACTGGAGGGTTGTGTACTCAGCCTGAGGGCTGGATATTCCTTATT
The DNA here is from genome assembly GCF_964252035.2 of Podarcis erhardii. Lineage (NCBI taxonomy): Eukaryota > Metazoa > Chordata > Lepidosauria > Squamata > Lacertidae > Podarcis > Podarcis erhardii. The sequence goes on along the minus strand of NC_138511.1, from coordinate 79,746,104 downwards.
TGTGGTCTTGGGGTTGTGTGCTATGTGCCAGGTTGATGAAAAAAGAAATGAGAGGCAAATATAATGATGGCTCTGTATCAACTGCAGCTGATAGCTAACTTTGAGAGGATCACCTTGGTTGAAAAGTGGAGATCTGGAATGAAAGCTGAAGCTTAGAACCGAAGAAGAAAGCAGTGGAGTATTTCCTCTACTTGGGTTGTTTCTCTCCCAGATTTTCCTGCCATGATAAATCTTACAACAGCATGTGTAGGAGGAGTGAGATCTAATGAACCAGGGGCACCGACTTGCCTCACATGACCCCTCTGCCGTCCTACCCCTGTATGGCACATGAGTGCTCACCTGGCAGCAGCAGTGGGGGATGGGGAACATGGAGGATGACCTTCACCCTCCCTGTGTCCTGCTCCTGCCCACCACACGAGCACTGCTTGGTAGCAGTGGGCTGTGGAGGATGGAGGCCCCCTCAGCATGGGGGGGCTCAGTCCCCTACTCACAAATATTGAGGTGGCTGAAGCCCCTTCCACCCCTATAGTTGGTGCCCCTTTAATGAATCCATTCCTAGGGATAAGGGCCAAGTTTGTTTTATTTCACACTTGAAGGTAAATCTGCATAATTTGAACTCTTAGAACCAATACACGAACTGAAAAACAGCCATCCTTCAAAATTCATAGGATTTTGAAATGTCAGGTGCAGTTTACAAAAATGATATACTGTACTAGATCAGAATGTGTCTAAATTTCGGTATGCATTTCATGCATTAAAGCAGGGTCACTTGCAAAGGTGTGTATATGATTAGGCAACGTTTCACACAAAATGTATATTGTTGCACGTCACCCCAATCTCTAGGCGGTGCAAGATTCAAGGGGTTCAAAGCACTTGTCCAGAGTTCGTGCTCCTTTCGGAATGAGGGACAGTGGAGATTGTGGTATCTTTATTATATATGGTTTATTTCTACATATATCCTCAGCCCATGATGGAGGAGCTCACAGCATCAACACCCCAAGAAGGTCTACCTCACATAGCCACAGCCTTGGATTGTAGGAGAAATCAGGCATGTCTCTCCCTCACAGGTTTTAGCCTGCTGCTTTATCAAGCTTCTATTTTCTAGCTTACACACACCCACACACCCTCAGCTCACCCACACACCCACACACCCTCAGCTCAAGCCTTTGTCCAACAAGTGACTGAGTGGGGGACCACCCTTTTGCCACCTGGCACACATCCACTTCCTTTCTTCCTTTAATGGCCCATTACCTAGGTTATCACCTCATCAGGAAGGTAGCTAAGCTACTCTAGGATTTTTAATCCTTGTTTAAATTTTAACCCTTGCTGGATGAAGGAATGTTCCTTCGCAGCCCATAAAGTGAGCATAGTAGATGAACAACATCTAGGGCAGGCATAGGCAAACTCGGCCCTCCAGATGTTTTGGGACTACAACTCCCATCATCCCTAGCTAACAGGACCAGTGGTCAGGGATGATGGGGGTTGTAGTCCCAAAACATCTGGAGGGCCGAGTTTGCCTATGCCTGATCTAGGGGATCATGGTTACCTTTTGCATTAGTCTTCAGGGCTGCCACCTCAAATTAGGTCATTAAGGTATAAAGGTTGTGGCTCCATGGTAGAGCGTCTACTCTGCTTGCCAAAGGCCCCGGTTCAACCCCCAGTATCTCTAGGAAAGACTGAAAATTTTCCATCTGAAACTTTGGAGAGCTGCTGCAAAGCAGCATAGACAATACTGAATTAGATGGACCAATGGTCTGATTTGGTATAAAGCAGCTTCCTTTGTCCCTGAAACATGTTTAGTTGGTTAAAGCAAATCATCCATTCCCAATAACTGAACTGTACACTTTTCACATGTAAAAATTCTTCTGCTTACTTTGTTTTAGCCACACACTGAATCCACTATTTCAAAAATTTATATGGTTTGAAAAATAAGCTGAATTTTCTGCGCTTCAATATTTCATGAATAAACCCAATTAGCTGAAGACATTGTATATTCAAACTCATTCTCACATTGTCCCCTAATTAGTTTTATTCATGAAATATTGACAAAGAGGAAATCCAAATTATTTTTTCACCATGCATTAAATTTTTGGAGCGAATTCATTGGTTAAAAGAAAAAGAAAAAGAAAAAGAAAAACACCCTACACAAGACAAAATAATTAATCAATTTTTACTCTTAATGCTCACATGTTACTTTCCTGCCCCACCCCAAGAGCATTGTTATTGGCAGGGAGCCAATGAAAATCAGGGACACTCAGAAGCAGACTTATGCTGGGTATTTGTGATGTCATGAATCAGAAATGCAAGGCAGGAGTAGATCTTCTTTAAAAAGAAAAAAACGAGCAGTTTGGGTGGTTCTCATCTTTATAGGAAGGAATGCATAACATGCTGAGGAAGTCCTCTTGAGCTCTGCTACAAATAAGGATGAGGGAGAAGTTTGATTCAGTTTGCCTATGTACCTAATTTGTGCTTTCTGAAGCAATATGTGGACTGAAACAACTTAATTCCCTTACAAATTCAGAAATACCAGGTTTAGAAATGCATTCAGAAGAATTTGGGTATGAAACTGCTTAGCAGTGGTCACAATCTGAAAACCCTTCAGTGGTGGGTCTCCTCACTTGTGGGAAAGACTTGTGGCTCTCCTATAAGGGGGGAGACCTGTTTTGGTGGCTGTGCCCCAGTAATGGAACTTCTTCTCTTGGGAGATCCATACAAAAGAATCCATGCTGATCCTTCTCCAGCCAAAGAGGGCCTATAGGACAAAGCAGAAAATGTGGCCTCAAATCAACACTGCCAGAACAGTCATACCTGAACTTTATAAATGCTTCTCTGATTCTGTCGAACAAGTGCTACTGGACTGCTTTAGAAACTGCATTGAACAGCAACCTACAACATAGCTATGCCCTTTTGGGCAAAAGTAAACAGCAATTCCCCAACTGGTTTGAGGCTGGCATTAAGGACATGGAACCTTTTATAACTGCAAAGGGTTAGGCTCTTGTGAACTATAAGCATGTGTCTTGTGAGAAAATGCTTGCTGCACTGAGAAAGACAAGGAGTAATGCCCAGTGGATTGCCAGGCAATGTGCCAATGACTACTGGCTAAAGCTGTGTCAGAGCATTCAACTTGCTGCTGACAGCTACACATGTAGGGAGGTGTGATGGGCACAGTGCTATCAAGAAATGAATTCATGGGAAAACATGGACTTCAACTGAACAGTTAGCAACTCTGCTTATCTTGGGAGAGCTGGATGTCCCTCTGTCAATGAGCTGAAGAATGCCATCAACTCTCAAGTATGTGGTAAATCCCCAGGACAAAGGTTGATTCCCAATAGAAGTGCTGAAAGCCAGTCTCAACACCTCCCTCATGATGCACCTCCACAGCCTTCTCTTAATAATAATAATAATAATAATAATAATAATAAATAATAATAATAATTTATTTATACCCCGCCCTCCCCAGCCAAGGCCAGGCTCAGAGCGGCTTACAAGCAATAATAAAAACAAGATGAATGATTACAACTTAAAAACAAAAATAAAATACAACATTAAAATATTGGAACATTAAAATATTAAAATGTAGCCTCATCGCAGGAGGAGAAGGAAAAGAAAAAAGAAAGAGAGGGAGGGAGGGAATCAAATTGGCTCCAAGCCAAAGGCCAGGCAGAACAACTCTGTCTTACAGGCCCTGTGGAAAGAAATCAGATCCTGCAGGTCCGAGACCAAGGAGAAGAGTTGGTGGAAGAAGATTGGAAGAAATTTAAAGTTTATCTTCAGAAACATTGTAAATTAAGGAATGTTAGAAAGATGTTGGAATAAAATTATGTGGTTCTTAGCAGAAATGATATAAAGGATTAGGTAAAAATGAATTGGTGAAAGAAGAGAATGTGGGATTATAGTATATTAAGATAAGGTATCAGGATAAAAACAAAGTTGGGAAGGATTTGCTGTTTTATTTAATTGAACTAGTATACAAAAAGGGAGGTGTGAGGAGGTCAAGGAAACAAGTAAAGGAAAGAAAGTAAGGTAAAGGTTTGATATGCTATATTTTTTCTTTTTTTAATTGCTTGTATCTTTTTTTCTTTTTTCTTTTTTTCTTTTTTGTAAAGATATTTGTTATACTTTTTCTATTGTTATTATTGTTCTTTTTCTCTTTCTTTTTCTGTAACCTTCAAAATCTTAAGAAAAAAATTATTAAAAAAAGAAAAAAAAGAAATCAGATCGTGCAGGGCCCTGGTCTCATGAGGCAGAGCGTTCCACCAGGTCGGAGCCAGAATTGAAAAGGCCCTGGCTCTGGTTGAAGCCAATCTAACTTCCTTAGGGCCTGGGACCACTAGAATGTTGCTATTTATGGACCTTGAGGCTCTCCGTGGGGCATACCAGGAGAGGTGGTCCCGTAGGTACGAGGGTCCTAGGCTGTGAAGGGCTTTAAAGGTCAAAAGCAGCACCTTAAATCTGACCCTGTACTCCACCGGGAGCCAGTGCAGCTTGAAAAGCACTGGGTGAATATGCTCCCATGGCAGAGACCCCGTGAGGAGCCTCGCTGCTGTACCCGCTGGAGTTTCTGGGACAGCTTCAAGGGCAGCCCCACATAGGGCAAATTACAGTAGTCAAGCCTGGAGACGACTGTCGCATGGATCACTGTGGCCAGGCCAGGGAGGGAAAGGTAAGGGACCAACTGCTTGATGCGGCGAAGGTGGAAAAATGTCGCCTTGGCTGTTGCAGTAACTTGCGCCTCCATGGAAAGGGAGGCGTCAAGGATTATACCCAAACTCTTAACGGAAGGCAATGGCACTAATTGGGCCCCTGCAAGAGAAGGGAGTTGGTCCCTCATCCCCATGCCATCCTGACCTAGCCATAGGACCTCTGTCTTCAAAGGATTTAGTTTCACTCGGCTCCCACGAAACCATCCAGCCACAGCTTCCAAGCATCTGGTCAGTGTGTTCGGGGCTGAGTCGGTGTGGCCATGCATCAGCAGACAGAGCTGAGTGTCATCAGCATATTGGTGACAGCCCAGCCCAAAGCTCCGGATAATCAGGGCAAGGGGGTGCATAAAGATGTTAAAAAGCATTGGGGAGAGAATCGTACCCTGTGGCACTCCACACACCAAGGAGTGGAGCAATGACATTTCCCTCCCTAGTGCCACCCTCTGTCCCCGACCAGAGATAAAAGAGCACAACCAGTTACGGGCTATGTCCTGTATCCCCACGTCTGCGAGGCGGTGGTCCAGAAGATCATGATCGACCATGTCAAAGGCTGCTGACAAATCTAAAAGGATCAGCAGTCCTGATCCGCCTCGATCCAGTTGTCTATGAAGATCATCTGTTAGGGCAAACAGAGCCGTCTCCGTCCCAAAACCAGGACAGAAACCTGGTTTGCCGATGTTTCCTCCAGAAACCTACCAAGCTGTTCAGCAACCGCTCTCTCAATTACCTTACCCAGGTATGGAAGATTTGAAACTGGGCGGTAATTGGATAGGTCTAAGGGATCTAATGAAGTTTTCTTTAAGAGTGGACACACCACTGCTTCCTTCAGTTCCCCTGGGAATGTCCCCATGTCAAGGGACAAATTGATAATTTCAACCAGGGGGGTCCGCGCAACATCTGGACACTCCGTAATCAGCCAAGACGGGCACGGATCAAGGAGGCAGGTGGTGGGCCTACCAACTTGGAGGAATCTATCCACATCAGTAGGGAGTAGAATCATAGAATCATAGAATCATAGAATCATAGAATCATAGAATCATAGAATCATAGAATCATAGAATCTTTTTTTAAAATAATATTTATTGAAGTTTCAAATAATACAGACAAACAAAAAACAAAAACAAGTATAATTTCAGTCCTTATTTTCTTATACCTTATTTCCCACGACTTCCCCTCGCCTCCCCTTCTTGTATTCCATTTCCAAATGTTAATTCAACAAGTTCTTATCCCCAATTTTTAACCTTATTTCATTATTATATTTAATTCATTTTATATATCAAATTTTAACTTATATAGATCAATCCTTATACTTAAACCCTTTTTCCAAGGTCGACCCAAATTCCCTTCCACGAATTCCCCAATTTTATACTAATAACAAAACAGAAATAAAAAGAATCAAAAGATATTTATACACCCTTTGGATTCCCAAACCCCGCCCTCCCTTTCCCGGTTTCGATCCCAAAACCAATGTCCATCAGTCCATCTGCTGTCAGCCTGGAGATCTCACATCCGAGGCTTTTAAATGTCTCTCAGTTCCTCTTTGCCGGTGTATTGGATAGTCCTTTGTATTAAACCCCGAATCTCGGAGGAGCTCAGTCCCAATAATGTCCATATTTCTTCCAGCCAGACCTCCATATTTAAAAGTGGAGCTCAGATCTTGTTTCTTAAAACTTTTAAGTCCAAATGTCCCAAGAGCTCCAACTTCCACCTTGATCAGATTTATAATCCATAGATCTTCAGATCTCCACAAAAGAGAATGTTTCCATTCCTCCTTCTTCAATTCAAACCAAATTTTCGTCATCGAGACCTTATTTTCCTTTATATCCATCTTAAGAGGCCTCTGGCTCTCCTTTGCCATCTGCAGCATTTCAGCCCCTCCTTCCTGCTTCTCCTGATCATCATGTATCTCTTTCTCCACTTCTTCAAATTTCTCAGATTTCTTTTCTTGCTCAGCTGCCTGGACTCCTTGAATCAAGTCCTTATCTAACTCATAGAATCATAGAATCATAGAGTTGGAAGAGACCACAAGGGCCATCGAGTCCAACCCCCTGCCAAGCAGGAAACACCATCAGAGTACTCCTGACATATGGTCATCAAGCCTCTGCTTAAAGACCTCCAAAGAAGGAGACTCCACCACACTCCTTGGCAGCAAATTCCAATGTCGAACAGCTCTCACTGTCAGGAAGTTCCTCCTAATGTTTAGGTGGAATCTTTTTTCTTGTAGTTTGGAACCATTGCTCCATGTCCGCTTCTCTGGAGCAGCAGAAAACAACCTTTCTCCCTCCTCTATGTGACATCCTTTTATATATTTGAACATGGCTATCATATCACCCCTTAACCTCCTCTTCTCCAGGCTAAACATGCCCAGCTCCCTTAGCCGTTCCTCATAAGGCATCGTTTCCAGGCCTTTGACCATTTTGGTTGCCCTCCTCTGGACACGTTCCAGTTTGTCAGTGTCCTTCTTGAACTGTGGTGCCCAGAACTGGACACAGTACTCCGGGTGAGGTCTGACCAGAGCAGAATACAGTGGCACTATTACTTCCCTTGATCTAGATGCTATACTCCTATTGATGCAGCCCAGAACTGCATTGGCTTTTTTAGCTGCCGCGTCACACTGTTGGCTCATGTCAAGTTTGTGGTCAACCAAGACTCCTAGATCCTTTTCACATGTACTGCTCTCAAGCCAGGTGTCACCCATCTTGTATTTGTGCCTCTCATTTTTTTTTGCCCAAGTGCAATACATTACATTTCTCCCTGTTAAAATTCATTTTGTTTGTTTTGACCCAGTTCTCTAATCTGTCAAGGTCGTTTTGAAGTGTGATCCTGTCCTCTGGGGTGTTAGCCACCCCTCCCAGTTTGGTGTCATCTGCAAATTTGATCAGGATGCCCTTGAGTCCATCATCCACGTCATTGATAAAGATGTTGAATAAGACCGGGCCCAAGACAGAACCCCGTGGCACCCCACTAGTCACTCTTCTCCAGGATGAAGAGGAACCATTGATGAGCACCCTTTGGGTTCGGTCAAACAGCCAGTTACAAATCCACTGAGTGGTAGCATAGTCAAGTCTGCATTTTACCAGCTTCTTTACAAGAATATCATGGGGCACCTTGTCAAATGCCTTGCTGAAATCAAGGTAGACTACATCCACTGCGTACCCTTCATCTACCAGGCTTGTAATTCTGTCAAAAAACGAGATCAGGTTAGTCTGACATGACTTATTTTTCAGAAATCCATGCTGACTATTGGTGATCACAGTATTCCTTTCTAGGTGCTCACAGACTGTTTGCTTAATGATCTGCTCCAGAATCTTCCCTGGTATTGATGTCAGACTGACCGGGCGGTAATTATTTGGGTCCTCTCTTTCCCCCTTTTTGAAAATAGGGACAACATTTGCCCTCCTCCAGTCTGCCAGGACTTCGCCTGTTCTCCAGGAATTCTCAAAGATGACTGCCAGTGGTTCTGAGATCACATCTGCCAGTTCTTTTAATACTCTTGGATGCAGTTCATCTGGCCCTGGAGACTTGAATACATCTAAACTAGCCAAGTATTCTTGTACTATCTCCTTAGTTATTCTGGCCTGTGTTTCCTCTGCTGAATCATTTGCTCAAAATTCTTCAGGTCGGGCATTGTTTTCTTTATCAGAGAAGACTGAGGCAAAGAAGGCGTTGAGGAGTTCAGCCCTTTCTGTGTCCCCTGTTTGCATTTCACCATCTTCTCCTCTGAGTGACCCCACTGTTTCTTTGTTTTTCCTTTTGCTACGAACATACCCATAAAAGCCTTTTTTGTTGCTTTTAACCTCTCTAGCAAGCCTGAGTTCATTCTGTGCTTTAGCTTTTCTGACTTTGTGTCTACACGTGCTGGCTATTTCTTTGAATTCCTCTTTGGTGGTTTCCCTCCTTTTCCATTTTTTTGTACACATCCTTTTTTAATCTTAACTCAGTTAAAAGTTCTTTAGATAGCCACCCTGGCTTCTTTAGGCACCTTCCATATTTCCGTCTCATTGGTATTGCCTGAAGTTGTGCTTTTACTATTTCCCTCTTAACAAACTCCCAGCCATCATGAACTCCCTTTCCTTTTAGTATTACTGTCCATGGGATCTCACCCAGCACTTCCTTAAGTTTTATGAAGTCGGCTTTCTTAAAGTCAAGAAATTGAGTCCTAGTATGCTTTGCTGCTCCTTTCCGCTGTATAGTAAACTTCAGAAGAGCATGATCACTCGCGCCTAATGATCCTTCCACTTCTACCCCACTAACCAGGTCATCAACATTGGTTAGGACCAAATCTAAAATGGCTGTTCCTCTTGTTGCTTCTCCCACTATCTGGACAATGAAGTTGTCTGCAAGGCCAGTGAGGAATCTGTTTGACCTTATGCTCTTGGCTGAGTTTGACATCCAGCAAATATCCGGGTAATTGAAGTCCCCCATTACTACTATCTCCCTTCCTTTTGCATGCTTGGCCATCTGTTCCAGGAAGGCATCATCTATGTCCTCCGTTTGGCTTGGGGATCTATAGTAAACTCCCACAATGAGGTCCCTGTTATTCTTCTCTCCCTTAATTTTGACCCAAATGCTCTCACTTTGGCTTTGAGGTTCTAAATTTTGGGTCTCTTCACAGGTATACACATCCCTGACATATAACGCCACTCCTCCTCCTTTCTTGTCTGGTCTGTTTCTCTGAAATAGATTGTATCCCTCCATTATTACATTCCAGTCGTGGGACTTATCCCACCAGGTTTCAGTGATGCCTATTATGTCATATTTAGTTTGCTGTACCAAGAGCTCAAGCTCATCTTGTTTATTACCCATGCTTTGCGCATTAGTGTACAGACATTGAAGTCCATTAATCATTCCCCCATGTCTCTTATTTAAGGATTTTTTCCTCCCATCACTAGGTTTGCGTGCTGTTTGCTCCATTCGGTCTTTGATATTTGGATGATCATCTTCATCAATTGATAGACTCCTACCTTCAGGAGCACTGTCTTCCTCCCCCACATTAGTCAGTTTAAAGCCTTCCCAACCGTTGTGACGTGTAGCCCATTGCTTGCCAGAAGTCCATCTTCAAGAAACTGCAGTCCGTGATCTAAGAATCCAAACCGTTCCTGTTTACACCATTTGCGAAGCCAGCTGTTCACTTCCACTATTTCCCCCTCTCTCCCTGGGCCACGTCGTTCAACTGGGAGGACTGATGAGATGACAATTTGTGCATTTAATTGCTTCAATTTCCTGCCCAGAGCCTTGTAGTCTCTTTTGATCTTCTGGAGGCTATTGCTTGCAGTGTCATTGGTTCCCACATGAGTATCCGATCGAAATGGTCCAACACATGACCTGAAGTCAGTCGAGGGGCCTCCAGTTCAGTCACTGTATGTAAATTGGCAGGGAGGTTACGGCGGAGCAACAGGACTTTCTCCGCAAAAAAGCTTGTGAATGCCTCACAGCTGTGGGTCGAATTTGTGCTTAAATTTGGTTGTCCTCCTAAGGACGTTATTGACCTAATTCTAAAAAGTTGTGCCAGGCGAGAGCTAGCAGATGCAATGGAAATTGCAAAGTAAGATTTCTTAGCAGCTTTCATAGCCATCTCATAGGCTTTCATAAGCGTCCTATAAGATGTTCTTGAGGCTCCGTCACGAGTCCATCACCATACTCACTCTAGCTGTCTGAGATCCCGCTTCATTTTCCGGAGCTCCTCAGTAAACCAAGGGGCCTGGTTTCGATGGGGTCGCAGAGGGCGCTTAGGCACGATCTCATCAATGGCTGCCAAAGCCGGTTATTCCAGTCCTCAACAAGATCATCTAATGAGTCAAGGTCATCTCTAACCCTGCAGGAGGAGCAGGATTCCGCAAGGCTTGTCGGAATCTATCAGGATCCATCAGTTTTCATGAATGAGCCCAAATAGGTTCGCCACCCGAGCCGGGGAGTAGCGGGAAGTCAATCTTGGCTTTCAGAGCGTAGTGATCAGACCATGGCACTTCCACAGCGGGGAGCATGATCACATCTATGCCAGCCCCAAAGATCAGATCCAGCATGTGGCCTGCTTGATGAGTGGGGCCCAAAACAAACTGGGAGAGCTCTAGTGTTGCCATGGAAGTCACTAGGTCCAGAGCCTGTGAGGAGGGAGCAGCATTGGCATGGACGCTGAAGTCTCCCAAAACCAGTAGGTTTGGGAACTCCAAGGCCCAGCCCGCCATCACCTCTAGCAGGTCTGACAGGGTGGCTGCACATGCGCTGGAGGGTCGGTACACCAGCCAGACAGCCAAGCTCTCCTTGGTGCCCCACACAAGACCAACACATTCAATGCCGGAGATCGCTGGTGATGGCAGAGCTCTGAAAGAGCAATCCTCCCAGAATAACAACGCTACTCCCCCCCCCCCGACCCACAGTCTGCGATTGATGGAGGACAGAGAAACCTGGGTGTGTTATCTCATGTAGGGAGACTACTTTGCCTTCCCGTACCCAAGTCTCCGTCACACAAGCCAGGTCAATCCCCTGCAAGACAAAAAAGTCATGTATGGTGGCGGTTTTGTTGCCTATGGACCTGGCATTGCACAGCACCAATGACGGAGGTGGGTAATCCTTGCTCTCCCTACCCTCATCCCTTGGGATGGGGCGTAGATTGGAAGGGGTTTGAGGATCACTGCATCTCGAAACCCTTCGCCGATAGAGATATCTAGCCCCACCGCCATTCCTCCCTAGCCCTTCAATTGTGGAAATCCCAGATCCCATACTAGCCTCCCCAATAGATGGGTAACATCCCCTCAATAACAAGTCATCCTTGGGCCAGGACTCCTGGGATTCGAATTCGGAAGATCTGACCATCCTGTCTTGCCAGGAGTACAGCAGAGAAGGCTGATCATTCTGATAAGTTCTGCCTTGTCTTGCAGTGTTCATTAACAGGATCCAAACCACAAGGCATGAACAACTCCAGCATTGTGATCCTCTACAAGGGTGACCACCATGACTAACAACTACCATGGAATCTCCCTGCTGAGTACTGTGGGTAAAGCCTGTGCCCCTGTGGTTCTTAACAGATTACAGTCACTCACTGACAGGGTCTATCTCAAGTCACAATGTGGTTTTAAAGTTCAGAGGTGAACAGTGAACATTATTTTCACACTGTGTCAGCTGCAGGAGAAATGCCAAAAACAAAGATACCCCTTTGTACATTGCCTTCATAGACCTGATGAAGGTCTTCAACCACATTGGCTGAAAAGGACTCTTCATACTCCTCAACAAGATAGGATGCCCACCTAAGCTCTACAATATGATATCCTTCCATGAGAATGGAGCACCTTCCAGTATGACAGTACAACCTCCAGCACCTTCCCTATAAACAGTGGCATGAAACAGGGCTGTGCTCTTCCCCCAACTTTCTTTGGCATGTTATTCCCACTGTTGTTCTCATACCTTCATGAATGAAGATACAGTGGTACCTCAGGTTAAGAACTTAATTTGTTCTGGAGGTCCGTTCTTAACCTGAAACTGTTCTTAACCTGAGGTACCACTTTAGCTAATGGGGCCTCCTGCTGCCGCCGTGCCACTGCCGTGTGATTTCTGTTCTCATCCTGAAGCAAAGTTCTTAACCCGAGGTACTATTTTTGGGTTAGCAGAGTCTGTAACCTGAAGCGTCTGTAACATGAAGTGTCTGTAACCCGAGGTACCACTGTAGTGTGGACTTCCATTCAAGGAGCGACAGGGGTCTGCTCAACCTGGCATGTATCTGTGCCAAGACAAAACTGCAGCAGGTTCTTATCCAAGAAATGATGTTTGCAGGCAACAAAGATGACACAGCTTTGCCAGTGCACTCCAAAGAACCTCTATAGAGCCTCATCAACCATTTTGCTCAAGCTTGCATGCCCAAGCCTCACCATTAGCCTGACAAAGACCAACACCCTGAGTCAGGGTGTTGCCAGTACTCCACACATTAGCACTGGTGACCACACACTTGAGGTGGTAGACAATTTTGTGTACCTCGGCCCACCATAATAAGCAACCTTTCCATTTATGCTCAGCTGGACAAGTATATTGGTAAGGCAGCTATAGCAGTGGCTAGTCTAACCAAAAGGACATGGGATAATGTGATACTAATAACTAATACCAAGATGAAGGTCTACCAGGCTTCAGTGTTTAGCAGGGGTAACCTCTCTCTCCTGTATTATTGTCTACAGCCACAGTAGGCATTGTAAGTCTCCAATGGTGTGACTTTACCCCTGATGGTGCACTCTTCCATTGTCACTCACTCGAGACAGATGGATACCAACAACACATGCTGAGAAACAGAGAGCATACAGATCTCCTCTACCTTTGCACAATTCCAGATTTTGCATTGTGTCTATGTTTTAATTGTCTCTTCAGGGTGAACAGAAAGAACCCCCAAGTTTCAACATTTAGGCTATGCATGATATTTGTCAGAAAGCTCCCTTTCCTTCCCCCCTCCTAATAATTTATATTTTTTAAAGGAAGGGTTGATTAATGATCCTTGATTTATTGGAGTACTGCATGAAAAACCCATCTTGTTAGTCCTTTCAAGAGATGGTGCCACATGGGATGTGAAATTGTTAGCATTTGATGTCCCTCTGGTTCTAGCAGGCATGATAGTTTTATTAGAAATGTGCCGATTAGTGGTTTTATTTTCTGCCATTTCAGAGTTCTTTCTTCAGTGACCTTTTAACAGAAAAGAGCTGTGGGTCTGCTGGGGATGAGCAACCTGTTACCTAGGGAAGGTGAATAAATCATCATAAATCTTTACAGGTTATTATAAACCAGAGTTATCTTATCTCTAGCCAATCTGATCCTAAATTGTAATGACTCAGATTAGTTTTGATACAGCTGCTGCTAAGGTAGTGCAGGAAGCCTCCTGAGACATAAGAAAGACTTTGAAAGAGCCTTGATTCAGACTACCTTCTAGCTTAATGTATTTGCCAAATGAAGGAACTGAAGGAAACAGTCCTTAAGAACAAAGGACAGGAACAGCAGCAGGGGCTAATGTGAGCCAGGGTTAAGCACTGGACTGAATTTTAAATGTCAAGATACAAACCCAGAACATTTAAAGCCATAGTAAATTCCTTTGAGCATGCATAGAGTGACATACAATCACCCAACATCCATTCAAAAAATTGTCCAAGGACTTTGGTTTGCATTCTGCTACTTAATGCTCGGGGACGCAGGTGGCGCTGTGGGTTAAAGCCTCAGCACCTAGGACTTGCCGATCGAAAGGTCGGCGGCTTGAATCCCGGCGGCGGGGTGCGCTCCCGCTGCTCGGTCCCAGCGCCTGCCAACCTAGCAGTTCGAAAGCACCTCCGGGTGCAAGTAGATAAATAGGGACCGCTTACCAGTGGGAAGGTAAACGGCGTTTCCGTGTGCGGCTCTGGCTCGCCAGAGCAGCGATGTCACGCTGGCCACGTGACCCGGAAGTGTCTCCGGACAGCGCTGGCCCCTGGCCTCTTGAGTGAGATGGGCGCACAACCCCAGAGTCTGGCAAGACTGGCCCGTACGGTCAGGGGTACCTTTACCTTTACCTTTACTTAATGCTCAGCACAGACACTCTGACACAATGTGATGCAGCTTTTGCTTGACTGTAAGGCTTTAGAAGAGAGTTAGGGAAGCCAAAGCCCAGGAAGGCAAATGTGGCCCTTCAGTCCTCCCTAACTCGCTCCTGAGGCTCACCCCAGACCATAATTCCCCCTCAACCACATTCCCTCCCTAGCCCTGCTTTGCACCATCCATGAGTGTCCTTACCTGGCTGAAATGCTCCCTTGAACTCTTGCTTACCTGGATGGAGGAGAGAGAGAGGCATAAGAAAAAATTCTAGTAATTGCCCCACCCATATTTGGTTTCTGGCTCCTCCAGCCACTGACATGTGGCCCTCAGAAGGTTGCTCAGAAAGGAATGTGGCCCCACCACTGCTTTAGAATTCCATTGCTACAGAATTGCATGTTTGCATACTCCTTCCATTTAAAATCTATTGTATTGAAAATAAGAATGGCACAGGGAAGGATTGTCACCTAATTTTTCAATTACCATGCTATGGTTTTTTTCTGTTTAGTTCAACCTTTCAAATAAGTTGGCTCCCTCCATCCTCCTCCTAACATGCACATTTTGAAGTGGTAGAATCCAGCAAGAGCTGCTGGACCACATGCCTCTGTTGATCACACAGCTCACAATAGGTCTCAAATCTTCTTAATGCAGCTCTTGCTTTCTGTTCAAGTCGTGCCGTCAGCATCAAATTGTGAATTGCAGGTTGCTAAATGAGGCATACTCACTCAGAACCTAGTGTCTTCCAAGTATTGAAGGGAAAATGAAGGCATGGTAGTTTATCACAAATTTGATTCTTCACTTGGTTCACTCTACATTTGACTAATGTCCTTGTTTCCTCATTCTGAGGGCATCAGCACGGGACCCCAACATTTGAAATCAAAATAAATAAATGAGGATTGGATGTTTTGATTCTTTGGAAAGGAAGGGGACGCCTTATCACCCCACCACCACCCATTCTGGGGAAGAAAATAAATCTTTGCTTCTATTGCTAAGAATTCTAGCTTCAAATGTGCATAGAAGTCCCATGAGCTTAGACCTGGAGAGTCTAAATTGTAAGGAGAACATTATTTACTAGAGAGCAACTGTGAAAAAATTAATGTACCAGGACCTTTTTCACCCCCATTCCAGCTTTTCTGGATGGATTGCAGCTGTAATGAGCCTTATCTGATTTCTATTCATCTGGATCAGAATGGCTGGAATTGGAAAGGAAAACTTAAAAGATTGCCCTTTGTGTTGTCCTTTTGCACCCCCTTACATTTTTAGTGGATTTTTTAAAATCCAATTTTAATTCTAATTTAGCTAGATCATCTGTGCATCACAGTTTCCCATGCATCAGAAACAACATTGCAATGCAGTACAAAGATAAACGAGGTTAACCCCCCACTCCACTTAATCTCCATTAATAATCATGATGTAGCACCTCACCTGTTCACCTCCAATTTACATACTATTAATAATTAATATTTTTGTTCCACCCTTTTCACCAAAGAGCTCATCACAGCAGCAGCAACCCTATGGGGTAGTTTATGCTGAGAGACAGTGGCTGCCTGAAGCACATCCAGCAGACTTTGTGCAGTGTAGGCTGGCCCATTAAGGCTGATGTGATACTGCCACATCAAGCTTAGTCTGCCCTAACCTGCCTGCCTTCTTACTTACATACAGTCCAGGGCATGGGACTGACTACCAGCTTGCTTCTCATTAATTTCAATGTTGCCCTTGAATAATTCAGCAGGGAGGAGGATGGGAGCAAATCTAGAAATAGTTGGCTCTCTGCTTGTCACCGGCACTGACTCCATCTGCTGCTGGGCTCCCTATCTTCCATCCAAATGAGCACCAGCCACCACTGACTTTGTGGTTGGGTGGAGATTTGAACTTGTTCCTCAACCAAACAACTTAACCACTGTGCCACACCACATTTCCCCTTGTATCTTGTTAAGGGAAACATAACCCTGACACTTACAAAAATGACAAGTAAATAGGGTTGTTTGGTGCCAGGTAAATGCCGCAGAAGGAAGGTAGATTTTTGGCCTGATAACAATGATTTCTTGTGTGCACAGAACTCATGCATATGTGGATGTCCCCACTAACTTTAATGGAGGGAGCAACTGCACAGATACATTTCTTGTTTGGGGAACTGACCAAAGCTGAATGGCATGCTTTGAATGTAGAAGGTATTGGATAAGGCTGTGCAAAATATTTGGACAAACTCTGAAGCAAGGATGGGAGCGAGTCTGCTATGCACAGATTTAGAGGCTTGGGCTTCTTCAGAAACTACAGTCAGTGGGCACCCCTTTTGTGGGATCAGCACCCAACATGCTAAATAAATAAATAAATAAATAAATAAATAAATAAATAAATAAAGCAGTGTCTGCACAACTCACAATACCAGTTTGTATTTCCCCCACTAATCCATATTTATGTTTTACATGGGAAATTTGAGAAGTAAAGATAACAAACAAACATGTTGCCAATGACTCATCCATTTGCAATATTGGGCTCTTTGCTTGCTCTTCTAGTGGCTGCCCAGCCCCTGCTTGCAGACCTCCAAAGAGGATGAGCCTATCAGCCCCAACATAATTGGTTCCATTATTAAAGGTCTCTTACTGTTTAGATATTCCTTCTAATGTTCACAAACCCTTAGGTAAGGGAATGGCGAAGGGTCACAAATCACTTGAGAGAGTAAGCATGTCATGGACAACATGTGGGATGTTTGCTTCTTTAAAAAAAGTATTAAAAAATCTACCACAGCAGTTCCATTTTAACCCCCAAACCAAGAATCGATCTACATTTACTATTTTAATGTTATTAGAATGTCACAGGGCACAATGGTAAAATAAAAATGTTCCTTACCTTGTTTCCTCCATAACAATGCAGCTTCCTTTTCTGCCAGTTCCTGGTTGCTCTGCAGTGCCCTCTGGTGTCACATTTTAATAAAGACTCTCCTCCTGAAGAGAGCGGAGTGGTTGTGGGCGGGAGCCCGAGCCCCGCCTCTAGCAGGGGGCGTTTGCCCCCTGCCTCCCACTTACCTGGCTGGCGCCCATCGGCAGGCACCCAACCAGGTGCCTCCGAGGGGGCGTGTATAGCAGCCTTAATACAGCAGCACCAGCCCCTCCTCAGCCTCACTCTTCGTCGTCCCGTCGTGATTCACCCACCCTCCACTCCCTTTGAGCTCAGGGCTTAGTTTCCCTTGGCCTTGCTATGGACCTTAGGTTGGTCGCCCTGGTTGTCCGGGGGGCCTGGTAGGAATTTTTCCATTTGGCATTAGGCTTTTTTGCTTTTTCGCCTACCTCGTAGCAATCGTCACAACTTTTGCGGTATTGGTGGGTAGGTTAGGCATTGGAATAATGTGTCGTGGTGTCGAAGGGCTAGGTGTGGCCATCTCCTATGCCTTCAATTTTTGGGTATTCCGTTAAAGGAATCTGGCGGTCGTGTATTCTGTCCGATGCCTGCTTGGCGGGAGGCCATGGCACGACCCTCGGTGACATCAGGGGAGAGCCTATAGTTGGATTAGCATCAACAGGCTCCACCTGCTGCTGAATATCCCCCCCCCCCTTGTTTCAGACTCACCCCTCTCTGAGGGGGTGGAGTCCACTGACGTAATCCAGTGCCTAAGCCAATACCTTTTCACTTGCTGTAATCAATAAAGTTGTGGCCTTTTATGGCCCATTAACCTTATATCGCGTGTCCTTGTGTATTCATTCCACTTTGGGGGGGGGGGATCGGGTCCTCGAACCACAACTCAAATTTTAATGTCACAAGCAAAACATAATGCAGCCAAATGCGTTATGATAACTGTTCCTTAAAAAGGTAAAGGTAAAGGGACCCCTGACCATTAGGTCCAGTCGTGACTGACTCTGGGGTCGCGGCACTCATCTCGCTTTATTGGCCGAGGGAGCCGGCGTACAGCTTCCGGGTCATGTGGCCAGCATGCCTAAGCCACTTCTGACAAACAAGAGCAGCACACAGAAACACCATTTACCTTCCCGCCAGAGCGGTACCTATTTATCTACTTGCATTTTGACGTGCTTTTGAACTGCTAGGTTGGCAGGAGAAGGGACCGAGCAATGGGAGCTCACCCCATCATGGGGATTCGAACCACCGACCTTCTGATAGGCAAGTCCTAGGCTCTTTCTGCCTCTGTTTCTTTCTGCCTCGGTATCTTTCTGCCTCTGTTTCTTGTCTGTAAAATAAGAATAACTGTATCCATACTTGCAAGAAAGTTAAGTGGGCATCCCTGCCAGAGACTAGCTAACACAGAGGCAGCTAACATGTGACCTTCCAGATGTTGCTGGAATAAAAATTCCACCACCCCTAGTCATGGGCTGATGGGAGCAAACATATGACAACACTGGAGGCCCAAAGCCTAAACACCTTGGCTGCAATACATTAAAAAAAGAAAAGTGGTGAAAAGTGGCTACCTGGAATAACATATGATGCCAGACCAGGCTGAATTAATTTGGAATACATTGCTTTGCATATTCAAATGCAGAGTTTTACATATGCTCACATTCAAACCATAATGCATAAAATGTGATGACACTAGAGCATAATTAACCAATGACTTTGAAAATATGGAAGTAGGGGTCCTCATTTAGGTAGACAGCAAAAGAAATGCAGAACCCTTGCTAAGCATTCCAAGCGCCTCCTTATCATTTGGAAACAAAGCTTCAATTTGCTTTGTTCTCGGCGGCATTATTTCATGACAGAGTTTGTGATCTATAGTTATCTTGCATTACAACAACACTGAAATTCTTTACCCTTTAGTACACGCTTCCGGACTAATTGTTTGGAAGCTCCCAGATGAATTACGCCAAAGCAAAATAAATGGCATGAGCAACGTCAGGAGCAAGTGGGCGGGAGGATACAAATGCTGAAGGCAACTAAGACTTGCTTAGATGAATATCTTTGTCATTACTTCCCCAAAGAAGACTTGAGACACAACCATTATGGTACAAGCAGGTTATATTTATTGGAATGTAACAAATTAGAGAATCTTCAGAAACCAAATAAACAGATTAGACAAATCAATGTAATCTGGGCAGCTGCATTCTATGGCCTCACAGCAAGGACTTGGAAAGAATTCTCCTTCCTTGCTACTTGTACTTTGGCATGTGAACATGACATGCACAGTGAATGTTAAGGTTAAGGAGCATCCCCAAGGCTCCCCCACCCACCCACAATGCCAAGTCAATGAAAGGCAACTCAAGAGTACCCTAACTCAATACTGCCTTAGGCATATAAGCAATCCATATTAAATTCTCTCATGTGCTTGGATTCAATGCCACAGGAAGCGATCAGCTCCAGCTAATTCACTTCCACCCACTCAGACACAAGCTGAGTTCTCTGCAAATTATAAAAAAACAAACAAAAGTCACAGCCCAAAACAGTAAGATCCCCAGTGTTCTACCATGGGGGATATATGTGCCCCCAGTGGCGTAGCGTGGGTTATCAGCACCCGGGGCAAGGCAAGTAATTTGCGCCCCCTAACCCATGGATTTGCGCCCCCTAACCCGTGGATTTGCGCCCCCTAACCCGTGGATTTCCCTAACCCCCAGATGTTGCGCCCGGTGCGGCCGGCCCCCCCTGCACCCCCCACGCTACGCCACTGTGTGCCCCCATGGGCCAGAATACTTAAAAAAGAATACCAGTCTGTTTACCTTATTCTGTGTCCTATAAACTTATTATGGTGCACAGCCTCCCTCCAGTTGTGCTGCTCTAACAGCTCAGACCATACCAACAACATCTTCAGAGTCCTTGTTTGGAGTCAACAGATATCCTTGGTAATCCCAGCCAAAACTTCAAGAGCCATCCATTGAACAAAGCCATTCTCACCAGGGTGCACACCAGATAATAGGAAACAGCTCCTCCCCACAGCACACCCCACCATGACTCTTCTGAATGTATGCCTTTGAATGCCAAGGTGGGGGGGGTACCACTCACGCCCTATTTATTTGGCCTCTGTGGTAACAGGATACTGGATTAGATGGGTCTATGGCCTGAAGCAACAAGGAATATATTATGCTTTAAATTTATTTATTAAATTTATATCCCCTCCTTCCTCCCAATGGAAAAATAAATGCTGCGAGACTATATACAATGCTTGGAGATTGTTGTTCTTTGTTCAGAGAGAGTGGGAGTGGGGTGGGGGGAGAGAGAATATAATCACCCAACTGTATAATACAATCACATCAACAACGTGATGGGTTAGTCCTTGTGGACAGGAGTAGATAAAGCCCTTTCCGAGCCTGCAGAGGAGAGGGTGTTGCGGGCAGGACCCTCCCACATTCGCGGGGGCTTACCTGGGCGTGCCTGCAACCCAGACCGCCAATCGGGCTATTTAAGGCCAGGCACGCCCAGGGATCGCCCTCTTTTTCCCCTCGCCCACCAGCTGAGCGGTTGGTTGTTGCAGCTGTAGGTTTTCATTTTTTGTTGTTTTTTTGCTTGTTTTATTTTGCCGAGCAGTTTTATTCCTAGTGTGCCTGTTCGCAGCTTAGTTAGGTGTGGACCCGCATTGTTTTCGATCCCTGTTGGCCAGGCGCCTGTGCAGTTTGCCCAAAATCGCTGTGCCGCAGCGTGGTGCCGGTGGCCGGGGTGAGGAAACTCAGGGGTCTAAAATAAAAGGAGCTTACCTGGTTCATAGCGGCGGATTCGGCGCAAGAACAACGTCCAGCAGAAGGATCGTGGGGCAGACGCTGGGATCGGCAGAGGTCTGGGATCGGGTGCCGCCAAGAAAAGGGGTAACGTTTATGCGAAAACCGTGCGCTTTTTCCCGGGGGTTCTACCATCGGCGGCTGGTCCTCTCCGCCGTGGACAGGAGTAGATAACAGGCATGAATTAGGTACCCATTCTGAATTGTGTTGCTATGCCATGCCTAATGTGCCCAGATCTCTGAAACAGATATTGAAAGGGGTTCCTAAGAAAGTATGCATCTTTTGCTGCTATAATCTAGATACAAATATGGGGCTTTTCTTTTGATGTCAGTTTAAATGTACTTACACAAATGAGAAGGATATGAGTCATGCTAAGCCCAACAGAGAGATCAGGCGCAGTCTTCATTAAAAGAGGTACAAAGGATACACCATCTGCTTCAACCAATCCCAGCTCTCAGTGGGTTTGTTTGCTTGGTCGCTCGTACTAGTTGGAGCCACCTGTTCACTTTAATTATAAACGCTTTCTTAAAACCTTGCCTTTTATGATCTCTGCATCTCACCATAAGTGAAGAAGTGGAGTGGCGAAGATGGGAAAAGGAGCCTTCATCACAGAAAGGAGCAAAAAAGAAGAAGAGATGTTTCCGTAACAGGGACTTGGAGGACAAAATAAAAATGGAAGAATCCAGAGTAAATGTGCAATTCTAGAGCACATCAAAGTTCACACCATGTTTCTTCAATCACAAAGATAAATGGCCCAATTCACTTCTCATTAACAGAAGATTTAGCTTGGTCAAGCGCCATTAACTTTAGTGGGCTTAGTTGTGACTTACTCCAGAATAAATAGGAGAGAAAAGAAGGGAATTGTGTTTTGAGATCTGATCATGAGCAGATCTTTATTTCTGAGAGGCAGCATTTATATTAATGCTTGGAGAATTGACATTTACGTGGGGAGGCTCACTGAGGTTGCTATCACCCATCTGTGACATAAGAAGACATATTTCTTGAAAGCTTAAGTAAGAGGTGCCAAGGTTCCCACTTGACCTCTGATCAGGATGCTCTTTTCTATATTCTTAAATGCTTGGTAACTGTGGATCATCAAGTCAATTTCCAAGGGAAAGAAAGTGGCCACGTGTTCAGTTATGGAAAACTTAATAAATATTTCATACAAAAATAAATAAATAAAATAAATACTCAATGACCTGCCTTTCAAGTAAGTGGAAATGAAGCAGCTGGTTGCCATGGTGAAATTATGATGACACTGTCACTCTGTAGTCTCACTGCTGAAGTCATAAGTCAGATTCAAGGGGGGATTTGCCCCCAAGGCCAAGCCTACCAGCTAACAGTGACCTAAAGTTTTCCAGTAAAACATGAAATGGTGCACACGCTACATCTTGTTTGTGTGCTTATCAGGCATGTCCAAAGTCCATTTTGGGGGCCTAATCCAGCCCACCAGTCAGTTTAATCTGGCCCCTGTGGCAGTTTATTTCCTGGGGTAAAATCCTAAAAAAACAAACCCTCAACAAATTCAATCCTAAAAAAAGGTTAACAACTTGGGTTGGCTGTTTTGGCGGCCCTCATGGCCCTTCACTTCATCAAATCTGGTCCTCTTTGAAAAAAGATTGGACAGGGTTACAGTCAAAGAGTTCAAGAGAAGCAGAGAAGCGGGTGCTGGATGTCCGGAGTTTCATTCTCTCCCATGCTGCAGAGTGTGTGAGACTACTGGATCACATACTCTGTGTTGACATTCCATTCTTTGGAAGAGAGAGAACAGAAGGAACTGTGCGCCACTTCCGTCTTCTTTGTTCTGTGTTCTGTTCTGTTCTTCTCTCTCGGAGGGCCCACCCCCCATGGTGCTTCCGTTCCGATGGAAAAGGGGTGTGGTTTAAGTAGCCCGCTTGCCACACCCTTTCCCATTGTGCCCTGACCCTTTCCCTGCAAGGGTTCAGGTGAGTGCAAAATGCCTACTATCAACGCATGCAGAAAGACAAACGTATTTTACCACCCTACTTCCCATGTTATTCACAACACTATACAACACAATACAATAAAAATACCTTTATTGGCATTTCAAGTTAAGACCTTCCAAAATGGCTTGAGACACAAAGTCTTTCTTCTTTCTGTTTCCTGTTTCCGAGAGATTTGAATTGGGAAATCCTTTTGATTGATTCTTCATGAATAAGAGACAGTGGGGTGAGGGAGGCCAGGGCCACATCCACACCATTTAAAGCGCTATGAAGCCGCTTTAAACACTCATGGCTTAAACACCCTCAAAGACTCTGGGAGCTATAGTTGGAAAAGGGTGCCGAGAGTTGTTAGGGGACCCCCTGTTCCCTGCCAAGAAGGGAACCCTCCCTCTACCCCTACCCCCACCCCTACACCTGATGCTAACCCTAACCCTAACCCTAACACTAACCCTTAAGCCTTAACTAGAGCTACAATTCCCAGAGTTCCCTGGCAAGAAGGGAACCCTAACCCTGCCCCCTAACTACAACTACAAATCCCAGAGTTCCCTGGCAAAAAGAGAACCCTAACCCTAATCCTGCCCCCTAACTAGAGCTTCAATTCCCAGAGTTCCCTGCCAAGGGAACCCCAACCCTACCCCTGCCCCTGACGCTAACCCTAACTCTAACCCTGAACCCTTACCTAGAGCTACAATTCCCAGAGTTCCCTGGCAAGAAGGGACCCCTACCCCTACCCCTACCCCTACCCCTACCCCTACCCCTACCCCTACCCCTACCCCTACCCCTACCCCTACCCCTACCCTACCCCTAATCCTACCCCTAATCCTAATCCTAATACTTAACCACCGTAACAAGTCTCCGTCCCCTTAACCACCTACAGTTCCCAGAATCCCTGAGGGGAAGCCATGCCTGTTTAAAGTGACTTCATAGCAGTTCCACTGGTGCACCTAATGTGGCCTAATGTTCCCTCCCTCGTTTTCTTCTCTCTCCCCACTGCCCCATCACTTGCAATGCAGCAGATATCTGCCTGCAGTCTCCCTTCAAAGCTCCTTCTCTCAAGTTTGGCCAAGGCCTTGCGCATTCCTCACTGCCAGTATTTCACGTTCACTTCTCCGATGTAAATAGGGATGTCCTGCGGTTCTCTTGATGTCTTTTAAGACTGGACTTGGGGAAAACCTCACCGGCTCCAGACATCCCTGTAAGGCAATCCTTTCGATTCTTCATGAATAAGAGACAGTGGGGTGAGGGAGGCCAGGGCAACATCCACACCATTTAAAGCGCTATGAAGCCGCTTTAAACACTCATGGCTTAAACACCCCCAAAGACTCTGGGAGCTATAGTTGGAAAAGGGTGCCGAGAGTTGTTAGGGGACCCCCTGTTCCCTGGCAAGAAGGGAACCCTCCCTCTACCCCTACCCCCACCCCTACTCCGGACGCTAACCCTAACTCTAACCCTAACGCTAACCCTTAAGCCTTAACTAGAGCTACAATTCCCAGAGTTCCCTGGCAAGAAGGGAACCCTAACCCTGCCCCCTAACTACAGCTACAATTCCCAGTGTTCCCTGGCAAAAAGGGAACCCTAACCCTAACCCTGCCCCCTAACTAGAGCTACAATTCCCAGAGTTCCCTGCCAAGGGAACCCCAACCCTACCCCTGCCCCTGACGCTAACCCTAATTCTAACCCTTAACCCTTAACTAGAGCTACAATTCCCAGAGTTCCCTGGCAAGAAGGGACCCCTACCCCTACCCCTACCCTACCCTGCCCCTAATCCTACCCCAATCCTAATCCTAATCCTAATACTTAACCACCGTAACAAGTCTCCGTCCCCTTAACCACCTACAGTTCCCAGAATCCCTGAGGGGAAGCCATGCCTGTTTAAAGTGACTTCATAGCAGTTCCAGTGGTGCACCCAATGTGGCCTAATGTTCCCTCCCTCGTTTTCTTCTCTCTCCTCACAGCCCCATCACTTGCAATGCAGCAGATGTCTGCCTGCAGTCTCTCTTCAAAGCTCCTTCTCTCAAGTATGGCCATGGCCTTGCCCATTCCTCACTGCCAGTATTTCACGTTCAGTTCTCCAATGTAAATAGGGATGTCCTGCGGTTCTCTTGATGTCTTTTAAGACTGGACTTGGGAAAAACGTCACCGGCTCCAGACATCCCTATAAGGCAAAGGCAAACAGGTGAGTGGGATGGCCAACACCCGACAGCGTCCCCCCAGATTCCTCCTCTGTTTGGCTGCCTGTTAACAAACAAGGCTTCCAAACCAGTTTGCACCCATCTCAGCCAGCATAGCCTCGCAACATCCACTAGCCTGAATGCAAATTCTTCCGACAACCATCCACCAGCTGCAACTTCATCAGCTCCATTGCCAGACATCAACCAGCTTCAGAGCTGAGTGTCAGTCACCTTCAAGTAGCGATCCCACCAGCAAGTAATCTTTGTACTTGCCTTCTCCTTGCTCCACAGCATCCCAGCACCGGGTGATTGCCTCCTTCCGCTTGCCAACTTGCCACCACGGGGCAGGAGACCACCAGGGCCACAGCATCCCAGCACAGGCCATTGCCTCCTTCCGCTTGCCAGCTTGCCGCCACGGGACAGGAGACCACCTGGGCTGAGTGCCACCAAGCTGCCCATTTCTCTCTGGGGAGGGCAACTGCTGAGGCTTGGGCCTTGGCCCACATTTATACCCGCTCAGCAGCCAAATATTTTTGTCACATCACAATCAACCCACGGACAATGGCAGCAGCTGGAGAGGCATCACCATCACTCCCTCCGCCCTCACAATGGTGAGCACAGCTCAGCAGCCAAAACACACACACACACACACACACGTTGTGCCAATATCTGTGAAGGCCACACCGGAAACCCAAAGGGGCAGGAGGGGGACATTTTTCAGCCCAGTGGTTACATTTCCCTCCACACAACACTAGTTGGCAAAAAACATCATTTTAACATTCAGAAATTTTACAATGCTTCTGCAAATATCTTTATATATGTTATCTTTATATCCAACATCATTTTAACATTCAGAAATTCTCCATATAGTCTATCACTTGCATCTGCCATTCTTCCAGGGTGGGCAAATCTTGTGTCTTCCAAACTTTGCGATGAGTATTCTTGCTGCTGTTGTTGCATACATAAAGAATGTTCTGTCTTTCTTTGGTACAAATTGGCCGACAATGCCCAAGAGAAAGGCCTCTGGTTTCTTAAGGAAGGTATATTTAAATACCTTTTTCAGTTCATTATAAATCATTTGCCTGATAATAAATGTTGGAAATGTAAAGAAACTAAGGGTACATTCTTTCACCTTTGGTGGACGTGCCCAAAGATTAAGGCTTTCTGGGAAATGATAGACTATATGGAGATGGCAGAAATGACCGGCAGAATCCGAGACCTGGGAGAAGAGTCGGTGGAAGAGGATTGGAAGAAGTTCAAAGACTATTTGCAGAAGCATTGTAAAATTTCTGAATGTTAAAATGATGTTTTTTGCCAACTAGTGTTGTGTGGAGGGAAATGTAACCACTGGGCTGAAAAAATGTCCCCCTCCTGCCCCTTTGGGTTTCCGGTGTGGCTTTCACAGATATTGGCACAACGTGTGTGTGTGTGTGTGTGTGTTTTGGCTGCTGAGCTGTGCTCACCATTGTGAGGGCGGAGGGAGTGATAGTGATCCCTCTCCAGCTGCTGCCATTGTCCGTGGGTTGATTGTGATGTGACAAAAATATTTGGCTGCTGAGCGGGTATAAATATGGGCCAAGGCCCAAGCCTCAGCAGTTGCCCTCCCCAGAGAGAAATGGGCAGCTTGGTGGCACTCAGCCCAGGTGGTCTCCTGTCCCGTGGCGGCAAGCTGGCAAGCGGAAGGAGGCAATGGCCTGTGCTGGGATGCTGTGGCCCTGGTGGTCTCCTGCCCCGTGGTGGCAAGCTGGCAAGCGGAAGGAGGCAATCACCCGGTGCTGGGATGCTGTGGAGCAAGGAGAAGGCAAGTACAAAGATTACTTGCTGGTGGGATCGCTACTTGAAGGTGACTGACACTCAGCTCTGAAGCTGGTTGATGTCTGGCAATGGAGCTGATGAAGTTGCAGCTGGTGGATGGTTGTCGGAAGAATTTGCATTCAGGCTAGTGGATGTTGCGAGGCTATGCTGGCTGAGATGGGTGCAAACTGGTTTGGAAGCCTTGTTTGTTAACAGGCAGCCAAACAGAGGAGGAATCTGGGGGGACGCTGTCGGGTGTTGGCCATCCCACTCACCTGTTTGCCTTTGCCTTATAGGGATGTCTGGAGCCGGTGACGTTTTTCCCAAGTCCAGTCTTAAAAGACATCAAGAGAACCGCAGGACATCCCTATTTACATTGGAGAACTGAACGTGAAATACTGGCAGTGAGGAATGGGCAAGGCCATGGCCATACTTGAGAGAAGGAGCTTTGAAGAGAGACTGCAGGCAGACATCTGCTGCATTGCAAGTGATGGGGCAGTGGGGAGAGAGAAGAAAACGAGGGAGGGAACATTAGGCCACATTGGGTGCACCACTGGAACTGCTATGAAGTCACTTTAAACAGGCATGGCTTCCCCTCAGGGATTCTGGGAACTGTAGGTGGCTAAGGGGACGGAGACTTGTTACGGTGGTTAAGTATTAGGATTAGGATTAGGATTAGGATTAGGATTAGGGGTAGGATTAGGGGCAGGGTAGGGTAGGGGTAGGGGTAGGGGTCCCTTCTTGCCAGGGAACTCTGGGAATTGTAGCTCTAGTTAAGGGTTAAGGGTTAGAATTAGGGTTAGCGTCAGGGGCAGGGGTAGGGTTGGGGTTCCCTTGGCAGGGAACTCTGGGAATTGTAGCTCTAGTTAGGGGGCAGGGTTAGGGTTAGGGTTCTCTTTTTGCCAGGGAACTCTGGGAATTGTAGCTGTAGTTAGGGGGCAGGGTTAGGGTTCCCTTCTTGCCAGGGAACTCTGGGAATTGTAGCTCTAGTTAAGGCTTAAGGGTTAGCGTTAGGGTTAGAGTTAGGGTTAGCGTCCGGAGTAGGGGTGGGGGTAGGGGTAGAGGGAGGGTTCCCTTCTTGCCAGGGAACAGGGGGTCCCCTAACAACTCTCGGCACCCTTTTCCAACTATAGCTCCCAGAGTCTTTGGGGGTGTTTAAGCCATGAGTGTTTAAAGCGGCTTCATAGCGCTTTAAATGGTGTGGATGTTGCCCTGGCCTCCCTCACCCCACTGTCTCTTATTCATGAAGAATCGAAAGGATTGCCTTACAGGGATGTCTGGAGCCGGTGAGGTTTTCCCCAAGTCCAGTCTTAAAAGACATCAAGAGAACCGCAGGACATCCCTATTTACATCGGAGAAGTGAACGTGAAATACTGGCAGTGAGGAATGGGCAAGGCCTTGGCCAAACTTGAGAGAAGGAGCTTTGAAGGGAGACTGCAGGCAGATATCTGCTGCATTGCAAGTGATGGGGCAGTGGGGAGAGAGAAGAAAACGAGGGAGGGAACATTAGGCCACATTAGGTGCACCACTGGAACTGCTATGAAGTCACTTTAAACAGGCATGGCTTCCCCTCAGGGATTCTGGGAACTGTAGGTGGTTAAGGGGACGGAGACTTGTTACGGTGGTTAAGTATTAGGATTAGGATTAGGGGTAGGATTAGGGGTAGGGTAGGGTAGGGGTAGGGGTAGGGGTAGGGGTAGGGGTAGGGGTCCCTTCTTGCCAGGGAACTCTGGGAATTGTAGCTCTAGGTAAGGGTTCAGGGTTAGAGTTAGGGTTAGCGTCAGGGGCAGGGGTAGGGTTGGGGTTCCCTTGGCAGGGAACTCTGGGAATTGAAGCTCTAGTTAGGGGGCAGGATTAGGGTTAGGGTTCTCTTTTTGCCAGGGAACTCTGGGATTTGTAGTTGTAGTTAGGGGGCAGGGTTAGGGTTCCCTTCTTGCCAGGGAACTCTGGGAATTGTAGCTCTAGTTAAGGCTTAAGGGTTAGCGTTAGGGTTAGGGTTAGGGTTAGCATCAGGTGTAGGGGTGGGGGTAGGGGTAGAGGGAGGGTTCCCTTCTTGGCAGGGAACAGGGGGTCCCCTAACAACTCTCGGCACCCTTTTCCAACTATAGCTCCCAGAGTCTTTGAGGGTGTTTAAGCCATGAGTGTTTAAAGCGGCTTCATAGCGCTTTAAATGGTGTGGATGTGGCCCTGGCCTCCCTCACCCCACTGTCTCTTATTCATGAAGAATCAATCAAAAGGATTTCCCAATTCAAATCTCTCGGAAACAGGAAACAGAAAGAAGAAAGACTTTGTGTCTCAAGCCATTTTGGAAGGTCTTAACTTGAAATGCCAATAAAGGTATTTTTATTGTATTGTGTTGTATAGTGTTGTGAATAACATGGGAAGTAGGGTGGTAAAATACGTTTGTCTTTCTGCATGCGTTGATAGTAGGCATTTTGCACTCACCTGAACCCTTGCAGGGAAAGGGTCAGGGCACAATGGGAAAGGGTGTGGCAAGCGGGCTACTTAAACCACACCCCTTTTCCATCGGAACGGAAGCACCATGGGGGGTGGGCCCTCCGAGAGAGAAGAACAGAACAGAACACAGAACAAAGAAGACGGAAGTGGCGCACAGTTCCTTCTGTTCTCTCTCTTCCAAAGAATGGAATGTCAACACAGAGTATGTGATCCAGTAGTCTCACACACTCTGCAGCATGGGAGAGAATGAAACTCCGGACATCCAGCACCCGCTTCTCTGCTTCTCTTGAACTCTTTGACTGTAACCCTGTCCAATCTTTTTTCAAAGAGGACCAGATTTGATGAAGTGAAGGGCCATGAGGGCCGCCAAACCAGCCAACCCAAGTTGTTAACCTTTTTTTAGGATTGAATTTGTTGAGGGTTTGTTTTTTTAGGATTTTACCCCAGGAAATAAACTGCCACAGGGGCCAGATTAAACTGACTGGTGGGCTGGATTAGGCCCCCAAAATGGACTTTGGACATGCCTGATAAGCGCACAAACAAGATGTAGCGTGTGCACCATTTCATGTTTTACTGGAAAACTTTAGGTCACTGTTAGCTGGTAGGCTTGGCCTTGGGGGCAAATCCCCCCTTGAATCTGACTTATGACTTCAGCAGTGAGACTACAGAGTGACAGTGTCATCATAATTTCACCATGGCAACCAGCTGCTTCATTTCCACTTACTTGAAAGGCAGGTCATTGAGTATTTATTTTATTTATTTATTTTTGTATGAAATATTTATTAAGTTTTCCATAACTGAACACGTGGCCACTTTCTTTCCCTTGGAAATTGACTTGATGATCCACAGTTACCAAGCATTTAAGAATATAGAAAAGAGCATCCTGATCAGAGGTCAAGTGGGAACCTTGGCACCTCTTACTTAAGCTTTCAAGAAATATGTCTTCTTATGTCACAGATGGGTGATAGCAACCTCAGTGAGCCTCCCCACGTAAATGTCAATTCTCCAAGCAAAAATATAAATGCTGCCTCTCAGAAATAAAGATCTGCTCATGATCAGATCTCAAAACACAATTCCCTTCTTTTCTCTCCTATTTATTCTGGAGTAAGTCACAACTAAGCCCACTAAAGTTAATGGCGCTTGACCAAGCTAAATCTTCTGTTAATGAGAAGTGAATTGGGCCATTTATCTTTGTGATTGAAGAAACATGGTGTGAACTTTGATGTGCTCTAGAATTGCACATTTACTCTGGATTCTTCCATTTTTATTTTGTCCTCCAAGTCCCTGTTACGGAAACATCTCTTTTTTTAAAAAAATAATTTTTATTGATTTTACAACATAAACAAAAAACAAATAAACATAACACGACTTCCCCAAACCTCCCCTTCCCTGCATCCATATTTTAAAATTTTTAGCAATTCTTCATCCCATTTTTATATTTAGTTCTCTTTAAAAAAAAAAATTCTATTTTATAAATTTCAATTTATAGCTGTAATTCTTTGTATCCAATCCCTTGACATCTTAACATTCCGAAATTTTACAACAATTTTTAAGATAGATTTTAAATTTTTTCCAGTCCTCCTCCACTGTCTCTTTCCTCTGGTCACGGATTCTGCCGGTCATCTCTGCCAGTCCCATAAATTCAGTCACCTTGGTCTGCCATTCTTCCAGAGTAGGTAATTCTTTAGTCTTCCAATACTTCGCCAAAAGGATTCTTGCTGCTGTTGTTGCATACATAAAAAAGGTCCTATCTTTCTTTGGTACCAATTGGCCGACCATGCCCAGGAGAAAAGCCTCCGGTTTCTTTACAAATGTCCACTTAAGGATTTTCTTAATTTCATTATAGATCATTTCCCAGTAGGCCTTAATCTTTGGGCAGGTCCACCAAAGGTGATAAAAAGTTCCTTCACATTCATTGCACTTCCAACAATTGTTATTGGGCAAATGATATATCTTTGCAAGCTTGACTGGAGTCATGTACCACCTATAGATCATTTTCATTATGTTCTCTTTCAGGGCACTGCATGCCGGTTACGGAAACATCTCTTCTTCTTTTTTGCTCCTTTCTGTGATGAAGGCTCCTTTTCCCATCTTCGCCACTCCACTTCTTCACTTATGGTGAGATGCAGAGATCATAAAAGGCAAGGTTTTAAGAAAGCGTTTATAATTAAAGTGAACAGGTGGCTCCAACTAGTACGAGCGACCAAGCAAACAAACCCACTGAGAGCTGGGATTGGTTGAAGCAGATGGTGTATCCTTTGTACCTCTTTTAATGAAGACTGCGCCTGATCTCTCTGTTGGGCTTAGCATGACTCATATCCTTCTCATTTGTGTAAGTACATTTAAACTGACATCAAAAGAAAAGCCCCATATTTGTATCTAGATTATAGCAGCAAAAGATGCATACTTTCTTAGGAACCCCTTTCAATATCTGTTTCAGAGATCTGGGCACATTAGGCATGGCATAGCAACACAATTCAGAATGGGTACCTAATTCATGCCTGTTATCTACTCCTGTCCACGGCGGAGAGGACCAGCCGCCGATGGTAGAACCCCCGGGAAAAAGCGCACGGTTTTCGCATAAACGTTACCCCTTTTCTTGGCGGCACCCGATCCCAGACCTCTGCCGATCCCAGCGTCTGCCCCACGATCCTTCTGCTGGACGTTGTTCTTGCGCCGAATCCGCCGCTATGAACCAGGTAAGCTCCTTTTATTTTAGACCCCTGAGTTTCCTCACCCCGGCCACCGGCACCACGCTGCGGCACAGCGATTTTGGGCAAACTGCACAGGCGCCTGGCCAACAGGGATCGAAAACAATGCGGGTCCACACCTAACTAAGCTGCGAACAGGCACACTAGGAATAAAACTGCTCGGCAAAATAAAACAAGCAAAAAAACAACAAAAAATGAAAACCTACAGCTGCAACAACCAACCGCTCAGCTGGTGGGCGAGGGGAAAAAGAGGGCGATCCCTGGGCGTGCCTGGCCTTAAATAGCCCGATTGGCGGTCTGGGTTGCAGGCACGCCCAGGTAAGCCCCCGCGAATGTGGGAGGGTCCTGCCCGCAACACCCTCTCCTCTGCAGGCTCGGAAAGGGCTTTATCTACTCCTGTCCACAAGGACTAACCCATCACGTTGTTGATGTGATTGTATTATACAGTTGGGTGATTATATTCTCTCTCCCCCCACCCCACTCCCACTCTCTCTGAACAAAGAACAACAATCTCCAAGCATTGTATATAGTCTCGCAGCATTTATTTTTCCATTGGGAGGAAGGAGGGGATATAAATTTAATAAATAAATTTAAAGCATAATATATTCCTTGTTGCTTCAGGCCATAGACCCATCTAATCCAGTATCCTGTTACCACAGAGGCCAAATAAATAGGGCGTGAGTGGTACCCCCCCCACCTTGGCATTCAAAGGCATACATTCAGAAGAGTCATGGTGGGGTGTGCTGTGGGGAGGAGCTGTTTCCTATTATCTGGTGTGCACCCTGGTGAGAATGGCTTTGTTCAATGGATGGCTCTTGAAGTTTTGGCTGGGATTACCAAGGATATCTGTTGACTCCAAACAAGGACTCTGAAGATGTTGTTGGTATGGTCTGAGCTGTTAGAGCAGCACAACTGGAGGGAGGCTGTGCACCATAATAGCAGTTCAAAAGCACGTCAAAATGCAAGTAGATAAATAGGTACCGCTCTGGCGGGAAGGTAAATGGTGTTTCTGTGTGCTGCTCTTGTTTGTCAGAAGTGGCTTAGGCATGCTGGCCACATGACCCGGAAGCTGTACGCCGGCTCCCTCGGCCAATAAAGCGAGATGAGTGCCGCGACCCCAGAGTCAGTCACGACTGGACCTAATGGTCAGGGGTCCCTTTACCTTTACCTTTTTAAGGAACAGTTATCATAACGCATTTGGCTGCATTATGTTTTGCTTGTGACATTAAAATTTGAGTTGTGGTTCGAGGACCCGATCCCCCCCCCCCAAAGTGGAATGAATACACAAGGACACGCGATATAAGGTTAATGGGCCATAAAAGGCCACAACTTTATTGATTACAGCAAGTGAAAAGGTATTGGCTTAGGCACTGGATTACGTCAGTGGACTCCACCCCCTCAGAGAGGGGTGAGTCTGAAACAAGGGGGGGGGGATATTCAGCAGCAGGTGGAGCCTGTTGATGCTAATCCAACTATAGGCTCTCCCCTGATGTCACCGAGGGTCGTGCCATGGCCTCCCGCCAAGCAGGCATCGGACAGAATACACGACCGCCAGATTCCTTTAACGGAATACCCAAAAATTGAAGGCATAGGAGATGGCCACACCTAGCCCTTCGACACCACGACACATTATTCCAATGCCTAACCTACCCACCAATACCGCAAAAGTTGTGACGATTGCTACGAGGTAGGCGAAAAAGCAAAAAAGCCTAATGCCAAATGGAAAAATTCCTACCAGGCCCCCCGGACAACCAGGGCGACCAACCTAAGGTCCATAGCAAGGCCAAGGGAAACTAAGCCCTGAGCTCAAAGGGAGTGGAGGGTGGGTGAATCACGACGGGACGACGAAGAGTGAGGCTGAGGAGGGGCTGGTGCCGCTGTATTAAGGCTGCTATACACGCCCCCTCGGAGGCACCTGGTTGGGTGTCTGCCGATGGGCGCCAGCCAGGTAAGTGGGAGGCAGGGGGCAAACGCCCCCTGCTAGAGGCGGGGCTCGGGCTCCCGCCCACAACCACTCCGCTCTCTTCAGGAGGAGAGTCTTTATTAAAATGTGACACCAGAGGGCACTGCAGAGCAACCAGGAACTGGCAGAAAAGGAAGCTGCATTGTTATGGAGGAAACAAGGTAAGGAACATTTTTATTTTACCATTGTGCCCTGTGACATTCTAATAACATTAAAATAGTAAATGTAGATCGATTCTTGGTTTGGGGGTTAAAATGGAACTGCTGTGGTAGATTTTTTAATACTTTTTTTAAAGAAGCAAACATCCCACATGTTGTCCATGACATGCTTACTCTCTCAAGTGATTTGTGACCCTTCCCCATTCCCTTACCTAAGGGTTTGTGAACATTAGAAGGAATATCTAAACAGTAAGAGACCTTTAATAATGGAACCAATTATGTTGGGGCTGATAGGCTCATCCTCTTTGGAGGTCTGCAAGCAGGGGCTGGGCAGCCACTAGAAGAGCAAGCAAAGAGCCCAATATTGCAAATGGATGGTTCAGATATTGCAAATGAGTCATTGGCAACATGTTTGTTTGTTATCTTTACTTCTCAAATTTCCCATGTAAAACATAAATATGGATTAGTGGGGGAAATACAAACTGGTATTGTGAGTTGTGCAGACACTGCATTATTTATTTATTTATTTATTTATTTATTTAGCATGTTGGGTGCTGATCCCACAAAAGGGGTGCCCGCTGACTGTAGTTTCTGAAGAAGCCCAAACCTCTAAATCTGTGCATAGCAGACTCGCTCCCATCCTTGCTTCAGGGTTTGTCCAAATATTTTGCACAGCCTTATCCAATACCTTCTACATTCAAAGCATGCCATTCAGCTTTGGTCAGTTCCCCAAACAAGAAATGTATCCGTGCAGTTGCTCCCTCCATTAAAGTTAGTGGGGACATCCACATATGCATGAGTTCTGTGCACACAAGAAATCATTGTTATCAGGCCAAAAATCTACCTTCCTTCTGCGGCATTTACCTGGCACCAAACAACCCTATTTACTTGTCATTTTTGTAAGTATCAGGGTTATGTTTCCCTTAACAAGATACAAGGGGAAATGTGGTGTGGCACAGTGGTTAAGTTGTTTGGTTGAGGAACAAGTTCAAATCTCCACCCAACCACCAAGTCAGTGGTGGCTGGTGCTCATTTGGATGGAAGATAGGGAGCCCAGCAGCAGGTGGAGTCAGTGCCGGTGACAAGCAGAGAGCCAACTATTTCTAGATTTGCTCCCATCCTGCTGAATTATTCAAGGGCAACATTGAAATTAATGAGAAGCAAGCTGGTAGTCAGTCCCATGCCCTGGACTGTATGTAAGTAAGAAGGCAGGCCGGTTAGGGCAGACTAAGCTTGATGTGGCAGTATCACATCAGCCTTAATGGGCCAGCCTACACTGCACAAAGTCTGTTGGATGTGCTTCAGGCAGCCACTGTCTCTCAGCATAAACTACCCCATAGGGTTGCTGCTGCTGTGATGAGCTCTTTGGTGAAAAGGGTGGAACAAAAATATTAATTATTAATAGTATGTAAATTGGAGGTGAACAGGTGAGGTGCTACATCATGATTATTAATGGAGATTAAGTGGAGTGGGGGGTTAACCTCGTTTATCTTTGTACTGCATTGCAATGTTGTTTCTGATGCATGGGAAACTGTGATGCACAGATGATCTAGCTAAATTAGAATTAAAATTGGATTTTTAAAAATCCACTAAAAATGTAAGGGGGTGCAAAAGGACAACACAAAGGGCAATCTTTTAAGTTTTCATTTCCAATTCCAGCCATTCTGATCCAGATGAATAGAAATCAGATAAGGCTCATTACAGCTGCAATCCATCCAGAAAAGCTGGAATGGGGGCGAAAAAGGTCCTGGTACATTAATTTTTTCACAGTTGCTCTCTAGTAAATAACGTTCTCCTTACAATTTAGACTCTCCAGGTCTAAGCTCATGGGACTTCTATGCACATTTGAAGCTAGAATTCTTAGCAATAGAAGGAAATATTTATTTTCTTCCCCAGAATGGGTGTGGGGGGGGGGTGATAAGGCGTCCCCTTCCTTTCCAAAGAATCAAAACATCCAATCCTCATTTATTTATTTTGATTTCAAATGTTGGGGTCCCCTGCTGATGCCCTCAAAATGAGGAAACAAGGACATTAGTCAAATGTAGAGTGAACCAAGTGAAGAATCAAATTTGTGATAAACTACCATGCCTTCATTTTCCCTTCATACTTGGAAGACACTAGGTTCTGAGTGAGTATGCCTCATTTAGCAACCTGCAATTCACAATTTGATGCTGACGGCACGACTTGAACAGAAAGCAAGAGCTGCATTAAGAAGATTTGAGACCTATTGTGAGCTGTGTGATCAACAGAGGCATGTGGTCCAGCAGCTCTTGCTGGATTCTACCACTTCAAAATGTGCATGTTAGGAGGAGGATGGAGGGAGCCAACTTATTTGAAAGGTTGAACTAAACAGAAAAAAAACCATAGCATGGTAATTGAAAAATTAGGTGACAATCCTTCCCTGTGCCATTCTTATTTTCAATACAATAGATTTTAAATGGAAGGAGTATGCAAACATGCAATTCTGCAGCAATGGAATTCTAAAGCAGTGGTGGGGCCACATTCCTTTCTGAGCAACCTTCTGAGGGCCACATGTCAGTGGCTGGAGGAGCCAGAAACCAAATATGGGTGGGGCAATTAATAGAATTTTTTCTTATGCCTCTCTCTCTCCTCCATGCAGGTAAGCAAGAGTTCAAGGGAGCATTTCAGCCAGGTAAGCACACTCATGGATGGTGCAAAGCAGGGCTAGGGAGGGAATGTGGTTGAGGGGGAATTATGGTCTGGGGTGAGCCTCAGGAGCGAGTTAGGGAGGACTGAAGGGCCACATTTGCCTTCCTGGGCTTTGGCTTCCCTAACTCTCTTCTAAAGCCTTACAGTCAAGCAAAAGCTGCATCACATTGTGTCAGAGAGTCTGTGCTGAGCATTAAGTAGCAGAATGCAAACCAAAGTCCTTGGACAATTTTTTGAATGGATGTTGGGTGATTGTATGTCACTCTATGCATGCTCAAAGGAATTTACTATGGCTTTAAATGTTCTGGGTTTGTATCTTGACATTTAAAATTCAGTCCAGTGCTTAACCCTGGCTCACATTAGCCCCTGCTGCTGTTCCTGTCCTTTGTTCTTAAGGACTGTGTTTCCTTCAGTTCCTTCATTTGGCAAATACATTAAGCTAGAAGGTAGTCTGAATCAAGGCTCTTTCAAAGTCTTTCTTATGTCTCAGGAGGCTTCCTGCACTACCTTAGCAGCAGCTGTATCAAAACTAATCTGAGTCATTACAATTTAGGATCAGATTGGCTAGAGATAAGATAACTCTGGTTTATAATAACCTGTAAAGATTTATGATGATTTATTCACCTTCCCTAGGTAACAGGTTGCTCATCCCCAGCAGACCCACAGCTCTTTTCTGTTAAAAGGTCACTGAAGAAAGAACTCTGAAATGGCAGAAAATAAAACCACTAATCGGCACATTCTAATAAAACTATCATGCCTGCTAGAACCAGAGGGACATCAAATGCTAACAATTTCACATCCCATGTGTCACCATCTCTTGAAAGGACTAACAAGATGGGTTTTTCATGCAGTACTCCAATAAATCAAGGATCATTAATCAACCCTTCCTTTAAAAAATATAAATTATTAGGAGGGGGGAAGGAAAGGGAGCTTTCTGACAAATATCATGCATAGCCTAAATGTTGAAACTTGGGGGTTCTTTCTGTTCACCCTGAAGAGACAATTAAAACATAGACACAATGCAAAATCTGGAATTGTGCAAAGGTAGAGGAGATCTGTATGCTCTCTGTTTCTCAGCATGTGTTGTTGGTATCCATCTGTCTCAAGTGAGTGACAATGGAAGAGTGCAACATCAAGGGTAAAGTCGCACCATTGGAGACTTACAATGCCTACTGTGGCTGTAGACAATAATACAGGAGAGAGAGGTTACCCCTGCTAAACACTGAAGCCTGGTAGACCTTCATCTTGGTATTGGTTATTAGCATCACATTATCCCATGTCCTTTTGGTTAGACTAGCCGCTGCTATAGCTGCCTTACCAATATACTTGTCCAGCTGAGCATAAATGGAAAGGTTGCTTATTATGGTGGGCCGAGGTACACAAAATTGTCTACCACCTCAAGTGTGCGGTCACCAGTGCTAATGTGTAGACTACTGGCAACACCCTGACTCAGGGTGTTGGTCTTTGTCAGGCTAATGGTGAGGCTTGGGCATGCAAGCTTGAGCAAAATGGTTGATGAGGCTCTATAGAGGTTCTTTGGAGTGCACTGGCAAAGCTGTGTCATCTTTGTTGCCTGCAAACATCATTTCTTGGATAAGAACCTGCTGCAGTTTTGTCTTGGCATAGATACATGCCAGGTTGAGCTGACCCCTGTCGCTCCTTGAATGGAGGTCCACACTACAGTGGTACCTCGGGTTACAGACACTTCATGTTACAGACGCTTCAGGTTACAGACTCTGCTAACCCAAAAATAGTACCTCGGGTTAAGAACTTTGCTTCAGGATGAGAACAGAAATCACACGGCAGTGGCACGGCGGCAGCAGGAGGCCCCATTAGCTAAAGTGGTACCTCAGGTTAAGAACAGTTTCAGGTTAAGAACAGACCTCCAGAACAAATTAAGTTCTTAACCTGAGGTACCACTGTATCTTCATTCATGAAGGTATGAGAACAACAGTGGGAATAACATGCCAAAGAAAGTTGGGGGAAGAGCACAGCCCTGTTTCATGCCACTGTTTATAGGGAAGGTGCTGGAGGTTGTACTGTCATACTGGAAGGTGCTCCATTCTCATGGAAGGATATCATATTGTAGAGCTTAGGTGGGCATCCTATCTTGTTGAGGAGTATGAAGAGTCCTTTTCAGCCAATGTGGTTGAAGACCTTCATCAGGTCTATGAAGGCAATGTACAAAGGGGTATCTTTGTTTTTGGCATTTCTCCTGCAGCTGACACAGTGTGAAAATAATGTTCACTGTTCACCTCTGAACTTTAAAACCACATTGTGACTTGAGATAGACCCTGTCAGTGACTGACTGTAATCTGTTAAGAACCACAGGGGCAAAGGCTTTACCCACAGTACTCAGCAGGGAGATTCCATGGTAGTTTCCATGGTAAGTAATTTCGTTGTCCCCGAGAGGGGGCAATGACAATAAAGATATTATTATTATTATTATTATTATTATTATTATTATTATTATTATTTGTTAGTCATGGTGGTCCCCCTTGTAGAGGATCACAATGCTGGAGTTGTTCATGCCTTGTGGTTTGGATCCTGTTAATGAACACTGCAAGACAAGGCAGAACTTATCAGAATGATCAGCCTTCTCTGCTGTACTCCTGGCGAGACAGGATGGTCAGATCTTCCGAATTCGAATCTGGCTCTTTGTTGGCCAGTGATCCACATTTTATAACACATACCTCATTGTAATGATTGTAAGGGGATTACTTGTGTGTAAATTGCTTTTAGATTAGTTAGAACATTCTCCGACCATAACTCAATAACACTGGAAATAAAAGGTGCAACGCAGGGGGGTTTTAGATGGAGGTTGAACGAATACCTATTGGACAATGATGAAGTCATCGAAAAAGCCAAAGCCACATTAAAAGAATATTTTGATCTAAACCTCAACTTGGAAACTAATATTGAAACGGTATGGGACGCCAGCAAGGCGGTTCTAAGAGGTTTTTTCATCCAGCAAAATAACTATAGAAAGAAAATGAGACATCAAAAGAAGGAGGAAATTCTCAGACAGCTAAGGGAGCATGAGAAAAAATTAACAGAGCAGCCGAAAGATGAACAATGTATACAAACAATAAAAATATTACAAAGACAATATTCAATGTTAACAAATCAAGAAGTAGAATGGAAAATCAAGTTTATGAAACAAAGGTTTTCCGAATCGGCAAATAAAACGGGTAAATTTTTAGCATGGCAACTGAGAAAACGACAAAAACAAAGCATTATAAACAAAATAATGGTAGAGGATGAATTGATAGTAGACCCAAAAAGAATACAAAAAAGCTTTCTTAAATTCTATGAGGAATTATATAAAAAAGGTAAAGAAGACCCAACTCAAATAGAAAGATATCTAGAGAACTGCGAAGGGAAGATGGTGACGGATGAAGAAAGACTCCAATTAAATAAACCCATAAACTTAGAAGAGGTCCAGAATGCGATAAAAAAAATGAAGCTGGGAAAGGCGCCAGGACCGGATGGTTTATCAGCCAAGTATTACAAAGTCCTAGGAAACCAACTGTCACCAATGCTTTGTGACACCATGAATAATATTTTGAGAGGAGGGAAAATACCTGAGTCCTGGAGGGAAGCTTTTATTACCTTAATCCCCAAGTCAGAAACAGATAAACTGAACATCAAAAATTATAGGCCAATATCTTTACTAAATAATGATTATAAGATATTTGCTGACATCATGGCAAATAGATTGAAAAAGTGTCTAATAAACTTAATTCACAAGGACCAAGCGGGCTTCTTACCAAACAGGTACTTGAAAGATAATGTGAGACATGTTATTAACATAATTGAGTATCTAGAGATAAATAATGACAAACCGGCGACATTGATCTTCATAGATGCGGAAAAGGCGTTCGATAACGTCTCTTGGCTGTTCCTAATAAAATCCATTGAAAAGGCAGGGATAGAGGGGGAGTTCATGAAGGGGATACAGGCAATATATTCAACCCAATCTGCCAAACTGATATTAAACAATAACCTCACAAATACATTTAAAATCGAGAAAGGGACAAGGCAGGGCTGCCCCCTCTCTCCGCTCTTATTCATTATGGCCTTAGAGATATTGGCAAATAAAATAAGATCAACGCCGGAGATACAAGGGATCAAGATAGGATCAAAGGAGTATAAATTAAAAGCCTACGCGGATGACTTGATGCTATCCCTGGAAGAGCCGTATGGAAGCACAAGCAAAGCGCTGAAGATTCTAGAGGAATACGGTAAACTATCCGGTTTTAAACTGAATAAACTAAAAACAAAAATGCTGGCAAAGAACTTAGGAGACGAGGGAAAAGAAAAATTAGAGAGACAATGTGGAATTAAGGTGGCAAAAAAAATAAAATATTTAGGAATATGGCTCACATCAAAAAACATAAACTTAATTGAAGATAACTATTCGCCTGCGTGGAAAGAAATAAAAAAAAACCTGAATGTTTGGAATAGAGTCAACCCTTCTTGGCTGGGTAGGATGGAAGCAATAAAAATGAGCATACTTCCTAAGATGCTGTTTCTGTTTCAAAATATTAAGGTCAATAGAGGGGTTAAAATATTTAAGGATTGGCAGAAGACCCTTTCGAAATTCATCTGGCAGGGAAGAAGGCCAAGGATCAGATTTAAACTACTCACAGATCGGAAGGAGAGAGGAGGACTTGCTGTTCCCAACTTGAAGCTGTATTATGAAGCGGCCTGCCTCTGTTGGGTTAAGGACTGGATAACCCTGGAGAATACAGATTTATTGGATTTAGAGGGGGCGGACAACAGGTTCGGCTGGCACGCCTACCTCTGGTCAAATAAAGAGAAGATCCACAAAGGGTTCTCGAGCCACATCATCAGGGGCCCTTTGTATGAAGTCTGGGAAAAAAATAAAAAACTGCTAGAAAGGAAAACGCCCTGGTGGCTGTCCCCAACAGATATCTTAATAATTAAAAAAATAAATATGGAAGAGAAAAGATTGACATATGAAGATCTACTGGTAAGATCCCAAGATAGTTGGAAACTAAGACCATACGAGGAGTTGAAGGGAAAGCTGACGAGCTGGTTACAGTACCATCAAGTTAACGCAATATGGACAGAAGACAAAAAAACAGGAATGAATGAAAAGAAGTCCAAATTCCAGATTGAAATAATTGAAAGCAATTCTAAGCTATTATCCAAAATGTACAACATATTATTGGAATGGGACACAAAAGACGAAGAAATTAAAGAAGTTATGGTTAAATGGGCGATAGACCTGGGGTATAACATAGAGTACGAGAAATGGTCAAAATTGTGGAATGAGGGAATAAAATTCACGGCTAGTGCTGCTATTAGAGAAAACCTAGAGAAGATGATATATAGATGGTACTTAACACCAGAAAAACTTAGTAGGATATATAAGACTGGTAATAAGGCCTGTTGGAAATGTAAAACAAAAGAAGGCAATTTTATACATATGTGGTGGGGATGTGGGGAAATGAAAAAATTCTGGAATCAGATATATAGCGAGCTAAAGAAAATATTCAGATACACATTCCCTAAAAAACCAGAAGCCTTTTTACTAGGTATTATCGGAGAGGAAATCAGGAAGGAAGACAAAACTCTATTTCAATACTCAACGGCAGCAGCCAGAATATTAGTCGCTCAAAATTGGAAAAATACAAACATACCAACGGTGAAGGAGTGGCAAACAAAATTATATGACTTTATTGAATTGGCAAGAATGACCCAAAGAATCAAAAACCAAAAAAATGCAAAGTTAAAGGACGATTGGAATAAATTTATGGTCTATATTGAAGGTAATTTAGGAAACTTACCAACTATAGCAGGTCAGCTATAAAACTCTTGATGTATAAACCACTTATTAACACCAGCTGTTAAAACTCAGCTATTAAAAGAAGAAATCCGAAATCAGCAGGGATGGAAGTCAGATGTTTAATGTATTAGTTTTTTCTGTTTTGTGGTTTTTTCTTTGTTTGCTTGTTTTTCTTTTTTTGTATATTGTCTTTGTATGTGTGTGTCAAATGAAACTCAATAAAAAAACTTAAAAAAAAAATAGATTAGTTAGATCGCTAGACCAACCATGCTCAGGCTGGCAGCTCGTCCTCCGTGACCTGTTAGTCACTTGCAGAATCCATCAGTGGGCGTTTCTTGAACCTCTTCCAGCATAAGAGCTGTTTGATGCCAAGTCTCCTCCTCCTTTCCCTGTGCGGAACACGTCTGTGCAAGTAAGGGGAGGGCAGGGGTGTGCCAGCGCTCTCTCCACTTGTCTCTGGTGAAGGGTCTTGGAGACCTGTCTCTGATTCCTCTATCTCCCACTCCTCTCTACTGGTGTTACGCTGAATTCCTTCCCCCCTGCTGGTTCCCTCCCCGGCATCGCTCTGGCGCCCTGCCTCTACCTCCCT
This sequence comes from Podarcis erhardii, assembly GCF_964252035.2. NCBI lineage: Eukaryota > Metazoa > Chordata > Lepidosauria > Squamata > Lacertidae > Podarcis > Podarcis erhardii. The sequence continues at coordinate 79,702,928 of NC_138511.1, read as the reverse complement.
TTCCGATGTCAGTTCCCTGACACTCATTAATACTTCCACAGCCTCAGATAGAACCAACAATCCTCCAATAAACCCAGGAGGGAGAGGGGGATTGACAGTTAATGAAATACCATGGGACTGTCCCCCGCCCCCCGCTTGGGGTGCGGTTGGTTGGGTTTTATCTTCTAGGGATAATTACCCTATCAGACCTCCACCACTTTCCCATACCATTTTGACCCAGGAGTCCTGGCCCAAGGATGACTTGTTATTGAGGGGATGTTACCCATCTATTGGGGAAGCTAGTATGGGATCTGGGATTTCCACAATTGAAGGGCTAGGGAGGAATGGCGGTGGGGCTAGATATCTCTATCGGCGAAGGGTTTCGAGATGCAGTGATCCTCGAACCCCTCCAATCTACGCCCCATCCCAAGGGAAGAGGGTAGGGAGAGCAAGGATTACCCACCTCCGTCATTCCTTCTGTTCTCTCTCTTCCAAAGAATGGAATGTCAACACACAGAGTATGTCTTCTCATTAACAGAAGATTTAGCTTGGTCAAGCGTCATTAACTTTAGTGGGCTTAGTTGTGACTTAACTCCAGAATAAATAGGAGAGAAAAGAAGGGAATTGTGTTTTGAGATCTGATCATGAGCAGATCTTTATTTCTGAGAGGCAGCATTTATATTTTTGCTTGGAGAATTGACATTTACGTGGGGAGGCTCACTGAGGTTGCTATCACCCATCTGTGACATAAGAAGACATATTTCTTGAAAGCTTAAGTAAGAGGTGCCAAGGTTCCCACTTGACCTCTGATCAGGATGCTCTTTTCTATATTCTTAGATGCTTGGTAACTGTGGATCATCAAGTCAATTTCCAAGGGAAAGAAAGTGGCCACATCTTCAGTTATGGAAAACGTAATAAATATTTAATAAATATTTCATACAAAAATAAATAAATAAAATAAATACTCAATGACCTGCCTTTCAAGTAAGTGGAAATGAAGCAGCTGGTTGCCATGGTGAAATTATGATGACACTGTCACTCTGTAGTCTCACTGCTGAAGTCATAAGTCAGATTCAAGGGGGGATTTCCCCCCAAGGCCAAGCCTACCAGCTAACAGTGACCTAAAGTTTTCCAGTAAAACATGAAATGGTGCACACGCTACATCTTGTTTGTGCGCTTATCAGTATCAGGCATGTCCAAAGTCCATTTTGGGGGCCTAATCCAGCCCACCAGTCAGTTTAATCTGGCCCCTGTGGCAGTTTATTTATTTTCTGGGGTAAAATCCTAAAAAAAAAACACAAAAAACCTCAACAACTTCAACCCTAAAAAAACTTACCCCTACCCCTAATCCTACCCCTAATCCTACCCTTGCCGTTTTTGCACAGGTCGGTTTAATCCGGCTGCTGTGGCAGTTTATTTACTGGGACTTCCAAGAGAGATCCTTGCAGCACTGTTGCAGCCATGTCTACTTGGAAGTAAGTCCTACTGAATTCAGTGGGGCTTTCTCCCATGTAGGTGGGATTGTAGCCTTTGCCATTTTTGGAGAGAGCTGCCTGTGGTGCCAAGTGATTAAAAATAAGAATAAATGACTAAAACAATATCCTTGTGTCTGAATAGCAAGCTCGTGGCTGCTTAGGTTTCTGCCAATGTAGCGGTCCTCTTCTGATCTCCCTACAGTGGAAAGGCACACCAGCCAGTGAGCGCTTGGTAGGCAGGGCAGATGAGTCAGACCCTTAAGTCAGGGACACTGAGAACTTCAAATGTTTTTGTTCCTTCCTCGGAAAGGGAGAAATGGCTAACAAATAAAAATAAATTGGGGAAAAACATACTCAAAGAAACTGCAAGTATATATTTCAGATAAGGGATGCAGAAAAATAGAAAAATGATACAGTGCTGAAATGGTTTCAAAATTTCTGTTTTTGGAGTGCATTATGTGACTTTCTGAAACTTGCAGCATTTCTTGGAGTGCTACATTAAAAGTATTCTCTTGGAAGTCTTCTTTTGTAACATAAGAAAGCTGCCTGGATCAGGCCAGTGGCCCAAGTTCAGCATCCCATTCTCACAGATGCCTGTGCAAAAACTGCAAGCAGAATCTGACCACAACAGCCCTCGTGATTCTCAGGAACTGATATGCAGAAATATGCCACCTCTGAACCTGGAGGTAGTATGTAGCCATCACTTGACACATCGCTGAGTTCACATGGCATCCACCTGGCTCCCCCCCCCCCAAGAATCTGGGAGCCATAGTTTGGGTCATTGGGTTTGGTGCTTTTGTAACTGGATTTATAATGGGTCTTAGTCAAATACAATAAATGATTGATTGATTGATTGATTGATTGATTGATTGACTGATGAAAAAGTGTTTTTTTCCTGAGATGCTAACTTTCTCTCTGCATGTCATTCCTTCAACAGCTTCCTGTGCAAAGATAAGGCTTTCTTTCTTTCTTTCTTTCTTTCTTTCTTTCTTTCTTTCTTTCTTTCTTTCTTCTTTTTATTCATTTTCTATAACCAAACAACAGCAAAGAAAGAAAGAAAAAATAGCCAACACATACCAAAAAAAGAAAAAAAGAAGAAAGGAAGACATCAACCAAATCAAAACACCTAAACCAACCAAAAGACAAACATTAATTAACAATAGATAATGTTTGACTTCCCTCCATCTCGGTTTTGGGTTATGTGAATATTAAATCCATTCTGCAGTTTTTCTTTTTTAAACGTAAACACATTGCAAGGGTTATATTAAACCTACTGTGATTTTTATATCTCTAGAGTTTGTTTCCATATATGTTATGAATTTAGACCAATTGTCGATAAACCTTATACCTTTTTGCTGTCTAATGTTCTGCGTCATTTTTGCCAGTTCCATGTACTAAAATAATTTAATTTTCAAATCTTTAACGGACGGGGTATTTGGGGTTTTCCAATTTTGTGCTAACAGAATCCTGGCAGCTACAGTTGCATATTGAAACGTTATATAATCTTCTTTCTTAATCTCCTCTCCGATCATTCCCAGAAGGAAGGCTTCCGGCTTTTTGACAAAGGTGTATTTAAGTATTTTCTTTAGTTCATTGTAGATGGAATCCCCAAAATTTTTAACTTCTGCACATTTCCACCACATGTGGTAGAAGCTTTCCTCTTTAGATTTACACTTCCAACACCTTTTGTTGCCAGTCTTATACATTTTTTGCAATTTCACAGGGGTAATGTACCAACGATACATCATCTTTTCCATATTTTCTCTGATGGCAGTGCAGGCTGTAAATTCCATTCCTTTAGTCCACAACTTCATCCATTTTTCAAAATCCAAATTATATCCAATGTCTATTGCCCATTTTACCATAACCTCCTTAACCTCTTCGTCCTTGGTGTCCCACTCTAATAGAAGATTATACATTTTAGATAGCAGTTTAGTTTTACTTTCTCTACCTGGAACTTTGATTTTTTCCAATTCATTCCAATCTTTTTATCTTCCTTCCGGAGCCAGAATCTAGTATGAAAAGGGTATTAGAACTGATTCAAGAATTTGGTCATGTGGCAGGATTTAAGCTGAACAAGTAAAAAACTAAGGTTTTAGAGAAAAATTTAACACCAATGGAAAAAGAAAGGTTTCAGAACGAGACAGGTTTGACTGTGGTTAAGAAAGTGAAATATCTGGGGATTAATATGACAGCAAAAAATTTGAATTTATTTAAAGACAATTATGAGAAATGTTGGCTAGAAGCTAAAAAAGATTTAGAAACTTGGTCAAAATTGAAGCTTTCCTTGTTGGGTCAAATTGCAGCTATAAAGATGAATGTATTGCCAAAAATGTTATTTTTGTTTCAAACTTTACAGATTGTGGACAAGATGGACTGTTTCAAGAAGTGGCAGAGAGATATTTCTAAATTTGTCTGGCAGGGCAAAAAGCCCAGAATAAAATTTAAAATATTAACCGATGCAAAGGAAAAAGGTGGGTTTGCCCTACCAGACATTAAACTTTACTATGAATCAGCAGCATTCTGCTGGTTGAAAGACTGGCTGCTTCTTGAGAACACTGACATTTTGGATTTAGAAGGTTTTAATAATGTTTTTGGGTGGCATGCATATTTGTGGTACGACAAGATTAAAGCACATAAAGCATTCAAAAACCATATTGTCAGGAAAGCACTGTTTAATGTCTGGACAAGATACAAAGATCTATTGGAAAACAAAGCCCCAAGGTGGTTGTCACCTATGGAAGCAAAGGCTTTGAAAAGACTCAATATGGAGGCCAAATGGCCGAAATATTGGTAGATATTAGAACAAGAAGGAGACACATTGAAACTGCAGAGTTTTGAGAAACTAAAAGACAAAGTGTGAGATTGGTTGCATTATCATCAAATTAGAGAGGCCTATAATTTGGATAAAAAAATGGGCTTCCAGGTGGAAAAATCAAAATTGGAAACAGAACTGTTAGAACCTAAAACTAAGATATTATCAAGAATGTATAACTTGCTGTTAAAATGGAATACTGTAATGGGGTTGGGGGTTGCTCGTGTGTAAAAGCGCAAACCGCTCCAGCTGAGAAGTTTGGTTAAAACTTTCCCCTATCCGGACAATCCCTATTTCATGACCGTCTTAATCACTGGCAGAATCCGTCAGTGGGCGTTTCCTGAATTTCTTCCAGCATAACAATTCTTTGACACCCAATTGACGTCTGGCTTCCCTGCGTGGAAGTCTCTTGCGCAGAGTGGGCACCCCAAGGGGAGGTCCTCTGCTCTCCCCGCTGGTCTCGCTGGAAGAGTCTCGGAGCCTAGGCTCCGAGGTTCCCTCTCCTTCCACTGCTTCTCTTGTGTCACGTCTATTTCCTTCCCCAGCGGAGGTTTCCTCTCTAGTCTTGCTGGTTCCCTCCCCGGCGTCATCTGGGAGCATTAGCACCACCCTTGGCTCTGATGGCAGTTCCCTGAAAAATACACAGGATGAAACGGTTAAATCAGCTATGGTTAAATGGGCACAAGACATTGGTCATAACATTATGTTTGCTGACTGGGAACAGTTGTGGACCACCGGTATGAAATTTACGGCATGAAATGCCTTAAGAGAGAACATTATGAAAATGATTTACAGGTGGTACATGACCCTGGTCAAGCTTGCAAAAATTTATCATTTGCCTGATAATAAATGTTGGAAATGTAAAGAAACTGAGGGTACATTTTTTCACCTTTGGTGGACGTGCCCAAAGATTAAGGCTTTCTGGGAAATGATTTATAATGAACTGAAAAAGGTCTTTAAATATACCTTCCTTAAGAAACCAGAGGCCTTTCTCTTGGGCATTGTCGGCCAATTGGTACCAAAGAAAGATAGAACATTCTGTATGTATGCATTGCAAAGTATTGGAAGACACAAGATTTGCCCACCCTGGAAGAATGGCAGATGCAAGTGATAGACTATATGGAGATGGCAGAAATGACCGGCAGAATCCGAGACCTGGGAGAAGAGTCGGTGGAAGAGGATTGGAAGAAGTTCAAAGACTATTTGCAGAAGCATTGTAAAATTTCTGAATGTTAAAATGATGTTGGATATAAAGATAATATGGCATTAGTGACACAGTTAAAAGGAGTATGCAAAAATGATTAAAAAGAAAAGGGGGGAAAGACCAGAGTAAAATTATGTCAAATTTAAACAAAGTGGCACAAGGGATTAAGTTATAAAGAATAGGTAAGAATTGATTTGAAAAGAGAAAAAAGATCGGAGACATAGTAGGTTGAAATATATAATTATAAATGAGACTTGAAAGAGGGTAAGGATTTGTTGAACTTGATTGGGTAAAGGGGAACACAAAAAGGGAGGTGTGAGGAAGTCAAGAAAGAGGGTTATATAATTATGAAGTTAAAAATTGGACTTTTTCTTTTTTATGTTTTTACTGTCTTTTTTTGTTTTTGATGTACTTTTCCTTATTGTATGTCTGTTTTATTTTCTTTTATCTATGTACTTCTTTTGTAAAATTTTAATAAATATCTTTTTTTAAAAAAAAAACACCAATCTTTTTATCTTCCTTCCATAAGGCATTAATTTCATGATACGGCTGGATTAGGCCCCCAAAACGGACTTTGGACATGCCTGATAAGCACATGAACAAGATGTAGCGTGTGCACCATTTCATGTTTTACTGGAAAACTTTAGGTCACTGTTAGCTGGTAGGCTTGGCCTTGGGGGGAAATCCCCCCTTGAATCTGACTTATGACTTCAGCAGTGAGACTTCAGAGTGACAGTGTCATCATAATTTCACCATGGCAACCAGCTGCTTCATTTCCACTTACTTGAAAGGCAGGTCATTGAGTATTTATTTTATTTATTTATTTTTGTATGAAATATTTATTAAATTTTCCATAACTGAAAACGTGGCCACTTTCTTTCCCTTGGAAATTGACTTGATGATCCACAGTTACCAAGCATCTAAGAATATAGAAAAGAGCATCCTGATCAGAGGTCAAGTGGGAACCTTGGCACCTCTTACTTAAGCTTTCAAGAAATATGTCTTCTTATGTCACAGATGGGTGATAGCAACCTCAGTGAGCCTCCCCACGTAAATGTCAATTCTCCAAGCATTAATATAAATGCTGCCTCTCAGAAATAAAGATCTGCTCATGATCAGATCTCAAAACACAATTCCCTTCTTTTCTCTCCTATTTATTCTGGAGTAAGTCACAACTAATCCCACTAAAGTTAATGACGCCTGACCAAGCTAAATCTTCTGTTATTGAGAAGACATACTCTCTGTGTTGACATTCCATTCTTTGGAAGAGAGAGAACAGAAGGAACTGTGCACCACTTCCGTCTTCTTTGTTCTGTGTTCTGTTCTGTTCTTCTCTCTCGGAGGGCCCACCTTCTGTTCCGTTGGAAAAGGGGTGTGGTTTAAGTAGCCCGGTTGCCACACCCTTTCCCATTGTGCCCTGACCCTTTCCCTGCAAGGGTTCAGGCGAGTGCAAAATGCCTACTATCAACGCATGCAGAAAGACAAACGTATTTTACCACCCTACTTCCCATGTTATTCACAACACTATACAACACAATACAATAAAAATACCTTTATTGGCATTTCAAGTTAAGACCTTCCAAAATGGCTTGAGATACAAAGTCTGTCTTCTTTCTGTTTCCTGTTTCCGAGAGATTTGAATTGGGAAATCCTTTCGATTCTTCATGAATAAGAGACAGTGGGGTGAGGGAGGCCAGGGCCACATCCACACCATTTAAAGCGCTATGAAGCCGCTTTAAACACTCATGGCTTAAACACCCCCAAAGACTCTGGGAGCTATAGTTGGAAAAGGGTGCCGAGAGTTGTTAGGGGACCCCCTGTTCCCTGCCAAGAAGGGAACCCTCCCTTTACCCCTACCCCCACCCCTACCCCTGACGCTAACCCTAACTCTAACCCTAACGCTAACCCTTCAGCCTTAACTTGAGCTACAACCTGTTAATTTGCTTTTTAACTCTTCATAAGATCTAATTTTCCATTCTCTTTCCGATCTTTCCAGGAGGTCTTCATAGGTCAATCTCTAACCTCCCATGTTTGTTTTTTTCATAGTTAATATGTCGATAGGGGATAGCCACCAGGGGGTATTTTTTTCCAGTAGTTTTTTATTCTTTTCCCATGCTTCTAACAATGTTCCTCTGATAATGTGGTTTGAGAAGCCTTTATGCACCTTTTCCTTATTCTGCCAGAGATAAGCATGCCAACCAAATCTAAAATCAAAGCCTTCTAAATCTAGCAGATCTGTGTTTTTTAAGATAACCCATTCTCTAAGCCAACAAAGGCGCGAGGCTTCATAATACAGTCTCAGATTTGGGACTGAGAATCCTCCTCTGTCTTTTCTGTCCATTAGCAATTTAAATCTAATTCTCGGTCTTTTACCTTGCCATATAAATTTAGAGAGAACTTTTTGCCAACTAGTCTTGTGTGGAGGGAAATGTAACCACTGGGCTGAAAAATGTCCCCCTCCTGCCCCTTTGGGTTTCCGATGTGGCCTTCACAGATATTGGCACAACGTGTGTGTGTGTGTGTGTGTGTGTGTGTGTGTTTTGGCTGCTGAGCTGTGCTCACCATTGTGAGGGCGGAGGGAGTGATGGTGATGCCTCTCCAGCTGCTGCCATTGTCCGTGGGTTGATTGTGATGTGACAAAAATATTTGGCTGCTGAGCGGGTATAAATGTGGGCCAAGGCCCAAGCCTCAGCAGTTGCCCTCCCCAGAGAGAAATGGGCAGCTTGGTGGCACTCAGCCCAGGTGGTCTCCTGTCCCGTGGCGGCAAGCTGGCAAGCGGAAGGAGGCAATGGCCTGTGCTGGGATGCTGTGGCCCTGGTGGTCTCCTGCCCCGTGGTGGCAAGCTGGCAAGCGGAAGGAGGCAATCACCCGGTGCTGGGATGCTGTGGAGCAAGGAGAAGGCAAGTACAAAGATTACTTGCTGGTGGGATCGCTACTTGAAGGTGACTGACACTCAGCTCTGAAGCTGGTTGATGTCTGGCAATGGAGCTGATGAAGTTGCAGCTGGTGGATGGTTGTCGGAAGAATTTGCATTCAGGCTAGTGGATGTTGCGAGGCTACGCTGGCTGAGATGGGTGCAAACTGGTTTGGAAGCCTTGTTTGTTAACAGGCAGCCAAACAGAGGAGGAATCTGGGGGGACGCTGTCGGGTGTTGGCCATCCCACTCACCTGTTTGCCTTTGCCTTACAGGGATGTCTGGAGCCGGTGAGGTTTTCCCCAAGTCCAGTCTTAAAAGACATCAAGAGAACCGCAGGACATCCCAATTTACATCGGAGAACTGAACGTGAAATACTGGCAGTGAGGAATGGGCAAGGCCATGGCCATACTTGAGAGAAGGAGCTTTGAAGAGAGACTGCAGGCAGACATCTGCTGCATTGCAAGTGATGGGGCAGTGGGGAGAGAGAAGAAAACGAGGGAGGGAACATTAGGCCACATTGGGTGCACCACTGGAACTGCTATGAAGTCACTTTAAACAGGCATGGCTTCCCCTCAGGTATTCTGGGAACTGTAGGTGGTTAAGGGGACGGAGACTTGTTACGGTGGTTAAGTATTAGGATTAGGATTAGGATTAGGGGTAGGGTAGGGTACGGGTAGGGGTAGGGGTAGGGGTCCCTTCTTGCCAGGGAACTCTGGGAATTGTAGCTCTAGTTAAGGGTTAAGGGGTAGAATTAGTGTTAGCGTCAGGGGCAGGGGTAGGGTTGGGGTTCCCTTGGCAGGGAATTGTAGCTCTAGTTAGGGGGCAGGGTTAGGGTTAGGCTTCCCTTTTTGCCAGGGAACGCTGGGAATTGTAGCTGTAGTTAGGGGGCAGGGTTAGGGTTCCCTTCTTGCCAGGGAACTCTGGGAATTGTAGCTCTAGTTAAGGCTTAAGGGTTAGCGTTAGGGTTAGAGTTCGGGTTAGCGTCAGGGGTAGGGGTGGGGGTAGGGGTAGAGGGAGGGTTCCCTTCTTGGCAGGGAACAGGGGGTCCCCTAACAACTCTCGGCACCCTTTTCCAACTATAGCTCCCAGAGTCTTTGGGGGTGTTTAAGCCATGAATGTTTAAAGCGGCTTCATAGCGCTTTAAATGGTGTGGATGTGGCCCTGGCCTCCCTCACCCCACTGTCTCTTATTCATGAAGAATCGAAAGGATTGCCTTACAGGGATGTCTGGAGCCGGTGAGGTTTTCCCCAAGTCCAGTCTTAAAAGACATCAAGAGAACCACAGGACATTCCTATTTACATCGGAGAAGTGAACGTGAAATACTCGCAGTCAGGACTGGGCAAGGCCTTGGCCAAACTTGAGAGAAGGAGCTTTGAAGGGAGACTGCAGGCAGATGTCTGCTGCATTGCAAGTGATGGAGCAGTGGGGAGAGAGAAGAAAACGAGGGAGGGAACATTAGGCCACATTAGGTGCACCACTGGTTCTGCTATGAAGTCACTTTAAACACGCATGGCTTCCCCTCAGGGATTCTGGGAACTGTAGGTGGTTAAGGGGACGGAGACTTGTTACGGTGGTTAAGTATTAGGATTAGGATTAGGGGTAGGGTAGGGTAGGGTAGGGGTAGGGGTAGGGGTCTCTTCCTGCCAGGGAACTCTGGGAAGTGTAGCTCTAGTTAAGGGTTCAGGGTTAGAGTTAGGGTTAGCGTCAGGGGCAGGGGTAGGGTTGGGGTTCCCTTGGCAGGGAACTCTGGGTATTGTAGCTCTAGTTAGGGGGCAGGATTAGGGTTAGGGTTCCCTTTTTGCCAGGAAACTCTGGGAATTGTAGCTGTAGTTAGGGGGCAGGGTTAGGGTTCCCTTCTTGCCAGGGAACTCTGGGAATTGTTGCTCTAGTTAAGGCTTAAGGGTTAGCGTTAGGGTTAGCGTTAGGGTTAGCGTCAGGGGTAGGGGTGGGGGTAGGGGTAGAGGGAGGGTTCCCTTCTTGGCAGGGAACAGGGGGTCCCCTAACAACTCTCGGCACCCTTTTCCAACTATAGCTCCCAGAGTCTTTGGGGGTGTTTAAGCCATGAGTGTTTAAAGCGGCTTCATAGCACTTTAAATGGTGTGGATGTGGCCCTGGCCTCCCTCACCCCACTGTCTCTTATTCATGAAGAATCGAAAGGATTTCCCAATTAAAATCTCTCGGAAACAGGAAACAGAAAGAAGACAGACTTTGTATCTCAAGCCATTTTGGAAGGTCTTAACTTGAAATGCCAATAAAGGTATTTTTATTGTATTGTGTTGTATAGTGTTGAGAATAACATGGGAAGTAGGGTGGTAAAATATGTTTGTCTTTCTGCATGCGTTGATAGTAGGCATTTTGCACTCACCTGAACCCTTGCAGGGAAAGGGTCAGGGCACAATGGGAAAGGGTGTGGCAAGCGGGCTACTTAAACCACACCCCTTTTCCAGCGGAACGGAAGCACCATGGGGGGTGGGCCCTCCGAGAGAGAAGAACAGAACAGAACACAGAACAAAGAAGACGGAGGTGGCGCACAGTTCCTTCTGTTCTCTCTCTTCCAAAGAATGGAATGTCAACACAGAGAGAATGTGATCCAGTAGTCTCACACACTCTGCAGCACAGGAGAGAATGAAACTCCGGACATCCAGCACCTGCTTCTCTGCTTCTCTTGAACTCTTTGACTGTAACCCTGTCCAATCTTTTTTCAAAGAGGACCAGATTTGATGAAGTGAAGGGCCATGAGGGCCGCCGAAACAGCCAACCCAAGTTGTTAACCTTTTTTTAGGATTGAATTCGTTGAGGGTTTGTTTTTTTTAGGATTTTACCCCAGGAAATAAACTGCCACAGGGGCCAGATTAAACTGACTGGTGGGCTGGATTAGGCCCCCAAAATGGACTTTGGACATGCCTGATACTGATAAGCTCACAAACAAGATGTAGCGTGTGCACCATTTCATGTTTTACTGGAAAACTTTAGGTCACTGTTAGCTGGTAGGCTTGGCCTTGGGGGGAAATCCCCCCTTGAATCTGACTTATGACTTCAGCAGTGAGACTTCAGAGTGACAGTGTCATCATAATTTCACCATGGCAACCAGCTGCTTCATTTCCACTTACTTGAAAGGCAGGTCATTGAGTATTTATTTTATTTATTTATTTTTGTATGAAATATTTATTACGTTTTCCATAACTGAAGACGTGGCCACTTTCTTTCCCTTGGAATTGCATCCCTAGCATTGCATCCTCCCCCCATCCCCTCCCCAAAGCTTGCTGCACCCCAAGGCGTTTTGCACTCACCTGAACCCTTGCAGGGAAAGGAGCAGGGGACAATGGGAAGGGGCGTGGTGACCAGTCTGTTTAAACCACACCCCTTTTCCAACAGAAGCTGCAAGGGGGGGTCAGTATCCAGCACCCCCTTCTCTGTTTCTCTTGAATTCTTTGACTTTATGGGGACAAGCACAATTACTGGAAAGAGATTGTTGGTGGGACATGGCTCACAGTAAAGCAATGGGCTGTCACTGAAGCCAGTTAGGCTGCTTTACACTGACATAATGCACACTTTAGAGAGTTCCAACAACAGTTTCCCTATTCTCATGAAGAAAAGATGCCCAAAGAGTTCAAATGATGCTTCTCCATAACAGGGTTGTGCATTGTTGGTTACATTTTGACAGCAACAATATGAAGATTTACAAAACATAAGAAAAGATCCCTGCCTGATCAGACTAGAGACCGATCTGGTTCAGCGTTCTGTTTCAACAACGGCCACCTAGATGCCTATGGGAAGCCCACAAGTTGGACATGAGCACAATAGTGCTCATTTCAGTGCAGCCACTACATATGACTCCTCCACAGTATGATTACTAAAATCACCCCCTTACTGTACCTAAAGCAAATTTGTGGAGGTTCACTTGTAAGTTCTGTGGGAGCGATTCCATTATCAAAGGAATATATGTTCCTGAGTATGTTTGCCTGACTGAAAGGTGTCCTGGAAGTCTGATTTAGGCCTCTTACATGTCTGGATGGAGGATAGAGAAGGGTCAGTAAGCATGTGCAGAAATTAGCCTCCAATACACATTAAGATCTATGTTAGTAGTTCCATCCCCTTTGCCTCGGCCCCACCCACTACTGTACAGGTATTTATTTTGTGTTTTTATCTCTTATTTATATGCTATGAACCACCCTGCGAACTACAGATGAATACAGGTACAAAAATTTAATTGTTTATTTGGTGGCTGTTGGAAGATTGCCTGAAAGGAAATGTGGCCCTAGTTAAAAACCAAAATAATATCAGGAGCTACAGTTAAAACAGAGGCAAATGTGGTCATTCGCTTGAGTTAAATAATCAAGAAACTTCAAACAGTACCCCCTCCCTCTGAAATATTTCCATCTGTGCACTCTCTCTCTCTCTCATATGCACACACAAAGAAAGAGAGAGCGAGAGAGATGGAAGGAAGGAAGGAAGGAAGGAAGGAAGGAAGGAAGGAAGGAAGGAAGGAAGGAAGGAAGGACCTACTCAGAAAGGTACCATCAAGCATATGAAAGCTCTGTGTAACATTCAGTTGTGGTTCGAGGACCCGAACCCCGCGCAGTGGAATGAAACACAAGGACACGTGATATAAGGTTAATGGGCAAGAAAAGGCCACAACTTTATTGATTACAGCAAGTGAAAAGGTATTGGCTTAGGCATTGGATTACGTCAGCTGACTCCACTAACTCGGAGAGGGGTGAGTCTAAAAAACAAAGGGGGTTTATTCACCAGTAGGTGGAGCCTGTTGATGCTAATCCAACTATAAGCTCTTCCCTGATGTCACCGAGGGTCGTGCCATGGCCTCCCGCAAGCAGGCATCAGACAGAATACACGACCGCCGGATTCCTTTAACGGAATACCCAAAAATTGAAGGCACAGGCAATGGCCACACCTAGCCCTTCGACACCACGACACATTATTCCAATGCCTAACCTACCCACCAATATCACGAAAGTTGTGACGATTGCTACGAGGTAGGCGAAGAAACCAAAAAGCCAAATGCCAAATGGAAAAATTCCTACCAGGCCCCCCAGACAACCAGGGCGACCAACCTAAGGTTCATAGCAAGGCCAAAAGAAAACTGGAAACCCTGCTCTAAGGGAGTGGAGGGTGGGTGACTTGCAACGGGACGACAAAAAGTGAAGGCTGGAGGCTGGCGCCGCTGCTGTACATGTCCCCCTGAAGGCACCTGGTTGGGTGCCTGGCTGAGGGCGTGGGCGCCAGCCAGGTGAGTGGGAGGCAGGGGGCAAACGCCCCCTGCTTGAGTTGGAGTCCATCTCCTGGCCACAACCATTCCCCTCTCTTGCAGGGAGGAGAGTCTTTAATGGAGAAATAACTTCTCCCAGGAAGCAAAGACTTCTTTGCTGCTCTTATCCAAAACTAGCCAAGCCTCCCAGCAGCTGTTCTTGCTGCATTTGCAGTTTGCACATCTGATTCACACTCCCAGAAGGCAAGATACACTATTGATTAAAGATTAAAACATGATCTGGGGTTCTACTGGGCAAACTCGAAGAAACCCAGATGGAACTTTTTTTTTTTTTTTTTGCTGGGAGATATGGGAATTTCAACAGCAGATGTGACAAGAAACAGATTCTGCAAAGGCCTCCAGGTAATTCTAGCCTGTGTGTCATCGTCCCCCGCCCCCACATTTTCCACTGAGATCAACCCATTATGTGCAACCTTTTCAAAAACTCCACTTTTCTTCAACACACATGCACACAAATATTGAGACATTCCTAGACTTTCAAAAGGTATCTCTACTATTATGTTTAATATCTGGCTTCCTCTAATAGCAGACTATACCTTCAAATCACTCTTCAGGGACTTGCTTTCACTTAAGACTTGACATTCTCTTATTGCTTATTTCAGAAGCGGCTCAATTTAGACCTAGTAAGAAAAGCAGAACAGTTACTCACCATTGTGTTTTAGTCAAGTTCACAATAAGGGAAAGTGGCTTTCAGCAAAGCCACGATACTGCCCAAAAGCATACATTTAGCTTTGAGTTAAGTCTCTCTCTCTCTCAATCTCTCTCTCTCTCTCTCTCTCTGGCATCATTGAGTAAAAGAGATGAAATTATGAAAGAATTGTGTGCTAAGAGGTCCAATAATAACCATTCCATTATGGCTTTATATTCCTAATCAGCACCTTAAAAAAAAGCTTTTTATGGTTGTTGCAGTGGGGAGTAGAGAAAAGAGAAGATGCCCCCAAGAGATGTTCAGGAAAACTAAGACCTTCCATGTACCTTACAATCATGCTCTGCTTTGAGCTCTATTGCAATTATCTCTGTAAATCAGCTGGTGGCAGCTTTTGCCCGGCTCCTTCAAAGTGGCACTCTTTTTGCCTTCACACTTATGTACCTTCATTTCCCCCTTCTGTGACATCGTCACATAGCCAGAACTCATTTTGTGACCTCCTTTGGAATTCTCTTTTTACTCCAACTCAGTTTTTACTTCAAACCATCATCATTCTTGCCCCTGCTCTCAATTCACTTTGCTTTTTACAGTGTGACATCATCACATGGCCAAAAGTTATTATATGCGACAATGTCGTTGTTTCTACAAAGAGGACTGAAGTTAAAATTTTAAAATACGGTATGGAAGCGTTTAGCTGAGAAAGCTGTAAACATTAGTGAACAGTCATGAAAGTGTACCCTTTTTATTATCTTTGAAGAAACACTTTGCCCTCACCCAAGTCCATAAAAACTCTTTTCCCCACCCTACACTGAAAATGTTCCCCAGAAAATACTTTACTCAGTCCAAACTTGTTCCTGTGCAGTTGCTCAAACTCTGTGCTGAAATAATGTAAGAAAATGGTTTGACTTCACAATAATTTACTTAGGAGGATCCCAGCATACTACACAGTGAGATCACCCATGTGGAGGCAGACCAATGCAAATGGCTATTTCTGTTAGTTATTTATTGAATCATGACAACACTTCACCCTACTGAAAGCCCACCATTTATTGAAGTTTTTTTTTTTTCTCAAGGGTTGTGCTAAAATCACTGCAAATGACAAGGACATGAGTTACATTTCAGAGGTGGAATCCAATGAAGCACTAAGTTAAAGTCACAGAGTGGTAAAATGATCCTGCTAGTGAAATGTTTTGCACAAGTAGAACGTCATTGTTGCACGCACGCACGCACGCACACACACACAAATGCATAGGCAGGTTGCTGATTACTTTGTTGCACAATAGATTGTGCAATCTGTTGCTCAACAAGTTTCTGCTTGTGCAACTACTGTATTTGGTGCCTCTGTTGTGCAACATTTAAACATCAAAATTTACCCACCACTACCACAAGATCCCTTGCACTAGTAGACAATGTTGCATACAGCCCACTTTGTAGAAAGGAGAGGATAAGTGATGTCATTATACACAATAATGACTCCAAAGCGCCACACCACTGGCTAGAGCAAGATTAATTATTCAGTATAATTTTTTCCCATTCTAGATAATGTGCAAATTTGCTTCAATAATATTCCTGGCATGTGTCAGGCTGTTATCACTGTTGTTGTGGAAAAATAAACACTGCCTATAAATACTTAAGTAGACAGTCCTTTTTACCCACCTTCATCTTTGAGTGAAACGAAAATGACAGGAACCATCTTATATCCCAATCACATGGGTAGTGGAGCATCATTACCAGCACATGGACTTCTTCGCTACCACTGGAATACTGTCATTAAGCAGAGGAAGAAGGATGGACAACAAAAAGAAATATTGCAATATGAAGGTGCTGGTGACAAGTTACCATAAATATTTCACTATAGATTCATATAGCCTTTTCAAGATAATCGGCTTTGAAGGCTCCTACTGGATCCAAAAAGAGAATATTTAAGTGTAAAGGTAAAGGTACCCCTGCCGGTACGGGCCAGTCTTGACAGACTCTAGGGTTGTGCGCCCATCTCACTCAAGAGGCTGGGGGCCAGCGCTGTCCGGAGACACTTCCGGGTCACGTGGCCAGCGTGACAAAGCTGCATCTGGCGAGCCAGCGCAGCACACGGAAACGCAGTTTACCTTCCCGCCAGTAAGCGGTCCCTATTTATCTACTTGCACCCAGGGGTGCTTTCGAACTGCTAGGTTGGCAGGCGCTGGGACCGAGCAACGGGAGCGCACCCCACCACGGGGATTTGAACCGCCGACCTTTCGATCGGCAAGCCCTAGGCGCTGAGGCTTTTACCCACAGCGCCACCCGCGTCCCCATATTTAAGTGTAGGCCTTGTTAAAAGACTTTTAAGAGGAATGAATAGTGTGCATGTGGATGGGGGAGGCTGGGGCATATGCTCACACTGCTGGGTTTAGCTGGAGAAGGAATGTCAGGCTGGCTGATTGAAAAAGCAAATGAAGTTTGGTTCTAAATATAAGGGTGGGGGAAGCACACATTCCATGTTCTTTTGATACTGCATCACAACATTTTGAAATTACATTCTTTGAAGTCATTCAAGAGACTCATCAGATTACTTGCACTCTCTGATCAAAACTGATATTTTTGTGTCGTGTGTTCCAGGACCAGCAAGGGGAATTTAATACATTGGAGTGTTCTCATGTGTTAAAGTATATTTTGGACTTCTACCACTTTACCTGCTCATCAGTGGCTACTAGTGATGATGGCTATATTACCTTCAGTAGCAGAGGCAGCGTCACTCTGAATACCAGTTGTAAAGGATCACAAGAGAGCTATTGTGCTCATGTCCTATATGTGGACAGAGGTATACCTAGTGTCCCTTGCACCCTTCACAGGGAGCTGTATTGGTTGGGCTTCCACCCAGAAAATATATATATATATATATTTACTGCAATAGCCACATTACAAACTACTATATTTTATGCAACCCAAGTACTTGAAACATCTGGAGTAAAAGCAAGGCAAGAAAGAAGGGCATTTTTATTTATTTTTTTGTGCCATGGTGCGAGACGGGAAGCTTCTCTCACAGTGACAGCAGCAGAGCATACTCTCCATTGTCTGAGATGTGGGGTTATTTTTGTTTGTGCGAGTGCACACACACACACACTGGGCCTGTGCAACCAGTGGGGTCCAGTTTCACCAACCCCTAGTTACACATCTGAATGTGAGATTCCCATGATCGGCTTGAAGAAAGAATGCTGGGCTTTGCAGACTTTGGTCTGAGATACCAGGGATCTTCTTATGTTCCTTATCCTTTGCACTGATGATATCCCCATATCTCTATATACCATGGGTAGAAAAACATGTGTTTCATCAGATGATGTGGGGCTCCACCTCTCATCAGCTCCAGCCAGTGCTATCAAAGGCCATGGATGATAGAAGCTGCCAGCAGCCACATGGGTCTCCCATTTCTGCTCTACTGTACGTCATTACTGTGCTTACTGGTGTCAAATGCAGATATATATTTTCAATTATAGTTGCTACACTTACTTCAATTATAGTTGTTACATTTACATTTTCCTTAACTGATCATCATGTTGGACTTCAGGTTTTCCTTTGGCTGCTTAAACGAATGTATGTTGGGAGGTAACTGAACAAGGTCCCATCCTTGTGTACTTTGGACAAGGTCTAGAAAGTATGAAGTGCCTATGCATCTTCTACTGATCTGAGGCTCAAACCTATGCATAGTGGACATACTGTGGGTTTTATCAGAATTCAAGATAACCACCAATTCAAGTGGCATGCATAGCAAGATCTGTGTGCTTCACATTCACTGAAATAATAGTGTACACTGGAAAGGCAGGTATAATTATGTTTTTAAAGGTTACTGAACAGCTTTGTGTGAAGTCATTCATAGGTCAGCTATGTCATGGAACCCATTATTAGCTGTCATTATTGTGTAAAGTAGGCTGAAGGAAGGTTTCTCAGGTAATTGCTAATGGGGGCATGTGTAATTTGTTCCACATTGTTTGATGAATGATGTACTGTAGTTTCCTGCTTAGTCTTCAGCCGTGGGAGGTTGTTAAAAAAAAGGGACTCCTTTGAAAACCCTGCAACAATGGATTTTTGAGTTTTGTACATGAAAAGCATACATATTCAACTCAAATCAAGCTAATTTTCAAAGGAGAGTGCATTCCAGAGGATTGCCATGCTTAACCTCTATCTGAGGGCCCTAACTTTCCCCTGGGTAAATGGCCATACAGCCTAAATGTTGTTGTGCTTTATAGTGACAGACACTCTAAACACAATCTCAAATTAACAAGAAGCTTGGTAAAACAAAGTACTGGAATCACGTCATGTCATGGATGTTCTCAAACATGCCTCCTTTTCTAAGGAAAGTTCAACCTTAGTTGCTTATGTATGCTTTTCATGCAAGCAGATCGATAGTCCATTGTGGCAGGTTTCCAACAAATGCATTTTAAAACTCCAGGTGATCTTGATGGTAAATGTATCATTGTGTTTCTTTGTTTTTGTTTTGCCCAGAAATATTTTGACAACTTACCCCAATGAAACACATTTGTTTGGAATTGGGATGCAGGAATATTGGCAGCCCAGGAAAATAGCAAGGATGCATACCAGAGGGCATGAATCCATGGCACCAGGGCCTGAAGGGAGTCTACCAAGCAGCTGCCTTATTCCAAATTCGACCATTGGTTCATCAAGCTCAGTCTATACTGTGTCTGACTGGCAGAGGCTCTCCAGGATTTCAAAGAGAGGATAATCCTAGCTCTACCTGGAGATGCCAGGGTTTGAATTTTCTGCACGCAAAGCTGATGCTCTATTAATATCTTACTATCCTTCCTCAAGGGACGCGGGTGGTGCTGTGGGTAAAACCTCAGTGCCTAGGGGTTGCCGATCGTATGGTTGGCGGTTTGAATCCCTGTGGTGGGGTGAGCCCCCGTCTCCTGCCCACCTAGCAGTTCAAAAGCACCCCTAAGTGCAAGTAGATAAATAGGTACCGCTTTATAGTGGGAAGGTAAACGGCGTTTCCGTGTGCAGCGCTGGTGCTGGCTCGCTAGATGCCGCTTCATCATGCTGGCCACGTGACCCGGAAGTGTCTCCAGACAGCGCTGGCCCCCGGCCTCTTAAGTGAGATGGGTGCACAACCCTAGAGTCGGACACGACTGGCCTGTACGGGCAGGGGTACCTTTACCTTTACCTTTATCCTTCCTCAATGTTGTTGGACTCCTCAGGTAGCATGGCCATCCATCAGAAATGATGGGAATTGCAGTCCAAAAACATAGCCCTTTGATCTGCATCTCTGAGTAGCTCACTACAGGAAGTGGCAGAGTTCAAACCTGTAAGTTCCCCACTTGTAGTCCCAGCAGCTGCTAGCAACAAGTGGTGGTCCTTTCTGACTACATACTCCAAGGTATACCTAGTGAATTATTTCGGTTTCTATTTGTCTCATATCCTCACTGTCTGATCTTTTGGTGTACCTTCACCCATATCAATACTGTCATAATTTTATTTTTAAGTGAAATAAACTATAGCAACTTAACAGCTAAAATATTCCCGATAGAGATATAGTAATAAATTCAGTATAACATTATAATAATCTTAGTAAGTTAAAAGGTAAAGAAAGGACCCTTGGACAGTTAAGCCCAGTCAAAAGCAACTATAGGGTGTGGCGCTCATCTAACTTTCAGGCCAAGGGAGCCGACGTTTGTCCACAGACAGCTTTCCGGGTCATGTGGCCAGCATGACTAAACCACTTTTGGCGCCACAGAACAATGTGATAAGTGCCATAGCGCACAGAAATGTCGTTTACCTTCCTGCCACAGTGGTACCTTTTTATCTACTTGCACTGGCATGCTTTCAAGCTACTAGGTTGGCAGGAGCTGGGGCAGAGCAACGGGAGCTCACCCGTTGCATGCATTTGAACCACCAACCCTCCGATTGGCAAGCCCAAAAGGCTCAGTGGTTTGGACCACAGCGCTACCTGTGTCCCAATCTCAGTATAAATTCAGTATTCTCAGTAAGAATGTTGTGGCATCAATATTTGATTTATAACGATGATTTTTCAGTCAATAGCCAATAGTATAATCTAATCTCAGTAGAGATGGTACTATTGGCTATTGACTGAAAAATCATCTTTACAAATCAAACATTGATGCCACAACATTCTTCCAGTCACAAATGCAAATGCTGACACTTTCTGATCTATCTTAATTACTACTAAAAGTAATCGTAACAGTATGGCTACTAGTCATGGCAAAGCATCTTACATTGTAGCACCCTGCTTGTGGTTAACGCTTAGCTGGAATGAAATATTCAACGCAGCAACTGAGAAATTAAAATAATAATTTATTTGTCGGACAAATAAATGAGAGACACAGTGGTATTGGTTACCAAAGCTCTGCCCTGCCTTATTTAACATACATTCAAGAGGTGTATTTTCCCCCTTTGAACCCCTAACTCCCATTGTATGGCCCTGTGAAGTATCCACTCAGTCACTCACACACTCGCTTCGTGAGGTTCCTTGCCCAGGTGAAGTCGCCTTACTGGGAACCGAAGTACTACCCACTCCACACTCAGGTCAGCTACAGATTGCTCTGTACTTTCTCACACATACAATGCGCTGGATACTTCACCACACTCTACCTCCCAACCTTTCCCTTTTCCTCCACCAGACCACCATCTGATGTACCCAACCACCTAGCGTACTCAGTTCCCCCTTACTGAGACGCAGAAGTTTGATCAAGACTTCTCTTCCTCCCAATTAATTGGAGGGCCTCAAATCCCTTTGTCCACTTACCCTTAGCTGGTTCCCCCCGGTCCGTCGCCGTAAGAGAGCAGGGTACCAGACAGACGAGACTTCCGCGTTCCCCTGGAAAAATGTTCCAGTGCGCGCTGGGTAAGCAGTCAGTGGTCCTCCCTCTTGTACCCTGCCTGCTAAGGCGAAGGGGCTGCGTTCCAGCAGACCACTTATCCGAGTCACAGAGGCACCATAAAATGTAGCACCCTGCTTGTGGTTAACGCTTAGCTGGAATGAAATATTCAACGCAGCAATAGAGAAATTAAAATAATAATTTATTTGTCGGGCAAATAAATGAGAGACACAGTGGTATTGGTTACCAAAGGTCTGCCCTGCCTTCCTGCCATTATGGCCAGCACTTATATTTCCTTAACCCAGCCCCCTTGCTCCTCCTTTGGCTGCCTCTGTCCAATCAGCCTGGTTGAAATTCCTATTGGCTGTTTGCTAGAACCAATCATAAAAGATACACCCATTTCCTATTGCCCTTTTATGGGAGATAAAGAGCTATATTTAATTGGCAAACAAGTAGCCATTAACCTCTACAAGACACCTTAATTACCAGATCACCTTTGCCCCCTTAATTCTAAAACAGAGCAGATGGCTAAAACAGATGGTGGCTAATTTTATTTTAAACAGATGTCAGAGATCTTGGGTTCACATTCTCACACATCATCAATGAAAGATCTCCTTCTTTGGAGGTCTTTAAACAAAGGCCCAACAACCATATGTCAGGAGTGCTCTGATGGTGTTTCCTGCCTGGTAGGGGGTTGGACTCGATGGCCCCTGTGGTCTCTTACAACTATATGAATCTATGAAATAAGAATCTAACATTTCTTACTTTCTAGATGCTTACTGCATTCAGACAACAAAATATCATATTATACATAACATAAATAACCTTTTAAAAGGAAAAGAAATCTTTGCAGAGTAAAAGGATCTCAGTTTAAGAAAGAAACAACTTTTTAAAAAGGCTTCCCAAAATACTCCCTCCCTTTCTGCCAGCCAGATGTTTAGCGTTTTTGACCTTTAGGCAAATGACTCTTTGTATGATGAGAGGCCAAATGGTAAAACCTTACTATTTACCTACTTCTTAATCTAACTGCTTTTACAGCTTAATTGTACTCTGCAACATGCAAGGTCAGCGACCTCACTCTCAGCCTTTTTATGACCGCAATAAACCAGAGGGGCCCTCTGCCCAAGAGCTTGCCAGCTGCCTGCTGGTTTCCTGCCGAAAGAAACATTTGAGAATTTAAGCTCATTTTTAGAATACAGGAATCTGATCAAAATATAAGCTTTGATAACAATGCAGGCTATGATCAGATGCCTCAACATGACTTATCAATAATAAAAAGCTGTCTGAAAACTGATGTTCAGATATCTCTTCTTAGAACTTGATATAGTGGACTGGAAAGACTTCAATATTCCTACAGCCACAAATAGAGAATATTTATACAGAAATAGCAACTTTCTAGTGCTTCACAACCTATCTCCGGGAATCTCCTAGACATCTGAAATCACAGGAAGTTTCTAACAGATAGTGAATACGGTTAGAAATTTAAACTTGACCTCCTAGATTCCAAGGTATTGACACTGATTCAACTTGTTACTCATGGCTCCCATTTTAAAAGGTGGTGACTGAACTACAGGCTGAATCCATATCATGCATGAGATGAAATAGGCTGATGCTTATGACATGCCATTATCTATGAAATGGTTAAAATGTCACAGAATCTTTTTGAATAATTGGGATACAGGTTGAACTTTCACACTAGCAATTCCCAGGCTAAATTGATTTATTCATCCCTCCACCCCTTATTTTCGTGCCATTTCTACAGCATCTTTTAAATGAATGGTCTACAGCAACCTGTAAACATCAAACACAGCTCTATCCAACTTGCTGCAACAATATATTATTTCATTTTTGGTCAAGCCAAGTTAATGACGCCTTTCCATCATGATCATTTCATCCAGGTTGCACAGAATGAATTATAATGCATGCAGGCCTTAAGGTATTGCTTTTCGCAGCTTAAAGATTATACCACAGGATAATTTATTATTTCAGCTCTCTTTTGCTTATTTCTCTTCCCCTCCCCCAAAATTGAATGGGGACATCAATATGATGAATGTCTTGAATGGATCAGAAACTGTCCACATCACACATATTTTAAACAATGTTGGATGGAAATGCAAACAACTTACCTCTTAGACTATTAACAAGCAGTTCTTAAAAAGTAAAATGCAAAATAGTTTGCAATATCAGAGTATTTGAAGATGACTTATGCTTGTTATTGAAACCTGAGTCTATACATAATCTAATCTAATTTGTTAGACAACTTGGTTAAGACAATGCTTGACATTAACGTTCATGCTGAAAATATTAACTTATATTAAATTGCTGTTGACTTGTTGATAACCGAGGCTATGAAAACAAATCAATTAATGTAGTTCAATCTGGCATACCATATTTTTTCATGTATAAGACGCCCCCCCGTAAGACACCCCCTATTTCTGGGGACTCCAAATTAAGAAAACACCCCTCAGCACTACCCATGTATAAGACAAGCCCCCATTTTAAACTTTTTTTTGTAAAAAAAAACCCTAGTCTTATACACGGGAAAATATGGTAATCACAATGAGGTGCAATAGATTTTATCAGAACCTTAATTCTGATAAACCTTAATTCAAACCAGGAAACCTCCATTCTTCAAAGGAGTCCACTGGCTGCTCTTGTTTCCTTTTCTCCAGAGGTGTTTCTCCTTAGGTAGCTCTCATATGGAGCTTGCACTCAGAAGGAAGCAATGGTGAAAATACATTGTAATTGGTATCTCAACAAGAAAAGACAGCAATGTGTGGACAAGGATGGAGGAATCTGTTAGTTTTGGGTTTTTCATTTCCCCAGTATTCAGTTCTCTCTATTTCCTTATCAGTTTGCATTTCAATTAATATGTGCAATTTCTCCAATATAATGCATTTTGTACACTAACTTTGCAAAAGTGCTTGTTTATTTACTTATTTAATAAATTTGTATACCGCCTTTCAGCCAAAGATCACAGGGCAGTTCACAGCATAAAAATACAAAATGAAAAGTACGCATTGAAGCAAAAACAAAATAAACCATTAACCCCAGGATTGGTATAATATGCTCAAATCATCATGTCCCAGTGAGTAAGCTGGCTGCCAAATTCTATACCAGCTGGAGCTTCTGAACCATCTTTAGTGGCAGCCCTATCTATAATACATCAAAGTAATCTAACCTAAGAGTTACAAGAGCATAAACAACAGAAATCAGGCTATCTCCGTCCAGATGGAGGCGCAACTGGGACGCCAGCCAAAGCTGATGGAAGGCACTCCAAGCCAATGAGGCCACATGAGCCTTGAGCAACTGCAGAGGATCCAGGAGTACCCCCAAGATGTGTAACCCTATCAAGAACAGGCAACCTCCCATTTTTATTTGCTTTTCATTTAAAAAGGGGACAGGAAGAACTGCCTTCATTTTAATTTTGGTCTTACAGTTTGGGCAGATCTGATTGGCTTTGCAAACTGTGATGTCATAACAGCGGCTAGATGATCCATTATTGGCTGGATCATATAGCTAACTATTGGATATATATAGAGAGAGAGAGAGAGAGAGAGAGAGAGAGTCAAAGCAACTGCTAAAAGCTGTACTGAAGTGGAGCAAAATGGTATAAAAATGGCAATATGTTTGGGGATCTGAAACTCCCCTTTTCACTCTGGAAATATATGCCCACATAAATTCAACCCAGCCCTTAAAAATATTCAACATCACTTTAGGAGAGTATATTGTGCCTAGCACTGTTTTGTGAGACTCTTTTTTTGCGGCAATTCTAACTGCTGTGTGGATATATTTTTTGAAAGCTGAGCCCACATAAATGTAGTTTGTGAAAGTGGTAGTCCCCCCCACCTCCAACTCCGCCACACACACAGCTGAGGTATTCCTTCTTTATCACTGTGAGTGACATTTCTTTAGAAACTTCTCCCTTGGGGAATCATTGCAGGAAGGGCATTTTTCAGCCTATTGTAGAGTGTGTGTTGTTGTTTTTTTTTGGGGGGGGGATATATAGAAATATTGCCGTGCTGGGTTGAAATGATGGGTTAGCTGTTTTCATTCTGCTAACCATATTGCAGAACAATGGGAGTTACATATTTTGGAATGTTGGGTCCTCCTTCCAATCCTAGTCTCTTACTCTTAAAAACAATGAGGCTGGAGAGGAGAGGGCAATAACTTCTGATGACCTGGGATAAATGATGCCTGGAGCACCCCCAATCTGTTCCTTTATGTCAGGGATGGAAAATCCATGGCACTCCAGATATTTCCTTGGAAAATGCTCATGGCTTATCTCCTTGGTAGAGCACATCTAAATGCTGCAGATTTAATCATTGGCACTTATAGGTAGGGATGGGAAATTCCAGTCATTGCAGGCCAGTGTGGGAACCTGTGCCTATTCACATATTGCTGGATTTCAACTCTCATCCAACCCAGCCACCATGACCAGCGGTCAGGGATGATGAGGATCACACTGGCTGCCAGGAACGTGGCCCCCCAGGATGCAGCAGAAGAGTCAGCCCCAGAAATTGAACTAAGCGAGCAAGGGGCCGACTCTGCAGAGGAGAGCTGTCTGTCAGAGTTTAGAGAAGACAACCCAACCCCCCTCCTTCCCATGGAAGACACTGCCAGCTCCCTGGGAGAGGAAGAGTTGGAAGTCAGCCAGAGCATTGCCAGGCAACCAGCAGATAAGCCAGAGTCAGGGGCTGTGTCTTCTGGGAGTGGGGAAGAGACAGGCCAGCAATTCAGTCCCCGCACTAGGAGATTAGAGAAGCTCAGAGAGCAGTGGAAGGGAAGGAGGAGAAAGGTGAGACTTTGGAATTCTTCCTTCTGGGGGAGGGGGGGACAACGAGTCAGATTGAACAACTACTGTTAATGAGAGCACCCTGTTCACCGTGCTCTGGGTGTATTTTCCTTGTAAATAAACTTATATAAAAGTGCTGGAGAGTCCTTGCTGCTTATCAGGATGCTTGCCTGCCAGTGATTGTTGGATTGGTCACCTTTGCTTTATATGAAAGCTGTAATATACCAGGTCAGACTGTGTGTCCATTGAGTCCAGTACTCAGTTGGTTAGAGCATTCTGCTAATGCCAAGGTTGCAGGTTCGATCCCCATATGGGATAGCTGCACATTCCAGCATTGCAGGGGATTGAACTCAGCATCCCTCTTAACTCTATGATTCTATGATTCTACTTGTGTCTTCCAGTTGTTGAGAAACCCCCATCCAAGACAGCCAGCAAGGATAGTTGATGGTCAATGACTGCCAATGGCTGGAGTGATACAGCTTTCCCATCCCTGCATTATTTGTGTGGATGTTTACTCTCCATTGTATCCCACTCCTTGATTCTGTTTCAGCTTTCAACTAGAGAGGTTCTGTTCACATGTTGCATTCAATGAGTGTACAATGTCTATACGTGTGTACACAAATAGTTGAGCAGTACACTGAAATGTTATCCAGTTTGTTTGGTTATTGCATTTGTATCCCACCCTTTTCTCCAAGGAACTTAAGGCGGTGTACATGGTTGTCCCATTTCTCATTTGAACCCCAGAATAGCCCAGTGATATAGGTTAGGCTGGGGTAGCGACTGGCTCAAGGTCTCACAGTGAACTTCATGGCTGAGTGGCTATTTGAACCCTACTCTCTCAGGTACTAGTCCAACACTCTAACCTCCTCCCCACATTAGCTCTCATCATGTAACGTTCAAGGGATGTACAGTTGTTGATCTGTACAAATTGAGATATATACCGAACACTATATACGGAAGAGAGATAGAAAGTGAAAGTGAAACCCAGGTTCCTTCTGGCCTCTTACTATAGTCAGTATGACCTTGAAGAAGAGATAACAGAACCAGTTTAACCCAGCTGTACTAAGCTTCTCTGAGGGAACCTTCTGCTTGTTTCTTTCACACAAAGAAGCTTCCAGAGCCCTTTTCAATTTATCAGAATAGGAAAGATGTCACCAGATCAATATTTTCTACATCAATAAATGCAAACTGGCAATTTTAACCCCTTTTTCTGTGCCACTTGCTTTCCTTCTCCACCACCAAAATAAAAAAAGTAAGAACCAGAGATCCTGAGTCCTGGATTTCACCACTAGGACTCCAATTCCCTCTCATTGCTATGGATTTTGGAATAAACAAGGAGGAGGTCTACACTGTCCTATTCACCCTTCATGTTCAAGCTGGTGTGAGATTCGTGAAGCATTATAACAGTTTATTTGCTTAACAAGAAGGATAAAGCTCCCAATTCTGATTACAGTGGTGCCCCGCAAGACGAATGCCTCGCAAGACAAAAAACTCACTAGACGAAAGGGTTTTCCGTTTTGGAGGTGCTTCGCAAGACAAATTTCCCTATGGGCTTGCTTCGCAAGACGAAAACAACTTGCGAGTTTTTCCGACTTTTTTTCCCTTCCCCCCCTTTTTCTAAGTCAATAAGTCGCTAAGCCGCTAATAGCCGCTAAGCCGCTAATAGCGCTAAGCCACTAAGCCGCTAATGGCCGTGCTTCGGAAGATGAAAAAATCGCTAGACAAAGAGACTCGCGGAACGGATTATTTTTGTCTTGCGAGGCACCACTGTATTCTTCTTTCATTTCTCTGGATGGCACAAAAATCTGCTGTTCCACAACCTTGGAAAGTGAAATCGTGGTGCTGCAGAAAGAGAGCTGGGGTGGGGGGGAGAGAAATGTTGACATTAGTCCTTTATCCAGGAATTGGAGATTGTGCTTGTGATGGTAAATGAGAATTTTAATAAGTTAGTTTTAAACTGTATATATTTAAGAAATCAGAAAAATTTCATGATTTCATCAGAATATGAATATACAAAATTTTCAACATCAGAAGTTCAGGTAAAAAATATCTCGGATGTAAATCAACATTGCCATCATACCCAAAGGAGTCTCAAGACACAAAGATTATTAATAAACAGGTTATATTTATAAAATATAATGAAATTAGTGGATCAGAGAATAGGCCTAATTAACTAGATTAAGCAAATCAAATTCTTGAGGGGAAGTGAGTTGCAATAAAATGGGAGGAATTCTATCCCTGCAATCTCCTGGACATGTTTAAAGCCACATGCTGTGGCTACACAGCAAGATTTGGAAACAACACTCAGTGTGATGCAGCCTCAAAAGAATGCTAGCGGTGTGGAAGACAAGGTGCAGGCAGAAGAGAGCAGAAATTCTGATGCACAACTATATATCCTTGCAGTTATGGTCTGAGCTATTCTTAAAAAAAACCTGAGGAAGGATGCAGAGTGGGGCCATTGAGAGATATGATTCCTCTCACTTTTCCAGCAACATGAAAGGGAAAGGAAGAGGATGTAAGGGAGAGCAGGAGGGAATCTGCATGACCCAGCCAAAGAGTCAACCTTTCTCCCCTGTCTGAGTAGCAATGTTACCTGTATTAAGAGCTCCTTGAAAATCAACACACTGGGTCTCATTCTCAAGACAGTTGATGGTCTTCTCACTTTCACACTTTTCCTCTCCTTTGGAGAAGCTGGCTGGGCACTGCAGACCATTTTCAGCCAGCATGTGGCGATCAGGAACTGCCAAAATCCAAAGTATAGTGAGCATGTTAATCACTTTGTCTTTGTATCTGTATGTTATATTTTTGAAAAGAACCCTAGGGCCTTACAGTTTTGGTGGGGGAGCTGCAAGGACTCTTGAATATAATATGATCAAGGCACAATCTGCATTCAGGGCTGACCATAGGACAAAGTCACCACTGGTGTCTGAGATGAATGACCTTTACTAAATTTGAGATGCGGCATTGTGAACTTTCTTTTCCTTCTCAATCTCCCTGAAGGTTTTCATGCCATCTATTATGGTGTAACCTCTCTGAAAATATAGGCTCTTAGTCCCCTTTTTTTGTACGGAGATTCTCACTCTCTCCTGCTCTTTAACAATGAGCTATCCATGAGTTTCTGTGAACCATCCTGAGACCCCCAGGTATAGGGTGGTATATAAAGTCAATAAATAAAACAAAACAAAAAAAATTAAGAGAACACTATAAGATAGGGACTTATCTTATGCACGCTCATAACTGCCAGCTTAGATAGTGCTTATTTTCCCAATTAAAAAACTGACCAGAACCAGCTCAAGCGTGATTTAGGAGGACACCTGAATAAGATAGGTGGATTGTTAGGTTCATTTTTGGAATATTCAATTGAAAGTTAACTTGAAGGGACCATAAATTAATTATGAGCTGTTCACGACCTTAGATATCCAATTATATTGGTTGAAATAGATCGTTCACAGGGTAATCGTGCATAGGGAGTGTTATAAAGGTGTCTTGAACTTTGTATTCTTGGAGCAGTTTTGTTGCTATTGTTGTTGTTTTTACTCATCCACTGGGTTAAATAATCTGGGCAAAATTCTTAAATTGTGTCTCTTTAGACACCTCTTAATCCTAGGAAATTAACATGACTTATCTCTGAACCAATCTACTTCTGAGGTGACCATTTGGGGAAAGTGGGTCGTTAAAATAACAGATTAACACAGCAACACATCAAAGGAATGGGGGCTTCTCCATGTGTAATAATAAGACCAGCATTAGGTCAGCAAATATAGAACAAGTGGGATGTGACCGTTCTCAAGAAAAGAAAGCTGCCAAGGCGAGGATGCTGCAGTGTCTATGAGAGAGACAGGACATCTTCTGGTGGATGTCTTCATTGTAAGCCTCAGGTTGTATATATTTATACATACCCCATATTATAAATACCCCATATCACAGTGTCCTTTGTGCATTATGGTCCCACAGAAAACACATACCCTTGGTTAAAGCACAGCTGGTACCTCTGGAATCTCAAATCACTTGGATATAGGGACGGTGTGTAACAATATCTTAACATCCAGCAAAAACATGGCTGGGACAAGGGGCACTGGCACCTCCATTGTGCTGTTTCAAGGGGCAGGAAGAAGGAGAGGCCTGGTTGGAAAGGCAACCCATCCCTTCTCAGTCAGAGAGATGTAGCTGCCTAGTAGGTCCCTCTTTTTCACAGTTGCTCCTCATCCTTGCCTCTCCATCTCCACCCCTTGAGACACCCTCATAGTCCTGTACTGCCCAACCCAACCTGTAGCCATCTGGGGCTGGCTCACCCCATTTGAATAAGGCACAAGTCCTCTGCGTACTGCTGATTGACTAAGGATCCAAGCCTTGGCCAAGTCCAGTACAAAGCCCTAACATGCTAAGGATTCTAAAATGCTTCAGAAACTTACGGCTGAGAGTTGCATTGTTGCACAGTTCAGTGTTGCAGCAGTGATTCTTTGTCTGAAAGAATTTACCATTCCCTGCAGTGAAGCTGTAATCACCTGAGAAGCAATCGTGGGATAACGAGCATCTATTTAAAAGTTGCTCTTGGAGTTTCCCTATGAAAAAGAATGTGAAAGAAATATCTAGATCTGGAAGTAATATGCAGATCCATTGCTCCTAAGCCACATTAATTGTAATGGTTCCAATTTTCTGAGTCGTCTGAATTAGGACATTTTCCAACTATCAGTATGGAAAGTATGATTCAATTTGGCTTTCTAAAGATAGGTGCTGTTTATTTATTTCAATTTGTGTGCATGGCTATATCATAAAAGGAAAAATATCAAAATATTTTTTCCGTAATAATTCATAAAAGATACAATAAAACTATATTAAATGTAAATTGTTGTTGTTGTTGTTGTTAATTTCTACTCCACCCCGGTGGAACAGAAAAGTTTTCTGCAGGCATTTTAGAGTTCTGCTCTTTGCCACAAGCAGGGGTCTCTTGCCTCCTCATCCCAAATGACCAGCCTTTGATTTCATGGTTCTGCAGTGACACAATATAAATACATCTGACATACACTGCACTCTCTCTGCTAGTCGATCATAGCAGTTTACAGGCTGGGGAAAATGCTTCCCTGAACTCCTGTGTGCCCAACGCAAGACACTTGACAAGAAACTTGCGCTGCACCAACCTCACTGCCCTCTTGCCCCTCTCCCTCCAAAAATGTAGCAGTGATGTTCGGAAATATGGTCAAGTGAGCACCACCATCCCACCCAGGATTGCCCCAAGACATTTTGGTACTCAAGGCGAACTACAAAATGCCATTCCTTACTTCAGGATTGGGAAGCTGTGATCCTCCAGATGTTGTTGGACTACATCTCCCATCATCCCTGACTGGTGGCCAGGCTAGCTGAGGCTGATGGGAGTTCTAATTCATCTAAAGCTG
Source organism: Podarcis erhardii (assembly GCF_964252035.2). Lineage (NCBI taxonomy): Eukaryota > Metazoa > Chordata > Lepidosauria > Squamata > Lacertidae > Podarcis > Podarcis erhardii. The sequence goes on along the minus strand of NC_138511.1, from coordinate 79,671,593 downwards.
AAGTACCACAGCTTCCTCATCTCACTTTTGCATAGGTGAGTTGCCCCACCATCAACTTCTATATGCCACTAGAGCCCTTAAAGTTCAATTATCTTAACTTGGATCTAATCCAACAGCAAAAGACAAAAAGTCAAGCAAATCATACCTATATTTGTTTGCAGAGCACTGGCAACACAGGAATCTTGAAAGGACTCACAAGCTGTTTCAGTATAGCCATTATCTGTCAGTCCAGCCCTGTTCAAACGATAGCTGCAGTTCAGAGGTAATGCTGAGGACAGGAACAAAATATTACTTCGTGGATTATTATTATCATTAAGATTATTATTATTTGGTTTTGCTGCTTGCTTAATTGTGTGCTTCCCATAGTCATTGTGTTGGCCAGTGTGAGGACAGGATCCAGGACTACGGATGAACCAATCTATCAATTTCGCTTGCTCTTAATTTCTAATTTTTCTAATTTAATTATATATCTGCAGCCACTTCCTCCAAGAAGCTCAAGGTTGTATACATGCTTCTCCCCTCCCCCATTTCATCCTCACAAGATTCCTGTGAGGTAGGTTAAGCCAAGGGATAGTGCCTGGTCCAGTTAGCTTCTTGGCTGGGTGGGGATTTAAACCCTGGTCTCCTGGATCCTTGTCTGTCAATCAAATCACAATAGCACACTCGCTCTCTTAAATTCAGCTCCCCAGATTTCCACAACCAATGAGTATTAGAAGGGAATTCGGAACATCGCCAGAGGGTTTATGTAATCTGTTCCAAGGTGTAGAATTGAAGGCTTCTTTCTTTTTAAAATGTATTTAATTTATTCGTGCTATGGCCATACTTTGTCTTCTTTCCTTTCCATTCCAGAGGAACTTTTACCCTCCATTGCAAAGCAATTATTATTCTATCCTGGTTTCTAAGACATATCCCCCGCCCCCTAAATAAAAGATTGTTCACCTTCTTAGCACTTTCACTGCACTTTGAAATCATGCCCAACATTTTTCATCTGGCAATCTATTGCCTTTGCAATCATCCTTCCCTCCCAGTTTCCACACCTACCAGTCTGTTTGTGTTTGTGTGCATATGCGCACACTTACATGTACAATGTTGGAATGTTGAACGATCTCTCTCTCTCTCTCTCTCTCTCTCTCTCACACACACACATATTTCACACCCACCCATATATATGTATGTCTATATCTATAATTAATCTATGTATATCTATGTATATGTATATCTATGACATCACAAGAAATAATCTCTTGACTTGACTCTCCCCTACTTTTTCTTGGTAACCCAGCAGTCCTTGCTCTCTATGGTGTTGATCTACACTCCTAACTCCCCTTCCCTCCCAAGCAGCAAGTTCTCTTCAGTGTCCTCTAAATATTATTAAATGTTCCGCACCTTACCTGGAGAAAGCAGGGCCAAGAGGAGGCATGCACTCAGGGGTGCCTTCATCATGCTAGAGAGATTAGGAGACTCGGAGCAGAGATGGATCAACAAGGGAAGTGATGCAGGTAGAGGCTTACCCGGAGGGATTTATAGGCCATGGACTCGTGTCACAGGGAACACTTGGGAACAAATAGTTCCAGGAGGTCTGGGAATGGGAGTTGTTTCTTCACCACAAAGATAAAGAGTGACATACTGAAATTCAAAGCTCACTGTTGGAATTGTCTTAATTATTTCTCTGTGGTCTCAGTAGTTGTTGATAGATACTTCTCAGATTTCTTCCTCTTTTATTTAATAATAATAATAATAATAATAATAATAATAATAATTACTTTTAACTTTTTTACCCCACCCATCTGACTAGGTCACCCCAGCTACTCTGGGTGGCTTCACGCAATACAGAAACATAATCAAAAATCACACATTAAAAACCTCATTATGCAGGGCTGCCTTCAGTTGTATTCTCAAGGTTTTATAGTTACTTATCCACTTGGCATTTGATGGGAGGTCATTGTAAATTGTGGGCACCACTACCAAGAAGGCCCTCTGCTTGCTTCCCTCAGAGCTCCACCAGAAGGCCCTGAAAGCTAGATCTCAGTGTCTTGACTGAATTACAGGGGTGGAGATGCTCCTTCAGGAAAACCTGGATAATAGATCCATATGGAAAGGGCCGTGGGTGCACATGGATTCAATGGGGGCTATAAGCAGTAAACCTGATCCTGCTGTCTCGGCCGTGGTTTCCAAAGCGTAAAAGGGATGCAGTGAGACTTCAGGAGTTGAATGCGCCAATGACTGAGAGAATGCCAGATATGAATCAGATACTATGAACCATCCTCATAGTTGTGTAAGTGGCTGGTGGCCATGGAGCTTCCTCTATTAGGGAGCTACACAAACATGGCCATTCTCTGAACTAGTTGAGTGGGAGGCACCAGGCCATGCACAATGGCTGCTTGAGGAAGAGATATTGTTGGTTCAGCTCCAAATTACCCACAAAAGCTGTTGGTACATCCACACAGAAAAAGAGTGGGGGTGGTGAATCAATCCCTTCAGGTGCAGAAAAATAAGACTGAGGTAGAAAGTAAGGATATGTGTCTGGAAGTGAGGGAAATTCGAGAGACTTCCGGTGGAGCGCGGAACCGTCTGCAGGCGAGGGTTCTCTCTGCGGAGGAAACCCTAGCTCTTTTGCCAGAATTTGGGGGTTTTTAGGGCGCAAAAACCCTCTCGTTAAGCCTCTGGAGGGTGTCCAGAGGTTCAGGTTCCCGGCAGAGCCAAGCAACCGCGCGTTCGGTCGTCAGGTAGTCTTTTTGAGAAAGGCGAAGAGTACGACGGAACGGCGGCAGGCAGTCGGGTAGCCATTACAGCGGCGTTTCATGGCGAATCGGCAAAGCCCCGAGCCTGCAAGGGATAGCGCTCCGCTCTCAAACAAAGAAACTCGGATTCGCAAAAGATTTGGACTTAATAACAACAAGGAAGTCTCCGAGTAATAAGGGAAAAGTTCGAGTTCAGCGCTGGCTTTGGCTTCATTGAAAAAAGACGCACTGCAGCGAGCAGAGCCCAAAGAGAAAGTAAGTTACCGCTAATGGATACTGTATCTGTCTCTCTCAGGCAGCCAAGCTACAATTGAAGAGAAACTCCTCTTATTTTAAAGGGGAGAACTAAGAGGGAGCAGAAAAGAAGTGAGATTGAAAGAAAGCCCAGAAAATAAAGAACTGGTGTTGTTGAAAATACAGATAAGACTGTCGTTAATAATCTTTTCCGGGAAGAGGCAAAGCATTGAGGGGACGCGCTGACACCATCTTTAGTGGGAGAGACAAGGAGAGACAAGGAGAAGCCTCCCAAACGCCATATTGCAGGATTATAAAAGAACTTAGAGAAAACGCTTATTGTGAGGATATAAGGTATTAAAAAACATTATGGTTTGACGCGGAAGGGAGCAGTTTGACACGGATGGGAGCAGGTACTCATGTTCTTTTCCACTATATCGGTCGTGCTCTCCCCCCTGCCACCCCCGTTTGTGAAGTTGTAAACAGACTGAACAGACGGAACAGATAGGTTGTTCCTGAGGCGCGTGCATAGTATTATACTGGGACACTCAACCTCTAGTATTAATTTCAGAAATACCAGCGGTTCCCCCCTCGCGGTCCTGGACTTAGTGAAAGTTTCAAGCTCGGACAAGATAAGGTTTCAGTCCGGACAGACACTGGTCTAGGAAAGATCTAAACTATCCACTCCTTAGGACTAAACGAATGCCTTTTGTTAAGGGCTCATAACCTCCAGATTAGAAGCCTGAAGAGCGGTTTTTCATAATCATACCCCAATTCCATTTGGACTGCATGGTCTCATAAGTTTATTAATTAGGTTTTTGGGCGCCAAGCTGCCGACTGGAATAGCCCGAATGGGGGCAAGAAGATTTCAAACTGATCACTCTGGTATATAACGGGCAACCTATCCCCCTCGAGATTGGAGGGTGAAGGAGCACTAATTAAATCAACCAAGTGGACAGAAATACTGATTGAAGTCGGCAATTACTGTATCCAGCTGTATTTTGAGTTGCTCATCGGATATCTGTAGTCCTATTCTGGCTGTTGCTTTCTGGTGTTTCATGGTATTTGGCACCCATATTTTTAAATTGGTTTATATTTCCTGTAGGGATTAATTTTGGTTTCGGCTTAGGGGCATTGATCTAACCCAAGAACTGGTTTTGAGTAAGAGTAAGAACAAGAATTTTAAAATAAAGAAAGAAGGGTTAGACCGCTAAAAACAGTGGGACATCTGATATATAAAGATTAGATATATTAAGATTAGCGAAAATGTCATACAATCAGAAAAAAGGGGCGGAGGGGGGAACCCCAATAGAGAGGAAAGCTTCTAAGCAGGAAACAGAATTTAGAACAGAAATACTGAGGATGTTTGCAGAAATTAAACAAAGCGAGAAAAATTTAGAGACAAAATTAGAGCAGGTAGATAATAAAATTGGGGAAATGGATAAAAAGATTGAAGAGACAGTGAGTGAACTTAAAGGACAGATTAAGGAGGTAGCAAAAAGAGTGGATGAGGGGTTGAAAAAGACCAAACAGGAATTGAAAGAAATGAGACGGGAAGAGGAAAAAATGAAAGATGAGATAGTAGAGTTGCATAAAACTCAGGAAGAATTAAAAGACTCCATTGCGATGAATGAACTCAAACAAAGGGAAGTGAACTTAAGAATGAGACAGGTCCCGGAATTACAAAATGAAAACATAAAAGAAAGATTAATAAAGGAATTAGCACAGTGGATGGAACTAGCAGAGGAGGAAGTGGCAGGAGCAATTTTAAATGCATATAGAATGAAAACGAATGTAGGCAAAGCAAGAAAATTTCCAGGCGACTGTTTAGTTATATTTAAAGATAAAGAGATGAGGAATCTGATTCTACAAAGGAATAGAGAGAAAAGATTGTACATCGATGGGAATTACATAATTGTGTTTAAAGATATCCCTATAAGATTGTTGAAACGTAGAGAACCATATAAACCACTGGTGCAACTGTTGAAAAAAAATAGAATAGACTTTCGCTGGGAATTTCCGGAGGGTGTTTCATTCTTTTATAAAGGAGCAAAAAGAAGACTGATAAATCCCGAGGAAATAGGAAAGTTCACAAGAAGATATAAAGATCTTCAACAAGGAGAGGAGGAGCCGAGAGGAGCCGAAGGCGGGAGGAGTCCGAGGGTGGAATTACAGCTGGGAGAAGAGGTAGAACGGAGGGAAAGGAAAACAGAGGAAGAGGAAGAAGACGAAGAAGGAGAAGAACCAGAGAGACTTTAGACTAATAAAACAAAACAAAAAAAAATCCCAAATTCAATAAAAATGACTTTAACATTATGTAGTTGGAATGTCAATGGGATGAATAATAAAAAAAAACGGAATGGAATTGAGCGTTTTTTAAAAAAGAAGAACTTAGATGTCACATGCTTACAAGAAACGCACGTGGCAAAGAAACATAGGAAAATCCTGATTAATAAGAGGTTAGGGAACGAATTCATCTCCTCGGATAAGGAGAAAAAAAGGGGAGTTGTACTATATATTAAAAACAAAATTGAGGCACACCAATTATTTAAGGACGAGGAAGGAAGAATAATAGCGGTAAGAATAAACTGGCAAGGCGAAGTTTTGATAATAGTGGGGATTTATGCCCCCAATGGGAATAAGACAGAATTTTTTAGCTTATTGGAAGAAAAGCTATTTGATTATATGGACCAAAAAATCATATTAATGGGAGACTTAAATGACGTGGTCTCAAATGAAATGGATCGACTAAGAAACTCAAATAATAGAGACGGCAAATTACCTAAGACATTTTTTACACTGACTAAGAACTGTAACCTTATCGATATATGGAGACTGAAACATCCCTTAGAGAAACAATTCACATACCACTCAGAACCGAACCAGTCTTTTTCACGATTAGACCAAATATGGATTTCGAACGAATTGTCTCCAAGAGTGAAAAAAGTCGAAATTCAAGCTAAAGTTTTATCGGATCATAACCCAATTGAAATGGAGATGAAAGGAGTGGAAGGACGAATCTTTAGATGGAGATTAAATGATAATTTATGGGATGACCAAAAATTTGTGGAAAAAATTCGGAAAAGACTAGGGGAATACTTCCTTGATAATCTCGATAAGGGGGTGAAAACAAGCACGGTATGGGATGCAAGTAAGGCTGTAATGAGGGGTCTCTTTATCCAGCAAAATGTCGTGGAAAAAAAGAACAGAGAAAAGAGGTTAAAAGAGATCTTGAGACAGATTACAGATAATGAGCAGAAACTGATTAAAAAGCCGAATAATGAAAGGATACTACAGGAAATAAAGTCCCTCCAAACACAAGTTGCAACTATAATAAATAAGGAGGTCGAGTGGAATATTAAATGGTTAAGACAAAAAAACTTTGAATTTGCCAATAAATCTGGTAAGTGGCTTGCGTGGCAAGTCAAAAAGAGGAAGGAGCAAAATACAATCAATAAAATAGCAATAAATGGAGAAGAAACAACTGACCCGAAAAAAATTAGAAAAGGGTTTGTGGATTTTTATGAACATCTCTACAGAAACAAAGAAAGGAACAATAAGAAAAAGATAGAAAAATACTTAAAAAATAAGGTGACGAAGAAGATGTCACCAGAGGAAAAAGATCAGTTGAATGCCCCAATTTGCAGCATAGAGATAGAAGAGGTGATAAAAGAATTAAAAAGAGGGAAGGCACCGGGTCCAGACGGGTTTACATCGAGTTATTATAAGGAAATGAAAGGTACGCTGTTAACACCACTAACCGAAGTAATGAACAACATTCTTAAAGAAAGAGATATGCCCGCTTCGTGGAAAGAGGCCTTTATAACAATCATCCCAAAACAAGATTCGGACCTAACTCAAATTAAGAACTACAGACCCATTTCCTTATTAAACACGGATTATAAGATCTTTGCGAGTATCTTAGCCAAAAGACTAAAAAAGATATTATTAAAAACGATACATGAAGATCAGACGGGCTTTCTCCCGGGTAGGTTAATAAGAAATAATACAAGATCTATAATAAATCTTATTGAATACTTATCAGATAGAAGTGACAAACCAGCTAGCTTAATCTTCATAGACGCGGAGAAAGCTTTTGATAATGTGATCTGGGACTTCATGCTTAAAAATTTGGAAGTAATGGAGGTGGGACAGGAGTTCTTAAATGGTATAGGAGCAATTTACACGGAGCAGAAGGCAAGATTGATAATCAATGGAGTTACCACTGAGGACATAAAAATTGGTAAGGGAACGAGGCAGGGCTGTCCGCTCTCACCGCTGCTCTTTATAGTGGTCCTGGAAGTGCTGTTGAATGCGATAAGGCAAAATAAACAAATTAAAGGGATAATGTTAGGATCAAATGAGTATAAAGTCAAGGCTTATGCAGATGATGTGGTTTTTACGGTGGAAGAACCTATAGAAAGTATAAGGGCAATTCTGGATGAAACGGAGGAATTCGGGAAACTGGCAGGATTTAAACTGAATAAGAGTAAGACAAAAATGATTGTTAAAAACTTGGATCAGGACAAGATTGAATCAGTGCAACAACAAACTGGAATAGAAATCGTTAAAAAGGTAAAGTATTTAGGAATCTGGATTACTAACAAAAATATAGACTTATATCAAAATAATTACGTCCCGACTTGGAATAAAATCAAAAAAGATCTAGAGGTCTGGTCCAGGCTGAAATTATCATTTTGGGGGAGAATATCGATGGTCAAAATGATGCTGCTACCCAAGTTGTTATTTCTGTTTCAAACCCTACCCATACTAAAAGGAACAAAAATTTTTAAAGAATGGCAAAAAGCCATCTCTAGATATGTCTGGGAAGGGAAGAAGCCCAGAATTAAATTTAAGTTGTTGACGGATGCTACAGAGAGAGGGGGCTTCGCTCTACCCGACATGAGATTTTACTATGAGGCGACATGTTTATGTTGGGTGAAAGATTGGGTTAGGCTGGAAAATAGAGAGTTATTGGATCTCGAGGGGTACAACAACAAATTTGGGTGGCATGCGTACCTATGGAAGGACAAGAAAAGGGTGCATAAAGGGTTTACCAGTCATATTTTTAAGGGCCCACTAATAGAGGTTTGGGATAGACATAAGGATATATTAGAACCAAGAATACCACACTGGCTTTCTCCCCAGGAGCTAATGGGTGTTAAGAAAGTTAATATGGAAGAAAAATGGGGGAAGTATGGAGAAATGGTTATAAACGAAGGTGGGAAGTGGAAAATTAAACCATACGAACAGGTTAAAACGCTCACACAGGGGTGGCTCCATTATTTTCAGATAAATGAGATGTTTAAAGTAGAGGTGAAGGAGAGGGGTTATGAAGAAAAAGAGTCAATATTTCAAAAAGAGATTATAAACAGTGAACAGAAAAACCTCTCAAAAATGTACAAAATACTTCTGGAGTGGCACACTAAGGATGAGGAGGTGAAGTCAGTGATGGTACAGTGGGCGAGGGATTTGGGGTATAACATTCAAATGGAAGACTGGGAAAAACTCTGGAAAGTGAATATAAAATTTACAGCCTGTATGTTGCTCAGGGAAAATGTGATGAAGATGCAGTACAGGTGGTATCTGACACCCGTAAAATTGGCAAAGATGTATGGGGCAGACAACAAGTGCTGGAAATGCAAACAGAAGGAAGGGACATTTTACCATCTATGGTGGGAATGTAAGAAAGTTAAAAGTTTCTGGGAGGAAGTGTATAACGAACTGAAAAAGATGTTAGGTTATACCTTTGTTAAAAAACCAGAGGCCTTCTTACTCTGTATCCTGGGAAAAGATATTAGGAGAAAGGATTTCAAAATTTTTCTGTACGCGGTCACGGCGGCTAGAACCGTGCTTGCTCAGAGATGGAAACAGGAAGAAATGCCAACGGTGGCAGAGTGGAGAGTAAAATTAACAGAATATGCTGAGTTGGACAAACTAACAGGGAAAGTTAGATATTTAAAAGATCAAAATTTTATTGAAGACTGGGGTAAATTCGTAAGTTATCTGGAGAATAAATGTTCAGTTAATACAACGTTAGTGGCATTTAAAGAGGCTTTGTAAAGAGTTAACAAGTATTGTTCAACTGAAATAATGTAAAAAAGGAGGTACGAATGACAATATGAAAAGATGGGATGTGATTCTAAGATTAAAATATGAATGAATGCCAACATCGCTGAAGGAAGTCCAAAATGAGAAGAAATGTAGAAACTCGAATATTATGTATATATGTATATATGACTGAAAGCTTTTGTCTTGTGTTTTGTTTGTTTTTTCTTTTGTATGTGTATGAAAAATGAATAAAAAAATATTTAAAAAAAAAAAAAAGGAAGTGAGGGAAATTCTGTTTGTGGGAGGGTTTTTTTTTTTTTTTTTTTTTTTGCTCCAGAGGAAATACATAAGAACAAAGCTGATGAGATGGAAAGAAAGTGGTCCCAATGGCTTCATTTGCATATTGGCAGGTGATGAGGTTGGGGACAAATACATTAGGCATTCAATGGCTTTTATGGGGTTAAGGGCACACTTCAGGCATCTGCCTATCCTTAATTCCTTGCGGGGGATGCTGACCTGCAATGAAAATGTTGGGAAAACATGGAGCAGTGGGACCTAGGTGTACATGTTGGGTTGGTACCCAAAAGGATGCAGGTGGTGCTGTGGCCTAAATGACTGAACCTCAATGGCTTACTGATCAGAAGATCTGTGGTTCGATTCCGCACTACGGGGTGAGCTCCTGTTGCTCTGTCCCAGATACTCCAAATGAGCAGTTCAAACACATACCAATGCAAGTAGATAAATAGATACCCCTGCTGAGGTAAGGTAAACGGTGTTTCTGTGCACTCAGGCACTCGTCACTGTTCTCTATGCACCAGAAGCGATTTAGTCATGCTGGCCACATGGCCCATAAAGCTTTCTGCAGGCAAACGCCGACTTCCTCGGCCTGAAAGTGGAGATGAGTGCAGCATCCCAAAGTCACTGATCAAAGTGCAATGGGAGCCTCAAGGTACTGCTCAGGTGACTGCTTAGCTGGCAAAGCTAGACATAGCTCAAGACTGTTGAAAGATGCCAGGGACACACTGGTACACACTGAATAGAATACAATGGCTCCAAGATCATCACTGAGAGCTAATTAAATCAATTTATGGAACTTTGTCCCTCCTTATTCTAATTGTGTCAGATTGTTGGGACAGGGAATGATACTTTGACTCATCTGATCTGTTTGGTGATGACTGTCCTTAGCCACATTGTCTTGAATTCACCTACCACTGAATTGTAGGACCGGTTCATAGTGAAATTCACTGTCCTAATCCCCTCCCCCCAAAAGCTTGGAGGCAAGCCAGAGTCTGACAGCAAAACCTCTGTAGCTTTAACCAGAGCTTCACTTCTGAGCTCTGCCACGCCCCTCTCCTGAGGAGAAGTCACCTTGTGATGTATCCCTTTCTGGCGAAAGAACTTCTGCAGAGCAGACCCAGTAAACTCTGCACACTTTGGACCCCCCGTACCTTGGTGGAGAACCTTAGTTCCACCTCCACCACCCAATCTTTGATCAGTTGCAGCGCATCTTCTTTCATTCTCAGCGCATAGACCCAGGAGTTCTGTGTATAGTCATCTGTCAGCGTCAGCAAAAAACCTGGCCCCTCCCAGACTTGGTTTCGGCATGGGCCCAAAAAGGTCTGTGTGCACAAGCTCAAAAGGTTTTGTGGTTACCCTCTCCACCCTGGGATAACTGCACCCTTTTACCTTTGCCATTTTGCATGCCCTACAATTTAGGGATCTGCCACACTCCTTTATTTTGCAACCCTTAGTGCACTCTGGCAAAATCTGGATCTCCTCTAGGGTATCATGTGACACTTTCTTGTGCCAAGCACAGGCACATGAAACATGAGTGGGAACTGTAGCACGCTTTGCTTGTGCCCTCCCAGCATTCCCCTCACCCTTCAGAGGTGTTTTTAGAACAAAGAGATTATTCTGCCCTTTTGCAACACTGACCAGTTGCTTTCCCCCTCTGGAAATTGTACAGACATTGTTTTCGAAGCACACCTTATACCCCTCCTGTAAGAGACAAGGGACAGATAAAAGACAATGTTTCATCCCAGGTGCCACGAAAACTTCCAGCTCTGCCTGCAAAACAGAAATATAAACATTTGCTATGTTAGACAAAGGTTTTTGTGTCCCATCAGCAAATTCCACTGTTTTCCCAGCTGAAACAGCTCTGCAATTCCACATCTCGACAGCAGGTGTCGCTGTTATCAGATGCCTGCTGGCTCCAGAGTCTATAACCCAGCACATTTCACTGTCCTTACTGGAGCAGTCCTCAAATTTTGCCAGTGAGGCCGTCAGCTGATAAGAACCGTCATTGTCTAAGTCACGTACTCCTTGCGGCTTCCCACGCCTGGCTGCCTTCCTGGACTGGCTGCCATGGAAACCTGGCTGATTCCCATGGGAAGCAACCTTGAAAACATCCTGTCCAGCCTCCCTGCCCAGGGCTCCTTCCAGCCGGCTTGGCCCCCCTTCTTCCGGAAGGGCGCTCTGTGCCAGCTCTGCCCCCTCAGAAACGGCGTTCCACGTCGCCACACACAGTGGAAAACTTTACGAACTTGCCTTTGTAATTCTTCGCCCCCCCGACTTTGTCTACAGCGCTCCTTGAGGCTAAGACATCAGGGACTGGGGCTACAGCCACCTCTGGGCTTCTCATAACTTCTTCAGGGCTCTGGCCTCCTGCTGAGTTTTCACACAAACCCCTCAGCACCTCCCAGGCAGCCCTTGCTGACTTAACGCCCTCCAAATGAGGCATCAGCGTAGCGTCCACGCATGATCTCAACATGCAAAATTCCCTTTGCATTCTCTGCTGGCTATCTTCCGGCAACGCAGCCTTACAGCCTGCAGCGTCTGCCCCAGCAGCAACTGGTGTGTGGGGTGCTGGCTCCCTCTGGGCTGGACTCCAAAGCCCTGTAGCCAAAAACCAGCCCCTCACTCTTCTGACCCAGGTGTCCCATCCTTGGGTGGTGAGCTTTTCGAACGGAACATCCTCAAAGACCTGGCCATCTGCCATCTTCTCCCCCAGGGCCCAGCTTACTCACGTAACCAGCAGCAGCTTCCCGGCACCCGGCTCAGCAGATCAGCTCCTTGCCAGCAAGTTCCTCTGGCCCAAACGCAGGCAGGACCTCAGCTGGCTCCAGCGTCTTCTTCAGCTGGCTTCAAACACACACCGGCACACCTTGGCAACAGCTTCAAACAGCTTGGCTGACGTCCATAACCTCTTGGGAATTTAGCGTAGCTTATTGGATCGGGTCCAGCACACTTCCTTCTGCGCTCTCTCTCCGTCCTCCGGCAGCTACGTAGCAGAGCTCTGGCAGCGTAGAAACTGTTGCTGTGCGTGTGTGTGTACCGAATCAAACACACTCAGACGTTAGTGTGTATATATCTCAGTCTTTAATCATGTAGATAAACATCGTTAGAGATTTCCTGGCGACAAAGCGCGCATTTTGCTTCCTTCTCTGTCAGAAGCCGGAACAGAACAGACACAGAGCAAAACCACTCCCCTCTGTGAAACCTTGGCCACGCCTCAGGAATGTGAGACGTCACTCAGAACTTCTTAACCCTGTAAGTTCTGAATCTATCCACAAGGTAAACAGTGTTTCTGTGCACTCAGGCACTCGTCACTGTTCTCTATGCACCAGAAGCGATTTAGTCATGCTGGCCACATGGCCCATAAAGCTTTCTGCAGGCAAACACCGACTTCCTCGGCCTGAAAGTGGAGATGAGTGCAGCATCCCAAAGTCACTGATCAAAGTGCAACGGGAGCCTCAAAGTACTGCTCAGGTGACTGCTCAGCTGGCAAAGCTAGACATAGCTCAAGACTGTTGAAAGATGCCAGGGACACACTGGTTGGTACACACTGAATAGAATACAATGGCTCCAAGATCATCACTGAGAGCTAATTAAATCAATTTATAGAACTTTGTCCCTCCTTATTCTAATTGTGTCAGATTGTTGGGACAGGGAATGATACTTTGACTCATCTGATCTGTTTGGTGATGACTGTCCTTAGCCACATTGTCTTGAATTGAACCCAGCTAGTTGTTTATACCTGCTTCAAATCCCATCCTCCATTTTCAAAAGATGAGAAGAACTGTGAAATACTAAAGCATCCTTCTTGGAGCAGCTGATCAGATGTGCAAGGGTACAGGACTATCATGTGAGGAGTGCAGTAGCTCACTCCCATTGTGGCCTCATGCCTCTCTCCCCAGTTGACAGGCTAGAAACTGCTCTGGCTGTGCTCTCTTTTTGCCTGTCTTCTTCTCCTTTTTCCATTGCTTTGGATGCAGAGCAATTTCCTGCTCATACCACCACTCAAGGCATTTTTTTTTAGCCACACAGTACAGAAGTCACAGAGGACATTCTGCACTAAGCTGTCTATCTTGGGGTGCTTTTCTTTATTTCATGTTAGACCTACTTAGCAATGCAACTCCTTCCTTGATAGCCAAAGGTGTTTCTCAAGTGTCGTCACCCCATCCATCTCAATAAATATATTTAGCTGGCAGGATTGTCCTGGAGAAGATAATCTAACTGATCTTATTTATTGGCAGAAGTGTGTTCAGGAGCCAGGGCTTGTGACCGTTAGGGCTTCTCAGGACTGGGGCTTCCCTAAGTTTTTTTCTGAAGAGGCAAGGTGCGTCTGCACAGGTGAAGCCAATTGGTAACTCACAGCACCTGGTGGCAAGAGCCGGGAAGGGATATAAGGTCAGCATTTTCCTTTGGCTCTTTGCCACAGCAACATGCTTCCTGCCTTGCTGCATTTGGTATTGTGACTCCTTGCTTCCTGATCCCCAGATCCTTGACTTTGTGATTCCTTGCTTCCTGACCCTTGGACCTTTGGCTTCTTGACTCTGGCTCTCTGACTCTTGGTCTATTGGCTTCCTGACTCCTGGCTTCCGGACTCTCATTCCTGAGCCCACCCTGCTGTCTTGCCCCCAGTCACGACATACTCAGCAGGGACTTTGACCGCCTTTAAACTGAACCGTGACATTTATTTTGCTTGTGTTTAATAAAGTTAAAGAAGACAGAAACGTATTCTATTTAATTACTCCATAATTTCATAAATATTTTACCAGAGATAGTTGAATGTAGGGGTAAAACCATGCTTAGTGCAGTACAGAAGCTATGTGCTGTATAATATTTTATGCAGTTCATAGTTCAATCATGGAACTCACTTCCACAGGAGGCAGTGATGGCCAGCAGCTTAGACTACTTGAAAAGAGGATTTGACAAACTCAGGCATGGCAAAATAACCCACAATGTCTATGTTCTACCTCCACTTTCAAAGGAAGTTTGGTTTCTTGAAAGCGAAAGATGTTTCTCATGTTTCCAGTGTGGCTGGATGGATTGGAGGCAGTGTTGGGATTTCAGCACACTCCTATGCACTGTTGGTGGAAGTAAAGGTAAAGGGACCCCTGACCATTAGGTCCAGTCCTGACCAACTCAGGTTGCGGTGCTCATCTCGCTTTATTGGCCTAGGGAACCAGGGTACAGCTTCCGGGTAATGTGGCTAGCATGACTAAGCCACTTCTGGCAAACCAGAGCAGCACACGGAAACGCTGTTTACCTTGCCGCTGGAGCGGTACATGTTTATCTACTTGCACTTTGATGTGCTTTTGAACTGCTAGGTTGGCAGGAGCAGGAACCGAGCAACGGGAGCTCACCCCGTCACGGAGATTTGAACCACCGACCTTCTGATTGGCAAGTCCTAGGCTCTGTGCTTTAACCCACAGTGCCACCCGCATCCCAGTTGGTGGAAGTAGTAGCCATTTATTTCAAAGGGATTACAATGCAATTCTGTACCTGTCTACCTAGATGTAAGTGCCACTGATTTCAATGGATCTTACTCCCATATAAATCTGTATAGTTTTGTATTGCAACTTCTTCAAAGTATACGTTGGAGTTTTGGTTTCTCTGATGCTTCCCTCTATCTCCCCTGCCTCACACTCTTTAATCCTACAAATTTAGTCACTGTTTAAGAATCTTCTCTCACTTACACAATCACACACGAAGTTTCCTGTGGAATAAAATTATGTTTGCAATCTATTTTGTCCTCACCTGGATTTTAAACTCAATCCAAGAAACCAACCATCACTGAGTTGGTGTGGCATTTCCTCTCCTAACAGTTTCATGTAAATGTTGAATAGCACTGAGGGCAGGACAGAATCCTGAGGTTAATTGTCACAGTCCGATGGCTAAGGCTTTGAAAAGGAGACCTTTCAGTTCTCGCCTTTCCAGGCTGGCAAGCTCTTGGGCAGAGGGCCCCTCTGGTTTATTGCGGTCATAAAAAGGCTGAGAGCGAGGTCGCTGACCTTGCATGTTGCAGAGTACAACTAAGCTGTAAAAGCGGTTAAATTAAGAAGTAGGTAAATAGTAAGGTTTTACCATTTGGCCTCTCATCAAACAAAGAGTCATTTGCCTAAAGGTCAAAAAGGCTAAGCATCTGGCTGGCAGAAAGGGAGGGAGTATTTTGGGAAGCCTTTTTAAAAAAAGTTGTTTCTTTCTTAAACTGAGATCCTTTTACTCTGCAAAGATTTCTTTTCCTTTTAAAAGGTTATTTATGTTATGTATAATATGATATTTTGTTGTCTGAATGCAGTAAGCATCTAGAAAGTAAGAAATGTTAGATTCTTATTTCATAGAATCATATTGTTGGAATAGACCACAGGGGCCACCAAATCCAGCCCCCTGCCAGACAGGAAACACCATCAGAGCACTCCTGACATATGGTTGTCAGGCCTTTGTTTAAAGACCTCCCAAAAAAGGAGATCTTTCATTGATGATGCGTGAGAATGTGAACTCAAGATCTCTGACATCTGTTTAAAATAAAATTAGCCACCATCTGTTTTAGCCATCTGCTCTATTTTAGAATTAAGGGGGCAAAGGTGATCTAGTAATTAAGGTGTCTTGTAGAGGTTAATGGCTACTTGTTTGCCAATTATAAATAGAAGGAAATATAGCTTTTTGTTTCCCATAAAAGGCAATAGGAAATGGGTGTATCTTTTATGATTGGTTCTAGCAAACAGCCAATAGGAATTTCAACCAGGCTGATTGGACAGAGGCAGCCAAAGGAGGAGCAAGGGGGCTGGGTTAAGGAAATATAAGTGCTGGCCATAATGGCAGGAGGGCAGGCCAGAGCTTGGTAACCATATACCACTGTGCCTCTCATTTATTTGTCTGACAAATAAATTATTATTTTAATTTCTCTATTGCTGCGTTGAATATTTCATTCCAGCTAAGCGTTAACCATAAGCAGGGTGCTACACCTTAGCCTTATCAAAAAAAACAACATACAAAAAGTCATATTCAAAAGGCATTGGACTTTAAGCCAACCCTATGGGCCTCCAGCTCTGACACTTTAGAGTTGTAAATGTTCTAATATTCTCCTTACATTTCAAGAATACATTCATGTGTGACCACAATATGGCGGTGCTTTCGCATGCTTCGGCTTTGAGCTCACCTACTCACGCTTAGAGCTGGTAAACATTGGTCTTGCAAGGAATTTAGGGATAATGAGATTATTTCAGCAGTCCCACAGTATACCAAACTGTATAGCGAGCCCTCTAGGATCTCCGTGGATTGTCGGCGGGAGGGGGAAGTGCTGACAGAAATGAAAGAGAAAGGAGCGGGGGGGGGGAATGAGTGTGTAGAGCCAGTTTCTTGACTCAGCTTCGAAAACAACCCACCAGACCAGTACTGTCAAGTGTCTTCCTGACAAACACCAGATCTCTCCTCTATAAATTTGATGAATTAGAGCTGCAGATGGCGGCGTGTAAGCTTTTTCGTGAAAGCTGTGTGGTAATTATCACTGAAACCTGGCTACATTCAGCCGTACCAGATGCAACGGTGGAGCTGACAAACCAAGTAATTTATCGTTCTGACAGTAATTCTGGTAAGGCCAGAGGTGGAAGAATCTGTATTTATAAACATGGTGGGTGATGTGTCAATAGCAGAGGAGTTTATATGTAATGCTCCTCAGATGTGGAATTGATGGCAGTTACATGTAGGCCATTTTATCTGCCTAGAGAAGTAACTGTGACAATTATCATAGCCGTTTACATTCCACCTGATGCTAATATCAGAGCGGCACTTTCTAAGTTATATGACATCATTTCTACGCAACAGCAAATCCATCCAGAGGGTGCTGTTGTTGTGGCAGGGGACTTTAATCAGGCCTGCCTGAAGGCACTCTTTCCTAAGTTTGAACAGTATGTGAAATTCCCCACTGGAGGGAAGAATATTTTGGATCGTGTGTATTCCAATCTGAAGCAGGCATACAGGGCAATCTCCCTTCCCCACTTAGGTTCATCAGACCATTCCTCAATTTGTCTATGTCTGAAGTACATTCCCCTAAGGAGAACTCAGCCAGCTATAAAAACAGTCAGAATCTGGCCAGAGGGTGCTCTCAGTAAGCTCCAGGACTGTAAGAGGTGCATTCGAGTTTATGGGAAGAGCAAACTCTGGATGACTGCTGAAGTAAAGTTACTCTTGAAAGCTTGGGTTAATGCCTTTAAGACAGAGAGGCAAGAACAAGGCTCAGGAAAGGCATTAAGGCAGCAAAACAACAATATAAGCTTAAAGTGGAGAATTACATAGCTGATAAAATGAGACAAGTGTGGCAGGGACTACAACACCTAACAAACTACAAGGGCAATACAAGGAACGCAGTTAAGGCTGATGATGTGTTAGCGGAGGAGCTGAACATCATCGCCCGCTATGAGGTAGAAAGATCAAGTATCACGGCTCCTGCCTGCCAGCCTACAAACTCTCAGCCACTTATTCTAGCAGGGGTCCTGACAAGGATTTTTAACATCTCCCTGCAGACTGCTTGTGTTCCATCATGTTTGAAAGCGGCCACCATTATCCAAGTCCCAAAGAAAACAGCAATTAACTGCCTAAATGACTACAGACCCATTGCATTAACGTCTGTAATGATGAAATGCTTTGAGAGATTGGTCCTTCAACACCTTAGGACATGTTTTCCACCAGATTTTGATGAACACCAGTTCGCTTACAGGAGAAATAGGTTAACAGACAATGCCATAGCCACAGCTTTTCACCTTGCAGCGAGTCATCTGGAGAGACCAGGGAATTATGTCAGAATGCTCTTTATTGATTATAGCTCAGCTTTTAATACCATCCTTCCAGACATTCTTATTAAAAAGCTGAGGGACCTGGACCTTTTTTCTACCATCTGTGATTGGATTAAAGACTTTCTGAGGGATCACACACAAATAGTGAGAATTGGGCCTGTTACATTTTCCTCTCTGAAGCTCAGCATTGGCACCCCACAGGGATGCGTGCTGAATCCCTACCTGTACTCGTTGTATACATATGACTGTATCTCATCTGATCCCTCTACTGTGTTTATTAAGTTTGCAGGTGATACAACCAAAATGGGTCTAATTACAGGTGGAGATTAATCAGCATGTAGGGAAGAGGTTCAAAAAGTCTTGACATGGTGCCTAGAGAACAACTTGCACCTAAATATCAATAAGACAAAGGAGATAGTGTTGGACTTTTGGAGGAAAAGAGGGGAACTAGCCTCGTTGTGGATCGGGGGGCTGTGTGGAGAGATTTTCTTCCATTAAATTCCTGGGAGACTACCTTAGTGAAGACCTCACTTGGAAAATCAATACAACCCAGGTGGTTAGGAAGGCCCAACAGAGACTTCATTTCCTCAGGGTTTTGCGAAAGAACAATGTCAAACAAAAATTGATGATCTCTTTCTACTGGTCCACAACAGAAAGTGTCCTTTCATACTGTATTACAGTGTGGTACGCTGGTTTGACAGCCACGGACAGGAAGTCCCTACAGAGGGTGGTGAATACAGCCCAAGACATCATGCGCTGTCCCCTGAGTTCACTAAATGACATCACGGGAGACCACTGCATCAGGAGAGCGAGGAAAATTCTTAGGGATGACTCACAACCCGGACAGCACCTCTTTAATCTCCTACCTTCGAGCAGGAGATACAGAAGTATAGTCAGCCGCACCAACAGGTTAAAGAAAAGTTTTTATCCGTGGGCTGTTGGGCTGCTGAATGGAAAAAAAATAGTGGTGCAATTGACTTCCGACAAGCACACAGAGTGTGAACAAGACTGAGTGTATGGGGGACGGGAGGGGAGCTCATTTAATATCACTGCACACAGGTGGTGTAGTGACAATAAAGGTTTATTATTACTATTATTATTATTATTATTATTATTATTATTATTATTATCATTATCATCATTATCATCATTATTATTATCATCATCATTATTATTATTATCATCATTATTATTATCATCATCATTATTATTATTATCATCATAATTATTTATGTTTATTAATTATTCTTCACCTTGGAGGCACAGTTAATTTAACAGTCCCAATTTGGCCAGAATGGCCACAGAATTCATTAAGCTGTCATGGGTTGTGCCTTGATTCCAGGTGTCATGATTTCTCCCTGCCACCAGAGAAAGGCAACGGAAGCAGCTCCTGGGGTGGCAATGGCATTGGGAAAGAGACATGAGGGCTCCTTCCCAAAGCATAGTTTGTGTTTACTAGGCTTTGGAAGAAGGCAGTTTCACACTAGGACCCTGTCCTCACACCTCCAGCCAGGAGACCTCCTTTTGCTGCTTCTTTCAGTCCAGAAAGAAGGGGCTTGCCCAACCATTGCACTGCTCCCACACCTCTATATTGCTTAGCCTGGGCAGTAGTCGGAAGCAACTGTATAAAGAAGAAGCATATACTCAAGAAGGCCCTCATAATGACAGAGTGATCAAAAGCCAAGGGGAAATGAACCAGCAGGTGACCTTTGGAAGAAGAATCTGACTTGGAGGAATTTATGGGCCAAGGAAAGGTGCCCAAGTATTCCAACTGGGAAGAACTGGTCCAGTGAGGAGCAGGAAATTATGGAAATAGAGAGTGCATGCATCCCCAGAAATGCTATATTTTTATATTGTGACACAAAGCTCTTTTTTCATATTGGAGGCAATCTTTTTTCAGCCTCTGTGGTGTTGTCAGTTATGGATAACATCCTCACAACCTTTTTAACCCCAACCACCACTCTGTCCATTCCGGCAGCAGAAGACTTTGTAGAAATCTGTCAGCAATCCAGGAAGATTCACCCCGTCTTCCACAGATGTGTCTTGTCACCGGTTGTACCTGCACAACCTTACCAGGCACCTAGACAAGCACCTCCACCTCCTGTCATGGTAGAAGGAGAAGAAGAGTATGAATTAGAACAAATTCTAGACTCCAGGATTTGAAGAAAGAAGTTGCAATACCTGATTGCGTGGAAGGGGTGTTGACCAGAAGAAAGATCATGGGAGCACACAGAACATGTCCATGCACCAGATTTGCAAAGAGTGTCTCATACACACTACCCCAATGTACCAAAACCACTAGGGTGGGTGGAGGAGGACTGTGGAAAGGGGGGGTGATGCCTGGGACTAAACAGAGGAGGAATGGTGGAGACCATCTCCCCAACCTGACCCTTCCAGAGAAGAAGACGATGGTTCAGAATTACAACAGAGATTTAAAAATTGGAAAAGTGGTATTATACCGACAAAAACAGATTGGCTTGCCAAATTATTGGAGTAATACAATATATCCAAAACAATGGGAGAAATTGGAAGGATCTCAAAAGAGAAGATAGACAAGGACTGGAAGGTGTTTAAAGGATACTTGCAAAGCCATATTGAAAAATCAGAACTCCTATTAGAATAAACAAGTTCCGTTTTAAATGCTGAAATACTAAATAAGATGGATAACAATGTGTAATAGAAAAAGAAGCAGAAAATTGGTTTAAAAGTGTGTGAAAGAAAGTAATAGAAGTGGAAAGAAATTGCAATTGAGTAGACTGGAAGTCTAACACAAGGGTGGGGTGAGGTGTGAGGGATGGTGATGGGAAAAGGAAGAAAATGAAACAAAAAGAAATACAACAGAGATTTGAGAGGAGGCCACAGCTCAGAGGAAGATGAGGGGAGATAATGGGAGAAGAGCAGAGCCGGAACAGCCAACTGATACGTTATCACTAGAAAGCATTCAAGTCCCACGATCTCCCAGAACCCAGCGAACCTGCAAAGTAGGAGAGCAAAGAGGCCCTAAGTGACCTTCTTCTATTATCTCTTATGATATGATAACAGGGTTCTAGCTACACCATTATTTTATTTTTCTTAAATAAATATGTATTCTTTACTTTTCTTAAATAAATATGTATTCTTTACTTTTCTTAAATAAATATGTATTCTTTACTTTTTGTGGATATTTGGATACACTCTTGATCCAAAGCAGTACTTCAATACTCTTTTGGCATCCTGGGTGATATATTTTGCTGGAGACATCGGGCAACAGAGAGTGGTCCATTTAGCTCCTGCTTTCTGGAATCTCCCAGATGTCCCCTGGACCAGAAGGGAAGAATTGTTAGCAAGAGTGTTGATGGATCCTTTTCATAAGCTACATCTCATCTTGTAACCCATCTCTCTCTCTCTCTCTCTCTCTCTCCATCTTTTTAGATTTTCTCATATTGCCAACTTTCTTTTCTTTTCCCTTTCTTACTTTTATGGTGTTTTCTCTTTCATAAACCCTAAAATCATCACCATCACCATCAATATTGCTATTAATTTTATTTAAATATTCCTCTTTCTACTCAATTTCTTTGTATTGGCGTGTCTTTTGTATTTGCTTATACTAACAGAATATCGGTATCTCTAAATCTCAGAATTTAAGATATCTCAACCACATGATGATATGAAACATTGGTCAGAGATTTAAAAATAAAATAAAATAAAATAAAATGCTTAATGTGTTGCAACTGGTGGTTGTGGGAAATGTGAACCTGGTGCCAGTAACCAGATTGAGAGGTGGAGAAGTGGGCATCTCCTAGGGTGAGAGACTGAGTGAGAAAAGGAAAGCTTCAAGGTGAAAATGGGGAGGACCTCTCATTGGGAGTTGGGGAATGTATGTGTGACTTGTCAATGCTGTGACCTGTTTGCAAAGCATTTTGAGGATGAGATTGCTTGCATCCACTGGGAATTTGACTCTGCTGTTACAGCAGATGAATATCACGGGGTGTCCAGAGCACTGTCTAGCCCTCTCATGTTGGAAGCGTTTTAGTTGGTAAGATTGAAGGACATTGCCCCTCTTGTCTGAGGAAAACCAGCAGGGAGGGGAAAGCTGACTGGGTCAGGAAGGTGATTAATTCCTCCTTGCAAGAGGGGGTAATCCCTGCCTTCAGGAGGCAGAGGTGTGCCCTCATCACAGATGGGTTACGTGGTCCCCTCCCCACCAAGTCATTTCATGGTGGCCCTTGAAGCTGGCACTTCTGGGATGGAAGTTTTGGGGTGGTATGTCATATGACATCATCAACCAAAGTCAAAAGGAGCAGGGCATAAGCAACTGACAGGAAATAGTATGCTTCTGTATCTGTAGTAACTGTAGTAAACCACAGAGCTTAGGGTTTGCCAATCAGAAGGTCAGCGGTTTAAATCCCTGCGATGGGGTGAGCTCCCATTCTTAGGTCCCTGCTCCTGTCAACCTAGAAGTTCAAAAGCACATCAGAGTGCAAGTAGATAAATAGGTACCGCTCTGGTGGGAATGTAAATGGCATTTCCGTGCGCTGCTCTGGTTCGCCAGAAGCGGCCTAGTTTTGCTGGCCACATGACCCAGAAGCTGTATGTGGACAAACGCCGGATCCCTTGGCCAGTAAAGCTAGAGAGCCAGTGTGGTGTAGTGGTTAAGAGTGATAGTCTCGTAATCTGGGGAACAGGGTTCGTGTCTCCGCTCCTCCACATGCAGCTGCTGGGTGACCTTGGGCCAGTCACACTTCTTTGAAGTCTCTCAGCCCTACTCACCTCACACATTGTTTGTTGTGGGGGAGGAAGGGAAAGGAGAATGTTAGCCGCTTTGAGACTCCTGAAAGGAAGTGAAAGGCGGGATATCAAATCCAAACTCCTCCTCCTCCTCCTCTTCTTCTTCTTCTTCTTCTTCTTCTTCTTCTTCTTCTTCTTCTAGATGAGCACCGCAATCCCAGAGTTGTCCATGACTGCACTTAACGGTCAGGGGTCCTTTTAGTATCCCTCTACTACTGATGCCTGTTGCATGCATGACCAATGTATCCTGCCAGACTGCTCAGTCAGTGGAATGGGGGGGGGGGGCTCTGTCTATTCCACCCTGTCTGAAGGCAACAAGGAGAGACTGATAGACCAGTTGCCATGCCGCTGGCCTGCACTTCAATGTCAGGAGAGATGAGCTTGTTGTGTCGAGGAATGATTCTCCATTGACTGGAAAACTGAACCTGAATCCTGACACTGAAGCTTCACCATGATTGCCAAAAGGGTCCTGTAACCCTGTCTGCTATATATATTCTTCTGCATTCTGAAGTATTCATCTGAAAAAAAAGACTTTGTAATACAATAAAACCTAAAAGCTAATCTTTTGATTTCTGCCAATAGGTTTAAAAACACAAGTCGCAATGTGAGGAGCACATTACTGATCAGGTCAAATCCTTTAAATATCTAGGTTTATACTTTTCAGTTGGAATAAACACTTTGTAAATTACAATATATTGATTATTAATTCAGTCAACTCTCTATCAAGGTTCTGTTGGAATAAAGGGGGTACACTGATTCCCCCAGCCCTCAAAACCTGTTGTTGTTGTTGTTAAATTCAATTTATATACTGCACTATATCCACACATCTCAGGGTGTTTCACAAGATAAAATTAAAATAGAAAAACACTATATCTACAGAAACAGCCAAATAACCCCCCAACCCCCCCCCCACATAAAAACAGTTTAAAACAATTTTTAAAAATAACAAAGACAATTAAAAAGCAGTTTAAAAGAAACGAAGTCAAAGTCAACCCACAAATCTGTTATGGTTCACAAATATGGGGATCCCCTCTAAAACTGAATCTGTAACAGAATAAATACATTTGAGCTTCCAAAGCTGCTCCTTTTCGAAGTTGTCAGCACTGGTAACTTGAATAAAATTGAGGGGGGGGGGCAGGAAAGCCTCACTCTGCATAATCAATCACACCATATTTGGGGATAACTCAGATCCTTTGACTTCCCTCCATTCCCTCCCCTGTTTCTTTTGTATTATCTTATATTGTACATGTCTATAATTTCCTTATCCTTAATTATTCCCAATTTTTAACATTGTCCTTAATATTACAAGTGGTTCTTATTTTTTGGAAAACCTGTTATTGTGTTAATTTCCTTACAATGCTTTTGTAAATATGCAATAAACATTTTTACTCTTTTTTTATATATATTTGTTGTCTTCTTGATTTCTTAGTTTTACAGTTAATTTAGCCATTTCAGCATATTCCCTTAGTTTAATTTGCCAGTCTTTTTTGGTTGTGACTTGTTCTTTTTTCCAATGTTGGGCTATCAATGTCCATGCAGCTGATGTTGTGGATATAAACAGATTATTGTATTCTTTCGGTATATCCATTCCAGTTATACCTATTCAGAAAGCTTCCAGTTTTTAAACAAATGTTATTTTAACCTTTTTTTCAATTCATTATTGATCATTTCCCAAAAACTTTTTATAACCTTACATTGCCACCACATATGGTAAAAGGTACCGCCTGCTTTTTTACACTTCCGACACTTATTTTCTTTTGTACATTTTTGATACTTAAACCGGAGTTAAATACCATCTGTACATCATATTCATATAATTCTCCTTAAGTGCCATACATGCCATAAATTTTCTATAATTTTCCCATAATCTTTTCCAATCTGTCATCTGTATATTATGTCCCACATCTTTTGCCCATTGGTGTTTTTTTCTAGAAAAAGAGCTGTTGGATCTCACCATGAACTTCTTCCTTGTTCTCTTACCCACATGAGAGTTACCAGAGCTGAGCTCCAGTGAATTATGGCTGAAAAAATGCCCTAAATTAAATTCTTCAGAGGAGAAGCCTCTTATCTAACAAATTATCTGATTACAATGATGATTTTAGCTGTGCAATGTATATTATTTTGTTTTTATCCAATTTTATGTATTTTATTCTTGTAATCTCTTCAGCTAAATAATAATTGCATTTGTGTCAGAAAGAAACAGATCTGAGAACCAGCATTTTATTTCCCATAACCATTTATTTTCCATTATAATGATCATAATGAAAAATTAACTATTTTTGAATGATACACTACAGAGTTCTTTGTATTTAGAATCCACAATCCCCACATTCTGAACCCCTTTTCTCTGCTCTTATTTCCCTTTACCTCCACCAAAAGCAAGCAAGAAAGAAACAGAGATCCGGAGTCCTGGATTTCACCACTAAGCCCCCAATTTCCCCTCATTGCCATGGATTTTGGAATACAAAGGAGGAGTTCTACACTGTCCCATTTACCCTTCCTGTTCAGGCTGGCGTGAGATTCGTGAAGCATTATAACAGCTTTCTTCGTAAACTGGAAGAACAATTATCCTAGTTCCAATAAAAGATCCTCCATTTTTCCGGATGGCACAAAAATTTGTTGTTGCACAACCTTTGAAAGTGAACAACATGGGGGAAAAAGGACCTGGAAAAAAGGGGGAAAGTGTTGACTTTAGTCCTTTTCCCAGGGAATAAGAGATGGTGCCTGTGATGGTGAATGAGAATTTTAACATGTTAGTTTTAAAAAGTGTATATTTAAGAAATCTGAAAAATATAATTTCATCAGAACATTTTCAACATTAGGAATTCAGGTAAAAAAATTACTCAGATGTAAATCAAAATTGGCATCATACCCAAAAGAGTCTCAAGACATGAAGTTTGTTAATAAACAGGTTCTATTTATAAAATATAATGAAATTAGAGGTTCTGAAAACTGCCCTGATTAAGTATGTTAACAAAATCAAATTCTTGTGGTCAGGTACTTTGCATTAAAATGCAAGGAATTCTGTCTCTGCCACCTCCTAGACCTGTTAAAAGGCACATGCTGTGGCCACACAATAATATTGGAAAACAACACTCCCTCCCTTGTTTGTGAGCCTTGAGTGTGTGATCCTGGCATGAGAACAGGGTGATGCAGCTGCATAAAAAGCTGGAGTTGCACTCCCTTGTCTCTCAGGATGGTTGGATGCCAACTGAGGCTCCCTCAGTGTCCCAAACGTGACCTAAGCATCCAGAGAATCCTCCTTTTATTTTACCATATATATATTCATGTTAAACACATCTAACATGAAGTCGGAGAGAGGGGGGATCCCAAGAGCAGATCAGGAACTGCTATCCGAATTCTTACTCAGCCCTCAAAAGTGAAACTAGCAAAACCCAGGCTGCAAAGGGCAGGAGAATGAGAGGGGAGAATGTAGGGCAGCTCAAATGGCCTGGACTCTGCCTCTTCCCTCCAGAGGCAAATTAGCCCATATACCCCTACCCCGTTTATTCCCAACCCCCTCTTCTTTTCAGGAAGAAAGGGTGTGGTAAATTTGGTCCCTATCCAAAGAGCATTATTCCTCAAAAACTCTGCTGATAAGGAGGTGTGCATGTAAGGCTGGATCCAGGCACATGAAAGCAGCGATTCAGAAAACAGCCATGCAGAAAGATAGGACTCCACATTGCCATCTGTTGTCACAGTGGTGTAATGCATATAAAGCGATTTACCTTTTTACTAATTCGGTTAGATTATGACAGCAGTTTAGATTATGACAGGAGCAGCTTTTAGGAGGATAAAGAACACCTACAGGCAGAAGAGTGTGGAAATTCTGTTGCACGACTATAAATCCTTGCACTAATGGTCTGAGTTAGCCAGATACTGCTCACGGTCACAGAATTTAAAGAAATTTAATTACATTTCTTTTACATAAGAATTATGCTTTTTGAGAAAGAGGCACACATTTTGTCCTGCACTGCATCCCAGTGGTGGAAAGATCCAGATGCAACTGGGGTGGAGCAATGAATGCATTTTCCTCTTTGGTTCAGAAAATTATTTAATATAAACATCCCGATCTGAATCCTGCTTCTAGACAAGCAAGTGGCATTATGAAAGTTAAAGGACAAAGTTCAGGCAGGCAAAACATTAAGGAAGAGTGCAGAGTGGAGCCAGTAAGAGATATGATCCCTCTCACTTTTCCAACAATGTGCAATGCAAAAAGAGATGAAGGAAGGGAGAAATGGAGATCAGGACAGAGTCTGTGCGACACAGCTGATGACTAGGCCTTTCCCTCTGACTGAATAGCATTGTTACCTGTTATAAGAGCTCCTCTAAAATCAACACATTGGGTCTCATTCTCTAGACAGTTGACGGTCTTCTCACTTTTACACTTTTTCCTTCCTTTGGAGAAGCAGGATGGGCATCGTAGACCATTTTCAGCCAGCATGTTACGATCAGGAACTTCAAAGATCAAAAGTATGGTGAGCGTGTTAATGTATTTGTCTGTTTTTGTATCTCTGTGTTATATAAATGGAATCCACCCTAGGAAATTACAGATTTGCTGGGGCAGTGTTCTTGGATGAAAACATGCTCTAGAAACAATCTGGGTTCAGGACTGAGCATAGGACAAAGTCACCATTGGTCTCTGAGATAAATGACCTTTACCCAAAGTGGGGTGGGAGAGTGTAAATTTTCTTTTCCTTTAATCTCTCTGAATTTATTCATGCCATCGATTATGGTGTAGCGTCTCTGAAAATATAGTTTCTTAGTCCTCCATTTCTGTGCAGAGATTCTGTCTCTCTTCTGTTCTTCAGCAATGAGCTATCAAAGAGTTTCTTTGAACTGCCCTGAGATACCCAGGTACAGGGTGGTACATAAATCCAATAAATAAATAAATAAATAAATAAATAAATAAATAAATAAAGTCAGAGAATGCTGTAAGATAGGTGGGTTGTAAGGTCCATATTTGAAAAATCCAATTGAAAGTGAACTTGAAGGGACCATAAGCTATTTATGAGCTGTTCTGGAGCTTAGGTATCCAATTATATATCTGATCCTTCATGTTGCTACTTCAAGGGACAGGAAGAAGGAGAGGTCTGGCTGGAAAGGCAACCCATTCCTTCTCAGGCAGAGACAAAGCTGCCTAGTAGTCCCCTCTTTTTCACAGTTTCTCTTCATGCCTGACTTTCTGTCAGAGGTCCAATCTGAATTCCCACCTGTTGAGAGCCCCTAATAGTCCTGAGCTGCTCAACCCAAACTGCAGCCATCTGGGGACATCTCAACCCATTTGAATGAGGCACAGGTCCTCTGAGTACTGCTGAATGACTAAGGATCCAAGCCTTGGCCAAATCCAGTGCACAGCCCTAACATGTTAATGATTCTACAATGATGCAGAAACTTACGGCTGAGAGTTTCATTGTTACACAGGTCAGTGTTGCAGCATTGCACCTTCATCTCAAAGAATTTACCATCCGCTGCAGTGAAGCTGTAATCGCCCACGTAACAATGACTGGATGACAAACATGTATTCTCAATTTGCACTTCAGGTTTATCTATGAAAAAGAATTTGAAAGAACTATCAGGATCTGGAGGGGAAATGCCGTCTATTGCTCCTAAAGCACATTCATTATAATGGTTCCAATTTTCTGTGTTGCCTGAATGAGGACCTTTTAAAAGTAACAATATGTAAAATATTATTCAATTTTGCGATCTAAAGTGAGGTGCTGTTTACTTATTTAAATATGTGTCCACTGCTATATCATAAAAGGAAAGATAAATCAAAATGTTTCTCAGTTATAATACATAAAAGATAAAATAAGAACCATATTAACATTTAATAGTTAGATTTCAATAAATCAGTGTATGTTCACAAATAATTTGCAAAATGCATTAAATTTGGAATTTATGCAGAACTTCATTTTAGGTCAAATTTTGTTGCATGAAGAATCAGGCCTTTTTCTATACATCTGACAATACATCTGCCATACACTGCACTCTCTCTTATAGTTGATCCTAACAGTTTGCAGGTTCAGGACATGCTTCCCTGAACTCCTGTTGTTGCACACAAGACACTTGGCAAGACACTTGCATTGCACCAATCTTACTACCCCCTTACCACTCTCCCTCCAAGAATGTAGCAGTGATGTTGGAAGGGATGGTCAAGCAAGCACCACGATTGCCCCAAGGCATTTTGGCACCACAAAATGACACCCACACCCTCCTGGGTAGAAGGGGTGGGTGAATCAGGAACAAGCAAAGGGATCAAATCAACCTTAACCAATGGTTGAAGTAGGAACCAAAGACCATCCAGGTGGAGGGACCCACTCTGAATCAAGCTGGGTAACTGAAACCCTTTTTAAGAGGTGAATTACAGGAATACTTCCTTCATGTTAGTTCCTTCCTCATCATTTGATCACTGACAATTATTTCAAAATTACTTGAGGCCCCACTCAAGGAGCCATAAAAGTGTGAAGCACCTTCATCTCCCATTCTGGTTGCTCAGCTTTTGAATAGATTTTATACATCTGGGAAAGGATTCTCAATTTTAATGTCATTTACGGCAAAAGGGATATTCAGCTTATATTCCAGGTTTCTTGTCCTAGTTTGATAACCAAAACTAAACTGGAGTTCATTGGTTTGTCTCAATAGGGATTTCTGGTTGATGCAAATCAATTTCTCCAAGCTTGGCAATCAGCACCCAAATTCAGCCACTGCTTGTGATCAGGTGATGTTAAATTCCCCATTTTCATATGCAAGCCATTCATTCCTCATTTCAGATGTTGTTGGACTGCATCTCCCATCATCCCTGACTGGTGGGTGGCTAGCTGAGGCTGATGGGAGTTCTAATTCATCTACAGCTGAAGTGTCACAGCTTCCTCAACTCACTTTTCTCATAGGTGAGTTGCTCCAGCATAGACTTCTATATGCTAGTAGAACCCTTAAAGTTCACCTATATCTTAACCTGGGTCAAATCCAACAGCAAAGACAAAAAGACTTGCAAATCTTACCTATATTTGTGCGCAGAACACGGGCAGAACAGGTATACATAACATTATTATTACAATATGTTTTTGCATTGCTATTATCTGTCATTCCAGTCCTGTTAAACTTAAGTTTGCACTCCAGAAATACTGCTGAGGAGAGGAGGAAAAGATTCATGAATTATCATCATCATCATCATCATCATTTTGCTTTGCTGTTTGCTTAATGGGACACACAGGAGGAGGTATCGTGAATTAACGTTTTAAATTAAAAAGTGTTCAATTTAATAAGCATTTTAATAGAAGAGAATGAAATGAAATGAGTAAAACACTCATTAAGTAAAACACTCATTAAGTAAAACTCTTGTAGTCATTGTTCAGAACACTGGTTTAATTATTTCCAAGAAGTGAGGAGGTGTACCCTCCCTTTCCCGCAACCAACTCCCCCCCCCCCCCATCCAGAATCTGACTTAAATACCACTGTTTGGTCACAAGGATGGATCTGAGCACAATTACACTATGGAATTTTCTACAAGAGGCACTGAATGCCACAAATTTCAATGACTTTTCAAGAGGATTAGATAAATTGATGGAGAATAAGACTACTAAGGCTACTAAGCATGACAGCTATGTATTACCTCCAATATCAAAAGTAGCATATTTGAAATAACAGTTGCTGGAACCCACAGTAAGCCAGAGTGTTGCTGTGGTATGGTCCTTCCCATACCACATGTGTACTTCCCATAGTCATTGGGTTGACCAGTGTTAGGACAGGATCCTGGACTAGGGATGAACCAATCTATCAATTTCACTTGCTCTTAAAATGGGGAGGGGAAAACCATGTACACTTGCTCTTAATTCACTTGCTGTCAATTTCTTATTTTTCTAATTCATTTATTTATCTGCAGCCACCTCCTCTAAGAAGCTCAAAGTAGTGTACATGGTTTCCCCCTCCCCATTTTATTCTAAGAAGATTCCTGTGAGGTAGGTTAAGCTGAGGGAAAGTGCCTGGTCTAGGGTCCCCCAGTGAGCTTTGTGGCAGATTGAAGATTCGAACCCTAGCCTCCTGGATCCTTGTCTGACACTCAAATCACATTCAGCTCCCCAAAATTCCACAATCAACAAGTAGTAGTAATGAATCTGGATCCCCACCAGTGGGTTGATGTGATCTGTTCCAAGGAGTAGATTTGAAGCTGTCTTTCTTTGTAAAATGTATTTAATTTCTTCCTGCCAACCTTTTTCTTCTTCCCTTTCCTTTCCAAAGCAACTTTTACTCTCCATTCCAATGGAATTATTATTCTGTCCTGTTTTTAAGGCTTATTTTCTCCACCTCTCCCACTAAAGAAAAGCTTATTCATCTTCTTAGCACTTTCCCTGCACTTTGAAATCATGCCCAACATTTTCATCTGGCAATCTCTTGCCTTTGCAAATCCCCCCTCTGTTTCCCTACCCTCACACACCCACACCCACACAGAGATAGAGATCCACATTTTTTGTGTATTGCTGAAATGCAGCTTCCATGTTAGAGTGGGATATTTCATTATTTTTCTACATGACATAGTTTATCTGAAGAGGCATCGTTTATAGAAGAGGCAGAGGAACCAGAGACCCAATTGCAAACATGCGCTGGATTATGGAGAATGCTAGAGAGTTCCAGAAAGACATCTACTTCTGATTCATTGACTATGCAAAAGCCTTTGATTGTGTCGACCACAGCAAACTATGGAAAGTTCTTAAAGAAATGGGAGTGCCTGATCACCTCATCTGTCTCCTGAGAAATCTCTATGTGGGACAAGAAGCTACAGTTAGAACTGGATATGGAACAACTGATTGGTTCAAAATTGGGAAAGGAGTATGGCAAGGCTGTATATTGTCTCCCTATTTATTTAACTTATTTGCAGAATTCATCATGAGAAAGGCTCGGCTGGATGAATCCCTAGCCGGAATTAAGATTGCCGGAAGAAATATCAACAACCTCAGATATGCAGATGACACAACCTTGATGGCAGAAAGTGAGGAGGAATTAAAGAACCTTTTAATGAGGGTGAAAGAGGAGAGCGCAAAATATGGTCTGAAGCTCAACATCAAAAAAACGAAGATCATGGCCACTGGGCCCATCACCTCCTGGCAAATAGAAGGGGAAGAAATGGAGGCAGTGAGAAATTTTACTTTCTTGGGCTCCATGATCACTGAAGATGGTGACAGCAGTCACGAAATTAAAAGACACCTGCTACTTGGGAGAAGGGCAATGACAAACCTAGACAGCATCTCGAAAAGCAGAGACATCACCTTGCCAACAATGGTTTTCCAGTAGTGATGTATGGAAGTGAGAGCTGGACCATAAAGAAGAAGAATTGATGCTTTTGCTGGAGGAGACTCTTCAGAGTCCCACGGACTGCAAAAAGATCAAAACTGTCCATTCTTAAGGAAATCAGCCCTGAGTGCTCACTGGAAGGACAAATCCTGAAGCTGAGACTCCAATACTTTAGCCACCTCGTGAGAAGAGAAGACTCCCTGGAAAAGACTCTGATGTTGGGAAAGATGGAGGGCACAAGGAGAAAGGGACAACAGAGGACGAGATGGTTGGATAGTGTTCTCAAAGCTACCAGCATGAGTTTGACCAAACTACAGGAGGCAGTTTGTGCCAACTAGGGTCTGAGAACCAGGCAAAGGAGACAAAGGAGGTCAGAACCATTTTTCTTTTTTACAAACACTGACAGAACCCTGAACGGTTAAGTCCAGTATCTGAAGAAGTGTGCATGCACACGAAAGCTCATACCAAGAACTGACTTAGTTGGTCTTTAAGGTGCTACTGGAAGGAATTTGTTTTGTTTTGACTATGGCAGACCAACACGGCTACCTATCTGTGCAGGAGGCAGTGGAAGACAGGAGTGCCTGGTGTTCTCTGGTCCATGGGGTCATGAAGAGTCGGACACGACTAAACAACAACAACAAATAGTTTATCTGTATGACATCACAAGAAATAATCTCTTGACTCTCCCCTACTTTCTCTTGGTAACCCAGCAGTCCTTGCTCTCTATGGTGTTGATCTACACTCCTAACTCCCCTTCCCTCCTAAGTAGCAAGTTCTCTAAAGATCATTAGATTATTAAATGTTCCCAATCTTACCAGGACAAAAAAGGGCCAAGAAGAGACATGCGC
The DNA here is from genome assembly GCF_964252035.2 of Podarcis erhardii. Lineage (NCBI taxonomy): Eukaryota > Metazoa > Chordata > Lepidosauria > Squamata > Lacertidae > Podarcis > Podarcis erhardii. Next base: position 79,638,584 of record NC_138511.1, on the reverse strand, counting down.
TCAGGAGTGCCTTCAGCATTCTAGAATGATTAGGAGACTCAGAGCAGGGATGGATCAACAAGGGAATTGATGCAGGTAGAGGCTCACCTGGAGGGATTTAAAGGCAATGGGCTCATATCACAGGGAACACTTGGGAACAACTAGTTCAGGGAGGTCCGGGAATGGGAGTTGTTTTTTCACTACAAAGATAAAGAGGGAGATACTGAAATGCAAAGCTCATTGGTTATGATCTCCTTAGTTGCTGATAGATGCTTCTGATTACTTTTTTGATATAGATAATTTACAATTTAAATGTTGAAGGCACTCAAGAAAGCAATTGAGAGCCAAATAGGCAAAGAGTGACTGGGGTGACCCAGTTAGATGAGTGCCACACCCCAAAGGAAATTAAACTGGACTTAACCGTTCAGGGTTCTGTCAGTGTTTGTAAAAAAGAAAAATGGTTCTGACCTCCTTTGCCTCCTTTGCCTGGTTCTCAGACCCTAGTTGGCACAAAGAGTCCTTAAGAACGAGTACTTTGCAGAATGCTGCTTTTATTCTTAAAACGTCTCCTTCTCCAACCATGACCGACAGCTTTTAAACATACCAAACGCAACTAGCTTTCTACCATCCAACCAACCCACACCCACACTAACATTGACCACTCTATATATGCAGGTACAATTTGGTGAAAGGTTGCATGAGTCATTGTAGGCCGCTGACTCATGCTGACTTAGTTCTTTTAGCATTAAAGAAACAGCAGCCAATTTTTAGCCGTGACAGGGTCATTTATCTTTACCTTTACAGTGGTACCTCGGGTTACATAGGCTTCAGGTTACAGACTCCGCTAACCCAGAAAAATTACCTCAGGTTAAGAACTTTGCTTCAGGATGAGAACAGAAATTGTGCAGCGGCAGTGCAGCGGCAGCGGCAGGCCCCATTAGCTAAAGTGGTGCTTCAGGTTAAGAACAGTTTCAGGTTAAGAACAGACCTCCAGAACAAATTAAGTACTTAACCCGAGGTACCACTGTACTGGATACCCAAAGCTCACCTAACAAGAAGTCAGTCCTTTTCTCCCCATCCTTTCTCAGGAAGCCGCAGTTGGAGGTTGGCAGTCGGGATGGGGGGGGGGCGCTGCTTCCATACAAGAGATAGACAAAATCCTCACCTGCAAACATTTTCTGAATTTGTTTGCAGTTCCTCCAGAAGATTCACTTACCTGTCCTCCCTGCAGGGCAGGCTTCCCAAAAAGAATTGGAGCCTAGCTGATGATTTGCACACTATACATATGTGGTCTTTCCCACCTATGTGGTTCAGAGTTTTTCAGTAATAATTAATAAAGTGGCTCCAGTTGAATCTGATACAATACGATTTTGTCTTCTCTCTTTATGCCCAGTTGGGCGGTTGGGGAGTTGGATGCCTAGTGGTGAGAGTAGGGCCTCAGGATCTGTGTCTCTTCCTTTTTTGCTGTTGATAAAGGGAAATGGGATACAGGACACAGAGAAAAGTGTGCTGTATTATAGTGTGTCATTATACTTATTATGATAAATATAAAGGATTGTGTGAAATAAAAAGTTGGTTCTAAAATGTACATCTTTCAAATCAATAGTTTGGAATGGGGAATGACCCCTGGATTCGAAAGAAGGGGGTGTGGACACTTGGCACAAGCCCTCGTGTGAAGTCGGCTCTTTCTGATGCTGTCTCCAATCAGCGCACTGGTTCGCTTTGGCTTGAAATATATATTTGGAAATACATAATTGGAAAGCCAAAGCACATACATCAAGCGAAGATCAGGAGTTAAGACTGCTGATTAATGGATCTCTGTGAGCGGAGCGACGGGCGGGACAAATAAATCAAGTGATGAACCACCATTAAAAGACTGGTATGTTTGGAGTGAAATGGAAAGGGGGTGGAGGAAAAAAACTTTATTTCTTTTTTGCCTTATGTGAGTATTAATAACTCTCCACCCCAGAGAGAAGAATCGTTGCAACTTATTAATCACAAGCAGGAATTTAAGAACTGTGTGGAGTGAATTATTGATCAAAGAGAGGATTGGTAAACATCGGAGGCTTGCCTAACAAGGATGGGGGGAGGAGGACCAGGGTCATTGGAATGCGAATGATTATCGGAAGTGATCTAGACCTGGCAGAGCCCTCTGAGATATTTTTGAAATCAACAGACAGACTGAGCGAAAGTTCTTTACGGAGGTGTGGAATGGCATCTGTTCTTATGTGATGTGATTTTTTGAGAGTGTAAAACCCACACGGAGGATGTTTGTTTTCAACCCGCTTGTGAAGATTATCAGAGATCGCAAAGAAAGGAATATATGATAACAACAAGATGAGGAAAGTAACAAAGAGACTATCTGGACAGAACTGGATAGAACTGTTTAATTAAAGCAGCAATATAAGTGATGTTTGGACCCCTTTTCGGAGCTTGAAGTATGGGTACCGCCAACAAAAATTTAAAAATCTGGCTGTATAACTAATGTGATTTGGAAATAATGTGATTTGATTGGCCTGTTAATAAAAATTATATATATATATATATATATATATTTAAAAAGAGTTAACACTCCAGGAGCGTTTTTATCAACTGGGTGCACTGCGCACATGATCCGGGCATTTTCCATTGATCTATGCTCTCCGGGGGCTGCTGAGAGCAGTCTGTCTGAGAATGTGAGCAAGGTAGTTTCGTTTTGTTAGAGACAGAAAGCTGCAAACATGCAGCTAGATTGTGTAGGTTTCCCAGAAGTCCTATATTTTTATATTGTAACACGAAGCTCTTTTTTCATATTGGATGCAATCTTTTTAAGGAACTCTGTGCAAATCAGCCAGATGCCTCTTCTAGTCTAACCATACCTACACTGTCAGTAAACAGGTACTTTAAATAAATGTGTTCCTCCCTTGGGCTTTATGATAAAACTGAGACTGAAAGAACCTAATTCTAATGAGGCACAAAGTAATCAACAATTAGCATGTCACACACATGCTCTTCCCAAAAATCAGGTGAACCTGGAACCTGCTCACAACCATGGGGCCATTCAAGTTTTTACGGTCAGTTTTGTAGCTTTTCAGTATTTTTCTTTTTAAATCTAGTCATGATAGCTATCTTCCCTCCAGCATGAGAGCTATTAAGCCTCTTAATACCAGGTGTTGCAGATCACAGTGGAAGGTGTGACCCACAAGGGAAGTGCACACATTGATGGCTTGTTATGGTTCTGGACAGATTGGTTTAGAGATCCTGGTTCAGATGATCAATCAATTGCACCTGCTAGTGGAGCTGATGGCAATGCACCTGCTGGCGGTCCGGACTGAGCTGCCGACCACCACCAGGGTGCAGTGCCAGAGGAGGCAATTCCAAAGAGAAAGGTGAAATCAGAACCCAGGAGTGTACCCTCATCTCCGCAGGCTTGGCCTAGTTGACACAGGCACAGAAGGTTTCCCTTGTGTCCCACAGACAGGCGCAGTCCAGGAGCACAACGCAGGTGCAGCAAGTCACTTGGTGGTTCACCAGACGCTAGGAACTCCCTAGCAAAGTCCAGCATGTCTGGTTCAGATGGGGAGTCCGGCATGGGGCCAAGACGGTCTAAGCAGACTACGAAGGGTAATGTGTGGGCTGGTTTTGCTCACTGTGAACCAGAAAGCTTTGCTGAGGTTCAGAAGTTACCTCAGGCAGAATCCAGCAAGTGGCAGCAAGCCATGGAAAAGGAGCTTAGTTCCATGAAGTCTCTAGGAATCTTCATGCTCACAACTCTGCCAGCTGACCAGCAGGCGGTGAGTTGTTTCTGGGTCTACAGGTTGAAACACACTGCAGGTGGAGAGCAACAATATAAAGCCAGATTGGTGGCAAGAGGCTTTAGCCAGTGACCGGGGCTACACTATTCCCAGGTTTACGCACCCACGGCCAGAAATGAGACCTTGCATTTGCTTTTGGCAATATCAGCGCAGAGAGGTTCTGAGGTCGCTCATTTTGACATCGATGGTGCCTATTTAAGCTCACCGCTGCAGGAGGAGATCTACATGTTACCTCCACCAGGGTTTGAGGGCGACAAACCAGGTCTGGTATGGAGACTGCACCATTCCATTTATGGCTTGAAGCAATCAGCCAAAAATTGGAATTTATGTCTCAACGAAGCTCTGGGGAAGCTAGGGTTTCAGAAGAGTCTGGCAGTCATCTGCCTGTTCCTGAAGGGGACAGGCCAGCAACAGGAACTGGCTCTTATCTTTGTTGATGACATTGTATTTGTTGCCAGGACAGGTAAACAGGTGCAGGAGTTTGCAAGGAAGCTGAAGCAGCACTTCAAACTCAAGGAATCAGGTCCTGTGAGCTTGTACCTTGGGGTGCAGATTCACAGGGACAAAGATGGCAGTTTTTTGCTAAATCAGAGAGGAAAGATAGAGCAATTACTGCAAAAGTTCAAGATAGCAGATCGCAAAGGTGTCAGAACACCAATGGAAATGTGTTTTCTGAAAGGCAGCCAGTCTGAGGTAAAGCCAGAGTTCGAGAACTGGGAGGTGTTTCAATCTGCTCTGGGGAGTCTGCTATATCTCTTACACTGGAGCAGACCCGATATAGCTTTTGCTGCTAATTTCCTAAGCAGAGAGGCTGCAAAACCCAGTGTGGTGGCCTGGAATGGCGTAAAAAGGGTCCTTAGGTATCTGCAAGAGACCAAGGAGTATAGTCTCACACTGTCAGCTCAGGGAGATGCACAGATTCAGTGCTGGGCAGATGCAGATTGGGCCAACAACTCAGACAGAAAGTCTATCTCCGGAATGGTTGTAATGTACAGAGATTCTGTAACTGCCTGGAGGTCCAAGAAACAAAGCCTCATTGCTCTGTCATCAACTGAGGCAGAATTCAGCTCTCTTTCAGGAGTGTGTAGACAGCTGGAATTCTACACATGTCTGGTCTGGGAGATATGTGGAGTTTGTTGGCTACCCATAACAGTGTGGGAGGACAATCAAGCTTGCCTGAAACTGGCAGAGACAGGCCAATTCAATGCCCAGACCAAGCATTTGGACATACGGTTCAAAAATGTGTGTGAGGGTGTTAGGACAAACGTGATCAAACTGAAGTATTGTCCTAGCGAAGAGAACCTTGCTGATGGTTTTACCAAGCCCTTAAGTTTCCAGAAGCACAGAGAGTTCTGTGAGGGGCTAAACATGTATTGAACTGTTTGTACATTCGCACCCAGGTCATTGCGAATGAGGGGGGGGTGTTGTGGTTCTGGACAGTTAAGAGTTAACACTCCAGGAGCGTTCTTATCAACTGGGTGCACTGCCCACATGAGCCAGGCATTTTCCTTTGATCTGTGCTCTCTGGGGGCTGCTGAGAGCAGTCTGTCTGAGAGTGTGAGCAAGGTAGTTTCATTTTGTTACATACAGAAAGCTGCAAGTATGCAGCTAGATTCTGTAGGTTTTTCTTTTCTGTTTTTCTATGCTTCTAAATAAAGAGTGATAGAATAGAAGCACTGGTGATGAGCTGAGTTATTGAGGACACCACGCAGACACAGACAAAGCTTTTTTACACTGCGTGTGAACTCTGCTAACATCCGGCAACAGAGAAGAGTGGCAGCGCTCGAGTGGTAGCGTGTGGGCACCACTGAAGTTTGTCGGAGTGTCAATAAATCAAATTTATTGCAGTGCCATTGCAGCAGACTCCGTGGGCCAAAGAATTTATGACCCACAAACTTTAACATGACTGCCACATCTCTTTGAGGTTCAGAAAGTGGTGTTAAAATATACTAGCTTAGACTACATCAGATTTGTTGATTTCTATGTACAAATTTCCCCAAATGTCCCCAAATTCGTAAGTGACCTTCTTCTGACATTTTTTATTCCTATTTGGTAACTGGATTCTTACTGCACTGTTGTCTTATTTTTCTTAAATAAATATGTATTCTGTACTTTTTGTGGATATTTGGATACAGTCTTGATCCAAACCAGTACCTCAGATCCTTTTGGGAATCCTGGCTGTTATGTTCTGCTGGAGACATCTGGCAAAAGCTCTTGCTTTCTGGAATCACCCAGATGTCCTTTGTACCCACTGTGGTTTCCTGGACCTGAAAGGAAGAATTGTTAGCAAGAGCGGTGACATTCTATTATTCTGGGAATTTGGCATTACTAAGATACATATCTCAAACACATGATATGAAAGCATTGGTCTGAGTTTTTAAAATAAAATAAAAGGCTTAATGTGCTGTCAAGTGGGGGGAGGGGACTCAACCTGGTGCCAGTAACCAGGTTGAGAGGTTTAGAAGTTGGCATCTCCCAGGGTGAGAGGCTGGGTGAGAAAAGGGAAAGTCCAAGGTGAAAATGGGGGGTGCCTGTCACTGGGAGTCGGGGAATGTGCTTGTGACTTGTCAATGCTGTGACTTGTTTGCAAAGCATTTTGAGGATAAAATTGCTTGCATCCGCTGGAAACCTGACTCCGCTTTTACAGTGGACAAAACTCAAGGGGTGTCCAGAGAACAGTCCAGCCCTGATGTGTTGGAAGTGTTTCAGTTGGTAACATTCAAGGATATTGCCCCTTGCCCCTCTTGTCTGACGAAAAGGAGCAGGGAGGGGACAGCTGACTGGCTCAAAATGTGATTCATGCCTCCTTACAAGAGGGTGTGGTCCCTGCCTACCTGAAGGCGGTAGTGGTGAGCCATCAACACAGATTGGTTATGTGTACCCCCTCAAGTTATTTCATGGTGGCCCTTGGAGGTGGGATGGGTCTTTTTGGGTGGAGTGTCATATGACATCTTCAATAAAACTCTAGAGGGATGGGGCATAACCAAATTACAGGAGGTAGTATTCTAATACTACTGATGCCTGTTGTATGCAAGACCAATGTATCTTGCAAGGCTGCTCAGTCAGTGGATTTGGGGGGCAGTGTCTATGACACTCTGTCTGAAGGCAACTAGGAGAGACAGACAGACTAGTTGCCATGCCCATCAATTTGGAAGGGACCGGCTCCCTCAGACATTTTATTGGCGGTGGGGGAGTAAAGACCCCTAGTAGCTTTTTACTACTGATGGCCATTGTTGCATGACCAATGTATCCTGCCATGATGCTCAGTGGAATTTTTTTGCGGGGATGGGTAGCACTGTTTATGGCACCCTGTCTGAAGGCAACTAGGAGAGGCATACTGACCAGTTGTCATACCCATGGCCTGTAGTTCAGTGTCAGGAGAGAGATGAGATGGCTGAGTCCAGGAATGATAAACCATGGACTGGAAAACTGAACTTGAATCCTGATAGTGACGCTCCACCGTGATTGCCACAAGGGTTCTGTAACTTTTAGGCTTCCTGTCTGCTATATATGCTTCCCCATTCTGAAATATTCATCTGAAAGAAGACTTGGTAATGCAAGATAAACTAAAACTTACTGTATTTTTCGCTCCATAGGGCGCACTTTTCCTCCCCTAAAAAGTAAGGGGAAATGTATGTGCGTCTTATGGAGCGAAGCCAGCAAGAGCAGCTGCTGCTGACACGCTCTGCACAGCTCTCCTGGCTCATTGTAAAGCCAGGAAGAGCTGCTGCTGCTGAGCTGAGCCGGAGAGGGGATTCCATCTGTCCCTCCCTCCTCCGTGGCTCGCTTTTAGAAGCAAAGTGGGAGCGGAGCCACTTACATTCGTGTAAGCGGCTCTTCTACCACTTTCCTGCTTCAAAGCAACCACGGAGGAGGGAAGGAAGGGGACCGTGGATCCTCCGCTGCTCGCGGCTGCAACGGATTCCCTCCTCCCGGGCTCCCTTTGAAGCAGGAAAGTGGGAGGGGAACCCCTTACATTCGTGTAAGCAGCTCCTCTCCCTCTTTCCTGCTTCAAAGCAACCATGGAGGAGGGAAGGAAGAAGATCCATGCAGCTGATTCCCTCCTCCCGGGCTCCCTTTGAAGCAGTATAGTGGGAGGGGAGCAGCTTACACTCGTGTAAGCAGCTCCTCTCCCACTTTCCTGCTTCAAAGCAGAGGGAATCTGCTGCAGTTGCGAGCAGAGGATCCATGGCTCCGCTTCCTTCCCTCCTCTGTGGCTTGCTTTGAAGCAGGGTGCGGGGGTGCAGGGGGGGGGAGAGGGCAGGAAATAGATGCCAGGCAGGAAGACACAACCACACTTTCTTTGACCACTGGAAAGTCCACCTCAGCCTCCCCAGATTTCCACTGAGATGGCCAGGCTAATCTCAATGGCCATAAGAGCTGGAAACTTGCATGGGCTGTTTATTTAAAGATGAAAACATGCACACAAGTGAAAGAAATCCTCCCAGGTTCCTGGACACAACCCATGCTTGATATTCACACAGGTTACATGGATGGCATTGGCAACTGGAGGAGCAGCATGGTTAAAGAGCAAGTCCTGGTTTCAAGCTTAAGATCATCTCATTCGTGGTGGCCTCAAACAATCCTTTGGCTGCAACGGGAATCCCTCCCTCCCTTAATTCAGGATGCTACAGTCTACAGATGCTGTGGCCGCCTGCCCTTTCCCCTGAGCTGTAAAAGCACCTTCAATAGGGTGATGGGAGGTGACACAGTCATCTTCCAGATGTGCAAAGAACCACCCTCTCGACACTAAATGTGACAGCAAGCCTCACACTCAGATCTGAAGCATAAATGGGAACCTAGGAAGCTGCCATATAAGGAGTCAGACACACTACTCCATCTAGCTTTAGTAATGTCAACACTGACTGGCAGCAGTTTGCCAGAGTTTCAGGCCTGGAGAAGCCAGGATTGAATGTGTGGTGTTCTGTATGCAAAGCCACTGAGGTTACAGCTGTTCCCTTTAAAAACAAACTAAGATTGTAGTCCTCATGATTCTGAAGAAAGGGCTAATTTAAAAAGGAACAGAGGGATCGTCCCTGTACCACGTCAGGACCCCTGAGCCCATTTAGCTCAGTTTTGTCTTCACTGATGGGCAGAGGCTCACCAGGGTTTCAGGAGACACACCCTCAGCCCTACCCGGAGAAGCTTTCAAGGACTGAACTTGGGATCTTCTCCATGCTCTCCCCATTGAGCTATGATGGCTCCCTCCCCTCCTCCTCTGCAGAAGGCCATGGTTCAGAATATATTTTTTCCGTGTTTTCCTCCTCTAAAAACTAGGTGCGCCTTATGGAGTGAAAAATATGGTAATGATAAAAAGACAGGACGATGGGGGGGGGGGGGTTTGTAGGGATCAGTGCTGTTTTTCTAGATTTACAAATGCCAGAGCTCCCCATGAATAGCACCTACCTGAAAGGTGCCAGAGCTGAGCTCCAGTGAACTCTGGCTGAAAAAATGCCCTAAGTTAAATTCTTCAGGAGACACCTCTTTTCTAACAAAACCTCTGAATTTAATAATAATTTTTTTCCCTGCGCAATGTATATTATTTTGTTTTCATCCCGTTTTATATATTTTATATTTAGTAATGTCCTTGGCCAAATCAATTAATAATAATTGCATTTGTATCTGAAAGAAACAGTTCCAAGAGCCAGCATTTTATTTTTCATAACCATTTACGGTGCCTGTAATGGTGAATGAGAATTTAAATAAGTTAGTTTTAAATAGTGTATATTTAAGAAATCTGAGAAATATCATAATTTCATCAGAACATGAATATACAAAATTTTCAACATTAGAAGTTCAGGTAAAAATTAACTCAGATATAATTTTAAATTGCTATCATACCCAAAGGACTCTCAAGACACAAAGAATATTAATAAACAAGTTATATTTATAAGATACAACAAAATCAGAGGATTTGAAAACAGGCCTAATTAATAAGATTAACCAAATCAAATTCTTGTGGGCAGGTGAGCTGCAATAAAATGGGAGGAATTCTATCCCCCAATCTCCTGAGCATGTGAAAAGACGCATGCTGTGGCCATACAGCAAGATTTGAAAACAACACTCCCTCCTTGGTGTCTGAACCTTGAGTATGTGAACCTGCCATAAGTCAACAGGGTGGTGCAGCAGCAAAAAAACCCCCCAAAACTAGAGGTGCACTTCATTGTCTCTCAAGATGGTTGGGTGCCAACTGAGGCTCCCTCAATGCCAAAGGTGCTTCTCAAGTTTCCACCCCATCCCTCACTAATACATATATTTGGCTGGAAGGATTGGAGGCGGCGTACAGATTTCAGCAGACTCCTATGCACTGTTGGTGGAAGTAGTAATCATTTATTTCAAAGGGATTACACTGCAATTCTATATCTGTCTTCCTTGATGTAAGCGTCACTGATTTCAATGGGTCTTTTGCCCAGATAACTGTGTATAGTTCTGTCTTGTGACTTCTTCAAGGTATTGTTAGGAGTTTTGGTTTCTCTGGCGCTTCACTCTATCTCCCCTTCCTCATATTCTTTCATCCTACACATACAGCCACTGTTTAAGAATCTTCTTTCACTTACACTCACACACAAAGTTTCCTACGGAATGAAATTATATTTGCAATCTATTTTGTCATCACCTTTATTTTAAACTCAATCCAAGAAACCAACCTTCACTGAGTTGGTGTGCCATTTCCTCTCCCAACACTTTCATGTAAATGTTGAATAGCACTGAGGACAGGACAGAATCCTGAGGTCAGTTGTCACAGTCCAATGTCTAAGGCTTTGAAAAGACATCCTCTCAGTTGCCTCCTTCCCAGGCTAAGTGTACCCAACTCCCTAATCCATTCCACATAAGGTTTGGTTTCCAGGCCCTTTATCAATTTAGTAGCCCTTCAATGCACACATTCCAGCTTGTAAATATCCTTCTTAGATTGCAGGGTCCAAAACTGGGCACAGCATTCCAGGTGTGGAATGACCAAGTCAGAATCGAGCAGTACAGTGGTACCTCTGGTTAGGTACTTAATTCATTCTGGAGGTCCGTTCTTAATCTGAAACTATTCTTAAACTGAAGCACCACTTTAGCTAAGGGGGCCTCCTGCTGCTGCCGCGCTGCCTGAGCATGATTTCTGTTCTCATCCTGAAGCAAAGTTCTTAACCCAAGGTACTATTTCTGGGTTAGCAGAGTCTGTAACCTGAAGCGCATGTAACGTGAAGCCTATGTAACCCGAGGCACCACTGTACTAAAAATTCCTTTGATCTACATAGACATTATAGAAAACTGTTACAGCACAGCAGACTATTTTTTTTGAAAAATAAGTATACACTTATTTTAATCTTAATCTTATTTTAATTTTAATTAAGTCATTAAGATTCTCATTCACCACCAGAACCAGAAACTCCATGGCTCTAGTAAAGGACTAATGTGAACATTTCTTTTTCTGCTCCAGGTTTTGTTTGTGGGAGTGACTTCACTTTCAAGTGATGTGCAACAAGAGATTTTTGTGCCATTCAAGAAAGTGTTGGAATTGGATCTCTTTCTCAATTGAAATAACTGTTATAATGCTTCAGAAATCTCACAACAACCTCACTTTGATTGGTAATTATGGTTCAGGATAAACCTCCTTCTTGTGAATTCAAGAATTCACAGCAATGGGGCAGACAGGGACTTTTAATAAAGTACCTAGTGTCATGCAAGTAGGACCGTAATTTAACTACATAAGGATTTAGAAAAGAGTCCAGATACTTGGATAGAAGTTCCAACATGGAATTAGTTCCTGATACTATAGGTCTACCAGGTGGCGGAAATCCTTCTTTGTGGATCTTGGGCAAAATATAAAATAAATGTATACGCTGGTTGCTATTAGAAAGAAACTGTTTTAAGGATGAATTGATGAATCCCATTATTTCAGCTTCTTCAACCACGACATTTATCAATCTAGCGATATGTTTAGAATGGTCAGAGGAAAGTTTCCTGTAGTAAGAGGTATCATTCAGTTGATGCATGACTACCTGACAATAATCACTTTTATTCATAATAACTATAGCCCCACCTTTGTCCGCTGGTTTAACAACATTCTGAGCCTGTGCCTCTCTCTTTGCTCTTACTTGAAGTGGAGTCTTATTGAGTTGGAGGGAGCAATATACCGGTACTAATCAAATTGCAAGGAAAGCCTCAAGGTACAGCTCAGGTGACTGCTCAGCTGGCAAAACTGTCAGTATATGGAAACATCACCGCTGCAGACAGCCAGTTTGTTGACACCACATGATGCGCCTATCTGTGGGAAAGAAGAATTTCCAGGACGTTCACAGGCTGGATAAGTCTCTGTGAAGAGTGTAATTTGAAACCTTCTGTGTGCGCATGTTCAGGAAGTTTGTCAGACTTGCTAGAAGAACTAACTGGAAGGACGTGTTTTTCTCTAGTGCTGTAATGTCAGAAATAAACATTATGTAAATAGATTTCTGACTTATTTTTTTCCCCCTGCAGAAGCAGGAGGGAGGGGTTGTGCATTTTACCCACACTTGGGAAAATGTTGCCTATCAAAATCTCCCTGGTCTGTCCGAGATATCAGCCAGAGGAGGTTACCGGTAAGCAAGCTCCGAGGACAGTGAGAGGGGCCAGCCTCTATGGAGGGGGCTTGCAAACCAACAAAAACTAGGCATAGCTCAGGACTGTTGAAAGGTGCCAGGGACACACTGGTAGGCACTGAATGGAATACAGTGACTCCAAGATAATTACTGAGAACTAATTAAATCATATTATGGAACTTTGCTCCTCCTTGTTCTGTTTGTGCCAGATTGTTGGGACGGGCAGAGATACTTTGACTCAGCTGATCTGTTTGCTGATGACTGTCCTTAGCCACATTGTCTTGAATTGAACCCAGCTAGTTGTTTATACCTGTTTCAAATCCCATTCTCCATTTTCAAAAGATAAGAAGAGACCTGAGGTACAGCAGCATCCTTCTTGGAGTGGCTGTTCAGATGTCCATGAGTACAGGACTATCATGACAGGAGGGTGGTAGGCCACTCCCACTGGGCCCTTATGCCTCTATCGCTGTCTGGCAGGCTAACAGCAGCTCTGGCTGTGCACATTTTGCTCTTCAAGATATGGCATCTCTAATAGGCTGCAGTGATGGCCACCAACTCAGATGACTTAAAAAGAGGATTAGATAAATTCAGAGAGGGCATGTTTTCCCACAATGGCTATGTTCTATTTCCACTGTCAAATTTCCCCCCCTCTGAATAATTGGTGCTGGGTATTGCTGAAGGACAGAATATTGTCACAGTCTTGATCAGCTTGCAGGCTTTCCACAGGGATCGGTTGGGATGCTGGACTAGATGGGTCATTGTCCTGATCCAGCAAGTTCACCTTGTGTTTAAAAGAGTGAGGGACAGCTTTTGCCTATTTCCTTCTTCTCTTTCCACTGCTCTTGGACACAAAGCAATATTCTCATTTCCTGCTATACCACCAACCAAGGTATTTTAAACCATACACAGCACAGAAGGCACAGAGGACATTCATCACTAAGCTGTCTATCTTGGGGTGTCCTTCTCTTCACTTCATTATTTATGTTAGGCCTATTGAGCAATGCAACTCCTTCCTTGATAGCCAAAGGTGCTTCTCAAGTTTCCACCCCATCCCTCGGCAATAAATATATTTAAATGGAAGGACTGGAGGTGGCATTTGGATTTCAGCAAGCTCCTTATGCACTGTTGGTGGAAGTAGTAACCATTTATTTCAAAGGGATTACAAAGCAATTCCATATCTGTCTTCCTTGATGTAAGTGTCACTGATTTCATTGGGTCTTACTCCCAGATAAATCTGTATAGTTTGGCATTGCAACTTCTTCAAAGTATATTTTGGAGTTTTGGTTTATCTGACACTTCCCTCTCCTGCCTCAAACTCTTTTCCAGTTGAAATAACTATTGATGCTTCACATATCTCACACCAGCCTCAGATTAATGGGTAATTATGGTTCAGCATAAATCTCCTTCTTGTGAATTCACAGCAATGGGGCAGTTGGGGAGTTGGAAGCCTAGTGGTGAGAGTCAGGCCTTTGGATCTGTGTCTCTTCATTTTTTGTCTAACCACACCTACACTGTCAGTAAACAAGTACTTTAAATAAATGTGTTCTGCCCTCGGGCTTTATGATAAAACTGAGATGGAAACAATCTAATTCTAATGAGGCACAAAGTAATCAACAATTAGCATGTCACACATATGCTCTTCCCAGAAATCAGGTGAACCTGTAACCTGCTCGCAACCATGGGGCCATTCAAGTTTGCACTGACAGTTTTGTAGCTTTTCAGTATTTTTCTTTTTAAATCTAGTCACGATAGCTATCTTCCCTCCAGCACGAGAGCCATTAACCTCTTAATACCCGTTGTTGCAGATCACAGTGGAAGATATTCTTCTTACAGTTCAAAAGTCCATTCACCTTGGAGGCAGAGTTATTTTAAATCTGATTTGAATGCTTTGTAGGATTGGTCCCTACTTTCGCTTTTGTTGTTTTTACTATTTGTAGTCTCTTGGTTATCAAGTCCAGACTGGTTACACCCCTGTACACGATGGTCTAGGCAACGCTGTGGTCGGTCTCTTTAGTACTGAGCGAGCTATTTTTTGCTGCCAGAAGCACCAACTCCGTCAGGAGAGACGTTACCTTTTCTAATTTGTTGTTAATTTCCTCCACTGTTCTTGCAGTCAACAGACAGTGGTCCATGAGTATTTCTCCATGGAGCAGTGGCCCCTCAGATAGTAGTTCATGGGATAGTTCATGAGCGCTCTCTGACTCTGTCTCTGTCAACATAAACTCAGCCGGCAAGCCACGAACTGCTAAAGGATGCTGTTGGTTTGACCAAGAGTGCTACACAAAGAAGGAAGCCTTAAGGAACACTTATTTTGCCTATAGAAACGCTGCACTAAATTACTTACTCCATCTTATTTCAAAATCTAAAAAGAGTATAAAGCCCTTTTGGCCTCAAAAAAAAGAAAAAAAAAGGAAAAAGAAAAAAGGCAGGCCGAACAAAATTCCTGGTCCCTGCTATTGAATGCCTCACTAAACAATGAAACTAAACACTTTTGGCAACTGGTCTCCGACTCAATGAAAAATAGTTCGTCAGCCCCCAGCTGTGCGATTCCAGCTCAGGTTTGGGAGAACCACTTCAGAAATATATTTATGGAAAATCCAAGCTTCCCTTCCAGCTTTCAGGATGATGACAGGGCAGAATTGTCACTGCTCCCTTATTGGAGGCTGGTTACTGTAGAGGAAGTCCATACATTAATTGGGAATCTGAAGAGCGGAAATGCTCCGGGGAAAGACTTTATCCCAGCAGAGTTGATTACATCAAACCAGCACTGGCGGGCTCCGCTTCTGGCAGCACTTTTTATGGTAGTAAATAACTCGGGTAAGGTACCATATAGCTGGAAACATGCTATAGTAGTTCCAATATTTAAGAGAGGCCACCCAAATGTACCCTCCAATTATAGGCCAATTAGCCTGCTCTCAATAATTGGGAAGCTGTATGCCCGATTCCTCAGTAGCAAACTGACAACTTTTCTAAATGAACATAATATACTTGTTGAATATACGACTTCTCTTTCTTATAAAAGCCCTGTACAATGGAACCAAACTGCAGGTCCAATGCGGTCGACAGGGACAGTTATCGAACAGCATCGAGATGACTAGAGGGGTGAGACAGGGATGCATTTTGGCCCCCACATTGTTTTGTCTATTCTTAAATGACCTGGAAGAGAGCTTAATAGACCCATATGGACACCTTCCAAAAATAGGAATGTTGTTATATGCTGATGATGCGGCCATCATCTCACGTTCCAGACCGGGTTTGAATTATCTGCTGAGGAAATTTTCTGATTACTGTTCTGGAAATGGTTTATCCATTAATTATGAAAAATCTAAAATTTTAGTTTTCGAAAGAAGCTTCTCCAAGTCTAAATGGGTGCTGGATGGCCATAACCTTGAACAGATCAAATACTTCAGTTATCTAGGGCTCACATTCCATCATACAGGATCTTGGAAGCACCACTGGCAAACCTCCCTTCAAAAGGCAGAAGTCACAAAGCTAGCCATACTCAGATTCTTTTTTCACAAAGGGCGGCAAATATGTTCCAGCAGCCTTAAGGGTTTTCAACGCAAAACCCGTTTCCTAACTTCTGTATGCTGCAAATGTCTGGCATAATGGGGACCTGCCAAAGCTAGATGGCTTTCAGGCAAAATTTCTATGATCTCTGCTGGAGGTACCCAACTGTGTCCCCAACTCCATACTTCTGTTAGAAGCTGGTGAATGCCCAATTTCAACTAAAGCGTGGTGGGCTGCCCTAAAACATTGGCTCAGGATTTCAGTGTTTGATCTAGAGAAGGGTTTGTACCAACACCTGACCAATGAGGAATTTGTCAGCAAATAGCAGAAAACCATGGCTAAAAAAGCCACCTCTATTGGTCTGTCACCCCCCCCCCCAACTGTATTACCTGGGTTATGAAGCCGCCCAAAAGATGTTAAAGCAAAAATTATGGGATAATGCACACAGTGACTTGCAATCTCAATCACACACAGTCTGTAGTCCGCTGGCAGTAGGAGTACAGTATGGGCATGTCTTTAAGTTAGCATCTTACATTAAAAACCTGACAGTACCAAACTATCGAAGGCTTTTCACCAAAGCCAGACTAAACGTCTTTCCTCCTGCAGTGTTGGATGGCAGGTTGAGAGGAGTTTCCTACCAGGACAGACTTTGCTTGTGTGCTCAAGACATCGATTCCATAAAACATATTTTGTTGCACTGTGCAAAATATGAGCAAGCCAGGGCTGAACTGAAACTACCCTTGCTGGTACCTTTCCCGGGAAAATCAGAGGCTCACTATGTCAGGTTCCTATTGGAAGACCAGACAAATGCTAGAACATTAGCAGTGGCAAAGATTTTATCGGTGGTTGCAAGAACAAATGATCCCTATATTCTGAACAAAATGCTTGTTTAACCTGGATGTAGGCTGTATGAATTGTGTATTGCTTTGTAACTATTTGTTGGGTCTCTGGACCGTAATAAAGTTTGATGATGATGATTTGAATGCACACCCTTCAACAATCCCTTTTTGGCCAGAAGGGCCATGGAATTCATTAAGCTGTCATGAGTTATGCCTTGATTTGAAGGTGTCCTGATTTCTCCCTGCCAGCAGAGAAGGGCCAAAGAAGCAGCTTCTGGGGACATGAGGTCTCCTTCCCAAAACCTAGTTACCGCTTACCAGGTTTTGGGAAGAAGGCTGTTTGACTCTACGGACCTGTCAGAGTCCTCACACCTCCTGCCTGAAGCACCTCCTTGTGCTGCTTCTTTCAGACCAGAAACAAGGGGCTTTCCCAAGCAGTACACTGCTCCCACACCTCTGTATTGTTCACTTTGGGCAGTAGTCAAAGCCATCTGTGCATGGAAGACGCATATCCTCAGGAAGGCCCTTATAATGCCGGAGTGATCTAAAGCCCAGGAAGAATGAACCTTTGGAAGAAGAAGCTGACATGGAGGGATTTATGGGCCAAGGAAGCGTGGGAATGGTCCACTGAGGAGCAGGAACCTATGGAAATAGAGAGTGCATGCTTTCCCAGATATCCTATATTTCTATATTGTAAGACAAAGCTCTTTTTATATATTGGATGCAAGCTTTTTAAGGAACTCGGTGGGATTCAGCCTCTGTGGTGTTGTAAGTTATGGATAAAATCCTTGCAACCTTCTCAACCCCAACTGACACTCTGTCTGTTCCAGAAGCAGAAGATTTTGTAGGAAAACTGTCAGCAATACAGAGTTTGCTAAAAGAGTGTTTGGTCTGTGCCAGGTTGTCAGATGCATATGGACAGACTGGCACCCAATTAATGTGGAAGATCAGGTTTGGCTGTGGACACATTATTTGCCCCAGAAGGGCAGATGCAGGAAACTGGACCCACAGAGATTGGTCCCATTTTAAGTTGTGGACCAGATCAATCCTATGACTTTCCGACTCCAATTGCCTGTATCCAGGAAGATTCATGCCATCCTCCACAGATCTTTCTTGTCACCGATTTTACCTGTACACCCTACCAAGCACCTGGTTAAGCACCTATCCCTCCTGTCATGGTAGAAGGAGATGAAGAATACGAAGTAGACCAAATTCTAGAATCCAGGATGTGAAGAAAGAAGTTGTAATACAGCAGATGAATCTCAAGGGGTGTCCAGAGCACTGTCAAGTCCTGTTGTGTTGGATGAGTTTCAGTTGGTAAGTCTCAAGGACATTGCCCCTTGCCCCTCTTGTCTGTGGAAAACCAGCAGGGAGGGGAAAGCTGACTGGGTCTGGGAGGTGATAGATGCCTCCTTGCAAGAGGGGGTGTCCCTGCCTGCTTTAAGGAGGCAGTGGTGTGCCCTCATCAGAGATGGGTTATGTGGTCTCCTCCCCTCAATGCATTTCATGGTGGCCCTTGAAGCTGGCACTTCTGGGATGGGAGTTTTGGGGTGGCGTGTCATATCACATCATCAATCAAAGTCAGGAGGAGCAGGACGTAAGCAATTGCCAGGAAGTAGTATCCTTCTGTATCTGTAGTATCTGTAGTATCTGTAGTAAACCTCAGAGCCTAGGGCTTGCCGATCAGAAGGTCAGCGGTTTGAATCCCCGCGATGGGGTGAGCTCCCATTGTTCAGTCCCTGCTCCTGCCAACCTAGAAGTTCGAAAGCACGTCAAAGTGCAAGTAGATAAATAGGTACCACTCTGGCAGGAAGGTAAACCGCATTTCCGTGCTCTGCTCTGGTTTGCCAGAAGCGGCTTAGTCATGCTGGCCACATGACCCAGAAGCTGTCTGTGGACAAATACCGGCTCCTTCATCCAGTAAAGTGAGATGAGCGCCGCAATCTGAGTCGTCCGCGACTGGACTTAACGGTCAGGGGTCCTTTTAGTATCCCTATACTACTGATGCCTGTTGCATGCATGACCAATGTATCCTGCTAGACTGCTCAGTCAGTGGAATTGGGGGGGGGGCTCTGTCTATTTCATCCTGTCTGAAGGCAACCAGGAGAGACCAATAGACCAGTTGCCATGCCCCTGGCCTGCACTTCAATGTCAGGTGAGATAAGCTTGTTGTATCGAGGAATGATACTCCATTGACTGGAAAACTCAACCTGAATCCTGATACTGAAGCTTCACCATGATTGCCCCAAGGGGCATGTAACTTTCACCCATCCTGTCTGCTATATATATACTTCTGCATTCTGAAGTATTCATCTGAAAGAAGTCTTTGTAATAAAACAAAACCTAAAAGTTAATGTTTTGTTTTCTGCCAATAGGTTTAAAAACAAAAGTGACAATTTGAGGAGCATATCACTAATCAGGTGAAATCCTTTAAATATCTAGGTTTATACTTTTCAGTTGGAATAAACACTTTGTAAATACAGTACATTGGTTATTCAGTCAACTCTCTGTCAAGGTTCTATTGGAATAAAAGGGAGTACACTGATTTCCCCAGCCCTCAAAATCTGTTTTTTTTTGTTGTTGTTGTTAAATTAAATTTATATACTGCACTATACCCACACATCTCAGAGTGTTTCACAAGATAAAATTAAAATATAAAAACACTTAGTAGACAGAAACAGCAGAGTAACACCCCCCAAAAAACAACAACAACCAACATAAAAACAGTTTAAAACAATTTTAAAAAATAACAAATACAATTAAAAGGCAGTTTAAAACAAAGTCAAAGTCAATCCCCAAATCTGTTATGGTGCAAAAATATGGGGATCTCCTCAAAAGCTGAATCTGTAACAGAATAAATAGATTTGAACCATCTTTGAACTTCCAAAGCTTCTCCTTTTGGAAGTTGTCAGCATTGGTAACTTGAATAAAATAGAGTGGGGGGCAGGAAAGCCTCACTCTGTATAATCAATCAATCAATCAATCAATCAATCAATCAATCAATCAATCTGTCATCTGTATATTTTGTCTCACATCTTTTGCCCATAAGTAATTTCTTTCTAGAAAAAGAGCTGTTGGAGCTCACCATGAACGACTTCCTTGTTCTCTTAGAATGTCAATGGCACCCACATGAGAGGTGCCAGAGCTGAGCTCCAGTGAACTCTGGCTGTAAAAATGCCCTAAGTTTAAAATCTTCAGAGGAGAAACCTCTTATCTAACAAAACCTCCGATTTTAATAATGATTTTTCTGTGCAATGTATATTATTTGGTTTTAATCCTGCTTTATGTATTTTATATTTAGTAATGTCCTTGGCCAAATCAATAAATAATTATTGCATTTGTATCTGAAAGAAACAATTCCAAGAAACAGCATTTGTTTTTCATAACCATTTATTTTGCATTATAATGATCATAATGAATTTTTTTTATGATACACTACAGAGTTCTTTGTGTTTAGAATCCACAGTCCCCACATTCTGACCCCCTTTTCTCTGTTCTTGTTTCCCTTTACCTCCAACAAAAGCAAGCAAGAAAGAAACAGAGATCGCGAGTCCTGGATTTAACCACTAGGCCTCCAATTTCCCCTGGACATAGTCAGATGGCCTTAATTGACTTTGTAGCCTGATTGAGAAATGTTGCTCATTTGGAGATGTCTGTGGTCCTGCAGTATCCCTACCAGGGGGAGTTGACATCTTCCCTGCTGCCCTGCACCAATTCATGCAACAGCTGCCTCACTGTCCAAAACCTTTTAGGATTATTTAAGGAGTTTCTGCTTTAGAATTGCTATGTAGATTCAGGCTTATAAAACTGAATGGCAGACATGCTTTTAAAATAATACTAATAATTTTAGACTTCAGATTACAAAAAAAATTTTTTTTGAAGAGCTGCAATAGCCTGGCTGCACAAAACAACAAAGTCTCAGAGGAGTGCTGTATCAAATTCTAGATCTCAGAGGAGTGCTGTATCAGATTCTAGATATTACTGAAAAGCTCTGACCACATGTGCACAGCATTCAAATCATCAGTTAGGTTGGAGGAGCTGGGTGACAACAACAGAGGCTCACCCCGTAGTGTAGCTTTGAACTGCAGACCTTGTGATCAGCAAATCAAAGAGGCTCAGTGGTTTAGGCCACAGCACCACTTGCATTCCTTTGGGTATCAACCCAACATACACACCTAGGTTCCACTGCTCTGTGTTTACCCAACATTTTCATGTCAGATCTAAGGGGCAGCATCCCACACAAAGAATTAAGCGCTGCAAAGTGCCTGAAGTGTGCCCTTAACCCAAGAATGCCACAGAATGCCTAATCTTTTTCTCCCCATCCTCTTCACCTGCTAGATGCAGCTGAGGCCAGTGGCACCAATTTCTGTCAACTTTCTACTTTCTGTAGCTGTCATTCTCATCAGCTTTGTTCTTACTTATTTCCTCTGGAGCAAAAAAAACAACAACAACAAAAAAACACACCCACAAATAGAATATCCTTTACTTCCAGATACATATCCTTACATTATACCTTAGTCTTACTTGCCTGCACCTGAAAGGATTGATTCAATGCCCCCATTCTTTTTGTGTGTGGATGCACTAACAGCTTTGGGGGGTAA
The DNA here is from genome assembly GCF_964252035.2 of Podarcis erhardii. Classification (NCBI taxonomy): domain Eukaryota; kingdom Metazoa; phylum Chordata; class Lepidosauria; order Squamata; family Lacertidae; genus Podarcis; species Podarcis erhardii. The sequence goes on along the minus strand of NC_138511.1, from coordinate 79,617,297 downwards.
TTTGGAGCTGAACCAACAATGTCTCTTCCTCAAGCACATGGCCTGGTGCCTCCCACTCGACTGGTTCAGAAAATGACCATGTTTGTGCAGCTCTCTAATGGAGGAAGCTCCATGGCCATTGCTGGCTCCACTTGAGACCTTCCTCATTGTTGTGTGGGTGACTGATTCATACCTGGCACTTGCTCAGTCATTGGCACATTCGACTCCTGAGGTCTCACCTCATCCCTTTTACACTGTGGAAATTATGGCTGAGACAGCAGGATCATTATACTGGTTAAAACCTCCATTGCATCCACATGTAACCATAGCCCATTCCATTCTTTCCAGCCTTGCTCAAATGGATCTAGTATCCAGTGTTTTCCTGAAGGAGCATCTCCACCCCCATCATTCAGTCCAGACACTGAGATCTAGCTCTTGAGGGCCTTATCACTTCTCTGAGAAATGAGGTTAGAGGGAACTAGGCAGAGGGCCTTCTTGGTAGTGGTGCCCACACTGTGGAACAACCTCCCATCAGATGTCATGAAGATAAGTAACTATTGAACCTTTAGAAAACATCTGAATGCAGCCCTGTATAGGGAGGTTTCTAATGTTTGATGTTTTATTATGTTTCTGCATATGCTTGAAGGCGCTCAGAGTGACTAGGGTGACCCAGTCAGATGGGTGGGGTAAAAATAATAAAAATATTATTACTATTAAGAGGAATCTTATTTTGTAGATGGCTTCTGGGCTTTTGCCCTTTTCCATATTGCTCTCACTTCCTTTCTTGAGTGCCTTCAACATTTACATTGTAAATTATCTATATGTGGTTTAGCGTGAGCACCAACAATGGGCATGGAATTCACTGGAGGCCAGATCTGCTATCCTATGGAACCAGCCACCTAAGACAGTCGTCTGACCTTGCCTCATGGGTGGAACCATCCTGCACCTTGGTATGCCAAACTCAAACTACCCATTCAGGCCCTCACCCTCACTATGTAACCAGCATCACAAATACCACATGGGGAAAAGCTTTTATAGCTCTGTGACTCCAGTGTATGAACTCTGTCATGGCTGAAGGATGCAACTGCCAGATCTCGTATGTGGAAAAAGATTGCCTACATGGAGGTAAGGTGCCTGAATATTTACCCGACAACTTGCTGGTTTGTTCCATCTATGAGGACTTAAGAGAAGCTTTGTTCATATATTTAAATCTCCCAATTGAGAGATGGATTAGGTATATGATTAACTTTTTATTAAGGGACAAGACCCCTACACCTCTGAAAAAGTGGTCTGTTCTGCCTTTAAAGTGACTATTATAAGGAGAAATGTTTGTTCTGTTTTTAACCTCTTTAATGTATTTTATCTTTCATAATCACTTCAGCCAAACCAAGAAATAATCATTGCATTTGTATCTGAAACAGAACTGAGAACCAAAATTTTATTTCCCAAAACCATTTATTTTGTATTGTAATGATCATAAGGAAAACTTTATTTATTAATGATACACTATAGGGTTATTTGTAGATAGAATCCACAATCCCCACATTCTGACCCCTTTTTCTCTGTCCCTTACTTCCCTTCACCTCCCCCAAAAGCATAAAAGAAATAACCAGAGATCCTGAGTTCTGGATTTCACCACTAGGCCTCCAATTCACCCTCATTGCCATGGATTTTGGAATAAACAAGGAGGAGTATTACACCGTCCCATTCACCCTTCATGTTCAAGCTGGTGTGAGATTTGTGAAGCATTGTAACAGCTTTTTTGGAAAGTGAGAAAGATAATTCCCCCACTTCCAAGTAATTGTACTCCATTGTTCCGGAAGGTACAGAAATCTGTTGTTCCACAACCTTGGAAAGTGAAATTGTAGTGCTTAACACCACCTGGGGGGGGGGGAGAGAGAGAAAAAACAAATATTGACATAATTCCTTTACCCAGGGACTAGAAGATTCTGCCTCTGATGCTGAATGAGAATTTTAATGTTAGTTTTTAAAAGTGTATACTTAAGAAATCTGAGAAATATCATAATTTCACTGGGATGTGAATATACAAAATTTTCAACATCAGAAGTTCAGGTAAAAAAATAATTCAGATATCATTCAAAATTGCCATCATACCCAAAGGAGTATCAAGACATGAAGATTATTAGTAAACAGGTTATATTTATAAAATATAATGAAATTAGAGGATCTGAAAACAGGCCTAATTAATGAGATTGACCAAATCAATCGGGGTTGGACTCGATGGCCCTTGTGGTCTCTTCCAACTCTTCCAACTCCATGATTCTATGAAATCAAGTTCTTATGTGCATGTCAGTTAAAAAAAAAAAAAGCAGAGGAATTCTATCCCTGCCATCTCCTGGGCATGTTAAAAGCCACATGCTGTGGCCATACAGAAAGATTTGGAAACAACAATCCATCCCTGGTGTGTGAGCCTTGAGTGTGTGAACCTGGCATGTGCCAACAGTGTGATGCAGCAGCAAAGAAAAGCTGGAGGTGCACGCCATTGTCTTCCAACACTGTTGGATGCCAAGTGAGGCTCCTTCATTGCCCAAAAAGTGATCTAAGTATCAAGAGAATCTTCCTTTTACTTTACCACATCTAATTTCATGTTAAGCACATCTAACATGAAGTAGGTGAAAAGGAGGAATCCCAAGAGTCAACGAGGAACTCTCCTTGGAATCCTTACTCAGCCCTCAAAAGAGAAACGAGCAAAGCCTAAGCTGTAAAGGGCAGGAGAAGGATGAGAAGAAAGAATGTAGGGCAGAAGCTTGTTGAAAGCAGCATATCATCCCTCTCTTCTTCTCCTGTTCATCCCCTAAATCCATTCTGGGGTTTTCCTCAATTCTGAAGAGCAAATTTTGGGAGGATACAGGGCACATGCATGCAGAAGAGAGCAGAAATTCTCTTGCACAACTGTAAATCCTTGCACTAATGGTCTGAGTTAGACAGATACTGCTCATTGTCACAGAATTTAAGGAACTTTATTACATTCCTTGTACATAATAAATATGCTTTTTGAGCAAGAGGGACACATTTTGTCCTGGACTGCATCCCAGTGGTGGAGAGAACCAGATGCAACTGGGGTGAAGCCATGAATGATTTTTTTTACTTTTCTTCAGAAGGGTATTTTATATACACATCTCGATCTGAATTCTTCTTCTGGACAAGCAAGTGGCATTAAGAGAGTTAAAGGACACAGACCAGGCATGCAAAACACTAAGGAAGGGTTCAGAGTGGGGAGAGTGAGAGATATGGACCCTCTCACTTTTCCAGCAACATAAAAAGGAAAGAGAGAGAGAGGGAGGGAAGGAGAGAAGGAGGGAGTCTACGTAGCAAATCTGATGACTAGGTCTTTCCCCTCTGTCTGAGTAGCAATGTTACCTATATGAAGATCTCCTTTAAAATCAACACACTGGGTTTCATTCTCAAGGCAGTTGATGGTCTTCTCACTTTTACATTTTGTGGTCCCTTCGGAGAAGCAGGCTGGGCACTGCAGACCATTTTCAGCCAGCATGTTGCGATCAGGAACTGCCAAAATCAAAAGTATAGTGAGCATATTAATAGTTTTACCGGTTTCTTTGTGTTATATTATTGTATTTCACCCAAGGCCTTAAAGTTTTGGTGGGGCATCTGCAAGTTTTAATGGCTGAAAAGATGATCTGGGTTCAGGATTGACATTGGGACAGATTCCGGAGAGAGCCCAGGTTGGAAAGGGAACCCAAACACCTGGATGGCTCAGTTGGTGAGGGCATGGTGCTGATAACACCAAGGCCGCAGGTTCAATCCCCATATGGGACAGCTGCATATTTGGGTCGGACTAGATGATCCTCAGGGTCCCTTCCAACTCCACGATTCTATGAAACTATTATCTATCCCTTCTCAGGCAGAGACGTAGCTGCCCAGTAGGTCCCTCTTTTTCAGTTTCTCCTCATGCCTGCTTCTTCGTCCTGCCTGCCTCTCTACCCCTTGAGAGCCCCTAATAGTCCTCAGCTGCTCAACCCAACTAGTAGACATCTGGAGCTGTCTCACCCCATTTGAATAAGGCACAGGTCCTCTGAGAGCTGCTGATTGACTAAGAATTGGCCAAATCCAATGCACAGCCATAGCATGTTAAGGATTCTAAAATGATGCAGAAACTTACGGCTGATTGTTGCATTGTTACACAGTTGAGTGTTGCAGCAGTACTTCTTCATCTCAAAGAATTTACCATCCGCTGCAGTGAAGCTGTAATGGCCTGAGAAACAACTACTGGATGGCAAGCATCCATTCAAAAGTTGCTCTTGGCGTTTCACTGTGAAAAAGAATTTGAAAGAAATATCTAGATCAGGGGGGGAAATATGCAGGTCTGTTGCTCCTAAAGCACACTCATTGTAATGGTTCCAATTTTCTGAGTTGTCTGAATCAGTACCCTTTCAGACTAACAATATGGAAAGTATTATTAAATTTGGAAATGGAATCTATGAAGAACTTCATTTCAGGTTAAGTTTGTAGCATGAAGAATCATGGCTTCTTCTATACATCTGACAATACATCTGCCATACACTTCACTCTCTCTTCTAGTCACTCCTAACAGTTTGCAGGTTGGGGAAAAGCTCCTGGGTAGACAGGGTGGGTGAATCAGGAACAAGCAAAGGGATCAAATCAGCCTTAACCAATGATTGAAGTAGGAACCAAAACCTATCAGGGTGGAGGGACCCACTCTGAATCAAGCTGGGTAACGGAAATCCTTTTTAAGAAGAGACCTACAGGAATATTTCCTTTATGTTGGTTCCTTCCTCATCATTTCATCACTGATAATTATTTCAAAATTACTTGAGGGCAGACAGGGAACCATGAAAGTGTGAAGCACCTTCATTTCCCATCCTGAATGCTGAACTTTTGATTAGTTTTTATAGCTCTGTGAAATGACTCTTAATTTTAATGTCATGTTTTGCAAAGAGGATATTCAGTTTATATTCCAGGCTTATTGTCCTAGTTCAGGGATGTCCAACCAGAAGATCGCGATCTTCTGGTAGATCCCCGGCTGATCCTGGTAGATCACGGGATCCTTATCGTGTACAAAAAGTTATGGGGGGAAAGCTAAAAAACTCTGTGCAATCCTCCCCCCAAAAAGCTCAAGAACTCTGGGCACTTCCACCCTAAAAAAAAAAAGCTCAACAATTTGGGCAATCCTCCCACCCCACAGACGCTCCTCCTCCCTCCAATGATAATGGGTAGATCACTGCCAGTTTTTTTTATACTGGGAGTAGATCACAGTAGCTTGGGAGTTGGACATGCTAAACTGGAGTTCATTGCTTTGGATTATGCTGAACTGGCAAAAGTGACTGGAAGAATCAGCAGTTAGGAAGACCGGAATTTTAATAAAGAATGGGAAAGATTATATAAAACCGTCAAAACTTTTAGAAGGGTAAGAAGGGATTTCTCATTAAAGCAAATCAAGTTTTCCAAGCTTGGAGATCAGCACCCAAATTCAGCCACTGGTTGTGATCAGGGGATGTTAGAGTCCCCATTTCCATATGTCAGCCATTCCTTACTTCAGGATGGGAAGCTGTGATCCTCCAGATGTTGTTGGACTGCATCTCCCATCATCCCTGACTGGTGGCCCGGCTAGCTGAGTTCGAATTCATCTACAGCTGAAGTACCACAGTCTCCCCACCTCCCTTTTTTCATAGGAGAGTTGCTACATCATAGACTTCTGTAGGCTAGTAGAATGCTTAAAGTTCAACTATCTTAACCTGGGTCAAATCCAACAGCAAAAGACAAAAATGTAGGCAAATCTTACTTATATTTGTACGCAGAACACTGGCCTCGCAGGAATCTTGAAAAGACGCACAAGTTGTTTTAGCGTAGCCATTATGGGTCAATCCAGTCCTGTTGAAGTCAAATCTGCACTTCAGAGGTAATGCTGAGATTAGGAGCAAAAGATGGATCATTATTATAATCAACATTATTATTATTTGGTTATGCCGCTTGCTTAATGAGACACAGAGGAGGAGGCGATAGTGATTTAAAACTTTTAAATTAAAATGGGTTCAATTTAAGAAGCATTTTAATAGAATAAATTGAAATGAAATGAGTAAAACACTCATTAATTAAAACTCGAAGCCATTGGCCAGAATACTGGTTTAATCATTTCCAAGAGGTGGGGAGGTGAACCCTCCCTTTCCCACGACCCACTTTTCCTCCTATCCAGACTCTCCCTTAAATACAATTTCTTCCCACTGCTTGGTCACAAGCGTAGATCTGGGCACAATTAAACTGTGGAATTTTCTACAAGAGGTAGTGAAGGCCACCAATCTGAATGGCTTTAAAGGAAGGTTCAACACATTGATGGAGAATAAGATCCTCAGTGGCTATGTACTATATGGCTATGTACTATATCCAATATCAAAAGCAGCATATTTCCTCTATCAGTTGCTGGAATCCACAGTAAGCCAAAGTGTTGCTGCTGTGCTGAGGTCCTGATTTCATGCTTCCCATAGTCATTGTGTTGGCCAGTATGAGGACAGGATCCAGGACTACGGATGAACCAATCTATCAATTTCATTTGCTCTTAATTTCTAATTTTTTTCTAATTTAATTATTTATCTGCAGCTACTTCCTCCAAGAAGCTCAAGGTTGTACACATGGTTTTCCCCTCCCCATTTCATCGTTACAAGATTCCTGTGAGGTAGGTTAAGCAGAGGGACAGTGCCTGGTTGCCTGGTCCAGTGAGCTTCATGGCTGAGTGGAAATTTGAACCCTGGTCTCCTGGATCCTTGTCTGACAGTCAAATCACACAATCAAATCTCTTAAATTCAGCAACCGAGATTTCCACAACCAACAAGTATTAGAAGGGGATATGGAACATCACCAGAGGGTTTATGTGATTTGTTCCATGGCGTAGAATTGAAGGCGTCTTTCTTTGTAAAATGTATTTAATTTCTTTGTGCTATGGCCATACTTTGACTTCTTCCCTTTCCTTTCCAGAGGAACTTTTACCCTCCACTCCAAAGCAATTATTATTCTATCCTGTTTTCTAAGACATATTTTCTCCCCCTCCCCTCTAAAGAAAAGATTGTTCACCTTCTTAGCACTTTCACTGCACTTTGAAATCATGCCCAACATTTTCATCTGGCAATCTCTTGCCTTTGGAATCCTCCCTCCCTCCCCATTTCCACACCTACCAGTCTCTGTGTGTTTGTGTGCGTGTGCATATATTTTACACCCACCCATATATATGTATATCTATGAATATCTATATCTATAATTAATCTACGTATATCTATGTATGCATATCTATGACATCACAATAAATAAACTCATGATTTGACTCTCCTCTCTTTCCTCTTGGTAACCCAGCAGTCCTTGCTCTCTATGATGTTGATCTACACTCCTAAGTCCCCTTCCCTCCCAAGAAGCAAGTTCTCTTCAGTGTCCTCTAAAGATTATTGAATGTTACCTGGAGAAAGCAGGGACAAGAGGAGGCATGCGCTTAGGAGTGCCTTCAGCATTCTAGAATGATTAGGAGACTCAGAGCAGAGATGGATCAACAAGGGAATTGATGCAGATAGAGGCTTCCCTGGAGGGATTTAAAGGCAATGGGCTTATATTGCAGGGAACACTTGGGAACAAATAGTTCAGGGAGGTCTGGGAATGAGAGGTGTTCGTTCACCAGGAAGATAAAGAGGGACATACTGAAATTCAAAGCTCACTGTTGGAATTGTCTGTATTATTTCTCTAAGGTCTCATTAGTTGTTGATAGACACTTCTCAGATTTCTTCCTCTTAATAATAATAATTTTGAATTTTTTTACCCCACCCATCTGACTAGGTCACCCTGGCTACTCTGGGTAGGTTCAAGCATACACAGAAACATAATCAAATATCAAACATTAAAAACCTCCCTATGCAGGGTTGCCTTCAGATGTATTCTCTGAACCAGTCGAGTGGCAGGCACCAGGCCTTGTGCAAAGGCTGCTTGAGGAAGAGGCATTGTAGTTTCAGCTCCAAATTACTCCCCAAAGCAGTTAGTGCATCCACACAGAAAAAGAATGGGGGCATTGAATCAATCCCTTCAGGTGCAGGCAAGTAAGACTGAGTGAAGGATATTCTGTTTGTCAGTGACTTTTTTATTGTTGCTCCAGAGGAAAGAAGTAAGAACAAAGCTGATGAGAATGTGAGCTACAAAAAGTAGACAGAAATTGGCCCCACTGGCTTCAGCTGCATCTAGGCAGGTTACAAGGCTGGGGAGAAAAGGATTAGGCATTCTGTGGCATTCTTGGGTTAAGGGCACACTTCAGGCATTTGCCAATCCTTAATTCCTTGCAGGGGATGCTGACCTGCCATGAAAACGTTGGGTAAACATTGAGCAGTGGGACCTAGGGGTGGATGTTGGGTTGATACCAAAGGGGTGAAGGTGGTGCTGTGGCCTAAACCACTGAGCATCAATGGTGTGCTGATCACAAAGTCTGTGGTTCAAATCCACACTACGGGTGAGCTTCTGTTGCTCTGTCCCAGATCCTCCAAACCTAAAAGTCTGAAAACATACAAGTGTGAGTAGATAAATAGGTACCACTGCTGTGGGAAGGTAAACGGCGTTTCCATGCACTCGGGCACTCGTCACGGTCCTCTATGCACCAGAAGCAATTTAGTCATGATGGCCACATGGCCCATAAAGCTGTCTGCAGGCAAACACCGACTCCCTGGACCTGAAAGTGGAGATTGCCACACCCCAAAGTCAAATTCAACTGGAGAGAACCATCCAGGGGTAATTTACCTTTACCATCACCTTCACCTGATACTCAAATCTCACCTAACAAGAAGTGAGTCCTTTTCTCGCCATCCTTTCTCAGGAAGCCCCATTTTGAGGTTATAGTATGCAACACACTGTCTTGGGGAGGGCTGCTTCCATACAAGAGTTAGACAAAATCCTCACCTGCCCACATTTTCTGAATTTGCATAAATTTGGTTTCCAGTTCTTCCAGAGGATCAACTTAGCCTTCCTCCCTCCTTGCCCAGAAAATATTGGAGCCTAACTGATGATTTGAATACTGTGCACATTTGGTCAGAGTTTTTCAGTAATAATTAATAAAGTGGCTCTAGTTGAATCTGATACAGTACATTGAATCTAATACAGTGCTCCTCTGAGACTTTGTTGTTTTATGCATCTAGGCTACTACAGCTCTTCAGGGGTTTTTTTTAATAATCTTAAATTTTTTTTATTATTTTAAAAGCACACAATTCAGTTTTATAAGGTTGCATCTACATAGCAATTCTAAAGCAGAAACTCCTTAAAGAATCCCAAAAGTTTTCGACAGTGAGGCAGCAAATGAGGCAGCTGCTGCATGAATTGGTGCAGGGTAGCAGGGAAGGTGTCAACTCCCCCTGGTAGGAATACTGCAGGGCCACAGACAGTGCCAAATGAGCAACTTGTTCCAAGAAGACTGCAAAGTCAATTGAGGCCATCTGATTATGCTTATCATGAAAACAGAACAACTACTTTAGTGCTTTCATGGTTCTTGTGATTATATTTCTAAATCTCTTTCCACAATGACTAAGACGGCCAACCATATTCTTCAGTGCCTGACTGTAGCCCTCATCTGCTACAGACATGTGCACAAACTGCTAATACTATCACATCCTAGGTCAATGGGAAGTTGCTTGGTCCTTGATGGATAAAGGTATATTCTGAGCCCGTTCCTCTGTCTTTCCTATTACTTGATGTGGGGTCTTACTCAATTGGAAGGAGTGATATACTTTTTTTGTTCTTTCAGGCCACTAATCAAAGTGCAATGAGAGCCTCAAGGCACTGCTCAGGTGACTTCTCAGCTGGCAAAGCTAAACATAACTCAAGACTCTAGAAAGGTGCCAGGGACACACTGGTAGGCACTGAATAGAATCTAATGACTCCAAGATCATCACTGAGAGCTAATTAAATCAATTTATGGAACTTTGTCCCTCCTTATTCTAATTGTGTCTGATTGCTGGGACAGGGAGTGATACTTTGACTCAGCTGATCTGTTTGGTGATGACTGTCCTTAGCCACATTGTCTTGAACTGAACCCAGCTAGTTGTTTATACCTGCTTCAAATCCCATCCTCCATTTTCAAAAGATAAGAAGAATTGTGAAATACTACAGCATCCTTCTTGGAGCAGCTGATCAGATGTGCAAGGGTACAGGGTATCATGTGATGTACAAGGGTCCAAGGGTATCATGTGAGGAGGGCAGTAGCTCACTCCCATTGTGGCCTCATGCCTCTTTCCCCAGTTGACAGGTTAGAAGCAGCTCTACCTGTTCTCTCTTTTTGCCTACCTTTTTCTTCTCTTTCCATTGCTTGGGATGCAGAGCAATACCCTCATTTCCTGCTCATACCACAACTCAAGGCATTTTTTAGCCACACAGTACCGAAGTCACTGAGGACATTCTGCACTAAGCTGTCTATCTTGGGGTGTCTTTCTCTTCACTTCATTGTTTATATAAGGCCTACTGAGCAATGCAACTCCTTTCTTGATAGCCAAAGGTGCTTCTCAAGTTTCCACCCCATCCCTCACCAATAAATACTGTATTTTTCGCCCTATAGGATGCACCGGCCCATAGGACGCACCTAGTTTTCAAGGGGGGGGGGGAAATCAAGGAAAAAAATATGATTTCCCCCCCGCAGCTCTGGGAGCAGCGGACAGGCTGCACGCAGCCTGTGCGCTACTCCAAGACCTTCTTCCTGCTTTTGTGGGAGGTGGAGGAATTCTCCCACCTCCCGCAAAAGCCCACAGGAGCCGCGCGTGACTCCTGCGGGCTTTTTGACCAGGAGGGAGAAGGGACTGAAACGGCCAGTCAGTCCCTTCTCCCTCCTTGGGGAAAAGCCCCCAAGAGCGGCACGCTCTTTAAAGGCTGCGCGGCTCCTACGGGCTTTTCTAGGAGGTGGGGGAATTCCCCCACCTCCTAGAAAAGCCAGCAGAAGCTACACAGCCGCTTTAAAGAGCGCAGGACTTTTGCCTGCTTTTGCGGGAGGTGGGGGAATTCCCCCATCTCCCGCAAAAGCCCACAGGAGGGAGAAGGGACGGACTACGCCAGTCCGTCCCTTCTCCCTCCTTGGGGAAAAGCCTGCTTTCTACCACCGCCAGCCTCCAAGCCGGGTTGGAGAGTAGCAGGAAGGCTTCGCGCCCCTTCCCACTGCCCCCCATCCTCTGGGGCTGGCGATGGGGGAAGCGCTGCTTTCCCCCACCGCCAGCTTCAAAGAGCAGACTCTCCTGGCTTCAGCAGAAGCAACGCGAAGCCTCTGGAGCGCAGGGTTCGGAGGCTTCGTGTTGCTATCGCTGAAGCCAAGGAGCCTGCATTCGCCCCATAAGACGCACACACATTTCCCCTTCATTTTTGGAGCTGGAAAAGTGCGTCTTATAGGGCGAAAAATACGGTATATTTGGCTGGAAGGATTGTCCTGGAGAAGATTTATTTTGCTTGAGTTTAATAAAGTTAAAGAAGACAGAAAACTATTCTATTTAATTACTCCATAATTTCATAAATATTTTACATGAGATAATTGAAAGAAGGGGTAAAACCATGCTTAGTGCAGTTCAGAAGCTATGTGCTGTATAATATTTTATGCAGTTCATAGTTCAATCATGGAACTCACTTCCATAGGAGGCAGTGATGGCCACCAGCTTAGATTACTTGAAAAGAAGACAAACTTGAAAGGTGCCAGGGACAGACTGGTAGGCACTGATTGGAATACAGTGACTCCAAGTTAATTACTGAGAACTAATTAAATCATATTCCCCCTCCTTGTTCTAATTCTGTCAGATTGTTGGGACGGGGAGAGATACTTTGACTCAGCTGATCTGTTTGGTGATGACTGTCCTTAGCCACATTTTCTTGAATTGAACCCAGCTAGTTGTTTATACCTGTTTCAAATCCCATTCTCCATTTTCAAAAGATAAGAAAAGCCCTGAAGTACAGCAGCATCCTTCTTGGAGTGGCTGTTCAGATGTCCATGGCTACAGGACTATGATGAAAGGAGGGCGGTAGGCCACTCCCATTTTGAGGGTGTGGCAGCAGCGGCCCCTTGAACCTGGGCACTTATGCCTCTTTTGCATACAGCAAAACCTGGGCGCTTATGCCTCTTTTGCTAACAGCAGCTCTGGCTGTGCTCATTTTGCTCTTCAAGATATGGCAACTCTAATAGACTGCAGTGATGGCCAGCAACTCAGATGACTTAAAAAATGGATTAGATGAATTCAGAGAGGGCATGTTTTCCTACAATGACTACGTTCTACTTCCACTGTCAAAAGAAGTTCTGCTTCTGAATAATTGGTGCTGGGAATTGCTGATGGACAGAATATTGTCACAGTCTTGATCAGCTTGCAGGCTTTCCACAGGGATCGGTTGGGATGCTGGACAAGATGGGTGATTGTCCTAATCCAGCATTTTCACCTTGTGTTTAAAAGGGTGAGGGACAGCTTTTTGCCTATTTCCTTCTTCTCTTTCCACTGCTCTTGGACACAGAGCAATATCCTCATTTCCTGCTATACCACCAACCAAGGTATTTTTAACCATACACAGCACAGAAGGCACAGAGGACATTCATCACTAAGCTGTCTATCTTGGGGTGTCCTTCTCTTCACTTCATTATTTATATTAGGCCTACTGAGCAATGCAACTCATTCCTTGATAGCCAGATGTGCTTCTCAAGTTTCCACCCCATCCCTCGCCAATACATATATTTGGCTGGAAGAATTGGAGGCAGCGTACGTATTTCAGCAAGCTCCTTATGCACTATTGGTGAAAGTTGTAACCATTTATTTCAAAGGGATTACAATGCAATTCTATATTTGTCTTCCTTGTTGTAAGTGTCACTGATTTAATTGGGTCTTACTCCTAGATAAGTCTGTATAGTTTTGTATTGCAACTTCTTCAAAGTATATTTTGGAGTTTTGGTTTCTCTGGCACTTCCCTTTATCTCCCCTTGCCTCAAACTCTTTTCCAATTAAAATAACTATTATAATGCTTGACGTATCTCACACCAGCCTCACATTGATGGGTAATTATGGTTCAGCATAAATTTCCTTCTTGTGAATTCAAGAATTCACTGCAATGGGGTGCACAGGGAGTTGGAGGCCTAGTGGTGAGAGTCAGGTCTTAGAATCCGTGTCTCTTCCTTTTTTGCTGTTGATGGAGGAAAATGGGATGCAGGACACAGAGAAAGAGGGCTGTATTACAGTGTGTCATTATGCTTATTATGATAAATATAAAGGATTGTGTGAAATAAAAAATTGGTTCTAAAATGTGTATCTTTCAAATCAAAAGTTTCGAATTGGGAAGTATGGTATTTCTTGATATAAAGCATCAGAGTTTTGTTTTTAATGTAAAACAGAAGGCAAGCAGAGGTTTGACAGTTTTTGAATGCATGGTTATGTCATCTAACCCCAATACCAGAGGATACATCTCTCAAGTGAAATGATTAAAAAGTTAGAACAGGTGGTGGAAGAGACAGACTGGGCCTAACAATCTTTGTATGTTCATGTATCTTAGCCTTTTTAAAACACAACATACAAAAAGTCATATTTAAAAGGCAATGGAATTTATGCCAATCCTATGGCCTCCAACTCTGACCATTTTGAGTTGTAAATGTTCTAATCTCCTTACAGCTGAAGAGTACATTCACCTTGGAGGCAAAGAAGAAGAAGAGTTTGGATTTGATATCCCGCTTTATCACTACCCGATGGAGTCTCAAAGCGGCTAACATTCTCCTTTCCCTTCCTCCCCCACATCAAACACTCTGTGAGGTGAGTGGGGCTGAGAGACTTCAGAGAAGTGTGACTAGCCCAAGTTCACCCAGCAGCTGCATGTGGAGGAGTGGAGACGCGAACCCGGTTCTCCAGATTAAGAATCTACCACTCTTAACCACTCAAGCTGATTTGAATGCATACCCCTCAACAGTCCCGATTTGGCCAGGATGGCCACAGAATTCAGTAAGCTGTCATGAGTTATGCCTTGATTTGAAGGTGTCCTGATTTCTCCCTGCCAGCAGAGAAGGGCCACATTAGCAGCTCCTGGGGACATGAGGGCTCCTTCTCAAAGCCTAGTTACTGTTTACCAGGCTTCAGGAAGAATACTGTTGGACTGTAGGACAATGTCAGGGTCCTCCCGCCAGAAGCCGTACAAGCACCTCCTTCTGCAACTTCATTCATTCCAGAAAGAAGGGGCTTTCCCAACCATTGCACTGCTCCCACACCTCTGTATTGTTGAGCCTGAGCACTAGTCAAAACCAACTGTGAAAAGAGGCATATCCCCAGGGAGGCCCTCATAATACCAGAGGGATCAAAAGCCAAGCAGATAACCTATGGAAGAAGAAGCTGACTTGAGGGAAATATGGATTCCAGCTGGGATTCCAACTGGGAAGGACTGGTCCAGTGAGGAGCAGGAAATTATGGAAATAGAGAGTGCATGCTTTCCCAGAAATCCTATATTTTTATATTGTAACACGAAGCTCTTTTTTTCATATTGGATGCAATCTTTTTAAGGAACTCTGTGGGAATCAGCCAGATGCCTCTTCCAGTCTAACCACACCCACACTGTCAGTAAACAAGTACAGTAGTGCCCCGCAAGACGAATGCCTCGCAAGACAAAAAACTCGCTAGACGAAAGGTTTTTTCGCCCGCGATTTGCCTCGCAAGACGAATTCCCCTATGGGCTTGCTTCGCAAAACGAAAACGTCTCGCGACTTTGTTTCCTTTGTGTAAAAACCGTTAAAACCAAGGGTGCTTAGCTTGAGCAGCTGCAGTTGCGACTTGACTTCGAGGAGCAACTGTTAGCACGTGGTTTGGTAGCCTTTTCTCAGACTTTGCTCACTTTTGAAGATTTTCCAAAACTTTTCCAGAACTTTTCCAGAACTTCTCTTTCATCCATTTGGTAAGTTAAACTTTTAAAACTTTTTTGGGGGGTTTTGGATTTTGGGTTGGGGTGTTTGGGATTCAAGGACTTGGTGTTGGGAAGGGGTTTGCGATAATCTGGGGGCTTGTGGGCCTTTTTTGGGAATTTTTATGATTTTCTGTGACCACTGGGCCAGGTTGATTTTTTTTGAAAAATTTTCTGAGTTTGAATTTCTGAGTGCTGGCCATGTTATTATTTTTTGAAATTTTTTTTTGTCTGGGTGGGGAAGCAGTTGGGGAGGGGTTTGCAGCAGTTGGGGAGGGGCTGGGGGAGCAGTTGGGGAGGGGTTTGCAATTTCTGTGTTGTGGGTGGGTTGGTGCGTGTCTGTGGGAGCAGTTGAGGTTTTTGAAGACATTGGTGATTTTTGAAGCTTTTCCTAAACTTATTTTGCAGCCATTTGAGGTTTCTGAGGACGTCGGTGGTTGATTGTTGAAGCTTTTCCAGAACTTCTCTTTCATCCATTTGGTAAGCTAAACTTTTGGATTTTGGATTTGGGGTTGGGGTGCTTGGGATTCAAGGCCTTGGTTCTGGGTTTTAATTTCTGTGTGGTGGGTGGCTGGCTGCTTTTGTATTTTTTGGGTTTGAAGCACATCACTGATTTTTTTTTCTGTTTCTGAGTTTACGAAGGTAGGAGCTGTGCTGCCATGGGACCCAAGAAGACTGCTGCTGCGGTGGCCGGCGAGAGGAAGAAGGAGAAGGTGACGCTGGAAATGAAGAAGGAGATCATCTGGAAGCACGACGGCGGAATGCGTGTGACGGACATCGCCAGGGAGTACGGCAGGAACCCATCAACCATCGGGACCATCCTGAAGATGAGGGAGAAGATCCTGGCGACTGATGCAGCCAAGGGAGTCACCAGGATCGTGAAGAACCGCCCAGCTGTCCTGGAGGAGGTCGAGAAGTTGCTGCTCATCTGGATAGAAGAGAAGCAGCGTGCAGGGGACACAGTGTCTGAGGCCGTCATTTGTGAGAAGGCCAAGGCCTTGCACGCTGACCTCATCCGGGAACAGCCAGGAACCTCAGCCGAGCCAGAAGTCTTCAAGGCTAGCAGAGGTTGGTTTGACCGGTTCAAGACAAGATCTGGCATCCACAGTGTGGTCAGGCATGGAGAGGCTGCCAGTTCTGATGTTCCTGCGGCTGAAGACTTTGCAGCGGAGTTCCTGGAGGTTGTGACGACGGAGGGCTACGTTCTGCAGGCAGAGGCTGCGCAGGAGCAGGCCTCACTGGAAGAGGAGGAAGCAACTGAGGAACGGCTGTCCTCCGAAAGACTGAGGGACATTTGCCAGAAGTGGAAGGAGGTGCAGACTTTTGCAGATCTACACTACCATGAGAAGCACGTGGCACATGACGCTGGGAACTTTTATGATACGAGGGTCATGTCGTCTTTCAGGGAGCTGCTGAAAAGGCGGATAAAGCAGCAGACTATGGACAGGTTCTTGACCAAGAAGCAAAGAGTGGAAGAGGAGCCTTCTTCGAGTGGTCCCCCAGAGTCTTAGAAAATGTACTGTACACTTTGTTGATTTTTAAATGTTTTTCTGTCATGTTTATAAAGTTAATTTATTTTCCCTTCAATTTTTGAACTGCTCTTTACAGTATGTGTGACTTTAAAGAGCAGTTAATAAACTGTTGTTGTACCAAATTTGGCTTTGTTTGGACTTTTTTTGACCATAGGAACGCATTAATTGATTTTCAATGCATTCCTATGGGATTTCGTGCTTCGCAAGACGAAAAATTCGCTAGACGACAAAAATTGCGGAACGAATTAATTTCGTCTTGTGGGGCACCACTGTACTTTAAATAAATGTGTTCCTCCCTCAGGTTTTATGATAAAACTGAGACGGAAACAACCTAATTCTAATGAGGCACAAAGTAATCAACAATTAGCATGTCACACACATGCTCTTCCCAGAAATCAGGTGAACCTGGAACCTTCTCGCAACCATGGGGCCATTCAAGTTTGCACTGACAGTTTTGTAGCTTTTCAGTATTTTTCTTTTTAAATCTAGTCATGATAGCTACCTTCACTGCAGCATGAGAGCCATTAAGCCTCTTAATAC
The DNA here is from genome assembly GCF_964252035.2 of Podarcis erhardii. Lineage (NCBI taxonomy): Eukaryota > Metazoa > Chordata > Lepidosauria > Squamata > Lacertidae > Podarcis > Podarcis erhardii. The sequence continues at coordinate 79,600,354 of NC_138511.1, read as the reverse complement.
CAGTTGTTGCACATCAGAGTAGAAGATGTGACCCACAAGGGATGTGCACGCACTGATGGCTGCCACATCTCTTTGAGGTTCAGAAAGTGGTGATAAAATATACTAGGTTAGACTACGTCAGATTTGTTGTTTTCTGTGTACATATTTCCCCAAATGTTCCCAAATTCTTAAGTGACCTTCTTCTAACTTTTTTTTATTCCTATTTGGTAAAGACTCTCTTCCCTGGAAGAGAGGGGAGTGGTTGTGGGCGGGAGCCCCCTGCCTCCCCCACTCACCTGGCTGGCGCCCACGCCCATCGGCAGGCACCCAACCAGGTGCCTCCGAGGGGGCGTGTTCAGCAGCCTATGTGCTGCGGCGCCAGCCCCTCCTCGGCCTCATTCTCCTCTCCATCGTCTCGTCACGAGTCACACACATTTTCTTCGAGTCAGGAGTCAGCTCAGCCACAAGGTTTGGAGTTGGGGGTGTTTGTGTTTGTGGAGGCTGTCTGGTTCCTGGCTTGCCTTTTTAAATTTAGGAGGCTTGCGTGCGCTCATTGCTTTACTGCTTTTAAAAACCTAGGCACCCAAGTTTGCCTTGCTGTCTTGCTGTGTCCTCTTTTCTGTGTAAAAACCTACATTTAACCTTTTATTTTCCCCCACTCCTGGTGCTGGATTTGTTTGGGCGTTTTAAGTGCGAATTACCTTTCTTAAGCTGCAGCTTGTTCCTTTGCCCATCACATGGTCTCTCCGCCACCAGCGAGGTCTGAGTGTGAATGCCGTCTTTCTATCTCCCTTGTCTCCTCACTTTCTTTTCCCGGCCTCTGCCTTGGTGGCTGTGCGTTTTATTTTAATTTTGGCCAGTGTGCCTGTATGTCCCCCCCCCCATTGCCCTTGCCCGTCCGATTGCCTGGCTGGTCTGGGTGACTGAGTGGGTTTGCCTTACATTTTAATTTGTTGGCCAGGGTGCTTGTACGTTTTTCCCCTCCCTTGCCCTTGCCTGTTCCTCTCTAATTTTAAGTCATGTGTGTGTGTGCTGGCAGCGTGTGTTTGTGCCTGCCGTTTGTTGATTTATTACTCTTTTAGTGTGGGTTTGATTTACCTGCCATCCCTTCCACTGGTACCACTTAAATCGGGAACCCCCTCTGAAATTTTAAATGATGCCGGGGCTTAGAATAGACTGTGCATTTAAACAACACCCCTCTTACTTTATCTAAGCCACACACCCCTCTTCGCTTGGCGTTTGGGGGAAGAAATAAGGCAGGGCTTGGGGCAGACAATTCAGGGTTTCTGATCAGGGAACCATTCCTCAGCATTGTACATTTATACGTTTAGAACCTTTGAGGGTGTACCTTTGCCTGGTTCTTGTCATTGGCTTCACTTGCCAGTACAGGGTCCCTAAAGAAAACCGCTTTTAAACAACAACAACAACAACAACAACAACAACAACAACAAAAAGGTTGCAGCTTATAGAACTTTACTGAAAAGTCCAGGCTAACCCACGGTTTATATTTCCACTTCATTTTGGCTCACTGTAAAGGACAGCTATTTTCCTTTTCTTCTAAACTTTCCCTTGCTCGGTGTGTTCATTTTACCCCCTCCTCCCCCCCAACTCCTCCCCAGGCTTTTCTTCTCCTCCCTCCACCCCTCCTCCCTCCCAGCACCCCCCCTTTCAGAGTTCCCTTTGCTTCTTGCCTGAGTCATCACAGCATTTCCTAGTAAGTTGCTGGTTTGATCCCTGTATGGAACAACTGCATATTCCTGCATTGCAAGGGGTTGGACTAAATGACCCTTGGGGTCCCACACAATTCTAGAGAGCCTGGATAGCTCAATTGGTCGAGCATAGTGCTGATAATGCCAAGGTTGCTGGTTTGATCCCTGTATGGGACCCCTGCATATTGAATGAGATATTATAATATGAAGTAGGAAGCATCTTTAATATATATATATATATATATAGTAATAAATAACACACACACGCACGCACATACTAATTGGATAAACAATTGAACATTTAACCAAATACTTGGAAAATCGTTATTTATTATAAGTAAATCAATCGTTAATTAGTACATTCATTTCAGAATCTATAACATGTGCCTGTACAACCTCTTGTAAACAGTAGCACGTGTTTGTGGCAGTAGCTCTCACCCAGGTTGATGACCTCCCAGGCACCTCTGCCGCCCTCTTCAACGATTCTCAGTTTTCAGGCGCAGGCCCAAGCTCTCGGGCAGTAACTGCGGCAGTGCAAATTAGGCCTCTGGCCCTCAGAACTGCATTGGGTCGCCTGTGCGGAGGCCGCCGGCCTGTGTCAATAACCCTGTTGCGTCCAGTTCTTCTGGTTCTTTGCAGAATAAGCAGCCCAGCAGCTGGAGGGGGAGCTTCAGACAGTTGAGGGGGGACAAACCATCAGGTAAAAGACGCACCAATAAGAAGCACGTGTGTAAGAAGAGCAAGTCAAAAACGGGCGACATGGATGAAGAGTCAGAACAGCCTGTTACAGAACATAGTCATTAGCTATGATAAAAGTCCGAAGGAAGGCTTCCAGGATCCCTCTAGCATGCTGGGATCAAATTGAAAATGGCACCTGGTCTGTGGCGGTCGTCCCGTATGTTGAGAAGAAGGCATTAGATTCTTATCGCACGGGTAAGCCGGACCTGAGAAGGGAGCCAAAGCGCAAGGTATGTTGGGAATTCAATAAGGGGTCATGCCAAAGGCAGTCTTGTATCTGCACGAGTGCGAGAGGTGTGCAGGGGTACTCCCAGCCATAGCGTGTTACAAAGGGAAGCAGCCCTTTCGGGAAGGCGAGGTTCCAGTTCCAGAGAAGCCCCCGCAGCAGGGAACAGACGATAGGGACCCTCCAGGTCTAGCATTTTCCCTGATCCAGCTCCCTCCTCTCCGCATTCTTCGATCGAATTCTTCGATCGGGCACTAAGACTTATCCGGAATTTTGGTTACGAGGCACTCTTGGCAAAATGTGACATAGAGTCAGCCTTCTGTCTATTGCCAGTTCATCCCAATGACTGTCATTTGCTGGGATTCAAATTTCAAGGGAAATATTACATTGTCAAGGCTATGCCGATGGGTTGTTCGGTAGCCGGCTCGGCCTTTGAGACATTTAGCACTTTTGGGGACTGGGCCTTGCGCTACAGAACCAACTCACCTGGGGTGACACGTTACCTCGGTGACTTTCTACTCGTTGGGAAGCCCAATACTGGCAAATGTGCCTCCCTTCTGGAGGCCTTTTCAGCTTTGGCCCAGGAGCTGGGAGTTCCCCTCACAGCAGATAAGGCGGACCCTCAACGCATCTTACTTGCCTGGGTATAGAGCTTGACACAGCAGCTCAATCCGCCCGCCTGCCAGAGGGGAAAATAGTTGCCCTTAAGGAAACAATTCGTCAAACCCTTCCCAAAATAATAATAATAATAATAATAATAATAATAATAATAATAATGTCGCTCTTAGACAGGTCCAGTCCTTGCTAGATCATTTCAACTTCGCATGTAGAGTAGTTTCACCAGGCCACCTATTTTGCTCCCACTTAGCCAGGTTGTCAGCGGGCCTCAAGCATCCGCACCATAGAGTAGGACTCCCCAAGTCGGTCAAGGTGGATTTTGAGATGTGGATCAGATTTCTGGAACACTACAACGGAGTCTCCCTATGGCAGGAAATCCTTAATTTGGCCTCTGATTTCCAGGTCCACTCCAATGCGGCAGGGTCCCTGGGCTTTGGTCTGTTCTTTAAGGGACGTTGGTGTGCGCAATAATGGCCAGCAGAGTGGCAAGGGGAGGCCATCATGCGGGATCTCACCTTTCTGGAGTTTTTTCTCATAGTTGTGGTGGTTCACATATGGACCGAGGAGTTCTGGAATCGTCGGGTGTGCTTCAGAACTGATAACCAGGCCGTGGTTAACATACTGGCTAGCAGTCATTGCGTTCTGAGAGAGGTCTCGCCTACTTCGATCATTTGTGCTCCGATGCCTTGCTTCCGGTCGTTAGCACCTTGGGCTCAGCTGCTGCCAGAACCCTTTCCAGATCACCTACAGAACCTTGGAGACACGAAGTGATCAAGGGAGTATTGGCGTCTGTTGCACCCTCTACCCTCAGGTCTTATAAGAAAGTATGGTGCAACTTCACAGGTTTCTGGTCCAAAGTATCGTCCCTTTCCCCTATCGTATGAAACTTAGGTCAATTTGCTGGTCCTAGTTTGAGGCCCGGCTGTCCTCTGCGGCATACGCTATAGCCTTCTTTGGTGCCTTGTGGGTTGGCGAGGTGGTAGCAGAAGCTACCTCAAGTGGAACAATGTGCAGCCTCCTCCTGGAGGACGTGCAGGTGTCCAGTTCAGGCGTGATGGTGCAGGTGCATCAGTCTAAGATGGACCACGGCGGTAAGGGCTCCGTAGTACAACTCATGGCCTCCGGTCAGAAGGGCCCATGCCCAGTAAAGGACACCAGGTGATACCTTTACCTCAGACCTCCTGGCCTTGGCCCGCTCTTCATTCATGAGGATGGATCCCGATTGATAAGGCACCAATTCACCAGGGTACTTTTCTTTCCTTTCATTCTCAGCTGTGTTCCGGAGAAGTGTGTGGATTTGCGGCCACAGTATAGTCCATTGGGCCCACGTACGGGCGGTCAGCTGCGGCCTCACGCCTAATCTTGGTTTGCCACCTGGAGTTCAAGTTTCCTGGTTTTCAAGACGAGGCATGCGTTGGGAAGAGCTTATGCCATTGCTGGTGGAGAAAGTAGCCGCGTTCGGCTCTCCCAACATCCTTGTCATTCAATTAGGGGAAAATGACCTTGTTAACAGAAGAAGTGCGGACTTGTCATGGAACATTAAAAAAGATTTGGTTGCGATTGCCGCCTTGTGTCCCGGAACAACGGTGTTCTGGTCCTCCTTCCTGAAGAGAATTGTTTGGTGCGGTGCACAGGACTGTATGGCCATCGAAAAAAACAGGAAACTCGTAAATCGGGCAGTGGCCCGTTGGGTGCGCTTTATGAATGGCCGAGTTATATATCATGACCGTATCCAGATTGGCGAGCAGGCCTTATACCGGAATAATGGGATGCATCTCTCAGACACGGGGAACGGCATTTGGCTAGATAGCGTCATCAGCAGTATTTGGGATTGGTTGCAGCTGTGATGGTATTGGCGGCAAACCTTTTTTGGCTCGGGTGGCGGTTAGGCATTGGAATAATGTGTTGTGATGTGTCGAAGAGCTAGGTGTGGCCATCGCCTATGCCTTCAATTTTGGGGTATTCCGTTAAAGGAATCCGGCAGTCGTGTACTCTGTCCGATGCCTGCTTGGTGGGAGGCCATGGCACGACCCTCGGTGACATCAGGAGAGAGCCTATAGTTGGATTAGCATCAACAGGCTCCACCTACTGGTGAATAAACCCCCTTCTTTTAGATATCCAATGCCTAAGCCAATACCTTTTCACTGCTGTAATCAATAAAGTTGTGGCCTTTTCTTGCCCATTAACCTTATATCACGTGTCCTTGTGTATTCATTCCACATTGCGGGGGTCGGGTCCTCGAACCACAACTGGATTCTTACTGCACTGTTGTCTTATTTATCTTAAATAAATATGTATTTTGTACTTTTTGTAGATATTTGGATACAGTCTTGATCCAAACCAGTACCTCAGAGCCTTTTGGGAATCCTGGGTTTTATGTTCTACTGGAGACATCTGGCAAAAGCTTTTGCTTTCTTGAATCACACAGATGTCCTTTGTACCCACAGTGGTTTCCTGGACCACAAGGGAAGAATTGTTAGCAAGAGTGGTGACATTCTGTTATTCTGGGAATTTGGCTTTACTACGTTACATATCTCAGACACATGATATGAAAACATTGGTCTGAGTTTAAAAAATAAAATAAAAGGCTTAATGTGCTGTCAAGTGGCGGTGGGGGGGGGGGGACTCAACCAGCTGCAAGTTACCAGATGGAGAGGTGGAAAAGTGGGCATCTCCCAGGGTGAGAAAAGGAAAGCTCCAAGGCGAAAATGGGGAGGGGCTGTCTTTGGGGGTCGGGGAGGGTGCTTGTGACTTGTCAATGCAGTGACTTGTTTGCATTTTGAGGATGAAATTGCTTGCATCCACTGGAAACTTGACTCCTCTGTTACAGCAGATGAATCTCAAGGGGTGTCCAGAGCACTGTCTACCCTGTTGTGTTGGGTGTGTTTTAGTAGGTAAGAATCAAGGACATTGCCCCCTGCCCCTCTGGTCTGAGGAAAATTAGCAGGGAGGGGGAAGCTGACTGGGTCAGGAAGGTGATTAATGCCTCCTTAGAAGAGGGGGTGGTCCCTGCCTACCTGAAGGCAGCAGTGGTGAGCCATCAACACAGATAGATGGGTTATGTGGACCCCCCCCCCCAAGATATTTCATGGTGGACCTTGGAGGTGGGACCTCTGGAATGGGACCTTTTAGGTAGAGTGTCATATGACATCTTCAGTCAAACTCTAGAGGGGTGGGGCATAACCAATTGACAGGAGGTAGTATTCTAATACTACTGATGCCTGTTGTATGCATGACCAATGTATCTTGCAAGGCTGCTCAGTCAGTGGAAGGGGGGGGCAGTATCTATGGCATCCTGTCTGAAGGCAACTAGGAGAGACAGACCAACCAGCTGCCATACCCATGGCCTGTAATTCAGTGTCAGGAGAGAGATGAGCTGGCGGAGTCCAGGAATGATAAACCATGGACTGCAAAACTGAGCTTGAATCTTGATACTGACGCTCCACCATGATTGCCACAAGGGTCCTGTAACTTTCAGGCTTACTTTCTGCTATATATGCTTCCCTATTCTGAAATATTCATCTGAAAGAAGACTTGGTAATGCAAGAAAAACTAAAACTTAATTATAAAAAGAAAGGACGATGATAAGGGGGGAAGAGGAGGTTGTAGGTATCAGTGCTGTTTTCCTAGATTTACAAATGCCGGAGCTCACCATGAACTTCCTTGTTCTCTAAGAATGGCAATAGAATAACACCCCCCCCCAAAAAAAAATCCCCCCATCCCTCTGGAATGGGACCTTTTAGGTAGAGTGTCATATGACATCTTCAGTCAAACTCTAGAGGGGTGGGGCATAACCAATTGACAGGAGGTAGTATTCTAATACTACTGATGCCTGTTGTATGCAAGACCAATGTATCGTGCAAGGCTGCTCAGTCAGTGGATTTGGGGGGGGGAGGGAGTGTCTATGGCACCCTGTCTGAAGGCAACTAGGAGAGACAGACAGACCAGTTGCCATGCCCATCAACTTTGGAAGGGACCAGCTCCCTCAGACATTTTATTGGGGGTGGGGGAGTAAAGACCCCTAATAGCTTTATACTACTGATACCTATTGTTTGCATGACACTCAGTCAGTGGAATTTTTTTGTGGGGGTGGGGGGCACTGTTTATGGCACCCTGTCTGAAGGCAACTAGGAGAGACATACAGACCAGTTGTCATACCCATGGCCTGTAGCTCAGTGTCAGGAGAGAGATGAGGTGGCTGAGTCCAGGAAAGACAAACCATGGACTGCAAAACTGAAATTGAATCCTGATAGTGACGCTCCACCATGATTGCCACAAGGGTTCTGTAACTTTTAGGCTTCCTGTCTGCTATATATGCTTCCCCATTCTGAAATATTCATCTGAAAGAAAACTTGGTAATGCAAGAAAAACTAAAACTTACCGTAATTATAAAAAGACAGGACGATTGGGGGGGAGGGTTGTAGGGATCAGTGCTGTTTTTCTAGATTTACAAATGCCAGAGCTCACAATGAATAGCACCTACCCGAAAGTTAAATTCTTCAGGAGAAACCTCTTATCTAACAAAACCTCTGAATTTAATAATGATTTTTTCCCTGTGCAATGTATATTATTTTGTTTTCATCCCGTTTTATGTATTTTATATTTAGTAATGTCCTTGGCCAAATCAATAAATAATAAGTGCATTTGTATCTGAAAGAAACAGTTACAAGAAACAGCATTTTATTTTTCCTAACCATTTATTTTGCATTATAATGATCATAAGGAATTTTTTTTATCATACACTACAGAGTTCTTTGTATTTAGAATCCACAATCCCCACATTCTGACCCCCTTTTCTCTGCTCTTGTTTTCCTTTAGCAAAGCAAGCAAGAAAGATACAGAGATCCCAAGTCCTGGATTTCACCACCAGGCCTCCAATTTCCCTTCATTGCCATAGATTTTGGAATACACAAGGAGGAGATCTACACTGTCCTATTTACCCTTCCTGTCCAGGCTGGTGTGAGATTCGTGAAGCACTATAACAGCTTTCTTCGGTAACTGTAAGAATAAATCTCCCAGTTGCAATAAGAAATCTTCCATTTTTGCGGATGGTACAAAGATTTGTTGTTGAACAACCTTTGAAAGTGAAAAAGGTGATAAAGAAGGTATCTGGAAAAAAGAAAACAAATATTGACTTTAGAGCTTTTCCCAGGGAATAGGAGATGGTGCCTGTGATGGTGAATGATAATTTTAATATGTTAGTTTTAAAAAGTATATATTTAAGAAATCTGACAAATAACATAATTTCATCATAACATGAATTTACAAAATTTTCAACATTAGGAATTCGGGTAAAAAAATTACTCAGGTGTAAATCAAAATTGGCATCATACTCAAAGGAGTCTCAAGACATGAAGTTTATTAATAAACAGGTTCTATTTATAAAATATTATGAAATTAGAGGTTTTATAAAGTGCCCTAATTAATATGTTAACAAAATCAAATTCTTGTGGTCAGGTGATTTGCATTAAAATGCAAGGAATTCTATCCCTGCCATCTCCTGGCCCTGTTAAAAGGGACCTGCTGTGGTCACACAACAATAATGGAAAACAACACTCCCTCCCTTGTTTGTGAGCCTTGAGTGTGTGGTCCTGGCATGAGTCAACAGTGTGATGCAGCCGCATAAAAAGCTGGAGTTGCACTCCATTGTCTCTCAGGATGGTTGGATGCCAACTGAGGCTCCCTCAGTGTCCCAAACTGTGACCTAAGCATCCAGAGAAACCTCCTTTTATTTTCCCATATCTATTTTCATCTTAAACACATCCAACATGAACTGGCGGAAAAGGGCATTTCCAAAAGCCAATCAGGAACTCCTGTCCAAATTCTTACTTCACCCTCAAAAGTGAAACTAGCAAAGCCCAGGCTGTAAAGGTCAGGATAAGGATGAGGAGGGGAAATGTAGGGCAGAGGCAGCTCAAATCCCCTGTTCATTCCCGATCCCCTATTCTTTTCAGGAAGGAAGTGTGTGGTAAATTTGGTCCCTTTCCAAACAGCATTATTCCTCAAAAACACTGTTGGTCGGGAGTAGCTTTTAGGAGGATACAGAGCACCTAGCTAGATACTGCTCATTGTCACAGTGTTTAAGGAAATTTAGTTACATTTCTTTACATAATAAATATGCTTTTTGAGAATGAGGCACACATTTTGTCCTGAACTGCATCCCAGTGGTAGAAAGATCAAGAGCAACTGGGGTGGAGCAATGAATGCACTTTCCCCTTTTGTCCAGAAGCGTATTTAATATAAACAGCAGAATCTGAATCCTGCTTCTAGACAAGCAAGTGGCATTATGAAAGTTAAAGGTTAAAGTCCAGGCAGGCAAAACACAAAGGAAGAGTGCAGTGCAGCCACTAAGAGATATGACCCCTCTCACTTTTCCAGCAACGTGCAATGCAAAAGAGAGGAAGGAAGGGACAGAAGGAGATCAGGACAGAGTGTGCATGACCCAGGCGATGACTAGGCCTTTTCCCCTGATGAAATAGCAATGTTACCTTTATGAAGAGCTCCTCTAAAATCAACACATTGGGTCTCATTCTCAAGGCAGTTGACGGTCTTCTCACTTTTGCACTTTTTCTCCCCTTTGGAGAAGCAGGATGGGCACTGCAGACCATTTTCAGCCAGCACGTTGCGATCAGGAACTTTCAGTATCAAATGTAAAGTGAACATGTTCATGTCTTTGTCTGTTTTTATATCTCTGTCTTATGTAAATGGAATCTAGCCTAGGAACTTACAGTTTTGCTGGGGCAGCTGCAAGTGTTCTTGGATGAAAACATGATCTAGAAACAATCTGGGTTAAGGGCTGAGCATGGGACAAAGTCACCATTGGTCTCTGAGATGAATGACCTTTACCCAAAATGGGGTGGGAGAGTGTGAACTTTATTTTCCTTTTAATCTCTCGGAATGTATTCATGCCATCGATTATGCTGTAGCCTCTCTGAAAATATAGGCTCTTAGTCCCCCATTTTTGTACAGAGATTCTGTCTTTCTTCTGCTCTTAACAATGAGCTATCCGAGAGTTTCTGTGAACCGCCCAAAGACACCCAGGTACAGGGTGGTTCCTAAATTCAATAAATTCAATAAATAAATGTCAGAGCATGCTGTAAGGTAGGGTCTTATATTTGCACAATTATAACTGATGGGTTAGATAAAAAGGTAATGGAACCCCTGACCATTAGGTCCAGTCGTGGCCGACTCATCTCGCTTTTTTTGTCGAGGGAGTCAGCATACAGCTTCCGGGTCATGTGGCCAGCATGACTAAGCCGTTTCTGGAGAACCAGAGCAGTGGATGGAAACGCCGTTTACCTTCCCGCCAGAGCAGTACCTATTTATCTACTTGCACATTGACGTGCTTTTGAACTGCTAGGTTGGCAGGAGCAGGGACCAAGCAATGGGAGCTCACCCCATTGCAGGGATTCGAACCACCAACCTCCTGATCGGCAAGTCCTAGGCTCTGTGGTTTCACCCATAGCGCCACCCCCGTCCCTTCTGGGTTAGGTAGTACTTGTCAATTAAAGGACAGAGAAGAACTAGCTCAAGGGTGAACTTGAAGGGACCAGAAGCTATTTATGAGCTGTTCAGGAGCTTAGGTATCCAATTTTATATCTGATCCTTCATGGTGCTGCTTCAAGGGATAGGAAGAAGGAGAGGCCTGGCTGGAAAGGTAACCCATCCCTTTTCAGGCAAAGACAAAGCTGCCTAGTAGGTCCCTCTGAGTACTGTTGATTGACTAAGGATCCAAGCCCTAACATGTTAATGATTCTACAATGATGCAGAAACTTACGGCTGAGAGTTTCATTGTTACACAGGTCAGTGTTGCAGCATTGCATCTTCATCTCAAAGAATTTACCATCGGCTGCAGTGAAGCTGTAATCGCCGGAGAAACAATATCTGGATGGCAAACAAGTATTCTCAATTTGCACTTCAGGTTTAACTGTGAAAAATAATTTTAAAGAACTCTCAGGATCTGGGGGGAAATGCGGTCTATTGCTCCTAAAGCACTTTCATTATAATGCTTCCAATTTTCTGTGTTGTCGGAATCAGGACCTTTTCAAAGTAACAATATGGAAAGTATTATTCAATTTGGCAATCTAAAGTAAGGTTCTGTTTATTTATTTAAATTTGTGCACACTGCTATATCATAAAAGGAAAGAGATATCAAATGTTTTTCAGTTGTAATACATAGAAGATACAATATTAAAAGTAAATAGATAGATTTCAATAAACTAGTGTATTCTTAATGGTCTGGTGGAAAAGAAAGGTTTTTTGCAGGCACTGAGTTCAGCTCTCAACCACAAGTAGTAGCCTCTTGCCTCCATAATCCATAGAACCAGACATTCTTTTTATGCTCACAATTAATTTGCAAAATGCATTAAATTTGGAATTTCTGCAGAACTTCATTTTAGGTCAAATTTGTTGCATGAAGAATCATGCATTTTTGTATACACCTGACAATACATCTGCCATACACTGCACTCTCTCTTCTAGTCGATCCTAACAGCTTGCCGGTTCAGGGCATGCTTCCCTGAACTCCTGTTGCTGAACACAAGACACTTAGCAAGACACTTGCATTGCACCAACCTTACTACCCCCTTACGCCTCTCCCTCCAAGAATGTAGCAGTGATATTGGAACAGATGGTCAAGCAAGCACCATCCCACCTAGGGTCGCCCCAAGGCATTTTGGAACTGAGGTGCCAAATGGTACCCACTCCCTCCTGGGTAAAAGGAGTGGGTTAACCAGGAACAAGCAATCAACCTTAACTAATGGTTGAAGTAGGAACCAAAAACCATCAAGGTGGAGGGACCCACTCTGACTCAAGCTGTTCCTTCCAGTAGCACTTCAGTGTGCATGCACACGAAAGCTCATACCTAGAACTAACTTAGTTGGTCTTTAAGGTGCTACTGGAAGGAATTTTTTGTTTTGACTATGGCAGACCAACACGGCTACCTATCTGTAACTGACTCAAGCTGTGTAACTGAAACCCTTTTTAAGAGGTGAACTACAGGAATACTTCCTTCATGTTGGTTGCTTCCTCATCATTTCATCACTGAGAATTATTTCAAAATTACTTGAGGCCCCCCTCAAAGAGCCATAAAAGTGTGAAGCACCATCATCTCCCATTCTGGTTGCTCAGCTTTTGAAGAGTTTTTATACATCTGTGAAAGGATTGTCAATTTTAAAGTCATTTACGGCAAAGGGGATATTCAGTTTATATTCCAGGCTTATTGTCCTAGTTTGATAACCAAAACCAAACTGGAGTTCATTGGTTTGGCTCAATAGGGATTTCTGGTTGATGCAAATCAAGTTCTCCAAGCTTGGCGATCAGTACCAAATTCAGCCACTGCTTGTGATCAGGTGATGTTAGATTCCCCATTTTCATATGCAAGCCATGCATTCCTTACTTCAGATGTTGTTGAACTGCATCTCCCATCATCCCTGACTGGTGGGTGGCTAGCTGAGGCTGATGGGAGTTCTAATTCATCTACAGCTGAAGTGTCACAGCTTCCTCACCTCACTTTTTTCTTAGGTGAGTTGTTCCAGCATAGATTTCTATATGCTAGTAGAACCCTTAAAGTTCACCTATATCTTAACTTGGGTCAAATCCAACAGCAAAAGACAAAAAGTCAGGCAACTCTTACCTATATTTGTGCGCAGAACACTGGCAGAACAGGTATACATAACATTATTATTACAAGGTCTATTTGCATTGCTGTTATCTGTCATTCCAGTGCTGTTAAACTTATCTTTGCACTCCAGACGTCCGGCTGAGGACAGGAGGAAAAGATTCATGAATTATCATCATCATCATCATCATCATTGTTTTGTTTTGCTTTTTGCTTAATGAGGTACAGAGGAGGAGGTGTTCATGAATTAAACTTTTAAATTAAAAAGTGTTCAATTTAATAAGCATTTTAATAGAAGAGGATGAAATGAAATGAGTAAAACACTCATTAATTAAAACTCTTGTAGCCATTGTTCAGAACACTGGTTTAATTACACTGGGGAGGTGTACCCTCCTTTTCTCACAGCCAACTTTTCCTCCCATCCAAACTCTCACTTAAATACATTTTCTTCCCACTGTTTTGTCACAAGCATAGATCTGAGCACAATTAAACAATGGCATTTTCTACAAGAGGCACTGAATGCCCCCAATTTCAATGACTTTTAAAGAGGATTAGATAAATTGATGGAGAATAACACTACTAAGGCTACTAAGCATGACAGCTATGTACTACCTCCAATATCAAAAGTAGCATATTTTAAATAACAGTTGCTGGAACCCACTTTAAGCCAGAGTGTTGCTGTGGTATGGTCCTGATTGTGTACTTCCCTTAGTCACTGGGTTGGCCTGTGTTAGGACAGGATCGTCGACTAGGGATGAACCTATCTATCAATTTCACTTGCTGTCAATTTCTTATTTTTCTAATTCATTTATTTATCTGCAGCCACTTCCTCTAAGAAGCTCAAGGTAGTGTACATGGTTTTCTCCTCCCCATTTTATCCTCAGAAGATTCCTGTGAGGTAGGTTAAGCTGAGGGATCCCCAGTGAGCTTTGTGGCTGACTGAAGCCTAGCCTCCTGCATCCTTGTCTGACACTCAAATCACATTCAGCTCCCCAAATTTCCACAATCAACGAGTAGTAGTAGTGAATCTGGATCCTCACCAGTGGGTTGATGTGCTCTGTTTCAAGGAGTAGACTTGAAGGTGTCTTTCTTTGTAAAATTTATTTAATTTCTTCCTGCAATGGCCATACTTTGTTTTCTTCCCCTTCCTTTCCTAAGCAACTTTTTCTCTCCATTCCAATGGAATTATTATTCTATCCTATTTTAGGCATGTTTTCTCTACCTCTCCCACTAAAGAAAAACTTATTCACCTTCTTAGCACTTTCCCTCCACTTTGAAATCATGCCCAACATTTTCATCTGGCAATCTCTTGCCTTTGCAAATCCCCCCTCTGTGTCCCTACCCCCTCCCACACACACCACACACAGACACACAGAGAGTGATCCCCTACTTTCTCTTGGTAACCCAGCAGTGATTGCTCTCTGTGGTGTTGATCTACACTCCTAACTCCCCTTCCCTCTCAAGAAGCAAGTTCTCTTCAGTGTCCTCTAAAGATCATCAGAAGTTCCCCATCTTACCTGCAGAAAGTGGGGCCAAGAGGAGGCATGCACTTAGGAGTGCCTTCAGCATTCTAGAAAGAATAGGAGACTCAGAGCAGAGAAGGATCATCAAATGAATTGATGCAGGTAGAGGCTTGCCTGGAGAGATTTAATGGCAATGGATTCATGTCGCAAGTAACACTTGGGAACAAATAGTTCAGGGAGGTCTGTGAATTGGAGTTGTTTGTTCATTACAAAAATGAAGAGGGACATACGAAAAATAAAAGCTCACTCTTGGAATTGTCTGAATTATTTCTCTAACATCTCATTAATTGTTGATAGAAGCTTCTCAGATTTCTTCCTCTTAATAATAATAATTTTTTATTTTTTTTACCCCACCCATCTGACTAGGTCACCCTGGCTACTCTGGGTAGGTTCAAACATATACAGAAACATAATCAAATATCAAACAATAAAAACCTCCCTATGCAGGGCTGCCTTCAGATGTCACCTGAAGGTTTTATAGTTACTTATCCACTTGACTTTTGATGGAAGGTCATTGCAAAGTGTTGGCACCACTACCAAGAAGGCCCTCTGCCTGCTTCCCTCAGAGCTCACTTCTCAAAGTGAGAGAACCACCAGAAGGCCCTGAGAGCTGGATCTCAGTGTCTGGACTGAATGACAGGGGTGGAGATGCTCTGTCAGGAAAAGCCTGGATAATAGGTCCATATGGAAAGGGCTGTGGATGCACATGGATGCAATGGAGGCTTTAAGCAGTAAAACTGATCCTGCTGTCTTGGCCATGGTTTCCAAAAGATAAAAGGGATGAAGTGAGACTTCAGGAGTTGAATGTGCCAATGACTGAGAGAGTGCCAGGTATGAATTAGTCACCCACACAATGATGAGGAAGGTCTTGATTGGAGCCATCAGTGGGCATGGAGCTTCCTGCCTTAGGGAGCTACACAAACATGGCCATTCTCTGAACCAGTCGAGTGGGAGGTACCAGGCCATAGGCAAAGGCCACTTGAGGAAGAGACATTGTTGGTTCAGCTCCAAATTACCCCCAAAAGCTGTTAATGCATCCACACAGAAAAAGAGTGGGGGTGGTGAATCAATCTCTTCATGTGAAGACAAGTAAGACAGACGTAGAATGTAAGGATATGTATCTGGAAGTAAAGGAAACTCTGTTTGCAGGAGGCTTTTTTATTTTTGCTCCAGAGGAAATACATAAGAACAAAGCTGATGAGATGGAGAGCTACTGAAAAAAGAAAGTAGACAGAAATTGGTCCCATTGGCTTCTTCTGCATCTTGGCAGGTGATGAGTTTGGGGTGAAAAACATTAGGCATTCTATGGCTTTTATGGGGTTAAGGGCACACTTCAGACATCTGCCAATCCTTAATTCCTTGTGGGGGATTCTGACCCGCCACGAAAATGTTGGGAAAACATGGAGCAGTGGGACCTAGGTGTACATGTTGGGTTAATACCCAAAGGGATGCAGGTGGTGCTGAGGCCTAAACCAATGAACCTCAATGGATTACTGATCAGAAGGTCTCCGGTTCGAATCAGCACTATGGGTGAGCTCCTCTTACTCTGTCCCAGATCCTCCAAATGAGCAGTTCGAAAGCATACCAGTGCAAGTAGATAAATAGATACCCTTGCTGAGGTAAGGTAAATGGTGTTTATGTGTGCTCAGGCACTCGTCACACTCCTCTCTGCACCAGAAGTGATTTAGTCATGCTGGCCACATGGGCCATAAAGCTGTCTGCAAGCAAACACCAACTCCCTCGGCCTGAAAGTGGAGATGAGTGCCGCACCCCAAAGTCAAATTCAACTGGAGTGAACCATCCAGGGGTCATTTTCCTTTACCATCACCTTCACCTGATACCCAAAGTTCACCTAACTGTTGGAGTTCAGAACTTAACAGGTTAAGTTGTTCCCATGATGCCTCAACATTCTGACGTCAGCTTTGAAGCTGGGAGGAGTCTGTTTCTGTTCCTCGCTGTCTTTGAGGGAAATGGACGCAGTTTGTAATGGCTGAGAGGTCCTGGAGTATTTTGCTGAGAAATGTCGCAATAAAGAACTGTTAATAGACAAACCTGTACTCTGTATGTTTGTCTGAAGCAAGTGACAGCTTTGCCGCTGTGTTTACTCTGCAAGGCGTGACTGGACGGAGCAGAATTTATCGCAGCTTGAGGAAGCGTGCCGGACTGCTGTAAATGGCTAATTTGGGTCGTAAACAAATTAGCGGGTCACGTCCTAATCAATAAATCGCACAGGTTATGGGTGGCATAATTACCGCTCGTAAAGCTGTCGCTGGAGCTGCCGGAATGCTTTGAAGTCTGCGTTCTGAGGCAGAGGAGCTGCCGGAGGCGGAGGTCTGGCTCTGAGGCAAAAAGCTGGCTGGAAGACGCAAAGGTTTGCCTGCTTCTAAGAGGCAAGACAGAGCTGAGAGCTGAGAGCAGCTGGGAATTGTTTCTCCACGGATGGGAGCCGGAAGAGCTGGTGATCAGTGAGTACAGCTTGGGGGCCCCTGGGGAGAACGGGAGAAGATGGCAGAGAGCCAGGTCCTTGAGGACATTCCGCTTGAAAAGCTCACTTTAAAAAGTTGGGCAACTTGGAGCAGAAGAGTGAGAGGTTGGTTCTTGGTTACTGGGCTTTGGGATGTAAGCCAGAAAGAGCCACTACCCCTGACAGATGTTGCAGGCTTTGAAGCTGCGGTGCCTGAAGATGGCCAGCAGAGAATGCAAAGAGAGCTTGATATGCTGAAAGCATGCGTAGACGCATCGCTGAAACCCCACTTGGAGGGCGTAAAGTCAGCAAGGGCTGCCTGGGATGTGCTGAGAAGTTTGTGTGAAACTTCAGCAGGAGGCCAGAGCCCTGGAGAAGCTGGAGAAGTAGCCCCTGTTCATCAAGCAGCCTCAAGGAGCGCTGGTGAGCAGATCGGGGGGGCGAAGAGTTCCAAAGGCAAGTTTAAAAAAATTTCCACTGTGGATGCTGGAGTGGAGTTCAGAGGGGGCGGAGCTGGCACGGAGCGCTTTTCCGGAAGAAGGAGGGCCAGGCCGGCTGGAAGGAGCCCCGGGCAGTACTTTTCCACTGGAGTTGAACGTCTGCGTCGCAGCTGCCCCCACCGGAGCAGAGAGGCGAGGCAGGATGTTGTCAAGGTCAATTCCCATGGGAACCAGCCGGGTTTCCATGGCAACCAGCCTGGAAAAACAACCAGGCGTGGGACTGAACCAGGTGGATGTGCTAAACAACAGGAAGAGCCTTATCATCTGACAGCCAGTCTGGCATTGTTTGAAAACAGCTGTGTGAGAGACTCTGAGTTTTGCTTTGTTATAGACTCTGCAGCTAATTGCAATTTGATTCCAGAGACCCCTGCTGTCGAGATGTGGAATTGCAAGGCAGTTCCGGCCGGAAAAACTGTACTTTTTGCAAATGGACAAAAAAGAAATGTAACTAATGTTGCAACAATTTCTCTTTCTGTTTTGCAGGAAAAGGTCGAAGTGTGCACCGTCCCAGGGATGCATCACTGTCTTTTATCTGTGCCTTATTTGTTTAAAAAGGGGTTTAAGGTTTGTTTTGAGGATGCTGTCTGCACAATTTCCAAGGAAGGGAGGCAGCTTGCCAAGGTTAAAAAGGGGCAGAATGATCTTTTCATTCTTAAAACGTCTCTGGAGGGTGAGGGGAAGGTTGAGAAAGCACAAGCCCTGCGTGCTACAGTTCCCACTCATGTGTCATGTGCCCATGTTTGGCACAGAAGGACAGCTCATGGTTCTTTAGAAGAACTACAAGTGCTGCCTGAGGTTTCCAAAGGTTGTAAGATTAAAGAATGTGGAAGTGCCATGAATTGTGAAACTTGCAGACAGGTAAAGGTAAAAGGGTGCAGTTACCCAAAGGTGGAGAGGGTAACCACAAAACCCTTTGAACTGGTTCACATAGATCTGTTGGGTCCCGTAAAGGAACCAAGTCTGGGAGGGGCCAGGTTTCTGCTGACGATGCAGGATAGTTTTTTATCTGTGCCTTATTTGTTAAAAAAGGGGTTTAAGGTTTGTTTTGAGGATGCTGTCTGCACAATTTCCAAGGAAGGGAGGCTGAGTCCTTTTCTCGCCATCTTTTCTCAGAAAGCCATAGTTGGAGGCTATAGTATACATCTCGCTCTCTTGGGGAAGGCTGCTCCATACAAGAGTTAGACAAAATCCTCACCTGCCCACATTTTCTGAATTCACCTAAACTTGGTTTTCAGTTCCTCCGGAGGATCAACTTAGCCTTCCTCCCTGCAGGGTAGACTTCCCAGAAAGCAGTGGAGCCTAACTGATTATTTGAATACTGTGCACATGTGGTCAGGAATCTGTATTTATATACACGGTGGGTGGTGTGTGAATAGCAGAGGAGTTTATACATAATGCTCCTCAGAAGTGGAATTGGTGGCAGTTACATGTAGGCCATTTTATCTGCCTAGAGAAGCAACTGTGACAATTATCATAGCCGTTTACATTCCACCTGATGCTAATATCAGAGCGGCACTTTCTAAGTTATATGATGTCATTTCTAGGCAGCAGCAAATCCATCCAGAGCATGCTATTGTTGTGGCAGGGGACTTTAATTAGGCCTGCCTGAAGGCAGTCTTTCCTAAGTTTGAACAGTATGTGAAATTCCCCACTAGAGGGAAGAATATTTTGGATCGTGTGTATTCCAATCTGAAGCAGGCATACAAGGCAATCTCCCTTCCCCACTTAGGTTCATCAGACCATTCCTCAATTTTTCTATGTCCGAAGGACATTCCCCTAAGGAGAGGAACTCAGTCAGCTATAAAAACAGTCAGAATCTGGCCAGAGGGTGCTCTCAGTAAGCTCCAGGACTGTTTTGAAAGCACTGCTTGGAGTGTGTTTGAACAAGATCTGCACAGATACACAGATGCTGTACTTTCCTATATCAAAGTGTGCACCGATAATGTAACAACAGAGAGGTGCATTCGAGTTTATGGGAAGAGCAAACCCTGGATGACTGCTGAAGTAAGGTTACTCTTGAAAGCTTAGGTTAATGCCATTAAGACAGAGAGGCAAGAACAAGGCTCAGGAAAGGCATTAAGGCAGCAAAACAACAATATAAGCTTAAAGTGGAGAATTACTTAGCCGATAAAATGAGACAAGTGTGGCAGGGACTACAGCACCTAACCAACTACAAGGGCAATACAAGGAACATGGTTAAGGCTGATGATGTGTTAGTGGAGGAGCTGAACATCATCGCCCGCTATGAGGTAGAAAGATCAAGTATCACGGCTCCGGCCTGCCAGCCTACAAACTCTCAGCCACTTATTCTAGCAGGGGTCCTGACAAGGATTTTTAACATCTCCCTGCAGGCTGCTTGTGTTCCATCATGTTTGAAAGCGGCCACCATTATCCCAGTCCCAAAGAAAACAGTAATTAACTGCCTAAATGACTACAGGCACACTGCATTATCATCTGTAATGTTGAAATGCTTTGAGAGATTGGTCCTTCAGCACCTTAGGACATGTTTTCCACCGTATTTTGATGAACACCAGTTCGCTTACAGGAGAAATAGGTCAACAGACGATGCCATAGCCACAGCTTTTCACCTTGCAGCGAGTCATCTGGAGAAACCAGGGAATTATGTCAGAATGCTGTTTATTGATTATAGCTCGGCTTTTAATACCATCCTTCCGGACTTTTTTTTTTTAAAAAGCTGAGGGACCTGGACCTTTCTTCTACCATCTGTGATTGGATTAAAGACTTTCTGAGGGATCACACACAAATAGTGAGAATTGGGCCTGTTACATTTTCCTCTCTGAAGCTCAGCATTGGCACCCCACAGGGATGCGTGCTGAATCCCTACCTGTACTCGTTGTATACATATGACTGTATCTCATCCGATCCATCTACTGTGTTTATTAAGTTTGCAGGTGATACCACCATAATGGGTTTAATTACAGGTAGAGATGAATCAGCGTATAGGGAGGAGGTTCAAAAAGTCTTGACATGGTGCCTAGAGAACAACTTGCACCGAAATATCAGTAAGACAAAGGAGATGGTGTAGGACTTTCGGAGGAAAAGAGGGGAACTAGCCTCATTGTAGATCAGGGGGGCTGTTTGGAGAGAGTCTCTTCCTTTAAATTCCTGGGAGTCTACCTTAGTGAAGACCTCACTTGGAAAATCAATACAACTCAGGTGGTTAGGAAGGCCCAACAGAGACTCTGTTTCCTCAGGGTTTTGCGAAAGAAAAATGTCAAAAAAACCCTAATGATCTCCTTCTACCGGTCCACAATAGAAAGTGTCCTTTCATACTGTATTACAGTGTGGTAAGCTGGTTTGACAGGGACGCAGGTGGCGCTGTGGGTTAAAGCCTCAGTGCCTAGGACTTGCCGATTGAAAGGTCGGCGGTTCGAATCCCTGCGGCGGGGTGCGCTCCCGGTGCTCGGTCCCAGCGCCTGCCAACCTAGCAGTTCGAAAGCACCTCCGGGTGCAAGTAGATAAATAGGGACCGCTTACCAGCGGGAAGGTAAACGGTGTTTCCGTGTGCAGCTCTGGCTCGCCAGATGCAGCTTTGTCACGCTGGCCACGTGACCCGGAAGTGTCTCCGGACAGCGCTGGCCCCTGGCCTCTTAAGTGAGATGGGCGCACAACCCCAGAGTCTGTCAAGACTGGCCCGTACGGGCAGGGGTACCTTTACCTTTACCTTAAGCTGGTTTGACAGCCACGAACAGGAGGTCCCTACAGAGGGTGGTGAATACAGCACATGACATCATGGGCTGTCCCCTGAGTTCACTAAATGACATCACGGGAGACTGCTGCCTCAGGAGAGTGAGGAAAATTCTTAGGGATGACTCACAACCCATCCAGCACCTCTTTAATTTCCTACCTTCGGGCAGGAGATACAGAAGTATAGTCAGCCACAGGTTAAAGGAAAGCTTTTTTCCATAGGCTGTTGGGCTGCTGAATGGAAAAAAATAGTGGTGCAATTGACTTCCGACAAGCACACAGAGTGTGAACAAGACTGAGTGTATGGGGGGGGGGGTCATTTAATTTCACTGCACAAAGGTGGTGTAGTGACAATGAAGTTTTATTATTATTATTATTATTAATGTTTATTTATAATTATTCACCTTGGAGGCAAAGTTATTTTAACAGTCCCAATTTGGCCAGAATGGCCACAGAATTCATTAAGCTGTCATGGGTTGTGCCTTGATTCCAGGTGTCATGATTTCTCCCTGCCACCAGAAAAGGGCCATGGAAGCAGCTCCTGGGGTGGCAGTGGCATTGGGAAAGAGACATGAGGGCTCCTTCCCAAAGCATAGTTTGTGCTTACTAGGCTTTGAAAGAAGGCTTTGGAAGAAGGCAGTTTCACACTAGGAACCTGTCCTCACACCTCCAGCCAGGAGACCTCCTTTTGCTGCTTCTTTCAGTCCAGAATGAAGGGGCTTGCCCAACCATTGCACTGCTCCCATACCTCTATATTGCTTAGCCTGGGTAGTAGTCGAAAGCAACTGTATAAAGAAGAAGCATCTACTCAAGAAGGCCCTCATAATGACAGAGTGATAAAAAGCCAAGGAGAAACGAACCAGCAGGGGACCTTTGGAAGAAGAAGCTGACTAGGAGGAATTTATAGAACAAGGAAAGGTGCTCAAGGATTCCAACTGGGAAGAACTGGTCCAGTGAGGAGCAGGAAATTATGGAAATAGAGAGTGCATGCTTCCCCATAAATGCTATATTTTTATATTGTAACACAAAGCTCTTTTTTCATGTTGGATGCAATCTTTTTAAGGAACACTGTGGGATTCAGCCTCTGTGGTGTTGTCAGTTATGGATAACATCCTCACAACCTTCTCAGTCCCAACCAACACTCTGTTGGTTCCAGCAGCAGAAGACTTCGTAGAAAAACTGTCAGCAATCCAGGAAGATTCACCCCGTCTTCCACAGATCTGTCTTGTCACTGGTTGTACCTGCACAACCTTACCAGGCACCTAGACAAGCACCTCCACCTCCTGTCATGGTAGAAGGAGTGGAAGAACATGAATTAGTATGAAGTTGCAATACCTGATTGCATGGAAGGGGTATTGACTAGAAGAAAGATCATGGGAGTACACAGAACACATCCATGCACCAGATTTGCAAAGGGCGTTTCATACACACTACCCCAATGTACCAAAACCACTAGGGTGGGTGGAGGAGGACTGTGGAAAGGGGGGTGATGTCAGGGACTGAGCAGAGGAGGAATGGTGGAGACCATCTCCCCAACCTGACCCTTCCAGAGAAGAAGACAACGGTTCAGAATTACAACAGAGATTTAAAAATTGGAAAAGTGGTATTATAACGACAAAAACAGATTGACTTGCCAAATTATTAGAGTATTACAATATATCCAAAACAATGGGAGAAATTGGAAGGATCTCAAAAGAGAAGATAGACAAGGACTGGAAGGTGTTTAAAGGATACTTGCAAAACCATATTGAAAAATCAGAACTCCTATTAGAATAAACAAGTTCCGTTTTAAATACTGAAATACTAAATAAGATGGATAACAATGTATAATAGAAAAAGAAGCAGAAAACTGGTTTAAAAGTGTGTGAAAGAAAGTAATAGAAGTGGAAAGAAATTGCAATTGAGTAGACTGGAAGTCTAACACAAGGGTGGGGTGAGGGGTGAGGGGTGAGGGATGGTGATGGGAAAAGGAAGAAAACAAAACAAAACAAAAAGAAATACAACAGAGATTTGAGAGGAGGCCACAGCTCAGAGGAAGATGAGGGGAGATAATGGGAGAAGAGGAAGAGGCAGAGCCAGAACAGCCGGCTGATACATTATCACTAGAAAGCATTCGAGTCCCACCATCTCCCAGAACCCAGTGAACCTGCAAAGTAGGAGAGCAAAGAGCTCAAAGACAGATGGCCCTAAGTGACCTTCTTCTATTATCTCTTATTCCTATATGATAACAGGGTTCTAGCTACACCATTGTTTTATTTTTCTTAAATAAATATGTATTCTTTACTTTTTGTGGATATTAGATACACTCTTGATCCAAACCAGTACCTCAGAACTCTTTGGGCATCCTGGGTGATATATTTTGCTGGAGACATCAGGCAACAGAGAGTGGTCATTTAGCTCCTGCTTTCTGGAATCACCCAGATGTCCTTTGTACTCACAGGTGTCTCCTGGACCGGAAGGGAAGAATTGTTAGCAAGAGTGTTGACATCCTAATATTTTGGGAGTTTGGCCTTTTGTTTAAGAGAAATCAAAAGCCTACAAGATAAGAAGCCCTTAGAATGATGGATCCTTTTCATAAGCTACATCTCATCTTGTAACCCATCCCTCCCTTCCTTCCTTCCTTCCTTCCTTCCTTCCTTCCTTCCTTCCTTCCTTCCTTCTTCTTTTTACATTTTCTCATATTGCCAACTTTATTTTCTCTTCCCTTTCTTACTTTTATGGTGTTTTCTCTTTCATAAACCTTAAAATCATCATCATCACCATCACCATCAATATTCCTATTAATTTTATTTAAATATTCCTCTTTCTACTCATTTTCTTTGTATTGGTGTGTCTTTTGTATCTGCTTATACTAACAGAATATCAGTATCTCTGAATCTCAGAATTTATGATATCTCAACCACATGATGATATGAAACATTGGTCAGAGCTTTAAAAGTAAAATGCTTAATGTGCTGCAAGTGGCGGTGGTGGGAAATTTCAAACTGGTGCCAGTAACCAGGTTGAGAGGTGAAGTGGACACCTCCTAGGGTGAGAGGCTGGGTGAGAAAAGGAAAGCTCCAAGGTGAAAATGGGGAGGGCCTTTCATTGGGAGTTGGGGAATGTGCTTGTAACTTGTCAATGCTGTGACCTGTTTGCAAAGCATTTTGAGGATGAAATTGCTTGCATCCACTGGGAATTTGACTCTGCTGTTACAGCAGATGAATATCACGGGGTGTCCAGAGCACTGTCTAGCCCTCTCATGTTGGAAGTGTTTTAGTTGGTAAGATTGAAGGACATTGCCCCTTGCCCCTCTTGTCTGAGGAAAACCAGCAGGGAGGGGAAAGCTGACTGGGTCAGAAAGATAATTAGTTCCTCCTTGCAGGTGGGTTACATGGTCCTTTCCCCCCAAGTCATTTCATGGTGGCCCTTGAAGCTGGCACTTCTGGGATCGAAGTTTTGGGGTGGTGTGTCATATGACATCATCAACCAAAGTCAGAAGGAGCAGGAAATAAGCAATTGACAGGAAATAGTATCCTTCTCTATCTGTAGTAACTGTAGTAAACCACAGAGAGAGTAAACGATCAGAAAGTCGGCAGTTTGAATCCCTGCGATGGGGTGAGCTCCCATTGTTAGGTCCCTGCTCCTGCCAACCTAGAAGTTCAAAAGCACATCAAAGTGCAGGTAGATAAATAGGTACCACTCTGGTGGGAAGGTAAACGGCATTTCCGTGCACTGCTCTGGTTCGCCAGAAGCGGCCTAGTCTGGCTGGCCACATGACCCGGAAGCTGTCTGTGGACAAACGCCAGCTCCCTTGGCCAGTAAAGCGAGATGAGCACCACAATCCCAGAGTTGTCCATGACTGCACTTAACAGTCAGGGGTCCTTTTAGTATCCCTCTACTACTGATGCCTGTTGCATGCATGACCAATGTATCCTGCCAGACTGCTCAGTCAGTAGAATGGGGGGGGGCTCTGTCTATTCCACCCTGTCTGAAGGCAACAAGGAGAGACCGATAGACCAGTTGCCATGCCACTGGCCTGCACTTCAATGTCAGGAGTGATGAGCTTGTTGTGTCAAGGAATGATACTCCATTGACTGGAAAACTGAACCTGAATCCTGATACTGAAGCTTCACCATGATTGCCCAAGGGTCCTATAACTTTCAGCCATCCTGTCTGCTATATATATACTTCTGCATTCTGGAGTATTCATCTGAAAAAAGACTTTGTAATACAATAAAACCTAAAAGCTAATGTTTTGATTTCTGCCAATAGGTCAAATCCTTTAAATTTATAGGCTCCTACTTTTCAGTTGCAATAAACACTTTGTAAATACAATACATTGGTTATTAATTCAGTCAACTCTCTATCTATGTTATTTTGGAATAAAGGGGATAGACTGATTCCCCCAGCCCTCAAAACCTGTTGTTGTTGATGTTTTCTTCTTGCTGTTGTTGTTAAATTCAATTTATATACTGCACTATACCCACACATCTCAGGGCATTTCACAAGATAAAATTAAAATATAAAAACACTATATATACAGAAACAGTAGAATAACACCCCCCCGAAAACCCCCCACATAAAAACAGTTAAAAAGAATTTCAAAATATAACAAATACAATTAAAAAGCAGTTTAAAAGAAGTCAGTCCACAAATCTGTTATGGTGCACAAATCTGAGGATATCCTCAAAAGCTGAATCTGTAACAGAATAAATACATTTGCACTATCTTTGAGCTTCCAAAGCTTCTCCTTTTGGAAGTTGTCAGCACTGGTAACTTGAATAAAATAGAGTGGGGGGGGGGCTGGAAAGCCTCACTCTGCATAATCAATCACACCTTATTTTGGGATAACTCAGATCCTTTGACTTCCCTCCATTCACTCCTCTGGTTCTTTTGTATTATCTTATGTTGTACATGTCTATAATTTCCTTATCCTTAATTATTCCCAATTTTCAACATTGTCCTTAATATTACAAGTGGTGTGTGTTTTTTTGTAGAACCTGTTATTGTGTTAATTTCCTTACAGTTCTTCTGTAAACATGCAATAAATATTTTTCTCATATATATATATATATATATATATATATATATATATATATATATGCAGGTTTTGGTGTCCTCGGGTGTCTTCCCGTGTAAAAGTTGGGGTGTCTAGGCGACGTTTCGACGAGGTCTCACTCGTCATCTTCAGGCTGGTGCTTTCGGCTTCTTGTTACTGGAACAGAGCAGGATCTCAGTGTTTGAGTTCCTATAAATACTGTAGAGGGGGTGTGGTGTATAGCCTCCAATGTTCTGGGCAGAGAGGAAGTTCCCAGGCTAGTGTGCCTTTTCTTCTTTTGTTCCTTAATTACTTGAGAGATATCTTGAGTGATTTCTTGAGTGATATCCTGAGTACCACTTAGGTGGGTCATTAGGTGTGGATTAGTTGTTAAAGTCTTTGTGTCTTGACCTCTTGAACTTTGTGAAGAGTTTTCCTGAGAAGATGGCAGCCTTTTGCACCAACCAAAAAATAGCCAATATCCTCAGAAACCCCAAGGATAAAATCCAGTTGGAAAACCAAGGGATCTATGAAATACCCTGCAAAGTCTGCCCAGCCACGTACATTGGACAAACAAACAGACGAATAAATGCACGTATCGCAGAACACAAGAATGCCGTCAAAAAAGAAGAAAAAACTTCCTCTCTTTTCCAACACATGAAAGAAACAGGACACGAAATTAATTTTGCAGATTCCAAATTGCTCTTTAACACGGAACATCACCACAAGAGAATAATCATGGAAGCCATCGAGATAGAGAAACACCCTCACAACATGAACAAGCGTGACGACACATCCCGCTTGCCAGACATCTGGAAATTAGCCCTCCCCACAAAAACTGACACCAGATCCAGAGGCACACAGAACGCCAACACCAATCAACCACACCAGACCCAAACCCAGACCCTCTCCACAGATGAATTACAGACACCATCCAGTAGCCAATCCATGGTGGCACCTCCGGATGCTGCACCCCCCTGCAATCCCTACACAGATCTGGCTGACACAAGCCACAAAACCACAGCTCGCCCCTATACACGAAGCCAAGCCAGAGCACAACTAAGTACAGTACAGCCATCTTCTCAAGAAAACTCTTCACAAAGTTCAAGAGGTCAAGACACAAAGACTTTAACAACTAATCCACACCTAATGACCCACCTAAGTGGTACTCAGGATATCACTCAAGAAATCACTCAAGATATCTCTCAAGTAATTAAGGAACAAAAGAAGAAAAGGCACACTAGCCTGGGAACTTCCTCTCTGCCCAGAACATTGGAGGCTATACACCACACCCCCTCTACAGTATTTATAGGAACTCAAACACTGAGATCCTGCTCTGTTCCAGTAACAAGAAGCCGAAAGCACCAGCCTGAAGATGACGAGTGAGACCTCGTCGAAACGTCGCCTAGACACCCCAACTTTTACACGGGAAGACACCCGAGGACACCAAAACCTGCATTCCTGTACCCGTGAAAATCTACGAAAGCATATATATATATATATATATTTGTTGTCTTCTTGATTTCTTAGTTTTCTGGCTAATTTAGCCATTCCAGCATAATTATTATAAAAGTGTGTATTGGCAATAAGTAATATGAAATCGAAATATCGAATAGACGGGAGGTTGGGTCTTTAGTGTTAAGACCAATTTATGTTTTATTGTTGTTAAGAAAATTGTGTGTCTATGGTTATTCCTATGTGTAATTTGAGATTTGTGTTTTTTTCTTTTTTCTTGGTGTATCAATAAAAAAGAAAAAAAGAAAAGAAAATAAGTTGCCAATCTTTTTTGGTTGCGACTTGTTCTTCTTTCCATTGTTGGGCCATTAATTTCCATGCGGCTGTTGTTGCATATTCTTTCGGTGTATCCTTTCCAGTTATACCTATTAAGAAAGCTTCCAGTTTTTAAACAAATGTTATATTAAACTTTTTAAGAATTCATTATAGATAATTTCCCAAAACTTTTTATAACCTTACATTGCCACCACATGTGGTAAAACGTACCCCCTGCTTTTTTTACACTTCCAACACTTATTTTCTTTTGTTTTGTACATTTTTGATAGTTTGACCGGAGTTAAATACCATCTGTACATCATTTTCATATAATTCTCCTTAAGTGCCATAAATTTTATATCATTTTTCATTATCATTCCCAATCTATCATCTATATATTATGTCCCACATCTTTTGCCCATCAGTGGTTTTTCTAGAAAAGGAGCTGTTGGAGCTCACCATGAACGTCTTCCTTGTTCTCTTAGAATTGCAATGGCACCCACATCAGAGGGGCCAGAGCAGAGCTCCAGTGAACTCTGGCAGAAAAAATGCCTTAAGTTAAATTCTTCAGAGGAGAAACCTCTTATCTAACAAATTGTCTGATTGCAATAATGATTTTAGCTGTGCAGTGTTTTTATCCAATTTTATGTATTTTATTTTTGTGATTTCTTCAGCTAAAGCAATCAATAATAATTGCATTTTTATCCAAAAGAAACAGATCTGAGAACCAGCATTTGATGTCAGGGGACTGCCATCAGAACAGGGGAAGGAGGCAGGGGGGCCGTAGGGATACAGAGAGCCTCCAAAATTCCTGAAGAGCAGTTCCTCTTCCAGCAGTGGGGAAAGCCACACCTCCAGTAGAGAAGAGAGGGAAGGGGCCAGCCAAGAGAGGAAAGGGCTTGAGGATGCTGCTGAGAGCCCCAGCACCTCACCTTGCCAGGCTGGCTAGGAGGGACACACGCCACCTCCATCGCCCAACTTGTGCAGAGGGGTGAAACACAAGGAGGGGAGGAGGAGGCTTCGGGTGCCGAAGTTCTTATGTTGGGGGAGAAGCCGGAAGGGGGCATTCCCGGATTCTGCAAGTGACTAAGTCGGACATGGACTTTGTAGATCTGCACTGTAAATAGTTTGCACAATAAAACCTGTAAAAGACAGGTCAGAGTCCTGCCTGGTTACTCACGAGCAACCACCATTAGCATCTGACAGCAATCCAGGAGTCTTTGCGGTTGCTCGCGTGTAGCAGTGAAGAGCGGCATGATGAGTCAAGAGAATAAAGGGAGGCCAGAGGAGCAAAGAGCTGCAGGCAGAGGCACTGAGGAAGATGCGGCGTGGAATGTACCGGCTCTGGTGCAGAGGAATGTGGAGCTGGAAGTGCACATTGCTGGCCTCGCAGCGAGGCTGGAGGAGCGCAGATTGCAGGAGCAGCAAATTATGGCAACTCCGGTGGGGCGAAAGATGCCGCACTGGTGAGCAAATTTGGCAGGAGCCCTCAAGAGTACCTAGCCTTTAGGTCTGAGATTAAATACGCCCTGGACTTACAAAAGAAGGAATTTTCCAATGATGAGGAGAGGGTGGCATTCATAGTTTCCCACTTAGAAAGTGCAGCCTGGGAATGGGTGAGACCCCTGATAGCGGTGGGAAACAATGCCCTCCAGGACATGTGGAAATTTTATGAGGCGATGGATGCAATGTTTACCAGCGAAATTCAGGGGGATGTTACGCAGCAGGAGACACTTTCTGTTTGGGGTGCAGCAGCAGATCCAGATGTGGACAGACTGCAAGAACTTGGAATATTGGCACACTGCACATGTGCTGTGTCAGAAGCAGATCCGATGGGCGGTGTTTTTTGCCCATTTTGACTTTAAGATCCAATACGTTCCTGGAGAGTAGAATGTGAGGGCAGACGTGTTTTCCAGGAAGCCTGAGTACATGGAAGATGAAGGGCCCCCAGTGGCCAGACAAATGTTCCGGGAGGACAAATAGGCCTGTGGGGAAACACTGGCAGGGGAGGCAGGACTGGTTAGACTCACCAGAGAGGATGATTTTGCTCAAAGGAAATTTAGGGAGCTCAAGGAGGGTCTGGGGGCTTTGAGGAGAAAGAGGGGCTGTTCTACAAAGGGACACTGTATGTACCGGGAGAGCCCTTGAGGGTCAGAGTCCTTGAGCAGTTCCATGACAACCCTACAGCTGGGCACTTTGGGCAACACAATACCATGTTGTTAGTTAAGTGGGATTTCTGGTGGCCCAAGGTAAGGGAGGCTGTGCGGGAATATGTCCGAGGGTGTGACATGTGTCAGAGAGGAAAGAGGGAAAGGGCGGCCCCAGCTGGGCTGCTGGAACCGGGGAGACCATGGGAGATGGTGTCCATAGATTTCATGACGGACCTGCCCGAGGTAAGACGGCAGTCCTGGTGGTGGTGGACCTACTGACCAAGATGTGCCACCTTGTGGCATGCTCTCATGCTGTGTCAGCTGAGGAAACTGCCAGATTGTTCCTGAATCACATCTTTTGGCTGCATGGGTCCCTTCTAGGGTGATTTCTGACCATGGAAGACAGCTCACCTTGCGTTTCTGGTGCAAGATCATGAGTTTGTTGCAGGTAGAGGTGAGCTTTTCCACAGCCAGGCACCCGCAGACAAATGGACAGGCGGAGAGGGCAAATGCCATTTTGCTGCAGTACTTGTGCTGCTATGTAAATCAGCGGCAGAATGATAGGGTGGAGAAGCTAGCGCAGGCAGAGTTTGCATACAATAATGCTGAACACATGACCACAATGATGAGTCCCTTTCCTGGCAATTACGGATGTCATCCCAGGTCCCTTCCAGAGTGTGAGGAGGAGGAATTGAGTGTACCAGCCACAGAACAATTCACAGAAGAGGTGGAGGCCATACACCAACAGCTCAAGATGACTCTGGAAAGAGCCAAGGAGGCGTACAAGAAGGCGGTGGACAAACATAGGAAACCGGGGGAGGTTATCCAAGTGGGGGACAAGGTGTGGTTTTCATCTCAGGGGCTGCCTCTGGGGGGGGGGTTGCAAGAAACTGCAGCCTAGGAGGGTGGGCCCCTTTGAGGTGACACAGCAGGTCAACCCATTAGCTTTCAGGCTGAAGTTGCCGGATAACATGAGGATACATGCGGTGTTTCACAGGTCTCTGCTGTTGCCTTACAGGGAGGGGCACAGTTTCTGGGGGAGGAAACAGGGGGGGCCCACCCCACCTAGCGTAGAAGAAAGGGAACTCTGTAATGAAGTGACGGAGATACTTGACTCCAGGTGGAATGGACATCAACTAGAGTACCTATTTGCCTGGGAGGGGATTCCCAGTTCAGAAAACACATGGATTCTGGTGGGGCGCGTGACTGAGGAGTATCTCATAGAGGAGTTCCATGCTCTCTTCTGGCACAAGCCCAAACCCCCGACATTGTTTTTGGGGGAAGTGTTTGGACCCATAGTGGACGAGGGTGACTTTGAGGGATTCGCGCCCTCAGGGGAGGGGAAGGGAATAGGGGACGAAGTTGCCGAGGTCTCTGATGAGGAGGAAATTTCCTGGGACCTCCCACCCGGGCAAGGATTGTCGGGGGTGGGGAAGCATTTTTTGACTCCACAGAGGAGGAGAACAATTCCTTCATTGGTTCCCCCCCTCCTGCCAATGCCAGTGAGTGGGAAGCAGCCCTGGACCCCACCAATGGGGAGGTGAGGGGGAGCAGATGTCAGGGGACTGCTATTGGAACAGGGGAGGGAGGCAGGGGAGCTGTTGGGATACAGAGAGCCTATGAAACTTCTGAAGAACAGTTCCTCTTCCAGCGGGGGGGGGGGGAGCCACACCTCCAGTGGAGAAGAGAGGGAAGGGGCCAGCAAAGCGAGGAAAGGGCTTGAGGATGCTGCTGAGAGCCCCAGTGCCTCACCTTGCCAGGCTTGTCAGGAGGGACACACACCACTTCCATCGCCCAAACTTGCACAGAAAGGTGAAATGCAAGTGGGGGGGGGGAGGTTTCGGGTGCCGAAGTTCTTATGTTTGTGGAGAAGCCAGAAGGGGCCACTCTCAGATTGTGCAAGTGACTAAGACGGACATGAACTTTGTAGATCTGCACTGTAAATAGTTTGCACAATAAAACCTGTAAAAGACAGGCCGGAGTCCTGCCTGGTTACTCACGAGCAACCACCACTAGCATTTGACATTTTATTTTCCATAACCATTTATTTTGCATTATAATGATCATAATGAAGGCTTAACTATTTTTTAATGATACACTACAGAGTTCTTTGTATTTAGAATCCACAATCCCTACATTCTGACTCCTTTTTCTCTGCTCTTGTTTCCCTTTACCTCCACCAAAAGCAAGAAAGAACAAAACAGAGATCGCGAGTCCTGGATTTCACCACTAGGCCTCCAATTTCCCCTCATTGCCATGGATTTTAGAATACACAAGGAGGAGGTCTACACTGTCCAATTTACCCTTCCTGTTCAGGCTGGTGTGAGATTCGTGAAGCATTATAACAGCTTTCTTCATAAACTGAAATTAAAAGTTTCCCAGCTCCAATAGTCCTTCCTCCATTTTCCAGGACGGCACAAAATTTTGTTGTTGCACAACCTTTGAATGTGAAAAAGGTGATAAAGAAGAAATCTGGAAAACAAAAATAAGTGTTGACATTAGTCCTTTTCCCAGGGAATAGGAGATGGTGCCTGTGATGGTGAATGAGAATTTTAACACGTTAGTTTTAAAAAGGGTATATTTAAGAAATCTGAAAAATATAATTTCATCATAACATGAATGTACAAAATTTTCAGCATTAGGAATTCAGGTAAAAAAATTACTCAGATATAATCAAAATTGGCACCCAAAGGAGTCTCAAGACATGAAGTTTATTAATAAACAGGTTATATTTATAAAATATAATGAAATTAGAGGTTCTGAAAACTGCCATAATTAACCATGTTAACAAAATCAAATTCTTGTGGTCTGGTAATTTGCATTAAAATGACAGGAATTCAATCCCAGTATCTCCTGGGCCTGTTAAAAAGGCACATGCTGTGGCCACACAAATCAACAAGGTGATCCAGCCACATAAAAAGCTGGAGTTGCACTCCATTGTCTCTCAGGATGGTTGGATGCCATACTGAGGCTCCCGCACTGTCAAAGATCTAACATGAAGTGGGAGAAAAGGGGGTCCCAAAAACCAATCAGGAACTCCTATCCGAATTCTTAATCAGCTCTCAAATGTGAAACTAGCAAAGGGCAGGCAAAGGATGGGGGGGGGTGTAGGGCAGAGGCAGCTCAAATGGCCTGGACTCTGCCTCTTCCTTCCTGGGGCAAATCAGCCCATATACCCCTCCCCTATTCATTTCCAATCCCCTCTTCTTTTCAGGAAGGAAGGGTGTGGTAAAATTGGTTCCTCTCCAAAGAGTATTGTTCCTCAAAAACGCTGTTGAAAGGGGTGGGGGGTGCATGTAAGGCTGGATCCAGGCACATGAATACAGTGATACAGTTAAATGATTCGGTTCAATGTGTTGTGAAATCCCAATGCAGAAAGATAGGATAGAAAGATAGAAAGATGCTTTTCTGAAGTTTACTATACAGCGGAAAGGAGCAGCCAAGCATACTAGGACTCAATTTCTTGACTTTAAGAAAGCCGACTTCATAAAACTTAGGGAAGTGCTGGGTGAGATCCCATGGACAGTAATACTAAAAGGAAAGGGAGTTCATGACGGCTGGGAGTTTGTTAAGAGGGAAATAGTAAAAGCACAACTTCAGGCAATACCAATGAGACGGAAACATGGATGGTGCCTAAAGAAGCCAGGGTGGCTATCTAAAGAACTTTTAACTGAGTTAAGATTAAAAAAGGATGTGTACAAAAAATGGAAAAGGGAGGAAACCACCAA
This sequence comes from Podarcis erhardii, assembly GCF_964252035.2. NCBI lineage: Eukaryota > Metazoa > Chordata > Lepidosauria > Squamata > Lacertidae > Podarcis > Podarcis erhardii. The sequence continues at coordinate 79,566,602 of NC_138511.1, read as the reverse complement.
AGAGGAATTCAAACAAATAGCCAGCACGTGTAGACACAAAGTCAGAAAAGCTAAAGCACAGAATGAACTCAGGCTTGCTAGAGAGGTTAAAAGCAACAAAAAAAGCAAATGGGTATGTTCGTAGCAAAAGGAAGAACAAAGAAACAGTGGGGTCACTCAGAGGAGAAGATGGTGAAATGCAAACAGGGGATACAGAAAGGGCTGAACTCCTCAATGCCTTCTTTGCCTCAGTCTTCTCCGATAAAGAAAACAATGCCCGACCTGAAGAACTTGGAGCAAATGATTCAGCAGAGGAAACACAGCCCAGAATAACTAAGGAGATAGTACAAGAATACTTGGCTAGTTTAGATGTATTCAAGTCTCCAGGGCCAGATGAACTGCATCCAAGAGTATTAAAAGAACTGGCAGATGTGATCTCAGAACCACTGGCACTCATCTTTGAGAATTCCTGGAGAACAGGCGAAGTCCTGGCAGACTGGAGGAGGGCAAATGTTGTCCCTATTTTCAAAAAGGGGAAAAGAGAGGACCCAAATAATTACCGCCCAATCAGTCTGACATCAATACCAGGGAAGATTCTGGAGCAGATCATTAAGCAAACAGTCTGTGAGCACCTAGAAAGGAATACTGTGATCACCAATAGTCAGCATGGATTTCTGAAAAATAAGTCATGTCAGACTAACCTGATCTCGTTTTTTGACAGAATTACAAGCCTGGTAGATGAAGGGAACGCACTGGATGTAGTCTACCTTGATTTCAGCAAGGCATTTGACAAGGTGCCCCATGATATTCTTGTAAAGAAGCTGGTAAAATGCGGACTTGACTATGCTACCACTCAGTGGATTTGTAACTGGCTGACTGACCGAACCCAAAGGGTGCTCATCAACGGTTCCTCTTCATCCTGGAGAAGAGTGACTAGTGGGGTGCCACAGGGTTCTGTCTTGGGCCCGGTCTTATTCAACATCTTTATCAACGACTTGGATGATGGACTCAAGGGCATCCTGATCAAATTTGCAGATGACACCAAACTGGGAGGGGTGGCTAACACCCCAGAGGACAGGATCACACTTCAAAACGACCTTGACAGATTAGAGAACTGGGCCAAAACAAACAAGATGAATTTTAACAGGGAGAAATGTAAAGTATTGCACTTGGGCAAAAAAAATGAGAGGCACAAATACAAGATGGGTGACACCTGGCTTGAGAGCAGTACATGTGAAAAGGATCTAGGAGTCTTGGTTGACCACAAACTTGACATGAGCCAACAGTGTGACGCGGCAGCTAAAAAAGCCAATGCAATTCTGGGCTGCATCAATAGGAGTATAGCATCTAGATCAAGGGAAGTAATAGTGCCACTGTATTCTGCTCTGGTCAGACCTCACCTGGAGTACTGTGTCCAGTTCTGGGCACCACAGTTCAAGAAGGACACTGACAAACTGGAACGTGTCCAGAGGAGGGCAACCAAAATGGTCAAAGGCCTGGAAACGATGCCTTATGAGGAACGGCTAAGGGAGCTGGGCATGTTTAGCCTGGAGAAGAGGAGGTTAAGGGGTGATATGATAGCCATGTTCAAATATATAAAAGGATGTCACATAGAGGAGGGAGAAAGGTTGTTTTCTGCTGCTCCAGAGAAGCGGACACGGAGCAATGGCTCCAAACTACAAGAAAAAAGATTCCACCTAAACATTAGGAGGAACTTCCTGACAGTGAGAGCTGTTCGACAGTGGAATTTGCTGCCAAGGAGTGTGGTGGAGTCTCCTTCTTTGGAGGTCTTTAAGCAGAGGCTTGACGACCATATGTCAGGAGTACTCTGATGGTGTTTCCTGCTTGGCAGGGGGTTGGACTTGATGGCCCTGGTGGTCTCTTCCAACTCTATGATTCTATGATTCTAGGATGCCACATCGCCGTCTGGTACCACAGTATTATAATGCATATAAAGCAATTTACCGTATTTTTCGCCCCATAGGGCGCACCTAGTTTTTGGGGAGGGCATAAAGAAAAGAATTTTTATTTTCCCCCCCAGGCATGGGGCTGGGGCTGGGGAAGCCCGAGCTTCCCCCGCCCCCAGCCCCCAGAACAGGCTGCTCTCCGCAAGCCGTAGGAGCCCTCCCACGGCTTGCAGAGAGCTACCCGAAGCCCGGGCGTGACTGCTCAGCGCGCCTGGGCTTCAGGGTACAGGCAGCTCTGCACAAGCCGAGGGAGGGCTCACGCGGCTTGCACAGAGCTACCCGAAGCCTGGGCGTGACTGCTCAGTGCGCCCGGGCTTCAGGGTACAGGCAGCTCTGCACAAGCCTGAGAGGGCTCCCGCGGCTTGTGCAGAGCTACCCGAAGCCCTGGCGCGACTGCTCAGAGCACCCGGGCTTCGGGGTGCAGGCAGCTCTCCGCAAGCCATGGGAGCCTGGCGGTGCACAGCGACCCCTCTCGTTCTCCAGGTTTCGGCGAAAGCCTGCATTCACCCTACAGGATGCACACACATTTCCCCTTCATTTTTGGAGGGGGAAAAGTGTGTCCTATAGGGCAAAAAATACAGTATCTTTTTACAAATTTAGTTAAAATGACAGCTAAATCTTTGGAGCAGCTTTTAAGAGGATACAGAGCACCTACAGGCAGAAGAGTGTGGAAATTCTGTTGCACAACTATAAATCCTTGCACTAATGGTCTGAGTTAGCCAGATACTGCTCATTGTCACAGAATTTAAGGAAATTTAATTACATTTCTTTTACATAAGAAATATGTTTTTTGAGAAAGAGACACACATTTTGTCCTGCACTGCATCCCAGTGGTGGAAAGATCCATATGCAACTGGGGTGGAGCAATGAATGCATTTTCCTCTTTGGTTCAGAAGAGTATTTAATATAAACATCCCGATCTGAATCCTGCTTCTAGACAAGCAAGTGCATTATGAAAGTTAAAGGGCAAAGTCCGGGCAGGCAAAACACTAAGGAAGAGTGCAGAGTGCAGCCAGTAAGAGATATGATCCCTATCACTTTTCCAACAATGTGCAATGGAAAAAGAGAGAGAGGAAGGAAGGGAGAGAAGAGATCAGGACAGAGTCTGCGTGACCCAGCCCATATCTAGGCCTTTCCCCCGACTGAATAGCAATGTTACCTTTAGCAAAAGCTCCTCTAAAATCAACACATTGGGTCTCATTCTCAAGGCAGTTGACGGTCTTCTCACTTTTACACTTTTTCACTTTTTCAGTTTCTCCTTTGGAGAAGCAGGCTGGGCATCGCAGACCATTTTCAGCCAGCATGTTGTGATCAGGAACTTCCAAGATCAAATGTAAAGTGAGCATGTTAATGTCTTTGTCTGTTTTTGTATCTCTGTGTTATATAAATGGAATACACCCTAGTAACTTACTCTTCTGCTGGGGCAGCTGCAAGTTTTCTTGGATGAAAACATGATCTAGAAACAATCTGGGTTCAGGGCTGAGCATGGGACAAAGGCACCATAGGTCTCTGAGATGAATGACCTTTACCCAAAGTGGGGTGGGAGAGTGTGAACTTTTAATCTCTCTGAATGTATTCATGCCATCGATTATGGTGTAGCCTCTCTGAAAATATAGTTTCTTAGTCCTCCATTTTTGTACAGAGATTCTGTCTCTCTTCTGCTCTTCAGCAATGAGCTATCCAATAAGTTTTGTGAACCCCCCCGAGACACCCAGGTACAGGGTGGTACAAAAATTCAATAAATTCAATAAACAAATTTCAGAGAATGCTGTTAGGTAGGGTCTTATATTTGCACCATTATAACTGCTGGCTTAGGTAGTGCTTGCCAGTTAAAAGACAGAGAAGAACCAGCTTAAGGGTGATTCTGGAGGACACTTGAATAAGATAGGTGGGTTGTAAGGTCCATATTTGAAACATCCAATTGAAAGTGAACTTGAAGGGACCATAAGCTATTTATGTTCAGGAGCTTAGGTATCCAATTATACCATATTTTTCATCCCATAGGACGCTCCGCCCCATAGGACGCACCTAGTTTTTTTGGGGGGGGGGAATAAAGGGAATTTCCCCCCTTTATTTCCCCCCCAAAACCAGGTCAAGGAACAGCGGGATGGCGGTGCTGTGCCTCCCCGCTGACCTCCGAGCTTGTGGGGCTCGCCGGTCTGCCCGGCGTGAGGGGCGCTCTGCTTCAGGGTGCCCCACGCGCCAGGCGGCAGGCTGCTAACCGCAGCCTAGGGAGCCCTGCGGGAACTTCTGTGCGCACCGACCCCTCTCACTCTCCAAGCTTCAGCAAAAGCCTGTATTTGCCCCATAGGACGCACACAGATTTCCCCTTCATTTTTGGAGGGGAAAATGTGCGTCCTATAGGGCGAAAAATACGGTATATCTGATCCTTCATGGTGCTACTTCAAGGGACAGGAAGAACGAGAGGCCTGGCTGGAAAGGCAATCCATCCCGAGAGAAATCCCCGGGCCCAGATGGCTTCACGGCAAGTTACTATAAAGAAATGGAAAATACTGTACTGGCACCACTGAGAGAAGTAATGAATAATATTTTGAAAGAAAAAGAAATACCAGATACTTGGAAGGATGCCTTCATTACTTTAATCCCAAAACAAGACTCAGATCTGTCGCAAGTTAAGAACTACAGGCCGATCTCGCTGTTGATTATAAAATTTTCGCAGGAATACTGGCAAGTAGAGTTAAAAACATATGGTCAGAATATATCCATGGAGATCAGGCGGGCTTTCTGCCTGGCAGGCAAATGAGAGATAATATTAGAAATATAATAAATTCCATAGAATACTTGTCTGCCAGGTATGATAAGCAAGCCATAATGATGTTCGTGGATGCAGAGAAAACATTCGATAATATAGTTTGGGACTTTTTACTAAAACAGCTAGAATATATGGAGGTCGGTATGAATTTCTTCAACGGAATAAAGGCAATCTATACGGAGCAAAAGGCCAAATTGATTATAAACAACGTGGTGTCAGAAGAAATAACGGTAGAGAAGGGTACAAGACAGGGCTGCCCACTCTCCCCGTTGCTATTTATAATAGTACTGGAAGTACTCCTGAACTCAATAAGACAAAATAAGAAAATAAAAGGGATTAGAATTGGTCAAAATGAATATAAAGTTAAGGCATTCGCGGACGATTTAGTAATAACAACAGAAGACCCGCTGAACTCAATAAAAGAGATACTGGAAGAACTGGAACAATTTGGTAAGGTGGCTGGTTTTAAGTTAAACAAAAGGAAGACTAAAATAATGGTGAAGAATTTAGATTCGAAGGCAATCGAGGAATTACAACAACAAACAGAAATAGAAGTGGCCAAAAAGGTAAAATATCTAGGAATATGGATAACCCCGAAAAATATAGACCTATTTAAGAATAACTATGAGCAGGTATGGAAAGAGATAAAAAAGGACTTGGAGAGGTGGGGGAAGCTGAGATTGTCATTCTGGGGTAGGATAGCTTTAATTAAGATGAACGTTCTCCCGAGAATGTTATTTCTGTTCCAGAACTTACCGATAATCAAGGGCACTAAGATATTCAAAGAGTGGCAAAGAGGAATCTCAAAATATGTCTGGCAGGGCAAAAAACCAAGGATTAAGTTTAAATTGTTAACAGAAGCTAAAGAAAGAGGGGGATTCGCTCTGCCAGATCTGAAGTTATACTATGAGGCACCTCTGCTGGGTGAAAACGTGGATAAAATTGGAAAATAAGGAACTATTAGACCTGGAGGGGTTCGACAATAGAGCAGGATGGCATGCGTACTTATGGCAGGGGAAGAGGAAGCACAAGGGTTTCGCAACACATATCTTTAAAGGCCCTCTAATGGAAGTTTGGGAGAGGAATAGATTTTTACTAGAACCTAAAGTACCACACTGGCTATCCCCATTGGAAGTTATGAGCGTGAAAAAAGTAAACATGAGAGGTGATTGGATAACTTATGAACAATTGTTAATAAAAGTAGGGGGGACATGGAAACTGAAACCATATGACCAGGTTAAAGGAAAAGTCTATGATTGGTTACACTATTTCCAAATAAACGAAATGTTTAGACAAGACGTTAAAGAGAGAGGATACGCGGATAAAGAATCTAAATTCCAGACTGAAATAATAAACAATGATTACAAAATTCTCTCTAAAACGTATAATATGCTATTAGAGTATAACTTGATAGATGAGGAAGTGAAGTCTGTGATGATTCATTGGGCAAGGGACATCGGCCATAATATATACTATGAAGAATGGGAGAAACTCTGGAAAAAAAAACCTTAAATTTACAGCTTGCATAACGTTAAAAGAGAACCTCATGAAGATGTTTTACCGTTGGTATATAACACCTGCAAAATTAGCAAAAATATATAAAACTTGCAATAAATGCTGGAAATGCAGGGAAAAAGAGGGATCCTTCTTCCACATGTGGTGGGACTGCAGAAAGGTCAAAGGCTTTTGGGAAAGTGTATATAATGAAATGAAAAATATATTAAGATATAACTTTGGGAAAAAGCTGGAGGCTTTTCTGTTAGGCCTAGCAGGAAGTGATATAAAGAACAATGACAGTAAATTCTTTCAATATGCAACAACGGCCGCAAGGGTCCTATTGGCTCAAAATTGGAAACAACAGAACATACCGACGCTTGAGGAATGGAGAGCAAAACTACTAGAATACGCGGAGATGGACAGATTGACGGGGAAAATTAGATATTTAAAAGACCAAAGGTTCATTGAGGACTGGGGGAAATTTGTGGAATATCTGGAAAATATAAGTGAAGGTCAGATAACGCTAGTTGGGTTTAAAAAAGCTCTGTGAAAAGGTTGGAATATTGTCTAAAGAGAAAAAGAAGGAAAGAGAAAATAATGTCAATATAAGCTAGGATTTGTGTGAATTTGTTAAATTAGGGTATGGATGATTTCAGGGGAAGCTGAAGGAAGTCTTATAAAAAGAAATCTGTAACAACAAGGTGTAAACTGTTTTATTTTCTTGTTTGTTATGATTTAAAAAACAATAAAAATTATGCGAGAAAAAAAAAAAGGCAAGGCAATCCATCCCTAGTAGGTCCCTCCCTGCTGCCTATTAGGTCCCTCTTTTTCACAGTATCTCGTCATGCCTGACTTTCTGTCCAATCTGAATTCCCACCCGTTGAGAGCCCCTAAGAGACCTGAGCTGCTCAACCCAACCTACATCCATCTGGGGCTGTCTCACCCCATCTGAACAAGGCACACATTCTCTAAGTACTGCTGATTGACTAAGGATCCAAGCCTTGGCCAAATCCAGTGCACAGCCCTAACATGTTAATGATTCCACAATGATGCAGAAACTTACGGCTGAGAGTTTCATTGTTACAATACAAAATAAAAAAATTCCTTCCAGTAGCACCTTAAAGACCAACTGAGTTAGTTCTAGGTATGAGCTTTCGTGTGCATGCACACTTCTTCAGATACACTGAAACAGAAGTCACCGGACCTTTCTATATAGTGAGAAGGTGGGGAGGGGTATTACTCAGAAGGGTGGTGGGAATGGGTGATTGGCAGATAGCTGCGATGAGCCTGTTGACGACTCTTAACGACTGCAATAGGTCTAACAGGAAAAAGCAAGGGGTGAGAAGGTGAAAAATGGCTTTGTCATGTATAATGAGATAAGAATCCAATGTCTTTGTTCAAACCAGGTCTCTCCATAGTTTTAAGTTTGGTGATAAGTTGCAATTCAGCAGCTTCTCTTTCCAGTCTATTTCTGAAATTCCTTTGTAATAGAACAGCTACTTTGAGATCTTGTATAGAATGTCCTGGGAGATTGAAGTGTTCTCCTACTGGTTTTTCTGTCTTGTGGTTCCTGATGTCGGATTTATGTCCGTTTATTCTTTGGCGTAAGGTCTGGCCTGTTTGTCCAATATAGAGAGCTGAAGGACACTGTTGGCATTTTATGGCATACACAATGTTAGACGATGAGCAATTAAAAAGTCCCGAGATGGTATGTGTGATGTTGTTGGGGCCAGTAATGGTGTTGTCCGGGTGTATGTGGCAGCAAAGTTGGCATCTGGGTTTATTGCAGGCTCTGGTGCCAGTGTCCGTGTTAAGTCTGGTTATAGTATTATTGTGGGTTAGGAGTTGTTTAAGATTGGGGGGCTGTCTGGAGGCAATGAAAGGTCTTCCTCCCAGAGCTTGAGAAAGAGAACTGTCATTGTCCAGGAGAGGTTGTAGATCTCTGATGATGCGTTGTACTGTTTTAACTTGGGAGCTGTATGTGATGACTAGAGGTGTTCTGTTATTTTCTTTTTTGGGTCTGTCTTGCAGCAAGTTCTCTCTGGGTATCAGTCTGGCTCTGTTGATCTGTTGTCTAACTTCATCTGCTGGGTATTTTAGTTCTAAAAAGGTTTGCTGTAGATCTCTTAGGTGAGAGTCTCTGTCTGTAGAATTGGAGCAGATGCGGCTGTAACGTAGTGCCTGGCTATATACAATGGACTGTTTGGTATGTTTGGGATGGTAGCTAGAGGCATGTAGATATGTTTGTCGGTCAGTTGGTTTACGGTATAAGGTGGTGTCTATGCGCCCATCCTGTATTTTTATAGCAGTGTCCAAAAAATGTATTTCTTGCATAGATTGATTCATTGTTAGGTTGATGGTGGGGTGAAAATCATTGAATTTCTGGTGGAAGGTTTCTATTTTTTCTTACTTTTAAATGCCTTTTTCCTTTTTCCTTTTTGAAGTTTTTTTGTTAAGATACTTAGTAAGTAGTTGCATTTGTGTTTTTCTTCTCAAATGCATTTGCTTCGCTTTTTCTTGTATTTTCTTGTATTTTGTGTTCAAATGAAATTCAATAAAAATATTTAAAAAAAAAAGAGTCGTCAACAGGCTCATCGCAGCTATCTGCCAATCACCCATTCCCACCACCCTTCTGAGTAATACCCCTCCCCACCTTCTCACTATATAGAAAGGTCCGGTGACTTCTGTTTCAGTGTATCTGAAGAAGTGTGCATGCACACGAAAGCTCATACCTAGAACTAACTCAGTTGGTCTTTAAGGTGCTACTGGAAGGAATTTTTTTATTTTGTTTTGACCATGGCAGACCAACACGGCTACCTATCTGTAATTGTTACAATAGTCAGTGTTGCAGCATTGTGTCTTCATCTCAAAGAATTTACCATCCCCTGCAGTAAAGCTGTAATCGCCTAAGTGACAACCTCTGGATGACAAACATGTATTCTCAATTTGCACTTCCGGATTTTCTATGAAAAAGAATTTGAAAGAACTATCAGGATCTGGGTGGAAATGTGGTCTATTGCTACTAAAGCACATTCATTATAATGGTTCCAATTTTCTGTGTTGCCCAAATCAGGACATTTTGAAAAATACAATATGGAAGGTATTATTCAATTTGGCAATCTAAAGTGAGGTGCTGTTTATTTATTTAAATGTGTGCACACTGCTATATCGTAAAAAGGAAAGAGATATCAAAATGTTTTTTAGTTATAATACATAAAAGATACAATAAGAACCATATTAAAAGTAAATAGATTTCAATAAACCAGTGTGTTCTTAATGGTCTGCACAGGCCTGGTGGAAAAGAAAGGTTTTCTGCAGGCACTTAAGAGTTCAGCTCTCAACCAGAAGCAGTAGCCTCTTGCCTCCATAATCCATAGAACCAGGCATTCTTTTTATGTTCACAATTAATTTGCAAAATGCATTAAATTTGGAATTTCTGCAGAACTTCATTTTAGGTCAAATTTGTTGCATGAAGAATCATGCCTTTTTGTATACACCTGACAATACATCTGCCATACACTGCACTCTCTCTTCTAGTCGATCCTAACAGCTTGCCGGTTCAGGGCATGCTTCCCTGAACTCCTGTTGTTGAACACAAGACACTTAGCAAGACACTTGCATTGCACCAACCTTACTACCCCCTTATGCCTCTCCCTCCAAGAATGTAGCAGTGATGTTGGAACAGATGGTCAAGCAAGCACCATCCCACCCAGGATCACCCCAAGGCATTTTGGCACTGAGGTGCCAAATGGTACCCACTCCCTCATGGGTAAAAGGAGTGGGTTAACCAGGAACAAGCAAAGGGATCAAATCAACCTTAACTAATGGTTGAAGTAGGAACCAAAAACCATCAAGGTGGAGAGACCCGCTCTGAATCAAGCTGTGTAACTGAAACCCTTTTAAAGAGGTGAACTACAGGAATACTTCCTTCATGTTGGTTGCTTCCTCATCATTTCATCACTGAGAATTATTTCAAAATTACTTAAGGCCCCCCCCTCAAGGAGCCATAAAAGTGTGAAGCACCATCATCTCCCATTCTGGTTGCTCAGTTTTTGAATAGTTTTTATACATCTGTGAAAAGATTGTCAATTTTAATGTCATTTACGGCAAAGGGGATATTCAGCTTATATTCCACGCTTATTGTCCTAGTTTGATAACCAAAACCAAACTGGAGTTCATTGGTTTGGCTCAATAGGGATTTCTGGTTGATGCAAATCAAGTTCTCCAAGCTTGGTGATCAGCACCAAATTCAGCCACTGCTTGTGATCAGGTGATGTTAGATTCCCCATTTTCATATGCAAGCCATACATTCCTTACATCAGATGTTGTTGGACTACTGCATCTCCCATCATCCCTGACTGGTGGGTGGCTAGCTGAGGCTGATGGGAGTTCTAATTCATCTACAGCTGAAGTGTCACAGCTTCCTCACCTCACTTTTTTCATAGGTGAGTTGTTCTAGCATAGACTTCAATATGCTAGTAGTACCCTTAAAGTTCACCTATATCTTAACCTGGGTCAAATCCAACAGCAAAAGACAAAAAGACAAGCAGATCTTACCTATATTTGTACGCAGAACACTGGCAGTACAGGTATACATAACATTATTATTACAAGCTGTATTTGCATTGCTGTTATCTGTCATTCCAGTGCTGTTAAACTTATGTTTGCAGTTCAGACGTCCGGCTGAGGACAGGAGGAAAAGATTCATGAATCATCATCATCATCATCATCATCATCATTGTTTTGTTTTGCTGTTTGCTTAATGAGGTACAGAGGAGGAGGTGTTCGTGAATTAAACTTTTAAATTAAAAAGTGTTCAATTTAATAAGCATTTTAATAGAAGAGGATGAAATGAAATAAGTAAAACACTCATTAATTAAAACTCTTGTAGCCATTGTTCAGAACACTGGTTTATTTATTTCCAAGACGTGGGGAGGTGTACCCTCCTTTTCTCACAGCCAACTTTTCCTCCCATCCAGACTCTCACTTAAATACATTTTTTCCCACTGTTTTGTCACAAGTGTAGATCTGACCCCAATTAAACTATGGCATTTTCTACAAGAGGCACTGAATGCCCCCAATTTCAATGACTTTTAAAGAGGATTAGATAAATTGATGGAGAATAACACTACTAAGGCTACTAAGCATGACGGCTATGTACTACCTCCAATATCAAAAGTAGCATATTTCAAATAACAGTTGCTGGAACCCACTTTAAGCCAGAGTGTTGCTGTGGTATGGTCCTGATTGTGTACTTCCCTTAGTCACTGGGTTGGCCAGTGTTAGGACAGGATCGTCGACTAATAATAATAATAATAATAATAATAAATTTTATTTATATCCCGCCCTCCCCAGCCGAAGCCGGGCTCAGGGCGGCTAACAACAATCAACAATCAAACAATCAGATATTCACACATTCTAAAAATATTACATTATAAAAATCAATTAAAATCAAATTAAAGTGCAAATATAACAAAAGAAGGCAGACTACCTAAAACTTTTTTTGAAATGACGGACAATATGGATTTGATTGATATATGGATTTGATTGATATATGGAGAGTCAAGAACCCCTTAGGAAAAGAAGGAACTTTCTTTTCTGAAGCTCATCTGTCATGGACACGAATTGACCAAATATGGACAACTAAAGGACTGGCACCTAAAACTAGAAAAGTGGAAATTTGCCCAAAAACTTGCTCCGACCATAATGCTTTGAAAATGGAATTGAGACTAAACATAACCGGATCCTTCCGATGGAAAATGAATGACACCTTATTCAGAGATCAGGAGATTGTGAAGAAGGCCCAAAAAACTTTGAAAGATTACTTTGAGATAAATCTAAACACTACGGTGGAAAAAAGAACAATCTGGGACGCAAGCAAAGCGGTCATGAGAGGGTTTCTAATACAACAAAACACTGTAAAGAAAAGACTCTGGAATGAAAAGAAGCAGAAGATATTGGAGAGAATAAGTGAAGGAGAAAGGAAATTAAGATCTAGGCCCAAGTCTAAGGAAGTGCTGAGAGAAGTGAAATTTTTCCAGGCCCAATACATGAAACTGATAAATCAAGAAGTGGAGTGGAAAATTAAACAAATGAGACAAAGATCTTTCGAATCAGCTAACAAGTGTGGGAAACTGCTAGCATGGCAGCTGAAAAAAAGACAAAAACTAAATACAGTTACAAATCTAGAGATTGAAGGGAGAATGGTTCAGAAGCCTGAAGAAATCAGGAAATGTTTCCAGAGATATTTCAAAGATCTTTATGCACAAGGGCCGCAGAAAGAATCTGAGATGGATCAATTTATTAAAACTAACGGATTACAAAAAATTTCCCAGGAAATGAGAACAATCCTGAACGTTAAAGTCTCACAGCAGGAAATCGAGAGTGCCATACAGAACCTCCAACTAGGCAAATCTCCAGGCCCTGATGGACTTACCTCCAAATATTATAAGGCTTTGAAGGACTACTTGACACAACCCTTGATGGAGGTAGGTAACCAGATCATGGAGGGTAAGAAGGCACCAGAAACGTGGAAAGAAGCTTTCATCACATTGATTCCCAAAACAGAAACTAAAAAGACTCAACTTAAGAACTACCGTCCCATCTCACTCCTAAATGTGGATTACAAAATTTTTGCAGATATTTTGGCTAATAGACTTAAAAAAGTATTGAATGAAGTGATTCATAAAGATCAAGCAGGCTTTCTCCCGGGTAGGCATTTGTTTGACAACACGAGAAACATTATTGACATTTTGGAACTCTTACAAACAAATATTAACACTAGAGCGGTGTTAATTTTTATTGATGCGGAGAAAGCCTTTGACAACATTTCTTGGATGTTCATGAAGAAAAATTTGGAAGGGATGGGAGTGGGACGGGGGGTTGAAAATGGTATAGAAGCAATATACTCAGATCAAAAAGCTAAATTGATTGTAAACAATGTGGTGACGGAGGAATTTAATATTGAAAAAGGGACACGACAAGGGTGCCCTCTATCCCCATTATTGTTCATCTTGGTCCTGGAGGTGCTTTTGAACATGATTAGAAAGGACCGGTCAGTTCGGGGCATTGAGGTTGCAGTGAAACAATACAAATTGAAAGCATTTGCAGATGACTTGGTATTAACATTACAGGAGCCAGTTCCTAGCACAAAAAGAGTTTTAGATTTAATTTCTGATTATGGTCGGGTGGCGGGATTTAAGTTGAATAAGCAAAAAACTAAGGTTTTAGCAAAGAATTTAACGTCTACAGAAGCAGATGAGTTTTCGAAAGAGACAGGATTAAATGTGGTTAAAAAGGTGAAATACCTAGGGGTGTATCTGACTTCTAAAAACTTGAATTTGTTTAAGGATAATTATGAGAAATGTTGGTCAGAAATTAAAAGGGATTTGGAAATTTGGACAAGACTAAAACTTTCCTTGTTAGGCCGAATAGCAGCTATAAAGATGAATGTTTTGCCGAAAATGTTATTCTTGTTTCAGACCCTGCAGATTGTGGACAAAGTGGTATGTTTTGGAAAGTGGCAGAAGGATATCTCTAAGTTCGTTTGGCAGGGCAAAAAGCCCCGAATTAAGTTTAAAATACTAACAGATGCGAAAGAAAGGGGGGGATTTGCCCTGCCAGACTTGAGGTTATATTATGAATCTACAGCCTTCTGCTGGATGAAAGATTGGTTTTTGTTAGAAAACACCGATGTCCTAGATCTGGAAGGGTTTGATAACGCTTTTGGGTGGCATGCGTATTTGTGGTATGACAAGGTTAAAGTTCATAAAATGTTCAAAAACCATATTGTTAGAAGAGCAATTTTTATGGTCTGGACAAAATATAAAGACTTATTGGAGAGCAAAACACCAAGGTGGCTTTCACCGGTGGAGGCCAAGGCACGTAAGAGACTTAACATGGAGGCCTACTGGCCAAAATATTGGGAACTAATCGAAAAAGTTGGTGACAATTGGAAGCTGCAGAGTTTTGAAAGTGTAAAAAGCAAGGTGCGAGACTGGTTGCATTATGCTCAAATTCGGGAAATTTTTAAAACAGATAAAAAGGTTGGGTTTCAGGTGGAAAAATCGAAATTAGAGACAGAATTGTTAGAACCTAAAGACAAATTACTTTCAAGAATGTATAACTTGCTGCTTAAATGGAATACACAGGATGAGACAGTCAAATCCGCCATGATAAAGTGGGCACAGGATATTGGACATAACATTATGTTTGATGACTGGGAAAGGTTATGGACCACCGGACTGAAATTCACGGCATGTAGTGCCCTGAAAGAAAATATTATGAAAATGATATACCGGTGGTACATGACCCCAGTCAAGCTTGCTAAGATATATCACCTGTCTGATAATAAATGTTGGAAGTGTAAAGAGGCGGAAGGGACATTCTTTCACCTCTGGTGGACATGTCCGAAAGTGAAGGCCTTTTGGGAAATGATCTATAATGAGTTAAAAAAGGTATTTAGATATACCTTACCCAAGAAACCGGAGGCCTTTCTTCTGGGCATTGTAGACCAGAATGTGTTAAAGAAGGATAGAACTTTTTTTATGTATGCTACAACAGCAGCAAGAATTCTCATCGCAAAGTGTTGGAAGACACAAGATTTACCCACACTGGAGGAATGGCAGACGCAGTTGATGGACTATATGGAACTGGCTGAAATGACTGGCAGAATCCGAGACTTGGGAGAAGAAACAATGGAAGAGGACTGGAAAAAATTTAAGGACTATTTGCAAAAATATTACAAGTTGTATGAATGTTAAGAAAATGCACTTTTTAGGAAATATTAGCCCCAGCAATGGTAATTAGGTGAAATGAAAACTAAGGCACAAGAAGATAGAGGTGAAATCAAGAAAATTTTTTATTGCATTATGTTTTAATTAAAATACATAAGATCACGGTTATAAAAATTCTGACTTTGGTAACATGATGAATTGAAAGATACAATAAGTAATGAAATAAGATAATAAATAGCTGAAGACTTTGTATTATGAACATTGGGTTACAAATATATTGAAATGGGTATTATGACAAAATGAAAGATACAATAAGTGATGAAATAAGATAACAAAATGCTGAAGTTGGTATTATAAATAATGCAGACTCGGGAAGATGTGGGGAAGTCCAAAAGATTCTGTAAAAGAAATATGAATTATGAAACTTTTGTACTTTATCTTTTTTCTTTTTCTTATTCTGTAAAACTAATAAAAATATTTAAAAAAAATAAAAATCAAATCAAATCAAATTAATGGCAACTAATTAAGCAAGATTCTAAGCAGGTTGCCAGAGGAGGGAGTCAGGCTGCACCCTGACCAAAGGCCTGGTGGAACAACTCTGTCTTGCAGGCCCTGCGGAAGGATGTCAGGTCCCGCAGGGCCCTAGTCTCTTGTGACAGAGCGTTCCACCAGATTGGAGCCGCAGCCGAGAAGGCCCTGGCTCTAGTTGAGGCCAGCCTAACCTCTCTGAGGCCTGGGACCTTGAGGATGTTATTATTTGCAGACCGTAGGTTTCTCTGTGGGGCATACCAGGAGAGGCGGTCCCGTAGGTACGAGGGTCCTAGGCCGTATAGGGCTTTAAACCTATGAACCTATCTATCAATTTCACTTGCTGTCAATTTCTTATTTTTCTAATTCATTTATTTATCTGCAGCCATTTCCTCTAAGAAGCGCAAGGTAGTGTACATGGTTTTCTCCTCCCCATTTTATCCGCAGAAGATTCCTATGAGGTAGGTTAAGCTGAGGGATCCCCAGTGAGCTTTGTGGTTGAGTGAAGCCTAGCCTCCTGCATCCTTGTCTGATACTCAAATCACATTCAGCTCCCCAAATTTCCACAATCAACGAGTAGCAGTAGTGAATCTGGATCCTCACCAGTGGGTTGATGTGCTCTGTTTCAAGGAGTAGACTTGAAGGTGTCTTTCTTTGTAAAATTTATTTAATTTCTTCCTGCAATGGCCATACTTTGTTTTCTTCCCCTTCCTTTCCTAAGCAACTTTTTCTCTCCATTCCAATGGAATTTATTATTCTATCCTATTTTTAAGGCATGTTTTCTCTACCTCTCCCAGTAAAGAAAAGCTTGTTCACCTTCTTAGCACTTTCCCTGCACTTTGAAATCATGTCCAACATTTTCATCTGGCAATCTCTTGCCTTTGCAAATCCCCCCTACCCTCACCCACCCTCACCCACACCCACAGAGAGAGAGAGAAAGAGAGAGAGAGAGATCTCTCCACATTTTGTGTGTATTGCTGAGATGCAGCTTCCATGTTAGAGTGGGATATTTCATTATTTTGCTACATAATAATAATAATAATAATAATAATAATAATAATAATAATAATTTATTATTTATACCCCGCCCATCTGGCTGAGTTTCCCCAGCCACTCTGGGCGGCTCCCAATCAGTATTAAAAACAATACAGCATTACATATTAAAAACATCCCTGAACAGGGCTGCCTTAAGATGTCTTCTGAACGTCAGGTAATTCTTTATCTCTTTGACATCTGATGGGAGGGCGTTCCACAGGGCGGGCGCCACTACCGAGAAGGCCCTCTGTCTGGTTCCCTGTAGCCTCACTTCTCGCAATGAGGGAACCGCCAGAAGGCCCTCGGCGCTGGATCTCAGTGTCCGGGCTGAACGATGGGGGTGGAGACGCTCCTTCAGGTATACAGGACCGAGGCCGTTTAGGGCTTTAAAGGTCAGCACCAACACTTTGAATCGTGCTCGGAAACGTACTGGGAGCCCATGCAGATCTCTCAGAACCGGTGTTATGTGGTCCCGGCGGCCACTCCCAGTCACCAGTCTAGCTGCCGCATTCTGGATTAATTGCAGTTTCCGGGTCACCTTCAAAGGTAGCCCCACGTAGAGCGCATTGCAGTAGTCCAAGCGTGAGATAACTATAATAATAATAATAATAATAATTTATTATTTATACCCCGCCCATCTGGCTGGGCCTCCCCAGCCACTCTGGGCGGCTTCCAAAAGAATATTAAAATACTATGATACATCAAACATTAAAAGCATCCCTAAACAGGGCTGCCTTCAGATGTCTTCTAAAAGTCTGGTAGTTGTTGTTCTCTTTGACATCTGGTGGGAGGGCATTCCACAGGGAGGGCGCCACTACCGAGAAGGCCCTCTGCCTGGTTCCCTCTAACTTGACTTCTCGCAGTGAGGGAACCGCCAGAAGGCCCTCGGTGCTGGACCTCAGTGTCCGGGTAGAACGATGGGGGTGGAGACGCTCCTTCAGGTATACTGGACCGAGGCCGTTTAGGGCTTTAAAGGTCAGCACCAACACTTTGAATTGTGCTCGGAAACGTACTGGGAGCCAATGTAGGTCTTTCAAGACCGGTGTTATATGGTCTCGGCAGCCGCTCCCTGTCACCAGTCTGGCTGCTGCGTTCTGGATTAGTTGTAGTTTCCGGGTCACCTTCAAAGGTAGCCCCACGTAGAGTGCATTGCAGTAGTCCAAGCGGGAGATAACCAGAGCATGCACCACTCTGGCGAGGCAGTCCACAGGCAGATAGGGTCTCAGCCTGCGTACCAGATGGAGCTGGTACACAGCTGCCCTGGACACGGATTTAACCTGTGCCTCCATGGACAGCTGTGAGTCCAAAATGACTCCCAGGCTGCACACCTGGTCCTTCAGGGGCACAGGTACCCCATTCAGGACCAGGGAGTCCTCCACACCTGCCCGCCTCCTGTCCCCCAAAAACAGTACTTCTGTCTTGTCAGGATTCAATCTCAATCTGTTAGCCGCCATCCATCCTCCAACCGCCTCCAGACACTCACACAGGACCGTCACCGCCTTCACTGGTTCTGATTTAAAGGAGAGGTAGAGCTGGGTGTCATCTGCATACTGATGAACACCCAGCCCAAAACCCCTGATGATCCCTCCCAGAGGCTGCATGTAGATGTTGAAAAGCATGGGGGAGAGGACAGAACCCTGAGGCACCCCACAAGTGAGAGCCCAGGGGTCTGAACACTCATCCCCCACCACCACTTTCTGAACACGGCCCAGGAGGAAGGAGCGGAACCACTGTATGACAGTGCCCCCAGCTCCCAGCCCCTCAAGACGGTCCAGAAGGATGTCATGGTCGATGGTATCAAACGCCGCTGAGAGATCCAGCAGAACTAGGAAACAGCTCTCACCTTTGTCCCTAGCCCGCCGGAGATCATCAACCAGCGCGACCAAGGCAGTTTCAGTCCCATGGTGAGGCCTGAATCCCGATTGGAAGGGATCCAAATGGTCCGTTTCCTCCAGGCGTGCTTGGAGTTGTTCAGCAACCACCCGCTCAATCACCTTGCCCAAGAATGGCAGATTTGAGACTGGGCGATAGTTGGCCAAATTGGCCGGGTCTAAAGATGTTTTTTTTAAGAAGCGGTTTAATGACCGCCTCTTTCAGCGGGTCTGGGAAGGCTCCCTCACAGAGGGAAGCATTCACCACCCCGCAGATCCCATCGCCCAGCCCTTCCCGGCTCGCTTTTATCAGCCAGGATGGGCAAGGATCAAAGAGACAGGTGGTCGGTTTCACTCGTCCAAGCAGCCTGTCCACATCCTCGGAGGTAACAGATTGGAATTGATCCCATGTAACAGGACCAGACAGAACTCTAGCACTCTCCCGCCCTGGCCCTGCTCCCACGGTGGAGTCTACCTTCTTCTGAATCTGAGCGATTTTATCTGCAAAAAACTTTGCAAAAGCATTGCAGGAGATCTTGGGGTCCCTACCAGGCCCCGGTGGTACAGGTGGTTCTGATAGATTGCGAACCACCTGAAAAAGTCTCCTGCTGCTGTTTTCTGCAGATGCAATGGAGGCGGCCCTCTTCGCCGTCGCCATTGCCACTTGGTAGGCTCGACGTTGAGCTCTAACCCGTGTCCGGTCTGATTCAGAATGAGTTTTCCGCCACCGGCGCTCTAGCCGTCTCAACGATTGTTTCATCACCCTCAGCTCCGGGGAAAACCACGGGGCTGTCCGGGCTCCATGCAAACGGAGAGGGCGCTTCGGAGCCAGACAGTCAATAGCCCTGGTTAACTCCGCATTCCAGCGGGCCACCAGGGAATCAGCTGAAAGGCCATCAACTTGGGATAAAGCATCCCCTACCACTCTCTGGAAGCCAATTGGATCCATTAAGTGGCGGGGGCAGACCATCCGAATCGGTCCCACCTCCCTGCGGAGGGGAAGGGTTGCGGAGAAGTCCAGTTGCACCAGGACATGACATAGTTTATCTGTATGACATCATAAGAAATAATCTCTTGACTTGACTCTCCCCTGCTTTCTCTTGGTAACCCAGCAGTCCTTTCTGTTCATGGTGTTGCTCTACACTCCTAATTCCCCTTTCCTCCCAAGAAGCAAGTTCTCTTCTGTGTCCTCTAAAAATCATCAGATGTTCCCCATCTTACCTGCAAAAAGTGGGGCCAAGAGGAGGCATGCGCTTAGGAGTGCCTTCAGCATTCTAGAAAGAATAGGAGACTCAGAGCAGGGATGGATCAACAAGGGAATTGATGCAGGTAGAGGCTTACTTGGAGGAATTTAAAGTCCATGGACTCGTGTCACAGGGAACACTTGGGAACAAATAGTTCTGGGAGGTCTGGGAATGGGAGGTTTTTTCCCCACTACAAAGATAAAGAGGGAGGTACTGAAATGCAATGCTCATTAGTTATGATCTCATTAGTTGCTGATAGACGCTTCTGATTACTTTTTTGATATCCTTTACAGTTTACAGATAGGTAGCCGTGTTGGTCTGCCATAGTCAAAACAAAACAAATTCCTTCCAGTAGCACCTTAAAGACCAACTAAGTCAGTTCTTGGTATGAGCTTTCGTGTGCATGCACACTTCTTCAGATTGTTTTGTCTTTACAATTTAAATGGTGAAGGCACTCAAGAAAGCAACTGAGAGCCAAATAGGCAAAGATTGACTGGGGTGACCCAGTTAGATGAGTGCCACACCCCAAAGGAAATTAAACTAGACTTAACCATTTATGGGTCCTTTACCTTTACCTTTACCTGATACACAAAGCTCACCTAACAAGAAGTGAGTCCTTTTCTCCCCATCCTTTCTCAGGAAGCCACATTTGGTGGCTGGCAGTCGGGGGGGGGGGGGAGGCTGCTTCCATACAAGAGTTAGACAAAATCCTCACCTGCCCACATTTTCTGAATTGGTCCAAATTTGGTTTGCAGTTCCTCCAGAAGATTAACTTACCTGTCCTCCTTGCAGGGCAGGCTTCCCAAAAAGCATTGGAGCCTAACAGATGATTTGCATACTGTGCACATGTGGTCTTTCCTACCTGTGTGGTTCAGAGTTTTTCATCCGATACAGTATTGAAATTAATTTATTACGGTCATAGACCAGAAAAAAAACAAAAAACAACGGTAGTTTACAAGGGGAGTAATGGTGTCAATTTAAAAAAATTATACATAAAAGCAATACACATATGCACACACACACACACACACACACACACACGCACACACGCGCTACAATATATGTATAGACTTAAAAAAAGAGTGGGCTTGTCCAGGGGTCAAGTCTTTTACTTTTTTACAGCTAATGCCCTCCGCTTGATCGCAGCCGCAGAAAATTTGGCCACTTTCAGTGTTACTTCTGGGTTTTTATCTCCTAGTAGGATTTTCAGCCGCTGAGATTCAGATCGACCTGGAAATTTCTGAACGATAGGGGAAATAAACAGTGACCTGATATCCCCATAGAGGTCGCAGTGTAGCAACACATGTGAAGCCGTTTCCACCTCTTTCAGACCACATGGGCAGACTCGTTCAGCATAGGGTTTGCCCACGTATCTGCCCTTTAGTAAGGCAGATGGCAGTACATCAAATCTGGTAAGGGTAAACGCCCGCCTGTATTTTGCGATTTGTAAATCCAGCAAATATGGTGTTAGATTGAACCCTTTTCCATAATCTTGGATAGCTGGATATTTATCTATCTTGCTCATATGGTCCTGAAGCTCTACATCTCCTATTCGCTGGCTCACCATCCTTTTAGCCTTTTCAAAACCTGAGGCTATAAGTTCTTGTGGGGAAAGCCCCAGGCCCTTCAATTTTTCATAGAGCAACAATCTCCATTTAGACTGGAACGGGTCTAATAGAGTCAAAGGAGCCACTCCCACTGGGAAAAATATGAGTTTTAGCCAGAAGTGAATCTTCAGGATCCATATCCTGGCATTGATAGGGAGTTGACCTACCTCCAGCCTAATGGCTGTGTTGGAAACACAGGTAGGTAACCCTAGTAGGGAGCGGTAAAATTTAGTTTGTACAGATTCCAGAGACTTGAGTTTTTGACAATTAAATATCTGGGTGCCATACATCAGTTGTGGAAGTATTTTTGCGACAAAGACCTGGGAGGCAGCAGGAACA
The DNA here is from genome assembly GCF_964252035.2 of Podarcis erhardii. Lineage (NCBI taxonomy): Eukaryota > Metazoa > Chordata > Lepidosauria > Squamata > Lacertidae > Podarcis > Podarcis erhardii. The sequence goes on along the minus strand of NC_138511.1, from coordinate 79,545,027 downwards.
TATTGACCTCCTTTTCTATAAAAGAAACTTATGATAGCTCTGGAAGATCTTTGCGCATTTGCAATGGAATTCTTAATCTGATGGCACCAGGATCCCTTCTCATCAAAGATTATTCCAAGATATCTAAAGGATGTTACTTGCTCAATAGGTTGGTTATTAATTTTCCATTTATGTCGGAGTTTTCTCTTGGAGAACACCATAATTTTTGATTTAGTGTAATTTATTATTAGGTGTTCAGCTTCGCAATATTCTGTAAGAGCTCGTAAAAGTTTTCTTAGTCCCACACAAGAGAAGGAAATAAGTGCCGCATCATCTGCGTACAAAAGGACTGGGATTGGTATATTATTTAGGTTTGGGGGATGAGTACTTGCATCCTCCATCTTTCTAACTAAGGAGTTTATGTAGAAATTAAATAGAATAGGGGCAAGAACACAGCCTTGCTTGACACCATGGAAACTTTGGATTTCCTTTGATAGGTTCCCATAACGGTCACATCTAACACGGATCCGAGTATTTTCATGTAGTCTACGGATGAGAAGCAAAAGACGTCTATCGATGTTAGTGGCACTTAATTTTTCCCAAAGTCTGTGCCGGGGTATCAAATCGAAAGCTGATTTGAAATCTATAAAGGCTACATAGAGGGAGCCTCCTTTCTTTGAGGTGTATTTCTCCACTAGATGTTGCAATACCAGTCCTTGGTCTAAAGTTGATCTATGTGCCCTGAAACCAGCCTGGGCTTCCTTAAGGATGTGCTCCCATTCCAGCCAGTCCGCAAACTTTTCACGTAAGTGAGTTGCGTAAAGTTTGCTAATAATGCTTAAGAGACTGATTGGTCTGTAATTGGCTGGATCAAGTTTACAGCCTTTCTTGAAAATGGGAACGATGATTGCCAATCCCCAGTCCTCTGGTATTATTGCTGTTTGATCTATGCTGGTGAATAGGGTGGCAAGGACTGGGGCCCACCAGTCAATATTGGCTTTGAGAAGCTCAGGGGAGATATTATCTGCTCCCGGGGCTTTTCTGTATTTGAGTGCCTGAATAAGCCTCCTGACCTCCGCAACCGACACCGGAGGCCACTCATCACCTGCCGCACACTGTGTTAGTGGCTGTGTCAAAGGCAGAGCTGAATATAATGATTGGAAGAATGCCTCCCAAGTCCCTGCAGGTATAGTATACTCCACTTCTGAGGAGGTAGATCGCACTCCATTCGCTACCATTCTCCAGAAGGTGGCCGAGTCTCTCTCTCTGGATGCATCTATTAGGCATTTCCATTCTCTTTTCTGTGCCAGGAGTTTTTTGTTTTTAATCAGGATTTTATAATTTCGTTTATCTTCAAACCAGACCGTGGGGAGTTGGGGTAAATTGGCAGATCTATAATTCTTGTATTTTTTCAGTAAGTTTAGCTTCATGTCCTGGCATTCTTGATCAAACCAGGGTTTGGAGTTTTTATATACTGAGGATTGCCTATTTGACCTGTTCCTTTTTTCCTTCAGGGAATCTTGAAGGAGTGAAATTAACTCCTGAAATAAATTTATTTTTAATTCATGGCTTGAGGAAGTTATAAGGTTATCTCTCTTAGTGAGGAATTCCTTTGAGCATAGCCTACTTGAAATTTCCTTATGCAGTTCATCTGTCCATCTAATACGAGAATATCTGAGCTCCAAAGCTGTAGGGCTCGAATATTCGATTTTCTCAGCGCAGGATAAATCCTTTCCCGCAACCACAAGTGCACTTAATGGCAGATGGTCACTATCTAAGCGCTCCTCCACTTTGCATTCCAGAACTTTGTTTTGAAGATCATACGACACGATTATATAATCAATTGTGGAGGCGCCATTGTTAGATATAAATGTGAATTCTCCGACCTTCTCCCCCTCAGTACGGCCATTCAGTATAACCAAGTCCAACTTATTGACCAGGTGTAATAGGCATAAGCCAGCATAATTACAGCCTTTATCCTTTGAGATTCTAGCTGGTATTGAGTGGGCTTCCTCTATAATGGGGGCTGTTTCATGGAAAAGGGCATACAAAGCCTCATCAGATTGTCCAGTTCTGGCATTTAGGTCGCCAGCCACCACTACAGAGGCATCAGGAAATTGATTTGATAGTTTGTCAAGATACTGTTCTAACTGAGCCCAGGTATTTCTTATCAGTCTTTTCTCTCTTTGTGGGGGTAGGTATACGTTAATCAGCAGCAAGCTGTGGGTTCTCCACTGTACTTGCACAGCTGTGGCCAGATGGTCTAGTGGGTCTAGTTTTTTAAATATGGCCCTTAGCCTTGTTGAGATTAAAGTAACTAACCCACCTTTAACTCGCCCCCCTCTAGTACTCAAAAGACCTGGGAGGGAGAACGCAGAAAAGCCATTTAACTCCACTTCGCTTGTGCTCCAGGTCTCCTGGAGAAACACAATGTCATGTCTCTGGATATATTTAGTAAAGGATTGGTCAGAAGCCCTCTTTTGCCAACCTGCAATATTCCAAGTTAGCAAGGTAAGATTGCACGTTGTCTTGCCAAAAGTTGATCTTAGTCAATTTGCCTTTAAAAGATTTTTAGGGCCTATCTTTTTGTCTATTGATTGAGTTTCGTTCATTTTGGCAATGTCCATAGATGTATTATCGCCCAAGTACTCAATGGAATCGAATGAAGGGTGCAACGTGCTAACATTAGTGATCAGTACTCCTTTTTTTGGCGAATCTACCTTGAGGTGTTCTATTTGTCTAGTACCAAGTTCGTCCTCATCTAGGTATCTCATGCTGGTCCAAGAGCACGTTGTGGTTGTCATAGGGATGGTTTCCTTCTTAGATGGTAATTTGTTACTGTCCCTTACGCACTGTGTTAGATCTGTTGCTATCAGGTTTATCTCTGCAACTGCAGAGGTATTATAAAAGTAGTCTTTCATGGTTGCCATAGGGATGGTTTCCTTCTTGGATGGTAGTTTATTACTGTCCCTTGCGCACTGTGTTAGATCTGTTGTTAATAGGTTTATCTCTGCAGTTGCAGAGGTATTATAGGAGTAGTCCTTCATGGGGTCTATCTTGGCTTTTTCAGAGAGGTACTCTTTCTTTAATTGGTCCGTTGCCGGATCTTTCTCTCTTGCTTTTTCCTGAACATTCATCTCTGTTAGCTTATTTCTAAGGGTCTCCAATCTTCCCAAGATCTCAGATTGGGCAAGGAAAGGCAACAATCCAAACTGATTTATTAATGCCTTTTCTTCTGGATAGAAGTTATCAGTCCCCTCATTAGGCAGTCTCATCTCCTGTCTTAGTTTCAAGGGCCCTTGCTCAATATGTTCCAGTTTGTCTTTTGAGTGTCCTCTCTCCTCCTTTGATTTACAAGTAAATCTTATCTCAGCTGTCGTAATATCATCAGGAAGCAAATTCAAACATGTGCTGTTTTCAAAAAATCTTGTTACCGTTATCCTTTTCTTTAACAGCAAGTGTCTTGATCTATATATATATTTGGCCAAGTTTTGATCTTTGAAGGAGGCAATCACTCGCAGAGAGTATCCATTATAGAATATGAAATCTACTGAGGTAATGTCATTTAATCTTATTTTCCCTGGCAGCATATCATCTAAAGTATTCACAAAATGCACCGAGCGTTCTTTCTGTGTAAGGAAGCCCTTTGGCTTCGGGTAGTTTAGAAAAGCCAACTTCCTATCTGCCAGTATCAGTTTCCATCCTTTATCCTGGGACAGATCTGCTACTGGCTCATCTTGAGATCTGCCATAATCAATGATATGGGGTGAGTCTTCTTTAATATTTGTGGATCCTTGAGGTTTCAGCATAGAGCACCCGAGTAGTGATTTCGTTTCCTCACTTGTTTTGTTAGGCAGCAATGGTGTTTCTTTCAAAGACTTCAGCTGGATCTTTTTTTCTGGATCCACACTGTTATTCTCTCTGCTGCCATGTGTAGTAGGTTTGTTAGAGTTTGTTTTTGATTTTGTTGGAATCAGCTTATATAGTCTTTTCCAACATACTTTACATGCACGTCGGTTTATGACAGATTTCCTTGCAGTTTTTATGTTCTTACTTTTCTTTTTAGTTTCAGCTTTCTTCTTGTGGGATCTCTTGCTGATACCTCGCTTCTTTTGATTTACTTGAGTAGAAGATTCAGTTTTGGGGACAGAGACATACAACCCCATATCCTTTCCTTGGTGTAAATGATTTTCCGCTGATGATCCTTGTGTACACTTGCTGGTAGCTGGTTGCTTTATATGTTCTGGCTCTTGAGAGATGGTTGGTGGATCAGCACCATGAAATTCTGAGCCTTTAGCTTGGAGGGAATAATTTTCCACTAGTGTCAGGAGCAACCCATTTGTTATTGTTAAATATTTTTTCATAGCTGCCAGGTCCAGATTTATAGAGAGCAGCCAGTCCTGAGGATAGCAGTCATTGTTTTCCGTCTGGGAGCCCATAGATGAAGTCTGGGTTTTCTGGGAGTTTCGGGTTTCTTCCTGTAACTCTGAGGATAATATCTCAGCCAAGACTATTTCATGGGCCAGGCTCATTGTATTTCTATTTTGGTTGTTATTCTCCGAGTCCTGTATTCCTCTAGGGAAGGTTGAGTGATCTTGAGCAGCAGAGGAAAAGAGAAGGGCCTCATCCTGCTTCAACTCAAACATCTCAGCCATCTTTTGCTCATTTCCATTTCCATTCTCGTTGTCCCTTGTATGTGAAAAGTATTGCGTGATTTTACTCTGTTTCTCAAGGCACTCCTGGAACAATGGGCTTGTCACTATCCCCAGGTCCCTACGTTTCTTTCTAGTAAGTACCATTTGTAAATCTTTGTTACCAGTCAGGGGTTATTCTTCCTATTTCAAAAACTTGTCTCTTAGGAAGTCTCTTAGGAAGTCAGGGACTCCACCCAACTGTAGACTAAAGTCCAAATTGAGGCAAGATTTGGGATAGCAGTTTGTAATTTGATAGCTTATAGTTCAGAGCATAACACGGAGTTGATAATAAATTAGCTGTCACCCGTTTTCCTTATTATCGAACAGACTTGAGGAGAGCGGCAGCGTAAGGAGTAAACCCTCCGGACATTAAGATAACAAGGAGGGCTTTTTTTTAAAAAAACAACAAGCTAAAAGAACTATTAAAACTATTTAACTACTATTTAACTACTCTGGAGGAGTTAAAGTATATTAAAAAGGAGTGTCAAAAGTTGGCTCGGTGTCGAGCCTATTTAAAAAACAAGTTTAAAAACTTGCCTCAGATAGCCTCCAGAGCTCTGCAGCTAGTTCGGCGGCCATCTTCCATCTACAACAGTATGTTTTTGTCTCCTCTCTTTATGCCCAGTCTCCTAACGCAATGGGTGTAGAAGTACATCCACCTCTGGACTCTATAAAATCCACTTGTACCATACACAATTATTTCTCTGTCCTACAATCGGCTCCTCTGAGACATTGTTGTTTTATGCAGTCAGGCAACTACAGCTCTTCGGTTTTTTTGGGTTTTTTTAGTAATCTGGATTCTAAAATTATTATTATTTTAACAGCATGCCACTCAGTTTTATAAACCTGAATCTATATAGCAATTTTAAAGCAGAACTCCTTAAAGAATCCTAAAAGGTTGTGGATAGTGAGAATACAGGCCATTGTCTCTTAGCAAAAGAGGCAGCTGCCATATGTATTGGTGCAGGGCAGCAGGCAAGGTGTTGATTCCCCCTGGTAGCGATACTGCAGGACAATGGACAGCTCCAAGCGAGCAATGTGTTGTAAGGAGGCTGAAAAGTCCATTGAGGCCATATAACTATGTCCATCATTAAAGCAAAACAAATACTGTAATTTGTTTCTTTGGTTGTTCTGCTGCAAACACTAAGTGCTTGTGATAATATTTTTAAATATCTTCCCGCAATGGCTGTGACCGCCAACCATATTTTTCAGTGCCTGATTGTAGCCCTCATTTGCTAAAGCCATGTGCACAAACTGATAATACTATCACATCCAAGGTCTATGAGAAGTTGCTGGGTCCTTGATGAATAAAAGTATATTCTGAGCCTGTTCCTTGGTCTTTGCTCTTACTTGATGTGGGAATCTTACTGAGTTGGAAGGAGCAAAATACTGATCAAAGTGCAATAAAAGCCTCAAGGTAAGGTACAGCTCAGGTGACTGCTCAGCTGGCATAGCTCAGGACTGTTGAAAGGTGGCAGGGACACACTGCTATGCACTGAATGACTCCAAGATAATTACTGAGAACTAATTAAATCATATTATGGAACTTTGCCCCTCCTTGTTCTAATTGTGTCAGATCATTGGGGTGGTGGAATACTTTGACTCAGCTCATCTGTTTGCTGATGACTGTCCTTAGCCACATTGTCTTGAATAGAACCCAGCTAGTTGCTTATACCTGCTTCAAATCCCATTCTTCATTTCCAAAAGATAAGAAGAGCCCTGAAGTACAGAAGAATCCTTCTTGGAGTGGCTGTTCAGATGTCCATGGGTACAGGACTATCATGACAGGAGGGTGGTAGGCCAATCCCACTGTGCGGGTGGCAGTAGCGGCCCCGTGAATCTGGGCCCTTATGCCTCTTTCGCTGTCTGGAAGGCCAACAGCAGCTCTGGCTGTGCTCGTTTTGCTCTTCAAGATATGGCAACTCTAATAGCTGCAGTGATGGTCGCCAACTCAGATGACTTTAAAAGAGGATTAGATAAATTCAGAGAGGGCATGTTTTCCCACAGTGCCTATGTTCTACTTCCACTGTGAAAAGAAGTTTTGCCTTTGAATAATTGGTGCTGGGGATTTTTGATGGACAGAATATTGTTGCAGTCTTGTCCAACTTGTAGGCTTTCGACAGGGATCAGTTGGGATGCTGGACTAGATGGGTGATTGTCCTGATCCAGCATGTTCACCTTGTGTTTAAATGGGTGAGGGACAGCTTTTTGCCTATTTCCTTCTTCTCTTCCCACTGCTCTTGGACACAGAGCAATATCCTCATTTCCCGCTATACCAGCCTCACGCTGATGGGTAATTATGGTTCAGCATAAATCTCCTCCTTGTGAATTCAAGAATTCACAGCAATGGGGCAGTTGGGGAGTTGGAAGCCTAGTGGTGAGAGTCAGCCCCCAGGATCCGTGTCTCTTCCTTTTTTGCTGTTGATGGAGGGAGATGGGATGCAGGACACAGATAAAAGTTTGCTGTATTATATATCTGAAGAAGTGTGCATGCACACGAAAGCTCATACCAAGAACTGACTTAGTTGGTCTTTAAGGTGCTACTGGAAGGAATTTGTTTTGTTTTGATAAAGGATTGTGTTAAATAAAAAGTTGGTTCTAAAATGTGCATCTTTCAAATCATTAGTTTGGAATGGGGAAGTATGGTATATGCTGATATAAAGCATCAGAGTTTTGTTTTTAATGTAAAACAGAAGGCAAACAGAGGTTTGACAGTTTTTGAATGCATGGTTATATTGTCTAACCCCAATACAAGAGGACACATCTCTCAACTAAGTGAAATGAGAAAAAAGTTAGAACAGGTGGTGGAAGAGACTGGCTGGGCCTAACAATCTTTGTATGTTCAGGTACCTTAACCTTTTTAAAACACAGCATACAAAAAGTCATATTTAAAGGCAATGGACTTTTACGCCAATCCTATGGCCTCCAACTCTGACCATTCTGAGTTGTAAATGTTCTAATATTCTCCTTACAGCTGAAGAGTACATTCACCCTGGAGGCAAAGTTATTTTCAAGCTGATTTGAACGTATACCCCTCAACAGTCCCAATTTGGCCAGAATGGACACATAATTCATTAAGCTGTCATGGGCTGTGCCTTGATTCCAGGGCCATCAATCACCTCAGGACACTCAGCCATTAGCGTGTTACTGCCGCCCATAACCTGCTAAAGTTTGTGGGTCGTAAATCCTTTGACCCACGGAGTCTGCTGCAACAGCACTGCAATAAAATTGTTTTATTGCCACTCCGACAAACTTTAACGATGCCCACACGCTTCCACTCCCGCGCTGCCACTCTTCTCAGTTGTCGGACAGTTAAGAGTTAACACTCCAGAACATGATAAGAAAGGACCAGCTGGTTAAAGGGGTTCAGGTCAGAGCGAGACAATATAAATTGAGAGCATTTGCAGATGATTTGGTACTTACATTGCAAGAGCCAGAATCCAGTACGAAAAGGGTTTTGGAATTAATTCAAGAGTTTGGTCAAGTGGCAGGATTTAAATTAAATAAATCAAAGACTAAGGTATTAGAGAAAAATCTAACAATAAGAGAGAAGGAGAGGTTTCAGAATGAAACAGGTTTAACAGTAGTTAAGAGTGTAAAATATTTGGGGATTAATATGACAGCTAAAAATATGAACTTATTTAAAGACAATTATGAGAAATGTTGGAACCAAGTGAAAAAAGATTTAGAAATTTGGTCAAACTTGAAGCTTTCTTTGTCTGGTCGAATAGCAGCTATTAAGATGAATGTATTGCCTAGAATGTTATTTTTGTTTCAAACATTGCAAATTGTTGATAAGATGGAGTGTTTTAAGGGATGGCAGTGAGATATTTCTAAATTTATCTGGCAGGGCAAAAAGCCCAGAATAAAATTTAAGATTTTAACTGATGCAAAGGAAAGGGGGGGATTTGCCCTGCCAGATTTGAAACTTTACTATGAATCAGCAGCTTTTTGCTGGTTGAAGGATTGGCTGCTCCTTAAGAACACAGACATTTTAGATCTGGAAGGTTTCAACAATTTTTTTGGGTGGCATGCATACTTGTGGTATGGCAAAGTTAAGGTTCATAAAGGTTTTGAAAATCATATTGTCAGGAAAGCATTGTACAATGTTTGTTTTTTTTTTTAAATAATTTTTATTAATTTTCATAAAACAAAAAACACACAAATAAACAACACATGACTTCCCCATGCCTCCCCTTCACTGCACCCCTGTTTCAGAAGTTTTTAGCAATCCTTCATTCCTTTTCAATATTTAATTTCCCTCAAAATTTTCTTAACTTAAATATTTACAGCTATAGTTCTTTATTTCTTAACCCTTAACATTTTATCAGTCCGAAATTTTGCAACAGTTCTTAAGATATAGTTTAAATTTTTTCCAATCCTCTTCCACTGTCTCTCTCCTCTGATCACGGATTCTGCCGGTCATCTCTGCCAGTCCCATAAATTCAGTCACCTTCGTCTGCCATTCTTCCAGAGTAGGTAATTCTTGCATCTTCCAATACTTTGCCAGGAGAATTCTTGCTGCTGTGGTTGCGTACATAAAAAAGGTCTTATCTTTCTTTGGTACCAATTGGCCGACCATGCCCAAGAGAAAAGCCTCCGGTTTCTTTACAAATGTCCACTTAAGGACTTTCTTAATTTCATTATAGATCATTTCCCAGTAGGCTTTAACCTTTGGGCAGGTCCACCAAAGATGATAGAAAGTTCCTTCGCATTCGTTACATTTCCAGCATTTATTATTGGGCAAATGATATATCTTTGCAAGCTTGACTGGAGTCATGTACCACCTATAGATCATTTTCATTATGTTTTCTTTCAAGGCACTACATGCCGTAAATTTAAGGCCTGTGGTCCATAACTGTTCCCAGTCAGCAAACATAATATCATGACCTAAGTCTTGTGCCCATTTGATCATAGCTGATTTAACTGTTTCGTCCTGTGTATTCCATTTCAGCAACAAGTTATACATTTTAGACAAATTCTTAGTATTGGTCTCTAACAGTTCTGTTTCCAATTTTGACCTCTCTTTCTGAAATCCTAGTTTCTTGTCCTGCTTAAAAGTCTCATTTATCTGATAATAATGTAACCAATCTCGAACTTTGGATTTTAATTTCTCAAAGCTCTGTAATTTAACTTTTTCACCATCATATTCTATAATTTCACTATATTGTACAATGTTTGGATCAGATATAAAGACCTACTGGAGAGTAAAACTCCAAGGTGGCTTTCACCAATGGAGGCAAAAGCTGTGAAAAAACTCAATATGGAGTGTATATGGCCGAAATATTGGGAAATTTTAGAACAGGAGGGTAGTAACTTCAAACTGCAGAGTTTTGAGAAATTAAAGGACAAAGTGAGAGATTGGCTCCACTATTATCAAATAATGGAGGTTTATAAGATGGATAAGAAAATTGGTTTCCAGGTGGAGAAATCGAAATTGGAAACAGAATTGTTAGAATCCAATACTAAAAATTTATCAAAAATGTATAACTTGCTGTTGAAATGGAATACGCAGGATGAAACAGTTAAATCAGTTATGATTAAGTGGGCGCAAGATATTGGTCATAACATTATGTTTGCTGACTGGGAAAGGTTGTGGACCACCGGCATGAAATTTACGGCGTGTAACGCCTTGAGAGAAAATATTATGAAAATGATATATAGGTGGTACATGACCCCAGTGAAGCTGGCAAAAATTTACCACTTGTCAGACAACAAATGTTGGAAGTGTAAAGAAAATGAAGGCTCATTCTTTCACCTCTGGTGGACATGCCCAAGGATTAAGGCTTTCTGGGAAATGATATATAATGAAATGAAAAAGATGTTTAAATACACTTTCCTGAAGAAACCAGAGGCCTTTCTCCTGGGTGTGGTCAGCCATGTGGTGTTAAAGAAGGACAGAACTTTGTTTTTGTATGCCACAACAGCAGCAAGGATCCTTATCGCAAAGTATTGGAAGACATCAGATCTACCCACTCTGGAAGAATGGCAGATGAAGATGACAGACTACATGGGACTTGCAGAGATGACGGGCAGAATCCGAGAAAGAGACAGTGGAAGAAGATTGGAAGAAATTTAAGGACTATCTTAATAAATATTACAAGATTAAAGAATGTTAGATTGACATGGACTTAAAAATATTGGTTTTCAGAGACATTAGAGTAAGAAAAGGAATGGAATTAGTAAAAAAACCTTCGGGAAATAAGGGAATGGAGTTGCTGATGGGATAATGAAACTAGAATACAAAACGGTGAGGTAGTCGGGGAAATAAGGTTGGGAAAATAAGTTTTGAAATTATACTTGTTGTTTTTTGTTTGTGTTTGTTTTCATTGTAGTTGTTTTGTACTTGTATGTTCTTATTTGTACTTGTATGTTCTTATTGGAAAATTTAATAAATATTATAAAAAAAAATAAAATAAGAGTTAACACTCCAGGAGCATTTTTATCAACTGGGTGCACTGCGCAGATGGCCCAGGCATTTTCCATTGATCTATGCTCTCTGGGGGCTGCTGAGAGCAGTCTGTCTGAGAATGTGAGCAAGGTAGTTTTGTTTTGTTAGAGAGAGAAAGCTGCAAGCATGCAGCTAGATTCTGTAGGTTTCCCAGAAATCCTATATTTTTATATTGTAACACGAAGCTCTTTTTTCATATTGGATGCAGCCAGGTGCCTCTTCCAGTCTAACCACACCTACACTGACAGTAAACAGGTACTTTAAATATATGTGTTCCTCCCTTGGGCTTTATGATAAAACTGAGATTGAAAGAACCTAATTCTAATGAGGCACAAAGTAATCAACAATTAGCATGTCACACACATGCTCTTCCCAGAAATCAGGTGAACCTGGAACCTGCTCACAACCATGGGGCCATTCAAGTTTTTACTGTCAGTTTTGTAACTTATCAGTATTTTTCTTTTTTAATCTAGTCATGATAGCTATCTTCCCTCCAGCATGAGAGCCATTTAGCCTCTTAATACCAGTTGTTGCAGATCACAGTGGAAGGTGTGACCCACAAGGGATGTGTACACACTGATGGCTTGTTGTGGTTCTGGACAGATTGGTTTAGAGATCTTGGTTCAGAAGATAAACCAATTGCACCTGCTGGCGAAGCTGATGGTGATGCACCTGCTGGCGGTCCAGACCGAGCTGCCGAACACCACCAGGGTGCAGTGCCAGAGGGGGCAATTCCAAAGAGAAAGGTAAAATCAGAACCCAGGAGTGTACCCTCATCTCCGCAGGCCTCCCTTGTGTCCCACAGACAGGCGCAGTCCAGGAGCACAACGCAGGGGCAGCAGGTCACTTGGTGGTTCACCAGATGCTAGGGACTCCCAGGCAGAATCCAGCACGTCTGGGTCAGATGGGGAGTCCAACATGGGGCAAAGATGGTCTAAGCGGACCACAAAGGGTAAACCACCTGACCGTTTCACAGTCACGAATGTGTGGGCTGGTTTTGCTCAGTGCGAACCAGAAAGCTTTGCTGAGGTTCAGAAGTTACCTCAGGCAGAATCCAGCAAGTGGCAGCAAGCCATGGAAAAGGAGCTTAGTGCCATGAAGTCTCTAGGAGTCTTCACGCTCACAACTCTGCCAGCTGACCAGCAGGCGTTGAGTTGTCGCTGGATCTACAGGTTGAAACACACTGCAGGTGGAGAGCAATAATATAAAGCCAGATTGTTGGCAAGAGACTTTAGCCAGTGACCGGGGCTACACTATTCCCAGGTTTACGCACCCACAGCCAGAAATGAGATCATGCAATTGCTTTTGGCACTAACAGCGCAGAGAGGTTCTGAGGTCGCTCATTTTGACATCGATGTTGCCTATTTAAGCTCACTGCTGCAGAAGGAGATCTACGTGTTACCTCCACCAGGGTTTGAGGGTGACAAACTAGGTCTGATATGGAGACTGCACCGTTCCATTTATGGCTGGAATCAATCAGCCAGAAATTGGAATTTATGTCTCAATGAAGCTCTGGGAAAGCTAAGGTTTCAGAAGAGTCTGGCAGACAGCTGCCTGTATCTGAAGGGGATAGGCCAGCAACAGAAACTGGTTCTTATCTTTGTTGATGACATTGTATTTGTTTCCTGGACAGGTAAACAGGTGCAGGAGTTTGCAAGGAAGCTGAAGCAGCACTTCAAACTCAAGGAGTTAGGTCCTGTGAGCTGTACCTTGGGGTGCAGATTCACAGGGACAAAGATGGCAGTTTTTTGCTAAATCAGAGAGGAAAGATAGAGCAATTACTGCAAAAGTTCAAGATGGCAGACTGCAAACGTGTCAGAACACCAGTGGAAATGTGTTTTCTGGACTTCCGGGTCGGCGCCATCGCCGAATGGCGGACTCCCTCCGAGCTCCGGAGGGAGCCTGCACGGCAGGGGCTGGGTCCTACCGCACCGGCGATGCGGGGACCCTTAAAAACCACGGCCACGGGGGCCGTGGACATGGAGACTCGGCTGACACCGTTAGCGCCCTCCCGACTCGTGAAGGAGCCTTTTTAAAGGCTACGGATTGGGTGCCGGGGAGAAGCGTGGTGTTTTGAGTCCTCTGCTATCCCTGCCGTGCGAAGCCGCATGCCATTCGGCGGAGAGCGCTGGCTTCTTCCTTTGAAAATTCGGACCTAAAAGAACAACCTGTAAGTAATTGGAACTTGGACTAAAAAGAGGGACAAAAATTTCAAAAATTTCGGAGCGAGCGGGGGAGGCGCAAAAAAGGAAGTCAGCCACCCCCTCCATTGTAGAAGGGTCAAAGCAAAGGATCTGATAACTAAGATCGGAGTAACATTATTTTGGCAAGTTTTTAACCTCACGAGTGAAGAATATGAGATTGAGCTGGAGGAGGAAAGTAGAATTCGGACTTAAAAACAACCCCCCCTGGAACCCCGGGAGCGATCGATGACGGAGTTTGGAGAGGAGAAAGGCAAGTTTTGACAGCTGTCAAAGAGCTGTCAAAGCGGAAAATAAGATAGAGACTATGTTACAAGGACTTTGCTGGTTATATTTGTTATAAATTGGATACAAATTGTTTTAAATAAGGATTACAAAGTTACTAGGGCTAATGGATGCGATCTGGAAGAGAACTCAGTTTTTGCAATCCACCTAGAGGAGCCGAGGGACATTACAAGTTTTAGCTGGAAATTGGAACTGAACTGTTTATCTCCTGGGAAACTGCAGAAATGGAACATTATTATGACTACAGAGGCCACTACACCGAAGAAGACAATGGAATCATCTGTTGTGGAATGAAAGGAACTTGACGTAATGTTTTGTTTCTGAATAACAAGCCTCTGTAAAGGAACTAACTTTTGGAATTAGGACATTTGTGCAGGAAAACAGGGACAGAAAGAAATAGAAAGAGGAGTGTGTTCAATAAGAACAACAAAATAACAAGAATTGGACCAAGTTAAAAGTGGGGACATTTGGGACATCCAGATTTGACAAGTTTAAGGATTATAATTTGGAGTTTTTCACTCCTGGATATAAAAATCTGGATGGAAAAAATGGGCCTCTCTTTGAGACAGAATCCTTCCATGATTGGACATTCGAAACTAAAGAGGACTTAAAGGGAAGTTTTCCCTCTGCACATAACTGTTGCATTATAGGGAAGCATTGCATCTTTCTCTTTCTACACATAACTGTGGCCTTATGGGAAGCATTGCTTCTTTTCTCTTGCATTCTGGGAAGTCTTGCTTATAATCTTTTCTCTGTTTCTGCACACACTGTACGAACCTGTTCCAAACACCAAGACATTCTCTCATCACTCAGTTCACCTTAAGTTCATGATGACTTGTACTCCATGCATAGCTGACCACATCTATAGCTATGTTAATCTTTAGTTATTATTAATGAGGAGGTTTCATGCTTGTCTAGTCCCAACCTCGTTTCCCAGCCTTTAATCTACCGGTGATTAATGTTCACATGTAATTCCCACCCCTCACATGTAATTCCCGCCTTGTATGTATGTTAACCAATCAGCATTAAGTTTCTTTGTGTTTGTATCAACCAATCAGCCACAAGCACACCTGTGGCAATGTTTGTAATATTCAATAAAAGAGAGTTCCCGGGACTTTCCCGGCAGACGCCTCTCGTGACACCCACTGCTCGTCTGTCGTGATTTTCATTCCTACATCTGGTGACCCCGGACGTGCCAGATCCCTTACGCAGCCCAGCCCCTGTACTTCACTCGACTGGAAAAGTCAAAGCGCGCTACTTCGTGAGTATGGGCGGCGATTTAACTAAATTGCAGAAAAAACATGCTAGGGAATTGTTCTCTTTAGTTAGACAGCGGGTTGTGGGTGCTCATGTTTCCTTAAAAGAAATTGAACACCTCATTTGTGAAATTAATCGCCAATGTCTTTTCTATCCTGAGACTGGCTCTCTCGACGTGGAGACTTGGCAAAAGATCGGAAAGACCCTCTTTGCAGAACCGAGGGCTCCGATTCATTGTCTGCTTACCTGGCAGAAATGTGCAGAGGCCGTTGCAAAATTTGGACCCCAGGTCCCCCAGGCGTCTCCTTCGGCCCCTGCTCTCCTGCCTGCAGCAGACAATCCCCCCCCTTACCCCACTTCTCCACTGATTCTGCCTCCTTCTCCTCCGCAGCCCGGCAACCCCCCCCCCTGCTTCTCCTCCATCTCAACCTGCTTCCACCCCCCCCATCCCCCTTCCCCCCCTCCTTCTTTGCCTGCTCCTCCTGGAGCCGTGCGTGCTGCACTTTCTCAGGCAAGACAGAAAGGGCTTTTGTCCTTGCAGGAAGAATCCGAGTGGGCGGGGGAAATGCCATCTGCCTTCCCTATCACCTATGCAAACGCAGGAAATGCTCAACAACAGGTGTTTTATGAAACCCTTCCTTATTCTGTATTGAGAGAATTGAGGAGGGCCATTGCTGATTCTGGCTTAAAATCCTCCTATGTCACAGGGATGCTGGAGGGGATTGCGTCTGGTTATACCATGCTGCCCCAAGATTGGAAAGATTTAATGCACATGTTGCTCTCACCAGCCCAGTATGTTGTCTTTGAAAGTGAATTTAAGCATAGTGCAGTAGCCCTGTCCTGTTGGATGCCCTTACTGTGTTTACTAATGGAGCCCCCTCCAGGGGGGTCGTTGCATGGCAACAAAATGATAAATGGCACAGCCTCTACATTCTTCCACAGAAGTTTGCCCAGCATTCTGAGCTGGCAGCTGCTGTTAAAGTTTTGCATCATTCCTCCACGCAGCCAATTCCATGACCCCATACGTGGCTTCCTTTAATGTTACTTGTGCCCGTATGGTGAATTGCACAAAAACCAACTGTGTGAAAATGGGCAAGGATAATTTTAATTGCTCTGATTATGCAGATATTTCCTATGTATATAAATACACAGAGCTGCCTGAAGGCTGGTTTTGGTCGTGTCCAGGCTTTACATTTAATTACATTCCTGCAAACATCAGCCATGGCACACCTTGCTGCTTAAGCGGTATGTCTATTATTTTACCAAAAAAAGCATCATTTGTCCCGCTCTCGATATTGACACACTGTGCAATTGACTAATGATTATAACAATTTTGTTTTTTCCCCTAGCAGATCTGAATATATTTTTTTAGCTGTCTCTTTTTTAGGAGTCCCTGGATTGGCTGTCCGGAATAGCAGGAATATTAACTCTTTAGCTTGCTCCGCAGCAAAAGCCTTGAATTCTACTTCACAAGCTCTTCACCTTTTGAATAAAGAACAGAGTGAATTGCGTCATGGACTCTTATAGACCGCTGCTATCGATTATCTATTGATGCTCCATCATTACGGATGCAAACAAGTGGAAAACATGTGCTGCTTTAATATCACTGACAATTCTAAGGCTATCCAAAAACAAATCTCTCATTTGCAAAATCTCACACATCACATCAAACAGGATGTTGGTTTTCTGCTTACTGCTTGGCTGCCAAACCTTACTTGGCTTCGTAGTCTTTTTCAATATGCCATTGTTATTATATGTATATTAATTTTGTTTTGCTGCTTCCTCCAATGCATTCCTGGCCTCATAAGTCTTTTCTCTCGGCTTCTCTCTCCCCCTCAGCCACCCAATAAAATCCTTGCTGCTTATCTTGCGAAATGGCAACACCAACAGTAAACCAAAGGGGAGAAATGGGCAGATTTATTTCGAGCATGCGCTGGCAAACCACGTATCTCGTAGTATCTTCTGTCCCATCCTCCCTGGCGAACTTATTTTGGGCATTTGCTGGCACACCACTAATCCCGAAATATTTTTGCCTTACCCAGTATGCCTCGCAAAAAAAGAAAAGAAAGGGGGAGATAAAGGGAAGTTTTCCCTCTGCACATAACTGTTGCATTATAGGGAAGCATTGCATCTTTCTCTTTCTACACATAACTGTGGCCTTATGGGAAGCATTGCTTCTTTTCTCTTGCATTCTGGGAAGTCTTGCTTATAATCTTTTCTCTGTTTCTGCACACACTGTACGAACCTGTTCCAAACACCAAGACATTCTCTCATCACTCAGTTCACCTTAAGTTCATGATGACTTGTACTCCATGCATAGCTGACCACATCTATAGCTATGTTAATCTTTAGTTATTATTAATGAGGAGGTTTCATGCTTGTCTAGTCCCAACCTCGTTTCCCAGCCTTTAATCTACCGGTGATTAATGTTCACATGTAATTCCCACCCCTCACATGTAATTCCCGCCTTGTATGTATGTTAACCAATCAGCATTAAGTTTCTTTGTGTTTGTATCAACCAATCAGCCACAAGCACACCTGTGGCAATGTTTGTAATATTCAATAAAAGAGAGTTCCCGGGACTTTCCCGGCAGACGCCTCTCGTGACACCCACTGCTCGTCTGTCGTGATTTTCATTCCTACAAGGACTGGCAAAGGACTATGATTTAGAGAGACGTGGAAATATTGGACATTGAGGAACATTGGGAACGCAACCGGGAAAAGGGGGGGTGGGAAATGTGGAATCCTTAAAGGCGTAAACTATGTTTTATTTAGGCTATATACATCTACATGGTATTCTAAAGTGGGGAACTCGTGGTGGGAATAAGCCGATTTTAGGGGAATGGAAAATAATGTTTTTTTTTAAAAAAAAAAAAATTTGGGTTAAGGATAACAAGTTTGAATTGAGGAGAAGAACTTGTTGAGATCATTTGAGAGATTTGGAATACAAGGGGGGGAGGGAAGGGGAAGTCCTGAAAGGATGTAATTGGAAAAAGATTTGAAATTGGATGTTTTATTAATTTGTAATTAATTGGAAAACTTTAATAAATATTATTAAAAAAACATAATTAGCAAAAAAAAAAAAAAAAAAAAGGAAATGTGTTTTCTGAAAGACAGCCAGTCTTAGGTAAAGCCAGAGTTCGAGAACTGGGAGGTGTTTCAATCTGCTCTGGGGAGTCTGCTATATCTCTGACAATGGTGCAGACCCTATATAGCTTTTGCTGTTAATCTCCTAAGCAGAGAGGCTGCAAAACCCAGTGTGGTGGCCTGGAATGGTGTAAAAAGGGTTCTTAGGTATCTGCAAGAGACCAAGGAGTATAGTCTCACACTGTCAGCTCAGGGAGATGCACAGATCCAGTGCTGGGCAGATGCAGATTGGGCCAACAACTCAGACAGGAAGTCTATCTCCGGAATGGTTGTAATGTACAGAGATTCTGTAATTGGCTGGAGGTGCAAGAAACAAAGCCTCATTGCTTTGTCATCAACTGAGGCAGAATTCAGCTCTCTTTCAGGAGTGTGTAGACAGCTGGAATTCTACACATGTCTGGTCCAGGAGATATGTGGAGTTTGTTGCCTACCCATAACAGTGTGGGAGGACAATCAAGCTTGCCTGAAACTGGCAGAGACAGGCCAATTCAATGCCCGGACCAAGCATTTGGACATACGGTTCAAAAACATGTGTGAGGGTGTTAGGACAAACATGATCAAACTGAAGTATTGTCCTAGCGAAGAGAACCTTGCTGATGGTTTTACCAAGCCCTTAAGTTTCCAGAAGCACAGAGAGTTCTGTGAGGGGCTAAACATGGGTTGAACTGTTTGTACATTTGCACCCAGGTCATTGTGAATGAGAGGGGGTGTTGTGATTCTGGATAGTTAAGAGTTAACACTACAGGAGCATTCTTATCAACTGGGTGCACTGCCCACATGAGCCAGGCATTTTCCTTTGATCTGTGCTCTCTGGGGGCTGCTGAGAGCAGTCTGTATGAGAATGTGAGCAAGGTAGTTTCATTTTGTTAGAGACAGAAAGCTGCCAGCATGCAGCTAGATTCTGTAGGTTTTTCTTTTCTGTTTTTGTATGCTTCTAAATAAAAGTGATAGAATAGAAGCACTGGTGTCAAGCTGAGTTATTGAGGACACCACGCAGACACAGACAAAGCCTTTTTACACTGCGTGTGAACTCTGCTAACATCCAGCAACTGAGAAGAGTGGCAGCACTCGAGTGGCAGCGTGTGGGCGCCATTGACGTTTGTCGGAGTGACAATAAATCAAACTCCGTGGGCCAAAGGATTTACAACCCACAAACTTTAACATGGCTGCCACATCTCTTTGAGGTTTAGAAAGTGGTGTGAAAATATACTAGTTTAGACTACGTCAGATTTGTTGATTTCTGTGTACATATTTCCCCAAATGTTCCCAAAATCTTAAGTGACCTTCTTCTGACATTTTTTATTCCTATTTGGTAACTGGATTCTTACTCCACTGTTGTCTTTTTTTTCTTAAATAAATATGTATTCTGTACTTTTTGTGGATATTTGGATGCAGTCTTGATCCAAACCAGTACCTCAGATCCTTTCGGGAATCCTGGCTGTTATGTTCTGCTGGAGACATCTGAAAAAAGCTCTTGCTTTCTGGAATCACCCAGATGTCCCTTGTACCCACTGTGGCTTTAAAAATAAAATAAAATAAAATGCTTAATGTGCTGCAAGTGGTGGGGGTGGGAAATCTGGTGCCAGTTACCAGGTGGAGTGGTGGAGAAGTGGGCATCTCCCAGGGTGAGAGGCTGGGTGAGAAAAAGGAAAGGTCCAAGGTGAAAATGGGGAGGGCCTGTCATTGGGAGCCGGGGAATGTGGTTGTGACTTGTCAATGCTGTGACTTGTTTGCAAAGCATTTTGAGGATGAAATTGCTTGCATCCACTGGGAACCTGACGCAGGTGTTACAGCAGATGAAACTCAAGGGGTGTCCAGAGAACTGTCCAGCCCTGTTGTGTTGGAAGTGTTTCAGTTGGTAACATTCAAGGATATTGCCTCTTGTCCCTCTTATCTTAGGAAAAGGAGCAGGGAGGGGACAGCTGACTGGCTCAAAATGTGATTAATGCCTCCTTAGCATCTCCCAGGGTGAGAGGCTGGGTGAGAAAAAGGAAAGGTCCAAGGTGAAAATGGGGAGGGTCTGTCATTGGGAGTCAGGGAGGGTGCTTGCGACTTGTCTTTTAAAAAAATATTTATTAACAGTTTAAAGATTACAAAAAGAAGAAAAAGAATTAAACAAGACAATACGATACATTACAAAAACAAAAACAGTACATAAAACATTGAATTAACAAAACAAAACAATTAAAAACACATCCAATAATTTCAATATCTTATCTTTCATTCACTTGTTTCAGCGACCTCCTCACACCTCCCTTTTTGTATTCCACTTCAGTTAACTGTTTCAGCAATTCCTTTCCATCTTCCTCTATTTTCTGTCCTGTAATTTATCTTAACATATTCTAACCTTATTTTTCCCTTTACTGCATTAACAATCTATTCGTACTTAGTTCCTTATAACATTTCTGCTAAAGCCATATAACTTCATTCCAACATTTTTCTAACATTCATTGATTTTACAGTATTTCTGTAAATAATCTTTAAATTTTTTCCAGTCTTCTTCCACCAACTCTTCTTCCTGGTCTCGGATTCTGCCAGTCATTTCCGCCAGTTCCATATAGTCCATCAACTTCATCTGCCATTTTTCCCGGGTGGGTAAATCTTGTGTCTTCCAATACTTTGCAATGAGTATTCTTGCTGCTGTTGTCGCATACATAAAAAAAGTTGTGTCCTTCTTTGGCACCAATTGGCCGACTATGCCCAGGAGAAAGGCCTCTGGTTTCTTCAGGAAGGTATATTTGAATACCTTTTTCATTTCATTATAAATCATCTCCCAGAATGCCTTAATCCTTGGGCATGTCCACCAAAGGTGAAATAATGTACCTTCAGTCTCATTACATTTCCAACATTTATTGTCAGGTAAATTATAAATTTTTGCAAGCTTGACTGGTGTCATGTACCACCTATAAATCATTTTCATTAAATTCTCTCTTAGGGCATTTCATGCCGTAAATTTCAGACCTGTGGTCCATAACTGTTCCCAGTCAGCCATCATAATGTTATGTCCAACATCTTGTGCCCATTTAATCAAAGCAGATTTCACCGTTTCATCCTGAGTGTTCCATTTCAACAGCAAGTTATACATTCTTGACAAATTCTTAATTTTGGGATCTAACAATTCTGTTTCCAATTTTGATTTTTCCACCTGGAAGCCAACTTTTTTGTCCAAGTTATATGCCTCCATTATTTGGTAGTAATGGAGCCAATCTTGCACTCTATTTTTTAATTTTTCAAAACTCTGCAGTTTTATTATGTCTCCATCTTGTTCCAGAATTTCCCAGTATTTCGGCCATTTGGCCTCCATATTGAGTTTTTTCTGTGCCTTCGCTTCCATTGGTGACAACCATCTTGGGGTTTTCTTTTCTAACAAATCCTTATATCTTATCCAAACATTAAACAGTGTTTTTCTAACAATATGGTTTTTAAACGCTTTATGTACTTTTACCTTATCATACCACAAATATGTATGCCAACCAAATACATTGTTGAAACCTTCCAAATCCAGCACATCAGTGTTTTCAAGAAACAGCCATTCTCTCAGCCAGCAAAAAGCAGCTGATTCATAATAAAGTTTAAGGTCTGGCAGGGCAAATCCACCTCTTTCTTTAGCATCAATTAATATCTAAAATTTTATTCGAGGCTTCTTGCCCTGCCAGACAAATCTGGAAATATCTCTCTGCCACTTCTTGAAACAATCCATCTTGTCCAAAATTTGCAATGTTTGAAACAAAAACAACATCCTTGGCAATACATTCATTTTTATTACAGCAATTCGGCGTAGCAATGATAACTTCAAATTTCTAAGTCCTTTTTCACTTCAATCCAACATTTTTCATAGTTATCCTTAAACAAGTTCACATTCTTAGCGGTCATGTTAACCCCTAAATATTTCACTTTCTTAACCAATGTTAATCCTGTCTCCTCCTGGAACTTCTCTCTCTCATTCACAGTTAAATTTTTCTCTAACACCTTAGTTTTCATCTTGTTCAACTTAAAACCTGCTACCTGTCCAAATTCTTGAACCAGTTCCAGTAACCTTTTGGTGCTAGATTCTGGCTCCTGTAAAGTCAATACTAAATCATCAGCAAATGCTTTCAGTTTGTACTGTTTAGCTCCCACTTGTATACCTTTAACCAATTGGTCCTTTCTAATCATATTTAGCAAAACCTCCAGGACCGATATGAAAAGCAATGGAGAGATTGGGCAGCCTTGTCGTGTCCCTTTCTCAGTCTTAAACTCTTCTGTCACTACATTGTTCACAATTAATTTTGCCTTTTGTTCTGAATAAATTGCACCTATACCATTTTCAAAACCTTGACCTACCCCCATCCCCTGTAAATTCTTTTTCATAAAACTCCAAGAAATATTATCAAAAGCTTTCTCCGCATCCACAAATATCAGAACTGCCTTAGTATTAATATTCACTTGTAGTTTTTCTAAAATATTAATTATGTTCCTCGTATTGTCAGACAAATGTCTGCCCGGGAGAAAGCCCGCTTGATCTTTATGGATTTCTTCTACTAGCACCTTTTTTAATTTTTTGGCCAAAATGTCTGCAAAAATTTTATAATCCACGTTAAGCAGCGATATGGGGCGGTAGTTCTTAAGCTGTGTCTTTTCAGTCTCTGTTTTCGGTATAAGTGTAATATAAGCTTCCTTCCACGACTCTGGTGCCCTTTTCCCTTCCAATATTTCATTATAGACTTCCTTCAATGGTTGTATTAACCATTCTTTCAAAGATCTGTAATATCTTGAAGTCAAACTATCCGGTCCTGGAGATTTTCCCAATTGCATGTTCTGTATGGCCCCTTCCACTTCCTGATCCGTTATTTTATAATTCAACATTAACTTATTTTCCTGAGATATTTTCTGTAGTCCATTTATTTTCAAAAATCGATCAATGTCCATTTCTTTCTGCTTCTTCTGTGTATAAAGTTGTTTAAAGTACCTCTGGAAGCACTTTCTGATCTCCACTGGGTTCTGTATATTCTTTCCTTCCACTTCCAAATTCGTAATAGTGTTAAGTTTTTGTCTTTTTTTCATTTGCCAGGCCAACAATTTTCCACACTTATTTGCCAATTCAAATGTCTTTTGTCTCATCTGTTTGATCTTCCATTCTGTTTCCTGATTCATCATTTTCATATATTGTACTTGATATAACTTTATCTCTTTCAGGATCTCCTGTGACTTGCTCTCAGTTTTGCTCTCAGTTTCTTCTCTCCTTTCTTTATTTTCTCCAGGATTTTATCTTTTCTTTCATTTTGAGTTCTCTTCTTAATTGCATTCTGTTGTATCAAAAATCCTCTCATTACTGCTTTACTTGCGTCCCAGATTACTCTTTTTTCCACTGTAGTATTCATATTTGGGCCTTCTTGATCACTTCTTCATTCCTAAACAAAGTATCATTCATCCTCCATCTAAAAGAACCAATTGGCGTCAATTTCATTTCCATCTTCACAGCATTATGGTCAGAACAAGTTTTGGGGCAAATCTCCACTTTGCTGGTGCTTGTGACTTGTCAATGCTGTGACTTGTTTGCGAAGCATTTTGAGGATGAAATTGCTTGCACCCGCTGGAAACTTGACCCCTCTGTTACTGCAGATGAATCTCAAGGGGTGTCCAGAGAACTGTCCAGCCCTGTTGTGTTGGAAGTGTTTCAGTTGGTAACATTCAAGGATATTGCCTCTTGCCCCTCTTATCTGAAGAAAAGGAGCAGGGAGGGGACAGCTGACTGGCTCAAAATGTGATTAATGCCTCCTTACAAGAGGGTGTGGTCCCTGCCTATCTGAAGGCAGTAGTGGTGAGCCATCAACACAGATGGGTTATGTGTAACCCCCCCCCCAAGTTATTTCATGGTGGCCCTTGGAGGTGGGACTTCTGGGATGGGATTTTTTGGGTGGAGTGTCATATGACATCTTCAATCAAACTCTAGAGGGGTGCGGCATAACTAATTGACAGGAGGTCGTATTGTAATACTACTGATGCCTGTTGTATGCATGACCAATGTATCTTGCAAGGCTGCTCAGTCAGTGGAATGGGGGGGCAGTATCTATGGCATCCTGTCTGAAGGCAACTAGGAGAGACAGACCGACCAGCTGCCATACCCATGGCCTGTAATTCAGTGTCAGGAGAGAGATGAGCTGGCTGAGTCCAGGAATGATAAACCATGGACTGCAAAACTGAGCTTGAATCTTGATACTGACGCTCCACCATGACTGCCACAAGGGTCCTGTAACTTTCAGGCTTCCTGTCTGCTATATATGCTTCCCCATTCTGAAATATTCATCTGAAAGAAGACTTGGTAATGCAAGAAAAACTAAAACTTAATTACAAAAAGAAAGGACGATGATAAGGGGGGGGGGAGGTTGTAGGGATCAGTGCTGTTTTCCTAGATTTACAAATGCCGGAGCTCACCATGAACTTCCTTGTTCTCTGAGAATGGCAATAGAATAACCCCCCCCCCCAAAAAAGGTGTCAAAGCTGAGCTCCAGTGAACTCTGGCTGAAACAATGCTCTAAGTTAAATTCTTCAGAGGAGAAACCTATTATCTAACAAAACCTCTGATTTTAATAATGATTTTTTCCTGTGCAATGTATATTATTTTGCTTTCATCCTGTTTTATGTATTTTATATTTAGCAATGTGCTTGGCTAAATCGATAAATAATAATTGCATTTGTATCTGAAAGAAAGAATTCCGAGAACCAGCATTTTATTTTTCATAACCATTTATTTTTCATTGTAATGATCATAATGAAAACTTGACTATTTTTTAATGATACACTACAGAGTTTTTTTGTATTTAGAACTTTTTCTCTGCCCCTTGCTTTCCTTTACCTCCACCAAAAGCATAGAAGGATGAAACACAGATCCTGAGCTCTGAATTTCACTACTAAACCTCCAATTCCCCCCCCCCCCCCATTGCCGTGGATTTTGGAATACACAAGGAGGAGGTTTACCCTTCATGTTCAGGGTGGTGTGAGATTTGTGAAGCATTATAACATCTTTTTTGGGTAATAAAAAGCATAAATCTCCCAGCTCCAAGTATTCTTCTGTTTTTTGGGATGGCACAAAAATCTGTTGTTGCACATTCGTCCTTTACCCAGGGACTAGGAGATGGTGCCTGTAATGATGAATGAGAATTTTGATAAGTTAGTTTTAAAAAGTATATATATAAGAAATCTGAAAAATATCATAATTTCATCAGAACATGAATATACAAAATTTTCAACATTAGAAGTTCAGGTAAAAAAATAACTCAGATATAATTTAAAATTGCAGTCATACCCAAAGGACTCTCAAGACACAAAGAATATTAATAAACAAGTCATATTTATAAGATATAATGAAATCAGAGGATTTGGTTTTTTTTTAAAAAAATAATTTTTATTAGTTTTATAACATAAACAAAATACAAACAACAACAACAAAAAGAAAAAAAACAGACAAACAATACATGACTTCCCCAGACCTCCCCTTCACTGCATCCTTGTTATAAAATTTTTAGCAATCCTTCATCCAATTTTATAATTAATTACCTTTGAGAATTTTCTTAAACTTAAATTTTTACAGCTGTAATTCTCTATATCATATCCCTTGACATCTTTAGCATTCAGAAATTTTACAACATTTTTTCAAATAAATTTTAATTTTTTTCCAGTCCTCTTCCACTGTCTCTCTCCTCTGGTCATGAATTCTGCCGGTCATTTCTGCCAGTCCCATAAATTCAGTCACCTTGGTCTGCCATTCTTCCAGAGTGGGTAGCTCTTTGGTCTTCCAATACTTTGCCAGAAGGATTCTTGCTGCTGTAGTTGCATACATAAAGAATGTTCTATCTTTCTTTGGAATCGTTTGGCCGACCATGCCCAGGAGAAAGGCCTCCGGTTTCTTTACAAATGTCCACTTAAGGATTTTCTTAATTTCATTATAGATCATTTCCCAGTAGGCCTTAATCCTCGGGCAGGTCCACCAAAGATGATAAAAGGTTCCTTCACATTCATTACATTTCCAACAGTTATTATTGGGCAAATGATATATCTTTGCAAGCTTGACTGGGGTCATGTACCACCTATAGATCATTTTCATTATATTCTCTTTCAAGGCACTGCATGCCGTAAATTTAATACCTGTGGTCCATAACTGTTCCCAGTCAGCAAACATGATATCATGGCCGATGTCTTGTGCCCACTTGATCATAGCTGATTTAACCGTTTCATCCTGTGTATTCCATTTCAGCAGCAGATTATACATTCTAGACAGATTCTTGGTATTGGGCTCTAACAGTTCTGTTTCTAACTTTGACCTCTCCTTCTGGAATCCTAGTTTCCTGTCCTGCTTAAAAGCCTCATTAATCTGATGATAATGTAACCAGTCTCGGACTTTAGGTTTTAATTTCTCAAAGCTCTGTAGTTTCAACTTCTCACCATCGTATTCTATGATTTCACAATATTTTGGCCAGTGTGAATCCATATTAAGTTTTTTTACTGCCTTAGCTTCCATTGGTGACAACCACCTGGGGGTTTTGCTTTCCAGCAAATCTTTATACCGATTCCATACATTATACAGTGCTTTCCTGACAATATGGTTTTTAAAATTTCTATGCACCTTTACCTTGTCATACCATAAATATGCATGCCAACCAAAGTTATTATCATACCCTTCCAGATCCAAGATATCTGTGTTCTCAAGAAGTAGCCATTGTTTCAGCCAGCAAAAAGCTGCTGCTTCATAATAGAGTCTTAAGTCCGGCAGGGCAAAACCCCCTCTATCCTTTGCATCAGTTAAAATCTTGAATTTTATTCTGGGCTTTTTGCCCTGCCAGACAAATTTGGATATGTCTTTCTGCCACTTCTTAAAGCACTCCATCTTGTCTAAAATTTGCAATGTCTGGAACAAAAACAACAATCTCGGCAATACATTCATCTTAATAACAGCAATTCGGCCTAACAAGGAAAGTCTCAACCTAGACCATATATCAAGATCTTTCTTAACTTCCAGCCAGCATTTCTCATAATTGTCTTTAAATAGGTTCACATTCTTAGATGTTAAATTTACCCCCAGGTATTTCACTCTTTTTGCAATTTCCAAACCAGTTTCCCTTTGGAAGTTATCTTTTTCCCCCATCGTTAGATTTTTTTCCAGCACCTTTGTCTTATGTTTATTTAATTTAAAACCTGCTACTTGACCAAATGTTTCAATTAGTTCTAAAACTCTTTTTGTGCTAGCTTCTGGCTGTTGCAATGTCAAGACTAAGTCATCTGCAAATGCTCTTAACTTATAGTGTTTCGCTCCGACCTGAATTCCTTTAACCAGCTGATCCCTTCTAATCATGTTCAGCAAAACCTCCAGTACCGATATAAACAATAGAGGGGATATTGGGCATCCCTGTCGTGTCCCTTTCTCAATTGGAATCTCATCCATCACCACACCATTCACAATTAATTTAGCTTTTTGCTCAGAATATATTGCACCTATACCGTTTTCAAAGTTTTGGCCTACCCCCATCCCTTGGAGATTCCTCTTCATAAAACTCCAACAGATATTGTCAAAGGCTTTCTCCGCATCCACAAAAATTAACACAGCTTTTCTATTTATGTCAGTCTCCAACAATTCCAAAATGTCTATAATGTTCCTCACGTTGTCTGACATATGTCTCCCTGGAAGAAAGCCTGTTTGGTCTTTATGAATCTCCTCTAGCAAAACTTTCTTAAATCTTTTTGCTAAAATGTCTGCAAAAATTTTATAATCCACATTCAGGAGTGATATAGGGCGGTAGTTCTTAACTTGGTGCTTCTCAGTTTCTGTCTTCGGTATAAGTGAGATAAATGCTTCTTTCCACGATTCGGGAGCCTTTTTCCCCTCCAAGATTTGATTACAAACTTCTTTCAATGGTTGCATTAACCATTCCTTCAGTGCTTTATAATATCTCGCAGTCAACCCGTCTGGTCCTGGTGCTTTTCCCAATTGCATGTCCTGAATGGCACCCTCTATTTCTTGGTCTGTGATTTTCTCATTTAAGATCCTTTGATTTTTTTCCGAGATTTTTGACAGTCCGTATTTTTTAATAAATTCTTCTATCTCTTGTTCATTTTTTGGCCCTTGTGCATATAATTTCTTGAAAAAACTTTGAAAACAATTGCTTATCTCATTTGGTTTATTAATAGATTTCCCATCTACCTCGAGAGATGTCACAGTATTCAACTTTTGTCTCTTTTTCAGTTGCCATGACAGTAGTTTCCCGCATTTGTCTGCTGACTCAAAGGTCTTTTGTCTCATTTGTTTTATTTTCCATTCTATTTCTTGGTTCATCAGTTCCATGTATTGTGTTTGGTAAAACTTTATTTCTCTTAAAATCTCATGGGACTTGGGTTTAGGTCTAAGTTTCTTCTCCCCTTCTTTTATTAAATTCCAAATTTTCTCTTTCCTTTCATTCTGTTTTTTCCTCTTTATAGAGTTCTGTTGTATTAGGAAGCCACGCATCACGGCTTTGCTTGCGTCCCATATTATTCTTTTTTCGACATCTGATCTTAGATTTATCTCAAAGTAGTCTTTCAATGTCTTTTGGGCCTTTTTACAAATTGCTTCATCTCCAAACAGGGTGTCATTCATTCTCCATCTGAAGGTTCCAGCTGTTGTCAGTTTCATTTCCATCTTTACTGCATTGTGGTCGGAGCAGGTTTTTGGGCAGATTTCTGTTTTTTTAACCCTTGATGCCAGGTTGCTAGAAATCCATATTTGGTCAATTCTAGTCCATGTCATTTTTGCTTCAGAGAAAAAGGTCCCCTCTCTTTCCAGAGGGTTCCTAGTTCTCCAAATATCAATCAAGTCCATGGTATCAGTCAGTTCAAAAAAGGTCTTTGGTAGTCTCCCATCCTTAGATATTACTTGTCTTTGGGCCTTGTCCATGTTTGTGGAGACAACTCCATTCATGTCGCCAATCATTATAATTTTAAGGTCCAAAAAGTCCATTAAAGTCTCATGCAACTTCTTGAAGAAGTCAGCCTTCCCCTCATTGGGTGCATAAACTCCTACAATCAAAATCTTTTCTCCTTGGATTTGAATTTCCACAGCCAGGTATCTCCCTTGTTCATCCTTAAATATCATTTTTGGTTCCCATTTTTCCTTGACATAAATCACTACCCCTCTTTTCTTAACTTTATCTGAAGAAATAAATTCCACTCCTAATCTCTTGTTTATCAAAAGTTTTCTATGTGTCCTGGCAATGTGGGTTTCTTGTAAACAAATTATATCTAAATGTTCTTTCTTCAATATGTGAAACACTTGGCTCCTTTTTCGGGGATGGTTCAAACCATTGCAGTTCCAACTCAGAAGTTGCAGAGACATTTTGATTACTGGGTATCTTTCCCTCCAACTGCTCCAAGTTCTTGCTCCTCCTCGGTCGGTGCTGGATTCAAGCCAAATGAAAGATTTGCAATGTCTGGTATTTCCCTCTCCCTCACGGTTCCTTTCTGAAGATCCTCAAAGTTTCTTTCCAGAAATTGGTCTTGGTCTTGAGTTGTTTTTATTTTAATTTTCTTCTCTTTGAAGTTAAAGGACAATCCTTGTGGGAATTCCCACCTAAATGGAATATTATTCTGTTTGAATAAATCAACTAAATCTTTGAATTGGGTTCTCACTTCCAAAAAGTGTTTAGGAATATCCTTGAAGATCTGTATCTGAGAGTTTTTAATGACCAGAGCCTTCTGGAAATGTAAATTCAATATTCTATCTCTTTCTTCCTTCGATCTCAAAGTGATTAAACAGTCTCTTGGTTTCTTACCTTGCTTCCTACCAATCCGGAAGGCTGTAGTTATTACAAAGTCATCTTCCTCTCCTTCTAGCTCATCATTCCAAAAGTCCTGAAATTTGTCTGTAAGGAATTCCCCAAGCTTGTCCTGTTCTTCCTCTGGTACCAATCTCAGTTTCAGATTCTTGTTTTTCCTCTCCAACTCCATAAGAGCCAAAGCTGTGTCATGTTCATGTACTTTCCTGGCGATGGGCGCAAATTTTCCTCTGGTTTCCTCGGCAGTGCTCTTAGCGCTCTCAGCTATTCTCCTTGTTTCTGTACTTTCTTGAATTAACCGATTTATAGAGTCTGTATTAGAAGAAATTGTCGTTGTGTTCAAATCCAGTCTTGTTGTCAATTCTGTCAGTTTCTTAGAGTTCTCTGTGGACTGCTTAGTAAGCTCTGCAGACTGCTTAGTAAGTACTTCTAAAGATTGGTTTATTCTGAGCAGAGCCTGTGTCATAGAATCCATTGATACTGTTGTTACTTTCTCTTGTGCAGCTGCTGCTCCTGATAAGGAACCTCTTTTTTGAGCTTGCTTTTGAGCCTGCTTTGTTTTGCTTCTTGTTGATATTTCATCCAGTGGATTGCTCATAACTCAAGGTCGTTCACACAGGAAAGCTACAAGTGGAAAATTCCACCAAGTCCAGCGTAATGCAACTAAAGTCCTGTAGAGGGAGAAATTGTATCCAAACAGGGGTAGCAGAGAGACAAAGAAACAGAAAGTTCCAAAGGCAAAAGTCAAACCAAAAGTCTTACTTTGTAACAGTTTAAGATGTTAAAGTTTTTATCCACTAAAGTTCCGTTATTGTGTTTCAAATAGATCTTTACTTTGTAGCCGCGATCTTTTTTTGACAGCTTATTTGACAGTTCAATGTTTGACAGCTCGTTCTCTAGGCGATCGCTATTCCGGCAGTCTGGCCAGAGGAATCGGCAGCGGGAAGTTTCCCGTTCTTAATTCTATCTTTCAAGCAGGCAAATTTAATTCAATTTTCCTTCCCCCTTCTCCTGCCCTGTAGGGGGGAAGACCCTTGCGATGTCCGGATTGGTAGAATCTAAAAAGCCCTTCTTTTAAATGCAGCTCAATCTTTCATTGCTCCGTTAAACATGCAGCTCCGGGAGGCTGACTTCCTTAATTTTTGCCTTTCCCGTTTTTAGCCAAATCTTCAAAAAAAATTAAAGTCCCGTTCTTTAATTTTTCCAGTTCTTACTCACGGGTTTTGTTTCCAATCGGTAGTTTCAGGAAGGAATCGGCGCTCTCCGTCAATGGCGACGCGGCTTCGCTCTGCAAGCTGGGTTGCGATCCTCAGCACCGCACTCGCTCCCGATGCCACTCCGGAGCCTTTAAAAAGGCTCTTTCGCGGTACCGGGGGGTGCAAAGGTGCCCACCGGATCTCCTTGTCCACAGGCTTCAGCGCCTGTGATTTTAGGGGTCCCCCGCTCGCCGTAGCGGGTCAGACCCGAACTCGCAGAGCAGCCCTGCCTCGGAGCTCGAGGCAAGGGCAGCCATTAAACGCTGGCGCCGACCGGAAGTCACCTGAAATCAGAGGATTTGAAAACAGGCCTAATTAATAAGATTAACCAAATCAAATTCTTGTGGGCAGGTGAGTTGTAATAAAATGGGAGGAATTCTACCCTTCCATCCTGGGCATGTTAAAGACCCATTCTGTGGCCACACAGCAAGATTTGAAAACAACACTCCCTCCTTGGTGTCTGAACCTTGAGTAAACCTGCCATAAGTCAACAGGGTGATGCAGCAGCAAAAAAAAAAAAGCTGGAGATGCACTTCATTGTCTCTCAGGATGGTTGGGTGCCAACTGAGACTCCCTCATTGCCTTACTGTGATCTAAGTATCCAGAGAATCCTCCTTTTATTTTACCATATCTATTTTCATGTTAAACACATAAAACAGATAAAAAGTGGGAATCCCAAGAGCAAATCAGTTACTGACCTCAGAATTCTTACTCAACCCTTAAAAGAGAAACTAGCAAAACCCAGGCTGTAAAGGGCAGGAGAAGGATGAGAAGAAAGAATGTAGGGCAGAAACAGCTCA
Organism: Podarcis erhardii; assembly: GCF_964252035.2. Classification (NCBI taxonomy): domain Eukaryota; kingdom Metazoa; phylum Chordata; class Lepidosauria; order Squamata; family Lacertidae; genus Podarcis; species Podarcis erhardii. The sequence continues at coordinate 79,513,177 of NC_138511.1, read as the reverse complement.
AATGGCCTGGACTCTGCCTCTTTTCTCTAGGGGCAAATCAGCCCATATGCCCCTCCCCCGTTTATTCCCAATCCCCTCTTCTTTTCAGGAATTGGTTTCTGATTGTGCAGGTGCGCCAGAAACAATAGCGTAAGGCACACCAAACATATGGCTTTAAAAAAAGTTCAAAAACTGGAACACTCACTTCTGGTTTTTGATCATTTGGGAGCCGTAACATTCGACTCCCAAGGCGTTCGATAGACTTCTATATGCTAGTAGAACTATGTTAACATGGATCTAATACAACAACAGAAGACAAAAAGTCAGGAAAATCTTACTTATATTTCTACGCAGAACAGTGGCCTCACAGGAATCTTCAGTGGATGCACAAACTTTTTTAAAATACCCATGAAATGTCATTCCAGTCTTGTTAAACGTATGTCTGCACATCCTAGCTAATGCTGAGGACAGGAGCAAAAAATTACTTCATGGGTTATCATTATCATTAACATTATTATTATTTGGTTTTGTGGTTTACTTAATGAAACACAGAGGAGGAAGTGATAGCGAATTGCAACTTAAATTAAAAGGGTTCAGATTAGTAAGCATTTTAATAGAAGAAAATGAAATAAAATGAGTAAAAGACTCATTAATTAAAACTCTTTAATTAATGCAGCCATGGTCCAGAACACTAGTTGAATTATTTCCAAGAGGTGGGGAGGTGAACCCTCCCTTTCCCACAACTAACTTTTCCTCCCATCCAGACTCTCACTTAAATACATTTTCTTCCCACTATTTGGTTACAAGCTTAGATCTGAGCACAATTAAACTATTTTCTACAAGAGGTAGTTAGGGCTCCAATTTTAATGGCTTTAAAAGAGAATTAGACAAATTGATAGAGAATAAGACTGCTAAGGCTACTAAGCATGATGCCTATGTACTACCTCCAATATCAAATGTAACATATTTCAAATAACAGTTGCTAGAACCCACAGTAAGCCAGAGTGCTGCTGCTGTGCTGAGGTCTTGATTGTGTGCTTCCCATAGTCATTGGGTTGGCCAGTGTGAGGATAGGATCCTGGACTAGGGATGAACCAATCTATCAGTTTTGCTTGCTCTCAATTTCTATTTTTTCTAATTTATTTATTTATCTTCAGCCACTTCCTCCCAGAATTTCAAAGTTGTACACATAGTTCTCCCCTCCCCCATTTTATCCTTACAAGATTCCTGTGAGGTAGGTTAAGCCGGGGGACAGTGCCTGGTCCAATGAGCTTCATGGCTGAGTGGGGATTCGAACCTTGGTCTCCTGGATCCTTGTCACAACAGAACACTGGCTCTCTTAATTTCAGCTCCTGACATTTCCACAACCACCAAGTAGTAGTAGGGAATCTGGATCCTCACCAGTGAGTTTATGTGCTCTGTTCCATAGGGGTGGTTTCTTTCTTTGTAAAATGTATTTAATTTCTTCCTTCTATGTTCATACTTTGTTTTCTTCCCTTCCCTTACCTAAGCAACTTTTCCTCTACATTCCAATGGAATTATTATTCTGTCCTACTTTCTAAATGATATTTTCCCCCTTCCCCACTATAGAAAAGATTGTTCATTTTCCCTGTACTTTGAAATCATGCCCCACATTTTCATCTGGCAATCTCTTGCCTTTGCAAACCCGCCCCCCCCCCCCCGTTTCCACACCTAGTTCCACACACACACAAACAAACAACACATACAGAGAGAAAGAGTTTCACAATTTTGTGTGTATTGCTGGAATGCAGCTTCCATGTTAGAGTGGGATATTTCATTACTAGTCTGTATGATATCATTTATCTCCACGACATCACAAGAAATAAACTCTTGACTTGACTCTTCTCTACTTTCTCTTGGTAACCCAGCAGTCTTTGCTCTCTATGGTGTTGATCTATACTCCTAACTCCCCTTCCCTCCCAAGCAGCAAGTTCTCTAAAGATCATTAGATCATTAAATGTTCCAAATCTTACCTGGACAAAACAGGGCCAAGAAGAGACATGCGCTCAGGAGTGCCTTCAGCATTCTAGAAAGATTAGGAGACTCAGAGCAGAGATGAATCAACAAGGGAATTGATGCAGATAGAGATTTGGCTGGAGAGATTTACAGGCCATGGACTCATGTTGCAAGTAACACTTGGGAACAAATACTTCTGTGAGGTCTGGGAATGAGAGTTGTTTGTTCACTACAAAAGAGAGACATTTTGAAATTCAAAGCTCACTGTTGGAATTTTCTTCCTCTTAATAAAAAAGAAAGTTAATTGTCTCTTTGACATCTGATGGGAGGTCATTCCACAGTGTGGGCACCACAACTATGAAGGCCCTCTGCCTGGTTCCCTCTAGGCTCACTTCTCACATTGAGAGAACTGCCAGAAGGCCCTCAGAACTAGATCTCAGTGTCTGGGGTGAATGACGGGGGTTGAGATGCTTCTTCAGAAAAATCCTGGATATTGGATCCATATGCAATGTGCTCCGGGTGCACATGGATGCACTGAAGGCTTTAACAAGTAAAACTGATCCTCCTGTCTTGGCAAAGGTTTCCAAAGGGTAAAATGGATAAAGTGAGACCTCAGGAGTCGAATGTGCCAATGACTGAGAGAGTGCCAGGTATGAATCAGCCACTCACACAAGTATGAAGAAGGTCTCGATGGGAGTCAGCAATGGCCATGGAACTTCCTCCATTAGGCAGCTACACAAACATGGTCATTCTCTCAACCAGTCGAGTGGGAGGCATCAGGCCATGTGCAAAGGCCACTTGAGGAAGAGACATTGTTGGTTAAGCTCCAAACTATCCACACAGAAGAAGAGTGGGAGCAGTGAATCAAGCCTCTCCTGGTATGCCCCGCAAAGGACCTTAATGGGCCATGAATAGCCATAGTTTAGAGGTCTCGAGCCCTAAGGAAGTCAGAATATCCTCCACCAGGGCCAGGGCCTTTTCAGTGATGGCTCCGACCTGGTGGAATGCTCTGTCCCATGAGACTAGGGCCCTTCAGGATTTAACCTCCTTCCGTCAGGCCTGTAAGACAGAGCTATTCTGCCTGGCCTTTAATTTGAATTCAGCCTGATCTTTTATTTCCTTTCTCTTCCCTCCCCCTCCCATTTTATGAAGATTACCTGCTCTGAGACTCCACAGCTAATTCTCCCCTGGCCTCCTCGCTGGCCCAAGTAGGACCAATTCAGCCAACTAGCCCTGGGGATTATCTAATGCTTATTTCCCCTAAATTGATTTTAGCTTTTTGAATTTTATTGTTATTCATGTTTTTATATTGTATTTTATGCTGCTTTTACAATTAAGTGTTTTAAATTTGTTGTTAGCTGCCCTGAGCCCAGTTTTTGAACCAGGAAAGGTGGGGTATAAATAAAAAATATATTATTATTATTATTAGTAGTAGTAGTAGTAGTAAGAATAAAATATAAAGTGAGATATCTGGAAGTAAAGGATTTTCTGTTTGTTGGTGGCTTTTATATTTTTGCTCCAGTGGAAGTAGGTAAGAACAAATCTGATTTGGAGAGCTACAGAAAGAAGAAAGAAGCATCTAGGCAGGTGATGAGGTTGAGGAGAAAAAAATTAGGCATTCTATTGCATTATTGGGATAAGAGCACAATTCGGGCATCTGCCAATCCTTAATTCCATGCGGGGGATGCTACCTTGTAAAAGTGACATGAAAAAAAGGAGTAAAAACGGAGTAATGGGACCTAGGTGTGTGTGTTGGATTGATAGTCAAAGGATGCAGGTGGTGCTGTGGCCTAAACCACCAAGCCTCTCGGACTTGCCGATCACACGGTCTGCAGTTTGAATCTTCACTACAGGGTAAGTTTCTGTTGCTCTGTCCCACATCCTCCAACCTAGCAGTTGGAAAGCATACCAATGAAAGTAGATTAATAGGTACCGTTGTGGTGGGAAGGTAAACGGTGTTTCCATGCACTCTGACACTTGTCATGCTCCTCTATGGGCCAGAAGCAATTTAGTCATGCTGGCCACATGACCCATAAAGCTATCTGTGGGCAGACACCAGCACCCTTGGCATGATAGTGGAGATGAGTGCCACATCCCAAAGTCGAATTCAACTGGAGTTAACTGTCCAGGGGTCCTTTACCTTTACCTGATACCCAAAGCTCACCTAACAAGAAGTGAGTCCATTTTTCACCGCCCTTTCTCAGGAACCCACAGTTGAAGGCTACAGCATACACATGGCAGTCTTGAGGGGTACTGCTTCCACTCAAGAGTTACACAAAATCCTCACCTGCCCATTTTTTTGAATTTGTCTAACCTTCCACAATTATTTTCCTGTCCTACAATTTGCTCCTCTGAAACTTTGTTGTTTTATGCAGCCAGACTCCTACAGCTACTACAGCTCTTCAATTTCTTTTAGTATTCTTGGTTTTTGAATTATTATTATTATTATTTTAAAAGCATAGCTGCCATTCAGTTTTATAAGTTTTATAAGACTGTATGTACATAGAAATTTTAAACCAGAAACTCCTTAAAGAATCCTAAAAGGTTTTGGATAGTGAGAATACAGATAATTGTCTATTAGCAAATGAGGCAGATGCCACATATATTGGTGGAAGGAAGGTGTCATTTCCCCCTAGTGGAGATACTGCAGGACCACCGACTGCTCCAAGTGAGCAACGTATTCCATGAAGGCTGCAAAGTCAATTGAGACCATCTGACTATGCCCATCATTAAAGCAGAAAAACTCATTTAGTGTTTTGGTTGTTCTGCTGCAAGCAGTGCCTGAAGGGCTTGTGATTATATTTCTAAATCTCTTCTCACAATGGCTAAGACAACCAAGCATATTCTTCAGTGCCTGACTACAGCCCTCCTTTGCTACAGAGATGTGCACAAACTGCTAGTACTATCAGATCCTAGGTCGATGGGAAGTTGTTTGGTCCTTGATGGATAAAGGCATATTCTGAGCCTGTTCCTCGGTCTTCACTCTTACTTGATGTGAGGGTCTTACTGAGTTGGAAGGAGCAAAATACGGATCAAAGTACAATAAAAGCCTCAAGGTACCGCTCAGGTGACTGCTCAGCTGGCAAAGCTGAACATAGCTCACGACTGTTGAAAGGTGCCAGGGACACACTGCTATGCACTGAATGACTCCAAGTTAATTATGAAAGCTAATTAAATCATTTCCCCCCTCCTTGTTCTAATTCTGTCAGATTGTTGGGACAGGGAGAGTTACTTTGACTCAGCTGATCTGTTTGCTGATGACTGTCCTTAGCCACATTGTCTTGAATTGAACCCAGCTAGCTGCTTATACCTGCTTCAAATCCCATTCTCCATTTTCAAAAGATAAGAAGAGCCCTGAAATACAGCAGCATCCTTCTTGGAGTGGCTGTTCAGATGTCCATGGGTACAGGACTATCATGACAGGAGGGCAGAAGGCCACTCCCACTGGGCCCTTATGCCTCTTTCCCTGGCTGGCAGGCTAGCAGAAGCTCTGGCTGTGCTCTTTTGCTCTTCAAGATATGGCAACACTAAAAGGCAGCAGTGATGGCCACCAACTTAAATGACTTAAAAAGAGGATTAGACAAATTCAGACAGGGCAATGTTACCCACAATGGCCATGTTCTACCTCTACAGTCAAAGGAAGTTTGCCTCTAAATACTTGGTGCTGGGAATAGCTGATGGACAGAATATTGTCGCAGTCTTGTCCACCTTTCAGTCTTCCCACAGGGATCTGTTGGGATGCTGGTATTGATGGGTGATTGTCTTGATCCAGCATCTGCAACTGATGTTTAAACTGGTGAGGGACAGCTTTTGGCCTATCTTCCTCTCTTTTCATTGCTTTGGACACAGAACAATACCCTCATTTCCCACTGATATCACCACCCAAGGTATTTTTTAGCCACATAGTACAGAAGGCACAGAGGACATTTTGCACTAAGCTGTCTATGTTGGGGTGTCCTTCCCTTTGCTTCATTATTTTTGTTAGCCCTACTTAGCAAAGCAACTCCTTCCTTGATAGCCAAAGGTGCTTCTCAAGTTTCCACCCGATCCCTCACCAATAAATATATGTGGTTGGAAGGATTAGAGGTGGCATAGGGATTTCAGCAAACTCCTATGCACCATTGGTGGAAGTAAAAAGGTAAAGGTACCCCTGATTCTTGTGTTCTAGTTGCGAATGACTCTGAGGTTGTGCGCTCATCTCTCTCTATAGGCCGAGGGAGCTGGCATTTGTCCACAGACAGCTTCCAGGTCATGTGGCCAGCATGACTAAGCCGCTTCTGGCGAACCAGAGGAGTGCACGGAAACGCTGTTTACCTTCCCGCCAGAGCAGTACCTATTTATCTACTTGCACTTTGATGTGCTTTTGAACTTCTAGGTAGGCAGGAGCAGGGACCAAACAATGGGAGTTCACCCCGTCACATGGATTTGAACTGCCAACCTTCCAATCGGCAAGCCCTAGGCTCAGTGGTTTAGACCACAGTGTCACCCGCATCCCTGAGGAAAACTAACAAATGATAATCGCTTCCAGTCCAGTGGCTAAGGCTTTGAAAAGGAGTCCTTTCAGTTGCCTCCTTTCCAGGTTAAATATACCCAACTCCCTCATCCATTCCACATAAGGCTTAGTCTTTTGACCCTTTATCGTTTTGGTTGCCCTCCTCTGCACACAGTCTAGCTTGTAAATATCCTTCCTAGAGTGCAGTGCCCAAAACTGTGGTGTGACCAAGTCAGAATAGAGCTGAACTATTAGTTCCCTTGATCTGGACAATATAAAAATCAGTTATAAAATAGTAGACACTCTCTCTCTCTCTCTCTCTCTCTCTCTCTCTCACACACACACACACACACACACCAACTTATAAAATTAAGTCATTAAGATTCTCATCGACCCCCAGAACCATAAACTCCTAGACCCTAGTAAAAGACTAATGTGAACATTTCTTTTTTTTCCTTCCAGATTTTGTTCATAGGAGACATGAGGGCTCCTTCACAAAGCCAAGTTACTGCTTACTAGGCTTTGGGAAGAATGCTGTTGGACTCTAGTACCCTGTCAGAGTCCTCACGCCTCCTGCTGTACATACATTTTGCTGCTCTTTCAGACCAGAAATCAGGGGCTTACCAAACCATTGCACTGTTCCCACACCTCTGTATTGTTTAGCCTGGAAAGTAGATGGGATCCTCCTTAATGAGGGTCCTGGTTGCACGCGGGCCCCTAAGGCACCCCCCCCCCCGCTGGGAAAGTTGTTGCCGGGCATGGCCAAAGCCTTAACCATTGGGTCCCAGGATCGTGCCAGGCTGTTTGGGCCAATCAGGCAGTTGGCGCAATTCCTGGGGCCTATAAAAGCAGCAGTGTGGCGTAACTGGGGGTACTTGCATCACGTTGCTGAACACCCGCCCTCCCTCCCTAATTTTAGGTGGTACTGCTTTGGCCTTGCTTTGGATTGGGTCGCCTGATTTGGAGCAGGGGCTGGGTAGGAAATTTTTCCATTTGGCAGATTGGATGTAGCCACTTGGTTTTCGCCTACCCCCTTAGCAATCGTCACAACTTTGTAAGGTTTGGGGGTTAGGCATTGGCTTATTGGAGTGTGTGGTAGGGGAGGTGCAGCCATCACCTACCCCTCCATGAATAAGGGTATTCCGGTAAAGGAATCTGGGGGTCCTGGATCTCATCCAAAGTCCTCTTAAGGGGCTAGGGCCATGCCAGGACCACAGGAACCCCGGGGTGAGCTACGCTGGTCTTCATTGATGTTGCTCCCTCATTTGGTGTTTACCCTTTCAGACTTCCAGCCAGAGAGGCAGAAGTCAGTTATAGTCTGCTGCCAAGCCTAAGCCAACACCACTCACTTTGCTGTATACAATAAAGCTGTGGCCTAAATTTTGCCCAGTAACTTAAACTAAAATTATGTGTCAGTGTGAAGTAATCTTCAGGGGAAGGGCTTGGGGGCCTTGAAGTGCAATCCAAACCAACTGTGCAAAGAAGAAACATATACTCAGGATGGTCCTCATAATAACATAGCAATCAAAAGCCAAGGAGGAACGAACCAGCAGGTGGCTTATGGAAGAAGAAGCTGACTTGAAGGGATTTATGGGCCTAGGAAAGGTAACCAAGGATTCCAACTGGGAAGGACTGGTCCAGTGAGGAGCAGGAAATTATGGAAGTAGTGAGTGCATGCTTTCCCAGAAATCCTATATTTTAATATTGTAACACAAAGCTCTTTTTTCATATTGGATGCAGCCAGGTGCCTCTTCCAGTCCAACCACACCTACATGTGTTCCTCCCTCGGGCTTTATGGTAAAACTGAGCTGGAAACAAACTAATCCTAATGAGGCACAAAGTAATCAACAATTAGCATGTCACACACATGCTCTTCCAACACATCAGGTAAACCTGGAACCTGCTCACATCCATGGGGCATTGACACCCTAATATTCTGGGAGTGGGTGGGGTGTTTCTAATGTAATTCCCACCACCACCCACACTTTGGTTTATTTTTATTAAATTTGAATGTTGCCCTTTATCTATTGATCTCATGGCAGTTTACAAGAGAAAAACACAAAGCACATAATGAAAACCAGATCGACCCCTTCTCACAAACCAATACCCCCCTCCCTCTCTGTGGGGTGTTGTTTGTAAGTTACTTTGAGCTGCCCTGGGCAAGATAGCAAGTAATTTTATTTAGTTGATCAATGATGATGATGATGATGATGATGCAAGCAACGCAAGCATGGCATCCAAAGAGAAACTTGCTTTTGCTGTGGCCCCCGAGCACCCATCTTGCTGGGGTGGGGACTTGTCCTCCCGCAGGGTGGGGCAGGCACATCCTTTGCAGGGGCTGCATCCAACAAGCAAGGTTTCCTCCAGTAAGGGGCAGGGGTGGGTTTCCAAAAATACCCTCTCGTGGAAGGAGCTCACCAGCTGCTTCCCCGATGGGACAGGGGTGGGAGCAGGGTGGGCTTGTGCAGCATCAGAACATCCCCTCCCATGAGAGGAGCTTGGGATGAGGCGGTGGCTGCTTGGGTTTGTCTCTGGCAGATGCCTCGGTAACAGTGATCGAGCAGAATTCTTTCCACAATCAGTAAGTTGTGATCTACAGGTTGGACTAGTGGAGCTACAGGAATGAAAGGGTTGTAGATAACATCTCCTCTTGTAACCTATTTCCAGTGATCTGACTTCTGAACAGCTTTCATCACCATTTTTAACACACATACACACTCCTCTCTTCCCCATTTTTCCCTTTTCTTTCTCCCTCCTTCCTTCCTTCTTTCTCTTTTTACTTTCTCTCAATTCTCCCCTTTCTTTTCTCCTCACTTTCCTGCTTTTATTGTGTTCTCACTTTTATAAATCCTAACAGCATCAACATTGCCATCATTATTGCTATTTATTTTATTTTAAATGCACCTCCTTCTACTCATTTATTTATACTAACAGAATTTCTAAAGGATGGAGTAAAGTCATATGTGTGTAATCACATCTAAGAAAATGTGGCATTTTCCCTCTCCATTTATTTCCAATGTTTCATTAATTAGGAAATCCTCTCACACTAAAAAAAGGGGGGGGGACACAAAGATGAGGCAATGCTAAGACATCTCAACCACATGATGATATGAAACATTGGACTGAGCTTTAAAAATAAAATAAAATGCTTAATGTGCTGCAAGTGGTGGTGGTGGGAAATCTGAACCTGGTTCCAGTAACCAGGTGGAGAGGTGGAGAAGTGGGCATCTCCCAGGGTGAGAGGCTGGGTGAGAAAAAGGAAAGCTCCAAGGTGAAAATGGGGGGTGCCTGTCATTGGGAGTCGGGGAATGTGCTTGTGACTTGTCAATGCTGTGACTTGTTTGCAAAGCATTTTGAGGATGAAATTGCTTTAATCCACTGGGAACCTGACTCAGCTGTTACAGCAGATGAAACTCAAGGAGTGTCCAGAGCACGGTCTAGCCCTGTTGTGTTGACTGAGTTTCAATTGGTAAGATTCAAGGACATTGCCCCTTGCCCCTCTTGTCTGAAGTAGCAGGGAGGGGACAGCTGACTGGGTCAGGGAGGTGATTAATGCCTCCTTGAAAGAGGGGGTGGTCCCTGTCTACTTGAAGGAGGCAGTGGTGTGCCATCATCACAGATGAGTTATGTGGATCCCCCCCCAAGTTATTTCATACTAGCCCTTGGAGCTGGGACATCTGAGATGGGACTTTTTGGGTAGAGTGTCATATGAGATATGTAGAGGGGTGGGGCATAATGAACTGACAGGAGGTAGTTTACTAATACTACTGATGCCTGTTGTATGCATGACCAAAGTATCCTGCCAGGCTGCTCAATCAGAGGAATTGGGGGGGGGGCAGTGTCTATGGCACCCTGTCTGAAGGTAACTAGGAGAGACCTATAGACCAGTTGCCAAGCCCATCTACTTTGGGAGGGACCGGCTCCCTCAGGCATTTTAGGGGGTGGGGAGCGAAGACTCCTTGCCACCTTGGAGTTGCCTCCAATGTAAACTGGTGTTTGTTCAGTGAAGGTCACCGTGCATATCCTTTCTCTAAGGTATTGGCTAAAATTTAAAAAGGGGATGGAGGCTGCAAGGAGATTCAGATTTTTAATAATAGAGAGACTCCATCTTGGAATAAGAAAATACTACGCATTATTGATGATTATGATCTTCCTTGAGATATTCTTACTGTGTTAGATATTGAGGTGACACCTTGTCATATGAAATTTCATATTTTAAAGCATGATTTCATGGTCAAATGTGCTCCTTGGCAAGTCTGTCCCTAGACATGTTGGCAGATGAGGCAAACCACAAAATAGTGCCTCCCCATTCCAGGGAAGAAGAGATGAGTGCAGATCGACATCCGGAAGAATGTGAAGGGTGGGGAATAAAGATCCTCACAGGAAACAAGCATAGGAGGAGACCAGCAGTGCCTACTATTGGCCAAGAGGCCACTGAAGAGGCAACCTGATTGTGGGGGAGGGGCAAATCTGGTCTTTAAGAAGCGCACTGTGGCTGTTGTTGCCACTGTGTCAGCAGCAGGGGCAAGGAATTCCTTGGAGGTCAGATCTGCTGCCCCTATGGATCTATCCTCCTAAGATGGTTGCCTCACCTTGCCTCATGGGGACCAGCCTGTGTTGGAGAAACGCCCGACCGGGACGCCGGGGCTTCTCTCCGGTGGTCACTCTCTGGCTGGAATCCTCCCTCAGTCTAGAGCAGGGGTCTGCAACCTTTAAGACAAAAAGAGCCACTTGAACCAAAGAAAAAAAAACTGGGAGCCGCAAAACCATTGCGACATTTAAAACAGTGGGGAGTGTCGGGGCACACAATGCGCCTCCTCCCCTCACTAGTATCCACCCTGGAGCCATGGCAAAGGTGTAAAAGAGCCACATGCGGCTCTGGAGCTGCGGGTTGCTGACCCCTGGTCTAGAGAGACCGATGATAAGCGACCCCTTCCATCTGAGAGGAGCACATTCACTTTCTCCTGGCACCGCATCACAGAAGAAAGAGGCAGTCCGTAGTCTACTGCTACTTTATTAAGACTGTACAAAACATGTCTGTGCTCCTGAGCAGTACAGCACGAGAGTATCTGACTCGACTCTGCTTCTACACAGAAGCGAAAGACAACTCTCAGTAGCTCCACCCGGGTACACTGAAAACTGGCTGAGACTTCCTGTCTCACGCTCAGAGACATCACATGATGTCAACAATGTAGCTGCTTGCTCGCAGCTGGTGGGAACTGAAATCCCAACTGCCTGCAACTTGCTATGCCAAACTAGCCATTCAGCCCCCTCACTATGTAAGCACATCACAAATACCAAACGGGGAAAAGCTTTTACAACTCTGTCATAGTTGAAGGCTGCTCTCTCTGGATCCCCCATGTAGTTTGCCTACGTAAAGGTGAGGGGCCTGAATATTCACCCAACTACTTACTGGTTTGTTCCATCTAAGAGGACTTAAGAGAAGCTTTGTTAAAATATTTAAATCTCCCACTTGAGAGATGGATTGGTTATATGATTAACTATTTATTAAGGGACAAATCCGCTTACCCCTCTGAAAAATTGATCTGTTTTGCCTTTACAGTTACGATTATAAGGAGAAAGGTTTGTAGGGATCAGCACTATTTTTCTAGATTTGCAGGTGCCAGAGTTCATCACGTTCACCACGAAGTTGTTCCTTGTTCTCTTAGAATGGCAATGGCACTAACCTGAGAGGTGCCGGAGCTGAATTCCACTGAACTCTGCTTAAAATATGCCCTAATTTAAATCTTTCAAAGGAGAAACCTCTTATCTAAGGAATCATCTGATTTGAATAATGATTTTAGCTGTGCAATGTAGTTTATTTTGTTTTTATTCTGTTTTATGTATTGCGTCTTTTGTAATCGCCGTGGCTAAACCAATAAATGATAATTACATTTGTATCTGAAAGAAACAGATCTGAGAACCAGCATTTGATTCTCCATAACCATTTATTTTGCATTGTAATCGTCATAATGAAAACTTAACTGTTTTTTAATGATACACAACAGGATTCTTTGAAGTTAGAATCCACAATTCCCATATTCTGACCTCTTTTCCTCTGCCCCTTGCTTCCCTTTACTTCAACCAAAAGCAAAAAAGAAAGAAACAGAGATCCTGAGTCCTGAATTTTAACACTAGGCTTCCAATTCCCCCTTTTTGCAATTCATTTTGGAATACATAAGGAGGAGGTCTACACTTTCCCATTCACTCTTCATGTTCAGGCTGGTGTGAGATTCGTGAAGCATTGTAACAACCTTCTTGGGTAACAGAAAGAACAAAGTTCCCAGCTCCGAACACCTTTCTTTTATTTTTCCTGATGGCACAAAAATCTGTTGTTCCACAACCTTGGAAAGTGAAACTGTAGACCTGAAAAAAATCTGGGGGGGGGGGGGGAGAGAGAGAGAAATGTTGGCATTAGTCCTTTACTCAGGGACTAGGAGATGGTTCCTGTGGTGGTGAATGATAATTTTAATAAGTTAGTTTTTAAAAGTGTATATTTAAGAAATCTGAGAAATATCATAATTTCGTCAGAACATGAATATACAAAATTTTCAGCATTAGAATTTCAGGTAAAAAAATAGATCAGATATAATTTAAAATTGCTATCATACCCAAAGGACTCTCAAGACACAAAGAATATTTATAAACAGGTTATACTTACGTACTTTTCGCACCATAACACTCACTTTTTTCCTCCTAGAAAGTAGGGGGAAATGTCTGTGTGTGTTATGGAGTGAATGCCTACGGATGGCGGGGGGATCTGCTGCAGTCATGAGCAGAGGATCCATGGTTTCCCTTCCTTCCCTCCTCCGTGGCTCGCTTTGAAACAGCAAAGCGGTAGAAGAGCCACTGAGTTGGGAGGAGGGAGAGAAGCAGAGCCTGCTTGCTTCAAAGTAGCAACGCGGGAGAGGAGAGGAGCCACTTAAACAAGTGTAAGTGGCTCCTGTCCGGTTGGCTCCTTTAAAGCAACCATGTCCCTCTCTCCTCCCCACTCAGCTCGCTAAATCGCAGTGAGGTTTTTCAGATCGCTAAGCCGGGGAGGTGGGAGAGAAGCAGAGCCTGCTTGCTTCAAAGGAGCAAAGTGGGAGTGGAGAGGAGCCTTCTCCTCTTATACCCCTCTTCTGCATTATTAGCAGCATCCCTCTCCACACACCCCCGCATGTTCCTTCTCCCCTTTTAGCAGCATACCTCTCCACACACCCCACACATGTTCCTTCTCCCCTTAAACCCCTCGTCTGCATTATTAGCAGCATCTTTCTCCACACACCCCACGCGTGTTCCTCCTCTTACACCCCTCTTCTGCATTATTAGCAGCATCCTTCTCCACACACCCCAGGCGTGCTCCTTGTCCTTGTCTCCTTGCACTGGGTCACCCCAAATTCACCATCAGATCACATAGCATGTCCATGGCTACAGCTTGCACCAAAAAAAGCACGCACCCACTATTGCCTGGGGCCACAGTGGTGCAAAAATGTGGTTACAAAGCATGGATCCACATGGATCCTCAGGATTTTTGCATTGGGCTACCCCAAACTCACCGTCAGATCACATGTCTGTGGCCACAGCATGAACCACAAAAATCATACATCCACTGTTTCGTTTAGAATATATTTTTTCTTGTTTTCCGCCTCTAAAAACTATTTGCGTGTTATGGTCGGGTGCGTGTTATAGAGCGAAAAATATGGTATAAGATATAATGAAATCAGAGAATTTGAAAACAGGCCTAAATCAAATTCTTGTGGGCAGGTGATTTGCAATAAAATACGAGGAATTCTATCCCTGCCATCTCCTGGGCATATTAAAAGTCACATGCTACGGCCACACAGCAAGATCTGAGAACAACACTCCCACCTTGGTGTCTGAACCTTGAGTGAACCTGCCATAAGTCAACAGGGTGATCCAGCAGAAAAAAAGCTGGAGTTGCACTTCATTGTCTCTCAGGATTGTTGGGTGCCAAGTGAGGCTCCCTCATTGCCCCACTGTGATCTAAGTATCCAGAGAATCCTCCTTTTATTTTACCATATCTAATTTCATGTTAAACGCATCAAACATAAAGCAGATGAAAAAGGCGAATCCCAAGAGCCAATCAGGTACTCATCTCAGAATTCTTACTCAACCCTTAAAAGAGAAAATAGCAAAGCCAAGGCTGTAAAGGGCAGCAGAAATAAGAGAAGAAAGAATGTAGGGTAGAAGCATCACAAATGGCCTGGAATCTGCCTCTGTCCTTCTGAGGCAAATCAGCCATATGCCCCTCCCCCATTCATTCCAAATTCCCTCCCAATGTAGCATTATTCCTGAAAAATATGCTGAAAGGATGGTTTCAGGTTAAGAACGGACTTCCGGAATTAATTAAGTTCTTAACCAGAGGTACTAGGAAATCCTGTTAATGAAAGACGGGACTCCCAAGTGCCATCTGGTGTCAATTTGTTATAATGCATATAAAGCGCTTTATCTTTATGAATGTAGCTAAATCATGACATCAACAAAATAATGTATGGTTGTAGAAAGGAACATATCCTCTCTCTCTCTTCCTCCTTTTGTGTATCCCCTAAATGAATTCTGAGGGTTTTCCCAATTCTGTGGAGCAGATTTTGGGAGGATTCAGAGCACATACATGAAGAAGAGAGAGGAAATTCTCTTGCACAACTGTAAATCCTTGCACTAATGGTCTGAGTTAACCAGATACTGCTCATTGTCACAGAATTTAAGGAAATGAAATACATTTCTTTTACATAATAAATATTTGTTTTGAGCAAGACGGTAGCAATGTTACCTGTACTGAGATCAACTTTAAATTGAATGCACTGGGTCTCATTCTCAAGGCAGTTGATGGTCTTCTCACTTTTACACATTATTGTTCCTTTGGAAAAGCAGGATGGGCACTGCAAACCATTTTCAGCCAGCGTGTTGCGATCAGGAACTGCCAAAATCAAAAGTATAGTGAGCATGTTGATGTTTTTCTCTTTTTTTGTATCTCTGTGTTGTATTAATGGAATCCACCCTAGGGCCTTCCAGTTTTGGTGGGGCAGCTGCAAGTACTCTTGGATAAAATATAATCTAGACACAATCTGGGTTCAGGGCTGAGGATGGGACAAAGTCACCATTGGTCTCTGAGATGAATGACCTTTACATAAAGGGGAGTGGGGGAGTGTGAACTTTCTTCCCTTCTCAGTCTCTCAGAAGGTTTTCCTGCCATTGATTATGGTGTAGGCTGTATGAAAATGGATGCTCTTTGTCCCTTATCTTTGTACAGAGATTCTGTCTGTCTTCTGCACTTTAGCAATGAACTAACTGTCACTTTCTGGGAATTCCCTGAGACCTCCAGGTACAGGGCAGTATATAAATTAAATAAATAACAATAATAAAATAACTGCCAGCTTAGACAGTGCTTATTTTGTCAATTAAAAGACTGACCAGAAGCAGTTCAAGTGTCTGGATAAGATAGGTGGGTTGTAAGGCCCGTATTTGGAGCATCTAATTGAACGTTATCTTTAAGGGACCATAACCTATTTATGAGCTGTTCATGCGCTTAAGTATCCAATTATATTGCTTGAAATAGATCTTTGATGGCTAATTATGCATAGGGAATGTTATAAAGGCATCTTGAAGATTGTATTCTTGGCCCCGATTTTTTTTAGACTTTTTTTTACTTATCCACTTGGTTAATTAACATAGGCAAAGTTCCTCAATTGACATAACTGACACTTCTTTAGACACTTCTAAATCCTCGGAAATCAACATGACTTATGCCAGAAGCAATCTACTTCTGAGGTAACCATTTTGGGGAGGTGGGTCATTAAAATAGCAGATTAGCACAGCAGCACATCAAAGGAATGGAGGCTGCTCCCTGTGTAGTAATAAAACCAGGATTGGGTTTTATTAGAAAATGAGGGATGTGACCGTTCTCAGGAAAAGACAAACTGCCAAGGCAAGGATGCTGCTGTGTCTATGAGAGGGACAGGACATCTTCTGGTGGATGTCTTCATTGTAGGCCTCAGGTTGTATATATTGATGCATAACCATATATGATAAAGACACCACAGTGCATTATGGTCCCACAGGAAACACAGAGCCTGGGTTACAGCAGGCCTGGTACCCATGGAATCTCACATCACTTGGATATAGGGGCGATATGTAACCATATCTTAACATACAGTAAAAATATGGCTGGGACAAGGGGGACTAGCACTGTGCAAGATCAAATCCTTCCACCTATCAGAAGGATGATCTGATTCTGCATGGTGCTGCTTTGAGGGGCAGGAAGAAGGAGAGGCCTGGTTGGAAAGGCAACCCATCCCTTCTCTGGCTGACATGTCTGTCAAGTAAAAAATAAAGGGACCCCTGACCATTAGGTCCAGTCGGGAGCTATTCTGGGGTAGTGGTGCGCATCTCGCTTTATTGGCCTAGGGAACCGTCGTTTGTCTTCAACCAGCCTCCGGGTCATCTGGCATCATGACTAAGCCACTTCACTGAAATGCCGTGTACCTTCCCATTGGAGCAGTACCTATTTTATCTACTTGCACTTCATGCTTTTGAACTGCTAGGTTGGCAGGAACAGGTACCCAGCAACGGGAGGTAACCCTGTCATGGGGATTCGAACTGCTGACCTTCTGACTGGCAAGCCCTAGTCTCTGTGGTTTAACCTACAGTGTCACCCATGTCTCTAGCTAGGTCCCTCTTTTTCACAGTTTCTCCTCATGACTGCCTCCCCGTCCTGCCTGACTCGCCATCCCTTGAGAGCCCCTAATAGTCCTGAGCTGCTCAACCCAACCTGTAGCCACCTGGGGCTGTCTCACCCCATTTGAATGAGGCACAGATTCTCTAAGTACTGCTGATTGACTAAGGATCCAGGCCGTGGCCAAATTCAGTGCAAAACCCTAACATGTTAATGATTCTAAATTGATGAAGAAACGTACGGCTGAGAAATGCATTGTTACACCAGTCAGTCTTGCAGCATTGCATCTTCATCTCAAAGAATTTACCATCCGCTGCAGTGAAGCTGTAATCGCCTGATAAACAGATTCTGGATGGCGAGCATTGATTCGAAAGTTGCTGTTGGGATTTCCCTATGAAAAAGAATTTGAAAGAAATATCTAGATATGAAGGTTTACTGCTGCTAAGACACATTCATTGTAATGGTTCCAATTTTCTGTAAAAGATGCTTGCCAAGGATGGGTTGAATAATAGTGAGTGTAGAGAAGCCAATATAACTCAGATGATACTACCCTTACCTCTCAGAAGTAATAAGAAATAAACCTAGATACTGCGGATAAAACAATGTGACCACCTTTTAATCTTCCCTGTATTTCTCTTTTATTTTGCTTTTGAAAATGATTTTGTGGGTCTTCGACCGAAATAAATAATGTTCTTGTTCTTGGCAGTATCAGTTGCATTTTCAGCTGAATTTCGGAAACCACTTCAAGCAGCCATTGTTAAGAGCTATTTCAATGGCTTTTGCTTGATTTGCTCAATGCAAACAGCTAGAAGTCTGTAAAATTTGATAATCAACCCAATGTGCAATGGGGCGTGAATAATTTTGATTGCAACCGTAGTTTGTAAACTATAACCAAAGCTTTCAAAGCTTTATTACGATCATAGACCAGAGTAAAAGGCATTAAATTTGGAATGAATGTAGAACTTCATTTCAGGTCCAATCTACAGCATGAAGAATCATGGCTTCTTCCATACTTCTGACAATACATGTGCCATATACTGCATTCTCTCTGCTAGTCGATCATAACCATTTACAGGGCAGGAAAATACTTCCCTGAGCTCCTGTTGCCCAACCCAAAATACTTGGCAGAGGTTTAAAGACTGTCTCCAAGCAAATCTAAAAAATGTTGTATCAACACTGACAACTGGGAAACACTGGCCTGTGAGCACTCCAGTTGGAGAACAGCCATTACCAAAGGTAATTACCAAAGGCTTTGAAGTCACTTGAACTCAGGACGCAAGGGAGAAACATGCTAGCAGGAAGGCACGCTTGGCAAATCCACACCTTGATCAACTCCTGTCTGGAAACCAATGCCCCCACTGTGGAAGGACATGTGGATCCAGAATTGGCCTCCACAGTCACTTACGGACTCATTGTTAAAACCGTGTTTATGGAAGACAGACTTACTCAGCTACAAGTGATCGCCAAGGAAGAAGACTTGGCAGTGCACTTCAACTGCACCAACCTCACTGTCCCATTTCCCCTCTCCCTCTAAGTATGTAGCAATGATGTAGGAACAGATAGTCAAGTGAGCACCACTATCCCACCCAGAATAGCCCCAATGTATTTTGGCACCTGAGGCAAAACACAAAATGGTGGGTAAATATGTACATCAAGATGGAAATCTGATGCTTGTGATCAGGTGACTTTAGATTCCCCATTTTCAAATGTTAGTGATTCCTTACTGCAGGATTGAGAAGCTGTGATCCTCCATATGCTGCTGGACTACATCTCCCATCATCTCTGACTGGTGGCCAGGATAGATGAGGCAGATGGGAGTTCTCATTCATCTACAGCTTATGTGCCACCGCTTCCTTACCACTAATTTAGTAATTCCAAAAACAAAAGACAAAAAACCAGATAAATCTTACATATATTTGTACGCAGAACACTGGCAACACAGACATCTTGACGAAAGGTGCAATCGGCTCTTACATTGCCAGCAAATGTCAGTGCAGTCTTGTTAAATCCGTATCTGCACTTCAGAGGCAATGCTGAGGACAGGAGCAAAAGATTAGTTCATGGATTGTTATTATCATTATTATTATTTGGTTTTGTGGTTTCCTTCGTTTGACACAGAGAAGGAGGTGAGAGTGAATTAAATCTTTAAAATGAAATGGGGTTCAAGTTAATAAGAGCTTTCAGTAAAAGAAAATGAATAAAAGCCATTGGCCAGAACACTGGTTTAATTATTTCCAAGAGGTAAACCCTCCCTGTCTGATGGCCCATTTTTTCCTCCCATCCACTCTATTACTTCAATGCCTTTTTCCCCTACTGTTCAATTACAATCTTAGATGTGAGCTTAGATAAAGGAGCAATGGCCAGATGAGCAGGAGGAAGACTTATCCCATCATTTAGGTATGAAAAAAAGCATTGTGGAAACTGGGTACCCTCTGCAGGAATACTCTGTCCCATCACTGACCCAGACCTGTTGGAGAGCAGATTTTGCATTTCAACCAGTTTTAAGCAGAGTTAAATGAACAGGGTTAGATCCAGGTTAAGAGAGTTGGTCTTTAAGGGTTCTAATAGCTATGCTAGGGCAACTCACCTATGAAAAATGTTGACGATGTTCTTGGGTTTTTTTTTTGGGGGGGGGGGTTAGGACAGTTAAGAGGGGAGAAAGAGGGGACTTCCTGGAAGCACATACTGTTCTGCATGACATGGACAAAGTGGAAATACAAACATTTTGATCCCTCTCTCATAAGACTGACAATGCTACCAACTTGAATGGCTTCACAAAAGCTTCACAAAAAGGTTTAGAGAAATGATGCAGAATTAGGCTACCAGTGGCTACTAAACATAGTACCTTCAGTTACTAGCATATTTCAAACATCATTGCTCTTGGCTTCTATTTTTTTTTTTTTTGTGTGTGTGTGTGTGTGTGTGTTTTGTTTGTTTGTTTTCTGCACTTGCCTCCAAGCAGCTCAAGGCTGTGTACATGGTTCTACGCTCCCCATTTTATCCTCACAAGAACCCTGTGAGGTAGGTTAACCTGAGGTATAGTGACTGGTCCAGGATCCCCCAGTGAGCTTTGTGGCTGAGTGCGGATTTGAACCCTGGTCTCCTGGATCCTTGTCTGACCCTCTAATTACTACAACATACTAGCTCTCTTAAATTCAGCTCTCCGGATTTCTCTGTGCTTCTAAATATTATTTCTGTAAAAGTTCCCCATCCTACTGGTTCCTACTTACCTGGAGAAAGCAGGGCCAAGAGGAGGCATGTGCTCAGGAGTGCCTTCATCATTCTAGAAAGAGAAGTGATGCACATAGAGGCTTACTTGGAGGGATTTATAGGTTACGTGTTTGCGCTGCAAACAACACTTGGGGACAAATGTTCAGTGAACTCTGGGAAGAGGAGTTTATTTTTCCCTTTGGCATAACGACATAGAGAAAATGATGACCTTCAAATATCACTGTTGACATTGTCTGAATTATTTCACCACAATCTCATTAGTTGTCAACAGGCACTTTTCAAAATTTTTCTTCTATACAGTTACCGTATTTTTCGTTCTATAGGACACACTTTTTCCCTCCTAAAAAGCAAGGGGAAATGTGTGTGCATCCTATGGAGCGAATGCAGAGGGGAGGCAGGCGGGAAAAGCCCCCAAGAGCTGCACACAAGCTCCGTGCGCTCTTGGGGACTTTTCCCCAGGAGGGAGAAGGGACTGCCTGGCCGCACCAGTCCTTTCTCCCACCTCGTAGAAAAGCCCACAGGAGCCACACACACTTTAAAGAGCGTGCAGCTTCTGCCAGTTTTGCGAAAAGCCAGCAGAAGCCGTGCAGCCCCTTTAAAGAGCACACGGCTTTTGCGGGGCCACTCTTGGGGGCTTTTCCCCGAGGAGGAACAAGGGACTGACTGGCCGCATCAGTCCCTTCTCCCTCCTCGTAGAAAAGCCCACAGGAGCCTTGCGCTCCTTAAAGGGTGCGTGGCTCCTGTGGGCTTTTGCGGGAGATGGGGGAATTCCCCCACCTCCCTCAAAAGCAGGGAGAAGGTCTGGGAGAAGCGCATAGGCTGCGCACTTCTGTTCGCTTCTCCCCAAACTGTGGGCTTTTGCGGGAGGTGGGGGAATTCCTCCCCCCCTCCTGTAAAAGCAGGGAGAAGGTCTGGGAGAAGCGCACAGACTGCCGGCAGCTTGTCCGCTGCTCGCAGAGATGGGGGGAGTGGGGAAATCATATTTTTTTCCTTGATTTCCCCCTCTGAAAACTAGGTGGGCCCTATGGTCAGGTGCGCCCTATGGAGCAAAAAATACGGTAATATAAAATTTTAATTCTGACGGTACCCAATAAAGGAGCTGAGAACCAAAAAAGGCAATGGCAAAGCCCGGAAGCCACCTACAAGAAACCCCCTCAATGCAGTCTCCATCTAAGGATTCCTCTTCTAAAGAAGAGAAAAGCCTGGATACTAGATCCATCCCAGCAAGGCTTCGAAGTATAGGATGAGCTGTGGTTAAAATGTTGACTTCATTTCACGTGGCTGCAATGGAGGTTTCAACCAGTAAAACTGATCCACACAGAAAAAAGGAGGGTGACTCAGTGGCAGCAAAGCAATCACTTCTGGGGCAGGCAAGTAAGGCTAAGGTAGAAAGCAGAGTGATACCTCTGGATACGAAAACTTCTGGCTACGAATGATTTGGGTTACGAACTCCGCTAACCTGGAAGTAGCTGCTCATGGTTTCAAACTTTGCCCCAGGATGTGATGGCCTATGCTGCACCTTTATGGGCTGCCTTTGCAAACCTCTCACCTTTAGAGTCGCTTCAAAGCCAATTCTTACGCCGACTTCTAAAATTACCAACATGCGTAAGTAATGCGGCTATTCGTTTAGAAATGAAGATCCCCTCAGTGGAGTTAGTTCTATGGAGGAGAGTTTTGATTTATTGGATATCCCTATGGCATAAACTCCCAAACCACTATCTCATTCAATGCATGTGGCGGGATGACTTCACAAATTTGTGGTCAGGAAAAATCCATGCCAAATTGCTGTCCTATGAGATCTCGCCCACTGAATTGCTCAAACTGGATCTAAATGTGCATAAATCAAAGGCTGGATGATGTGGAGCTATACCAAAATTACTTAGCTGGTGGTGGAGTCTGCTCGCCGTTAAATTTTGGCATAATCCCTATCTACCATGCTCCGTCCTACTTAACATCGCTTATGGCCGCGTCTCACCGATATGCCTTCATTAGAGCTAGGTTCAATGTTTTTCCAACAAATGTCCTGAGACATAGATTCACTAAGGGCCAAGTCCCTTCAATGTGTGCTTGTGAAATGAAAACATCTGAATCTCTACAGCATGTCATGTTTATCTGCCCTATGTACAGTTCAGCTCGTGCTAGTATACTAAACTCCATAATTCAGCCTATGGCTGACAAACCAGTAGACCTACAGCTTGCCTGGGTTCTTCAAGATGTGGATTCTTATATTACCCTACAGGTTGCTAAATTCCTAACAGCCGTCCTCTCGTATAAGAGACGGAATGGAATGTTAGCCGATTATTGATAGTTATAAGAATTTTCTATAATGACATCAGATATTGATTTTAGTGTAGTGCCTAAATCTTAATCTTATTTTTTTCTTTTGAATTGCTAATATCTGTCCTTGTGAGCTGTGAATTGTGTTATATTACTGGTGGCTTGTACGAGTCCACTGTTTTATTTCATTTGATATATTTTGTTGTGTTGTGCTTTATGATGGGCGTAAAGCCGAATAAACATTTTCATCATCATCATCTTCACCTCTGGATACGAACACTTCTGACTACGAATGATTCGGGTTACGAACTCCGCTAACCTGGAAGTAGCTGCTCATGGTTGCAAACTTTGCCCCAGGATGTGAATGGAAATCGCGCGCAGCAGGAGGTCCCATTAGTGAAAGTGCGCCTAAGGATAAGAATGAATTAAGTTCTTAACCAGAGGTAACACTGTAAGGTAATTTCCATAGTTCCAGTTACAGATAGGTAGCCGTGTTGGTCTGCCATAGTCAAAATAAATTAAACTGTGTATCTGAAGAAGTGTGCATGCACACGAAAGCTCATACCAAGAACTAACTTAGCTGGTCTTTAAGGTGCTACTGGAAGGATTTTTTTTTATTTTGACTGTAAGGTAATGTTACTGCAGGACCACAAACAGCTCCAAATGAGCAACTTGTTCCAAGAAGGCTGCAAAGTCAATTGAGGCCATGTGACTATGTTCATCATTTTTTTGCCTTCGCTTACTGAGTTGGAAGGAACAATATACTTTTTCTCTTCTTCCAGGCTACTAATCAAAGTGCAATCAAAGCCTCAGGGTACTGCTCAGGTGACTGCTCAGCTGGCAAAGCTAGACATAGCTCAGGGCTGTTGAAAGGTGCCAGGGACACACTGGTAGGCACGTAATAGAATACAGTGACTCTAAGATTATTACTGAGAGCTGATTAAATCATTTTACTGAACTTTGCCCCTCCTTGTTCTAATTGTGTCAGATTGTTGTGAAAGGCAGAGGATACTTTGAGCCAGCTGATTTGTTTAGTGATGACTAGACTTAGCCACGTTGTCTTGAACTGAATCCAGCTACGTAGTTGTTTATCCCCGATTCAAATCCCACCCTCCATTTTCAGAAGACAAGAAGAACCCTGCAGTCTAGCAGCATCCTTCTTGGAGTGGCTGATCAGATGTCCATGGGTACAGGACTATCATGACAGGAGGGCAGTCGCCCATTCCCCCTGTTCTCCCCGAGCAAATGGAAATGGTATATCCATCAAATTAATTGCCACTGATAGCCTCTTCCATAAATGTGACTAGTCCACTGTTAGGTCTATCCAACTGTGGCTGTCACTGCTGATGTGGGTTATCTATTGCTCATTAATCCATATGCTCAAACATTGCTCTAGCCGAGCATCGACCTCCTCCCGCCCCTTTTTCTGACTTCAGTACGTAATTACTTTATTCTTAGCATTTCTATAACCACTTTTTTACCTTCTCTCTTATTTTTATATTTCCCTTTATGAAATGTAAATCAGTTCCTTATATTGTCATTACAAAACATTTCAACTCACAGCTGCAAATGTTTTCAGATATTTACAATATTCTTTCATATATAATACAAATTTGCTCCAGTCCTTTTGATACAGTTTGTCGCGCTGATTCCGGATCTTCTCCGTCAGCTTTGCTAACTCAACGTATTCCACCATCTTACTCCACCATTCTTCCAATGTTGGAATCTCCTGTGATTTTCATTTCTGGGCCAGGAGTATCCTTGTGGCCGTTGTGGCAAACATAGATTCATCTCCAATTAGACCTAACAAAAATTTCCGATGTCCTGGAGAAGGTAACCTAATGTTGCTTAATTATTTTGCTTGTGTTTAGTAAGTTAAAGAAAAAAGAAAAGTATTCTATTTAATGATTAACCCCATAATATCACAAATATTTTAGCTGAGATAGTTGAAAGGAGGGATGAAGCATGCTTAGTGCAGTTCAGAAGCTATGTGCTGTATAATATTTTATGCAGTTCATAGTTCAATCATGGAACTCACTTCCATAGGAGGCAGTGATGGCCACCAGCTTAGATTACTTGAAAAGAGGATTAGACAACCTCAGGCAGGGCAAAATAACCCACAATGTCTATGTTCCACCTCCAGTTTCAAAGGAAGTTTGCTTCCTTCCTTGAAAGCGAAAGATATTTCTCAATTTTCCACCCCATCCCTCACCAATAAATATATTTGGCTGGAAGGATTGGAGCAAACTCCTAGGGATTTCAGCACACTCCTATGCACTTTTGGTTGAACTAATAACCATTTATTTCAAAGGGATTCCAGTGCAATTCTATACCTGTCTATCTAGATGTAAGTGCCACTGATTTCAATGGGTCTTACTCACAGATAAGTTTGTATAGTTTTGTATTGCAACTTCCTCAAAGTATACTTTGGAGTTTTGGTTTCTCTGGCACTTCCCTTTATCTCCACTGCCTCAAACGCTTTTCCAGTTGAAATAACTATTATAATGCTTCACATATCTAACACCAGCCTCACATTGGTGGGTAATTATGGTTCAGCATAAATCTCCTCTTTGTGAATTCAATAATTCATAGCAATGTGAGGGTGATTCCTAGTGGTGAGAGTCAGGCATTTGGATCCCTGTCTCTTCCTCTCTCTCTCTCTCTCTCTCCCCCTTTTTTTGCTGTTCATGGAAGGAAATGGGATGCAGTACACAGAGAAAAGAGTGCTGTCTATCATTGTGGTTATTATGATAAATATAAATGATTGTGGCAAATAAAAAGTTGTTTCTAAAATGTGTATCCTTCAAATCAATAGTTTGGAATGGGGAAGTATGGCATTTCCTGATATAAAGCATCAAAGTTTTGTTTTTAATGTAAAACTGCAGGCAAGCAGAGATTTGACAGTTTTTGAATGCATGGTTATATCATCTAAGCTCAATACAAGATGAAACATCTCTCAAATAAGTGAAATGATAAAAGATTTAGAACAGGTGGTGAAAGAGACTTGCTGGGCCTAACAATGTTTGTATGTCCAGGTACCTTAGCCTTTTTAAAACACAACATACAAAAAGTCATATTCAAAAGGCAGTGGACGTTTACGCCAATCCTATGGGCCTCCAGCTCTGACCATTTTGCTTTGTAAATGTTCTCATATTCTCCTTATACTTCAAGAGTCCATTCACCTTGGAGGCAAATTTATTTTAAAGCTGATTTAAATGCATACGCCTCAGGAATGGCTACGGAATTCCTTAAGCTGTCCTGGGTTGTGCCTTGATTCCAGGGTGTCCTGATTTCTCCCTGCCAGCAGAGAAGGGCCACGGAAGTAGCTCCTGGGGTGGCAGCAGCATTGGGAAAGAGACAGGAGGGCTGCTTTCCAAAGCCTAGTTAGTGCTTTAAAGGCTTTGTGGGAAAGGCCGTTTGACTCCAGGATCCTGTCAGAGTCCTCACACCTCCTGCCAGAAGCACCTCCTTTTGCTAATTCTTTCAGATTGGAAGAAGGGGCTTACCCAACCATTGCACTGCTCCCACACCTCTGAATTGTTTAGCCTAAGCAGTAGTCAAAACCAACTCTTCAAGGAAGAAGCATATACTCAAGAAGACCCTCATAATGCCTGAGTGATTAGAAGCCAATGAGGAATGAACCAACAGTTGACCGCTGGAAGAAGAAGTTGACTTGGAGGAATTCATGGGCCAAGGAAGGGTGACTAAGGATTCCAATTGGGAAGGACTGGTCCAGTGAGGAGCAGGAAATTATGAAAATAGGGAGTGCATCCTATATTTTTATATTGTAACACAAATCTCTTTTTTCATATTGGATGCAACTCTGTGGGAGTCAGCCAGGTGCCTCTTCCAGTTCAACCACATTTACACTCTCAGTAAGCAGGTACTTTTAATAAATGTGTTCCTCCCTCAGGCTTTATGTTAAAGCTGAGCTGGAAACAAACTAATGCTAACGAGGCACAAAGTAATAAACAATTAGCATGTCACACACATGCTCTTCCCAGAAATCAGGTGAACCTGGAACCTGCTTGTATCCATGGGGTCCTTCAAGTTTACACTGTCAGTTTTGTAACATCAGTACGGTATTTTGTTTTTAATATAGTTATGATAGCTATTTCCCCTCCAGTATGAGAACTAGTAAGCCTCTGAATATCTGTTGTTGCATATCCCAGCGGAAAATGTGATCTATAAAGGGATACACATGCATTGATAGTTACCACATCCTCTTTGTGGGTCACAAAGTAGTGTTGTCCGTTATGCATACTGTCAGAGTTGCCCTAGGTCCCAGCTCACAAAGGACCAACGCCAGATCGTTGTTATATGAAACAGTCTTTATTTAAGCTCAGCTTCGCTTTTACATCCGCGGCGCACAGCTCTACGTCTCAAACTCTAGACCGCCGAAGCTGCGTCTGAGTCTCCTCCCCCCATACACCAGTTTAAGACTCTAGCCTTGCTCCACCTCTTCCTTTGCTCTTTCCTCCTCTGGGTCCGCCTGTCCGCTGGGGTCTTGCCCATCCTAGACTCTTCTGACGCTGAGTCTCCTAATTCTTCCCCCTCCCTCCGGCGGGCTTTAGGACCTGGTTCCCACTCCGGGTCATCAGCTGTATATTTGAACTTGGCGCGCGCGCCCAGCCTGACACCTTCCTCCTGACCGTAACACTGCTCCTGTCACTACTTTCCCCTC
The DNA here is from genome assembly GCF_964252035.2 of Podarcis erhardii. Classification (NCBI taxonomy): domain Eukaryota; kingdom Metazoa; phylum Chordata; class Lepidosauria; order Squamata; family Lacertidae; genus Podarcis; species Podarcis erhardii. The sequence continues at coordinate 79,485,862 of NC_138511.1, read as the reverse complement.
CGGGGATGCTAACTGGGTCTGACTTCCCCTCCATTCCCTCACTCTCCGACAGGGGCGTGGCCAGCCCTGACTCCTCTTCCCTCCCTGCTGGAGCGGACACTGGCTCTGACCCAAGGGACTCTTCCCCCCACTACGCTCTGGTGGGGAAACTGGTCCTGAACTCCAGCTACTACTTTGGGAGTCTCCGCTGGCCCCTTGCTTCTGGTGCGTCCCCCCTGGGACCCCCCTTTCCCTGGCCGTCGGCGCCCCCTTCTGGGAATCTTCTGATTCACTGGAGAGGCTTATGGAATCTCTCGGGTCACTGTCATTCTCTCCTCCGCTACCCTCAGATTCCTCCCCTTCGCTCTCCATTTCCTCTCTCCCCTGTGGCTCAGCTCCTGAGCCCCTGACATCCATCCCCCCCCTCGAAGCCCCCCCTTCCCCCTCCCCCTCTTCGGGAGTGGGTTTCGGGTGCTCCAGTACTGTGGGGGTGAGCGCGGGATACCGTTCTGTCCCCCTGGCATGCAGCCATCCAGCTGGATCCGGCCAGCCCGTAATCGGCTCGTCGGCGTCGATCTCCTCTGCTTCCATCTCTCTAGAGTTGTGCTCGAACCCAGGATCCTCCCCCAACACGTCCATGTCCTTCCCTCCCCCTGTCTCCTTGGGCGAGGTTGCATGAAAGAGTCCCCTGCTCCGCCCCACCTCCGGTTGATCTTCCCACCAATAAGAGCGGTCTGTGCCAAACCTCGAGAGTGATCCCTTTGGGGAGCTCGATTCTGGTGCTGTTTCCTCAGCTAATGAGAACCCCTGGAACGTGCTGGCGGAAAGTGTGGGTGTGAACAGCCAGTCGTCGAAAAAATCTGCCGGCATAGGTCTGTGTGGGAAGAGTGCATGGAACTCGTCTTTGAGGTAGCGCTCCTCCAAGGCATAGTCCGGTACCCACCTGTTGGCGCTGGCTGGGGTACCTTCCTCAGCGAGGAGATCTTCAACGCCCTCTTCCCCCCATCTCGAGTCTAAAATCTCCGTGACCTCGTTGAGTGGCGTCGCCCTCGGTGACCTCTCCCCTGTTGGTGATTTGCTCAGTGGGTCTGGTGCGTCCCTTGGTGCCTGAAACCTGTGGGGTTCCTTGTAGGGTGTGAGCACTGACCTATGAAAGACCGGGTGCATTCTGGAGCCCTCCGGGAGTGTCAACCGGAAAGCCACTGGGTTGATTTGTGCCTCGACCTGGTAAGGCCCTAACTGCTTGTGTCTAAGCTTCTTCTTAGCTAACGTTCTGGCTGGCACTGCCTTAGCTGCTAAGCAGACCCAGTCCCCCACCTGGATGTCTTCCCCGACTCTCCTGTGCCTTTCTGCCTGCATTTTGTAGGCGTGTTTTGCTAGTTCCAAGTTCCTTCGGAGTTGCTCGTGGACTTCCTGCAACTCGGCTGCCAAGTGCTCTGCTCCCTGTGGCTCCCCCTCCCCCTTCGTCTCTAATCCCGGGAAGGTTCTGGGATGCCGCCCATTGTTGGCGAAGAATGGCGTCACCCCTGTCAATGTGTGCTTCGTGTTGTTCTAGGCAAACTCGGCCAGCGGTAGGTAGTCCACCCAGGTCGAGGGTTGTTGGTTCGCATAGCATCGCAGTTACTGCTCCATGATGGCGTTGACCCTCTCTGCTTGTCCGTTGGTCTGCGGGTGTCGGGCCGACGCTAAGTTGATCTTGACGTTCAGGATGCCCAGCAGCTTCTCCCAGAAGCTCGAGACGAATTGGCGACCGCGGTCGGACAGGATGGACCTCGGTAAGCCGTGAACTCTGAACACGTGGTCTATGAACAGCTTGGTGGTCTGTTCCGCTGTAGCCACCTTCGCGCAAGGAATGAAGTGCGCCATCTTGGTGAACAGGTCTACGACCACGAGTACCGCTGTTTTGCCTCTTGAGCTGGGCAGATCTGTGACAAAGTCCAGGGCTACTTTCTCCCACGGTTCAAGCGGCGTTGGTAGCAGTTCCAGCAGTCCCGCCGGCGCCCTGTGTACTGGTTTGGCCCTTTGGTATGTGTCACACCGCGCGACGTAATCCTTGACTTCTCCTCTCATCTTGGGCCACCAAAAGTCTCTGGCTACTAATTCCGCTGTCTTGTCTTTGCCGAAGTGCCCAGCGCTGGGCGCGTCGTGTAACTGCTGCAGGACTTTCGCACGGAGGTCGTCTCCCGGCACGTAGAGAGCCCCTTTGCGGATGAGCAGTCCGTCGCGTATCTGGAACTCGTCGTCCTTCGCTGTACCTCTTTGCACCTCCTCCATCTTGGCTTGTGCGAACGAATCCGTCTGCAGCGTGCGACGAACCGCGTCCAGGTCCATGGTGGCTGAAGCGCACGCCCACGCTTTCGGTGCGAAAATGTGTTTGGCCGCCACCGGTGCCGCTTCCTCAAGATACTGCGGCTTCCTGGATAGTGCATCCGCCATGACGTTGTTGTCCCCCGGGATGTATTCTATCCTGAAGTCGAAATCCGCAAAGAACTCCGCCCAGCGGATGTGTCTCTGGTTCAGGAACAGCGCCGTGCGCCAGTACTCCAGGTTCTTATGGTCCATGCGGACCTGCACTGTGTGTCTGGCTCCGATGAGGAAGTGCCGCCACGCCTTGAAGGCTGCATGAATGGCCAGCAACTCCCTGTCCCAGATGGTGTAGTTCTGTTCCGACTTGCTAAGTTTCCTGGAGTAGAATGAGCACGGCCTCCAGTCCCCTTGCTGGTCTTGCTGTAATAGGACTGCCCCCACCGCTCTGTCCGAGGCGTCCGTTTCTGCCTGGGACAGAACTGACATCCCGAGGTCCGATCGGTAGCCAGTAGAAGGGAAAGTCAAACTGGGGGTCATTTGAGCTAAGCGTCGGACCCACGCCGCTCACCCCAGCAGCTCCCCGAAAGCTTGCCGGCCCTGGTCCCATGACAGGGATTGGACGGCACTGATCCCATGACAGGGATTGGATGAAATTGTGGCAAACCCCAGGATTCCTTTAACAGAATTACCTTCAGCGCAATAGGAGGGGCAGGCACAGCCTATCCTGGCCCCTCCACCACCAGCATTTTATAACCAATGCCTAACCACAACCTTACAAGTTATGACAAATTGTTGAGTAGTAGGCAAAAACCAAATGGCACAGCCAATCACCAAATGGCAAAATTCCTACTAGGCCCCTGCGCCAAGGCAGACGACCCCATGACAGGCAAAGCAAGGTCAACCGGAAAAGAGGGCGGGCGGGCGGGCGGGCGGGTGATCCGATGCACTCTGCAAAGAGAAACCAGAGTGCACCAATATTTAAAGACTATTGTCCCACCCACCCAATTTGCAACATACAATTTCCCCAGCAACCCGGTTATCCAATCACAATGGCAGAAAACCCCCCACATAAAAACAGTTAAAAAGAATTTAAAAATATAACAAATACAATTAAAAAGCAGTTTAAAAGAAGTCAGTCCACAAATCTCTTATGGTACACAAATATGGGGATCTCCTCAAAAGCTGAATTTGTAACAAAATAAATACATTTGCACCATCTTTGAGCTTGCAAAGCTTCTCCTTTTGGAAGTTGTCAGCACTGGTAACTTGAATAAAATAGAGTGGGGGGGCAGGAAAGTCTCACTCTGCATAATCAATCACACCTTATTTTGGGATAACTCAGATCCTTTGACTTCCCTCCATTCACTCCCCTGGTTCTTTTGTATTATCTTATGTTGTACATGTCTATAATTTCCTTATCCTTAATTATTCCTAATTTTCAACATTGTCCTTAATATTACAAGTGGTGCGGGTTTTTTTGTAGAACCTGTTATTGCGTTAATTTCCTTACAGTTCTTTTGTAAATATGCAATAAATATTATATATATATATATATATATATATATATATATATATATATATATATGCTTTCGTAGATTTTCACGGGTACAGGAATGCAGGTTTTGGTGTCCTCGGGTGTCTTCCCGTGTAAAAGTTGGGGTGTCTAGGCGACGTTTCGACGAGGTCTCACTCGTCATCTTCAGGCTGGTGCTTTCGGCTTCTTGTTACTGGAACAGAGCAGGATCTCAGTGTTTGAGTTCCTATAAATACTGTAGAGGGGGTGTGGTGTATAGCCTCCAATGTTCTGGGCAGAGAGGAAGTTCCCAGGCTAGTGTGCCTTTTCTTCTTTTGTTCCTTAATTACTTGAGAGATATCTTGAGTGATTTCTTGAGTGATATCCTGAGTACCACTTAGGTGGGTCATTAGGTGTGGATTAGTTGCTAAAGTCTTTGTGTCTTGACCTCTTGAACTTTGTGAAGAGTTTTCATGAGAAGATGGCTGTACTGTACTTAGTTGTGCTCTGGCTTGGCTTCGTGTATAGGGGCGAGCTGTGGTTTTGTGGCTTGTGTCAGCCAGATCTGTGTAGGGATTGCAGGGGGGTGCAGCATCCGGAGGTGCCACCATGGATTGGCTACTGGATGGTGTCTGTAATTCATCTGTGGAGAGGGTCTGGGTTTGGGTCTGGTGTGGTTGATTGGTGTTGGCGTTCTGTGTGCCTCTGGATCTGGTGTCAGTTTTTGTGGGGAGGGCTAATTTCCAGATGTCTGGCAAGCGGGATGTGTCGTCACGCTTGTTCATGTTGTGAGGGTGTTTCTCTATCTCGATGGCTTCCATGATTATTCTCTTGTGGTGATGTTCCGTGTTAAAGAGCAATTTGGAATCTGCAAAATTAATTTCGTGTCCTGTTTCTTTCATGTGTTGGAAAAGAGAGGAAGTTTTTTCTTCTTTTTTGACGGCATTCTTGTGTTCTGCGATACGTGCATTTATTCGTCTGTTTGTTTGTCCAATGTACGTGGCTGGGCAGACTTTGCAGGGTATTTCATAGATCCCTTGGTTTTCCAACTGGATTTTATCCTTGGGGTTTCTGAGGATATTGGCTATTTTTTGGTTGGTGCAAAAGGCTGTTTTGATATTGTGTTTATGGAGGATTTTGCTAATTTTATCTGTAGTGCCCTTGATATAAGGAAGGAGGGCCATGCCATTGTTTTCTTCTGTGTCTTGGTTTTTGGGGGGTGTTTCCTTTTGGATTAGCTTCGTAATCCTGTTTTGCTGGTATCCATTGGCAATTAACACGTTAATTAGCCCTCCCCACAAAAACTGACACCAGATCCAGAGGCACACAGAACGCCAACACCAATCAACCACACCAGACCCAAACCCAGACCCTCTCCACAGATGAATTACAGACACCATCCAGTAGCCAATCCATGGTGGCACCTCCGGATGCTGCACCCCCCTGCAATCCCTACACAGATCTGGCTGACACAAGCCACAAAACCACAGCTCGCCCCTATACACGAAGCCAAGCCAGAGCACAACTAAGTACAGTACAGCCATCTTCTCAGGAAAACTCTTCACAAAGTTCAAGAGGTCAAGACACAAAGACTTTAACAACTAATCCACACCTAATGACCCACCTAAGTGGTACTCAGGATATCACTCAAGAAATCACTCAAGATATCTCTCAAGTAATTAAGGAACAAAAGAAGAAAAGGCACACTAGCCTGGGAACTTCCTCTCTGCCCAGAACATTGGAGGCTATACACCACACCCCCTCTACAGTATTTATAGGAACTCAAACACTGAGATCCTGCTCTGTTCCAGTAACAAGAAGCCGAAAGCACCAGCATGAAGATGACGAGTGAGACCTCGTCGAAACGTCGCCTAGACACCCCAACTTTTACACGGGAAGACACCCGAGGACACCAAAACCTGCATTCCTGTACCCATGAAAATCTACGAAAGCATATATATATATATATATTCTTCTTGATTTCTTAGTTTTCTGGCTAATTTAGCCATTCCAGCATAATTATTATAAAAGTGTGTATTGGCAATAAGTAATATGAAATTGAAATATCGAATAGACAGGAGGTTGGGTCTTTAGTGTTAAGACCAATTTATGTTTTATTGTTTGTTAAGAAAATTGTGTGTCTATGGTTATTCCTATGTGTAATTTGAGATTTGTGGTTTTTTTCTTTTTTCTTGGTGTATCAATAAAAAAGAAAAGAAAAGAAAAGAAAATAAGTTGCCAATCTTTTTTGGTTGCGACTTGTTCTTTCTATTGTTGGGCCATCAATTTCCATGCGGCTGTTGTTGTATACCTAACAGATTTTTGTATTCTTTCAGTGTATCAATTCCAGTTATACCTATTAAGAAAGCTTGCGGTTTTTAAACAAATGTTATTTTAAACTTTTTAAGAATTCATTATAGATCATTTCCCAAAACTTTTTATAACCTTACATTGCCACCACATGTGGTAAAACGTACCCCCTGCTTTTTTTACACTTCCAACACTTATTTTCTTTTGTTTTGTGCATTTTTGATAGTTTGACTGGAGTTAAATACCATCTGTACATCATTTTCATATAATTCTCCTTAAGTGCCATAAATTTTATATCATTTTTCATTATCATTCCCAATCTATCATCTATATATTATGTTCCACATCTTTTGCCCATCAGTGGTTTTTCTAGAAAAGGAGCTGTTGGAGATCATCATGTTCTCTTTCCTTGTTCTCTTAGAATTGCAATGGCACCCACATGAGAACCCACATGAACTCTGGCAGAAAAAAATGCCTTAAGTTAAATTCTTCAGAGGAGAAACCTCTTATCTAACAAATTGTCTGATTACAATAATGATTTTAGCTGTGCAGTGTATATTATTTTGTTTTTATCCAATTTTATGTATTTTATTTTTGTAATTTCTTCAGCTAAAGCAATCAATAATAATTGCATTTTTATCCAAAAGAAACAGATCTGAGAACCAGCATTTGATGTCAGGGGACTGCCATCAGAACAGGGGAGGGAGGCAGGGGGGGGGCGTAGGGATACAGAGAACCTCCAAAACTTCTGAAGAGCAGTTCCTCTTCCAGCGGTGGGGAAAGCCACACCTCCAGTGGAGAAGAGAGGAAAGGGGCCAGCCAAGAGAGGAAAGGGCTTGAGGATGCTGCTGAGAGCCCCAGCACCTCACCTCGCCAGGCAGGCTAGGAGAGACACATGCCACTTCCATCGCCCAACTTGTGCAGAGGGGTGAAACGCAAGGAGGGGAGGAGGAGGCTTCAGGTGCCGAAGTTCTTACATTGGGGGAGAAGCCGGAAGGGGGCATTCCCGGATTCTGCAAGTGACTAAGACAGACATGAACTTTGTAGATCTGCACTGTGAATAGTTTGCACAATAAAACCTGTAAAAGACAGGTCGGAGTCCTGCCTGATTACTCAGAAGCAACCACCATTAGCATCTGACAGCAATCCAGGAGTCTTTGCGGTTGCTCGCGTGTAGCAGTGAAGAGCGGCATGATGAGTCAAGAGAATAAAGGGAGGCTGGAGGAGCAAAGAGCTGCAGGCAGAGGCGCTGAGGAAGATGAGGCGCGGAACGTACCAGCTCCGGTGCAGAGGAACGTGGAGCTGGAAGTGCACATTGCTGACCTCGCAGCGAGGCTGGAGGAGCGCAGATTGCAGGAGCAGCAAATCATGGCAACTCCGGTGGGGCGAAAAATGCCGCACTGGTGAGCAAATTTGGCAGGAACCCTCAAGAGTACCTTGCCTTTAGGACTGAGATTAAATACGCCCTGGACTTACAAAAGAAGGAATTTTCCAATTGTCAGAGCTGCCCGAGGTCCCAGCTCACAAAGGACCAACGCCAGTTCGTTGTTATGTACGAAAGTCTTTATTGAAGTTTAGTTTCGCTTTCACAGCCGCAGCGCGCAGCTCTACGTCTCAAACTCTAGACCGCTGAAGCTCCGTCTGAATCTCCTCCCCCCAGACACCAGTTTAAGACTCTAGCCTTGCTCCACCTCTTCCTTTGCTCTTTCCTCCTCTGGTTCCGCCTGTCCGCTGGGGTCTTGCCCTTCCTAGACTCTTCTGACGCTGAGTCCCCTGAGTCTTCCCCCTGCCTCCGGCGGGCTTTAGGACCTGGTTCCCAATCCAATTTTCTGCTGTCCCGCGCGCCTGTACATTCGAACTTGGCGCGTGCACCCAGCCGGCAACCTTCCTCCTGACCGTTACACTGCTCCTGTCACTGCTTCCCCCTTCGGGGAGGCTAGCTGGACCTGACCTCCCCTCCGTTCCCCCACTCTCCGATAGGGGCGTGGTCAGCCCTGACTCATCTTCTCTCCCTGCTGGAGGAGACGCTGGCCCTGACACATGGGACTCTTCCCCCCCACTACGCTCTGGTGGGGAAGCTGGTCCTGATCTCCCGCTGCTGCTTTGGGAGTCCCCGCTGGCCCCTTGTTTCTGGTGCGTCCCCCCTGGGACCCCCCTTTCCCTGGCCGTCGGCGCCCCCTTCTGGGAATCTTCTGATTCGCTGGAGAAGCTCCTGGAATCTCTCGGGTCACTGTCATACTCCCCTACGCTGCCCTCAGATTCTTCCCCTTCGCTCTCCATTTCCTCTCTCCCCTGTGCCTCTGCTCCTGAGCCCCTGACACCAATGATGAGGAGAGGGTGCATTCGTAGTTTCCCACTTAGAAAGTGCAGCCTGGGAATGGGTGAGACCCCTGATAGCGGTGGGAAACAATGCCCTCCAGGACATGTGGAAATTTTATGAGGCGATGGATGCAATGTTTACCAGCAAAATTCAGGGGGATGTCACACAGCAGGAGGCACTTTCTGTTTGGGGTGCAGCAGCAGATCCAGATGTGGAGAGACCACAAGAACTTGGAATATTGGCACACTGCACGTGTGCTGTGTCAGAGGCAGATCCGATGGACGGTGTTTTCTGCCCATTTTGACTTTAAGATCCAATACGTTCCTGGAGAGCAGAATGTGAGGTCAGACGCATTTTCCACGAAGCCTGAGTACATGGAAGATGAAGGGCCCCCAGTGGCCAGACAAATGTTCCAGGAGGACAAATGGGCCTGTGGGGGAACACTGGCAGGGGAGGCAGGACTGGCAGGGGAGGCAGGACTCACCAGAGACGATGATTTTGCTCAAAGGAAATTTAGGGAGCTCAAGGAGGGTCTGGGGGCTTTGAGGAGAAAGGGGGGCTGTTCTACAAAGGGACACTGTATGTACCGGGAGAGCCCTTGAGGGTCAGAGTCCTTGAGCAGTTCCATGACAACCCTACAGTTGGGCACTTTGGGCAACACAAGACCATGTTGTTAGTTAAGTGGGATTTCTGGTGGCCCAAGGTAAGGGAGGCTGTGTGGGAATATGTCCGAGGGTGTGACATGTGTCAAAGAGCAAAGAGGGAAAGGGCGGCCCTGGCTGGGCTGCTGGAACCCTTAATAACACTGGGGAGACCATGGGAGATGGTGTCCATAGATTTCATGACGGACCTGCCCGAGGTAAGATGGCAGTCCTGGTGGTGGTGGACCTACTGACCAAGATGTGCCACTTTGTGACATGCTCTCATGCTGTGTCATCTGAGGAAACTGCCAAATTGTTCCTGAATCACATCTTTTGGCTGCATGGGGTCCCTTCTAGGATGATTTCTGAGTGTGGAAGACAGCTCACCTTGCATTTCTGGTGCAAGATCATGAGTTTGTTGCAGGTAGAGGTGAGCTTTTCCACAGCCAGGCACCCGCAGACAAATGGACAGGCGGTGAGGGCAAATGCCGTTTTGCAGCAGTACTTGTGCTGCTACGTAAATCAGTGACAGAACGATAGGGTGGAGAAGCTAGCGCAGACAGAGTTTGCATACAATAATGCTGAACACATGACCACAGCGATGAGTCCCTTTCCTGCCAATTACGGATGTCATCCCAGGGCCTTTCCAGAGTGTGAGGAGGAGGAATTGAGTGTACCAGCCACAGAACAATTCACAGAAGAGGTGGAGGCCATACACCAACAGCTCAAGATGACTCTGGAAAGAGCCAAGGAGGCGTACAAGAAGGCGGTGGACAAACATAGGAGACTGGGGGAGGTTATCCAAGTGGGGGACAAGGTGTGGTTGTCATCTCAGGGGCTGCCTCTGGGGGGGGGGGTTGCAAGAAACTGCAGCCTAGGAGGATGGGCCCCTTTGAGGTGACATAGCAGGTCAACGCATTAGCTTTCAGGCTGAAGTTGCCGGATAACATGAGGATACATGCGGTGTTTCACAGGTCTCTGCTGTTGCCTTACAGGGAGGGGCACAGTTTCTGGGGGAGGGAACAGGGGGGCCCCACCCCACCTAGCGTAGAAGAAAGGGAACTCTGTAATGGGGTGATGGAGATACTTGACTCCAGGTGGAACGGACATCAACTAGAGTACCTATTTGCCTGGGAGGGGGTTCCCAGTTCAGCAAACACATGGATTCTGGTGGGGCGCATGACTGAGGAGTATCTCATAGAGGAGTTCCACACTCTCTTCTGGCACAAGCCCAAACCCCCGAAGTTGTTTTTTGGGGAAGTGTTTGGACCCACAGTGGACGAGGGTGACTTTGAGGGATTCCCGCCCTCAGGGGAGGGGGAGGGAATAGGGGACGAAGTTGCAGAGGTCTCTGATGAGGAGGAAATTTCCTGGGACCTCCCACCAGGGCAAGGATTGTCGGGGGGAAGCATTTTTTGATTCCACAGAGGAGGAGGACAATTCCTTCATTGTTTCCCCCCCCTCCGGCCAACGCCAGTGAGGGGGAAGCAGCTCTGGACCCCACCGATGGGGGGTGAGGGGGAGTGGATGTCAGGGGACTGATATTGGAACAGGGGAGGGAGGCAGGGGAGCTGTTGGGATACAGAGAGCCTCCGAAACTCCTGAAGAGCAGTTCCTCTTCCAGCGGGGGGGGGGCGGAGCCACACCTCCAGTAGAGAAGAGAGGGAAGGGGCCAGCAAAGCGAGGAAAGGGCTTGAGGATGCAGCTGAGAGACCCAGTGCCTCACCTCACCAGGCTTGTCAGGAGGGATCCCCGCCACTTCCATCGCCCAAACTTGCGCAGAGGGGTGAAATGCAAGTGGGGGGGGAAGGAGGCTTCGGGTGCCGAAGTTCTTATGTTTGTGGAGAAGCCAGAAGGGGCCACTCTCAGATTGTGCAAGTGACTAAGACAGACATGAACTTTGTAGATCTGCACTGTAAATAGTTAGCACAATAAAACCTGTAAAAGACAGGCCGGAGTCCTGCCTGGTTACTCACAAGCAACAACCACTAGCTTCTGACATTTTATTTTCAATAACCATTTATTTTGCATTATAATGATCATAATGAAGGCTTGACTATTAGAATCCACAATCCCTACATTCTGACCCCTTTTTCTCTGCTCTTGTTTCCCTTTACCTCCACCAAAAGCAAGAAAGAACAAAACAGAGATCGCGAGTCCTGGATTTCACCACTAGGCCTCCAATACCCCCTCATTGCCATGGATTTTGGAATACACAAGGAGGAGGTCTACACTGTCTGATTTACCCTTCCTGTTCAGGCTGGTGTGAGATTCGTGAAGCATTATAACACCTTTCTTCGTAAACCGAAATAAGAAATCTCCCAGCTCCCATAGTAATTTCTTCTTTTTTCCGGACGGCACAAAATTTTGTTGTTGCACAACCTTTGAATGTGAAAAAGGTGATAAAGAAGAAATCTGGAAAACAAAAAGAAGTTTTGACTTTAGTCCTTTCCCCAGGGAATAGGAGATGGCATGTTAACAAAATCAAATTCTTGTGGTCTGGTGATTTGCATTAAAATGACAGGAATTCAATCCCAGTACCTCCTGGGCCTGTTAAAAAGGCACATGCTGTGGCCACACAAGTCAACAAGGTGATCCAGCCGCATAAGAAGCTGGAGTTTCAGACTTCCGGAGGCGGCGCGAACGGTAATGGCTGCCCGCTCCTGACAGGGAGAGGGAAGCTCCGTTGAAACGGGTCACCCGCTGTGGCGAAGCGGAGACCCACTCAGGAAAACCACAGGTGGCAGAAGCCTGTGGTCTTGAGACCCGGCGGGCGCCAGAAGCAGCCCCCAAAACGTTGAAGGGACCCCGTAAGGGGCTCCGGACCGCGGAGGGGGTAGCGGCGCTGTGGGTCGTTTCGCAATCAACGGAGCGAAGCCGCGTTGCTGTTGCCGGTGAGCGCTGACCTTTCTTCTTGAAACCGCTAAATTTGGAAAGCAACAACCGTGAGTAATTTGGACCCTACAAATTTTAAGGCTTTTAAGACTGTGAATTTGGCTGAAAGCGGAGTGACGATAAACAGGAAGTCCGTCTTCCGCTGACACTGAACTTGAAAAGTAAAGAGCAGGAGGAGTGGAGACAAAGAGTAACGTTTTAACTAACCGACCTGGCACCTATTTAAACTGTTTTACTGGGTGGATTAAGGACTTTAAGTGGCTGACGTTTGGATTTATATTGAGACAAGGATACCTTTCTTCTGTTGAGCTATTGGATTACAAATTAAAGTAAGAAACCCAGGTGCTGGAGCTGCCTGAGCAACTGAGCAGTCAGTCTGCAAACTTGGATACTTTGAATCTGAACTTTGAAACACTCTGAGTTTGAACTTGCTACTTTGAAACATTTGCTGTCTAAGCACTATTGGAAACATTGTTTTGTTTTAAGTATCAACTCTGCTAAAATTTATCTTTGTGGAGGTCTTTGGACACTGAACTAGATTTACCAATTTGAATTGGATTTGACTTCCTCCCTAAAGACATTTTAAGCTCCCCCTAGAGGATTTTGGACCTACAGCAGTGACATTGTTTTACTTTCTCTTTCCCGGCCTCCTGCTTGACTGTTACTATCTGGGCTGTTGCTTTCTCATGGGAACAACTCAGTTTGACCTTGGTCTTTAGATAACTTTGGAATGAGTGGAACAAGAAAAAGGGGAAGAACCAGACAAACAACTTTAACTTTATCTGCAGCCTCACAGCGTAGATCATCTGTGCCTGCTTTGCCTTCTACTTTGCCTCCTGAGGTAGAAGCGGCTTCCCTGTCACGGGCAGGGGAGGGAGAAACTGAGGAACTACAACTGGAAGATATGGCCTCAGGAGCAAGTGGCTCTATCTTGGAGAAAATTTTTGAAAAATTGGAGGCTCTGGACAGAAAGGTCGACCAGCAAACAGCTAAAATTGATCAAAACACAGAAAGTTTGAATAGATTAACTGGACAAGTTGCACAGAATGTTCAATCTATTGGAGAATTGAAGGAGGCTGTAGGTGAAAATCGGAAACTGGCTGAGGATACTAGCCAAAGACTGGGACAGCTTGAAAAAGAAGTAAGACCACTCAGTAAACAAGTAGGAGAACATCAGATCTATTTCTCTATGACAGAACTTCGGAACAGGGAGGCCAACTTAAGGATACGGTCAATACCAGAAGTGGAAGAAGGCAACTTAACTGAGTTTCTAACTAAAGAATTTTCCATGTTCTGGAACCTAGAAGAAAAAGACTTCAAAATAGTATCTGCTTTCAGGCTTGGAAGACTTATAAGGAAAGAGAAGCCCAGAGATTGCTTGATAATACTGAGATCAAAGGAGGAAAGGGACAAGATTTTGGGCCTGCACTACGGAAAGTCACTGGACATTTTGGATAAAAGAATTGAAATTTACAAGGACATTCCTAAACAACTGTTGGATCTTAGATCTGACTATTCGGAACTAGTAAAATTGCTAAGGAGCAACTCAATTATCTTCAGGTGGGAGTTCCCTCAAGGATTATCGTTTACTTTCAGAGGGAGGAAGATCAAAATTAGAACGCCGGAGGACAGAGATAAGTTTTTGGCGGCACACGGAGAAGATCTTCACAAAGGACTCGGATTACCTCCAGGGCCTGAACTTCCAGGGGAGCCTGCACCCCCGGATCCTCAAGAACTGGAGAATAAGGTACCACCACAGCAAGAATAACCAGATTTATTCAGGATGTCTCTGCAACTTTTGAGTTGGAACATAAATGGCTGCAACATTCCAGAAAAAAGGAGAAAAATCTTTCACATATTAAAAAAGGAACAATTGGACATTATCTGTTTACAAGAAACACACGTGATTAGGCTCCACAGAAAAGTGTTAATAAATAAAAGACTTGGTCAGGAATTTATATCTTCGGACACAGTAAAAAAGAGAGGTGTGGTGATTTATGCAAAAGAGAGCCTTTCACCTAAATTTCTGTTTAAAGACGAACATGGAAGAATTTTGGCAATAGAAATACAATACCAAGGAGAAAAAATTTTGATATTAGGAATTTATGCTCCAAATGAAGGGAAATCGGAATTTTATAAGAAATTGCATGAGACTATGCTGGATTATCTGGACTACAACAACATCATTATGATGGGAGATATGAATGGAGTCGTATCAACTAACATGGATAAGTCACAGAACCAAAATGTTACCAAAGATGGGAGACTACCAAAGACCTTCTTTGAAATGACAGACAATATGGATTGGATTGATATTTGGAGAGTGAGAAACCCCTTGGGAAGGGAAGGAACATTTTTCTCTGAAGCCCAACTGACTTGGACAAGAATCAACCAAATATGGATAACTAGAGGTCTGGCACCTAAGATTAGAAAGGTGGAAATCTGCCCAAAGACATGCTCCGACCATAACGCACTGAGAATGGACATGACATTGATCCCAACCGGTTCCTTCAGATGGAAGATGAATGATGGCCTGTTTAGAGATCAGGAGATTACCAAGAAGGCCCAAAAAGCTCTAAAGGATTACTTTGAGATCAACATGAACACTACAGTGGAAAAAAGAACTATCTGGGACGCAAGCAAGGCCGTGATGAGGGGGTTCTTGATACAACAGAATACTGTAAAGAAAAGGAAACAAAATGAAAGGAAAGATAAATTTCTGGAAAAAATTAAGGAGCTAGAGAAGAAGCTAAGATCCAACCCGAAGTCTCAGCCGATTCTGAGAGAAATTAAACTTCACCAAGCACAATATTCTAAACTGATAAACCAGGAAATAGAATGGAAAATTAAATTAATGAAACAAAAAACTTTTGAATCGGCTAATAAATGTGGAAAACTGCTAGCCTGGCAGTTGAAGAGGAGACAAAAGTTAAATACAGTGACAAATTTAGAGATTGAAGGAAGAAGTATCCAGAACCCCGGAGAGATTAGAAAGTGTTTCCAGAGATATTTCAAAAAATTATATACCCAAGGGCCACAAGATGAAACTGAGATTAAACAATTTTTGGAGATAAATGGACTAGCAAAGCTGTCAGAAGAAAACAGAACAATCCTAAATGGCAAAATAACACGACAAGAGATTGAGCAGGCCATCCAGAACATGAAACAGGGCAAATCGCCAGGACCAGACGGGTTGACCTCCAAGTATTATAAGACACTGAAAGACTATCTGATACAACCATTGATGGAGGTCAGCAATGAAATTATGGAGGGAAAGAAGGCGTCGGAATCGTGGAAGGAAGCTTTCATCACATTGATACCAAAATCGGAAAGTGAAAAGACACAACTTAAGAACTACCGTCCCATCTCCCTTTTAAATGTGGATTACAAAATATTTGCAGATGTTTTGGCAAGTAGATTCAAGAGGGTTTTAAACAAAGTAATTCATAAAGACCAGGCAGGCTTTCTCCCAGGTAGACATATGTCTGCCAATACAAGGAACATTATAGATATATTGGAACTTTTACAAACAGATATAAACACTAAAGCAGTTTTAATTTTTATAGATGCGGAGAAGGCCTTTGACAACATATCCTGGAAGTTCATGAAGGGGAATTTAAAAGAAATGGGAGTGGGTCGGGGGTTTGAGAACGGGATTGATGCAATATATTCAGAACAAAAGGCTAAATTGATAGTTAACAATGTGGTTACAGAAGAGTTTAAAATTGAAAAAGGAACACGACAAGGCTGCCCGATTTCCCCGTTACTATTTATTTCGGTCCTGGAAGTGCTCCTGAACATGATTAGAGGGGACCGGCTGGTGGAAGGGATACAGGTCGGAGCGAAACACTATAAACTTAAAGCGTTTGCAGATGACTTAGTTTTGACATTACAGGAGCCAGAATCTAGTACGAAAAGAGTATTACAACTGATTCAAGACTTTGGTCGGGTGGCGGGATTTAAACTAAATAAACAAAAAACTAAGGTGTTGGGAAAAAACTTGACAGATATTGAGTCGGAACGGTTTCAGAGAGAGACAGAGTTAACTGTGGTTAAGAAAGTGAAATACCTAGGGGTAAACATAACAGCAAAAAATCTGAGTCTATTCAAAGATAACTATGAAAAATGTTGGTCTGAAATTAAGAGAGACTTGGATAGTTGGTCAAAATTAAAACTTTCATTGTTAGGCCGAATAGCTGCTATTAAGATGAATATATTGCCAAAAATGTTGTTTTTGTTTCAGACATTGCAGATTGTAGACAAAACGGAGTGCTTCCGGAAGTGGCAGAAAGACATCTCTAAATTTGTCTGGCAGGGCAAAAAGCCCAGAATTAAGTTTAAGATATTAACGGATGCGAAAGAAAGAGGGGGCTTTGCCCTGCCAGACTTAAAGTTGTATTATGAAGCCGCAGCTTTCTGCTGGCTAAAAGATTGGCTACTTCTTGAGGACATGGATGTGCTGGATCTGGAAGGTTTTAACAACGCATTTGGATGGCATGCATACTTATGGTATGATAAGGTTAAGATTAACAAGGCCTTTAAGAACCATATTGTCAGAAAAGCAATATTTAATGTCTGGACAAAATGCAAAGACTTATTGGAGAACAAAACCCCGAGGTGGCTGTCACCCTTGGAGGCTAAGGCCCGAAAAAGACCTAATATGGAGGCCAATTGGCCAAAATATTGGGAAATATTAGAAAGAGATGGAGACAATTGGAAATTGCAGAGTTTAGAGAAAATGAAAGATAAAGTGCGAGACTGGTTACACTATGCTCAGATTAAAGAAGTGTTTAAGAATGATAAAAAGTTAGGATTCCAGGTGGAGAAATCAAAAATTGGAAACAGAATTGTTAGAACCTAAGACCAAGGTACTTTCAAAAATGTATAACTTGCTGTTGAAATGGAACACACAAGACGAAATGGTTAAATCGGCTATGATAAAGTGGGCTCAGGATATTGGGCATAACATTATGTTTGAGGATTGGGAAAGGTTGTGGACCTCTGGGCTGAACTTCACCGCATGTAATGCTCTGAAGGAAAATGTAATGAAAATGATATATAGATGGTACATGACCCCAGTGAAATTGGCTAAAATATACCATTCGTCTGATAATAAATGTTGGAAATGTAAGGAAAATGAAGGAACATTCTTTCACCTCTGGTGGACCTGCCCTAGAGTGAAGGCCTTCTGGGAAATGATATACAATGAGCTAAAAAAGGTGTTTAAGTATACCTTTACTAAGAAACCAGAGGCCTTCCTTCTGGGCATTGTCGGCCAGAATGTGTTAAAGAAGGACAGAACATTTTTTATGTATGCTACAACGGCAGCAAGGATACTCATTGCTAAGAACTGGAAAACTCAAGATCTACCCACACTGGAAGAATGGCAGATGCAGCTGATGGACTATATGCAACTAGCCGAGATGACTGGCAGAATCCGAGACCTGGGAGAGGAGAGGGTTGAAGAAGACTGGAAGAAATTCAAGATTTATTTACAAAAGTACTGTAATTTGGCTGAATGCTAACAAAGATGTCAGAGTAGAAACAACTGTCTACCATCAAATTATATTTGAGTTTAACCTAAATGATTGGATTTAAGACTATAAACAAAATGATAATTTGCTTGGAAATTTTTTTTTTTTTTTAATGATGCAAGTGGAAGCAGGAGGCGTGAGGGAGTCCATAGTAGAATGAAAAGATGTTATAAAATTTATTTTGTTTGTTAAATATGTACTTGTATGAAAAAAACCTTAATAAAAAATTATTTAAAAAAAGAAGAAGCTGGAGTTGCACTCCATTGTCTCTCAGGATGGTTGGATGCCAACTGAGGCTCCCACACTGTCAAAAACTGTGACCTAGCCATCCAGAAAATCCTCCTTTTATTTTGCCATATCTATTTTCATGTTAAACACATCTAACATGAAGTGGGAGAAAAGGGGGTCCCAAAAGCCAATCAGGAACTCCTATCTGAATTCTTAATCAGCTCTCAAAAGTGAAACTAGCAAAGGGCAGGCAAAGGAGGGGGGGGGCTGTAGGGCAGAGGCAGCTCAAATGGCCTGGACTCTGCCTCTTCCTTCCTGGGGCAAATCAGCCCATATACCCCTCCCCTATTCATTTCCAATCCCCTCTTCTTTTCAGGAAGGAAGGGTGTGGTAAAATTGGTCCCTCTCCAAAGAGTATTGTTCCTCAAAAACGCTGTTGAAAGGGGTGGGGGGTGCATGTAAGGCTGGATCCAGGCACATGAATACAGTGATACAGTTAAATGATTCGGTTCAATGTGTTGTGAAATCCCAATGCAGAAAGATAGGACTCCACATCGCTGTCTGGTACCACAGTATTATAATGCATATAAAGCAATTTACCGTATTTTTCGCCCCATAGGGCGCACCAGCTTATAGGGCACACCTAGTTTTTTGGGGGGGCATAAAGAAAACAATTTTTAGTTCCCCCCCCCCAGGCGTGGGGTTGGGGCGGGGGAAGCCCGAGCTTCCCCCAACCCCAGCCCCCAGAACAGGCTGCTCTCCGCAAGCCGTGAGAGCCCTCAGCGCGCCCGGGCTTCAGGGTACAGGCAGCTCTGCACAAGCCGTGAGAGGGCTCCCGCAGCTTGCGCAGAGCTACCCGAAGCCAGGGCGTGACTGCTCAGCACGCCCAGACTTCAGGGTACAGGCAGCTCTGCACAAGCCTGAGAGGGCTCCCGCGGCTTGCGCAGAGCTACCCGAAGCCCGGGCGCGACTGCTCAGCACGCCTGGGCTTTAAGGTACAGGCAGCTCTGCACAAGCTGTGGGAGGGCTCCTGCGGCTTGCGCAGAGCTACCCGAAGCCCGGGCGCGACTGCTCAGCGCACCCGGGCTTCGGGGTGCAGGCAGCTCTCTGCAAGCCGTGGGAGCCCGGCGGTGCACACCGACCCCTCTCGCTCTCCAGGCTTCAGAGAAAGCCTGCATTCGCCCCATAGGACGCACACATTTCCCCTTCATTTTTGGAGGGGGAAAAGTGTGTCCTATAGGGCAAAAAATACGGTATCTTTTTACAAATTTAGTTAAATTATGACAGCAAAATCTTTGGAGCAGCTTTTAGGAGGATACAGAGCACCTACAGGCAGAAGAGGGTGGAAATTCTGTTGCACGACTATAAATCCTTGCACTAATGGTCTGAGTTAGCCAGATACTGCTCATTGTCACAGAATTTAAGGAAATTTAATTACATTTCTTTTACATAAGAAATATGCTTTTTGAGAAAGAGGCACACATTTTGTCCTGCACGGCATCCCAGTGGTGGAAAGATCCAGATGCAACTGGGGTGGAGCAATGAATGCATTTTCCTCTTTGGTTCAGAAGATTATTTAATATAAACATCCCGATCTGAATCCTGCTTCTAGACAAGCAAGTGCATTATGAAAGTTAAAGGGCAAAGTCCAGGCAGGCAAAACACTAAGGAAGAGTGCAGAGTGCAGCCAGTAAGAGATATGATCCCTATCACTTTTCCAACAATGTGCAATGGAAAAAGAGAGGAAGGAAGGGAGAGAAGGAGATCAGGACAGAGTCTGCGTGACCCAGCCGATGTCTAGGCCTTTCCCCCTGACTGAATAGCAATGTTACCTTTAGCAAAAGCTCCTCTAAAATCAATACATTGGGTCTCATTCTCAAGGCAGTTGACGGTCTTCTCACTTTTACACTTTCTCACTTTCTCAGTTTCTCCTTTGGAGAAGCAGGCTGGGCATCGCAGACCATTTTCAGCCAGCATGTTGCGATCAGGAACTTCCAAGATCAAATGTAAAGTGAGTATGTTAATGTCTTTGTCTGTTTTTGTATCTCTGTGTTATATAAATGGAATACACCCTAGTAACTTACTGTTCTGCTGGGGCAGCTCCAAGTGTTCTTGGATGAAAACATGATCTAGAAACAATCTGGGTTCAGGGCTGAGCATGGGACAAAGTCACCATTGGTCTCTGAGATGAATGACCTTTACTCAAAGTGGGGTGGGAGAGTGTGAACTTTTAATCTCTCTGAATGCATTCATGCCATCGATTATGGTGGAGCCTCTCTGAAAATATAGTTTCTTAGTCTTCCATTTTTGTACAGAGATTCTGTCTCTCTTCTGCTCTTCAGCAATGAGCTATCCAATAATTTTTGTGAACCACCCCGAAACACCCAGGTACAGGGTGGTACAAAAATTCAATAAATTCAATAAACAAATTTCAGAGAATGCTGTTAGGTAGGGTCTTATATTTGCACCATTATAACTGCTGGCTTAGGTAGTGCTTGACAATTAAAAGACAGAGAAGAACCAGCTTAAGGGTAATTCAGGAGGACACTTGAATAAGATAGGTGGGTTGTAAGGTCCATATTTGAAACATCCAATTGAAAGTGAACTTGAAGGTACCACAAGCTATTTATGAGCAGTTCAGGAGCTTAGGTATCCAATTATATTGTATTTTTCGTCCCATAGGACGCTCCGCCCCATAGGACGCACCTAGTTTTTTTGGGGGGAAATAAAGGGATTTTTTCCCCTTTATCCCCCCCCCCATACCAGGTCGGGGAACAGCGGTATGGCGGCGCTCCACCTCCCCGCTGTCCCCCGAGCTTGTGGGGCTGGCGCTGGGGAGAAGTACGCTTCTCCCCAGTTCCAGCCTCCAAACCAGTTTGAGGAACAGCGGGATGGCGGCACCGACATCCCTCTCGCTCTCCAAGCTTCAGCGAAAGCCTGTATTCGCCCCATAGGACGCACACAGATTTCCCCTTCATTTTTGGAGGGGAAAAAGTGTGTCCTATAGGGCAAAAAATATGGTATATCTGATCCTTCTTGGTGCTACTTCAAGGGACAGAAAGAAAGAGGGGACTGGCTGGAAAGGCAATCCATCCCTAGTAGGTCCCTCCCTGCTGCCTATTAGGTCCCTCTTTTTCACAGTATGTCGTCATGCCTGACTTTCTGTCCAATCTGAATTCCCACCCGTTGAGAGCTCCTAATAAGTCCTGAGCTGCTCAACCCAACCTACCGACATCTGGGGCTGTCTCACCCCATCTGAACGAAGCACAGATTCTCTAGGTACTGCTGATTGACTAAGGATCCAAGCCGTGGCCAAATCCAGTGCACAGCCCTAACATTTTAATGATTCCAGAATGATGCAGAAACTTACGGCTGAGAGTTTCATTGTTACAATAGTCAGTGTTGCAGCATTGTGTCTTCATCTCAAAGAATTTACCATCCCCTGCAGTAAAGCTGTAATCGCCTAAGAAACAATCACTGGATGGCAAACATGTATTCTCAATTTGCACTTCCGGTTTATCTATGAGAAAGAATTTGAAAGAACTATCAGGATCTGGGTGGAAATGTGGTCTATTGCTACTAAAGCACATTCATTATAATGCTTCCAATTTTCTGTGTTACCCGAATCAGGACCTTTTGAAAAATACAATATGGAAGGTATTATTCAATTTGGCAATCTAAAGCGTGGTGCTGTTTATTTATTTAAATGTGTGCACACTGCTATATAGTAAAAGGAAAGAAATATCAAAATGTTTTTCAGTTATAATACATAAAATATACAATAAGAACCATATTAAAAGTAAATAGATTTCAATAAACCAGTGTATTCTTGATGGTCTGCACAGGCCTGGTGGAAAAGAAAGGTTTTCTGCAGGCATTTAAGAGTTCACCTCTCAATCACAAGCAGTAGTCTCTTTCCTCCTTAATCCATAGAACCAGACATTCTTTTTATGTTCACAATTAATTTGCAAAATACATTAAATTTGGAATTTCTGCAGAACTTCATTTTAGGTCAAATTTGTTGCATGAAGGATCATGCCTTTTGTATACATCTGACAATACATCTGCCATACACTGCACTTTCTCTTCTAGTAGATCCTAACAGCTTGCAGGTTCAGGGCATGCTTCCCTGAACTCCTGTTGTTGAACACAAGACACTTAGCAAGACACTTGCATTGCCCCAACCTTACTACCCCCTTACGCCTCTCCCTCCAAGAATGTAGCAGTGATGTTGGAACAGATGGTCAAGCAAGCACCATCCCACGCAGGATCGCCCCAAGGCATTTTGGCACTGAAGTGCCAAATGGTACCCACTCCCTCCTGGGTAAAAGGAGTGGTGGGTTAACCAGGAACAAGCAAAGGGATCAAATCAACCTTAACCAATGGTTGAAGTAGGAACCAAAAACCATCAAGGTGGAGGTGTTAGGATATTTCCGTTCCACCTTAAAAGGGAGCAGGCTTTGTGAGTCACAGAGTCTGCACATTTCCTGTTCACAGGAAGTTTATGTTTTCTATTGCTTTCGTTTCTCTCTCTGTGTCAGAGACACTGAAGCAGGCAGTCATGTTTTTCTTTGTTCTGATCAATGCTGAATAAAATTTGTAAACAAAACTCTCCTGCGTGCAACTTTCGCTGTGCATTATCTGCTGATAGAGAGCGTGCATCAGCTCTAGAATGTGGCAGGCTATTTCTGGAGCTCATGTCGCTAATTGCTGATACTGTGTGTCTACGGGAGATCGATGGACATCCAGAGGCGGCTTGGGGGCCATGATGGACTGTGTTTCCCTGGCAGTATCCCAACAGGAGGGACCCACTCTGAATCAAGCTGTGTAACTGAAACCCTTTTTAAGAGGTGAACTACAGGAATACTTCCTTCATGTTGGTTGCTTCCTCATCATTTCATCACTGAGAATTATTTCAAAATAACTTGAGGCCCCCCTCAAGGAGCCATAAAAGTGTGTAGCACCATCATCTCCCATTCTGGTTGCTCAGCTTTTGAATAGTTTTTATACATCTGTGAAAGGATTGTCAATTTTAATGTCATTTACGGCAAAGGGGATATTCAGCTTATATTCCAGGCTTATTGTCCTAGTTTGATAACCAAAACCAAACTGGAGTTCATTGGTTTGGCTCAATAGGGATTTCTGCTTGATGCAAATCAAGTTCTCCAAGCTTGGCGATCAGCACCAAATTCAGCCACTGCTTGTGATCAGGTGATGTTAGATTCCCCATTTTCATATGCAAGCCATTCATTCCTTATTTCAGATGTTGTTGGACTGCATCTCCCATCATCCCTGACTGGTGGGTGGCTAGCTGAGGCTGATGGGAGTTCTAATTCATCTACAGCTGAAGTGTCACAGCTTCGTCACCTCACTTTTTTCATAGGTGAGCTGTTCCAGCATAGACTTCTATATGCTAGCAGAACCCTAAAAGTTCACCTATATCTTAACCTGGGTCAAATCCAACAGCAAAAGACAAAAAGACAGGCAAATCTTATCTATATTTGTACGCAGAACACTGGCAGAACAGGTATACGTAACATTATTATTACAAGCTGTATCTGCATTGCTTTTAGATGTCATTCCAGTCTTGTTAAACTTATGTTTGCACTCCAGACGTACCGCTGAGGACAGGAGGAAAAGATTCATGAATTATCATCATCATCATCATCATCATCGTCATCATCATCATCATCATTTTGTTTTGCTGTTTGCTTAATGAGGTACAGTGGAGGAGGTGTTCGTGAATTAAACTTTTAAATTAAAAAGTGTTCAATTTAATAAGCATTTTAATAGAAGAGGATGAAATAAAATGAGTAAAACACTCATTAATTAAAACTCTTGTCGCCATTGTTCAGAACACTGGTTTAATTATTTCCAAGAAGTGGGGAGATGTACCCTCCCTTTCTCACAGCCAACTTTTCCTCCCATCCAGACTCTCACTTAAATACATTTTCTTCCCACTGTTTGGTCACAAGCGTAGATCTGAGCCCAATTAAACTATGGCATTTTCTACAAGAGGCACTGAATGCCCCCAATTTCAATGACTTTTAAAGAGGATTAGATAAATTGATGGAGAATAAGACTACTAAGGCTACTAAGTATGACAGCTATGTATTACCTCCAATATCAAAAGTAGCATATTTCAAATAACAGTTGCTGGAAGCCACAGTAAGCCAGAGTGTTGCTGTGGTATGGTCCTTATTGTGTACTTCCCTTAGTCACTGGGTTGGCCAGTGTTAGGACAGGATCGTGGACTAGGGATGAACCTATCAATCAGTCAATTTCCTTTATTCGACCAATGGTCAGAAATAAAACATTACACAATACAGAATTATAAACTAAAACATCATAGGGGTACATAAAAACTAGAGCCACAGTACTAGACCTCTCACAGATAACCCACATCAAGGCATTCAGTTATACATTTCCGACACTTGAGTGCCAGGAAAAGGAATTTAGCCACTGACAAAGTTGTTTTCCCAGAAGACTTATTTAGCAAAAGCTGTCTGCTTTTCTCTTTGTTGGGAACTGAGCTGGGGTAAGTATGGAGTTATAAGATACTGTCTTAAATCGTTGTAGAAGGGACAGCTCAGTAAAATGTGCTCTGTGGATTCTACCTCACCCAACGCACAGTGGCATAATCTCTGGTCATATGGGACTCCTCCATATCTTCCCTTCCGAACCGCCAAGTCAAGAACATTCAGCCTAGCCGCAGTAAATAGTCTGCGGTATTCCAGGTAGTGGAGATCCGCCAGGTAGCGAGCTGGAGCAGCCCAATACAACTGCTCCCCCAGAAACAACCCAGGTTTCACACTGGCTATGTCCTCCTGTCTGGCAATATCCCTTAATCTTTGAGCGATCACCGCCTTTGCGTGGCTATACGTCATGGACTCTATATAAAGGGAGGACAACCCGCACTTCTGCACTTCCTCCACTATCTCCCCTTCCCATGGAGATTTAAAGTTATCCCTCAGAATCAAGGGGGCCAAACCCACCGGTCTGAAACAGAGTTTGAGCCATAGCCATAACTTCGCTTTCAGGGCCACATACCTAAAGGCTTGACAACCGGTTTCCAATCTCATGATCGCACCTGCCACGAAGGGGGGGATCCTGAGTATGGCCCTGAGGAATTGGGTTTGGATAGATTCCAATTTTACAAAGTCCCTACGTGAGCCCAAGGCAATGCCCACCAGCAGAAGAGGGAGGACTTTCATTTTAAAGAGTCGCAAGGCAACTTTGACAGTTTGTGCCTGTTTCTTGGAGTACAGGGTTCTAATCACCAAGGCTGCTTTGGATGTGTTCGAGGCTATGTATTCTCTGTGCGCCAAGAAGGACCTATTTGATCTTACAACCTGACCCAGGTATTTGAAGCAACTAACCTGCTCTAAAGGAATACCATTAATTGACCATAAATTAGGTTTCAGTCGAGCATCAAGACCATTATTTTGGTCTTGGCATAATTTAGGGATGAACCTATCTATCAATTTCACTTGCTGTCAATTTCTTATTTTTCTAATTCATTTATTTATCTGCAGCCACTTCCTCTAAGAAGCTCAAGGTAGTGTACATGGTTTTCTCCTCCCCATTTTATCCTCAGAAGATTTCTGTGAGGTAGGTTAAGCTGAGGGATCCCCAGTGAGCTTCGTGGCTGAGTGAAGATTCAAAGCCTAGCCTCCTGCATCCTTGTCTGACACTCAAATCACATTCAGCTCCCCAAATTTCCACAATGAACGAGTAGTAGTGAATCTGAATCATCACCAGTGGGTTGATGTGATCTGTTCCAAGGAGTAGACTTGAAGGTGTCTTTCTTAGTAAAATGTATTTAATTTCTTCCTGCAATGGCTATTCTATGTTTTCTTCCCCTTCCTTTCCTAAGCAACTTTTACTCTCCATTCCAATGGAATTATTATTCTATCCTATTTTTAAGCCATATTTTCTCCACCTCTCCCACTAAAGAAAACCTTATTCACCTTCTTAGCACTTTCCCTGCACTTTGAAATCATGCCCAACATTTGCATCTGGCAATCTCTTGCCTTTGCAAATCCCCCCCTCGGTTTCCCTACCCTCACCCACCCACACCCACAGAGAGAGAGGGAAAGAGAGAGAGAGATCTCTCCACATTTTGTGTGTATTGCTGAAATGCAGCTTCCATGTTAGAGTGGGATATTTCATTATTTTGCTACATGACATAGTTTATCTGTATGACACCACAAGAAATAATCTCTTGACTTGACTCTCCCCTGCTTTCTCTTGGTAACCCAGCAGTCCTTTCTCTTTATGGTGTTGATCTACACTCCTAATTTCCCTTTCCTCTCAAGAAGCAAGTTCTCTTCAGTGTCCTCTAAAGATCATCAGATGTTCCCCATCTTATCTGCAGAAAGTGGGGCCAAGAGGAGGCATGCGCTCAGGAGTGCCTTCATCATTCTAGAAAGATTAGGAGACTCAGAGCAGGGATGGATCAACAAGTGAATTGATGCAGGTAGAGGCTTACTTGGAGGAATTTAAAGGCCATGGACTTGTGTCACAGGGAACACTTGGGAACAAATAGTTCTGGGAGGTCTGGGAATGGGAGGTTTTTTCCCACTACAAAGATAAAGAGGGAAATACTGAAATGCAAAGCTCATTAGTTATGATCTCATTAGTTGCTGATAGACACTTCTGATTACTTTTTTGATATCATTTACAATTTAAATGGTGAATGCACTGAAGAAAGCAACTGAGAGCCAAATAGGCAAAGTGTGACTGGGGTGACCCAGTTAGATGAGTGCCACACCCCAAAGGAAATTAGACTACACTTAACCATTTATGGGTCCTTTACCTTTACCTGATACACAAAGCTCACCTAACAAGAAGTGAGTCCTTTTCTCCCCATCCTTTCTCAGGAAGCCACATTTGGTGGCTGGCAGTCGGGGGGGGGGGGAGGCTGCTTCCATACAAGAGTTAGACAAAATCCTCACCTGCCCACATTTTCTGAATTTGTCCAAATTTGGTTTGCAGTTCTTCCAGAAGATTAACTTACCTGTCCTCCTTGCAGGACAGGCTTCCCAAAAAGCATTGGAGCCTAACAGATGATTTGCATACTGTGCACCTGTGGTCTTTCCTACCTGTGTTGTTCAGAGTTTTTCATCTGATACAGTATGCTTTGGTCTCCTCTCTTTATGTCCAGTCTCCTAACGCAATGGGTGTAGAAGTACATCCACCTCTGGACTTCATAAAATCCACTTGTACCATACACAATTATTTCTCTGTCCTATAATCTGCTCTTCTGAGACATTGTTGTTTTATGCAGTCAGGCAACTACAGCTCTTCATTTTTTATTTTATTTTTTAGTAATCTGGATTCTAAAATTATTATTATTTTAACAGCATGCCACTCAGTTTTAGAAACCTGTATCTATATCGCAATTTTAAAGCAGAAACTCCTTAAAGAATCCTAAAAGGTTTTGGATAGTGAGAATACAGGCCATTGTCTCTTAGCAAAAGAGGCAGCTGCCATATGTATTGGTCCAGGGCAGCAGGGAAGGTGTTGATTCCCCCTGGTAGGGATACTGCAGGACAATGGACAGCTCCAAGCAAGCAACGTGTTGTAAGGAGGCTGAAAAGTCCATTGAGGCCATATAACTATGTCCATCATTAAAGCAGAACAAATACTGTAATTTGTTTCTTTGGTTGTTCTGCTGCAAACACTAAGTGCTTGTGATAATATTTTTCAATATCTTCCCGCAATGGCTCTGACCGCCAACCATATTATTCAGTGCCTGATTGTAGCCCTTATTTGCTAAAGCCATGTGCACAAACTGCTAATACTATCACATCCAAGGTCTATGAGAAGTTGCTGGGTCCTTGATGAATAAAAGTATATTCTGAGCCTGTTCCTCAGTCTTTGCTCTTACTCGATGTGGGAGTCTTACTGAGTTGGAAGGAGCAAAATACTGATCAAAGTGCGATAAAAGCCTCAAGGTACAGCTCAGGTGACTCTCAGCTGGCATAGCTCAGGACTGTTGAAAGGTGCCAGGGACACACTGCTATGCACTGAATGACTCCAAGATAATTACTGAGAACTAATTAAATCATATTATGGAACTTTGCCCCTCCTTGTTCTAATTGTGTCAGATCATTGGGGGGGGGGGGTGGAATACTTTGATTCAGCTCATCTGTTTGCTGATGACTGTCCTTAGTCACATTGTCTTGAATAGAACCCAGCTAGTTGCTTATACCTGCTTCAAATCCCATTCTTCATTTCCAAAAGATAAGAAGAGCCCTGAAGTACAGAAGAATCCTTCTTGGAGTGGCTGTTCAGGTGTCCATGGGTACAGGACTATCATGACAGGAGGGTGGTAGGCCACTCCCACTGTGCGGGTGGCAGTAGCGGCCCCATGAACCTGGGCCCTTATGCCTCTTTCGCTGTCTGGAAGGCTAACAGCAGCTCTGGCTG
Source organism: Podarcis erhardii (assembly GCF_964252035.2). Classification (NCBI taxonomy): domain Eukaryota; kingdom Metazoa; phylum Chordata; class Lepidosauria; order Squamata; family Lacertidae; genus Podarcis; species Podarcis erhardii. Next base: position 79,457,701 of record NC_138511.1, on the reverse strand, counting down.
TGCTCGTTTTGCTCTTCAAGATATGGCAACTCTATTAGGCTGCAGTGATGTCCACCAACTCAGATGACTTAAAAAGAGAATTAGATAAATTCAGAGAGAGCATGTTTTCCCACAGTGCCTATGTTCTACTTCCACTGTCAAAAGAAGTTTTGCCTTTGAATAATTGGTGCTGGGGATTTTTGATGGACAGAATATTGTCACAGTCTTGTCCAGCTTGTAGGCTTTCGACAGGGATCGGTTGGGATGCTGGACTAGATGGGTGATTGTCCTGATCCAGCGTGTTCACCTTGTGTTTAAATGGGTGAGGGACAGCTTTTTGCCTGTTTCCTTCTTCTCTTTCCACTGCTCTTGGACACAGAGCAATATCCTCATTTCCCGCTATACCAGCCTCACACTGATGGGTAATTATGGTTCAGCATAAATCTCCTCCTTGTGAATTCAAGAATTCACAGCAATAGGGCAGTTGGGGATTTGGAAGCCTAGTGGTGAGAGTCAGCCCTCAGGATCCGTGTCTCTTCCTTTTTTGCTGTTGATGGAGGGAGATGGGATGCAGGACACAGAGAAAAGTTTGCTATATTATAGTGTGTCATTACACTTATTATGATAAATATAGAGGATTGTGTGAAATAAAAAGTTGGTTCTAAAATGTGCATCTTTCAAATCATTAGTTTGGAATGGGGAAGTATGGTATATGCTGATATAAAGCATCAGAGTTTTGTGGCAAACAGAGGTTTGATAGTTTTTGAATGCATGGTTATGTCATCTAACCCCAATACAAGAGGACACATCTCTCAACTAAGTGAAATGAGAAAAAAGTTAGAACAGGTGGTGGAAGAGACTGGCTGGGCCTAACAATCTTTGTATGTTCAGGTACCTTAACCTTTTTAAAACACAGCATACAAAAAGTCATATTTAAAAGGCAATGGACATTTACGCCAATCCTATGGGCCTTCTACTCTGACCATTCTGAGTTGTAAATGTTCTAATATTCTCCTTACAGTTGAAGAGTACATTCACCCTGGAGGCAAAGTTATTTTCAAGCTGATTTGAATGTATACCCCTCAACAGTCCCAATTTGGCCAGAATGGACACGTAATTCATTAAGCTGTCATGGGCTGTGCCTTGATTCCAGGGCCATCAATCACCTCAGGACACTCAGCCATTAGCGTGTTACTGCCGCCCATAACCTGTTAAAGTTTGTGGGTCATAAATCCTTTGACCCACGGAGTCTGCTGCAACAGCACTGCAATAAAATTGTTTTATTGCCACTCCGACAAACTTCAACGATGCCCACACGCTTCCACTCCCGCGCTGCCACTCTTCTCAGTTGTCGGACAGTTAAGAGTTAACACTCCAGGAGCGTTTTTATCAGCTGGGTGCACTGCCCACATGGCCCAGGCATTTTCCATTGATCTATGCTCTCTGGGGGCTGCTGAGAGCAGTCTGTCTGAGAATGTGAGCAAGGTAGTTTCGTTTTGTTAGAGACAGAAAGCTGCCAGCATGCAGCTAGATTCTGTAGGTTTTTCTTTTCTGTTTTTGTATGGTTCTAAATAAAGAATGATAGAATAGAAGCACTGGTGTCAAGCTGAGTTATTGAGGACACCACGCAGACACAGACAAAGCCTTTTTACACTGCGTGTGAACTCTGCTAACATCCGGCAACTGAGAAGAGTGGCAGCACTCGAGTGGCAGCGTGTGGGCGCCGTTGAAGTTTGTCGGAGTGACAATAAATCAAACTCCGTGGGCCAAAGGATTTACAACCCACAAACTTTAACATGGCTGCCACATCTCTTTGAGGTTTAGAAAGTGGTGTGAAAATATACTAGTTTAGACTACGTCAGATTTGTTGATTTCTGTGTACATATTTCCCCAAATGTTCCCAAAATCTTAAGTGACCTTCTTCTGACATTTTTTATTCCTATTTGGTAACTGGATTCTTACTCCACTGTTGTCTTTTTTTTCTTAAATAAATATGCATTCTGTACTTTTTGTGGATATTTGGATGCAGTCTTGATCCAAACCAGTACCTCAGATCCTTTCGGGAATCCTGGCTGTTATGTTCTGCTGGAGACATCTGAAAAAAGCTCTTGCTTTCTGGAATCACCCAGATGTCCCTTGTACCCACTGTGGCTTTAAAAATAAAATAAAATAAAATGCTTAATGTGCTGCAAGTGGTGGGGGTGGGAAATCTGGTGCCAGTTACCAGGTGGAGTGGTGGAGAAGTGGGCATCTCCCAGGGTGAGAGGCTGGGTGAGAAAAAGGAAAGGTCCAAGGTGAAAATGGGGAGGGCCTGTCATTGGGAGCCGGGGAATGTGCTTGTGACTTGTCAATGCTGTGACTTGTTTGTAAAGCATTTTGAGGATGAAATTGCTTGCATCCACTGGGAACCTGACTCAGCTGTTACAGCAGATGAAACTCAAGGGGTGTCCAGAGAACTGTCCAGCCCTGTTGTGTTGGAAGTGTTTCAGTTGGTAACATTCAAGGATATTGCCTCTTGTCCCTCTTATCTTAGGAAAAGGAGCAGGGAGGGGACAGCTGACTGGCTCAAAATGTGATTAATGCCTCCTTACAAGAGGGTGTGGTCCCTGCCTATCTGAAGGCAGTAGTGGTGAGCCATCAACACAGATGGGTTATGTGTACCCCCCCCCAAAGTTATTTCATGGTGGCCCTTGGAGGTGGGACTTCTGGGATGGGATTTTTTGGGTGGAGTGTCATATGACATCTTCAATCAAACTCTAGAGGGGTGGGGCATAACTAATTGACAGGAGGTTGTATTGTAATACTACTGATGCCTGTTGTATGCATAACCAATGTATCTTGCAAGGCTGCTCAGTCAGTGGAATGGGGGGGGCAGTGTCTATGGCACCCTGTCTGAAGGCAACTAGGAGAGACAGACCGACCAGCTGCCATACCCATGGCCTGTAATTCAGTGTCAGAAGAGAGATGAGCTGGCTGAGTCCAGGAATGATAAACCATGGACTGCAAAACTGAGCTTGAATCTTGATACTGACGCTCCACCATGACTGCCACAAGGGTCCTGTAACTTTCAGGCTTCCTGTCTATTATATATGCTTCCCCATTCTGAAATATTCATCTGAAAGAAGACTTGGTAATGCAAGAAAAAGTAAAACTTAATTATAAAAAGAAAGGACGATGATAAGGGGGGGGGGGAGGTTGTAGGGATCAGTGCTGTTTTCCTAGATTTACAAATGCCGGAGCTCACCACGAACTTCCTTGTTCTCTGAGAATGGCAATAGAATAACCCCCCCCCCCAAAAAAGGTGTCAAAGCTGAGCTCCAGTGGACTCTGGCTGAAACAATGCTCTAAGTTAAATTATTCAGAGGAGAAACCTATTATCTAACAAAACCTCTGATTTTAATAATGATTTTTTCCCCTGTGCAATGTATATTATTTTGTTATCATCCTGTTTTATGTATTTTATATTTAGTAATGTGCTTGGCTAAATCAATAAATAATAATTGCATTTGTATCTGAAAGAAACAATTCCAAGAACCAGCATTTTATTTTTCATAACCATTTATTTTTCATTGTAATGATCATAATGAAAACTTGACTATTTTTTAATGATATACAGAGGTTTTTTTGTATTTAGAACTTTTTCTCTGCCCCTTGCTTTCCTTTACCTTCACCAAAAGCATAAAAAAGAGCCACAGATCCTGAGCCCTGAATTTCACTACTAAACCTCCAATTCCCCCTCATTGCCGTGGATTTTGGAATACACAAGGAGGAGGTTTACCCTTCACGTTCAGGCTGGTGTGAAATTCGTGAAGCATTATAACATCTTTTTGGGGTAATAAAAAGCATAAATCTCCCAGCTCCAAGTATTCTTCTGTTTTTTTGGGATGGCACAAAAATCTGTTGTTGCACAATCTTGGAAAGCGAAATACTGGTGTATTAAGAAAACTGAGGGAAAAGAAAACAAATGTTGACATTAGTTCTTCTCTTTCTTTTTTTTACATTGAAGTTGTGTTTATTGATTTATTTATTTTTATAATATTTTTTATTAAGGATTTTCTTGTTTTACAGAAGTGTAGTGCCTCGTATTATTTTTTTTTCTTCTTCTTCCACGTAGCGTTTTTACAAATCTGTTTCATTTGTTGAGGCATTAGGGGAGAAGAAAAAAGAAAGAAAAAAGAAAGGGGGTGGAGAGAGGGAAGATGGATGGGGGTGGGGTCGGGTGGCGGTGTTTCTATTATGTTTAATGTATGTAGAGTTTGGTGTCAGCGTTGCTTGTGTTGTTCACTTGTGTTCCTTTGGTGGTGAGAGAGGTTGGGGTTGGCCTAGGGTGTGATTGTTTGCTTGTGATTGGCTGTGGTGATCTTTGTTTTCGTGTGTGAGTGAGGTGGGTGGGTGTTTTGGATCAGGTTAGCCATATTGATTTGTATGCTGTTGGTGGATTATTGTCATTGTCCTGTTGGGCTGTGTATGTGATAAAGGGGAGCCATATAAGCAAGTAATAGACATCACCCCAGAATTGGCCCTACTAAACATCTTCCAAGACAACAATGCCCATTTACACCACAAAGAACTCATAACCCACCTGCTCTCAGCAGCCAGAAACATCATAACCAGACACTGGAGAGACCTGTCAGGAGTAAGCATGGACCAATGGTTCCAAATAGTATGGGAAACAGCCCTACTAGAAAAATTAACTAATAAACTGAAACTGACACGGGGACAAACAGAAGAAGACATTGGTCCTTCTCTGCCCCTTGCTTTCCTTTACCTCCACCAAAAGCATAAAAGAAAGAACCACAGATCCTGAGTCCTGAATTTGACCACTAAGCCTCCAATTCCCCCTCATTGCCATTGATTTTGGAATACACAAGGAGGAGGTTTACACCCTCCCATTTATCCTTCATGCTCAGGCTGGTGTGAGATTCGTGGAGCATAATAACATCTTTTTGGGGTAATAAAAAGCAGAAATCTCCCAGCTCCAAGTATTCTTCTGTTTCTCGGGATGGCACAAAAATCTGTTGTTGCACAACCTTGGAAAGTGAAATGCTGGTGCACTAAGAGAACTGAGGGAAAAGAAAACAAATGTTGACATTATTCCTTTACCCAGGGACTAGGAGACAGTGCCTGTAATGGTGAATGAGAATTTAAATAAGTTAGTTTTTAAAAGTGTATATTTAAGAAATCTGAGAAATATCATAATTTTATCAGAACATGAATATACAAAATTTTCAACATTAGAAGTTCAGGTAAAAATTAACTCAGATATAATTTAAAATTGCTATCATACCCAAAGGACTCTCAAGACACAAAGAATATTAATAAACAAGTTATATTTATAATATATAATGAAATCAGAGCTTTTGAAAACAGCCTAATTAATAAGATTAACCAAATCATATTCTTGAGGGTAAGGGTGAGCTGCAATAAAATGGGAGGAATTCTATCCCCCCATCTCCTGAGCATGTGAAAAGACGCATGCTGTGGCCACACAGCAAGATTTGAAAACAACACTCCCTCCTTGGTGTCTGAACCTTGAATGTGTGAACCTGCCATAAGTCAACAGGGTGATGCAGCAGCAAAAAAAGCTGGACAAATACTTCTGTGAGGTCTGGGAATGAGAGTTGTTTGTTCACTACAAAGAAAAAGAGAGACATTTTGAAATTCAAAGCTCACTGTTGGAACTTTCTTCCTCTTAATAAAAAAGAAAGTTACTTGTCTCTTTGACATCTGATGGGAGGTCATTCCACAGTGTGGGCACCACAACTATGAAGGCTCTCTGCCTGGTTCCCTCTAGGCTCACTTCTCACATTGAGAGAACTGCCAGAAGGCCCTCAGAACTAGATCTCAGTGTCTGGGGTGAATGACGGGGGTTGAGATGCTCCTTCAGAAAAATCCTGGATATTGGATCCATATGCAATGTGCTCCGGGTGCACATGGATGCACTGTAGGCTTTAACAAGTAAAACTGATCTGCCTGTCTTGGCAAAGGTTTCCAAAGGGTAAAATGGATAAAGTGAGACCTCAGGAGTCGAATGTGCCAATGACTGAGAGAGTGCCAGGTATGAATCAGCCACTCACACAAGTATGAGGAAGGTCTCGATGGGAGTCAGCAATGGCCATGGAACTTCCTCTATTAGGCAGCTACACAAACATGGTCAAAATGAGTAAATACGGAGTAATGGGACCTAGGTGTGTGTGTTGGATTGATAGTCAAAGGATGCAGGTGGTGCTGTGGCCTAAACCACCAAGCCTCTCGGACTTGCCGATCACACGGTCTGCAGTTTGAATCCTCACTACGGGATAAGTTTCTGTTGCTCTGTCCCACATCCTCCAACCTAGCAGTTGGAAAGCATACCAATGAAAGTAGATTAATAGGTACCGCTGTGGTGGGAAGGTAAACGGTGTTTCCATGCACTCTGACACTTGTCATGCTCCTCTATGGGTCAGAAGCAATTTAGTCATGCTGGCCACATGACCCATAAAGCTATCTGTGGGCAGACACCAGCACCCTTGGCATGAGAGTGGAGATGAGTGCCACATCCCAAAGTCGAATTCAACTGGAGTTAACCGTCCAGGGGTCTTTTACCTTTACCTGATACCCAAAGCTCATCTAACAAGAAGTGAGTCCATTTTTCACTGCCCTTTCTCAGGAACCCACAGTTGGAGGCTACAGCATACACGTGGCAGTCTTTGGGGGTACTGCTTCCACACAAAAGTTACACAAAATCCTCACCTGCCCATTTTTTTGAATTTGTCTAACCTTCCACAATTATTTTCCTGTCCTACAATTTGCTCCTCTGAAACTTTGTTGTTTTATGCAGCCAGACTCCTACAGCTACTACAGCTCTTCAATTTCTTTTAGTAATCTTGGTTTTTGAATTATTATTATTATTTTAAAAGCATAGCTGCCATTCAGTTTTATAAGTTTTATAAGACTGTATCTACATAGAAATTTTAAACCAGAAACTCCTTAAAGAATCCTAAAAGGTTTTGGATAGTGAGAATACAGATAATTAGCAAATGAGGCAGATGCCACATATATTGGCGGAAGGAAGGTGTCATTTCCCCCTAGTGGAGATACTGCAGCACCACCAACTGCTCCAGATGAGCAACGTATTCCATGAAGGCTGCAAAGTCAATTGAGACCATCTGACTATGCCCATCATTAAAGCAGAAAAACTCATTTAGTGCTTTGGTTTTTCTGCTGCAAGCCCTGAGTGCTTGAAGGGCTTGTGATTATATTTCTAAATCTCTTCTCACAATGGCTAAGACGACCAACCATATTCTTCAGTGCCTGACTACAGCCCTCCTTTGCTACAGAGATGTGCACAAACTGCTAGTACTATCACATCCTAGGTCGATGGGAAATTGTTTGGTCCTTGATGGATAAAGGCATATTCTGAGCCTGTTCCTCGGTCTTCGCTCTTACTTGATGTGAGGGTCTTACTGAGTTGGAAGGAGCAAAATACTGATCAAAGTACAATAAAAGCCTCAAGGTACTGCTCAGGTGACTGCTAAGCTGGCAAAGCTGAACATAGCTCACAACTGTTGAAAGGTGCCAGGGACACACTGCTATGCACTGAATGACTCCAAGTTAATTATGAGAGCTAATTAAATCATTTCCCCCCTCCTTGTTCTAATTCTGTCAGATTGTTGGGGAAGGAAGAGTTACTTTGACTCAGCTGATCTGTTTGCTGATGACTGTCCTTAGCCACATTGTCTTGAATTGAACCCAGCTAGTTGTTTATACCTGCTTCAAATCCCATTCTCCATTTTCAAAAGATAAGAAGAGCCCTGAAATACAGCAGCATTCTTCTTGGAGTGGCTGTTCAGATGTCCATGGGTACAGGACTATCATGACAGGAGGGCGGGAGGCCACTCCCACTGGGCCCTTATGCCTCTTTCCCTGGCTGGCTGGCAGGCTAGCAGTGGCTCTGGCTGTGCTCTTTTGCTCTTCAAGATATGGCAACACTAAAAGGCAGCAGTGATGGCCACCAACTTAAATGACTTAAAAAGAGGATTAGACAAATTCAGACAGGGCAATGTTACCCACAATGGCCATGTTCTACCTCTACAGTCAAAGGAAGTTTGCCTCTAAATACTTGGTGCTGGGAATAGCTGATGGACAGAATATTGTCGCAGTCTTGTCCACCTTTCAGTCTTCCCACAGGGATCTGTTGGGATGCTGGAATAGATGGGTGATTGTCTTGATCCAGCATCTGCAACTGATGTTTAAACTGGTGAGGGACAACTTTTGGCCTATCTTCCTCTCTTTTCATTGCTTTGGACACAGAACAATACCCTCATTTCCCACTTATATCACCACCCAAGGTATTTTTTAGCCACATAGTACAGAAGGCACAGAGGACATTTTGCACTAAGCTGTCTATGTTGGGGTGTCCTTCCCTTTGCTTCATTATTTTTGTTAGCCCTACTTAGCAAAGCAACTCCTTCCTTGATAGCCAAAGGTGCTTCTCAAGTTTCCACCCGATCCCTCACCAATAAATATATGTGGTTGGAAGGATTAGAGGTGGCATAGGGATTTCCGCAAACTCCTATGCACTGTTGGTGGAAGTAAAAAGGTAAAGGTACCCCTGATCCTTGTGTTCCAGTTGCGAATGACTCTGAGGTTGTGCGCTCATCTCTCTCTATAGGCCGAGGGAGCTGGCATTTGTCCACAGACAGCTTCCGGGTCATGTGGCCAGCATGACTAAGCCGCTTCTGGAGAACCGGAGGAGTGCACAGAAACGCTGTTTACCTTCCTGCCGGAGCAGTACCTATTTATCTACTTGCACTTTGACGTGCTTTTGAACTTCTAGGTAGGCAGGAGCAGGGACCAAACAATGGGAGTTCACCCCGTCACATGGATTTGAACTGCCAACCTTCCAATCGGCAAGCCCTAGGCTCAGTGGTTTAGACCACAGTGCCACCCGCATCTCTGAGGAAAACTAACAAATGATAATCACTTCCAGTCCAGTGGCTAAGGCTTTGAAAAGGAGTCCTCTCAGTTGCCTCCTTTCCAGGTTAAATATACCCAACTCCCTCATCCATTCCACATAAGGCTTAGTTTCTTGACCCTTTATCGTTTTGGTTGCCCTCCTCTGCACACAGTCTAGCTTGTACATATCCTTCCTAGATTGCAGTGCCCCAAACTGGACACAGTATTCCAGCTGTGGTGTGACCAAGTCAGAACAGAGCTGAACTATTAGTTCCCTTGATCTGGACAAGATAAAAATCAGTTATAATATAGTAGACTCACACACACACACACACACACACACACACACGTATAAAATTAAGTCATTAAGATTCTCATCGACCCCCAGAACCATAAACTCCTAGACCCTAGTAAAAGACTAATGTGAACATTTTTTTTTTCTTCCAGATTTTGTTCATAGGAGTAACTTCACTTTCCAAGCATGTGCAACAACAGATTTCTGTGCCATTGAAGAAAGAGTTGGAATTTGAGCAATAGCTCTCTTTTCCAATTGAAATAACAGTTATAATGCTACACAAATCTCACACCAGCCTCATGATGATGGGTAATTATGGTTCTGCATAAACCTCCTCCTTGTGAATTCAATAATTTACAGCATGGGGGGGGGAGTTGGATGCCTAGTGATGAGAGCTTGGCCTCGGAATCCCTGTCTCTTCCTTTTTTGTTGTTGGTGGAGGGAAATGGGATGCAGGACACAGAGAAAGGGTACATTGGTCTTTTATGCCAATCCTATGGGCCTCCAGGTCTGATCATTTTGAGTTGTAAATGTTCTAATCTTCTCCTTACAGTTCAAGAGTACATTCACCTTGGAGGCACAGTTATTTTAAAGTTGATTTAAATGCATACCCCTCAACAGTCCGGATTAGGCGGGAACAGCTATGGAATTCATTAAGCTGTCCTGGTTTGTGCCTTGATTCCAGGGTGTCCTGATTTCTCCCTGCCAGCCGAAAAGGGCCGTGAAAGCAGGTCCTGGGGTGGCAACAGGATTGGGAAGGAGACATGAGGGCTCCTTCCCAAAGCTGGGGTTACTGCTTTCTAGGCTTTGGGAAGAATGCTGTTGGACTCTAGTACCCTGGCAGAGTCCTCACGCCTCCTGCTGTACATACATTTTGCTGCTCTTTCAGACCAGAAATCAGGGTCTTACCAAACCATTGCACTGTTCCCACACCTCTGTATTGTTTAGCCTGGAAAGTAGATGGGATCCTCCTTAATGAGGGTCCTGGTTGCACGCGGGCCCCTAAGGCACCCCTCCTGCTGGGAAAGTTGTTGCCGGGCATGGCCAAAGCCTTAACCATTGGGTCCCAGGATCGTGCCAGGCTGTTTGGGCCAATCGGGCAGTTGGCGCAATTCCTGGGGCCTATAAAAGCGGCAGCGTGGCATACCTGGGGGTACTTGCATCACATTTCCGAACAACCGCCCTCCCTCCCTAATTTTAGGTGGTACTGCTTTGGCCTTGCTTTGGATTGGGTCGCCTGATTTGGAGCAGGGGCTGGGTAGGAATTTTTTCCATTTGGCAGATTGGATGTAGCCACTTGGTTTTCGCCTACCCCCTTAGCAATCGTCACAACTTTGTAAGTTTTGGGGGTTAGGCATTGGTTTATTGGCGTGTGTGGTAGGGGAGGTGCAGCCATCACCTACCCCTCCATGAATAAGGGTATTCCGGTAAAGGAATCTGGGGGTCCTGGATCTCATCCAAAGTCCTCTTAAGGGGCTAGGGCCATGCCAGGACCACAGGAACCCCGGGGTGAGCTACGTTGGTCTTCATTGATGTTGCTCCCTCATTTGGTGTTTACCCTTTCAGACTTCCAGCCAGAGAGACAGAAGCCTAAGCCAATACCACTCACTTTGCTGTATACAATAAAGCTGTGGCCTAAATTTTGCCCAGTAACTTAAACTAAAATTATGTGTCAGTGTGAAGTAATCTTCAGGGGAAGGGCTTGGGGGCCTTGAAGTGCAATCCAAACCAACTGTGCAAAGAAGAAACATATACTCAGGATGGCCCTCATAATAACATAGCAACCAAAAGCCAAGGAGGAACGAACCAGCAGGTGGCTTATGGAAGAAGAAGCTGACTTGAAGGGATTTATGGGCCTAGGAAAGGTAACCAAGGATTCCAACTGGGAAGGACTGGTCCAGTGAGGAGCAGGAAATTATGGAAGTAGAGAGTGCATGCTTTCCCAGAAATCCTATATTTTTATATTGTAACACAAAGGTCTTTTTTCATATTGGATGCAGCCAGGTGCCTCTTCCAGTCCAACCACACCTACACTGTCAGTAAATGGGTACTTTGAATAAATGTGTTCCTCCCTCGGGCTTTATGGTAAAACTGAGCTGGAAACAAAGTAATCCTAATGAGGCACAAAGTAATCAACAATTAGCATGTCACACACATGCTCTTCCCAGAAATCAGGTGAACCTGGAACCTGCTCACATCCATGGGGCATTGACATCCTAATATTCTGGGAGTGGGTGGGGTGTTTCTAATGTAATTCCCACCACCACCCACACTTTGGTTTATTTTTATTAAATTTGAATGTTGCCCTTTATCTATTGATCTCATGGCAGTTTACAAGAGAAAAACACAAAGCACATAATGAAAACCAGATCGACCCCTTCTCACAAACCAATACCCCCCTCCCTCTCTGTGGGGTGTTGTTTGTAAGTTACTTTGAGCTGCCCTGGGCAAGATAGCAAGTAATTTTATTTAGTTGATCAATGATGATGATGATGATGATGATGCAAGCAACGCAAGCATGGCATCCAAAGAGAAACTTGCTTTTGCTGTGGCCCCCGAGCACCCATCTTGCTGGGGTGGGGACTTGTCCTCCCGCAGGGTGGGGCAGGCACATCCTTTGCAGGGGCTGCGTCCAACAAGCAAGGTTTCCTCCAGTAAGGGGCAGGGGTGGGTTTCCAAAAATACCCTCTCGTGGAAGGAGCTCACCAGCTGCTTCCCCGATGGGACAGGGGTGGGAGCAGGGTGGGCTTGTGCAGCATCATAACATCCCCTCCCATGAGAGGAGCTTGGGATGAGGCGGTGGCTGCTTGGGTTTGTCTCTGGCAGATGCCTCGGTAACAGTGATCGAGCAGAATTCTTTCCACAATCAGTAAATCGCGATCTACAGGTTGGACTAGTGGAGCTACAGGAATGAAAGGGTTGTAGATAACATCTCCTCTTGTAACCTATTTCCAGTGATCTGACTTCTGAATAGCTTTCATCACCATTTTTACACACACACACACTCCTCTCTTCCCCATTTTTCGCTTTTCTTTCTCCCTCCTTCCTTCCTTCTTTCTCTTTTTACTTTCTCTCAATTCTCCCCTTTCTTTTCTCCTCACTTTCCTGCTTTTATTGTGTTCTCACTTTTATAAATCCTAACAGCACCAACATTGCCATCATTATTGCTATTAATTTTATTTTAAATGCACCTCCTTCTACTCATTTATTTATACTAACAGAATTTCTAAAGGATGGAGTAAAGTCATATGTGTGTAATCACATCTAAGAAAATGTGGCATTTTCCCTCTCCATTTATTTCCAATGTTTCATTAATTAGGAAATCCTCTCACACTAAAAAAAGGGGGGGACACAAAGATGAGGCAATGCTAAGACATCTCAACCACATGATGATATGAAACATTGGACTGAGCTTTAAAAATAAAATAAAATGCTTAATGTGCTGCAAGTGGTGGTGGTGGGAAATCTGAACCTGGTTCCAGTAACCAGGTGGAGAGGTGGAGAAGTGGGCATCTCCCAGGGTGAGAGGCTGGGTGAGAAAAAGGAAAGCTCCAAGGTGAAAATGGGGGGTGCCTGTCATTGGGAGTCGGGGAATGTGCTTGTGACTTGTCAATGCTGTGACTTGTTTGCAAAGCATTTTGAGGATGAAATTGCTTTAATCCACTGGGAACCTGACTCAGCTGTTACAGCAGATGAAACTCAAGGAGTGTCCAGAGCACGGTCTAGCCCTGTTGTGTTGACTGAGTTTCAATTGGTAAGATTCAAGGACATTGCCCCTTGCCCCTCTTGTCTGAAGTAGCAGGGAGGGGACAGCTGACTGGGTCAGGGAGGTGATTAATGCCTCCTTGAAAGAGGGGGTGGTCCCTGTCTACTTGAAGGAGGCAGTGGTGTGCCATCATCACAGATGAGTTATGTGGATCCCCCCCCCAAGTTATTGTGGGAATGTTCTGGGGTGCAGGAGAGGATATATTGACTAATTATATCCTTATCCAACTTGTACTAACAAGTTCCCAAAATATCAGCAGAGTTTATAGACATTCCCCTTTAAGTTCGCAACGGTAACGCTTGCACAGGTTCGCTAGAACCTCTATAATAATTACTCTGGTAATTTCCCCTTTGTTCCCTCTTAAAATACAAGACACGACACAGTCTTTATAAAAGTATAAAAGAGTTTACTCACGTTCTGTTCACAATATGATCCCAGAAGGTAGGCAGGCTTAAAAAGGTTACATGCACTTAGAATCTATCTTGTAGCAAGATAGTACTGTCCTCTCTTGGCTGGGAGCCAAGAGGGCATGTTGCTCCTTCAGAAGATGAAGATGGCAAGAGGCAAGAGGCAAGAGGGAAGAGAGAGAGTGGCTGCCTGCCCTGTGCTTTTATCATTACCTGCACAGGTGAGGCCACACCCACCTCTGGTCACATGCGGAGGAAGTCCGTCCCCAGGAAGTTTACCTGCTTGCTGGACAGACATCCCTCCCCATGTTCTAACATGTACACTCTAGGAATGTTGTCATTGACTGCTCCTGTGTTTACATCCCACATACCCCTTCTCAGGCAATACAACATACACAAAACATAAACAACTTTATTCAACCACCCAGAGTCCCAGCTTGACACGTAGATTCTGGAAACTCTCTCTTGGTAGGGGTTTCGTCAGGATGTCAGCAGTCATCTCTTGGGTGCTGCAGTAGGATAGTTCCACAAGTCCATCCTGGATCATCTGGCGTATGTAGTGGTATTTAACCCCAATGTGTTTTGTTCTGGCCAGGAACTTCTCACTCTGCGTCAGCTTCAGGCAACTTTGATTGTCCTCTAGCAAGTTGACAGGCCCTTTTCTCACCAACCCAAAGTCCTTTATGAGTTGATCAAGCCAGGCGATCTCTCTGCAGGCTTCTGTTGCTGCAACGTATTCTGATTCTGTGGAAGATAATGCTACACAGCTCTGTTTATAACTGCCCCATGAAACAGGTCCATCACCAAACATGAAAACATGACCACTTGTTGATTTATAATCAGCATTATCCCCAGCCCAATCCGCATCGGTATACCCAACCAACTTAGGGTCTCTGACGGCTGGTAACCTTAATTTACAATTCATGGTACCCTTCAAATATCGCACCACCCTCTTTACACCTGCCCAATCATGCTCAGTGGGAGAATTCACTTTTCTGCTAAGAATCCCCACAGCATTAGCTAAGTCAGGTCTACATGTGGTAACTAAATACAAAAGTTTACCAATCGCCGACCTGTAGTCATTGTTGTCTGGCAACTGCTTCGAATCCTGCTGATTCTTCAGGAAGTCAGTAGCCATCGGTGTAGCAACTGGATGTGCGTCTTGCATCTGCATGTGCTCAATTAGCTCGTGGATCTTCTGTCTTTGGCTGAGAAGAAATGAGCCGTCCTCTTCTCTTTCCACCTGGATCCCGAGGTAGTACTGGACATCTCCTAGCTCCTTGACCTCCACCTCTTTGCTAAGGTGTTTTACTATTTGTGTATAGTCTTTCTCACTTGCTGTGGCAATAATCAGGTCATCAACAAAAGCTAAGATATATGAGAATTGTCCATTATTTGACTTACTGTACAAGCACTTATCAGCGTCGCCTTGCTTGTACCCAAGTTGCATCAGCATTTTATGCAACTTCTGGTTCCAGGCTCTAGCAGCCTGTTTAAGTCCATAAAGTCCTTTCTGCAGTTTGCACACTAAATGTGCCTCATGTGGTTTCACAAAACCTTTGGGCTGTTTCATATAAATTTCTTCAGAAATCTGCCCATGTAGAAAAGCGGTAGCAATGTCTATGTGTTTCACTCTCATTTTCTTGGAGGCTGCAATGCTTAGAAGCATTCTTACGCTGCTGTACCTCACAGTTGGTGCAAAAACTTCATCATAATCTTCACCAAAACGCTGTGAAAATCCCTGTGCTACAAGTCTAGCTTTGTAGCGCTGCACTTCTCCTTCTGACCCCTTCTTAACCTTGAAAACCCATTTACTGCCAATGGCCTTCTTACCGGGAGGCAGCTCAGTGAGTGTCCAGGTCTTGTTCTGATGCAGTGCATCCATCTCCTCCTGCGCGGCCTTCCTCCAGAGACTGGCTTCTGCAGCTGGCATCTCCTGTATCTCTTCCCAAGTGGAAGGTTCTTGTGGAAACGCCGACCCTGCAAAGTAGGACAACCGTAATGGTGGGACACCTTTGTTGGTTCTGGACGAGCGCCTGACCTCTGGTTCTGCGACCGCATCAGCTTCCTCATCCTCCTCCAACGCAGGCATGTCCCCATCTGAGTCCTCATCTTCGTCTCTGGTGCCGCCAGGGTTCTGGTCCTCTGCGTCTTCTGGTGTGTCGCCTGTAGGGGGCGCTGTAACACTTGAAGGCAGATTATTACTTTGTGGGGTCTCAAAAGGGAAATATACAAATTCTTGAGTCCTTTCTGACTCATCTGAAGAATCCACAACAGTGTTCTTAGTGTCTACCTTTCCATATTCATCAACATAAACCGCATGGTATGCATTTGTCTTACCAGTTTGTAAGTCCATAATTCTATATCCTTTGCCTCCAGAGGCGTATCCCACCAGGATACCTGCTTTTGCCCTGGAGTCAAGCTTGTGTCTGTGTTCCTTGGGCACGTGGAAGTAACACGGACTTCCAAACACACGTATGTGCGACAGATTGGGAGCTTTCCCATGCCAAAGTTCAAATGGTGTGCGCTCTGCACCTTTAGTTGGCAGTCTATTCTGCAAATAGACCGACGTGTACACTCCTTCGGCCCACAGCTTCTGTGGCAAACATGCATCCTTTAGCATGCACCTTGTCATGTCCATAATGGACCTAAACTTTCTCTCAGCTATGGCATTCTGCTGTGGTGTGTAAGGAATTGTGGTTACATGTGCAATTCCTTCCTTGGCCAGGAGAGCCTGCATTTCATTTGAGCAGTACTCACCTCCATTGTCGCTCATTAGCACAGCTGGAGCTCTCTGGAATTTGTTCTTGACCATGGCAATGTATTCCTGGAGCTTGTCCACTGTCTCACTCTTCTCTTTGAGGAAATACACAACACAAAATCTTGAAAAGTCATCCAGAAATATTAAAATATATCTATTCTTTCCCAGTGAGGGAACATTCATGGGTCCACATATGTCAGTGTGCACTATGTCAAGCACTTTGTTGCTTCTTTGTTCTGCACAACGTGGAAATGAAGGTTTTACAGCCTTCTCAGTAATACAGCTTATGCACTTTGCTGGAGCTTTGTTGCTCTGCTTTACCTGCAAACCTCTTACAAGATCTCTTATCTGTAGATCCAGAATGACGTTGGTGTCTCTATGTCCAAGCCTTCTGTGCCACAGGTCCAGATCTGCTTCATCCTTCTGGCTGGAATGTGCCACCTTTGCAGACTGATTCTCTGAAAAATCAAGCTCATATACACCATTGATTAGCTCTGCTTGAGCAAA
Source organism: Podarcis erhardii (assembly GCF_964252035.2). Taxonomy (NCBI): domain Eukaryota; kingdom Metazoa; phylum Chordata; class Lepidosauria; order Squamata; family Lacertidae; genus Podarcis; species Podarcis erhardii. Next base: position 79,441,049 of record NC_138511.1, on the reverse strand, counting down.
CACTTTGCCATTTCTAGTCACCTTGCATTCTCCATTTCCAAATGTGATCTGGAAACCTTTCTTGTCCAATGTGGACACGCTGATTAAATTGCAGCTCAGCTCTGGTACATACAAAACTCTAGAGATTGTGTTCTCAATGCATTCATTGTTTATATTGCATTTCAGACTCATGGAACCTGCACCTTTTGCTTTAACAATGTTCCCATCTGCAATTTCAATTTCAGATCCTTCTTCATCATTTATCTCATTAAAATAGTCCTTTTTATACGAAAAATGCGAGCTGGCACCTGAATCAATTATCCATTTATTACGTCTATTTTCACGATTCTGGACAGTTAAATTCCTTTCTTGCAGTAGCCATGTGCATTCACATTTCCCCTTCTTTTCTCCTTTTGGCTGAAAGGGGTGGGGTTTCTTGGCTTTAGGAGCCCTGCAATTCTTTGCAATGTGTCCTTCTTTGTTACAATTGAAACAAATCACTTTCTTAGGCATCTCTTTGGACTTTGTAAATTGCCTAGATGCATAACTACTGTCTTTGCTTCTAGCATTTCTCACTGGAGATTCAGCTCTATCTCTGCATTCTTCTTTTAAATAACCAATCAAGTCTTTAAAAGTCAGACCTTGTCTATGATCCATCAAACTTACAAATGCGCTAAAGCGTGGTCCAAGTGATGACAACAAAAATGCTATCTTTGTATCTTCATCAAAAGCTTTGGGAGTCAAATCAATTCTTTGAATAATCTCAGTAAACTTGTTGATGTGCTCTGTGAATTCCTGTTTTGAATTCATCCTCACTCTGGTTAATTTACACACCAAGTTTCTGAAGCAGTTTATGCTAGATTCTCCATACACGCGCTCAATATCTCTTAAGATTTGAGATGCATCATCTGTACTATTTATTAATGATAGCTGCTCATCACGAAGTCCACTCAAAATTATGTGTCTAGCTTCGCTGTTCATGCGTTTCCAAGCACTTATCTTGGCTAAAGCTTCCTCAGACGATCCCGTAGGTTGAGGGTTTAAAGCTTCCAAAATGTGCTTATAATCTAAACATGCTATCAAGCGCTGCTTCCAGTGCATGAAATTGTGTTCATTCAGCACAGGCATTCCTAGCTTTGCATCACTATCAAAAGCTGCTCTAGCCATCTTAAAATCCAAAAATTTGAAAATTCTTCAAAATTTCAAAATTTCTCAAAATTTCAAAATCAAAATCTCAAAAATCTCAAAATACAAAACAATTCTTCACTGCCTTGGGTCACTGTGAACTCTGAGGAAAGGGGGGGGGGTGCTTAATCCCCACTGCACAATGAAACAAAGGACCATGTGCTTACCAGGAAGTTAACTCAGAAAAATACTACTCAACTCAAAGTCACAATCCAACGCAATCCTTCAAAAATACGCAGAAATATGCAATACTGGGGCCAATAACCCTTTGTGGGAATGTTCTGGGGTGCAGGAGAGGATATATTGACTAATTATATCCTTATCCAACTTGTACTAACAAGTTCCCAAAATATCAGCAGAGTTTATAGACATTCCCCTTTAAGTTCGCAACGGTAACGCTTGCACAGGTTCGCTAGAACCTCTATAATAATTACTCTGGTAATTTCCCCTTTGTTCCCTCTTAAAATACAAGACACGACACAGTCTTTATAAAAGTATAAAAGAGTTTACTCACGTTCTGTTCACAATATGATCCCAGAAGGTAGGCAGGCTTAAAAAGGTTACATGCACTTAGAATCTATCTTGTAGCAAGATAGTACTGTCCTCTCTTGGCTGGGAGCCAAGAGGGCATGTTGCTCCTTCAGAAGATGAAGATGGCAAGAGGCAAGAGGCAAGAGGGAAGAGAGAGAGTGGCTGCCTGCCCTGTGCTTTTATCATTACCTGCACAGGTGAGGCCACACCCACCTCTGGTCACATGCGGAGGAAGTCCGTCCCCAGGAAGTTTACCTGCTTGCTGGACAGACATCCCTCCCCATGTTCTAACATGTACACTCTAGGAATGTTGTCATTGACTGCTCCTGTGTTTACATCCCACAGTTATTTCATACTAGCCCTTGGAGCTGGGACATCTGAGATGGGACTTTTGGGGTAGAGTGTCATATGAGATATGTAGAGGGGTGGGGCATAATGAACTGACAGGAGGTAGTTTACTAATACTACTGATGCCTGTTGTATGCATGACCAAAGTATCCTGCCAGGCTGCTCAATCAGAGGAATTGGGGGGGGGCAGTGTCTATGGCACCCTGTCTGAAGGTAACTAGGAGAGACCTATAGACCAGTTGCCAAGCCCATCTACTTTGGGAGGGACCGGCTCCCTCAGGCATTTTAGGGGGTGGGGAGCGAAGACTCCTTGCCACCTTGGAGTTGCCTCCAATGTAAACTGGTGTTTGTTCAGTGAAGGTCACCGTGCATATCCTTTCTCTAAGGTATTGGCTAAAATTTAAAAAGGGGATGGAGGCTGCAAGGAGATTCAGATTTTTAATAATAGAGAGACTCCATCTTGGAATAAGAAAATACTACGCATTATTGATGATTATGATCTTCCTTGAGATATTCTTACTGTGTTAGATATTGAGGTGACACCTTGTCATATGAAATTTCATATTTTAAAGCATGATTTCATGGTCAAATGTGCTCCTTGGCAAGTCTGTCCCTAGACATGTTGGCAGATGAGGCAAACCACAAAATAGTGCCTCCCCATTCCAGGGAAGAAGAGATGAGTGCAGATCGACATCCGGAAGAATGTGAAGGGTGGGGAATAAAGATCCTCACAGGAAACAAGCATAGGAGGAGACCAGCAGTGCCTACTATTGGCCAAGAGGCCACTGAAGAGGCAACCTGATTGTGGGGGAGGGGCAAATCTGGTCTTTAAGAAGCGCACTGTGGCTGTTGTTGCCACTGTGTCAGCAGCAGGGGCAAGGAATTCCTTGGAGGTCAGATCTGCTGCCCCTATGGATCTATCCTCCTAAGATGGTTGCCTCACCTTGCCTCATGGGGACCAGCCTGTGTTGGAGAAACGCCCGACCGGGACGCCGGGGCTTCTCTCCGGTGGTCACTCTCTGGCTGGAATCCTCCCTCAGTCTAGAGCAGGGGTCTGCAACCTTTAAGACAAAAAGAGCCACTTGAACCAAAGGAAAAAAAACTGGGAGCCGCAAAACCATTGCGACATTTAAAACAGTGGGGAGTGTCGGGGCACACAATGCGCCTCCTCCCCTCACTAGTATCCACCCTGGAGCCATGGCAAAGGTGTAAAAGAGCCACATGCGGCTCTGGAGCTGCGGGTTGCTGACCCCTGGTCTAGAGAGACCGATGATAAGCGACCCCTTCCATCTGAGAGGAGCACATTCACTTTCTCCTGGCACCGCATCACAGAAGAAAGAGGCAGTCCGTAGTCTACTGCTACTTTATTAAGACTGTACAAAACATGTCTGTGCTCCTGAGCAGTACAGCACGAGAGTATCTGACTCGACTCTGCTTCTACACAGAAGCGAAAGACAACTCTCAGTAGCTCCACCCGGGTACACTGAAAACTGGCTGAGACTTCCTGTCTCACGCTCAGAGACATCACATGATGTCAACAATGTAGCTGCTTGCTCGCAGCTGGTGGGAACTGAAATCCCAACTGCCTGCAACTTGCTATGCCAAACTAGCCATTCAGCCCCCTCACTATGTAAGCACATCACAAATACCAAACGGGGAAAAGCTTTTACAACTCTGTCATAGTTGAAGGCTGCTCTCTCTGGATCCCCCATGTAGTTTGCCTACGTAAAGGTGAGGGGCCTGAATATTCACCCAACTACTTACTGGTTTGTTCCATCTAAGAGGACTTAAGAGAAGCTTTGTTAAAATATTTAAATCTCCCACTTGAGAGATGGATTGGTTATATGATTAACTATTTATTAAGGGACAAATCCGCTTACCCCTCTGAAAAATTGATCTGTTTTGCCTTTACAGTTACGATTATAAGGAGAAAGGTTTGTAGGGATCAGCACTATTTTTCTAGATTTGCAGGTGCCAGAGTTCATCACGTTCACCACGAAGTTGTTCCTTGTTCTCTTAGAATGGCAATGGCACTAACCTGAGAGGTGCCGGAGCTGAATTCCACTGAACTCTGCTTAAAATATGCCCTAATTTAAATCTTTCAAAGGAGAAACCTCTTATCTAAGGAATCATCTGATTTGAATAATGATTTTAGCTGTGCAATGTAGTTTATTTTGTTTTTATTCTGTTTTATGTATTGCGTCTTTTGTAATCGCCGTGGCTAAACCAATAAATGATAATTACATTTGTATCTGAAAGAAACAGATCTGAGAACCAGCATTTGATTCTCCATAACCATTTATTTTGCATTGTAATCGTCATAATGAAAACTTAACTGTTTTTTAATGATACACAACAGGATTCTTTGAAGTTAGAATCCACAATTCCCATATTCTGACCTCTTTTCCTCTGCCCCTTGCTTCCCTTTACTTCAACCAAAAGCAAAAAAGAAAGAAACAGAGATCCTGAGTCCTGAATTTTAACACTAGGCTTCCAATTCCCCCTTTTTGCAATTCATTTTGGAATACATAAGGAGGAGGTCTACACTTTCCCATTCACTCTTCATGTTCAGGCTGGTGTGAGATTCGTGAAGCATTGTAACAACCTTCTTGGGTAACATAAAGAACAAAGTTCCCAGCTCCGAACACCTTTCTTTTATTTTTCCTGATGGCACAAAAATCTGTTGTTCCACAACCTTGGAAAGTGAAACTGTAGACCTGAAAAAAATCTGGGGGGGGGGGGGAGAGAGAGAGAAATGTTGGCATTAGTCCTTTACTCAGGGACTAGGAGATGGTTCCTGTGGTGGTGAATGATAATTTTAATAAGTTAGTTTTTAAAAGTGTATATTTAAGAAATCTGAGAAATATCATAATTTCGTCAGAACATGAATATACAAAATTTTCAGCATTAGAATTTCAGGTAAAAAAATAGATCAGATATAATTTAAAATTGCTATCATACCCAAAGGACTCTCAAGACACAAAGAATATTTATAAACAGGTTATACTTACGTACTTTTCGCACCATAACACTCACTTTTTTCCTCCTAGAAAGTAGGGGGAAATGTCTGTGTGTGTTATGGAGTGAATGCCTACGGATGGCGGGGGGATCTGCTGCAGTCATGAGCAGAGGATCCATGGTTTCCCTTCCTTCCCTCCTCCGTGGCTCGCTTTGAAACAGCAAAGCGGTAGAAGAGCCACTGAGTTGGGAGGAGGGAGAGAAGCAGAGCCTGCTTGCTTCAAAGTAGCAACGCGGGAGAGGAGAGGAGCCACTTAAACAAGTGTAAGTGGCTCCTGTCCGGTTGGCTCCTTTAAAGCAACCATGTCCCTCTCTCCTCCCCACTCAGCTCGCTAAATCGCAGTGAGGTTTTTCAGATCGCTAAGCCGGGGAGGTGGGAGAGAAGCAGAGCCTGCTTGCTTCAAAGGAGCAAAGTGGGAGTGGAGAGGAGCCTTCTCCTCTTATACCCCTCTTCTGCATTATTAGCAGCATCCCTCTCCACACACCCCCGCATGTTCCTTCTCCCCTTTTAGCAGCATACCTCTCCACACACCCCACACATGTTCCTTCTCCCCTTAAACCCCTCGCCTGCATTATTAGCAGCATCTTTCTCCACACACCCCACGCGTGCTCCTTGTCCTTGTCTCCTTGCACTGGGTCACCCCAAATTCACCATCAGATCACATAGCATGTCCATGGCTACAGCTTGCACCAAAAAAAGCACGCACCCACTATTGCCTGGGGCCACAGTGGTGCAAAAATGTGGTTACAAAGCATGGATCCACATGGATCCTCAGGATTTTTGCATTGGGCTACCCCAAACTCACCGTCAGATCACATGTCTGTGGCCACAGCATGAACCACAAAAATCATACATCCACTGTTTCGTTTAGAATATATTTTTTCTTGTTTTCCGCCTCTAAAAACTATTTGCGTGTTATGGTCGGGTGCGTGTTATAGAGCGAAAAATATGGTATAAGATATAATGAAATCAGAGAATTTGAAAACAGGCCTAAATCAAATTCTTGTGGGCAGGTGATTTGCAATAAAATACGAGGAATTCTATCCCTGCCATCTCCTGGGCATATTAAAAGTCACATGCTACGGCCACACAGCAAGATCTGAGAACAACACTCCCACCTTGGTGTCTGAACCTTGAGTGAACCTGCCATAAGTCAACAGGGTGATCCAGCAGAAAAAAAGCTGGAGTTGCACTTCATTGTCTCTCAGGATTGTTGGGTGCCAAGTGAGGCTCCCTCATTGCCCCACTGTGATCTAAGTATCCAGAGAATCCTCCTTTTATTTTACCATATCTAATTTCATGTTAAACGCATCAAACATAAAGCAGATGAAAAAGGCGAATCCCAAGAGCCAATCAGGTACTCATCTCAGAATTCTTACTCAACCCTTAAAAGAGAAAATAGCAAAGCCAAGGCTGTAAAGGGCAGCAGAAATAAGAGAAGAAAGAATGTAGGGTAGAAGCATCACAAATGGCCTGGAATCTGCCTCTGTCCTTCTGAGGCAAATCAGCCATATGCCCCTCCCCCATTCATTCCAAATTCCCTCCCAATGTAGCATTATTCCTGAAAAATATGCTGAAAGGATGGTTTCAGGTTAAGAACGGACTTCCGGAATTAATTAAGTTCTTAACCAGAGGTACTAGGAAATCCTGTTAATGAAAGACGGGACTCCCAAGTGCCATCTGGTGTCAATTTGTTATAATGCATATAAAGCGCTTTATCTTTATGAATGTAGCTAAATCATGACATCAACAAAATAATGTATGGTTGTAGAAAGGAACATATCCTCTCTCTCTCTCCCTCCTTTTGTGTATCCCCTAAATGAATTCTGAGGGTTTTCCCAATTCTGTGGAGCAGATTTTGGGAGGATTCAGAGCACATACATGAAGAAGAGAGAGGAAATTCTCTTGCACAACTGTAAATCCTTGCACTAATGGTCTGAGTTAACCAGATACTGCTCATTGTCACAGAATTTAAGGAAATGAAATACATTTCTTTTACATAATAAATATTTGTTTTGAGCAAGACGGTAGCAATGTTACCTGTACTGAGATCAACTTTAAATTGAATGCACTGGGTCTCATTCTCAAGGCAGTTGATGGTCTTCTCACTTTTACACATTATTGTTCCTTTGGAAAAGCAGGATGGGCACTGCAAACCATTTTCAGCCAGCGTGTTGCGATCAGGAACTGCCAAAATCAAAAGTATAGTGAGCATGTTGATGTTTTTCTCTTTTTTTGTATCTCTGTGTTGTATTAATGGAATCCACCCTAGGGCCTTCCAGTTTTGGTGGGGCAGCTGCAAGTACTCTTGGATAAAATATAATCTAGACACAATCTGGGTTCAGGGCTGAGGATGGGACAAAGTCACCATTGGTCTCTGAGATGAATGACCTTTACATAAAGGGGAGTGGGGGAGTGTGAACTTTCTTCCCTTCTCAGTCTCTCAGAAGGTTTTCCTGCCATTGATTATGGTGTAGGCTGTATGAAAATGGATGCTCTTTGTCCCTTATCTTTGTACAGAGATTCTGTCTGTCTTCTGCACTTTAGCAATGAACTAACTGTCACTTTCTGGGAATTCCCTGAGACCTCCAGGTACAGGGCAGTATATAAATTAAATAAATAACAATAATAAAATAACTGCCAGCTTAGACAGTGCTTATTTTGTCAATTAAAAGACTGACCAGAAGCAGTTCAAGTGTCTGGATAAGATAGGTGGGTTGTAAGGCCCGTATTTGGAGCATCTAATTGAACGTTATCTTTAAGGGACCATAACCTATTTATGAGCTGTTCATGCGCTTAAGTATCCAATTATATTGCTTGAAATAGATCTTTGATGGCTAATTATGCATAGGGAATGTTATAAAGGCATCTTGAAGATTGTATTCTTGGCCCCGATTTTTTTTAGACTTTTTTTTACTTATCCACTTGGTTAATTAACATAGGCAAAGTTCCTCAATTGACATAACTGACACTTCTTTAGACACTTCTAAATCCTCGGAAATCAACATGACTTATGCCAGAAGCAATCTACTTCTGAGGTAACCATTTTGGGGAGGTGGGTCATTAAAATAGCAGATTAGCACAGCAGCACATCAAAGGAATGGAGGCTGCTCCCTGTGTAGTAATAAAACCAGGATTGGGTTTTATTAGAAAATGAGGGATGTGACCGTTCTCAGGAAAAGACAAACTGCCAAGGCAAGGATGCTGCTGTGTCTATGAGAGGGACAGGACATCTTCTGGTGGATGTCTTCATTGTAGGCCTCAGGTTGTATATATTGATGCATAACCATATATGATAAAGACACCACAGTGCATTATGGTCCCACAGGAAACACAGAGCCTGGGTTACAGCAGGCCTGGTACCCATGGAATCTCACATCACTTGGATATAGGGGCGATATGTAACCATATCTTAACATACAGTAAAAATATGGCTGGGACAAGGGGGACTAGCACTGTGCAAGATCAAATCCTTCCACCTATCAGAAGGATGATCTGATTCTGCATGGTGCTGCTTTGAGGGGCAGGAAGAAGGAGAGGCCTGGTTGGAAAGGCAACCCATCCCTTCTCTGGCTGACATGTCTGTCAAGTAAAAAATAAAGGGACCCCTGACCATTAGGTCCAGTCGGGAGCTATTCTGGGGTAGTGGTGCGCATCTCGCTTTATTGGCCTAGGGAACCGTCGTTTGTCTTCAACCAGCCTCCGGGTCATCTGGCATCATGACTAAGCCACTTCACTGAAATGCCGTGTACCTTCCCATTGGAGCAGTACCTATTTTATCTACTTGCACTTCATGCTTTTGAACTGCTAGGTTGGCAGGAACAGGTACCCAGCAACGGGAGGTAACCCTGTCATGGGGATTCGAACTGCTGACCTTCTGACTGGCAAGCCCTAGTCTCTGTGGTTTAACCTACAGTGTCACCCATGTCTCTAGCTAGGTCCCTCTTTTTCACAGTTTCTCCTCATGACTGCCTCCCCGTCCTGCCTGACTCGCCATCCCTTGAGAGCCCCTAATAGTCCTGAGCTGCTCAACCCAACCTGTAGCCACCTGGGGCTGTCTCACCCCATTTGAATGAGGCACAGATTCTCTAAGTACTGCTGATTGACTAAGGATCCAGGCCGTGGCCAAATTCAGTGCAAAACCCTAACATGTTAATGATTCTAAATTGATGAAGAAACGTACGGCTGAGAAATGCATTGTTACACCAGTCAGTCTTGCAGCATTGCATCTTCATCTCAAAGAATTTACCATCCGCTGCAGTGAAGCTGTAATCGCCTGATAAACAGATTCTGGATGGCGAGCATTGATTCGAAAGTTGCTGTTGGGATTTCCCTATGAAAAAGAATTTGAAAGAAATATCTAGATATGAAGGTTTACTGCTGCTAAGACACATTCATTGTAATGGTTCCAATTTTCTGTAAAAGATGCTTGCCAAGGATGGGTTGAATAATAGTGAGTGTAGAGAAGCCAATATAACTCAGATGATACTACCCTTACCTCTCAGAAGTAATAAGAAATAAACCTAGATACTGCGGATAAAACAATGTGACCACCTTTTAATCTTCCCTGTATTTCTCTTTTATTTTGCTTTTGAAAATGATTTTGTGGGTCTTCGACCGAAATAAATAATGTTCTTGTTCTTGGCAGTATCAGTTGCATTTTCAGCTGAATTTCGGAAACCACTTCAAGCAGCCATTGTTAAGAGCTATTTCAATGGCTTTTGCTTGATTTGCTCAATGCAAACAGCTAGAAGTCTGTAAAATTTGATAATCAACCCAATGTGCAATGGGGCGTGAATAATTTTGATTGCAACCGTAGTTTGTAAACTATAACCAAAGCTTTCAAAGCTTTATTACGATCATAGACCAGAGTAAAAGGCATTAAATTTGGAATGAATGTAGAACTTCATTTCAGGTCCAATCTACAGCATGAAGAATCATGGCTTCTTCCATACTTCTGACAATACATGTGCCATATACTGCATTCTCTCTGCTAGTCGATCATAACCATTTACAGGGCAGGAAAATACTTCCCTGAGCTCCTGTTGCCCAACCCAAAATACTTGGCAGAGGTTTAAAGACTGTCTCCAAGCAAATCTAAAAAATGTTGTATCAACACTGACAACTGGGAAACACTGGCCTGTGGGCACTCCAGTTGGAGAACAGCCATTACCAAAGGTAATTACCAAAGGCTTTGAAGTCACTTGAACTCAGGACGCAAGGGAGAAACATGCTAGCAGGAAGGCACGCTTGGCAAATCCACACCTTGATCAACTCCTGTCTGGAAACCAATGCCCCCACTGTGGAAGGACATGTGGATCCAGAATTGGCCTCCACAGTCACTTACGGACTCATTGTTAAAACCGTGTTTATGGAAGACAGACTTACTCAGCTACAAGTGATCGCCAAGGAAGAAGACTTGGCAGTGCACTTCAACTGCACCAACCTCACTGTCCCATTTCCCCTCTCCCTCTAAGTATGTAGCAATGATGTAGGAACAGATAGTCAAGTGAGCACCACTATCCCACCCAGAATAGCCCCAATGTATTTTGGCACCTGAGGCAAAACACAAAATGGTGGGTAAATATGTACATCAAGATGGAAATCTGATGCTTGTGATCAGGTGACTTTAGATTCCCCATTTTCAAATGTTAGTGATTCCTTACTGCAGGATTGAGAAGCTGTGATCCTCCATATGCTGCTGGACTACATCTCCCATCATCTCTGACTGGTGGCCAGGATAGATGAGGCAGATGGGAGTTCTCATTCATCTACAGCTTATGTGCCACCGCTTCCTTACCACTAATTTAGTAATTCCAAAAACAAAAGACAAAAAACCAGATAAATCTTACATATATTTGTACGCAGAACACTGGCAACACAGACATCTTGACGAAAGGTGCAATCGGCTCTTACATTGCCAGCAAATGTCAGTGCAGTCTTGTTAAATCCGTATCTGCACTTCAGAGGCAATGCTGAGGACAGGAGCAAAAGATTAGTTCATGGATTGTTATTATCATTATTATTATTTGGTTTTGTGGTTTCCTTCGTTTGACACAGAGAAGGAGGTGAGAGTGAATTAAATCTTTAAAATGAAATGGGGTTCAAGTTAATAAGAGCTTTCAGTAAAAGAAAATGAATAAAAGCCATTGGCCAGAACACTGGTTTAATTATTTCCAAGAGGTAAACCCTCCCTGTCTGATGGCCCATTTTTTCCTCCCATCCACTCTATTACTTCAATGCCTTTTTCCCCTACTGTTCAATTACAATCTTAGATGTGAGCTTAGATAAAGGAGCAATGGCCAGATGAGCAGGAGGAAGACTTATCCCATCATTTAGGTATGAAAAAAAGCATTGTGGAAACTGGGTACCCTCTGCAGGAATACTCTGTCCCATCACTGACCCAGACCTGTTGGGGAGCAGATTTTGCATTTCAACCAGTTTTAAGCAGAGTTAAATGAACAGGGTTAGATCCAGGTTAAGAGAGTTGGTCTTTAAGGGTTCTAATAGCTATGCTAGGGCAACTCACCTATGAAAAATGTTGACGATGTTCTTGGGTTTTTTTGGGGGGGGGGTTAGGACAGTTAAGAGGGGAGAAAGAGGGGACTTCCTGGAAGCACATACTGTTCTGCATGACATGGACAAAGTGGAAATACAAACATTTTGATCCCTCTCTCATAAGACTGACAATGCTACCAACTTGAATGGCTTCACAAAAGCTTCACAAAAAGGTTTAGAGAAATGATGCAGAATTAGGCTACCAGTGGCTACTAAACATAGTACCTTCAGTTACTAGCATATTTCAAACATCATTGCTCTTGGCTTCTATTTTTTTTTTTTGTGTGTGTGTGTGTGTGTGTGTGTGTGTGTGTGTTTTGTTTGTTTGTTTTCTGCACTTGCCTCCAAGCAGCTCAAGGCTGTGTACATGGTTCTACGCTCCCCATTTTATCCTCACAAGAACCCTGTGAGGTAGGTTAACCTGAGGTATAGTGACTGGTCCAGGATCCCCCAGTGAGCTTTGTGGCTGAGTGCGGATTTGAACCCTGGTCTCCTGGATCCTTGTCTGACCCTCTAATTACTACAACATACTAGCTCTCTTAAATTCAGCTCTCCGGATTTCTCTGTGCTTCTAAATATTATTTCTGTAAAAGTTCCCCATCCTACTGGTTCCTACTTACCTGGAGAAAGCAGGGCCAAGAGGAGGCATGTGCTCAGGAGTGCCTTCATCATTCTAGAAAGAGAAGTGATGCACATAGAGGCTTACTTGGAGGGATTTATAGGTTACGTGTTTGCGCTGCAAACAACACTTGGGGACAAATGTTCAGTGAACTCTGGGAAGAGGAGTTTATTTTTCCCTTTGGCATAACGACATAGAGAAAATGATGACCTTCAAATATCACTGTTGACATTGTCTGAATTATTTCACCACAATCTCATTAGTTGTCAACAGGCACTTTTCAAAATTTTTCTTCTATACAGTTACCGTATTTTTCGTTCTATAGGACACACTTTTTCCCTCCTAAAAAGCAAGGGGAAATGTGTGTGCATCCTATGGAGCGAATGCAGAGGGGAGGCAGGCGGGAAAAGCCCCCAAGAGCTGCACACAAGCTCCGTGCGCTCTTGGGGACTTTTCCCCAGGAGGGAGAAGGGACTGCCTGGCCGCACCAGTCCTTTCTCCCACCTCGTAGAAAAGCCCACAGGAGCCACACACACTTTAAAGAGCGTGCAGCTTCTGCCAGTTTTGCGAAAAGCCAGCAGAAGCCGTGCAGCCCCTTTAAAGAGCACACGGCTTTTGCGGGGCCACTCTTGGGGGCTTTTCCCCGAGGAGGAACAAGGGACTGACTGGCCGCATCAGTCCCTTCTCCCTCCTCGTAGAAAAGCCGACAGGAGCCGTGCGCTCCTTAAAGGGTGCGTGGCTCCTGTGGGCTTTTGCGGGAGATGGGGGAATTCCCCCACCTCCCTCAAAAGCAGGGAGAAGGTCTGGGAGAAGCGCATAGGCTGCGCACTTCTGTTCGCTTCTCCCCAAACTGTGGGCTTTTGCGGGAGGTGGGGGAATTCCCCCCCCCCCTCCTGTAAAAGCAGGGAGAAGGTCTGGGAGAAGCGCACAGACTGCCGGCAGCTTGTCTGCTGCTCGCAGAGATGGGGGGAGTGGGGAAATCATATTTTTTTCCTTGATTTCCCCCTCTGAAAACTAGGTGGGCCCTATGGTCAGGTGCGCCCTATGGAGCAAAAAATACGGTAATATAAAATTTTAATTCTGACGGTACCCAATAAAGGAGCTGAGAACCAAAAAAGGCAATGGCAAAGCCCGGAAGCCACCTACAAGAAACCCCCTCAATGCAGTCTCCATCTAAGGATTCCTCTTCTAAAGAAGAGAAAAGCCTGGATACTAGATCCATCCCAGCAAGGCTTCGAAGTATAGGATGAGCTGTGGTTAAAATGTTGACTTCATTTCACGTGGCTGCAATGGAGGTTTCAACCAGTAAAACTGATCCACACAGAAAAAAGGAGGGTGACTCAGTGGCAGCAAAGCAATCACTTCTGGGGCAGGCAAGTAAGGCTAAGGTAGAAAGCAGAGTGATAACTCTGGATACGAAAACTTCTGGCTACGAATGATTCGGGTTACGAACTCCGCTAACCTGGAAGTAGCTGCTCATGGTTTCAAACTTTGCCCCAGGATGTGATGGCCTATGCTGCACCTTTATGGGCTGCCTTTGCAAACCTCTCACCTTTAGAGTCGCTTCAAAGCCAATTCTTACGCCGACTTCTAAAATTACCAACATGCGTAAGTAATGCGGCTATTCGTTTAGAAATGAAGATCCCCTCAGTGGAGTTAGTTCTATGGAGGAGAGTTTTGATTTATTGGATATCCCTATGGCATAAACTCCCAAACCACTATCTCATTCAATGCATGTGGCGGGATGACTTCACAAATTTGTGATCAGGAAAAATCCATGCCAAATTGCTGTCCTATGAGATCTCGCCCACTGAATTGCTCAAACTGGATCTAAATGTGCATAAATCAAAGGCTGGATGATGTGGAGCTATACCAAAATTACTTAGCTGGTGGTGGAGTCTGCTCGCCGTTAAATTTTGGCATAATCCCTATCTACCATGCTCCGTCCTACTTAACATCGCTTATGGCCGCGTCTCACCGATATGCCTTCATTAGAGCTAGGTTCAATGTTTTTCCAACAAATGTCCTGAGACATAGATTCACTAAGGGCCAAGTCCCTTCAATGTGTGCTTGTGAAATGAAAACATCTGAATCTCTACAGCATGTCATGTTTATCTGCCCTATGTACAGTTCAGCTCGTGCTAGTATACTAAACTCCATAATTCAGCCTATGGCTGACAAACCAGTAGACCTACAGCTTGCCTGGGTTCTTCAAGATGTGGATTCTTATATTACCCTACAGGTTGCTAAATTCCTAACAGCCGTCCTCTCGTATAAGAGACGGAATGGAATGTTAGCCGATTATTGATAGTTATAAGAATTTTCTATAATGACATCAGATATTGATTTTAGTGTAGTGCCTAAATCTTAATCTTATTTTTTTCTTTTGAATTGCTAATATCTGTCCTTGTGAGCTGTGAATTGTGTTATATTACTGGTGGCTTGTACGAGTCCACTGTTTTATTTCATTTGATATATTTTGTTGTGTTGTGCTTTATGATGGGCGTAAAGCCGAATAAACATTTTCATCATCATCATCTTCACCTCTGGATACGAACACTTCTGACTACGAATGATTCGGGTTACGAACTCCGCTAACCTGGAAGTAGCTGCTCATGGTTGCAAACTTTGCCCCAGGATGTGAATGGAAATCGCGCGCAGCAGGAGGTCCCATTAGTGAAAGTGCGCCTAAGGATAAGAATGAATTAAGTTCTTAACCAGAGGTAACACTGTAAGGTAATTTCCATAGTTCCAGTTACAGATAGGTAGCCGTGTTGGTCTGCCATAGTCAAAATAAATTAAACTGTGTATCTGAAGAAGTGTGCATGCACACGAAAGCTCATACCAAGAACTAACTTAGCTGGTCTTTAAGGTGCTACTGGAAGGATTTTTTTTTATTTTGACTGTAAGGTAATGTTACTGCAGGACCACAAACAGCTCCAAATGAGCAACTTGTTCCAAGAAGGCTGCAAAGTCAATTGAGGCCATGTGACTATGTTCATCATTTTTTTGCCTTCGCTTACTGAGTTGGAAGGAACAATATACTTTTTCTCTTCTTCCAGGCTACTAATCAAAGTGCAATCAAAGCCTCAGGGTACTGCTCAGGTGACTGCTCAGCTGGCAAAGCTAGACATAGCTCAGGGCTGTTGAAAGGTGCCAGGGACACACTGGTAGGCACGTAATAGAATACAGTGACTCTAAGATTATTACTGAGAGCTGATTAAATCATTTTACTGAACTTTGCCCCTCCTTGTTCTAATTGTGTCAGATTGTTGTGAAAGGCAGAGGATACTTTGAGCCAGCTGATTTGTTTAGTGATGACTAGACTTAGCCACGTTGTCTTGAACTGAATCCAGCTACGTAGTTGTTTATCCCCGATTCAAATCCCACCCTCCATTTTCAGAAGACAAGAAGAACCCTGCAGTCTAGCAGCATCCTTCTTGGAGTGGCTGATCAGATGTCCATGGGTACAGGACTATCATGACAGGAGGGCAGTCGCCCATTCCCCCTGTTCTCCCCGAGCAAATGGAAATGGTATATCCATCAAATTAATTGCCACTGATAGCCTCTTCCATAAATGTGACTAGTCCACTGTTAGGTCTATCCAACTGTGGCTGTCACTGCTGATGTGGGTTATCTATTGCTCATTAATCCATATGCTCAAACATTGCTCTAGCCGAGCATCGACCTCCTCCCGCCCCTTTTTCTGACTTCAGTACGTAATTACTTTATTCTTAGCATTTCTATAACCACTTTTTTACCTTCTCTCTTATTTTTATATTTCCCTTTATGAAATGTAAATCAGTTCCTTATATTGTCATTACAAAACATTTCAACTCACAGCTGCAAATGTTTTCAGATATTTACAATATTCTTTCATATATAATACAAATTTGCTCCAGTCCTTTTGATACAGTTTGTCGCGCTGATTCCGGATCTTCTCCGTCAGCTTTGCTAACTCAACGTATTCCACCATCTTACTCCACCATTCTTCCAATGTTGGAATCTCCTGTGATTTTCATTTCTGGGCCAGGAGTATCCTTGTGGCCGTTGTGGCAAACATAGATTCATCTCCAATTAGACCTAACAAAAATTTCCGATGTCCTGGAGAAGGTAACCTAATGTTGCTTAATTATTTTGCTTGTGTTTAGTAAGTTAAAGAAAAAAGAAAAGTATTCTATTTAATGATTAACCCCATAATATCACAAATATTTTAGCTGAGATAGTTGAAAGGAGGGATGAAGCATGCTTAGTGCAGTTCAGAAGCTATGTGCTGTATAATATTTTATGCAGTTCATAGTTCAATCATGGAACTCACTTCCATAGGAGGCAGTGATGGCCACCAGCTTAGATTACTTGAAAAGAGGATTAGACAACCTCAGGCAGGGCAAAATAACCCACAATGTCTATGTTCCACCTCCAGTTTCAAAGGAAGTTTGCTTCCTTCCTTGAAAGCGAAAGATATTTCTCAATTTTCCACCCCATCCCTCACCAATAAATATATTTGGCTGGAAGGATTGGAGCAAACTCCTAGGGATTTCAGCACACCCCTATGCACTTTTGGTTGAACTAATAACCATTTATTTCAAAGGGATTCCAGTGCAATTCTATACCTGTCTATCTAGATGTAAGTGCCACTGATTTCAATGGGTCTTACTCACAGATAAGTTTGTATAGTTTTGTATTGCAACTTCCTCAAAGTATACTTTGGAGTTTTGGTTTCTCTGGCACTTCCCTTTATCTCCACTGCCTCAAACGCTTTTCCAGTTGAAATAACTATTATAATGCTTCACATATCTAACACCAGCCTCACATTGTTGGGTAATTATGGTTCAGCATAAATCTCCTCTTTGTGAATTCAATAATTCATAGCAATGTGAGGGTGATTCCTAGTGGTGAGAGTCAGGCATTTGGATCCCTGTCTCTTCCTCTCTCTCTCTCTCTCTCTCTCTCCCCCTTTTTTTGCTGTTCATGGAAGGAAATGGGATGCAGTACACAGAGAAAAGAGTGCTGTCTATCATTGTGGTTATTATGATAAATATAAATGATTGTGGCAAATAAAAAGTTGTTTCTAAAATGTGTATCCTTCAAATCAATAGTTTGGAATGGGGAAGTATGGCATTTCCTGATATAAAGCATCAAAGTTTTGTTTTTAATGTAAAACTGCAGGCAAGCAGAGATTTGACAGTTTTTGAATGCATGGTTATATCATCTAAGCTCAATACAAGATGAAACATCTCTCAAATAAGTGAAATGATAAAAGATTTAGAACAGGTGGTGAAAGAGACTTGCTGGGCCTAACAATGTTTGTATGTCCAGGTACCTTAGCCTTTTTAAAACACAACATACAAAAAGTCATATTCAAAAGGCAGTGGACGTTTACGCCAATCCTATGGGCCTCCAGCTCTGACCATTTTGCTTTGTAAATGTTCTCATATTCTCCTTATACTTCAAGAGTCCATTCACCTTGGAGGCAAATTTATTTTAAAGCTGATTTAAATGCATACGCCTCAGGAATGGCTACGGAATTCCTTAAGCTGTCCTGGGTTGTGCCTTGATTCCAGGGTGTCCTGATTTCTCCCTGCCAGCAGAGAAGGGCCACGGAAGTAGCTCCTGGGGTGGCAGCAGCATTGGGAAAGAGACAGGAGGGCTGCTTTCCAAAGCCTAGTTAGTGCTTTAAAGGCTTTGTGGGAAAGGCCGTTTGACTCCAGGATCCTGTCAGAGTCCTCACACCTCCTGCCAGAAGCACCTCCTTTTGCTAATTCTTTCAGATTGGAAGAAGGGGCTTACCCAACCATTGCACTGCTCCCACACCTCTGAATTGTTTAGCCTAAGCAGTAGTCAAAACCAACTCTTCAAGGAAGAAGCATATACTCAAGAAGACCCTCATAATGCCTGAGTGATTAGAAGCCAATGAGGAATGAACCAACAGTTGACCGCTGGAAGAAGAAGTTGACTTGGAGGAATTCATGGGCCAAGGAAGGGTGACTAAGGATTCCAATTGGGAAGGACTGGTCCAGTGAGGAGCAGGAAATTATGAAAATAGGGAGTGCATCCTATATTTTTATATTGTAACACAAATCTCTTTTTTCATATTGGATGCAACTCTGTGGGAGTCAGCCAGGTGCCTCTTCCAGTTCAACCACATTTACACTCTCAGTAAGCAGGTACTTTTAATAAATGTGTTCCTCCCTCAGGCTTTATGTTAAAGCTGAGCTGGAAACAAACTAATGCTAACGAGGCACAAAGTAATAAACAATTAGCATGTCACACACATGCTCTTCCCAGAAATCAGGTGAACCTGGAACCTGCTTGTATCCATGGGGTCCTTCAAGTTTACACTGTCAGTTTTGTAACTTATCAGTACGGTATTTTGTTTTTAATATAGTTATGATAGCTATTTTCCCTCCAGTATGAGAACTAGTAAGCCTCTGAATATCTGTTGTTGCATATCCCAGCGGAAAATGTGATCTATAAAGGGATACACATGCATTGATAGTTACCACATCCTCTTTGTGGGTCACAAAGTAGTGTTGTCCGTTATGCATACTGTCAGAGCTGCCCTAGGTCCCAGCTCACAAAGGACCAACGCCAGATCGTTGTTATATGAAACAGTCTTTATTTAAGCTCAGCTTCGCTTTTACATCCACGGCGCGCAGCTCTACGTCTGCAGCTCTACGTCAGCTGAAGCTGCGTCTGAGTCTCCTCCCCCCATACACCAGTTTAAGACTCTAGCCTTGCTCCACCTCTTCCTTTGCTCTTTCCTCCTCAAGGTCCGCCTGTCCGCTGGGGTCTTGCCCATCCTAGACTCTTCTGACGCTGAGTCTCCTAATTCTTCCCCCTCCCTCCGGCGGGCTTTAGGACCTGGTTCCCACTCCGGGTCATCAGCTGTATATTTGAACTTGGCGCGCGCGCCCAGCCTGACACCTTCCTCCTGACCGTAACACTGCTCCTGTCGCTACTTTCCCCTCCGGGGATGCTAACTGGGTCTGACTTCCCCTCCATTCCCTCACTCTCCGACAGGGGCGTGGCCAGCCCTGACTCCTCTTCCCTCCCTGCTGGAGCGGACGCTGGCTCTGACCCAAGGGACTCTTCCCCCCACTACGCTCTGGTGGGGAAACTGGTCCTGAACTCCAGCTACTACTTTGGGAGTCTCCGCTGGCCCCTTGCTTCTGGTGCGTCCCCCCTGGGACCCCCCTTTCCCTGGCCGTCGGCGCCCCCTTCTGGGAATCTTCTGATTCACTGGAGAGGCTTATGGAATCTCTCGGGTCACTGTCATTCTCTCCTCCGCTACCCTCAGATTCCTCCCCTTCGCTCTCCATTTCCTCTCTCCCCTGTGGCTCAGCTCCTGAGCTCCTGACATCCATCCCCCCCTCGAAGCCCCCCCTTCCCCCTCCCCCTCTTCGGGAGTGGGTTTCGGGTGCTCCAGTACTGTGGGGGTGAGCGCGGGATACCGTTCTGTCCCCCTGGCATGCAGCCATCCAGCTGGATCCGGCCAGCCCGTAATCGGCTCGTCGACGTCGATCTCCTCTGCTTCCATCTCTCTGGAGCTATGCTCGAACCCAGGATCCTCCCCCAACACGTCCATGTCCTTCCCTCCCCCTGTCTCCTTGGGCGAGGTTGCGTGAAAGAGTCCCCTGCTCCGCCCCACCTCCGGTTGATCTTCCCACCAATAAGAGCGGTCTGTGCCAAACCTCGAGAGTGATCCCTTTGGGGAGCTCGATTCTGGCGCTGTTTCCTCAGCTAATGAGAACCCCTGGAACGTGCTGGCGGAAAGTGTGGGTGTGAACAGCCAGTCGTCGAAAAAATCTGCCGGCATAGGTCTGTGTGGGAAGAGTGCATGGAACTCGTCTTTGAGGTAGCGCTCCTCCAAGGCATAGTCCGGTACCCACCTGTTGGCGCTGGCTGGGGTACCTTCCTCAGCGAGGAGATCTTCAACGCCCTCTTCCCCCCATCTCGAGTCTAAAATCTCCGTGACCTCGTTGAGTGGCGTCGCCCTCGGTGACCTCTCCCCTGTTGGTGATTTGCTCAGTGGGTCTGGTGCGTCCCTTGGTGCCTGAAACCTGTGGGGTTCCTTGTAGGGTGTGAGCACTGACCTATGAAAGACCGGGTGCATTCTGGAGCCCTCCGGGAGTGTCAACCGGAAAGCCACTGGGTTGATTTGTGCCTCGACCTGGTAAGGCCCTAACTGCTTGTGTCTAAGCTTCTTCTTAGCTAACGTTCTGGCCGGCACTGCCTGAGCTGCTAAGCAGACCCAGTCCCCCACCTGGATGTCTTCCCCGACTCTCCTGTGCTTTTCTGCCTGCATTTTGTAGGCGTGTTTTGCTAGTTCCAAGTTCCTTCGGAGTTGCTCGTGGACTTCCTGCAACTCGGCTGCCAAGTGCTCTGCTCCCTGTGGCTCCCCCTCCCCCTTCGTCTCTAATCCCGGGAAGGTTCTGGGATGCCGCCCATTGTTGGCGAAGAATGGCGTCACCCCTGTCAATGTGTGCTTCGTGTTGTTCTAGGCAAACTCGGCCAGCGGTAGGTAGTCCACCCAGGTCGAGGGTTGTTGGTTCGCGTAGCATCGCAGTTACTGCTCCATGATGGCGTTGACCCTCTCTGCTTGTCCGTTGGTCTGCGGGTGTCGGGCCGACGCTAAGTTGATCTTGACGTTCAGGATGCCCAGCAGCTTCTGCCAGAAGCTCGAGACGAATTGGCGACTGCGGTCGGACAGGATGGACCTCGGTAAGCCGTGAACTCTGAACACGTGGTCTATGAACAGCTTGGTGGTCTGTTCCGCTGTAGCCACCTTCGCGCAAGGAATGAAGTGCGCCATCTTGGTGAACAGGTCTACGACCACGAGTACCGCTGTTTTGCCTCTTGAGCTGGGCAGATCTGTGACAAAGTCCAGGGCTACTTTCTCCCACGGTTCAAGCGGCGTTGGTAGCGGTTCCAGCAGTCCCGCCGGCGCCCTGTGTACTGGTTTGGCCCTTTGGCATGTGTTACACCGCGCGACGTAATCCTTGACTTCTCCTCTCATCTTGGGCCACCAAAAGTCTCTGGCTACTAATTCCGCTGTCTTGTCTTTGCCGAAGTGCCCAGCGCTGGGCGCATCGTGTAACTGCTGCAGGACTTTCGCACGGAGGTCGTCTCCCGGCACGTAGAGAGCCCCTTTGCGGATGAGCAGTCCGTCGCGTATCTGGAACTCGTCGTCCTTCGCTGTACCTCTTTGCACCTCCTCCATCTTGGCTTGTGCGAACGAATCCGTCTGCAGCGTGCGACGAACCGCGTCCAGGTCCACGGTGGCTGAAGCGCATGCCCACGCTTTCGGTGCGAAAATGTGTTTGGCCGCCACCGGTGCCGCTTCCTCAAGATACTGCGGCTTCCTGGATAGTGCATCCGCCATGACGTTGTTGTCCCCCGGGATGTATTCTATCCTGAAGTCGAAATCCGCAAAGAACTCCGCCCAGCGGATGTGTCTCTGGTTCAGGAACCGCGCCGTGCGCCAGTACTCCAGGTTCTTATGGTCCGTGCGGACCTGCACTGTGTGTCTGGCTCTGATGAGGAAGTGCCGCCACGCCTTGAAGGCTGCATGAATGGCCAGCAACTCCCTGTCCCAGATGGTGTAGTTCTGTTCCGACTTGCTAAGTTTCCTGGAGTAGAATGCGCACGGCCTCCAGTCCCCTTGCGGGTCTTGCTGTAATAGGACCGCCCCCACCGCTCTGTCCGAGGCGTCCGTTTCTGCCTGGGACAGAACTGACATCCCGAGGTCCGATCGGTAGCCAGTAGAAGGGAAAGTCAAACTGGGGGTCATTTGAGCTAAGCGTCGGACCCACGCCGCTCACCCCAGCAGCTCCCCGAAAGCTTGCCGGCCCTGGTCCCATGACAGGGATTGGACGGCACTGATCCCATGACAGGGATTGGATGAAATTGTGGCAAACCCCAGGATTCCTTTAACAGAATTACCTTCAGCGCAATAGGAGGGGCAGGCACAGCCTATCCTGGCCCCTCCACCACCAGCATTTTATAACCAATGTCTAACCACAACCTTACAAGTTATGACAAATTGTTGAGTAGTAGGCAAAAACCAAATGGCACAGCCAATCACCAAATGGCAAAATTCCTACTAGGCCCCTGCGCCAAGGCAGACGACCCCATGACAGGCAAAGCAAGGTCAACCGGAAAAGAGGGCGGGCGGGCGGGCGGGCGGGTGATCCGATGCACTCTGCAAAGAGAAACCAGAGTGCACCAATATTTAAAGACTATTGTCCCACCCACCCAATTTGCAACATACAATTTCCCCAGCAACCCGGTTATCCAATCACAATGGCAGAAAACCCCCCACATAAAAACAGTTAAAAAGAATTTAAAAATATAACAAATACAATTAAAAAGCAGTTTAAAAGAAGTCAGTCCACAAATCTCTTATGGTACACAAATATGGGGATCTCCTCAAAAGCTGAATTTGTAACAAAATAAATACATTTGCACCATCTTTGAGCTTGCAAAGCTTCTCCTTTTGGAAGTTGTCAGCACTGGTAACTTGAATAAAATAGAGTGGGGGGGCAGGAAAGTCTCACTCTGCATAATCAATCACACCTTATTTTGGGATAACTCAGATCCTTTGACTTCCCTCCATTCACTCCCCTGGTTCTTTTGTATTATCTTATGTTGTACATGTCTATAATTTCCGTATCCTTAATTATTCCCAATTTTCAACATTGTCCTTAATATTACAAGTGGTGCGGGTTTTTTTGTAGAACCTGTTATTGCGTTAATTTCCTTACAGTTCTTTTGTAAATATGCAATAAATATTTTCTATTCATATATATATATATATATATATATATATATATATATATATATATTCTTCTTGATTTCTTAGTTTTCTGGCTAATTTAGCCATTCCAGCATAATTATTATAAAAGTGTGTATTGGCAATAAGTAATATGAAATTGAAATATCGAATAGACAGGAGGTTGGGTCTTTAGTGTTAAGACCAATTTATGTTTTATTGTTTGTTAAGAAAATTGTGTGTCTATGGTTATTCCTATGTGTAATTTGAGATTTGTGGTTTTTTTCTTTTTTCTTGGTGTATCAATAAAAAAGAAAAGAAAAGAAAAGAAAATAAGTTGCCAATCTTTTTTGGTTGCGACTTGTTCTTTCTATTGTTGGGCCATCAATTTCCATGCGGCTGTTGTTGTATACCTAACAGATTTTTGTATTCTTTCGGTGTATCAATTCCAGTTATACCTATTAAGAAAGCTTGCGGTTTTTAAACAAATGTTATTTTAAACTTTTTAAGAATTCATTATAGATCATTTCCCAAAACTTTTTATAACCTTACATTGCCACCACATGTGGTAAAACGTACCCCCTGCTTTTTTTACACTTCCAACACTTATTTTCTTTTGTTTTGTACATTTTTGATAGTTTGACTGGAGTTAAATACCATCTGTACATCATTTTCATATAATTCTCCTTAAGTGCCATAAATTTTATATCATTTTTCATTATCATTCCCAATCTATCATCTATATATTATGTTCCACATCTTTTGCCCATCAGTGGTTTTTCTAGAAAAGGAGCTGTTGGAGATCATCATGTTCTCTTTCCTTGTTCTCTTAGAATTGCAATGGCACCCACATGAGAACCCACATGAACTCTGGCAGAAAAAAATGCCTTAAGTTAAATTCTTCAGAGGAGAAACCTCTTATCTAACAAATTGTCTGATTACAATAATGATTTTAGCTGTGCAGTGTATATTATTTTGTTTTTATCCAATTTTATGTATTTTATTTTTGTAATTTCTTCAGCTAAAGCAATCAATAATAATTGCATTTTTATCCAAAAGAAACAGATCTGAGAACCAGCATTTGATGTCAGGGGACTGCCATCAGAACAGGGGAGGGAGGCGGGGGGGGGCGTGGGGCACAGAGAACCTCCAAAACTTCTGAAGAGCAGTTCCTCTTCCAGCGGTGGGGAAAGCCACACCTCCAGTGGAGAAGAGAGGAAAGGGGCCAGCCAAGAGAGGAAAGGGCTTGAGGATGCTGCTGAGAGCCCCAGCACCTCACCTCGCCAGGCAGGCTAGGAGGGACACATGCCACTTCCATCGCCCAACTTGTGCAGAGGGGTGAAACGCAAGGAGGGGAGGAGGAGGCTTCAGGTGCCGAAGTTCTTACATTGGGGGAGAAGCCGGAAGGGGGCATTCCCGGATTCTGCAAGTGACTAAGACAGACATGAACTTTGTAGATCTGCACTGTGAATAGTTTGCACAATAAAACCTGTAAAAGACAGGTCGGAGTCCTGCCTGATTACTCAGAAGCAACCACCATTAGCATCTGACAGCAATCCAGGAGTCTTTGCGGTTGCTCGCGTGTAGCAGTGAAGAGCGGCATGATGAGTCAAGAGAATAAAGGGAGGCCGGAGGAGCAAAGAGCTGCAGGCAGAGGCGCTGAGGAAGATGAGGCGCGGAACGTACCAGCTCCGGTGCAGAGGAACGTGGAGCTGGAAGTGCACATTGCTGACCTCGCAGCGAGGCTGGAGGAGCGCAGATTGCAGGAGCAGCAAATCATGGCAACTCCGGTGGGGCGAAAAATGCCGCACTGGTGAGCAAATTTGGCAGGAACCCTCAAGAGTACCTTGCCTTTAGGACTGAGATTAAATACGCCCTGGACTTACAAAAGAAGGAATTTTCCAATTGTCAGAGCTGCCCGAGGTCCCAGCTCACAAAGGACCAACGCCAGTTCGTTGTTATGTACGAAAGTCTTTATTGAAGTTTAGTTTCGCTTTCACAGCCGCAGCGCGCAGCTCTACGTCTCAAACTCTAGACCGCTGAAGCTCCGTCTGAATCTCCTCCCCCCAGACACCAGTTTAAGACTCTAGCCTTGCTCCACCTCTTCCTTTGCTCTTTCCTCCTCTGGTTCCGCCTGTCCGCTGGGGTCTTGCCCTTCCTAGACTCTTCTGACGCTGAGTCCCCTGAGTCTTCCCCCTGCCTCCGGCGGGCTTTAGGACCTGGTTCCCAATCCAATTTTCTGCTGTCCCGCGCGCCTGTACATTCGAACTTGGCGCGTGCACCCAGCCGGCAACCTTCCTCCTGACCGTTACACTGCTCCTGTCACTGCTTCCCCCTTCGGGGAGGCTAGCTGGACCTGACCTCCCCTCCGTTCCCCCACTCTCCGATAGGGGCGTGGTCAGCCCTGACTCATCTTCTCTCCCTGCTGGAGGAGACGCTGGCCCTGACACATGGGACTCTTCCCCCCCACTACGCTCTGGTGGGGAAGCTGGTCCTGATCTCCCGCTGCTGCTTTGGGAGTCCCCGCTGGCCCCTTGTTTCTGGTGCGTCCCCCCTGGGACCCCCCTTTCTCTGGCCGTCGGCGCCCCCTTCTGGGAATCTTCTGATTCGCTGGAGAAGCTCCTGGAATCTCTCGGGTCACTGTCATACTCCCCTACGCTGCCCTCAGATTCTTCCCCTTCGCTCTCCATTTCCTCTCTCCCCTGTGCCTCTGCTCCTGAGCCCCTGACACCAATGATGAGGAGAGGGTGCATTCGTAGTTTCCCACTTAGAAAGTGCAGCCTGGGAATGGGTGAGACCCCTGATAGCGGTGGGAAACAATGCCCTCCAGGACATGTGGAAATTTTATGAGGCGATGGATGCAATGTTTACCAGCAAAATTCAGGGGGATGTCACACAGCAGGAGGCACTTTCTGTTTGGGGTGCAGCAGCAGATCCAGATGTGGAGAGACCACAAGAACTTGGAATATTGGCACACTGCACGTGTGCTGTGTCAGAGGCAGATCCGATGGACGGTGTTTTCTGCCCATTTTGACTTTAAGATCCAATACGTTCCTGGAGAGCAGAATGTGAGGTCAGACGCATTTTCCACGAAGCCTGAGTACATGGAAGATGAAGGGCCCCCAGTGGCCAGACAAATGTTCCAGGAGGACAAATGGGCCTGTGGGGGAACACTGGCAGGGGAGGCAGGACTGGCAGGGGAGGCAGGACTCACCAGAGACGATGATTTTGCTCAAAGGAAATTTAGGGAGCTCAAGGAGGGTCTGGGGGCTTTGAGGAGAAAGGGGGGCTGTTCTACAAAGGGACACTGTATGTACCGGGAGAGCCCTTGAGGGTCAGAGTCCTTGAGCAGTTCCATGACAACCCTACAGTTGGGCACTTTGGGCAACACAAGACCATGTTGTTAGTTAAGTGGGATTTCTGGTGGCCCAAGGTAAGGGAGGCTGTGTGGGAATATGTCCGAGGGTGTGACATGTGTCAAAGAGCAAAGAGGGAAAGGGCGGCCCTGGCTGGGCTGCTGGAACCCTTAATAACACTGGGGAGACCATGGGAGATGGTGTCCATAGATTTCATGACGGACCTGCCCGAGGTAAGATGGCAGTCCTGGTGGTGGTGGACCTACTGACCAAGATGTGCCACTTTGTGACATGCTCTCATGCTGTGTCATCTGAGGAAACTGCCAAATTGTTCCTGAATCACATCTTTTGGCTGCATGGGGTCCCTTCTAGGATGATTTCTGAGTGTGGAAGACAGCTCACCTTGCATTTCTGGTGCAAGATCATGAGTTTGTTGCAGGTAGAGGTGAGCTTTTCCACAGCCAGGCACCCGCAGACAAATGGACAGGCGGTGAGGGCAAATGCCGTTTTGCAGCAGTACTTGTGCTGCTACGTAAATCAGTGACAGAACGATAGGGTGGAGAAGCTAGCGCAGACAGAGTTTGCATACAATAATGCTGAACACATGACCACAGCGATGAGTCCCTTTCCTGCCAATTACGGATGTCATCCCAGGGCCTTTCCAGAGTGTGAGGAGGAGGAATTGAGTGTACCAGCCACAGAACAATTCACAGAAGAGGTGGAGGCCATACACCAACAGCTCAAGATGACTCTGGAAAGAGCCAAGGAGGCGTACAAGAAGGCGGTGGACAAACATAGGAGACTGGGGGAGGTTATCCAAGTGGGGGACAAGGTGTGGTTGTCATCTCAGGGGCTGCCTCTGGGGGGGGGGTGGGTTGCAAGAAACTGCAGCCTAGGAGGATGGGCCCCTTTGAGGTGACATAGCAGGTCAACGCATTAGCTTTCAGGCTGAAGTTGCCGGATAACATGAGGATACATGCGGTGTTTCACAGGTCTCTGCTGTTGCCTTACAGGGAGGGGCACAGTTTCTGGGGGAGGGAACAGGGGGGCCCCACCCCACCTAGCGTAGAAGAAAGGGAACTCTGTAATGGGGTGATGGAGATACTTGACTCCAGGTGGAACGGACATCAACTAGAGTACCTATTTGCCTGGGAGGGGGTTCCCAGTTCAGCAAACACATGGATTCTGGTGGGGCGCATGACTGAGGAGTATCTCATAGAGGAGTTCCACACTCTCTTCTGGCACAAGCCCAAACCCCCGAAGTTGTTTTTTGGGGAAGTGTTTGGACCCACAGTGGACGAGGGTGACTTTGAGGGATTCCCGCCCTCAGGGGAGGGGGAGGGAATAGGGGACGAAGTTGCAGAGGTCTCTGATGAGGAGGAAATTTCCTGGGACCTCCCACCAGGGCAAGGATTGTCGGGGGGAAGCATTTTTTGATTCCACAGAGGAGGAGGACAATTCCTTCATTTCCCCCCCCTCCAGCCAACGCCAGTGAGGGGGAAGCAGCTCTGGACCCCACCGATGGGGGGGGTGAGGGGGAGTGGATGTCAGGGGACTGATATTGGAACAGGGGAGGGAGGCAGGGGAGCTGTTGGGATACAGAGAGCCTCCGAAACTCCTGAAGAGCAGTTCCACTTCCAGCGGGGGGGGGGGGGGCGGAGCCACACCTCCAGTAGAGAAGAGAGGGAAGGGGCCAGCAAAGCGAGGAAAGGGCTTGAGGATGCAGCTGAGAGACCCAGTGCCTCACCTCACCAGGCTTGTCAGGAGGGATACACGCCACTTCCATCGCCCAAACTTGCGCAGAGGGGTGAAATGCAAGTGGGGGGGGAAGGAGGCTTCGGGTGCCGAAGTTCTTATGTTTGTGGAGAAGCCAGAAGGGGCCACTCTCAGATTGTGCAAGTGACTAAGACGGACATGAACTTTGTAGATCTGCACTGTAAATAGTTAGCACAATAAAACCTGTAAAAGACAGGCCGGAGTCCTGCCTGGTTACTCACAAGCAACAACCACTAGCTTCTGACATTTTATTTTCAATAACCATTTATTTTGCATTATAATGATCATAATGAAGGCTTGACTATTAGAATCCACAATCCCTACATTCTGACCCCTTTTTCTCTGCTCTTGTTTCCCTTTACCTCCACCAAAAGCAAGAAAGAACAAAACAGAGATCGCGAGTCCTGGATTTCACCACTAGGCCTCCAATACCCCCTCATTGCCATGGATTTTGGAATACACAAGGAGGAGGTCTACACGGTCTGATTTACCCTTCCTGTTCAGGCTGGTGTGAGATTCGTGAAGCATTATAACACCTTTCTTCGTAAACCGAAATAATAAATCTCCCAGCTCCCATAGTAATTTCTTCTTTTTTCCGGACGGCACAAAATTTTGTTGTTGCACAACCTTTGAATGTGAAAAAGGTGATAAAGAAGAAATCTGGAAAACAAAAAGAAGTTTTGACTTTAGTCCTTTCCCCAGGGAATGGGAGATGGCATGTTAACAAAATCAAATTCTTGTGGTCTGGTGATTTGCATTAAAATGACAGGAATTCAATCCCAGTACCTCCTGGGCCTGTTAAAAAGGCACATGCTGTGGCCACACAAGTCAACAAGGTGATCCAGCCGCATAAGAAGCTGGAGTTTCAGACTTCCGGAGGCGGCGCGAATGGTAATGGCTGCCCGCTCCTGACAGGGAGAGGGAAGCTCCGTTGAAACGGGTCACCCGCTGCGGCGAAGCGGAGACCCACTCAGGAAAACCACAGGTGGCAGAAGCCTGTGGTCTTGAGACCCGGCGGGCGCCAGAAGCAGCCCCCAAAACGTTGAAGGGACCCCGTAAGGGGCTCCGGACCGCGGAGGGGGTAGCGGCGCTGTGGGTCATTTCGCAATCAACGGAGCGAAGCCGCGTTGCTGTTGCCGGTGAGCGCTGACCTTTCTTCTTGAAACCGCTAAATTTGGAAAGCAACAACCCGTGAGTAATTTGGACCCTACAAATTTTAAGGCTTTTAAGACTGTGAATTTGGCTGAAAGCAGAGTGACGATAAACAGGAAGTCCGTCTTCCGCTGACACTGAACTTGAAAAGTAAAGAGCAGGAGGAGTGGAGACAAAGAGTAACGTTTTAACTAACCGACCTGGCACCTATTTAAACTGTTTTACTGGGTGGATTAAGGACTTTAAGTGGCTGACGTTTGGATTTATATTGAGACAAGGATACCTTTCTTCTGTTGAGCTATTGGATTACAAATTAAAGTAAGAAACCCAGGTGCTGGAGCTGCCTGAGCAACTGAGCAGTCAGTCTGCAAACTTGGATACTTTGAATCTGAACTTTGAAACACTCTGAGTTTGAACTTGCTACTTTGAAACATTTGCTGTCTAAGCACTATTGGAAACATTGTTTTGTTTTAAGTATCAACTCTGCTAAAATTTATCTTTGTGGAGGTCTTTGGACACTGAACTAGATTTACCAATTTGAATTGGATTTGACTTCCTCCCTAAAGACATTTTAAGCTCCCCCTAGAGGATTTTGGACCTACAGCAGTGACATTGTTTTACTTTCTCTTTCCCGGCCTCCTGCTTGACTGTTACTATCTGGGCTGTTGCTTTCTCATGGGAACAACTCAGTTTGACCTTGGTCTTTAGATAACTTTGGAATGAGTGGAACAAGAAAAAGGGGAAGAACCAGACAAACAACTTTAACTTTATCTGCAGCCTCACAGCGTAGATCATCTGTGCCTGCTTTGCCTTCTACTTTGCCTCCTGAGGTAGAAGCGGCTTCCCTGTCACGGGCAGGGGAGGGAGAAACTGAGGAACTACAACTGGAAGATATGGCCTCAGGAGCAAGTGGCTCTATCTTGGAGAAAATTTTTGAAAAATTGGAGGCTCTGGACAGAAAGGTCGACCAGCAAACAGCTAAAATTGATCAAAACACAGAAAGTTTGAATAGATTAACTGGACAAGTTGCACAGAATGTTCAATCTATTGGAGAATTGAAGGAGGCTGTAGGTGAAAATCGGAAACTGGCTGAGGATACTAGCCAAAGACTGGGACAGCTTGAAAAAGAAGTAAGACCACTCAGTAAACAAGTAGGAGAACATCAGATCTATTTCTCTATGACAGAACTTCGGAACAGGGAGGCCAACTTAAGGATACGGTCAATACCAGAAGTGGAAGAAGGCAACTTAACTGAGTTTCTAACTAAAGAATTTTCCATGTTCTGGAACCTAGAAGAAAAAGACTTCAAAATAGTATCTGCTTTCAGGCTTGGAAGACTTATAAGGAAAGAGAAGCCCAGAGATTGCTTGATAATACTGAGATCAAAGGAGGAAAGGGACAAGATTTTGGGCCTGCACTACGGAAAGTCACTGGACATTTTGGATAAAAGAATTGAAATTTACAAGGACATTCCTAAACAACTGTTGGATCTTAGATCTGACTATTCGGAACTAGTAAAATTGCTAAGGAGCAACTCAATTATCTTCAGGTGGGAGTTCCCTCAAGGATTATCGTTTACTTTCAGAGGGAGGAAGATCAAAATTAGAACGCCGGAGGACAGAGATAAGTTTTTGGCAGCACACGGAGAAGATCTTCACAAAGGACTCGGATTACCTCCAGGGCCTGAACTTCCAGGGGAGCCTGCACCCCCGGATCCTCAAGAACTGGAGAATAAGGTACCACCACAGCAAGAATAACCAGATTTATTCAGGATGTCTCTGCAACTTTTGAGTTGGAACATAAATGGCTGCAACATTCCAGAAAAAAGGAGAAAAATCTTTCACATATTAAAAAAGGAACAATTGGACATTATCTGTTTACAAGAAACACACGTGATTAGGCTCCACAGAAAAGTGTTAATAAATAAAAGACTTGGTCAGGAATTTATATCTTCGGACACAGTAAAAAAGAGAGGTGTGGTGATTTATGCAAAAGAGAGCCTTTCACCTAAATTTCTGTTTAAAGACGAACATGGAAGAATTTTGGCAATAGAAATACAATACCAAGGAGAAAAAATTTTGATATTAGGAATTTATGCTCCAAATGAAGGGAAATCGGAATTTTATAAGAAATTGCATGAGACTATGCTGGATTATCTGGACTACAACAACATCATTATGATGGGAGATATGAATGGAGTCGTATCAACTAACATGGATAAGTCACAGAACCAAAATGTTACCAAAGATGGGAGACTACCAAAGACCTTCTTTGAAATGACAGACAATATGGATTGGATTGATATTTGGAGAGTGAGAAACCCCTTGGGAAGGGAAGGAACATTTTTCTCTGAAGCCCAACTGACTTGGACAAGAATCAACCAAATATGGATAACTAGAGGTCTGGCACCTAAGATTAGAAAGGTGGAAATCTGCCCAAAGACATGCTCCGACCATAACGCACTGAGAATGGACATGACATTGATCCCAACCGGTTCCTTCAGATGGAAGATGAATGATGGCCTGTTTAGAGATCAGGAGATTACCAAGAAGGCCCAAAAAGCTCTAAAGGATTACTTTGAGATCAACATGAACACTACAGTGGAAAAAAGAACTATCTGGGACGCAAGCAAGGCCGTGATGAGGGGGTTCTTGATACAACAGAATACTGTAAAGAAAAGGAAACAAAATGAAAGGAAAGATAAATTTCTGGAAAAAATTAAGGAGCTAGAGAAGAAGCTAAGATCCAACCCGAAGTCTCAGCCGATTCTGAGAGAAATTAAACTTCACCAAGCACAATATTCTAAACTGATAAACCAGGAAATAGAATGGAAAATTAAATTAATGAAACAAAAAACTTTTGAATCGGCTAATAAATGTGGAAAACTGCTAGCCTGGCAGTTGAAGAGGAGACAAAAGTTAAATACAGTGACAAATTTAGAGATTGAAGGAAGAAGTATCCAGAACCCCGGAGAGATTAGAAAGTGTTTCCAGAGATATTTCAAAAAATTATATACCCAAGGGCCACAAGATGAAACTGAGATTAAACAATTTTTGGAGATAAATGGACTAGCAAAGCTGTCAGAAGAAAACAGAACAATCCTAAATGGCAAAATAACACGACAAGAGATTGAGCAGGCCATCCAGAACATGAAACAGGGCAAATCGCCAGGACCAGACGGGTTGACCTCCAAGTATTATAAGACACTGAAAGACTATCTGATACAACCATTGATGGAGGTCAGCAATGAAATTATGGAGGGAAAGAAGGCGTCGGAATCGTGGAAGGAAGCTTTCATCACATTGATACCAAAATCGGAAAGTGAAAAGACACAACTTAAGAACTACCGTCCCATCTCCCTTTTAAATGTGGATTACAAAATATTTGCAGATGTTTTGGCAAGTAGATTCAAGAGGGTTTTAAACAAAGTAATTCATAAAGACCAGGCAGGCTTTCTCCCAGGTAGACATATGTCTGCCAATACAAGGAACATTATAGATATATTGGAACTTTTACAAACAGATATAAACACTAAAGCAGTTTTAATTTTTATAGATGCGGAGAAGGCCTTTGACAACATATCCTGGAAGTTCATGAAGGGGAATTTAAAAGAAATGGGAGTGGGTCGGGGGTTTGAGAACGGGATTGATGCAATATATTCAGAACAAAAGGCTAAATTGATAGTTAACAATGTGGTTACAGAAGAGTTTAAAATTGAAAAAGGAACACGACAAGGCTGCCCGATTTCCCCGTTACTATTTATTTCGGTCCTGGAAGTACTCCTGAACATGATTAGAGGGGACCGGCTGGTGGAAGGGATACAGGTCGGAGCGAAACACTATAAACTTAAAGCGTTTGCAGATGACTTAGTTTTGACATTACAGGAGCCAGAATCTAGTACGAAAAGAGTATTACAACTGATTCAAGACTTTGGTCGGGTGGCGGGATTTAAACTAAATAAACAAAAAACTAAGGTGTTGGGAAAAAACTTGACAGATATTGAGTCGGAACGGTTTCAGAGAGAGACAGAGTTAACTGTGGTTAAGAAAGTGAAATACCTAGGGGTAAACATAACAGCAAAAAATCTGAGTCTATTCAAAGATAACTATGAAAAATGTTGGTCTGAAATTAAGAGAGACTTGGATAGTTGGTCAAAATTAAAACTTTCATTGTTAGGCCGAATAGCTGCTATTAAGATGAATATATTGCCAAAAATGTTGTTTTTGTTTCAGACATTGCAGATTGTAGACAAAACGGAGTGCTTCCGGAAGTGGCAGAAAGACATCTCTAAATTTGTCTGGCAGGGCAAAAAGCCCAGAATTAAGTTTAAGATATTAACGGATGCGAAAGAAAGAGGGGGCTTTGCCCTGCCAGACTTAAAGTTGTATTATGAAGCCGCAGCTTTCTGCTGGCTAAAAGATTGGCTACTTCTTGAGGACATGGATGTGCTGGATCTGGAAGGTTTTAACAACGCATTTGGATGGCATGCATACTTATGGTATGATAAGGTTAAGATTAACAAGGCCTTTAAGAACCATATTGTCAGAAAAGCAATATTTAATGTCTGGACAAAATGCAAAGACTTATTGGAGAACAAAACCCCGAGGTGGCTGTCACCCTTGGAGGCTAAGGCCCGAAAAAGACCTAATATGGAGGCCAATTGGCCAAAATATTGGGAAATATTAGAAAGAGATGGAGACAATTGGAAATTGCAGAGTTTAGAGAAAATGAAAGATAAAGTGCGAGACTGGTTACACTATGCTCAGATTAAAGAAGTGTTTAAGAATGATAAAAAGTTAGGATTCCAGGTGGAGAAATCAAAAATTGGAAACAGAATTGTTAGAACCTAAGACCAAGGTACTTTCAAAAATGTATAACTTGCTGTTGAAATGGAACACACAAGACGAAATGGTTAAATCGGCTATGATAAAGTGGGCTCAGGATATTGGGCATAACATTATGTTTGAGGATTGGGAAAGGTTGTGGACCTCTGGGCTGAACTTCACCGCATGTAATGCTCTGAAGGAAAATGTAATGAAAATGATATATAGATGGTACATGACCCCAGTGAAATTGGCTAAAATATACCATTCGTCTGATAATAAATGTTGGAAATGTAAGGAAAATGAAGGAACATTCTTTCACCTCTGGTGGACCTGCCCTAGAGTGAAGGCCTTCTGGGAAATGATATACAATGAGCTAAAAAAGGTGTTTAAGTATACCTTTACTAAGAAACCAGAGGCCTTCCTTCTGGGCATTGTCGGCCAGAATGTGTTAAAGAAGGACAGAACATTTTTTATGTATGCTACAACGGCAGCAAGGATACTCATTGCTAAGAACTGGAAAACTCAAGATCTACCCACACTGGAAGAATGGCAGATGCAGCTGATGGACTATATGCAACTAGCCGAGATGACTGGCAGAATCCGAGACCTGGGAGAGGAGAGGGTTGAAGAAGACTGGAAGAAATTCAAGATTTATTTACAAAAGTACTGTAATTTGGCTGAATGCTAACAAAGATGTCAGAGTAGAAACAACTGTCTACCATCAAATTATATTTGAGTTTAACCTAAATGATTGGATTTAAGACTATAAACAAAATGATAATTTGCTTGGAAATTTTTTTTTTTTTTTAATGATGCAAGTGGAAGCAGGAGGCGTGAGGGAGTCCATAGTAGAATGAAAAGATGTTATAAAATTTATTTTGTTTGTTAAATATGTACTTGTATGAAAAAAACCTTAATAAAAAATTATTTAAAAAAAGAAGAAGCTGGAGTTGCACTCCATTGTCTCTCAGGATGGTTGGATGCCAACTGAGGCTCCCACACTGTCAAAAACTGTGACCTAGCCATCCAGAAAATCCTCCTTTTATTTTGCCATATCTATTTTCATGTTAAACACATCTAACATGAAGTGGGAGAAAAGGGGGTCCCAAAAGCCAATCAGGAACTCCTATCTGAATTCTTAATCAGCTCTCAAAAGTGAAACTAGCAAAGGGCAGGCAAAGGAGGGGGGGGGCTGTAGGGCAGAGGCAGCTCAAATGGCCTGGACTCTGCCTCTTCCTTCCTGGGGCAAATCAGCCCATATACCCCTCCCCTATTCATTTCCAATCCCCTCTTCTTTTCAGGAAGGAAGGGTGTGGTAAAATTGGTCCCTCTCCAAAGAGTATTGTTCCTCAAAAACGCTGTTGAAAGGGGTGGGGGGTGCATGTAAGGCTGGATCCAGGCACATGAATACAGTGATACAGTTAAATGATTCGGTTCAATGTGTTGTGAAATCCCAATGCAGAAAGATAGGACTCCACATCGCTGTCTGGTACCACAGTATTATAATGCATATAAAGCAATTTACCGTATTTTTCGCCCCATAGGGCGCACCAGCTTATAGGGCACACCTAGTTTTTTGGGGGGGCATAAAGAAAACAATTTTTAGTTCCCCCCCCCCAGGCGTGGGGTTGGGGCGGGGGAAGCCCGAGCTTCCCCCAACCCCAGCCCCCAGAACAGGCTGCTCTCCGCAAGCCGTGAGAGCCCTCAGCGCGCCCGGGCTTCAGGGTACAGGCAGCTCTGCACAAGCCGTGAGAGGGCTCCCGCAGCTTGCGCAGAGCTACCCGAAGCCAGGGCGTGACTGCTCAGCACGCCCAGACTTCAGGGTACAGGCAGCTCTGCACAAGCCTGAGAGGGCTCCCGCGGCTTGCGCAGAGCTACCCGAAGCCCGGGCGCGACTGCTCAGCACGCCTGGGCTTTAAGGTACAGGCAGCTCTGCACAAGCTGTGGGAGGGCTCCTGCGGCTTGCGCAGAGCTACCCGAAGCCCGGGCGCGACTGCTCAGCGCACCCGGGCTTCGGGGTGCAGGCAGCTCTCTGCAAGCCGTGGGAGCCCGGCGGTGCACACCGACCCCTCTCGCTCTCCAGGCTTCAGAGAAAGCCTGCATTCGCCCCATAGGACGCACACATTTCCCCTTCATTTTTGGAGGGGGAAAAGTGTGTCCTATAGGGCAAAAAATACGGTATCTTTTTACAAATTTAGTTAAATTATGACAGCAAAATCTTTGGAGCAGCTTTTAGGAGGATACAGAGCACCTACAGGCAGAAGAGGGTGGAAATTCTGTTGCACGACTATAAATCCTTGCACTAATGGTCTGAGTTAGCCAGATACTGCTCATTGTCACAGAATTTAAGGAAATTTAATTACATTTCTTTTACATAAGAAATATGCTTTTTGAGAAAGAGGCACACATTTTGTCCTGCACGGCATCCCAGTGGTGGAAAGATCCAGATGCAACTGGGGTGGAGCAATGAATGCATTTTCCTCTTTGGTTCAGAAGATTATTTAATATAAACATCCCGATCTGAATCCTGCTTCTAGACAAGCAAGTGCATTATGAAAGTTAAAGGGCAAAGTCCAGGCAGGCAAAACACTAAGGAAGAGTGCAGAGTGCAGCCAGTAAGAGATATGATCCCTATCACTTTTCCAACAATGTGCAATGGAAAAAGAGAGGAAGGAAGGGAGAGAAGGAGATCAGGACAGAGTCTGCGTGACCCAGCCGATGTCTAGGCCTTTCCCCCTGACTGAATAGCAATGTTACCTTTAGCAAAAGCTCCTCTAAAATCAATACATTGGGTCTCATTCTCAAGGCAGTTGACGGTCTTCTCACTTTTACACTTTCTCACTTTCTCACTTTCTCCTTTGGAGAAGCAGGCTGGGCATCGCAGACCATTTTCAGCCAGCATGTTGCGATCAGGAACTTCCAAGATCAAATGTAAAGTGAGTATGTTAATGTCTTTGTCTGTTTTTGTATCTCTGTGTTATATAAATGGAATACACCCTAGTAACTTACTGTTCTGCTGGGGCAGCTCCAAGTGTTCTTGGATGAAAACATGATCTAGAAACAATCTGGGTTCAGGGCTGAGCATGGGACAAAGTCACCATTGGTCTCTGAGATGAATGACCTTTACTCAAAGTGGGGTGGGAGAGTGTGAACTTTTAATCTCTCTGAATGCATTCATGCCATCGATTATGGTGGAGCCTCTCTGAAAATATAGTTTCTTAGTCTTCCATTTTTGTACAGAGATTCTGTCTCTCTTCTGCTCTTCAGCAATGAGCTATCCAATAATTTTTGTGAACCACCCCGAAACACCCAGGTACAGGGTGGTACAAAAATTCAATAAATTCAATAAACAAATTTCAGAGAATGCTGTTAGGTAGGGTCTTATATTTGCACCATTATAACTGCTGGCTTAGGTAGTGCTTGACAATTAAAAGACAGAGAAGAACCAGCTTAAGGGTAATTCAGGAGGACACTTGAATAAGATAGGTGGGTTGTAAGGTCCATATTTGAAACATCCAATTGAAAGTGAACTTGAAGGTACCACAAGCTATTTATGAGCAGTTCAGGAGCTTAGGTATCCAATTATATTGTATTTTTCGTCCCATAGGACGCTCCGCCCCATAGGACGCACCTAGTTTTTTGGGGGGGAAATAAAGGGATTTTTTCCCCTTTATCCCCCCCCCCATACCAGGTCGGGGAACAGCGGTATGGCGGCGCTCCACCTCCCCGCTGTCCCCTGAGCTTGTGGGGCTGGCGCTGGGGAGAAGTACGCTTCTCCCCAGTTCCAGCCTCCAAACCAGTTTGAGGAACAGCGGGATGGCGGCACCGACATCCCTCTCGCTCTCCAAGCTTCAGCGAAAGCCTGTATTCGCCCCATAGGACGCACACAGATTTCCCCTTCATTTTTGGAGGGGAAAAAGTGTGTCCTATAGGGCAAAAAATATGGTATATCTGATCCTTCTTGGTGCTACTTCAAGGGACAGAAAGAAAGAGGGGACTGGCTGGAAAGGCAATCCATCCCTAGTAGGTCCCTCCCTGCTGCCTATTAGGTCCCTCTTTTTCACAGTATGTCGTCATGCCTGACTTTCTGTCCAATCTGAATTCCCACCCGTTGAGAGCTCCTAATAAGTCCTGAGCTGCTCAACCCAACCTACCGACATCTGGGGCTGTCTCACCCCATCTGAACGAAGCACAGATTCTCTAGGTACTGCTGATTGACTAAGGATCCAAGCCGTGGCCAAATCCAGTGCACAGCCCTAACATTTTAATGATTCCAGAATGATGCAGAAACTTACGGCTGAGAGTTTCATTGTTACAATAGTCAGTGTTGCAGCATTGTGTCTTCATCTCAAAGAATTTACCATCCCCTGCAGTAAAGCTGTAATCGCCTAAGAAACAATCACTGGATGGCAAACATGTATTCTCAATTTGCACTTCCGGTTTATCTATGAGAAAGAATTTGAAAGAACTATCAGGATCTGGGTGGAAATGTGGTCTATTGCTACTAAAGCACATTCATTATAATGCTTCCAATTTTCTGTGTTACCCGAATCAGGACCTTTTGAAAAATACAATATGGAAGGTATTATTCAATTTGGCAATCTAAAGCGTGGTGCTGTTTATTTATTTAAATGTGTGCACACTGCTATATAGTAAAAGGAAAGAAATATCAAAATGTTTTTCAGTTATAATACATAAAATATACAATAAGAACCATATTAAAAGTAAATAGATTTCAATAAACCAGTGTATTCTTGATGGTCTGCACAGGCCTGGTGGAAAAGAAAGGTTTTCTGCAGGCATTTAAGAGTTCACCTCTCAATCACAAGCAGTAGTCTCTTTCCTCCTTAATCCATAGAACCAGACATTCTTTTTATGTTCACAATTAATTTGCAAAATACATTAAATTTGGAATTTCTGCAGAACTTCATTTTAGGTCAAATTTGTTGCATGAAGGATCATGCCTTTTGTATACATCTGACAATACATCTGCCATACACTGCACTTTCTCTTCTAGTAGATCCTAACAGCTTGCAGGTTCAGGGCATGCTTCCCTGAACTCCTGTTGCTGAACACAAGACACTTAGCAAGACACTTGCATTGCCCCAACCTTACTACCCCCTTACGCCTCTCCCTCCAAGAATGTAGCAGTGATGTTGGAACAGATGGTCAAGCAAGCACCATCCCACGCAGGATCGCCCCAAGGCATTTTGGCACTGAAGTGCCAAATGGTACCCACTCCCTCCTGGGTAAAAGGAGTGGTGGGTTAACCAGGAACAAGCAAAGGGATCAAATCAACCTTAACCAATGGTTGAAGTAGGAACCAAAAACCATCAAGGTGGAGGTGTTAGGATATTTCCGTTCCACCTTAAAAGGGAGCAGGCTTTGTGAGTCACAGAGTCTGCACATTTCCTGTTCACAGGAAGTTTATGTTTTCTATTGCTTTCGTTTCTCTCTCTGTGTCAGAGACACTGAAGCAGGCAGTCATGTTTTTCTTTGTTCTGATCAATGCTGAATAAAATTTGTAAACAAAACTCTCCTGCGTGCAACTTTCGCTGTGCATTATCTGCTGATAGAGAGCGTGCATCAGCTCTAGAATGTGGCAGGCTATTTCTGGAGCTCATGTCGCTAATTGCTGATACTGTGTGTCTACGGGAGATCGATGGACATCCAGAGGCGGCTTGGGGGCCATGATGGACTGTGTTTCCCTGGCAGTATCCCAACAGGAGGGACCCACTCTGAATCAAGCTGTGTAACTGAAACCCTTTTTAAGAGGTGAACTACAGGAATACTTCCTTCATGTTGGTTGCTTCCTCATCATTTCATCACTGAGAATTATTTCAAAATAACTTGAGGCCCCCCTCAAGGAGCCATAAAAGTGTGTAGCACCATCATCTCCCATTCTGGTTGCTCAGCTTTTGAATAGTTTTTATACATCTGTGAAAGGATTGTCAATTTTAATGTCATTTACGGCAAAGGGGATATTCAGCTTATATTCCAGGCTTATTGTCCTAGTTTGATAACCAAAACCAAACTGGAGTTCATTGGTTTGGCTTAATAGGGATTTCTGCTTGATGCAAATCAAGTTCTCCAAGCTTGGCGATCAGCACCAAATTCAGCCACTGCTTGTGATCAGGTGATGTTAGATTCCCCATTTTCATATGCAAGCCATTCATTCCTTATTTCAGATGTTGTTGGACTGCATCTCCCATCATCCCTGACTGGTGGGTGGCTAGCTGAGGCTGATGGGAGTTCTAATTCATCTACAGCTGAAGTGTCACAGCTTCGTCACCTCACTTTTTTCATAGGTGAGCTGTTCCAGCATAGACTTCTATATGCTAGCAGAACCCTAAAAGTTCACCTATATCTTAACCTGGGTCAAATCCAACAGCAAAAGACAAAAAGACAGGCAAATCTTATCTATATTTGTACGCAGAACACTGGCAGAACAGGTATACGTAACATTATTATTACAAGCTGTATCTGCATTGCTTTTAGATGTCATTCCAGTCTTGTTAAACTTATGTTTGCACTCCAGACGTACCGCTGAGGACAGGAGGAAAAGATTCATGAATTATCATCATCATCATCATCATCATCGTCATCATCATCATCATCATTTTGTTTTGCTGTTTGCTTAATGAGGTACAGTGGAGGAGGTGTTCGTGAATTAAACTTTTAAATTAAAAAGTGTTCAATTTAATAAGCATTTTAATAGAAGAGGATGAAATAAAATGAGTAAAACACTCATTAATTAAAACTCTTGTCGCCATTGTTCAGAACACTGGTTTAATTATTTCCAAGAAGTGGGGAGATGTACCCTCCCTTTCTCACAGCCAACTTTTCCTC
Source organism: Podarcis erhardii (assembly GCF_964252035.2). Taxonomy (NCBI): domain Eukaryota; kingdom Metazoa; phylum Chordata; class Lepidosauria; order Squamata; family Lacertidae; genus Podarcis; species Podarcis erhardii. Next base: position 79,400,077 of record NC_138511.1, on the reverse strand, counting down.
CCATCCAGACTCTCACTTAAATACATTTTCTTCCCACTGTTTGGTCACAAGCGTAGATCTGAGCCCAATTAAACTATGGCATTTTCTACAAGAGGCACTGAATGCCCCCAATTTCAATGACTTTTAAAGAGGATTAGATAAATTGATGGAGAATAAGACTACTAAGGCTACTAAGTATGACAGCTATGTATTACCTCCAATATCAAAAGTAGCATATTTCAAATAACAGTTGCTGGAAGCCACAGTAAGCCAGAGTGTTGCTGTGGTATGGTCCTTATTGTGTACTTCCCTTAGTCACTGGGTTGGCCAGTGTTAGGACAGGATCGTGGACTAGGGATGAACCTATCAATCAGTCAATTTCCTTTATTCGACCAATGGTCAGAAATAAAACATTACACAATACAGAATTATAAACTAAAACATCATAGGGGTACATAAAAACTAGAGCCACAGTACTAGACCTCTCACAGATAACCCACATCAAGGCATTCAGTTATACATTTCCGACACTTGAGTGCCAGGAAAAGGAATTTAGCCACTGACAAAGTTGTTTTCCCAGAAGACTTATTTAGCAAAAGCTGTCTGCTTTTCTCTTTGTTGGGAACTGAGCTGGGGTAAGTATGGAGTTATAAGATACTGTCTTAAATCGTTGTAGAAGGGACAGCTCAGTAAAATGTGCTCTGTGGATTCTACCTCACCCAACGCACAGTGGCATAATCTCTGGTCATATGGGACTCCTCCATATCTTCCCTTCCGAACCGCCAAGTCAAGAACATTCAGCCTAGCCGCAGTAAATAGTCTGCGGTATTCCAGGTAGTGGAGATCCGCCAGGTAGC